>NW_027556291.1:50450900-51650900 GCF_003287225.1 Phascolarctos cinereus
GCTTGTGCTGGGTTCAGGACCCTGTTGCATTGCCCATTTGCCAGGGCAAAAAGGAGCAATACCATTTGTAACTAGAGGGGAGTAAGGGTTCAAGTGGCAATTCTAGGGTGAAGAGTGCTTGCAGTCACCTATGGGGGAGTAGGGACCCTGGTCTCAATTTCAAGAAGGAAGGGACCTCTAATGACTGCAGCTGCAGGAAAGCAGAGGACTTGGTCACAGTCCCGGGAGGAGTGCTAGTGGTGGTGGCTACAGGGGAACAAGTTCCTTTCCTGGGAAAAGACTAGAGCACAAGGCAGGAAATTACTGACCACACCTCTCCTTAGATCAGAACACCCTGGAAGCATCTAAACCCTACAGACTGCAAGATCTTTTTCTGAAAACAGCAGCAAGAAAGGCATGAAGTGCTTCCTCCACCTCAAAAGCAGAGCCCAACTTCAACATAAAGTTAAAAGTCAAGAAATAGGCTGGGAAAAAAAATGAGCAAACCAAAAAAAAAAAAAAACCTGATAACAAGTTACTATGGTGACAGGGAAGTTGAAGACACAAATCCAGAAGAGGACAACAATGTCAAAGCAGCTATAAGCAAAGCCCCCCAAAGAAAAATGTGAACTGGATACAAATCCAACAAGAATTCCTGGAAGAGCTCCAAAAGGATTTTTAAACTCAAATAAGAGAAATAGAGGAGAAATTGGGAAAAGAAATGAGCGATGAAAGAAAATTATGAAAACAGAGTGAATATCTTGGTAAAAGAGGAATGGGGCATTTGAGTGGCACAGTGGATAGAATGCCAGGCCTAGAGTCAGGAAGACTCTATCCAGCTTCAGACACTTACTAGCTGGATGACCCTGGGCAAGTCACTTAACTCTGTTTGCCTCAGCTTCCTCATCTGTAAAATAAGTAGCAGAAGGAGATGGCAAACCATGCCAGTATCTTTGCCAAGAAAACCCCAAATGGGGTCATGAACAGTCAGACATGATTGAAATGATTGAACGATAATAACAAAAAAGGCACAAAAAATACTGATGAAAATAACAGCTTAAAAAACAGAACTGGCCAAATAGCACAATAGGCACAAAAATCCACTGAAGAGAAGAACACCTTAAAAAGCAGAATTGGCCAAATAGAAAAAGATATACAAAAAATTCAGAAGAAAAGGACTCCTTAAGAAATAGAACTGACCTAATGTTAGAAGAGGTACAAAAGCTCATTAGAAAAGTAATTCCTTAAAAATTAGAATTGGGCAAGTGGAAGCTAATGACTCTGTGAGACACCAAAAAATAATAAAACAAAATAAAAAGAATGAAAAAATAGAAGAAAATGTGAAATATCTCATTGGAAAAAACAAGTGATCTGGAAAATTGAAGATGAGCATTTTAGAACCATTGGACTACCTGAAAGCCATGATCAAAAAAAGAGCCTAGAAACATACTGCAAGAAACTATGAAGGAAAACTACTCTGATATCCTAGAACTAGAGGGTAAAATAGACACTGAAAGACTCCGCCAATTACCTCCAGAAAGAGATTCCAAAATGAAAACTCCCAGAAATATTATAACCAAATTCCAGAACTCCCAAGTCAAAGAGAAAATATTGCAAGCAGCCAGAAAGAAACAATTCAAATATTGTGGAGCCAGTCAGGATCACACAAGATTTAGCAGCTTCCACATTAAAGGAGTGGAGGGCTTAGAAAGCAATATTCTGGAAGGCAAAGGAGCTAGGATTACAACCAAAAAATACCTATCCAGCAAAACTGAGTATAATCTTTCAGGGGGGAAATGGATATTTAATGAAATAGAGGACTTTCAAGTATTCCTGATGAAAAGATCATAGTCAAATAGAAAATTTGATTTTGAAATACAAGACTCAAGAAAAGCATAAAAAGGTAAACATGAAAGAGATGGACCTAATGCAAAGAGATAAGCTGGAAAACTATGTATTACTAAAAGATATCATAGACAATGAAGTAATATCAATACATATTATGCATCAAATGGCACAGTACCCATATTCTTAAAGGAAATGTTAAATGAGTTACAGGAAGAACTAGACAGTAAAACCATACTAATGGGGGACCTTAACTTTCCCCTCTCAGAACTAGTCTAACTATAAAATAAACAAGAAAGAAATTAAAGAGATGAACAGAATTTCAGAAAAGTTAAATATGCTAGACCTCTGGGAAAACTGAATGGGAATAGACGGGAGTATACCTTTTTCCCAGCAGCACATGGCAGCTTCACAAAAATTGAGCATGTATTAGGGCATAAAACCTCACAACCAAATTCAGAAAAGCAGAAATATTAAATGCATCCCTTTTTAGACCATAACACAATAAAAATTATACTCAATAAAGGGTCATAGAAACATAGATTAAAAACTAATTGTAAACTAAATAATTTAATCCTAAAGAACAAGTGCATCAAATCATAGAAATAATCAATAATTTCATTAAAGAGAATAACAACAATGAGACAATATACCAAAAGTTGTGGGATGCAGCCAAACCATTACTTAGGGGAAAATTTATATCTCTAATTGCTTCCATCAATAAAATATAGAAAGAACAGATCAATGAACTGGAAATGCATTTTTTAAAAACTAGAAAAAAAAAACAAATTTAAAATCCCCAATTAAACACCAAATTATAAATCCTTAAAATCAAAAGAGAGATTAATAAAATTGAAAATAAGAAAACCATTGGACTAGTAAAAAAAAAAAAACTAGGAGCTGGTTTTACAGGAGGAAAATAATAAAATAAACTACTAGTAAATTTGATATAATTTTTTTAATTTTTTTTAAAAAGGTAAATTTGATTTAAAAAAGAAAAAAAGAAATCCAAATTATCAGTATCAAAATGAAAAGGGCGAATTCACCACCAGTGAAGATAAAATTAAAGCACTTATTAAGAGCTATTTTATCCAATTATATACCAATAAATCTGACAATCTAAGTGAAATAGATGAATATTTATAAACATAAACTGCCCAGATTAAGAGAAGAAAAAGAATATTTAAATAACCCTATCTTAGAAAAAGAAATTGAACAAGTGATAAATGAGCTCCATAAGAAAAAAAATCCCCAAATGGATTCACAAGTGAATGCTGCAAACATTTAAAGAGCAGCTAATTCCAATGCTACATAAATTATTTGCAGATATAGGCAAAGAAAAAGTGCTAACAAATTCTTTTTATGACACAAATATGGTTTTGATACCTAAACCAGGGAGAACAAAACCAGAGAAAGAAAACTATAGACCAATTTCCCTAATGAATATTGATGCAAACATTTTTCATAAAGTATTAGCAAGGAGATTAAAGAAATATATCACAAAGATCATATGCTATGGCCAGATGGGATTTATACCAGGAATGCAGAGTTGGTTCAACATAAGGGAAACTATCAGCATAATTGACCATATCAATTAAAAAAAAAAAAGAACAAAAATCATATGATCATCTCAATAGATGCAGGAAAAAAGGTTTTTTTTTTACAAAATACAACACTCATTCCTATTAAAAACACTGGAAAACATAGGAATAAATGGAGCTTTCCTTAAAATGATAAGTAATATCTAAAACCAAGAACAAGCATTATCTGTCATGAGAATAAGCTAGAAGCCTTTCCAATAAGATCAGGGGTGAAGTAAGAATTTCCATTACAACACTTTAATTCAATGTTGTACTAAAAATACTAGCTATAGCAATAAGACAAGAAAAAGGAATTGAAGTAGTAATAAAAATAGGCAATGAAAAAACAAAACTATCACTCTTTACAATGATACGATGATAAAGAATCCTAGAGAATCAACTAAACAACTAGTTGAAACCATCAACAACTTCAGCAAAGTTGCAGGATATAAAATAAATCCACATAAATCATCAGCATTTCTATATATTACCGACAAACTCTAGCAGAAGAGAGAGAAATAGAAATTCCATTTAAAATCAGACAATATAAAAAACTTGGGAGTCTACCTGCCAAGGCAAACCCAGGAACTATATGAACAGTTGCAAAATACTTTTCACACAAATAAAGTCAGATCTAAACAACTGGAGAAATATTAATTGCTCATGGGTACACCAAGCCAATATAATAAAAATGACAATTCTACCTAAATTAATTTACTTATTCAGTGCCATACTCAACAAATTACCAAAATATCATTTTATAGAGCAAAAAAAAAATCATCAAAAAAAATCATAAAGGAAGGTGGTTTAGCAGAACCAGACCTGGCTAAGAAAAACAGTGGTGAATCAATGGAACAGATTAGGTACACAATACACTGTAGCAAACGACCATTGTGATCTAGTGTTTCACAAACCCAAAGATTTAAGATTTTGTGGCAAGAAATCACTATTTGACAAAAATTGCCAGGATAACTGGAAATTAGTTTAGCAGAAACTAGATACAGACCACCATCTCACATCGTACACCAAGATAATATTAAAATGGGTGCACAATTGAGACATAAAAGGTAACATAAACAAATTAGGGGAACATGGAAAATTTTACCTGTCAGATCTATGGATAAGGGAACATTTATGACTAAACAAGATACAGAGATCATTATGGGATGTAAAGGGATATTTTGATTACATCAAATGAAAAAGGTTTTGCACAAACAATACTAATGCAGCCAAGATCAGAAGGAAAGCAGAACACTGGGAGAATTTTATAGCACGTTTCTCTAACAAAGGCCTCCTTTCTCAAGTATATAGAAAACTGAGTCAGATTTATGAGAATATGAGTTATTCCCCAGTTGATAAATGGTTAAAGGATATGAACAGGCAGTTTTCAGAAGAAGAAATCAAAGCTATCTGTAGTCATATAAAGAAAATGGTCTAAATTACTACTGCTTAGAGACATGCAAATTAAAACAACTCTGAGTTACCACCTCACACCCATCAGATTGGCTAATATAAC
The DNA here is from genome assembly GCF_003287225.1 of Phascolarctos cinereus. Taxonomy (NCBI): domain Eukaryota; kingdom Metazoa; phylum Chordata; class Mammalia; order Diprotodontia; family Phascolarctidae; genus Phascolarctos; species Phascolarctos cinereus. Next base: position 50,455,821 of record NW_027556291.1, read on the forward strand.
ACAAAATGAAAATGACAAATATTAGAGGGGATGCGGACAAATTGGGATACTAATGCACTTTTGGTGGAGGTGTGAACTGATCCAACCATTTTGGAGAATAATTTTGAACTATGCCCAAAGGGCTATAAAACTGTGCATGGTCTTTTGACTCAGCAATACCACTACTAGATCTGTAACCCAAAGGGATAAAAGAAAAATGAAAAGGACTTACCTGTACATAAATATTTCTAGCAGCTCTTTTTATAGTGACAAAGAATTTGAAATGGAGGGGAGGCCTATCAATTGGGGAATGACCAAACAAGTTGGGGTATATGATCATGATGGAATGAATACTATTGTGCTATAAGAAATGATGAGCAGGATGCTTTCAGAAAAACCTGAGAAGACTTAAATGAACTGATGCAAAGTGAAGTGAGCAGAACCAGGAGAATATCATACACAGTAACAGCTTTTCTCAGCAGTACAATGATCCAAAACAATTCTGAAGGACTTACAATGAAAAACGCCATCCACCTCCAGAGAAAGAACTGATGGAGTCTGAATTCACATCGAAGAATACTTTTTTTACTTTATTTTTCTTGGAGGTTTTTTTTTTTGGTCTGTGTTTTCTTTTGCAACATGCCTAATATGGAAATTGTTTACGTGACTATACATATATAATCTATATCAAATAGCTTGCCTTCTCAAGAAGATGTGAGGGATGTAACGGAGGGATAGAATTTGGAATTCAAAATTCTTAAAAGCAGATGAAGAAATTAAAGCCATCTATAGTCATATGAAAAAATGTTCTAAATCATTATTGATTAGAGAAATGCAAATCAAAACAACTCTGAGGTACCACATCACACCTATCAGATTGGCCAACACGACAAAACAGGAAAATGATAAATGTTGGAGAGGATGTGGGAAAATTGGAACGCTAATACGTTGTTGGTGGAGTTGTGAAATGATCCAACTATTTTGGAGAACAATTTGGAACTATGCCCAAAGGGCTACAAAAATGTGCATACCCTTTGATCCAGCAATAGCACTTCTAGGGCTATATCCCAAAGAGATCAAACAAATGGGAAAAGGACCCACATATACAAAAATATTCATAGCAGCTCTTTTTGTGGTGGCAAAGAATTGGAAATTGAGAGGATGCCCATCCATTGGGGAATGACTGAGCAAGTTGTGGTATATGAATGTAATGGAATACTATTGTTCTATAAGAAATGATGAACAGGCTGACTTCAGAAAAACCTGGGAAGACTTATATGGTCTGATGCTGAGTGAAGTGAGCAGAACCCAGAGGACTTTGTATACAATAGCAGCCACGTTATGCAATGACTAAGAATGTTAAACTGAACCCTTCTCAGCATTAGGAGGATCTAAGACACCTCCAGAGGCCTCGGGATGGAAAATGCTGTCCACATCCAAAGAAAGAACTATGGAAGTCAAATTGCTCTCACTTATTTTTACCTTAAGTTGAATTTTGTTTCATCTTTCTGATGGTTCCTCCTATTGGTTTTAATTTTTACTTACAACTTCACTAATGTGAAAATATGTTTAATGGGTATGTAAATGTAAAGCCTATGTCAGATTGTGCGCCGTCTTGGGGGGGGCGGGGAGAAAAAGGGAGAAAAAAATTTCAACTCAAAAGCATATGGAAAAAAAATTTTTTTAATTAAATTAAATTTTTAAAAAAATTCTTAAAAGCAAATGTTAAAAATTTGAGTTTACATGTAATTGGGGGAAAAAATTAAAATTAAATTTAAAAAGAAGGTGGTTTTAATATTAGCCTAAGTTAAGCAAACTAGAAAGGTAAAAAGAGCTACCACCACACACAAATACATTCTAAATCTAAATATAAGATAATTTTGGATGTCTCAGTGTTCTGATTTCTGTACCAAGTGAAGGGTTAAGTTTTTGTGTATGACTATAACAGAATGCTGTAATAAGGGGAAATAATTTGTGCTGACCCACAAGGTTGCAAAACAAAAAAAGGAGGCAATAGAGTTGCTAATAAACTTCAGGTTTGTTTATACAGGAAATCTCTGGACATTCTCAAGAAACAGAATGTCTTCAGGATAAGAAAAAGGACTTGCATCAATATTACATCAACTGAGAATGTTTGGTAAAGAAAAGAAGCCAGAATGGTTTGATCAAGGGAATAAAAATTGGAATAATTTAGGTGGAATTTTGCAGTCCCTTGCCTGTGTGCACACATTCTGGGAGATTGCTTTTGAAGAAATCTTTAATAAAACTTACATCTTTTCTCCCCAAACATCTGTCATGTCAGATTCATGACCCATCACAAGGCTGCTCCCCTCCCAGATGAGTAACACTTCATACCCCCAAAGTGACATTATCTGAAGGGCCAGTACTTTACAGATATCTCAGTTTCCACATCTGTAAAATTAGAGGGTTCAACTGGATGGCCTTTAGGTTCTATTCCAGCTTTAAATCTGTGATCCTAGGATAGTCATCCTTTTATCTAAAGAATTAGTAGAAAGCTTTAATTTTACCTAAAGCTATTTTGAAATGTGGTCTGTGGGAAGTAATACTATCCCTAAGGCCATATCTCCCACCAGATAAGTAACTCTCACCAAACAAACTTCAAAAGGATGAACATCACTGGATGGAAATCAGAAAATATTCCTTAAAACCAGGTAAGAGCTCCCCAGTGGTGCTCTGCATTAGCGAGATAAAAAAAAAAGTATGAAAGAGTGAGAATGCACATTCCTTTCATGGTCAAGATTGCTAGTCAGGAAAACCTGGATTCAAATCCCTGCTGTGATGCTGGTTGTACATATGTGGGTAAATCACTTAACCACTTTGGGCCTCAGACAACTTTCTTAGATTATCTACTAAGTTACAGATGATTTACATTCTTCCTTGCTAGGAGTTCCCACAGTGCCAAAATCACAGATACTTGACATATGATATGTGAAAAATTATATATGATACATGAAAATTAATATTTAGGCCAAAAGTTGAAGGGGATTTTTCATTTTATAAGTAGACAAGTAATTCTTCAATGCATTTAGAATATGATTAAATTTATGAAACTTAGATGGACAAATTTTTTAGTACCACCTCCTACTGGAACCCAGCAATTATAAATATAAATACAGTTTCCACCCAAATGGTTTGCCTACAAAGTTTGAAGTCCCTAAAACATAGCCAAACCAACATATGAGGGCTAAAGTGATAGCTCTTTGACTATTAATCCAATGTTTTACTAAGTAGAGCATCATAACTGAAAGGTTTTCAAAAGCTACGCTAGGCAAATCACTTAAAATCTGAGTCTTAGTTTCTTCTTCTGTAAAATTGAGATAATAAAAGCATCTACCTGAAACGGATGTTGTGAGGATCAAAGGACATGAGTTATCTCAATGAATTCTCCCCTCCTCTTAGCAGGGAGTGAAAGGGCAACAAAGGCAGTATTGAGAGGCTTTACCCAGCTGTTTTTCTTTGTTACACAGGAAGGTTCAATTATGATGCCAGGAGGAAAAAGAAGAATATTCCCAGAATTGACTGTGATATAAAAACAAAAAGGAGAAAAAAAATTATAAAAACACAAAAACCTTACAATGCCAAATAAATGTGAGCTAGGATTATTTCTTATTTGATTCCTCCTCTCAAGCCCTGTTATCACTTAGTGTCAAAGCATCTCCCACTCTAACAGACTACTATAATAGTTTAACTGGTCTTCCTGTTTGCAGTCTCTCACATCTGAAATTCAAACTTCACACAATTGCCTAAGTAGATTTCTTAATACTGGCACTTTCCTGTCCAAAAACCTTCAGTGGCTCCCTTCTGCCTAGACAAGAGGATAAAAATGACAATGCCCTTCACAATCCAGCTTCGACCCTCCTTTCCAGCCTTATTTCACGGTACTTCAAGCACTCTGTACTTCACAGAAACTGGACTGCTAGATGCTCCACCCCATGCCTCCTTAGACTACCATCTCAATTGTTAATTCAAATTCTTTTCTAAGACCCAGCTCAGCTGCTGACTTCTCCCAAATGCTTTCACCAATTTCCCAAGCTAAAAACGGATCTCTCCCTTTCACTTGAATCTCTGATGTTACTGTTTGACTTCTGCTATGAACTTAACTATAATACAAGTTAGAAATTGGCTATTATGCATCTGTCTCATTCGCTCCTAACACTCCACAGACATCAATTTGTTAGCTCCTGTCCTTTAGGACAGGGTCAAAGCTAGGGTGTTTTTCCCCATAATATGTGTAAAGGGCTTCCAAGGCCTTATGTAAGGCTTAGCTATTATTATTAGGGATAAGGAGAGGGACCAGAGCTATGATTTCTCTGGTATAGGGAACTCCCTAGTCAGTAAACAATGCAGGTCAGCACTTTCTCTGCAACTTATAGCCTTAGAGGTTGCCCAGAATCACAGCCAGTATATGTCAGAAGTGGGGCCTCTGCAACTAGGTCTTCCTGACTGTAGGGCCAGCTCTCCATGTACTACTACACCAAAAGGCATCTATCTAGAAAACACGAAAATCTAGCTCTATCAGCTAGGTAACTGAGCTGCCTTTCAAGGTAATTATGATTTATTTCTTTGTACAATGCCTTGCACTTAAGTGAAGCTTAATAAATGTTTGTTGAATTTAATTGCTGAGGATTACTTCCCACAATATCAGTAGAAGATAAAGCAGATATTGTTGTCTTCATTTCACAGATGAGAATACTTAAGCCTAGGGAGACTTAACTTTTCGGGGGAAAGGGGAGAAAAGAGGGGAACAAGCATTTATTAAGTGCCTACTAAGTGTCAGGCACTATGCTAAACACTTTACAAATATCTTAATCGATCCTCACAAATTGGAGGTAGGTGCTATTATTATCCTCATTTTACAGTTGAGGAAATTGAGGCAGACAGAAGTTAAAAGACTTGACCAGGGTCACACAGTTAGGAAATGTCGGAGACCAATTTTGAACTGAGACCTTCTTAACTCCAAGACTACAGCTCTATTCACTATACTACTCAGCTGCCTCAGAATCAGGGTAAGGATCACACAGAGAGTTAGGGGGAAAACCCAAGGCTAATCAGTTCTTAATCCAGACATCTTTGCATTCCACCACAGAGTTCAGAACCAGCGACAGGTGTGAGCGCAAAAGATGTGAGAATTTTCACTGGCTGCCTCATCACACATTGCCATCCCTACTCTCTCGTTCTTCCAGCTCAGACTCCTTTTATGTCCTCGGTTAAGTCCCCATCATCTCTGGCAATGTTTTCTCTCTGTGATTTTCCTCAAATCAGCCCCACCATCAGACTCCTGTTCTTTACATCTCATCCTACACCTCGTAGCACCAACTCTGTATCCTTCATGTCTCTCTGTCAAGAGCCATCTGTACCTTTCTCAAAATCATCCTCTTGCTCCTACTTGAAAAAATTTAGATATTCAACCTAAAATGAAAATATTAGACCCTACAACCACCACCAAATGTAAATTTTAAAAAAAAGATCTGAGTAAGCTTTTCTTTGGACCTATTTCCTGAAAACATTTACAATGAATTCCTGCATATATGGTATGGACAGGGAACATGGTATTCCGGTTAACTGATGACTCTCACCTGTGTAGTCTTGGGCAAATCACTTAACCTCTTTGGGCCTTGGTTTTCTCAGCTGTAAAATTAGGGATTTGGACTAGACATCCAAAGTTCCTTCTACAATCCCATACATGGAGTTCAAATTTTCAAAACTGGAATATACTAAAATACATTAACATTAAGACATCACTAAATAAACACCATTTCATCTTTTCTCAGATCGACTCAGAAGATACTTCAGGCACCTGCAGAACCTTGAAGTTAACAACACAGTCAGGTGGCAGCCTGAGCTGAGAGACAGAGGGCTGCTCTGGAAACCAGAAAGCGTTGGGCTTGTCTTGTCTCTGACACATGGGGACCTGGCTCTTTCAATGATCAGGGCAACTCTGGAGAAAGGTCTGGAGTTCCCTCTAACACAGAAATTCCAGGTCCAGTCTCTCTGTGCCTGGCATTGTGCAAGGTACTGACCACACAAAGACAGAAAAGAAACGGCTCCTGCCCTCAAGGCACTTAACATTCTATTAGGAGATAGAGCATAGGTATATAGAAAATAAATACAAGGGGATTGTGGGGGGAAGGCACCTGTGAACTTATTTTTCAATATCTTCATAACTATTTCAATCTAATTCTTTTCCTTGGTAATCGTATATGTTTTATTTTATGCATTTAAAGACATTTATCTGAGAAAGGGGTCAAAAACCTTCTCCAGACTGCCAAAGGGATCCATGACACAAAAAAAGGTTAAAAACCCCTTGCTAAGGATCTAAGACAACTCCAAAAGACTCATGATGGAAAATGCTATCCAAATCTGTAGAAAAAACTATGGAGTCTGAATGCATCTCGAAGCCTACTATTTGCTCTCTTGTTTTGTTTTATTTCTTCTTTCTCATGGTTCCTCACATTGGTTCTAATTCTTCTTTACAACATGACTAATGTGAAAATATTTTAAGAATGTATACGTGGAGCCTATATCAGATTGCATGCTGTCTTGGGGAGGGAGAGGGAGAGAAAATTTCAAATTCAAAAGCTCATGGAAGTGAATGTTGAAAACTAAAAATAAATTAATCTAAAAATTAAAAAAAGAAAGGGAAAAAAAATAATAAACCCCTTGCTACACAAGGTGCTGCTTGAAGTGAGTTTTGAAGGAAAGCAAGGGCTTCCAAGAGGTGAAGGAAAGAAAAAGAGTATTCTCCAGGCATGGGTTCCAGAGACTGTCTTCTGTGTGAGTCATAATAAAAGGGACAATTTGGCTGGACAATTGAGTCTATGAAAGAGAGTAACACATAATAAACCTAGAAAAGTAGGTTAGTTGTTTACAAAGCTGTATTGTATGAAGATTTTTTTGTGAGCAATGGTCCCAGCTCTCCTACTTGTGTGACCATGGCTGGTTACTTAATCTGTGGGCCCCAGTTTCCACATATTTAAAATGAGGGCAGTTGGAGGAAATCTCTAAGTTCTCTTCCAGTTCTAAAATCTGTGATCCTATATTTCAGGGGAAATGATTTGGCCCACTTCACTTAACGTAAGTCCCACTCTGGGAGGTGTTTTGTGAATTTCAGTTTGGCAATAAAAATTATATTTGCACTGCCTTAGCCCGCAAAAGTACTACTAAAACTTGATCAATTAAAACTGAATAGCATGGATGCTGAAGAGAACACAATTATAGATCAGTATGGACAAGGATATCTTCTCCAAAGGCAGAAAAAGAAAACAGTATTCATATCATTATTTTATTTTCTTAACATTATCTATTTTTCTATAGTTTTGTTCACTGATGCCTCAGCTCCATTTCTGAACTGATGATCTAGAAGTATCCTCCCAGTTCTCATAATCATTTAATTTTGCTTTATAAGGCCACAACCTACACACCTCTAAATTCCATGAACCCAAGCTAATAACTGCTTCTTTCCATCTGTAACTTATATTCAAAATACTTCCTTCTCTCCTGCTCTATTTTTCCTCCAAAAATTTGGCATAATTAAAGTTATCCCTAAATCATTCATAAAATCATTAAATTGTTCAACTTTTAAATTTACGTATATAAATGTGACTTACTAATACATTATATAGTACTTGTCACTACTTTAAGATCTATCAAGTCATGAAGCATCCACACTTGGCTTTGAATACTGAGCATATGGCTGGCTAGAAAAATCTTCTTGGTGTTCTAACAAAGCAAATTATCATCAGCTATTGAGGTTGTTATGGGAATCAAATAAGATAAATTATGTAAATTGCTACATAAATATGTTACTTTTATTGTTGTTAGGTATTAAATTTGCTCCTAAGCAACAGTTTTTCTGTTTTAATCTGTCCAAGGAATATCATTAAACAAAGTTTTGGCTTTTTAGGGGGTAAAACTTCTTGAACAAAAAAAGGTAAGTAAGACCCACCCCCTGCTCTCATAATATCCAGTGTAGGATGGGGATAAACCAAGGACACAAGTAAGTATTAGTACAAATAATGCAATTTTCCCAAATAAGTAGAGTCTTCCCCCCCAATTAATATGCGAAGGAGGATGGAGGGGTTCAACAGCATAATGTAAAACTGGAGAGCCTGACTTGGTATCTCCACTTTGTCAGATACCAGCTTTGTGGTATTCAACAAATCATTTACTTTGTAGTGCAAGGGAAAAGTCAGAAGCTCTGTATTCAGAGGACCTGGGTTCAAATCCCACCTCTACCATTTACTACATGTATGACTTTGGACAAGTCTTCTAAACCCCCCCCCTTAAAATAAAGAGGTTGGACTATATTGCCTTAGCTAGGCAAAAGTACTAAAACTCAGTCAAAACTCTGCCTAGTCTAGAAGGTGAACAGAAAACAATTGCATAGCCGTACAAAGATAGCACAAATATTAGTAAAAATATTGTAATTCCTCTACACCGAACTGAGGATGTTGGGAGGAGTAAGGAGAGGACAGTGACAGAGCTGGATTCACTACAGAAGGGCAAGGGTTGCCCTCAAGGAAGTTCCCAGGCTTCACCAGGACAGAGCCCCCGGACTTGGCTGAGGCTCTGCTAGCTACATTTCATTTCAAAAACTGAGAGTGGGGATGAGGTGCCAGGTCCTCAGGCCTGTGACTCACCCTGGCCTGTGGGTCCCAGTGGACCGCCCACAAATCTCCCCACCAGGTGGGCCTAGTACAAGCTGCAGCCTTGTAGGGTGTAGGGCAGAGAGGCCCAAGGGCCAGGGGCCTCCAGGGCTTTGATGGGCAGCATCCCTTCCGGCCACCTGTGCCCCAAAGCCGACTGCACCGGACCGCTGGCCAGGGTCGCCCGGCACCTTTTCCCACCTGCCTGCCTCGGGGCAAGGTGGCCGGGCCCCCCAGCCTCGGGCCCCCCACGGGTTCTCCCTGCGCTGTCTGCCCCAGCCAGCCCCACAGCCTCCCATACTCACAGCACACAGAGGCAGTAGACGCCAGGCATGCTCTCACTGTCCCGCAGCAAGTAGCTGCCGTCCAGGCCCGTGGCAAGCAGCAACTTCTCCCCGGTCTCTCGGCTGATCTTCCCGTGGTAGACGGTCACCGAATCCATGGCCAGAGGCAACAAGCTGAGACAGCTGGTAGCCTGCACAAGGCGCTGAGAGGGTGCCCGGGGGAGTGAGATGATGATGATGATATGATGCTGCTGCTGCTACTGCCCCGCACGAGTCAGCGCCCTGGCTCTGTGAGCACCCAGAACAGTTCGGGGTTGGGCTTTTTTAAGGTACCAGATCAACAGGATGTTGTCGACGTGTCTTTAGACCTTCTTTTCACACTTTGCGATTCAGCAAGTTCATACCTTAACCAACTCATCTCACCTGGGGGAAGGGGGATGGAGAAGGAAAGTCTACAAGGGGCCAGGGGCGGGGCCAAGGTTGCCGTGGGCGGCACAGCAAATCCAGGCCACCCCACCCCACCCGAAAGCTTGGGCAGCCTGCCTGAGGCGGAGGGCCAAGACCGAGGACGTGACTCAGATGTGGACTGGAAGGGGAGCGCCATTCTGGCCCCCAACTAGATGGCCAAAACACCAAAGTAATTAACCCCAGCCAGAAGCTAAAAAGTGGAAGACAGGCTGGGTGATTGCTATTGAAATGGACAAGACTCCTGCAAAGTGGAGGGTCAGAGGTGACAGCTGTCGGCTCAGAAAACGAATTATCACAAGCATTTAGTAAGCAACTGCTATGTGCCAGGCAATGTGTTAGGCAGGAGGGCTACAAAGACAAAAGTCAAACAGTGCCTGCCTTCAAAGAACTTACATTCTGTTGGGGAAAGCATGTATCATAGCTATATACAAAAGAGATACAAGGTAATACAGAAGAGAAGGAGAATAGCACAAAATTCTTACCTTCCAAAGAACCTCCTTGTTTAACTGTTTCGTGAGTTACAAGACTTAAAAGTAAAGGATGTAACAGTTATTTGGAGTTTGGCATGAACTCTCAAGGCGCACCCATTCAGCACTTGGGTACAGAACCACTACCTGATACTTGGTTATTTCTTTACTACTATATGTTGCCTTATCTGTGGCTTCTTTCGGAAATGCGTTGTAAATTCAGAAGGAGAGCTCTGAGGGGAACCTCAAAGGATGTTCACCTAGCGTTCCTTTTCAACATTTTAAGTTTAATTTACCTCTTTGAAATGAGAAGCAGCTTCCATTCTCAAACCCGGTATACTCTAAATGGTATTTCTAAGAATTCTCAGCAGCTTTGAGGGAACCCAGTTGGAATTTTTTTTTAAATGTCAGAACCTGACTAGTCTACTGCTAACATATTGAGACTCTATTTTACAAGTTTAAATTCTGACAGCAAAAAGCAGAGACCAGGCATGTTTCTTCTTTTCTATCCTTCTGCTCACTACTATTCAATTACCTAGTACAATTATCCAGACAGTAGGTAGTAAATGCTTGTTTGCACAATCAGCTCAGAAGTGCACTACTGGAGGGGAACCTCAAATTAAGGAGAACAAAATACAAAGAATGCTTTAAAATCTGCACCTGTTCACTAATGTCTTCTACTGCCTAAGGCCAAAGCCAGATACTTGCTTTCACCCACTTCACCTAAGGACAACATCATGAGAGATTTACAAAGCAACTAGTATCAGTGCTCCCTCTCATACTTTTTCTTGACTGTCCAATTCCCAATCTCAGTTCTCCTAGGACCCCAGTACCCAATTCTCTACTCCAGGAAATGCCACCAGATAAACACAATCTACACTTAGATGTTAGAGAGATGGAATAACTTATCCGGGGTCATAAAGGATCACATCATCATCTAAAGCTGGAAAGGACCCCAGAGGCCACCTAGTCCAACCCCCTCACTTTACAGAGGAGGAAACTGAGGTCCAGGGAATGGAAGTGACTTGTTCAAGGATATACATAGGACCAGAGAGCTAAAGCTGGAAGGAATCTCAGAGGCTATCTAGTTCAACCCCCTCATTTTACAAAAGAGGAAACTGAGGTCCAGGGAATTTAAGTGCACTGCTCAGTCACACAGGTAGCAAGCCACAGACATGGAATTTGAACCCAGGTCCTTTAACTCCTATACCATAAGTATTTGCCTACTAACAGAGCGTATGGAGAAGGAAACGCTTAAGCAAAAGAAACAAACTGCTTTTGGTAGAGTTTCCGACATCAGGAAAGAAGATATTCCAGGGAAGACCCTTTGTATCACATCACAGAGGACTAAGCCTCTGAATAAGGTGGACCCCCAAGCATAACATAGGAACAATACCCAATCTCCCTAAGAGCACCGAATAAATCATCCACACATGCACACAGAGCACAGAAGGCCTGACAGCAAAGGAGCAGAGTGTATTTTACCTCTTTGTCTCTGTTTTGTTCTCCCTTGCTAAAATAGCACACCTGTCAAAGCAGCCAGGTACTACAGGGAGAAGCATCACCAAGATAGTCTCAAAAAAGAAGAAATAAATTATAAGGTAATAGTACAATTCTCACAGCCAGTGCCCCATTGTCACCTCCCAAGCAAACTGACAGCTACACCAGCCCCCTAGTAAGTACAGGGTGGTTGAAAGGTACTGACATCTTCATTCCAGCTCTGTGTTATTACTGAACCTGAACTTGGCAAACAAAACTTTGTCCCGGAGCCTTGAGCAAGAAAGGACCTCAGAAAGTACTTTGTCTCTCCGGTACTCTACTTTGCAACTCAAAGCAATAAAAGAAGCCTTTGCTTAGCGCCTACTCTGCACCAGGCCCTGGGGCTACAAAGACAAAAATGAAAACAGTCCCTGCTTACATCCTACTGGCAAGAGAGACAACATAGAGACAGAGAAGTAACTACAAAATTGAAACAAAGTAAATACCAAATAATTTGGGAAGTTGGAAAACACTAAAAAGGGCAGAAGATCATGAAAGTTATGAATGTCTCATGGCAGGATTAAAGCTAGAGATTATAAGAGGCAGAGATTAGAAGAGAAAGCAAGGGCGGGGGGAGGGCTCAAAGCACCCTGTGCTAACACATGGACATGAGAGATGGAATCTCAGGTACCAGGATTTGACAGGAACCCAACATGAGATGGAATATTGTGAAATCAGTCTGAAAGACAGATCAGAACCAGTTTAAGGATTTTATGTCCTTCAGTAATCTATATTTTATCCCAGAGGCCTCATTATCCCAAGTCAGAGAGTTCTGAAGAAATGAGGCTGAGAAGATTACATATGTATGTGGCCTCTGGAGCTGGAAGATCACCAAGGGAATAAAACCATGATATTGGGAAACTAAAGATCTGAACTTTGCCTTCTACCACTACCATGGGTTATTTGGACAGGAAGGAAGAAAGGTTAGAGGCAAAGTGGGAGAGCAGGAGAGGAGGAAGGGTATTCCCAGAGTTTGGATTTTGCAATGTGAAGTGTAATTTTCTCACTTTTTTCTTGCTTTTTTTTTTTTTTGCAATATGGCTAATATGGAAATATGTTTTGCATGATTTCAGACGTATGTTTGCCTTCCCAGTAGGTAAGAGAGGGGCAAGAGAGAGGGAGAGAATTTGGAACTCAAATTTTTTTAAATGTTAAAAATAAAGTATGAATTTAAAAATAATAATAATAAAGAAAATAAATTGTAAAAAAAAATTAAAAAGCTGGCTTTAAAAAGAACTTAAAATTCTCAGAAAAAAACCCTAAATCAAAAAGAAACTGTAATGTTAATCCACCTGCCTCGTACAATAGCATTAAAAACAGAAAAATCTTATATTTATTAAACACAGTAAGGGAGATTTTTGCCTTTGTGGTTTTAAAATAACATTCGAAATGAAAGGGAACTGGGTGAAGTTGGAGGTGTGGGTTTCACAATTAAAAATCTACAATCCATTAAAACAGAAATGCCTTTTAAGTCAAAAATAAACATGCAGTAGTTGAGAAAGTGCTATCAAAGGTTGAACACTTCTCATCCCAACTTTAGTTCTGGGCCCTTAGGTCAGTGGGAAGTGACAGCATTTTGCCTGTGGGTGTTCTTCAGAGGTGCTAATTGGCTCCATTTTGGATGCCCTAGGCTTCTTCTCAAAGCCCACATCCATTTAAAAAGATAATGCCAGGGGTGATAAATTTTGTAGAGTGGATCTGACATTTGCAAATCTTTTTCTCCAACCTTTGAAAACTAACTTTGTTCTTCAGCTAGCTCCTCTGTAGCTGTTGATTCTCTTGAGGCAGTATTATGATATGTTACAAGTGGTGAGCCTGTGCCCGCCTCCATTCACTGAAATTCTCTTCCTTTGTAAAAATTAGGGGTAAAATTTACTTTCCCTTTTACAAAAATAAGAAAAAAATAAGAATTTACTTTCTCTTAGAAAATGAGGATATCTTGTCCCTTGATGATATTCAAAGAGCCTGAACTACGTCTCCTGCATAAAACCCAAAACCCTCTGTCATTGAGGAGTTTATCTTGAACCAATTTATATTCTCCACTGCCACAGCTTCTTAGGGAAATCCACATTCTACCTGCTGGGTAGAAAAAGTATTTCATTTTATTGTTCTAAAGATACCTCCTTCAAGATTCAGAAGTCCTCCTTTTTCCTAACTGGAACTCAGTCGGCAGCCTATCAAGGTCTTATTCATGGAAACAACATGATTTAATTAAGATCTTTGCTGGAAGGCCAGGCCTTTAATCCCCTGCCTAGCAACTTCAATTTAGCTTCTAGGACTTCGTTCCCATAACTCATATATCGTCCACATGTGCCAAGACCATTGGCTGTTCTGTGGCCCTTACTTACAGCATGACTTGGGAGGTCTTATCTTCTTTGGCAACGTTGGAGAATCCAGGCCTCGTCACTAGCTGTCTGGCCTTTGACAACACCTCACAAAGAATAATTAATCATCTTCATCTTCAAGTACAGTCAGCTTCCTTAAAGAAAAAAACAAAGACAACTTTTCATTAAAATTTAGTCTCCCCCAGGTCATGTGAGCAACAACATGGAGATCTGGACATTTTCTCTGATCGCCATGACCTATCAAATATCTCCAAAACAGAAATTGTGCACCAAAGGCAAAGCAATTGCAGCTGTCTCCGTGTTCTGGGACACCCAAAATCCAAAAGATGGTTAAAAAAAAACCAAGCCCCCAAAGTGATGCTTACTGAGCCTGAGCGAACTCTGCCCTCCCCCTTCAGCAGACCCAAGGACACGACAAGCTTACAGCAATACTCCGTCTCCCTCCTTCCATCACCGTGAAGAACTTGGCTCCAGGCTTCAAAGCAGTCACAACAGCCAGAGCCCTTGGCCACAGCCCTTTAGGAGCAAAAGCCTGCCAGGTGCTTTAACTCAGAAGCACCAGTGCTACACAACTCTGAACTGCTGGTGCAGGGCCAGAGAACTAAGAGAGTGGGACGGGACACCAGGACAGGATACCTTGTGGGGGAAGGAGGGGGGAGGGGAGAGACATACACCATTCCTGAGGGAAAGAGCACGGCATCCAGCAGGAGTCCATTCTGACCAAGAAAAAGTCACTTGGGGCAAAGACCTGAAATCCTTTTTGGACAGGGGGACAAAAAATGAAATTTTAAAAACTAATGAACAGGAGTAGCTGAAGGGGAGTAGAAGAAGGTGGCATCTATATGACTAATGGAAAGGGAAAAAGAGTAGGAAAAAAGATATAACCAAATAAAAGCAAGAGAAAAAAGCAACTAAAAACCCTAAAAAGAAAGGAGTAACAAATGAGAAGAGGGAATCAAAGGGTGAGGGTAAGAGAGCCAGTGAGAATTGAACCCCCTTAAAAAATTAAAATAACTGAAGGAATATAATCCTTTTACATCAAAAGAGAAAAATAACTTGGAAAAGAATTTTTTTTGACTAAGCAATGGGATTAAGTGACTTGCCCAGGGTCGCACAGCTAGTAAGTGTTATGTGTCTGAGGTCGGAGTTGAACTCAGGTCCTCCTGAATCCAGGGCTGGTGCTGTATCCACTGCGCCACCTGGCTGTCCCTGGAAAAGAAATTTTTAAACACATGAAGGAAAATATAAGCCTAACTCTTATACCTTTAAATTTGAATGGATTAAACAATCCAATAACATGAAAAAGAGTTACATATTGGATAAGAAAACAAAACCTTACTATCTGTCATTTACAAGAAACAAATTTTAAAAAACAAAGACATACACAAAATAAAACTGAGGGGATAGGGAAAAAATTTACTATGCACTAAGTAAATGGGAAAAAAGTAGGAGTTTCCATCATGCTATCAAAGGAGAAACAAACATTCAAAAAATAAAAAGGGACAAACAAGTTAAGTATATTATTCTGAAAAGAACCATAACCAACAAACCAATATCAGTAATAAATGTATGCACTCCAAATGCTTTAGCATGCAAATTCATAAAAGAAACATTCTCTGAGCTTTAAGATGACACAGACAATAACACAACAGAGAAAGAAAACTTCAATATCCCTTTCTCAGTTTTGGATAAGTTTAACAGAAAGTTAAACAAAAGGGAAAACATGTAATGAAACAAATTTCTAGAGACACTAGGGTTAAAAGATATATGGCAGCTTCTAAATGGGAAAGCAAAAGAATATACATATTTCTATACCATATGGAACTTTTCCAAAAATTGACCACATACTAAGGCACAGAGATATTGCAAGCAAATGTAAAAATGCAGAAATAGTTTTGTTTTGGGTTGGGGTTTTTGGGGGGCATTTTTTTGGTGAGGCAATCGGGGTTAAATGACTTGCCCAGGGTCACACAGCCAGTAAGTATCAAGTATCTGGTCTGAGGCTTGAGTTGAATTCAAGTCCTCCTGACTCCAGGCCCTGTGCTCTGTCACAGAGCACCACCTAGCTGCCCCCAAAATGCAGAAATACTTAATACATCCTTTATAGACTATAACACAATAAAAATAGAAATTGATTCTGTGACCACAGACAAAAGATACAGACCCAAATGGAGACTTAACAATGAAATCTTAAATAATGAGTTGGTCAAAGAACAAATCACAGAAACAATAACAATGTAAAAGAAAGTGATAATGATGAAAACATACAAAACTTCTGCAATGTAGTTAAAGCAATCCACAGGAGGAAAATCATATCCTTATAATCGTACATTAGCAAAATTCAAAAACAAAGGATTAATGAACTCAATGTGTATTTTTAAAATTAGATAATAAAACTCAAATAAAGACAAAAGAGGAAATATTAAAAATTAGAGGGGAAATAGATAAATTTGAAACAAAAAATAGAAATGATGAACTAAAAGTTTGTTCTTTGAAAACACTAATAAAATTGATAAACCTTTAGCTAATCTGATAAAAAAGAAGAGAGTAGAAAATCAAATTAACAAAATAGCAAATGAGCAAGGTGAAATCACAGCAAAAACAGAAAAAAATAAAGGAAAAAATCAGAGCACACCCTGCACAGTTATACGCTAACAACTTAGAACCAAAAGAAATAGAGGAAGACCTTCAAATATATAAACTACTCAAATTATCAGAAGACCAGATAGAGATCTTAAATAATCCAGTCTCTGAAAAGGAAAAAAGATCTAGCTATAAGGGAATCACCAAAGAAAAAAATTTCTGGTCTTGATGGATTCACAAGAGATTTCTATCAAACTTTTCAACGACAGTACCTATTACCTAGTACAAATTATTCACAAAAAATATGAAAGAAAGCACACTACCAGAATCATTTTATGAGACAAATATAAACCAGGGAAATACTAAATGCAGAATAAAAACTATAGGCCAATATCACTAATGAACAATGACTCAGAAATCTTTAACTCAGAAATTTAAATCCTATCAAACAAGCTACAGCAATTTATCCAAGAAATAATTCATTATAATCAAGTAGAAGTTATACCAGGGATATAGGAATGGTTCAACATTGGGAAAATAACACATAATTAATTATCTTAAAAACCAAAACATCCAAAACCACATGATCATCTCAATAGATGCAGAAAAATCCTTTGACAAACTTCAACAGTCTTTTATGATAAAAATCCTATAAAGTATAGACACAAAAGGATCTTTTTTATATCACCAAAAGCAAGCATCACATGCAGTAGCGATACACTAGACCCTTTTCTGATAAATACAGGAATAAATCAAGCATGCCTATTCTATATCATTTGATATAGTTCTAGAAATGCTTCGTTGTCGTTGTTGAGTCATTTTAGTTGTGTCTGACTCGTTGTGACCCATTTGAGGTTTTCTAGGCAAAGATACTAGAATGATTTACCATTTCCTCATCCAGTTCCTTTTACAGATGAGGAAACTAAGGCAAACCGGGTGAAGTGACTTGTTCAATGTCACACACAGCTAGTAAGTGTCTAAGGACAGATTTGAATTCAGGAAGATGAGTCTCTCTGACTCCAGGCCCAGCACTCTACCCACTGTGCCACCTAGTTGCCCTAGAAATGCTAGCAACAGCAATAAGACAAGAGAAAAGAATTAACAGAATAAAGACAGGTAAAGAAGAGATAAAACTATTCCTGTTTGCTGATGATATGATGATATACTTGGAACATCTTAGGGAATAATCAAAGATATTACTTGAGAGAATTAATAGTTTCAGTAAAGTCGCAGGCTACAAAACAAATCCTCAAAAATCAACAGCATTTTTACATGATAATAACAAAACACAAGAAGCAATAATAGAAAGGGAAATCCCATTCCAAATAACTAGAAAATGCATAAAATAACTGCAGATCCTTCTCCCAAAGCACACAAAAGAGTTGTACAGATTCAATTATAAAGTGCTCCTTAAAAGAAATAAAAAACAACTTAAATAGCTGGAGGAATAGGTAGTGTTCATGGCTAGGCCATGCCAATATGGTAAAAATGACAATACTACCAAAATGAATTTACACTTGTAATGCTATACCAATCAAATTACCAAGGGGATGCTTTATAGAACTTGATCAAATAATAACAAAATTGATTTGAAAAAACAAAAAGATCTAGATTATCAAGGAAATTATAAAAAAGAAGTAAGGATGAAGGGGAATACCACTTCCAGACCTCAAATTATATTACAAAGCAGCAGTCATCAAAACCATCTATTGCTGGTTAGAGGATAAAAAAAAATATCAGTGGAACAGACTAGACAAGGGAGATTCCAAAACAACAGAACTCAATAATCTGTTGTTTCATAAAGTGGAAAACATAAATTGCCTAGGGGAAAATTCTCTATTTGATAAAAAAAAATGCTGGGAAAACTAGAAATCTGTCTAGAAGAAATTAGGCTTGGACCAACACTTGAACCACACTCCGTAATATATTCTAAGTGGATATACAACCTTGATATTAAAGATCATACTATTAAAAAATTAGAAGAGAAACAGATCATATACTTTTCATAGCTTTGAGTAGATTCTTAACCAAAAAAGAGACAAAGGCAATTACAAAAAATAAAACAGATAATTTTGATTATTTGAAACTGAAAAGCTTCTGCACAATTACATCTAAGATAAGAGGGAACTGGTTGAATGGTAAAAATCCTTGTATCAAATTTCTCCAATAAAGGTTTGATATATAACATATATAAACAATATAGATATAAAATATCTATTTCCTGGGGCAGCTAGCTGGCACAGTGGATAGAGCACCAGCCCTGAAGATCAGGAGGACCTGAGTTCAAGTCCAGCCTCAGACCAAACACTTGACAGTTACTAGCTATATGACCCTGGGCAAGTCACTTAACCCCAATTGCCTCACCAAAAAAACCCAAAAAGCAAACCAAAAAAACCCAAAAAAAACCAAAAAGTACCTTTTGGGGCAGCTAGGTGGCACAGTGCATAGGGGACGGGCCCTGAAGTCAGGAGTACCTGAGTTCAAATCCAGCCTCAGACCAAACACTTGACAGTTACTAGCTATATGACCCTGGGCAACTCACTTAACCCCAATTGCCTAAAAGTTAAAATAATAATGACAATAATAATTTAAAATGTCCATTCCCCAATAGATAAATGGCAAGAGGGATATGAACAAAGAGTTCACAACCACATAAAAAAGTTCCAAATCACTAATAATAAGAGAAATCCAAATCAAAACAAGCCTGAGGTTTTACCTCACACTCTTCAAATTGCCAAAAATGACAAACAATGGAAACAGTCAATGTTGGAGGAGTTGTGGAAAGACAGACACATTAATACATTGTTAATATAGCTGTGAAATAGTAAAACCATTCTGGAAAGCAATTGGGGATTGTACAAATAATGTGGCATATGATTGTGATGGAATACTACTGTGCTGTAAGAAATGATGAGCAGGTTGATTTTAGAAAAACATGGAAAGACTTGCATGATATAATGAAGAGTAAAACGAGCAGAACCAAGAGAATGTTGTATACAGTAACAGTAATACTGTTCGAAGAGTAACTGTGAATGACTAAGCTATTCTGATTCATATGAATATTCAACTCAACTACAAAGGACCTATGAAGGAAGATGCTTTCCACCTCCAGGGAAAGAACTGATATATAGAAGCATGTACTGTATGGTTTCATATACATATATATATACACACATACATATGTATATGTATATGTATATATGTATATATGTATGTATGTATGTATGTATGTATTATCAAATGTGGGCCTTCTCTAGGGCAGAATTGGGAGAGAGGGAGGGAGACAACTCAGAACTCAAAATGTAACAAAAGGAAAAAGAAAAATCCTACATTCAAAAAAAAGATCAAATAGGACTCAAATAAAGAGATATGAAAAGATATCCTCAACATACCTTTCATGAAGGAGGTCCAGGGAGGGCCACAGGTATCACACATTGCATATATTTTGGGGCTTTTTCAATGTGTTGATCAATTGTGCTGACTTTTTTTTTCTCTAAAAAAATACTATTTGTCATGAGATGGCTCTGTGGGAGGGGAAAGGAAAGGGAAACATGAAACACTATGATGATATAAGAAACAGAAAATATCAATAAAAATTTATAATTACAAAAACAAATAAATAAGTAGATTTTTAAAAAATTTACCTCTACAGGCTTATTTTCTCATCTGTGAAATGTAGTTGGCCCTGTAAATTTCCTTCCAGGCCTACCATTCTATTATTCTACATTTTAGAAACCATGAAGTTCAATTGCTTCATATGAAAGATAAAGTAATTGAACCCCAAAGAGAGGAAACAAGTTCTCTATGCACAGCCACACAGGTAGTAAGCCTACAAATTTAGACTAGAACCCAGGTCTTCTGATTCCTTTTGCTGGGTTACCTAGATATGCTCTTCCCTAAGCAATCCTGGATATACCAAAAGTCTCTTCTTCTCCAGAAGAGCCAAGGCCTGAATCTTGGTTCCATCTCTACCAGTGATCCCTTCCAGCTTGCAATTCTATCCCACTAGAAACCAAATTGAGGTAAAACTCCAACATAAATATTTTTCAAAAGAGGAAAGCGGCAAAATTCAAAAAAGAGTAAGTTACATGTTCTCCTCTGTAAGATAAAGGAATTATACTGTCAGGGATTCTTAACCTTTTTTGTGCATCATGGCCACCTTTGGCAGTCTGGTGAAGCCTCTGGTACCTTCCCAGAATAATACTTTTAAATATATAAAATAAAATACCTAGGATTACAAAGGGTCAGCTAGGTGGTGCTGCAGTGGATAGAGTGCTGGGCTTGGAGTCAGGAAGACTCATCTTCATGAGTTCAAATCTGGCCTCAGACATTTGCTAGCTGTGTGACCCTGGGCAAGCCACTTCACTCTGTTGGCCTCAGTTTCCTCATCTGTAAAATGAGCGGGAGAAGGAATTGGCAAACCACTCCAGTATCTCTGCCAAGAAAACCGCAAATAGGGTCATGAAGAACCAGACACAACTGAACAACAAGGATTATTAAAAAAAAAAAACTCAATCATATTAAAAGGTATCAAAGTATTTTCAAAAATACAAGTTCATAGGTCCCAATCTAAGAAACCCCACATTAGATAATCTCTGAGGTCCCTGCCAATCTACCATTTCTTTTCTGGACTGAATTAAGACTCTATTCCTTCTGAAATAGCAATATTTCTGGAGTGAGAGCACCAGGGTTCAAAATCCAGCCTCTGATGCTTACTAGCCCCTGTGACCTTTGACAAATTACTCTGCCTCCTTAGGGCCCAGTTTCTGCTTTTCTAAAATGAAGGGGTGGGGATGTGAGACTAAATGGCTCTGACAGTCCTTTCCAGTTCTGGACCTATGATCTTCATGATCTATGACTACAAATCCAGTGACATGGCCTCCCCACCTACTGCCGACCTTTCCCTACAGTGGTGTGTGAAATAATAATGATGATAATCATAATAGCTTGCATTTATATATCACTTTAAGATCATTTGATCCTCACAACTCTATGAAAAAGATACTATTATTATCACTATTTTATAGAAGAGGAAGCTGAAACAGAAGATAAGTGACTTGCCCATGGTTGCACAGCTAGGAGGTGAGGCAAAATTTGAATTCAGATCTTCCTGACTCCAAGACCAGTGCTCTACCCACTATGCCACCTAGCTGCAAAGTAAAACTCAGTTAAACTCAGGGCAGCTAGGTGGCACAGTGGACAGAGTACCAACCCTCAAGTCAGGAGGACCTGAGTTCAAATCCGACCTCAGACCAAACACTTGATACTTACTAGCTGTGTGACCCTGGGCAAGTCACTTAACCCCAATTGCCTAAAAAAATAAAACAATCAGTTAAATTTATTAACAAACAATAGACTTCACAACTTTTCACATCTTTAAAAAACTTTTAATATGCCAAATGTCCTCCTTTTGCTGCAATCACTAGTTTTACCAAATTTATCATTGAAGTCACAAGATTTGGGTACATATTCTTTCATTCTTCCTCATGAAAACACACTTTTGTGACACTGAATATTTAGCATACCATGACAGTCTATTTTTTCCAAGTCTAGCCTTGATATATAGCCCTTAGATTTTTAGTGAGATTTAAATGAACTGAGTTTCATGGTCACTGAAGCAGATTTATCTCCATATCTTGTATAAATTTCTTTATCTTTCATGACATGACATGATACAAGGTAATTTTCTATCTCTCTTTGGGAATTTCTGATATTCTAGAGCAATTCTGCTTCTCAGTTTATTAATATATTTATCAGAGTTCACTATTCCTTCAAGGAAAACAATACTTCCAGCCCACTAAAAGTAAAAAGCATACCAAAGAATTTTTTAACTGAATGCTTCAAAGTCTGATAAAGATGTTCAAATTTTGCAGGATTACCTAGAGTTCTTCTGACTATGATGGTGGTATACCCTTGAATGAAAAAGTGAGTTTTATTATTAAATATTACCTTTTTCCAGTTTTTAGCACTCTACTATTTGTACTATCTTTCTTGTAATAATGTTTTTCTTCCTAGAAATGGTTAGTAGTTGTTTTTTTTTTAACTGATCTTCTTACTGTTCCTCCAACTTCGTGAAGTTATACCATACGGTAGAAGAACCATTAACAACCCCTAGAGTTTTTCAAATCTCTCTAAGGTCTTTACTTATTTTTGTGGATCAATTAGGTTGTTTTACAGCAAGAGTTTGTCAGTTTTTGTCATCAGTCTTCATTTTCTACTACACTTTCCCTTGTACTTTTGTGCACCTGATCCTATTTCATTGTGAGCTTCAATGAGCCTTGAAATGCTTGATATCCCCACACTAACAGCCAGTGCAATATATCTAACAGTCACCAAAGTGTGCTCTTGGGCTGTTACGTGGCACAGTGGATAGAGCACTGGCCCTGGATTCAGAAGGACCTGAGTTCAAATCCGGCCTCAGATACATAACACTTACTAGCTGTGTGACCCTGGGCAAGTCACTTAACCCCACTGCCTAACCCAAAAAAAAAAAAAACCCAACCAAAGTGTGCTCTTCAAGAGCTACTGCAACTTCTGCAGGTTTCATTGGAGTAATATCCATTTTTTTCAGTATATATGCAACATAAATTTCTTTTCTGAATTAAAAAATTCAGAATTTAAAGAAAGTCTAAATTTACCTTTATTTTCAACTAATACTATTAATAATTGACCTTTTGACTACCCTTTTCTGTTATCTTTTATTTTTAAAAATATTTTTCCAATTACATGTAAAAATTTTAACATGTTTTTTAAAATTTTGAGTTCCAAAATTCTCTCCCTACCTCTCTTCCCCCTCATTGAAAAGGCAAGCTATTTGATGTTATACATGTGTAGTCATGCAAAACAGAGTAATATCAACTTTTTAAAACAATAGAATTTAAAAAAAACACACACAAAGAAAGAGAGTAATGAAACATGCATGGTATGAAATCCAGCACTCACCTGACAGAGAACAAACTAAAGATAGAAAAACCTGTTCTTCTGTAAAAGGTCAGATGTTCTGAGTTAGCCAAATGTCAGCAAGAGCACACATGTATGACCACTACAATCACAAAATGAAATAGATCGAATTATTATTTGTCTCGAGTATTTCAGACCCTATACTTTTGTATACTTTGCTTCAGGCAAAGAAATTATCCCATAATTCTCAGGGTCAACAGACCCAACTGCCTATACCCTAAAAGCTTATTTCTTCCTGAGATGCAAATCATTGGTATAAGTGGAAACTATGATATTGCCTGGAGAATGTGTTACCATTCACGTCTACTTCTCCACTCAAAAACTCTGTCCTGCCTACTTGAGGTATGTGTTGGGAGCGCGGTTTCTCTTTCCTCTTGCCACCCTGAGGGGCGCACTGCTTGTGGAGAGGACTGTTTTGCAATGCCCCCCCCCAAAAAAAAAAAAGATGTTTGCTGAGATTGTTTTGAATTCTAAATCCCAAGATTCTATGAACCTCAGCTATTCAAAAGGAATTTTTTCCCACCTCTGCCTTGGTAGATGACAAGATCACTTTCTAGAGGTCCCCAAAAAAAAGTGGAAGGAGAGAGAAATGATGTTTGCCAGAAAAAAAAAAACAGGCTGGCCAGTAAAAACGAATCATTGCTCCATTAGATATTGTGTGTTTCCCGTGTATATATTTATCAAGTTCCCCCTAAAGTAAACTGGTCTCAAAATGAACACTCCAAATTAGAAAAGCTGGTGGCTATATTAGTGAACTTTATCTCCTCAAAATAGGATGATATATTACAGCCTCATTTATGAAACTCCAGAGATACTTCTTTTATATCTATTTCACTGGTTTCTTTCTTAATTTCGTACATTACAAAAAATAACTGCCTATACTACAGAAATCTGATTGCCTTTGTGTTGATAAGTATTAAACTATGCTCCAGAGTATCTATGCAATGGTGACAAAGAGCTCTCTACAGATTCTGTCTATAATTAAAAGCTTGAAGCGATTTCATCTCATGTCCTTTCTCAATGCATATTTACTTGGGTAATTTCAGAAAAGTAAAAGGAAGGACAAAAGATGAAGCCTTCTATTGTGGATTTCATATCCACCTCTCAGACTCCAGAGTTTCCCTAGACAACATCCCTCCTCCCTTTAGAATATATGCCACATGCTTAGTAAAAGATTAACAAGATTGTATATTACCCTTTGATTATTTTTCTAACAATATTTTAATGAAATATCTGTGACTAAAAAGGAAAAAAATAATGCCAACAGTATGACTGTAAGGACAAAAACGCTTTAAACAAAAATAGAGGAATGGTTCTGGAAAGGCTTCATTTATAAAAGTAGCTCTGGGGAAAGCAGACGATAGATGGGTTCCATTGTATCTCTTTCCTTAACAGAAGATCATAAATGTAAAACTGCAAGCAACTTTAGAATTCATCTAGTCCAACCCCCTCATTTTACATATAGGGAAACTGAGGCCCAGAAAGATTAAGTAATTTGTGTAAGTTCACACAGATAGTGAGCAGCAAAGCCAGCATTCAAACCTAATGTCTTCTGCATCCAAATCTAGTGTTTTTTTCAATGTTCTTTTCATTGGGACTCCACAAAAATTTAGTAAGGCTGTAGATCTTAAGGATCAAAGCTTTGGGCATCACCTATGTTTCGAAACATCACCAATTGGAGTCACCAATATTTGATAAACATGTTCAATAGGTACCCGAGATCTAGAATGGGCTTCAAATATGGATCTTCAGAGAATTTATTTCATTGTCCAACTAAAGAAACTGAAAACTGGATCCGAATTTGACAGAAATTTCACCCAGAAGCAAGCAATGTAGTCCAGTGAAAAGAGCATTTGAGTGACTTGGGAGATAGATAGCCAGAGTTTGAGTTCCAATTCCAAACACTAGCTATGTGACCTCATGCAAGACATTTATGCTTTCAAAGCCTCAGTTTCAGAGAGAGAGACAGAGAAATATCAGGCCTACCAATTATAAGGACCAAAAAAAAAAGTGGATAAAAGAAAGTGCTAAGGAACCATAAAGTGCTATATCAATGTGAAGTATTATGACCGTTATAGAAGTTTACCCAAGAATTTTTGTCACATGTCAGTTCCACTACACGCCTTCCTTACCTCTAAAACAGAATCATCAAACACATGACTGTGGGCCACATGCCCAGTGCAGTCTGCACCATATCAAAATGTATTGGGAAATATTTAATACAATAAATCAAAATACAATAAAACAAAGTAGTAATAAATATATAAATAATGAATTATTTCATTAAAGAGAATGACAACAATGAGACAACATTCCATAATTTGTGGGATGCAGCCAAAGTAGTAGATAGGGGGAAAAAATGTTTATCTCTAATTGCTTACATCAATAAAAGAGAGAAAGAGCAGATTCATGAATTGAGTGTATAATTTTTAAAAAAATAGAAAAAGAACAAATTTTAAATCCCCAATTAAATACCAAAATGGAAATCCTTAAAATCAAAGGAGAGATTAATAAAATTGAAAGAAAGCCATTGAACTAATAAATAAAACTAGGAGCTAGTTTTATGGGGGAAAATAATAAAACACATAAACCATTGGTTAATTAGATTAAAAAAGAGAAGAAAACCAAATTACTAGTATCAGAAATGAAAATGATGAGTGTACCACCAGTGAAGATGAAATTAAAGCAATTAGTAGGAGTTATTTTGCTCAAATATATGCCAGCAAAACTGACAATCTAAGTGAAATAGATGAATATTTACAAAAATATAAACTGCCCAGATTAACAGAAGAAGAAAGAGGATGCTTAAATACCCCTATCTTAGAAAAAGAAATTGGACATGCTATCAATGAGCTTCCTAAAGAAAATCCTCAGGACCAGATAGATTTACAAGTAAATACTACCAAATGTTTAAGGAACAATTAATCCCAATACTAAATAAACTCTTTCAAAAAATAGGTGGAGTCCTACAAAATTCCTTTTATGACACAAACATGGTTTTGATACCTAAACGAGGGAGAACAAAAGAAGAGAAAGAAAAATATCAACCAATTTCTTTAATGAATATTGATGCAAAAAAATTAAACAAAATACTTGCAAGGATATTATATAAATATATCACAAAGATTATACACTATGACCAGGTGGGATTTATACCAGGAATACAAGGGCTTGGTTCAATATTAGAAAAACTATCAGCATAACTGACCATGACAATAACAACAACAAAAAACAACAACAACAAAAATTATATCATTATATCAACAGATGCAGAAAAAAGCCTTTGAGAAAATACAACACCTATTCCTATTAAAAACACCAGAAAGCATAGGAATCAATGGAGCCTTCCTTAAAATGATAAGTAATATCTATCTAAAACCATCAGCAAGCATTATCTGTAATGTGGATAAACCTGAAGGCTTCCCAATAAGATCAGGTGTGAAGCAAGGATGTCCATTATCATTCACTATTATTCAATATTGTTCTAGAAATGCTAGCTATAGAGATAAGACAAGAAAAAGAAAGGAATAAAAATAGGCAATGGGGAAACAAAATTATCACTCTTTGCAGATGATATGATGGTATAATTAGAGAATTCTAGAGAATCAACTAAAAAACTAGTTGAAATAATTAACAACTTTAGCACAGTTTCAGGATATAAAATAAACCCACACAAATTATCAGCATTTCTATATATTACCAACAAAGTCCGGCAGAAGAGATAGAAAGAGGAATTCCATTTAAAATAACTGCAGACAATATAAAATACTTGGGAGTCTGTCTGCTGAAACAAACCCAGGAATTATATGAACTCAATTACAAAATATTGTTCACACAAATAAAATAAAATAAAATAAAATGTAAACAACTGGAAAAATATTAATTGCTCATGGGTGAGCCAAGCCAATACAATAAAAATGACAATTCTATCTAAGTTAATTTACTTATTTAGTGCCATACCCATCAAACTACCAAAGAATGATTTTATAGAGCTAGAAAAAAAATCATAACAAAATTCATCTGGAAAAATAAAATATCAAGAATATCAAGGGAATCAATGGAAAAAAAATGTTAAAAAAGGTGGCCTAGCAATTACAGATTTCAAATTGTATTACAAAGCAGTAATCATCAAAACAGTCTGGTACTAGTCAAAGAAAGAAGGTGGTGGATCAGTAGAACAGAGTAAGTACACAAGACAGAATGAAACGACCATAGTAATCTAGTGTTTGATAAACCCAAAGATCCAAGGTGTGGGGATAACAACTGACCATTTGACAAAAACTGATGGGAAAACTGGAAAGCAATTTGGCAGAAACTAGACACAGACTGAACATCTCACACCATATACCAAGGTCGAAATGGATAAATGATTTAGACATAAAGGGTGTTATCATAAGCAAATTAGAATGGCCTGGAAAAACATACCTGTCAGGTCTATAGATAAGGGAAGAGTTTATGACCAAACAAAAAATAGAGAGAATTATTGAAAGTAAAATAGATAATTTTGATCACATAAAATTAAGAAGCCTTTGCACAAACAAAATTAATGCAGACAAAATTAGAAGGAAAGCAGAAAAATGGAGAGGGGGGATCTTTACAGCAAGTTTCTCTGGTAAAAGCCTCATTTCTCAAATATATAGGAAACTGAATCCAGTTTATAAAAAATAAGAGCCCTTCCTCAATTGATAAATTGTCAAAGGATATGAACAGGCAGTTTTTGGACAAAAAAAATTTTTTTAACTATCTGTAGTTATATAAAAATGCTTTAAATCACCATTGATTAGAAAAATGCAAATTAAAACAACTCTGAGGTACCACTTCACATCTATCAGATTGGCTAATATGACAGAAAAGGAAAATGACAAATGCTGGAGGGTAAATGGAAAAATCGGGACAATGATGCACTCTTGGTGGAGGTGTGAACTGGTCCAACCATTCTGGAGAATAATTTGGAACTATGCTCAAAGGGCTACAAATCTGTGCATATCCTTTGACCCAGCAATACCACTTCTAGGTATGTATACCAAAGAGATAAAGGAAAATGAAAAAGGATCTATTTGTACAAAAAATATCTCTAGCAGCTATTTTTGTGGTAGCAAAGAATTAGAAATCAAGGGGGACGCCCATCAAATAGGGGAATGGCTGAACAAGTTGTGGTATATGATTGTAATGGAATATTACCGTGCTATAAGAAATGATGAGCAGGCAGATTTCAGTAAAACCTGGGAAGGCTTATATGAACTCATACAAAGTGAAGTTAGTAGAACAAGAACACTGTACACAGTAATAGCAAGCATGATCAACTGTGAAGGACTTAGCTATTCTGATCAAGACAATTCCAAAGGACCTATGATAAAAAATGCAGTCCACCTCTGGAAAGAGAGCTGACAAACTCTGAATGCAGAAAACAAAGCATACTTTTTTTTAACTTTGTTTATTTTTTGGTTATGTTTTGTTTGTGTTTTCTTTTGCAACACAGCTAATATGGAAATGTTTTATATGACTGCACATGTATAATCGATATCAAATTGCTTGCCTTCTCAAGGAGGTGGGAGGGACATGAGGTAGAAAAAGAATCTGGAACTCAAAATTTAAAAAAATTATATGTAATATGGGAAATATCTTTAAAATAATTTTTAAAAAAGAAAGTAACATGTTGAATTTATTATATACTTGAAAAGCAAACTTGTTTATGATACAGATACACAGTTTCACATACATTCTTTCTTTCTATTCTACTATGTATATGGAAATGATCAAATTCTTTAGTGTTGGTTAGGTTCAAAATTTTTTTAAAAAAGTTTACTTTTTAAAAAAAATAAAGTAAATGGGGTCAGTGAGGTGGCAGAGTGGATAGAGCTCCAGCCTTGGAGTCAGGAGGACCTGAGTTCAAATCCCGCCTCAGACACTTGACACTTACTAGCTTTGTGATCCTAGCTGGAGAAGTCACTTAATCCCAATTGCCTCACAAAAAGCAAAAAATAAATAAAAAATATATAAAAAGAAATAAAAAATAAAGTGAATGAATTGGACTAAATTAGGGCTTCTTCAACTTTTTCCACTGGCAATTCCTTTTCAGTTTAGGCAGCATTCACTGGCACTGCATGTCCCGAGCAAGGGCATGCACAGAACCAAGGCTTCAGTGTGATGTTGTGTGATTTTTAATTAATTTTTGGTCATTGCGTATTCAGAAACCTTTTACTACTGCCAAATTTTTTCAACCGCTTATGGGGATGCAACCCAAGTTTAAGAAACATTGAACTAAATGATTAAAAAAAACCCTCTGCTCTTTCAAAAGTTACCCCTAATCTCTTAACTGCCCAAATCAAATGGTCTGTTCTCAATCCCTATCCTTCATCTCTCTTTCAGCATTTGATACTATTAATCACCTTCTCCTCCTGAAGATATTCTCTCCTCTCTGGATTTTTGTGACTGGATTTTCCCCCTATCAGGCTGGTCCTTCTCAGTCTCTTTTCCTGAATCTCTATCCATGTCATACCCCTTAACTGCAGGTATCCCTCTGGCCTGGGCCCTCTTGTCTTTTCCTATTACATTATCTCCATTGATGAATTCATGAGCACTCATGGGTTCAATTATAATCTCCATGTTAATGATTGCCAGATCCCTATCTATCCAGACCTTACCCTCCTGAGCTCCAGTACTATATTACCAATTGCTTATTAGGATATTTCAAACTGCATGTCCCTTGGGTTTCTCAAACTTAACATGTCTAAAACAGAACTCACTAGCTTTACCCCAAATCCTCCCCTCTTTTGAACTTCCCCATTACTGGCAATTCTCCTCCCAGTCACTCAGGTTTTTAACCTCAATGTCATACTTGACCCTTCAATTTCACTCACTTCATCTTACTCAGTTTCCAAATCTTGCCGTTTCTACCTCTACAGTAACTCTCAGATACAGCCTCTTCTCTCCACTCACTCAGCTGCCATTCTAGTTCAGATCCTCCCCACTTCAATCCAGCCTCCACACAGCTGCCAAAGTGATTTTCCTAAAGTGTAATTCTAATCATGTTACCCCCTATTCAGTAATCTCCAGTGACTCCCTATTGCCACTAAGATTAAATATAAACTCTTTTGTTTGGCATTTACAGCTGTTCACAACCTGGTCCCTCCCAATCTTTTCAAATACCATCTACTCTGTTTTTATCTTATATGTACTGATTTATATAGGTTATCCTCCCACATTACAATGTAAGCTCCTTGAGGGCAGGGATTGTTTTTGCTCTTCTTTGTATCTTCAAGCCCTTCACACAGGGCCTGGAACATTGTACATTTAATAAATGCTTTCTGGTTAACTGATAGACTTTCTGGTTGATTAATTCTGGTTCTAATTGTCCCCAAAGGACATAACTAAAAGCAATGAGTGGAAGTTGTAGAGGTAGACTTAAGCTCTATTTTTTAAAAATCCCATACAAAAATGGAACTGGCTGCCTCATGAGAGAATGTGTTTCCCTCCTCGCTAGAGATGCTCCAATAAAGGACCAATGACCACTTGTCAGTGCTGCTATAAAGAGGATTCTCAGTCAAATCAAGCCAAGAAGTATTTATTAAGCACCTTCTATGTGCCAAGCATTATGCTAAGTGCTGAGGATACTAAAAAAGACAAAAACAGTCAGGTATGGGCTGGAAATTGGATGGCATTTCAGGTCCCTCCAAACTTTAACATTCTGTGACACCAGCATATAATTTCTAGGCCTAAGATATCATGAGGGAGGCAACAAGCTATGCCTAGGGAGCTTTGGGTAGATAGCTTGGGAACCACCCCCCCTGGGATTTTATAAGCATTTCTTATCACCTAGGAACACTAAATTGAACTTCCCTGGAAACTAAGGTACTTAGCAAGGCCTTACAGAAGTGCTTGCCATCAGGGATGATAGCCTATGTCTATAATGCCTGCTACTGGAATAGGTCAAGGCTGGTGGATGTATTAAACTAAGGAGTTTTGAAGCTACAGTGACATAAGTCAATTGGGCGTCCACACTAAGTTCGGTATCAATCTAAGTCTGGTATTAATACAGTGAGTGCCTGGAAGCAGGGGCCCACCAGCTTGCCTAAGGAGGGAGTCAACTGATCCATGCTGGAAACAGAACAGGTCAAAGCTCCTAGGCCAATTAGTAATGGAATCTGGCCTGTGAACTGGCTGTTTCACTTCCAACCTGGGCAAGGTAGGGAAAGTGATTCAAGAAAAAGGTAACTGACCCTAATGAAGTAGTGTGTCAAAGCCAGGCCTGAATATCCCACTGGTATCAATGCCCCTTAGCCTGGCTTAGTTACGTGCAATGCCTGCCTTTCTGTTGTCTAATGTCCTAAGCATAGGGAAAAAAAATTTATAGCCAATAAGAGAAGCTGTTCAGCAGCAAGATCACAAGGTCAAAGGCCTTGTTGTACTAGGTTTCTTGCCACTGGATGCATTCAGTTTATCATGCTTTTCTGTAAAAAACACTCGGGGACATTATGTCACATAGAGTGCCAGCTCCACATTAAAGATCCAAAGCTACCCTACAACGAGGCTTCACAAAGTGTATAATAAGGGAAATAACAGATTATTTTGCCACTCTGTTACAGGTTTAGTACCATGATTTACAAAATATCCATTTCATTTCCCATTTTGCGGCACAAGCCTTATGCTTTGGGTATCTCCTTTTACTCTCTTTCTCTATTAGAAAAAGTGCATATATATACTGAACTTGTATACCTGGCCTCTTATCATCCACTTAAAAAAAATCAGAGTAATTCAGCCAAATTCCAGACAGCAGTCACAATGTTTTTACTCTTAATGTGAATGAGATCCAGACCTTAAACTTTCCCAGGACTACTCTGACCAAATTACAAGTTGCTCAGTCTGTCTATATAGCCAAAATACCATAAAGATGCATTCCTACAAATAAGCAAAGTAGGTGGCCACTTAATCTGAGGAGCACTAAAAGCCTTAGCTGCCTCACAAGGTAATTATCATGCCTTACCTTTCCACTATTAGAGTCACTCCTCTGGATTATGATTAATATGCAAGTATGTTTCCTGCAAGGGGCAAGCCATTAAACCCTTAACAGCCATTAAAATATTAGTGGAGAACAGGTGCCCTGAGGGATGTAGAAAGGTAAGTTTTGAGGGGGATGGGTAAGATGACTAGTCAAAAATGGGGACAGGAACCTAGGAAGAGGAGGTAGCACAGTTATCAGAAATAAATTATGTCTGCTCAGTTTTGAATAAAGTCTTTGACAGAGTCTATGCAGCCCAGAATGAGGCGGAAATCTGGCAATTACCTGGTTAATCTGATCAATGTAGATAGCCAGCCTAGATTATTCAAACCTCACCCCATAAAAATACACACACACACACACACACACACAACACACACACACACACACACACGTGTTCTGGATTCTTTAAAAAAATTATTCTAGAAATATTGTTTCTGTAACCTGTGGCCCAGAAGTGAAGCCTTGAGTTTACATGGATCAGGTTCAGTCTTACAGACTTGTGCCTCTATCAAGAGTATCCCTTGTAGGACCAAAAGAATTTGACTCATATCCATGTTTCTGAAGAAAAGGTAAAAGGTATTAGCTTCCACGCAAACATTCAAGTCAATATCAAATAGTCAACAGGATTAACCTGAAAAAATGCAAAGGATTTGCACTTGAGCCCTTAAATAGAGAAAAAAATTCTTCTGTTTCCTTTTCCAATGGGCCTCGGCCCTTTGGGGCCTATACAACCTTTCAGACTTAAATTAATATCCTTGGAGTGGGGCCCCACACCGACGAGGGGAAAAGACTTGGGACTGCTAAGGAATCAAGAAGCGTTTCCTTCCAGTGATCCTCAAGTCCCAGAATCTTCCTGTCTTATAGAACTACCATGGTATTGAGTCCCTAACACTAAGTGAAAGCAATTTAGGTTGCTAGAGTCAACCCCATTGCCCAGAGGTGCAGAGTCCATTTAACTCATAGTATAAGTAAAGGGCAAGATTTCATTTGCTCTTTCATACTCTAATTCTGTCCCTTGATGCACATTAACTCCAATTCAGGCTTGGTCCAATAACATGTCAAGGTTCATGAACTCCTACCCTTGGTGCAAATACCTGGCATAGCCCAGGAACTGTTCTAGGGGATAAAGGACTTCTCCACTACATATGGATCCCAGAAGTATGTTGTTGCCATGGAAGGGCTGTTCCATGACTGTCCAGCTGGCTTCTCTTGTTCTGAATACCCAGCTCTGGTTCTCTGTGTTGTCTCTATGTCTCTGAATCAATCATTCTGAATGTGATATCAATGAGTCAATATGAGACAAGGAGTTCTGAATCTTACATAGGAGAGGTCATCAATGCCAACCAAAGACTTCATCTATGGAGATGAGGGCATTTATGCTCTGTATAAGGATACATCCTCAATGCCAGTGGGGGCAGTAAGGACACCAGAAGATGAGTCAGTCCCATTCCCCAAATCCTCATAGTCCACTTAATTTACAGTAATAATATACATTCAACCCTTTCTATCTACTCACATCTTCGTTTGGGCCCTCATTACCTCTCAGAGCCTAAACTATTGCAATAGCCTCCTAAGGTGAAAGAAGAGTTACCAACTGTGATGCAATAAATAAATAAATAAATAAAGCCATTGTAACAGTTTTTGAATGTACAGAAGAGAAAAAAGAAAGTTCAGGAAAAAAAGTAGAGAAAAGCTGGGCAGTTTTAAAAGTAACATTGAGAATTTATTATACACTTTTTAAAAAGCAGGTGATATGAAATAGAGTCAGTTTCATAAAGAACCATTTTTTTGTATTCTGCTGTGTATATTGCAATGCTCTCATTTTGGTGTTTAAAACATCCATTAAGAAAATAAAATATAAACTCCAATAGCTCTTAAAGCCCTTCAAAGCCTTTCATCCCCACCCTCTTGTTCCATCCTCATTATATAGTATTCTTCTTCCCATGATTCCAAATTGTTTTCCAGAACTATTGGAACAATTCACAACTCTATCCACAGTACATTATGTATTTATCTTCCCAGAGTCTCTTAAGCAATTGGACATATGTGTGATAGTTTTAATCATACTTCTTTTACTCACGATTTAAAGTACTTTTTCATTTTTTTTTTGAGACTGGTTCTGCCTAGCTCAGCCAGGTTGGCAGTATACAGCCACTCACCAGCACAGACCTCAATATCAATTTGCACAGAAACTTTAATGGGCTTTATTGTTCTGACCTCTTTATGCATCCTGGTAGTGCTGTGCTAAACATACTGGTGTCAGACTTAGTGTGGACATGCAATTGGCTTTAGCCCTGCTGCATTCCTATGACAGTCCCAAGCTCAAATGACTCAGACCACATATTGAAGCCTATTTGTTTGAACATGGCTAACACGGAAAAAAAAATTGTTTTTGGCTTGTCCCTACATGTTTGTAATAACTTTTGTTTTTCTCGATTTCTCAGTGGTGAAAGGTGAGGGAGAGGAAAAGAGAAGAAAAGAATTAGGAGCTAAAAATAAAATGACATTTAAAAAGAAGAAACAAGGCTCAGCTTCTGGTCACACAGCTAGAAAGTATCAGAGGTAAGATATGGATTCAGGTCTTTCTGACTCCGAATTCAGCACTCCACCCCACTATGCCATTTGGTATGTTTGGTATTCATTTGTGATGTACTCAATTTCTCTTTCTGAAATTGGGTTGCTTAAAATCTCTATTTTTGTTTTTGTTAATTTTGATATTTTATATTTTCAGATAATTATTTCCTTCAAATTTTGTATTTCGCTGGCACATAATTGCAGCTCTGCCATTTACTACATGTGTGACCTCTGGCAAGTCACTTAACCTTTATGGACCACAGTTTCCTCCCTCATCTGAAAAGTGAGGGTGTTGGCCTATATAACCTGTAAGATCCCTTCAAGTTCTAGAGCTAGGCTTCTATGTGTTACATTGCACAAGTCATTTCACGCCCCCCTCCCCAAGCCTCAATTTCCTCTTCTGCAAAATGAGGGGCTAGACTAGATGGTCTCTGAGATGCTTTATACTCCAGATTTATGATCCTATGCTCTTATTGTGACCTTGAGCATTATGATAACTGCTAATTTTATGTCCTCTCAGTTGTGAATTTATTTCATGTTTTTTTATTTTAGCAATTTTACTTTCCTCTTTTTTGACCAAGTTAGCTCATCAATTCTGTTAATAAAAAAAAAAAGTTTTTAGTTTTATCACTCCTATAGCATTTTTGTTTTTAATGTTATCTATTTCTTCTCTAATTTTAAAGATTTCTTCTTTGGGGGGGGTTGCTCATTTATTGAGGGTTTTCAATTTTTTTAATAACATGTTCAGTTCATTAACTTTTTTCCTATTTTGCTTAATATACATTTATCAGAGATAAAATTTTTCCTCTAAGGACTGCTTTAGCTACATCCTCCCAAAATTGTTCATGCCTTCTCATTGCTATTATTCTTTTTTAACATTTATTGTTGCTATGATTTGTTCATTGACCCACTCAAAGATTCATTCAAGATGCCATAACTTAGTCTCCATTTAGGTACATTTTTTTGTTTGTTTTGGTTTTTTAGTGAGGCAACTGGGCTTAAGTGACTTGCCCTTGGTCACACAGCTAGGAAGTGTTATGTGTCTGAGGCCAGATTTGAACTCAAGGTCCTCCTGACTCCAGGGCTGGTGCTCTATCCACTGCACCACCTAGCTGCCCCTAGGTACCTATCTTTTGCTTATGTTCCCTGTCTTCATTGCTACTTTGTGTTATAGTCTACAATGATGTTTAATACTTTTTTCACATTTTTAATGATTTCTTTTTTCCCTAGAATATGATCAATTGTGGAAATGTGCCATTTGACACTACATAATATCTTCTTTAATATTCCCATTTGGAAGGTAAAATTAGCATTTCAAATTAATTCTTTCAAATAATTAAGTTCTATGTTTTCCTTTTGGTTTTTTAAAAAATTTATCTAGCTCTGAAAGACAAAATCTCCTGCAACTTTTTTTTTTACTGTTAGCCTCTACAATTCAGTTAGCTTTTCATTTATGAGTTCAGACTCCATGCTGTTTGGTGCAGACATTTCATAATGATTATGTTTCGTTGTGTATGTGACTTAAAACATAATGTAGTTTCTGTGTTTATCTCTCTTGACCTTGTGAATTTTTTTGTTTCCTTATCTAAAATTACAATTGCAATTTCTGCCTTTTTGGAATCACCTGATGCACAGTACATTTTGTTCTAACCCCTCATTTTCCTTCTGTCTGTATCTTCATTTTTGAATGTCTCAAGCATGCAACACATTGTTAGGTTTTTTTTTTTCTTATCCATTCAGATGTTTGTTTTTGTTTTATTGGGAAGTTGAGTCCACTCACATTAAGCTTATAAATATTAGGCTTTTATTTTCCTCCATTTAATTCTTTTGTATTGATTTCTACCTCTACCACCACCACCCTTTTTTAATTCTTTTAAGTCAGCTCTTAACTTGAATACTGTTCGTTTGTGGCTACTCTTTTCCCCAGACAGGTTAACTTACTTTGTCACCCTTCTTATTCTTTTCTCCTTCTAGACTATTATAAATCAGAATCTGCTTTCATGGAGACAACTATAGTGAAATCTAGGATGAGTTCCTGGTAAACAAACACAGTACTTAGACTTTGGGAAGCCAGGCTCCAAGACTTTCCTCAGGGTCCCTCCCTCAAACAATCATATTTATAGGGTACTTTCCTCATAACCCCCTTGGGAGATAGCTTAACTGGCTCCTCTAGACAGATGAGGCATAGAGAAAGGAAATTATTTATTCGCTGGGTCTCCTAACTAATAAGAGACAGTGATAGGACTCTAACACAGGACTTCAAGCTCCAGAGTCAATGTACTTCAAACAAGCTATTATATTGACTTCAGCCTTATACCCAATGAGAACAGTCTTAGGCTGAACTCTACTCTAGAGTTGGTCACAATACCTCCTGCAGGAGGTATGATACAAAGCAGGACAGTAGTCACTACCCTGGCTATTGAAAGACCTTTCTCTGCCAGGCAAAGAATGGCAGTGTGCTATGAAAAAACAAAACAATTAAGTTCTTAGAACTCATTGCCATTCATTTCTAATCCCTTAAACTGGATCAATTTGGAGAATTCTGCCTATAGAATGCCTTTGGTTAATACCTCTATACATACTGAACCAACTTCTCCAGTTTCTAGAACAGTGTGATTATGTGCTTTTGTGATGGACTAGAGGCTGGGGACAGGGGAGCTTTGTGACAGTGGGCATGACCTTGGGTCTTCCCTCAAACCGTGGCCCTAATAAGAAGGTCAACAGCCAAATCACCTATACTATGACTCATGTAACCCATATACATGAAAGACTTTCCTCCATAGACTATAAGCCCTGTGGTTTGCTGTTAAATACATAAAAAACCAGCTCTCTGAAAAGGGATGACATTTTTAAAGTTTAATCTTGATTATTAACATTTTCTCCATCACTTTCTTAAATCTAGACAATCGACAAAACGATAAATCAAGCCCTGATATATACTGTTTACCAATTTCCTACATGTAAATGTTCACACCGAAAACTTAATAATCTACAATCCTCTATGAGCTTGGTTCCAGCACACCCCTGACTTGAGGGCTGAGACCATGGCCTACCTAAACTGTGTACCTCCCCAAACACAATGTAGGCAGCTAAGTGGCACAGTAGATAGAGGGCTGGGCCTGGAGTAGGTACGACCTGAGTTCAAATCTCTGTGGCTCACTGGCTATGAGACACTGGGTAAGTCATTTTAATCTTTTTTTGCCTCAGTTTCCCTCATTCATAATATGGGACAATAATAGCCCTCACCTCCGAGGGTTGTGGTGAGGATCAAATGAGATAATAATTGTAAAGCATTTAGCAGAGTGCCTGGCACATAGTAAGTGCTATATAAATAAATTTTGACTGATATCATTAGCTATTGTTATTAATCATGATGCAACAAGGTGGCAGAAGAGAAAAAGCAGTTAAGAAGAGCTGAGTTCAAATCCTGCCTCATATGATTACTAGGTGTGTGACCTTGGACATGTTACTTAACTTCTGTCTGCCTCAACTCATCACCTATAAACTGGGGAGAATAATAGCACCTACCTCCCAGAATGGTTGTAAGGATAAAATGAAATAATATATGTAACATGTTTTGCAGAACTTAAAGTGTTATGTAAATGTTAGCTGCTATTATTATATTATTATTATTATTATTATTATTTTAGACATATTTGGTTGGTAGCCATTTAATATAAGGGCAGCTAGGTGGTGCAGTAGATAGAGCAGCGGGCCTACAGTCAGGAAGAACTGAGTTCAAATCTGGCCTGTGTGACCCTGGGCAAGTCACTTAACTTCTGTTTGCCTCAGTTTCCTCATCTGTCAAATGAGCTGGAGAAGGAGATGGCAAAGCACTCCAGTATCTCAGTGTGGCAGGGATAGATATCTGTCCTGGGATCTGACCCACCACTCCAATGGAGACTACTTTTGTGAAGAGTAGGAAGAGGACCATGCCAGCCACAGCTTAGAAGGGGAGTGGTAGACAGGACCAAGCAGAGCTGTAGGTGGGCAATCTCTCCTCTCTCCTCTCTCCAAAAGAAGTATCAAGCTAGAATTATATCTGCCATACATTAAAATATCTGTAGTCTTGACATGTTCTAAGTTCAAAATAAAAGGCACTTTCCCTGATTACTCTCAAGGTGTGCATAACACTATGGGCAGCTTAACACCCTCCCACCTGATGCTAGTTACACAATAGACAATCATGAACAACTAGCAAATCTTTTTATCTAAGTAAGCAATAAAAAGGAATCAGAAGAAACAATACAAATTAAAGTGGGATGAATCAGGGGCAGCTAGGTGGTGCAGTGGACAGAGCTTCCACCTTGGAGTCAGAAGGACCTGAGTTCAAATCCGACCTCAGACACTTGACACTTACTAGCTGTGTGACCCTGGGCAAGTCACTTAACCCTGATTGTCTCACCAAAAAGAAAAAAAATAAAATAAAGTGGATGAATGATTGTGCAGGTGCAGATGAGTTCCTCTCCTAGCAGTGAGATAAGACTTCAACTCAAGAAAGGAAAAACAGACTGATTTCATGAAGAAGACTCCTCTCTCAGCCTTCTCGATGGCCACAGATGCTAGACATCAAGGGACATGGTGAGGGTCAGCTTCCCCAAACGTCAAAGGCTCCAGGGAGATCTCTAGTCCACTATTCAAAAGTTCATGCTTACCTCTCTCCTGCCTCTCTCTAATCCTTCCATAAAAGAGGTATGCAGCCTCCCTCTGAAGGTACTCAGTATCATCCTCAGGTGACTCTCAGCTAATCAAGTCACGTCTCCCTCTGCACATACAACACAAAGTACCACAGGACTATCCATCATATATATACACGCATATATGATGTGTATATATGTATATATGCATATATATACACACACATACATATATACATCTAAGCATACACATACATATCCATCATATACATCACTATTTCATCAAGGTCATATATTTAGCACTTAATGATGTCTGGTCCACACTCCTCAATTTTTGAATGAGGAAGCTGAGGTGAAATGACTTGTCCAAGACGACAAAAGTAGTGAGTGGCAGACTCGGGCTGACTCCAAATACAGGGATCTCTTCTACTATCCAATGCTACCTCTCAATAATAAACATGTGTTGAACTGAATTCAACTGAGTCCTAATGAGAGGAAAAGCATTCCAAAGATGTGCAGTCACCACGAATGCCCAGGCAGAGCTCCAGACCAAATATTCCTAGCCTTCTGCTTGTAGCTTTGACAAAAAAATGGAGAAGAGGCAGAGAGGAAAGAACCCTAGCCATAATCTCTCAGGCAAACCAGAAGCTAAATCTACAAAGACTTAGTGAATAAAACTTCTAAACTAGAGTCAAGAGAATGACCTTTGATCCTTAGCATAGTCAAACTGAAATGATCATTTCCCTTCAGAGTCTCAGCTCTGCCAATGACTAGCTGTGTGACCTTGGGCAAGTCCCTTCCTTTCTCTGGACTTCGATTGCCTCCTTGTGGAAACTGAGTGGGTTGGACTAGATGAGCTCTACTGATCAATGATTCTTTTGATCCTTTTCAAAGTTTCCAGCCAAACCGAGAAGCACAAAGACAACCAAGTCATCATTTTCAAGACATGAATCATCTCAAATGGATTCCTTACATTGTCTCAAAACAATGACATCTCTCCTTGCCAATAGTGCTTTTTTTCATATGCTGTTAAACTTTTGTACTAACTCTGCGCAGAGTCAAATTAATGCAATCAACCTATATCAATGCCAAGATTTTTTTTTTTTAACAAGGCTTCAAACCCTTTTGATTTTCAGGATCTCTATGGACACTCGCCAGCCACCGGTATGCTACCCTTGGGGGCTGGAAGAGCTGCTAAGGAACATGCCAGGGACTGGCAAGCTCCAGGGAACAATGACAGCCCTTTCACAGGGGAGCACTGTGTGCATACGCTTTTGTTTTTTTAAAGTGGGGGACAATCCGATTGCCTCAATTAATCCATCTCAGAAACCACATTAGATACCTAGTACATTTTTGACATGATCCGCAGTAAGTTCGTTTACTTTCAATTTTAGTATGACCCCTGTCACAAGGCCTTTAAACAATGCTAAGAGATAAGCATTGTTGATAAAGGAAGGAAAATAACATTTCAAAGTTCATCATATTAGTGTGTAGCTAATGTGTGTGCAGATTTAATCTGGTAATTAGAAGAGAAAAAAAACACACAGAGACAGTAAATCTGCACTGTATGCTGAGTCCAAAGGACTGGTTTTACTATACCTTCAATAAAATGTGCCCCTTTCGCTGCAGAAGCTAAGCTTTCACCCTCAGTACTGGGAAGATGACACTCTCAGCGCACAAAACACACATACACTTTAATACATGAGAGCTCAAGTCCCGTTCATGGAGCCAGACCATGGATTTGGTGCTTATTTTTAAAAATCTCCTGCAAACATTATGGAAACTGGCACACAACCTAGCATGATTATTAGCCCAGATTCTCCAGAGGAGGGTGACTGGGATGGAAAAGGATCAGTGGAAGGGACTGGGGATATTAGAGCCAGGGAGAAGTAGGACAATGGGGATAGAGAAAGACAACAATCTATATATATTTGAAGGGTTCTCCTGTGGAAATGAAATTATATTTGTTTGGCTTGGTCCTAGAGTGCAAAAGCAGGAAAAATGGGTGGAACTGCAGAGAGGTTAACAGCTGGGGTAAAGTTTCCTAGCAATTAGAGCTATCCAAAAATGGAATGGGCTGTCTTGGGAAGTAGCGAGCTTTCCCTCACTAGAAGTGTTCAAGCAAAGGTGGGATGACCACCTGCAGAACAGCGTTTCATACGGCTTAGTCTAGCTGACTGCTGGAGTCCCTTCCAACTTGGAGATTCTGTGTGTCTTCAATTAGATCTACTCAGAAGTACTGACTCAGAACTACTCAGAAGAGACTGATCTAGGAATCCACAGAAGAAAAAGCAATTGGATGAAAAATGCCTCCTGAGTGCATCTGGATAGGCAATCTATTGAGTCATGTCATCAGTGCAAGTGCAGAAACTGCTGATGGACAATGAGCTGGACCTAGAATTGACAGAGAGGAAGAGAGCAGGCTGGTCTGAATTTAGGAAACTGTGTCAACACTTCCAACAATCCCAAACTATTCTTTGACATTGAAGTCCATCTTTTAAATGCCCAGATTCTCCCACTGATACTATGCGGCTGCACACACCTCAATCTCAGAAGCCTGGAAACTGTACGTGACCTAAAAGAATTAATGGAGAGACTCAGGGTGGTCTTCGGTGTAGCCTATTAACAATACTATCTTGTGTGGTACTAAGGTACTATTATCAAGGACATACATAATCAGAAACAGAAGTGGGAATAAGGGCTAACACACAGATGACCCACATGCTGCATTAGTACCTGAGAAATATGAAAAGACCAAGGTCTCAAGTAAGGTGGGTAGATCCTTCTTCAGAGAATTTATGGGAGGACACGAACAAAATTTGCACAGGATGAGATGGCCAATATGGATTGTGACCTGCACCACAGGAGCCAACCAGATGAAATCATAGGTCCACTGAATAATCCAGTATTGAAGTTTCATCTTGTTTCTTTCAGTCCATGGCTCCAGCTTGTTCAGATAATATTCACAAGTGGAGTGTAAAATGATAGATCAGCAGCATATTTCCCACTTGCATTTAAGACAACCTCATCCCAAACCTAAAATCAAAGTCCTCAGCCATTTTGCTCCATTGAAACAACTTTCTCAGTGTCTACTTAGGC
The DNA here is from genome assembly GCF_003287225.1 of Phascolarctos cinereus. Classification (NCBI taxonomy): domain Eukaryota; kingdom Metazoa; phylum Chordata; class Mammalia; order Diprotodontia; family Phascolarctidae; genus Phascolarctos; species Phascolarctos cinereus. The sequence goes on from NW_027556291.1 coordinate 50,498,423, forward strand.
AGCTAGGTGGCACAGTAGATAGAGTGCAGGAGTTGGAGTCAGAAAGACCGGAATTCAAAGGTTTGTGAAGTGCTTCACATCTCATTTGACCCTCAGGTAGGTGCTATTATTATCCCCATTTTACAGATGGGGAAACTGATGCTGAGAGAGGTTAATGCCCAAGGTTACACAGACCAGACAAAATAGTTCAGCAACTCATGTCAGCAGCTGATGGAAAAAAAATGGTAGATGGTATGAATTACTTTGGGGTGCTAGTTTACCTGTGTGATTGTATCGTATTTAAGAGGATGTTGGAACAAAGAGATCACCAACACATTTGATTGGCTGTGAATATAAAGTTGGCTGAAAAGTACCAGTTTTATATTTAATATGAAAGTATATGTATAGCCTATATCAGACTGCATGCTGTTTTGGATAGGGGGGAGGGGAGGAAGGGGGAGAAAATTTAGAACTCAAAATCTTTGTGGAAGTGAATGTTGAAAACTAAAAATAACAAGTAAAGAAATTTTAAAAAAGAAAAGCACCAGTTTTGCTGAGTCTTTTTCAAATATGTGGATCATACAGATCTCAGCAAGGGATGAATGCTGGCTCAAGAAATAACAGAAGCAGTCTACCAAAGAATGATCATAAACTGAAGAAACTTTGAAGATTCATGAAGAACTGTGACATCATCAAGAAACCCTTCAAACAGTTTAATCCATGGATATGTGTGACCTGGGCCACAGGAGCCAAACAGATAAGATCATAGATCCAACAAAGGGGGCCGGTACTGAAGTTGCCCTTTGTTTCAGCTTATTCAGATCAAAATCATGGCTATAGTGCAAGACAACAGTGTCTTTTTCCTCCCATTGATCTGGACTTCCTCACATGAGTATATTCAATTAATGTAGAAAGTTACTCATTGTCACTTTTTCCTAACCAGTTCTTTTTGAATAAGATATACCCAGCCAGTGTTCCAGCCCACTGTGTCAGTGATAGCTATGATGCCACATTTGCATCTTTGCATCAGGATCTCTAATTTTGTAACGGTAATCATACTTTATGATGAGGACTTTTTGATGTCTTCATTTTGGGGTTTTATCTCCTGTGAATTTCTGGTCATCTTGGAGCATCTAGTGGACAGGCTCAATGGATAGAGCACCAGACCTAGCATTAGGAAGTCCTGAGGTCACATTTGGCTTCAGATACTTACTAGATGTGTGACCCTGGACAAGTCACTTAACCTCCATTTGCCTCAATTTCCTCATCTGAAAATTGGGAATAATAATAGCACCTAGTTCCTCAGGGCTGTTGTAAAGATCAAATGAGATAATATACATAAAGCGCTTAGCACAGTACCTGGTACACAGTAGGTGCTATATACATGTTAGCTGTTATCATTATTATTCCTCTAGTATCATTGGTATCAGTCCAGGAGGATAATATAACAGTTTAAAGTCCTTTTGATTAGACTGGCAATGCTAAAGGGGAATCTATTTTACCAACCGTTGTTAGATGTTTTCCGTCATTCCTATATTTTAAGCTCACCTCAAATGCAGAAAGAGATTTCTGATCTCATCAATTTCCATGTTCCCTTCAATGATGTACATCATAGTCCATCCATGCAAATTCTGTCCATGTCCTCACATAAACGTGATGTAGGGAATTCACCTAATGTGCTCATGTCCCTCCTTACCCCTGATATCATAAAGGTAACAGTGGAGCACTCAGTCTGTTAGTTATCTTTTGCTCTTGCCATGTGACCAGTCATCTTTTTCAATCATATATTTCCCTAAGGACATCCTTTACTCCATTTCTTTAAAGTGTTTATTTGTTATGGATTGCAGACTGTTCGACCTCACTGTGTACCTCTACATTGTCTTCTTTGAGATATTCATTTTTACTTCTTTTTTTAATATAAATTTATTTATTTTTAGCTTTTAACATTCACTCCCACAAGTTTTTGAATTCCAAATTTATACCCCATCTCACCCCTCCTCCCACCCCAAGATGGCATGCATTCTGAATATCCATTCCCCTAGTCTGTCCTCTCTTCTATCTCTCTCCCCTTCTCTTATCCCCTTCTACTTCTATTTTCCTGTAGGGCAGGATAGACTTCAGTATCCCATTTCCTGTATTTCTTATTTCCCAGTAGCATGTGAAAACATTTTTCTTAAACATATGTTTTTAAAACTTTAGGTTTCAAATTTTCTCTCTTCCTCCCTCCCCAACCACCCTCATTGAAAAGGCAAGCAACTCAATATAGGTTGTACATGTGCAGTTATGCAAAACACTTCCATAGTAGATTTGTTGTGAAAAACTAACTCTATTTCCCTTAATCCTATCCTGCCCTCCCATTTATTCTATTCTTTCTTTTGACCCTGTCCCTCCTCAGAAGTATTTACTTCTGATTATTCCCTTTCCCAATCTGCCCTCCTCTCTATCATCCCCCTGCTCCCTTGTCCCTTTCTCCCCCTATTTTCCTGTAGGGTAAGACAGATTTCCATACCCAATTGAATGTGTTTGTTATTCCCTCCTTAAGCCAAATCCTATGAGAATAAGATTCACTTATTCTCTCTCACCTTCCCCCGTTTCCCCTCCACTGTAAGAGACTTTTCTGTTGTTTTTCTTTTTGTGAGATAGTTTATCCCATTCTACCTCTCCCTTTCTTCTTCTCTCAGTATAATCCTCTCTCATCCCTTAATTGTATTCTCCAGATATGACCCCTTAATCTTCAACTCACCCTGTGCCCTTTATCTATCTATCTACATATACATACATATAATTTTTTTCCTCCAACTATCCTAATACTGACAAAGGTCTCATGAGTTATAAACATCATCTTTCCATGCAGGAATGTAAACAGTTCAATCTTAATAAGTCTCTTATGATTTCTCTTTCCTGTTTACTTCTTCATGTTCCACTTGAGTCCTGCATTTGAAAGTCAAATTTTCTATTCAGCTCTGGTCTTTTCATCAAGAATGCTTGAAGTCCTCTATTTCACTGAATGACCATTTTTTTCCCCTGAAGGATTATACTCAGTTTTGCTGGGTAGGTGATTCTTGGTTGTAATTCTATCTCCTTTGCCCTCCGGAATATTATATTCCATGCCCTGTGGTCCTTTAATGTAGAAGCTGCTAAATCTTGTGTTATCCTGATTGTGTTTCCACAGTACTTGAACTGTTTCCTTCTGGCAGCTTGTAATATTTTCTCCTTGACCTGGGAACTCTGGAATTTGGCTACACTATTCCTAGGAGTTTTCCTTTGGGGATCTCTTTCAGGAGGTGATTGGTGGATTCTTTCCATTTCTATTTTGCCCTCTGGTTCTAGACTATCAGGGTAGTTTTCCTTGATAATTTCTTGAAAGATGATGTCTAGGCTCTTTTTTTTTTTGATCATGGCTTTCAGATAGTCCAATAATTTTTAAATTCTCTCTCCTGGATCTATTTTCCAGGTCAGTTGTTTTTCCAATGAGATATTTCACATTGTTTTCTAATTTTTCATTCTTTTGGATTTGTTCTACTGTGACGTGATTTCTATTTTTCATTCTTTTGGATTTGTTCTACTGTGACGTGATTTCTATTTTTCATTCTTTTGGATTTGTTCTACTGTGACGTGATTTCTCATAAAGTCACTATCTTCCAATTGTTCTATTCTAATTTTTAAGGAAGTATTTTCTTTTTTTTTTTTTTTTCTTTTTTCTTTTTTTTGCTTTTTGGTGAGGCAATGGGGTTAAGTGACTTGCCCAAGGTCACACAGCTAGTAAGTGTTAAGTGTCTGAGGCTGGATTTGAACTCAGGTCCTTCTGACTCCAAGGCCAGAGCTCCATTCACTGTGCCACCTAGCTGCCCCCTAGGAAGTATTTTCTTCAGTAAGCTTTTGGACTTCCTTTTCCATTTGGCCAATTTTGCTTTTTAGGGCATTCTTCTCCTCATTGGCTTTTTGGACCTCTTTTGCCATTTGGGTTAGGCTATTTTTTAAGGTGTTATTTTCTTCAGTATTTTTTTGGGTCTCCTTTAGCAAGCTATTGACTTGTTTTTCATTATTTTCTTGCATCACTCTCAGTTTTTCCTCTACTTCCCTTACTTGCTTCTCAAGATCCATTTTAAGCTCTTCCAAGGCCTGGGACTGATTCATATTTTTCTTGGAGGCTTTGGATGTAGGAGCTTTGACTTTGTTGTCTTCTTCTGGTTGTATATTTTGATCTTTTTCACCAAAGTAAGATTCTATGGTCTGACTCTTTTTGCACTGCTTGCTCATGATCCCAGCCAATTACCTGAGTTTTAAACTCTTTGTTAAGGTAAGTGTCTGCTTCCAATGTGGAGAATGTATTGTCCCAAGCTTCAGGGGTTTGTAAAGCTGTTTTCAGAGATACTTGTAGGGACCTGTAAATTTTCAGTTCTTCCAAGGTGGTATGATAAGGAGCGAGGTGTTTACTCCTTTCCTGGCCTGTGACCACAACTATTCCTTTCTGTCCTGTAACTGTGAGGAAGGGTTCCTCTCCACAGCCACTCCAAGCTCTACCACGCCAGCGTTCCTCCTCACCCCAGCACCACCGCCCAGAACTGTGACCCAGATCCAAACAGGGGCAAAGCAAGAGATTCCTACCTCAGCATTGGCAAAGAGATCCCTGCAGTCCCTCTCTGATCAGCCACTGGATTCCCCCTCAGTCTGTGGGCTGGAAGCTCGGGAAGCAGCTGCCCCCCACCCCAGGGCCATGCTCTTGGGGAATGGAGCAGAAACCCTGCCTTCCTGTCTCAGCACCAACAGAAACAGACTTTTCCCACTGACCTTCTAAGTTGTCTTTGGCATTGGTGGATTGAGGAGTCTGGAAACCTCCACAGCTGCCCGAGATTCAGTCCTCTGAGGCCTGCTCCAGGTTCCCTGCGGCCTGCGCGCCCACGCTGCACTGTGCTCCCAGCCCAGCGCGATACACCTTTCTGATCAATCATCCAGGTTGTCTTAGGCTGCAAATTTGTTTCACTCTGTCTTTTTGTGGGTTCTGCTGCTTCAGAATTTGTTTTTAGCCATTTTTTTATGAGTATCTGGAAGGGTTTGGAGGAGAGCTTAAGCAAGTCACTGCTTTCACTCTGCCATCTTGGCTCCGCCCCCCTTCATTTTTACTTCTTCAGAGACTATTATACTCTAAGACTTGCAGTAACACAACATCAATAGAATATCGTTGTTAAAAAAAAGATGGGCCTTTGTTTCTGGGAGAAGTCTGATATCATTAAAAAAGCTTTGCAATTTCCTAAAAACAATCCAGCCTACTATTCTCCTGCTTAATTCTGGGTCAAATTTGTTGTCCATTTGCAGTGTATGTGAGTGTGTATGTGTATTATGTGTTTATATACATATGTGCATGTGTACATAAGCAGATACACACGTGTATACATATATAAATACATACATGTGTATACATACACACGTGCACATATTGTCTACATCTTTGAATCAATTAGGTGAGGGTAATGATGTGTTCTATATTATGGACTGTCATTTGCAAAAACCTGCCTATTGCCTACTCTCATCAAAGATGTCCTCAATTTGTATATAAATGATTCTCATAAAATTTTACATGGACGGGAAAGTAAGCACAGAGGTGGATATTTTCTCCCCACCTCGATGTCTTTCCCTCCTTCAGATATCTTGCAATTGATCCCACAATGTCCAGCACAGATCTCCTCTATGCACACTTGGTCTAATCCAACTGCTTCCCCCACCTTTGTTCTCTTTGGTGGCATTTCTATTGCTCTAGAGGTACATGTGGGACAATAATATTGTAGTTCAAGTGTGGTGACTCTACTGTCCTTGATGCTGAAAAAAAGTTTGTTATAAAAATCTTTTCAGATCTTTTCCATTTTTCTTCTGCTTACTGTCATCCTTACATTTCCATCCTAAAATGTCTCCAAGACGACTATGCCTTGCTTGGGTCCTCACCAAGTTTTCTTTAAATTAGTTTTCTCCTTCACAGTTTCTATCTGTTTTATGAAGTGACACCATAATCGCCTTCCTTTCTTCTTGATAATTTTTCACAAATTAGTTTATATTCTAACCTGCTGTTGCCTTTGGCCTCCATCTCACTCCTCCTGACAAGTGAGTCAGGTGTCTTCAGACTAAGATGTTTTTTATAGTCTTTTTGTCATCTTGTTGTGGCAACTGATTTACCATATAAGTTTAAGCTGTGGTCCAGAAATCCATATTCTGTTCTCAGATACTATCTTCTTAAATAGCTATTTACTTCCTCAGTATGCTTTTGTATCCTTGAAGAACTTGCTTTTTATCAGAGGCAGTGATACAATTACCAACTGTGATTCTTTCTGATAGTATACCTCTGTACCCATGAGAAGCCCCAGATATGGACAGTACTTATCAGGTTTAACAGGTCTTTGGAGATTCTCTGTCATGTCCTGAAAACACGCCCCAGAAAGAGTTAGCCTTCCTATTTTTCTTGTCAGATTGACACATTACCTCAGTACCCCCAATAGGAAGTTACCAACCACCACTATTTGTCTCTTCTTCCTCAGACCATCATTGTATATACCTCATCCGTACACACCTGGGGCTCTGCTGCACCATTCCTTAGTGAATCAGCAGCTACTTTCTTTCTTCCCTGCTCTTTGGGAAGAGCCTCATATCTGTAACTTGCTCCACGTGTTCAGTAGTCTTTCTTCCCTTTCTCCTCTACATCACATTTGTTAATTCTCCAAGCTCCTAACACAGATAGTGATTCCTCTCTCCCTCTTCCACTCCTCTTTCTTCTTTGTTTTCACATTGAGGCCTACTTGCCATTTTCTTAAAGGAACATTTCATCCGTCCTGATAATTAGAGAATAGACACGTGTTTTTCAAGCTCTCTTACCTTCCTTTCTCTGAGAGAGATCAGTCTGTACTTTGAAAAGAGTAGTCTACAATTATTTGGCCCTAGCAGAAAGATAAACATCACGCACTGTGCAGGTCATTAAACAGATTTTTTTCTGTTCTCCATACCTTTGTAGATCTATCGTCTTTCTGTTTATGCTTCTAACAACAACAACAACAACAAAAAGATAACTATGAAAGGGTAGAGATACTGGATTCAGGGAAAGCAAAAAAGAATTGTTCCATAAACAGTGCATATAATTCCAGGTCTTTTTATGAAGGGAACAGGTAATCCTAACCCAAAGTCTCACTGTTTTGTGCAGTGTCCTACGTGTTCACAGTATGTGAAATGTTGCCATCTCTGACAAAGGAGGAACAGCACAGTTCAAGTAGGGCTGATTTTTACATTATGATTAAACATTTTCTCAAGAGAACTTTCACTTAGTATTTGCCAAGGTAAATTCATAATTTTGCAAAACCAATTACATAATGAAATATCAGATCATAAAAAAGTAAGTCAACAGATTGATTTTTTTTTCCTTTTTCATTGGAGATATTCAAGGCTCCTTACTATGCTCTTTCTCTTTCAACTTCTCGTGCAAAACATAGGTAGGGTCAGCTCGAATAATGGATCCTGTGAAAAGGTTGCATTATTTGAATTCAAACTGCATATTTCCATTAGGCTACAATCAATGACCGTATTTTATATAATTATAACTTCAAACAGTGTTAATTCAAATACATTTACCATTTCATAGCACTCTTTTTTTTTCTTTTAGGCAATTGGGGTTAAGTGACTTGCCCAGGGTCACACAGCTAGTAAGTGTTAAGTGTTTGGTCTGAGGCCAGATTTGAACTCAGGTCCTCCTGACTTCGGGGCTGGTGCTCTATCCACTGCACCACCTAGCTGCCCCCATAACACTCAGTATTCATCCTAGATCCAGAACTGGAAGGGCCCTCAGAGGCCATCTTGTCTAACCCCCTCATTTTACACAGGAGGAAACTGAGATATAGAGAAGTGAGGAGACTTGTCCAAGGTCACACATGAGATCCTAGATCTAGATAATATTTGCAAAGCCCTTTGTCACACTACCTGTTATTATTAGGTGGAAGAGACCTCAGAGGCCATCTAGTCTAACCCTCTCATTTTACAGAGGAGGAAACTGAGGCCCAGGGAGAGGAAGGGACTTACAAAGGCAGGTGGCATGATCTACATTAGTAGTTAGCATTCTGTCTCCAGAGTCAAAAAGACCTGGGTTCAAATCCCACACAGGACACTAATTTAGTCCTCTGAGCCTCAGTTTCCTCATCTGTAAAAAAAAAAAATGAAAATAATAGTACCTACTTCCCAAGGCTCTTGTGAGAATGGCAGAGAAAGTCTATGGAAATGCACTTTGCAAACCTCAAAACACATTATGAATGTTAACTATTATCATTGCCAAAAATCACACAGACAGCAAATGTCTGACAGAATTAGGAGGAAGGGTATCCAGTACGAGGAAATTACAAAATTAAATGCCCTCATAGCCTTGATTCCAGCCTATTCTTGGTCTCCATTACCATATAAGTGAAGCCAGCCCTCTTCTCTTTAACTTCTGTCTTAACCCACATCTTGTTTCTTCTTCTGGGGAGTTGGCTTCTATATCTTTTTATTCCCAACCCTGAAGCCTCCAAATCTCTCCCTCCCTTTGGTAAGGAAATACTCAACCCTGATTCTCCCACTCAAATTCTCTAGGCCAGGGATTCTTAACCTGGGGTCCAGGAACTTGTTTTATTTTAGTCACTTGAAAACTGTACTTCAGGGGGCAGCTAGGTGGCGCAGTGGATAGAGCACTGGTCTTGGATTCAGGAGGACCTGAGTTCAAATCCGGCCTCAGATACATAACACTCACTAGCTGTGTGACCCTGGGCAAGTCACTTAACCCCATTGCCTAGCCAAAAAAAAAAACCTGTACTCCAATATAATTGGTTCCCTTTATAATCTTGTGTATTTGATTTTAGGCATTTCGACCCATGATTCTGAGAAGAGGCCCACAGAAGAGGTCCAGACTGCCCAAGGGATCCAGGACACCAAAAGGTTAAGAAGCCCTGATCTAGACCAAAGAGAGACAATACAGATGCTCACAGATGACAAATGTACTACATGATCTCACAAACAAAAAAGTGCAAGGCACGTTCAAATTCAATGCAGAAGAAACTCAGGATTCAATCTCTCTGACTTCTTGCTTTGCATATTCCCTCACAACTTACCACATTCAACCTCAACTAAAAGTTTCATTTTGGTCCCTGTGTGTCTGTCCCGGTTTGTCTCAATGCCTAGACCAGTGCCTGACCCAGAGTAGACACTTACTAAATGTCTTAATTTTTTTTGATTGATAAATCAATCAATAAATCAATTATTGATTGATTTATCTGTGAAACAGTAGAAACACTCTTGGAGCCTATCCTACCAAAGACCTCTTCAGCTCTGGGCTCACACTGGCATACAGAGGTCAATGCTGGAGGAGCCAGACCCAACAAAAGAGAGATGAGGCTCTTTTTCTTGACCTCTCTGGTTTTTGTACCCCACATCTCAGAGTTCTGAGGAAAATCACTTAAAGCTTGGGGCTCTTCCCACAAAAGGAAATAGAAAGGTACTCAATAAGCAATACGGATAAGTATTTATTTATTTATTAACAGACAACTATTTATTTCCTCCACACAAAAATGCTTTAAACCCAAAAGATTCATAAGCACACAGTGACAAAGATATAACCATAAAGTAGTAACTTAAAACTATCATTATAGTCCCGTGGAAGACTGATACTTAAAACCTTAAAGCATAAAGCATTTAATGGGGCTGTTAGATAGGCACTTCACCTTCACCAAGACATGCCCAAGACTATGCCATCTGAACTATTCCCTCAAAGTCCACGCCTCTGGTCACACCCAACCAGGGGCCAGATTCATTCTCCTAGTTGTGGTTATCTTCTTCAATAGCTGTAAGGGGCACCTTCTGTATCACTACTAGCACTGCAGGAAGGCCCAAACTCCCTAAAAAGGTACTCCCCAAAAGGCAATCTTTCATGATCACTGTTGGGTCACATGGATGAAGGCAAAGAAGCACAAGGCAGGAAAGGCAGCCAGGGCCAAAAAGCTCAGCTGCCATGTATAAGGGCAGCCAACATTTCTGCCAGGAAGGGGCAGGGCACCCCTCTCCTACCCTTCAGGGGAAGTCCCAGAGGGAGAGTTCTAAGAAATATGTTCAGGAGTGTGGAAGAATAGAGAGTAGGAGAAAGCTAGCTCTCCTTCAAAAGTGATGCACCAATGACTCCCTAGCAATTGACACATTCCCTTCCCCCCTCCCAATTTCCAATAGCCCCTGGGGGGTGTGGAGGGAACCGGGACCATGAGGGTTTCACCAAGCTGTCAGGCATTGAGCCAAAATATATATAGCCCACTGAAGTGGGCCAAGATTCTACAGATTGGGGGGAGAACTTGCTTGTTTGCCACCATTACACCATTGTATTCTAAATAGATGCTTACTTAACCCTTCATGAACTGAGGCAAGGCACTTCCTGCCTCATTTTATTCCTCTGTAAAACAAGAATACTGGACTGATGACCTCTGAGGTCACTTCCAGCACTACCTTTAGGGTCCGATGATCCTAACATTTCCAGTCAGCAACCAAACTGAAAATTCCAAAACCTCCTTCAACAAATCAACCAATGAACAAATATTTATTAAACACCTGCTATGTGCCAAATACTGCGTTAGTCACTGGGGATAAAAATGCAATGAGCAAAGTAATCCCTTCTCTCAATCCCCAGCTAACAAGGAAGACCACAAGGGTCTATAGACATACAGATGATATAGATAGAGATATGTGTATATACAGAATAAATATAAAGAAAACAAATACAAGGAAGATAAATGCAAGGTAGTAGGGAGGGGGCATGAGCAGGTGAGGTATCAGGAAAGGCTTCGTTCAGAAGGCGTATCTTGAAGGAAGAGAGATACTCTAAGAGACAGGAATGGAGAGAGAATGCATTCCAGGCAACGGGAACAGCCAGTGCAAAGGCCCAGAGATGGGAGATGAAGTGTCATGTGTGAGGAACAGAGAGAAGGCCAGTTCAGCTTGACTGCAGAGTGTAAGAAGGGGAATTATGTACAATGAGTCTAGAAAGACAGGTTAGGGAAAGGTTGCAAAAGGCTTTTAAAGCTAAACAGGAATTTATATTTTGTTCTAGAGCCAATAGGAAACCACTGGAGTTTATTGGTTAGCAGAGGGACACAGTCAGATCTATAGGAAACTCTCCTTGCCAGCAATATGGAGGAGATACTGAAAAGGAGAGAGGGGGCAGTTAGGTGGTACAGTGGAAAGGGCACTGGTCTTGGAGACAGGAGGACCTGAATTCAAATCCAGTCTCAGACAAGACACTTGACACTTATTAGCACTATGTGTGACTCTAGGCAAGTCACTTAACCCTAATTGCCTCACAAAAAAAGGAGAAAGATTAGGGGCAGGAAAACCATCTAGGAAACTGTTACAATCACTGAGGCAAGAGGTGCTAAGGGTCTGCACCACGGCGGTAGCTATTTGAGTAGAAAAAAGAGGTCAGATGCAAGAGAGGTTGTAGGGATAGAATCACCAATAGTTGACAACCGATCAGTTGTGTGGGTTGATGGAGGGTGAGGCACAGAGGGTAACACCAACAAACAATACTGAACTCACTTTTGAGGACTCCCCAAATGGAAAGCAGGAGGGGACATTCTCCACGCCCTTCCTCACAACTAGCAAAAACAAATACTTTCTCTCCGACTTGATACTACAGTATCTGAAGGGTGATAATGTGAAGCAGAGGGGAAATTCATCAAGAACATACTTCTAGACATGGATGAGAATTGCACAGGAGGGAAAGATGTGAAGGAGGCACAATGTGTCATGGTGAAAGGAGTATCCACGCTAATGAAACCAAAGTACCTTTAGTCACTGAAAGTTCTTCTTTGGGCCTCACCTTAATCTTTGCCATGGTCATTCACCCACTTCTTTCTTTGTTTGGCTCTTTGGTACCATATTCAACAAAGGTCAGTGAGCTAATAAACAGACTACAGGATCTGCGGCATGGGAAGGAAATAAAAATTATTCTTTCAAGTCATTTTGGGAACTTTTCTGAAACTCCAGTTGTCAATAATCAGCCCTGAGGTTGGTTTACAGCTCAGTTCAGCTTCACCTCCTTGAACTCAGCATTTAAAAAAATGGCTTCCCAACTTGTCTGTTGTCAGAGTGACATGATAGTAAACTGTTTTCTCTCCATTTGGTGTGGTTTGCTGTGAAGCTGCCAGGGTGAAGAAGGCGACTAACTGAAAACTGAGTGTCAAATACCACAAGCAAAAACAGTAACTGACTAATGTACATTGTTTAAAAATAGTACGCACAAAATATAACACTCAGAGCATACACTGGCGTGATATGAGAAAGAAGATGAATTAAGAACCACCTACATTCCCGCTGGGAGAAGCACATGTGGCCTTCAAACAAGAGAGAGCGACACCTCCAAATTTACTCAGGTTGATATGTCATACTTCAATCGATTCCAGCCACATAAAATGCTGATGAGGACAGTCTACATGTTCATTGAGGCCATCCTCTACGAGAGCATTAATAGGGAATGGGCAGACTTTAATGAGGAATATTCCATAGCAGACTGCATATTTACTGTTAGACAATTTATTGAAATATATAGAGAGGATACAAAATCTTACTATGATTATTGCTCATTGACTATAAGTTTTTGATTCAGTAGAACAAAATAGCCTTAGAGCCATTCAATTAATTAATCAACAAACATTTATTAAGTGCCTATTATGTGCCTTTCACTGCACGAGGTACCAGGGATATATAGACAAAAATAAAAGAGTCCCTGTCCTCAAGGAGGTTATAGTTTATTGGGGAAGACAACACGTACACATATAAATATAGATATATACAAAATAAATGCAAGGCAATTGTGGGATTAGAGGAAGGCACTAGCAATTCTAGATGTCTCCCCTAAATATGTCAAAATTGTTCAAGACTCCATGAAAGATATGACAACAGAAACAACCTTGGCTCATCGACCCTTTGATAATTAATAGAAGATGAAGCATAAAACAGTGAGAGATATGACCACTACTACCATGGTAGAGACCCAGCACACAATATAAATAAATGTGAAGTCTTCCAAATGTTCCTGTTTGTAAATGACATTGTACTTATCACATCAAGCCCCTAAAACATGGCAGAACTTTCCAGATTAGATCCATAACCACTCAAAAGAGTTTGGCCTGACCGTCTACCTAGGAAAAAAAAGTAGATGAAGAATGCCTATTGTTCTCAGGTTGTCTTAGCTCAGTGGCTTTAAGCCCAGTGTTACTGAGGCCAAGTCCATGGATTACAGTCTCCATAATGGTCAATTCATGTCACTTTGTTCATTCATCAAGTAATGAATTGATTATTTTTAGTAAAATTTCTAATAATAAAAGCAACTACAGAGAACATGCTCTATTGGCCAGTCTTTATGCTGTTCATTTTTCTGAAGGAGGTTACAATTATTCAGGGGAAGATGGTAAGCCTGGAGCTAAAAGGGACCTCAAAAGACATACAGTCCAAACCCCATCATTTTGCAGATGAAGAAATTAAGGTCTAGGAAAGTTAAAAAAAAAAAAACTTGCCCAAGTTCACACAGGTAAGAAGCATCAGAAGTAGGATTTAAAATCAGGTTCTTTGAAGCTAGTCAGTGTTACTTCCATTATACCACTATGCTTCCAATGTTAAATATCTGAGAGTTTAAGGATGCTGTAACAAAGCATACAAGGAGAATGCTGTTATTCACAACATAACAATGGTGCAATGTACATTGATGCCAGGAGTCAGAGGAGGAAAATGTGAACTTCCACAGTTTTGTTGTTGGAATACACTTGCATCTTTTCAGTAGAGAGGTGGTTGTCTATGAGTCTGAAATGTTTGATTCTCTGTCAGTTATAATCACTCTATTAGATGATATTGCTTAACTATTTTTTGCTTGTTATAAGGGAGGGTTCTATGTAAAGTATCTAAAAAACCATATATAAAAAGATTAAAACTTCCAGAACAAAGGAAGTTGGGAAAGTAAACGCAATCAACAAATTGTTAGATTTCCCCCTGCACTTCTCTCCTTAACCAAATAGTTTATTAATTTAAACTGATTGTTGCTATCAACACTAGGAACTGTTAGATGGAGCCAAGATGGTAGGAAGCAGTACAATGAGGAGTTCACCCCCCAAAACTCCTCCAAACAAATCTGGAAAATGTACTCAGCTGACTCTTGATGGGGAAATCAAAGAAAAAGTCACAATGAGTCATTTTTCCAGCCCGAGTCAGCATAGGCAGACAAATAGATCTACAGACACAGGAGACAATCTCTGGTGTGGAACATACCACCTGGAGGGGTCCCAGACCCACACTGGGGCACCACAACAGAGACAGCTGCAAACTGACAGTTTTTTGCCCACTACCCAGTTCTGGGTCACAGATCCAGGGCAGACAATAGAACTTGTGCCCACCCCCACCTCACATCGGCCTCAGGCCCTGAGCAGTGTACAGAAAGAGAAACAAGCTCAGAAACCACTAGTAGCAGTGTGGTTCAGAACCCAGGAGCAGAATGAGATTTCATTGACAGCCTCCAGCCCAGTCTGATGCCTACAGAGATGAATAACTAGGGCAGGAATCCTAGCCCAAAGAGGAGCCTATGATTCTATAACTCTGAACCAATAGTGCTTTCCAGCTAGCTGTCAGTGGTTTAGTCCAGCATCAGTCCACTGTTATTCAGACCCAAAGCCAGGAATTTGCAGAGCTCAGACCAGGGGAGGCAGCTATCAGACTCTACCATAGATCAAAGCACTTTGGGAGTACTGAAAGCTCGCAGATCCCTAATCTGAGCTATCCCTAAGATCCTGGACAACAGGGGCGGTGGATAGAGCTCCGGCCTTGGAGTCAGGAGGACCTGAGTTCAAATCCGGCCTCAAACACTTGACACTTTCAGCTGTGTGACCCTGGGCAAATCACTTAGCCCCAACTGCCTCACCAAAAAAAGAAAAAAGAAAAAAGAAAAGATCCTGGACAACATGGTATTCAATGTCTCCAAGAAAGCAGCAACGGGATCAGCCCAGACTTCCCTCCAGAAGTACACAACACCCAGTCTTAAGCTTGGAATCAGGAAGACTCATCTTTCTGAGTTCAAATCTGGCCTTCAGACACTTACTAGCTGTGTGATCCTGGGCAAGTCACTTAACCCTGTTTGCCTCAGTTCTTCATCTGTAAAATGAGCCGGAGAAGGAAATGGCAAACCACTCCAGTATCTTTGCCAAGAAAACCCCAAAATGGGGTCATGGAGAGTCGGCCATGACTGAAACAACTGAGCAACAAAACCAAAGTCAGGAAGGAGGCTGGAAGAATGAGCAAACAAAAAAGGTCTCACCATGAAAAGCTATTGTGGTGATGCGGATGGTCAAGACACAAACTCAAATGAAGAGAATGACCCTAAAACATTTACAAGCAAAGCCTCAAAGGCAAACACAGCTTGAACACAAATTCTACTCGCATTCCTGGGACAGAGAGAGACAAGAGTTTAAAAAAAGATGTTAAAAATGGTTTTGTCAATGAAATGTGAGTGCTAGAGGGAAAAAGGGAAAGTTAATGAGAACTAGGGAAGAAAGAATTAGAAAGAGAATTAACAGCTTGGCAAAAGAGGTACAAAACCATACTAAAGGAACAAATTCCTTGAAGATTAGAATGAATCAAATAGAAGCCAATTACAAGAATTATTCAAAGTCAAAAGGCTGAAAAGATAGAAGAAAATGTAAAGTATCTCACAGCAAAAACAACTGATCAGTAAAACATATAGAGGAAAAAGACAAATTAAGAATCATCAGAACCTGAATGTCATGACCAAAACAAGAGCCTAGACTTCATATTTCAAAAAAATCCTAAAACTTCCCAGATCTCTTAGAATCAGAGGCCAAAGCAGAAATAAAAGTAATCCACCAGTCACTTCTTGCAAGAAACCTCCAAATGAAAACTCCCAGGAACATCAAAGTCAAAATCCAAAGCTTCCAGCTCGAAGAAAAAACACTGCAAGTAAGCTGCCAGAAAGAAAGAATTCAAGTACTGAAGAGCCACAATCAGGATCATATAGTCTATCAGTCACCATTATAAAGAAGCCGAGAGCTTGGAATGCCATATTCCAAAACCCAAAGGATATATGCTCACATCCAATAATTACTAAACCAGCAAAATTGAGTATAATCCTACAGAGTGGGAAAATTGACCTTTAATGAAAAAAAGAACTTCCAAGAATTCTTGATGAAAAGACCAGAACTGCATAGAAACTTTGAAATTCAAACGTGAGTTAAGAGAAGCACAAAAAAGATAAATATTAAGAATGATAAAGGATAAATCAAGGATAAACTGCTTACATTCTAACATGAGGAGATGACAGATGTATCCCCTCTGCACCCTATCATCAGGGGTCATAGGGGGAATCTATTTAGACAGAAGGCCTGGGAATGGTTCTGTTATGTATTTATGATCTTACATTAAATGAAAAATGGAAAGGGAAGGGAAGAGAAATACCCTGGGGGGAGGAGAGGCAGAAAAGTTTAGGAAAAATTATCTCATACATAATGACAGTACACAAGAAGACATGTATACAAACAAGGAGGAGGGGAGGGAGTATATGACACTTGAACCTCACTTTTATCTGAACTGGTGAAAAGAAGGAAGAATACACATATACAGTTGGATACGAGAATTCATTTCAGGGAAGTGAAATAGGGAAAGGAGAGAAGGGGGAATTAGAAGCAAGGTAGATTAAGGAAGAGATTAGTCCTAAGCAAAACACACCCTAAGGATGTACAAAAATATTTATAAGAAGATCTTCTTGAGGCAGCAAAGAATGGAATCTGAAGATGTGCCTATAATTTGGGGAATGCCTGAATAACTTATGATATATAAGTGTGAAAGAATACTATTATGCATTAAGAAATGATGGGGATGGTTTCAGAGAAACCTGGGAAGACTTATATAAGCTGATCCAGAATGAGGTGAACAGAATCAGGAGAACAATTTATACAAACATAACAATACAGTAAAGACAAACAATTTTGAGAGAATTAGGAACTCTGATTAGTGTAATGACACAATTCCAGAAGACTAATGATGAAGCATTCTACCCACCTCCTAAAAGGCAGAGTGAAGGACTCAGTGCAGAATGAAATATATGTGTGTGTCTGTGTCTGTATATATTGAACATGGCCAAGGAAAAAAATTGTTTTGCTTTATTATACATATTTGTTATAAAAATTTTGCTTTTTGAGGCTTCATTTCCAAAATATGTAGAGGACTGAGTCAAATTTATAAGGATACAAGTCATTCCCCAATTGATAAATGGTCAAAGGATATGAACAGGCAGTTTCAGATGAAGAAATTATAGCTATCTATAGTCATATGAAAAAATACTCTAAATCACTATTGATTAGAAAAATGCAAATTAAAACAACTCTGAGGTACCACATCACACCTATCAGATTGGCTAACATGACAAAACAGGAAAACAATAAATGTTGGAGATGATGTGGGAAAATTAGAACACATTAGTGTTCTACTAATGTAACTCCACTAACACATTATTGGTGGAGTTGTGAATTGATCCAATCATTCTGGAAAGCAATTTGGAACTATACCCAAAGGGCTACAAAACTATATATACCCTTTGATCCAGCAATACCACTTCTAGGTCTGTATACCAAAGAGATCATAAAAATGGGGAAAGGATCCACATGTACAAAAATATTTTTAGCAGCAATTTTTGTGGTGGCCAAGAATTGGAAATTGACGGGATGCCCATCAATTGGGGAGGGCTGAACAAGCTGTAGTATATGAATGTAATGGAATACTATTGTTCCATAAGACATGATGAGCAGGCAGACTTCAGAAAAACTTGGAAAGACCTGCATGAACTGATGCTGAGTGAAGTGAGCAGAACCAGGAAAACATTGTATACAGTAACAGCAACATTGTGCGATGACCAACTTTGATAGACTTAGCTCTTCTCAGCAATGCAATAATCTAAGACAATTCCAAAAGACTCACGATGGAAAATGCTATCCACAACCAAAGAAACAACTATGGAGTCTGAATGCAGATCAAAGCATACTATTTTTCCTTTTTTATTTTTGTTGTTTTGGTTTTTTCTTTCTTGTGGTTTTTCCCTTTGGTTCTAATTCTTCTTTACAACATGACTAATGCAGAAATATGTTTAATATGATTGTACATGAATGACCCATATCAGATTGCATGCCATCTTGGGGAGGACAGAGGGGAAGAAGGAGGAGAAAATTTAAAACTCAAAATCTTATAAAAGGAAATAAATAATATAGAAAATAAATAATTTTTTTTAAAAAAAGAATTTTGCTTTTTGGAGGATGAGAGGAAGGCAAATTTATGCTGAATGAATGAAATATATATTTTTTTTAAATATTAGGAAGTGTTATCTATGAAAGAGGTTTTGGTTTACTATGACAACCTGACCTTATGCCTGATTTTTCTATGTTGTTAAGATTAACTCTTAGAGTGTTCTCTCGTGCTCTCTCGCTCTCGCTCTCTCTCTCTCTCTCTCTCTCTCCCCCCCTTCCCTCCCTCCCTCCCTTTTTTGGCATCCTTCTGATGTACTAAAGAAGAAGAATAATAATAATAAGAATAATAATAATAATAATAATAATATCATTTATATAGTGTTTTAAGGTTTGCAAAGCACTTTATACACATTACCTTATTTGACCTTTAAAGCAACCCTGTGAGATAGGTGCTATTACTGTCCTCATTTTAAGATGAGGAAAATGAGATTCAGAGAGGTTGTGATTTGCCCAGAGACACGTAGCTAGCAAATGCCCATAGTTAAATAGTTACATGAATAAAATGTAGACATACAAAAGTCACTCATAAACTGACCATTGATAGATGTGTTTATGGCCTGGCTACTTGCTCCTTCCAAAAGGAAGGCAGCTACAAAGCCAGACCAGCACACCTTAAAAAGCCTCAGGAATCAAAGGCAAGGACAATTAAAAGTAGTCCTACAAAAGGGTTAGCTGGCTCTGCATTTCTTCTCCAATAGTCACTAATGAAAGAAATAATTAGCCTGGGGCTTTATCATCCAGTTTGAGGACTGACACAGAATTAGTGATTTGCCAATCATCATAGGATCCTAGATCTATAGCTGAAAGAGACTTCAGAGGACAGCTAGTCCAACCCCCTCACCCTACAGAAAAGGAAACTGAGGCAAAGTGACTTGCCCAAGGTCACAGAATGTTAAGTGTCAGAGTCAAAATTTCAATCCAGGTACACACTCCCTTTTTCAGCCTGCTAGGGGACCTAATTATAGGCAAACTCAGTATGATTCCACACAGAGCGTAATCATGCAGGAGAACGTTCAGTCCTACAATGCCTCTTATTCCTCATTCAACTGGTCCTTTGTGTGAATTTGTAGGTCAGAGCCATAGACATTGCTGAAAGGGAGACATGACTCATGTTCCTTGGGGAACAGGGACCCCAAACTAGAAGAGGGTAGTGAATAAGTCTGTGTCTGCATCAGCCTGTAAGCATAAGGCAGCTGAGGGAGCAACTTAAACTAGTCAAGTTTCTATCGGGGCTGAGAAGAAGTCATTCCAGAGTAAGTTAACTAAACTCTCCTTAGTAAGGCCCTAAGAATTTCTCTGTGTCTAAAACCAATGAAAAATGTGCATGGAAGACAACAAAATCCTTTCAAAATTAGCCAGTTAATGGACTCTGTGTGTGTGTGTGTGTGTGTGTGTGTGTGTGTACAAACATATATATGTGTTCCTAATTTTGGTTATTTTTCAGTCCCGTCCAACTCTTTGTGATTTCATTGGCGGTTTCCTTGGCAAAGATACTGGAGTGATTTGCCATTTCCTTCTCCAGATCATTTTACAGATGAGGAAACTGAGGCAAACATAGTGAAGTGAGTTGCTCAGAGTCGCACAGCTAGTAAGTGTCTGAGGCCAGATTTGAACCCACAAAGATGAGTCTTCCTGACTCCAGGGTCAGCACTCTATCCACTGTGCCACCTGGCTGATAGACAGATATAGATATAATTTAAATATTACTTAGACCTCTTTTCCAGGGTTGTAGAAACACACTGCAAGAAATCTTGAGGGAAAATGGAAGAAACCAAGGCCATCTTTACCAAATGGGATTATCTGGCATGGAAAGGGGAAAGTGTTGCTCTGAGCCACAGAATCTCCAACTTGGAAAAGGCCTCAGGAATAAAAACATCCAACCCAAACATGCACCAATACCACAATACTACCACTAAGCTATCATTCAGCCTCCACTAAAAGATTTCTGCTGACAGGGAACCCACTACTTCCTGAGGTAGTGACTCTGCTTCTGGACAGCTCTCCTTGCTGGGAAGTTTTTCTTTACCCGGATCCTAAAGCTGCCTCTGTAACTTGCAACTTGTCATCCTAGTTCTTCCCACTGGGGCTGAACAGCACAAATCAAATCCCTCTTCCATGTGACAGACCTTAGAATACTTCAACAAAGCTATCATGCTCTTCCCCCCACCGAGTCTTCTCTTCTCCAGGCTAAAAAGCTCCACTTCCTTTGGCTGACTCCCCTTAGGGCAGTGCCTCCAGTCTTCTCCCTATCTTTCTGGCTGATACACTTCAGTCTATCATTGTCCTTCCTAAAATATTCCACCCAGAAGTAAATATATTACTTGAGACATTATCTCTCTTATCCTGGACGTGAAGTTCCTATTAATGTAGCCTGAGATTCCATTGGCTTTTTGGCTGTCATGTCATACTGTTGACTCAAACAGGGCTTACAATCCACTAAAACCTCCAGAGCTTGTAAACACAACCTCTTATTCAGCCACATATCCTCTCCTCCATCTACGACTTGCAAAACTGAGTTGTGGAGCCCAACTGGTTTTTTTTTTATTTAATATGTTTCATCTTATTAGATTCAGCTCAATATTCTAATTTTCAGAGGTCTTTTTGAATTCTGACCCTTTTTTTGAATTCAACATTTTAGCTTATACCTTCTATGCCACCTTCAAATTTGATGCCATCTATGTCTTTATCCAAGTCACTGAGGAATAGGTTTAACAGAACAGGGCCAAGTACAGAGCACCAGACACTCCACTACAGACGTCCCTTTAAATCAGTGATTTCTGTTTAGTGATTTGCAAACCTCTTGGGGGTTCGTGACGTTGGTCCAAGGGGTTTGCACTAAAAATTCTTTAGTGGTGCCTTAAGTAGTAAATAACTGCCCAAGCATATCATAAATATATTTTTCTATTGTCACAACAAGCATGTGCATGTTGAAGCTTTATAGGATTATTTCTGCAGTAATTCAAACATATCATGATCGTGCACGTAATGATGTTGGTGTTTGTACAGAGATTACATCAAACTGACCACTTCTGACAAAGCACAATGTGTTCTTAGAGTTTCTCAACCCATCATCAAGTTGTTTCCAAAGCACCACAAGGGTTTGCCATTTGAATTCAAACTAATTCCTAATGGACAATCAGATACAGGTGCCTACCCTCATCTGCATTCTGTACCCTGCACCAGAATAACTCCCTCATTCCCATCTGTTACATTGTAATCAAACCTCATTGGCCCCATAATCATGTGATCAAAATGTTAAGAACATTTCAGTTGCTGTAGCACAAAGGTCAGGCTCTTCAAAAACCATGATCGCTAGGTAAGTACATGAAAAGCCAACCTCAAACTATCACGGACCATCACAAACATTCTGCAGAAACAAATCTTACACTGTCTCTTCTTGCAGTGTTAATGCTGTTTTCTAATTTAAACTTATTCTCTACTTAGACTACTATTCTTCTCTCTGGCAAATTTTCAAATGAACTGGTTGGCAATACTAATCAGTCATTCAGTAGGCTTTCTGTTAACAGTGTAGTCAGTAGAAGAGTTATGTCTGAAGTGATTTGTTACCTGTGAACAAAGGTTAGTTAATATTAACATATAAAAACAAAGCAATATGTGCAACCATACACTTAGTACATTAACCATTTGAAAAGGAGATGCCAAAGGTGGATGAGCAGCCCTGAAAAGGGCTTTCATCTTTCACCCAATTCTCTCATCTGTGGCTTCAAGAAGCTGTAGCATGTGTTGCAGCCACACCCCAGCCGTCTCTGCAGATGGGCTAAACCAAGTTGAGGGTAACCAACTGACCTCAAACCCATTGGTGAGTTAGGGGAATGTCACTCTACCCCAAACATGTGAAGACATCCCCCAGGGAATGGGCAGATGAGAACAAATTTGTTACAACAGCCATGAAGGTGGCGAAAGCAGGAGCCATGGAGCACTTGTAGCTTGGTCAGATATCAAAGACATCAAGATCATACATTGCATCTGGGACCTTTGCCACTCATCCTGACTTTTGTCTTGCCAATGGACTTCAACAACTCTGGAAGAGAGTGAGGCTGACAACTCTGCGTAACTCTGCCTCACTTAAATCCAATTCACTCACAAGTCAGAACATCAACCGATAATGTCATTGGTCCTCTTCAAAAACAAAGGACCAACAACACTAATCATTTAATACAGTGCTTGTCAATGGACAGTAGAAATATAAGCATTTTATACTGTAACTAGCTATTCATTTTTATCAATTAGATAGGTAACTAAAAATAAAAAATGAACTGCAATGTCTCAGCAAGAGAACTTGGAAAATTATTCTGCCATTTTCCACTATATATCTGTGTGGGCGAGCATTTTCACTTCATTCAAAACACAGAAATAAATTCAATACAGAACCATATTTAAGACTGTTTGTCCAGTGTTGAGCCAAATATTGCAAACCTTTGTTCAAATAAAAAATTCCAATATTGAAATTAAGCATATGTATAGTTGTTTAGTCATTTCAGCTGTGTCTGACTCTTCATGACTCCATTTGAGGTTTTCTTGGCAAAGATACTGGAGTGGTTTGCCATTTCCTTCTCCAGATCATTTTACAGATGAGAAAACTGAGGCAGACAGGGTGAAGTGATTTACCCAGGGTCACACAGCTAATACTTATCTGAGGCTGGATTTGAACTCAGGTCTTCCTGACTCTAGGCCCAGTGCTAGTGCTCTATACACTATACCATCTAGCTGACTGTGTATGTGTATGCATGCATGTATATATGTATATGTGTGTATATGTGGATATTGAAGCACTGGGCCTGGAGTCAAGAAGACTCATCTTCCTGAATTAAAATCAGGCCTCAGACACTTACTAACTGTGTGACCCTGGGCAAGTCACTTAACCCTATTGGCTTTAGTTTCCTCATCTATAAAATGAGCTAGAGAAGGAAATGGCAAACCACTCCAGTATCTTTGCCAAGAAAACCCCAAATAGGGTCGCAAAGAGACAAACGTGACTGAAACAATTGAACAAACATCTGTATGTGTATATGTGCATATATATATGAGTATATGTGCATATACAAATATATATGACTATTATATTCTTAAACATCTTCTAAGGTGTAGCTTATTTCATTTAAAATGCTATTAAAGCAAAAATTTTAAAGTAATATAATATGAAGTCTTGCAGATAATAGTAAATACATGAAGTCTTGCTGAACTACATTTAATTCTTATAGAATGTCCTATAAAATTATGTCATTATTTTACATTCTTACCATTTTGTATTTGGAGTTTTTATAATTTTAAGTAGACTAAAATTTCATATTTTATAATTATGTAGCAAGTTTAATTTGGAAATTTTTTTAGGCAAAAATTATCACTGTATTTGATAATTTCATTCTTTCCCCTCCTCCCCCCTTATTTTCTATCACTGACTTTCTGATTCCCTCCCCTTTGACTGCACTTTCCTTAGGTGCTAGATCTGGTCTCTGCCCCAAGTAACTTTTAGGTGATCCAAAACTGGGCCCAGATTGATGCTGTGCTTTTCCCCTCAGACTTAGTGGAGTGTTTCTGCAGGGGAAGGGGTCACCCACACAGTAT
This sequence comes from Phascolarctos cinereus, assembly GCF_003287225.1. NCBI lineage: Eukaryota > Metazoa > Chordata > Mammalia > Diprotodontia > Phascolarctidae > Phascolarctos > Phascolarctos cinereus. The sequence goes on from NW_027556291.1 coordinate 50,522,320, forward strand.
CCTATTATGGTGTCCTATCCCACTCCCTCTGTTACTGAGTTCTTCGGCCCAGTACAGGCAGTTAGAGCTTGGAAGTGATACGATTGTTTGCCCCAGCACCAGCTTTGCTGGTGTCACTGCGTTACGGCCCTCAGCAGGGTTTTGCTCTTGAAGGGGTTGTGGCCGCCTGGATGTCTGTGATGGCCAGGGCAAATTTCCATAGCTTGGAGCCAGGGTCTCCAAAGGCTGAAAAGAAGGATGGTGGACTGGTATGTGAGGATGGGTTTTGCACTAGTGTGGAAGGTGGGTAAAGGGTGCTCAGCCTCCAGGTCATTAAGTGTCAGTTCATGAGCTTCAGGTCTTTTTTAACCTTCTTTCAGATTCTGGGTGTCCTAGGCCATGGAGACAAATGAAGTTGTTTTATCTTTGTCACATAATTTCTATTTTGGAGAGGTTTGAGAGGCCACGGGGATCAAAGAAAATGTCTAGTCCTCCATCTCATTGTTCACATGAACACCATGGCCTCAAAAGTTTTTCCGCAATTAACACATTGAATTCACACAGTTCATAATTCAAAAGCAGAAATGGTTGAGGTGCTGCAGAAGATCAGAAAGCTGAGGTTTCTGCACAAACTAGACACCAAAACTGGTGCATGGGAGTGCTTCTGTACATTTTTAAAGCCACCCTAGATTTTGGGTAACTAGGTAAGGAATTTCATTTTATCCTAAAAGCTACAGGCATAGCAATCCATATAGCCCAAAAATAAAATTTCCATATTTGGTGTCTTGTAAAGTTAATTACATTTTACATATATACATATATATATATACATATATACATACACATACATATATGTATATAACATATATATGCACATATATTTCTTTAGAGTATTCACAAGAAAGATTTGCTGCATGCATTTGTTTCTACCTATTCTTTTTATGAGAGTGGATTTGGGGAAGAAGGGGCAAAGGAATAATAATGTACCTGGTAAATCATATTCTAAAATACAATACTATATTTATCTTTTTCAAAAAAAAGAAAAATAAATATAGATGACATAAAATCAAAAGATATCAATAAAATTTTGTTTTAAAACATATATTCTAAATTTTTGCCAGGGATCAAAATTGAGCTCATCAATCTCCTCATTCTTTTTTTTTCTTTTTTCTTTTTTCTTTTTTTTTTTTTTTTGGCTGGGCAATGGGGTTAAGTGACTTGCCCAGAATCACACAGCTAATGAATGTTATGTGTCTGAGGCCACATTTGAACTCAGGTCCTCCTGAGTCCAAGGCCAGTGCTCTATCCACTGCACAACCTAGCTGCCCCAATCTCCTCATTCTTTCGGTTTAAAAAAAAAAAAGCCATGAGATCAGTCAATCCAGTTAGCAAGCATTTATTAAGTGCTTACTACGTGCCAGGCACTATACTAAGCTGGGGATACAAAGAAAGGCAAAAGCAGTCCGTGCATATATTTCAAGGAGTTTATATTTTAAGGGGAAAGGCAGTAGGTAAATAAATAAATACAAGATATATGCTGAGTTTGTTCATAGGAATGCAGTCCACAGGAAAATTTGTTCAGCAAGATATTAGGCAAAATTAAAGGATATTACCATGAGAGTGATTTTCAATTTTTAGATGTTAAAGTACTTTTCCTATGCTCTAGAACTTTATCCTATTGGCAGGGCCTTGAGGTAACAGAACTAACCTTAGTTAAGTAAGTCTACAGAACCTCACAGCAGTTTAGAACAACAGTATAAATAAACAGTGCTACAGTGTTTAACAATCTTATGTGTAGATGTAAGTTAATCAGCAATCTCCTAATTTTAGATACATCTGTGAAAATGCAGGCTTTATTGTATAAGAGCAATCAAAGGTCCAAACAAGAATGCTAAACAAATTTTTAATTTCCCTGTTGCAAATTAATTTTAAAAAAACCATCATACAAGTTGTAGTCAGCAAAATCAATATTTTCTCCATAACATGTTTGACACTTGTAAATGTTAACACTTCCTTACTTTAGCCCGTCATTTATGGACTCACATCCCACTATCTTGAGCATCAGAAGGAGATATGCTAATAGCATCACAGATTTAGTGCTGGACAGGACCTTGGAAGCCATCAAGTTCAATCCCCTCGATTTACAGGTGAAGCAACTGTGATCAGGGTCAATCAGCTAGTAAGTGTCTAAGGTAGAATTTGAACGGAGGTCTTCCTGACTCCAAGTTCATGGTCCCCTCCACTACACCATGGTACCCATCTCCAATTTCGAAGAATGGTACCCATTCTCCACAATTTTTCAAAGATTGCCAGTAACTCAGATAGCACCTCATCAATGACACGCACTGTTTCAGTATTCTGGGATGTAATTTATCTAGGCTTGGCAACCTGAATCATTAAGGGCAGCTAAGCATTCTATCATCTCCTTGCTTATCTTGGAAGTTCCGGGTTAAACCCTTTTGCTCTACCCTTCCTAGGCAGATCATTCTCCTCAATAGAGGAGCCCTCCTTGAGGGCTTTGTTTTGTTTTGCTTTTGTCTTCCTTTCCTCAGTACCTAGCACATAGCAGGTGCTTAATAAATGCTGGTTGATTGATGGGCCCCCAATTTCCTTGGTTGGCTAAAGTAGATTTAGAAGTGCCCATCACCAAAAAGAAGAGAAGAGCTAATAGCTAACATTTCTACAGCACTTCAATGCATTTTACATGGGTTTTTTTTATTTGATCCTTGAAACAACTTTATGAAGTAGGTGCTATAATTATCCCTATTTTGCAGATAGCAGAGAGAGGTTAAACAACTTGCCCAAGGTCACATAGCTAGTAAGTATATGTGGCAGGATTCAAAATCAGATCATCCAGACTCCAAAGGTAGCACTCTATCCACTGTGTCACCTAGTTGTCTCAAGAGAGTAACCTACTTTCTTTCCCAGCTGAAGAAAAAATCCTGAAAACAAGCAGTTGGACTAGATTTCCTATAGGACTCAGATACTGAATCTATGCCCACTATTCCTACCCAATGACCCGTGGTGCTTCAAACCCCAGGCTTCAGTAAAATGGCCCTGGCCTTTTCCTGTAAACCAGCAACACCCTGTTGGGGATTTCGATTACCTCTTAGAAGTACCCTGGTGACTTTAAAACACAGACATAGTCATCAGAAGAAATCAAAGGGCACACTGAAATTTTCCACCAGCAAGTGCACAAATCCAAGTGTTTCAGATGACTCAAGTGGAGAGAAGAAAAGAATATGAATTTTCCATCATACACTAAACCCAGAGAAGAGAATGCCATAGCCACCCACAAGCTTTTTCTTTTCTTTTTTTTCTTTCTTTCTTGGTTTCGCTTTTTCCCAAATCTCTTTGAAAGGGACAGCAACTTTCTGAATTTGTGAAATTCATTGCCCAACTGATACTTGATCTATATGGGAGACAAAGAGATGAGATGAACCAATCCATTGGTTGTCACATTTCACTCTGTTTCTATTTATTCTAATACACTTCGATGTTCAGAAGGAGCATTTGAGTCATTTCACTTATACAGGAGCTTATTTCAGACAACTGAACCTAAGCACATCACTGGCAGCCCTTCCATTATCTCAGCTTAAAAAATGTTTCATCTCATCTGCCTACGAGGTTTTAAAACCTCTATCTGGGAAAAAGAGCAAGGGCACGATATCAGACAGCCTGGGTCTTCCATCAGCTTTGGTGATTTTCTGGGTGTTCAGGATGATCAATGGAAGAAAATACTTAAGGCAGGGAAAAAAAAAACACTTATATGGATGTATAAAGAAGAAATCTGTACAATAACCAAGCTTGGCCCAGAAAAGACAAAAGAAAATATACTTAGCCTGCCTTTCTTTGCCGAAGTTGAAGACTAAGTATGTGAAACATTATATACACTAGCATACTCAACTGATCTGTTGATTACTTTTGCTGAACTTTCTTCCCCTGTCCACATTTTTGTTACAAGCAGTGGTTCTTGCTGGGTAGGGGAAGAAAGAGGATGTGTTCCAAAATGAAGGTAATGCAAACACAAAAGATAGCAACAAGATTTTTAAAAATCTTTTTTAAAAGGAAATTTCGTTTTTCGAGAGCTTAGATCATTTCTTCCTCTTCCATCATCACTTAGCAACCTCTTCTGGTGTCCTTTGAAGCTGACTCATCTGTCTATACCACTCTACCCAGATCTTTGTTGTGATCATGTAAGGCCCTCCAGGTCACTCACTCTTCCTCCTTTCTTAAGAAGTCCACACTCCTCTCCACCCTAGCCCCTGCTCACAAGGTTACTCCACTATCACCTAAAATCATTCCACTTCCATGATCTTGAACTCTAAAATCCCCCTCTTATCAACAAGCCTCAAATGTACTCTTTTCTGGGGGCAGCTAGGTGGTGCAGTGGATAGAGCATTGGCCCTGAAGTCAGGAGGACCTGAGATCAAATCCGGCCTCAGACCCAACACTTGACACTTACTAGCTGTGTGACCCTGGGCAAGTCACTTAACCCCAAATGCATAAAAAAATGTACTCTTTCCTCACCTTTGCTTCTTACAATGCTTCATTTCCTTGAGGGAAAGGATAACTTCCTACAGGAAATTTTGCCTGATGGCCCTAGCTATTCTGATCTCCTCCAGCTTCAAATTATATTATAATTATCTGTTGAAATGTCATATCCTCCAATACAATGTAAGCTCCTTGACAGCAGGGGCCGTTTTCAGTTTGTCTTTGTAACCCCAGCACCAGGTACAGGGTCTGTCACCAAGTAGGACCTGGGTAAATGTGAGGAAATTTGAATTGTTTGTGTCTGTTGTTGGAGAATTAGTGACAATCCCATGGTTTGTCCACCACGTGATGATTTCTTTGAACATGAAGTCATGAAAGATGGAGGGTTGCAATCTGCTTAGGTGGAGAGAGTACTCACATCAAAGTACACTTAGCCCAGTACCTAGCACATACTAGAAACTTAATAAATGCTTATTGACAATAAAATTGCTCATCTTTCAGAGAATGATGCATTATGTTAGAACAACTATTCCTCATGCGTTGCAAAATAAGCTATGCCTTCCATTTTCTCTCACATATGAGGACCAATACATAAAAAGTTGATACCTTTCTGCTACTGTAGCCTATACTGACTTAATCAATCAATAAACATTTATCAAGCACTTACTATGTGAGAGGCACTGTACAAAAAGAGGCGAAACACAGTCCCATACCTCAAGGAGCTTACATTCTAATAGAAGAGACAACATGCAAATAAATATATCCAAAGCAAGCCATATACAAGATAAAGAGAAAATAAAAAAGGGAAAGCACTGAAATTAAGAGGGGTCAAGGAAAGCTCCCTGTAGAAGGTGGAATGTTAGTTGGGACTTAAAAGAAGTCAGGGAGGTCAGCAGTCAGATCAGAGGAAGGACAACAGACAACTTTAAAAGACTTAAGACTTCTGAACAATGCAATGAGAAGCCATGAGTGCACAGAACCAGTGATGAAGCAAGCTGCCCTCCTCTTGACAAAGAAGTGGTGGACTAAAGAGGCAGGATGAAATATACATCTTTTGACACTGCTAATGTGGGACTTTGTTTTACTTGACTATGCCTATCTGTCACTAGGATCTTGTTTTCCTTTCTTGGGGGGATAAGGGGATAAAGATGGAAGGAAAAATACATCTTCTTAACTAATTTTTTTTTATCAAAGAAACTCCATAGAAACAAGGAACCAAGGAAACAATCAGCAATTAACTTCCTTGGGCCTTGAGTTCGGACCTTTCTAAAAACAAGAGCCAAGCCTGGTATAGTAGGCTCTGGAGTCAGAAGCCCTGAGTTCTAGGCTCTTCTCTACCATTTCATAGAAGTATAATGTTAAATAAGTCCCTTCCCCCTCTCTGGGTCTCATTTTCCTCATCTCTAAAATGGGGACCTGTATTTGATGATCTCTTATGTTCATTTTGGTTCTAAAATATCCCAAAGTCCACAGTGATGAAGGTTTTCTGGGACAACATAGGATAGACTGGGCTATGCTTTAACAAAACTCTAATGAATGCAATGCTAAATTTAAGAAACACAAACAGATCGGTGATGATTACTTGCTTTACAAAAGGATTCACCAATCAATCAACGAATGCTTATTTTCCACTATGTGACAGGCACCATGCTAGAGCTAGGGATACAAAGATAAAAGTGAAATAGCCCCTGCCCTTGGGGCAGCTAGGTGGCACAGTGGATAGAGCACTGGCCCTGAAGTCAGGAGGACCTGAGTTCAAATCCGGCCTCAGACCAAACACTTGACACTTACTAGCTGTGTGACCCTGGGCAAGTCACTTAACCCCAAATGCCTAAAAAGAAAAGAAAAAGAAATAGCCCCTGCCCTCAGAGAACACATACATGTGTGTGTATGTACATACAAAATCATTACAGGGCTTTTGTAAATAGCCAACTCCCCTAGTATATGAAAAAATAGGAATCAGTTTGCCCAAGTTCCAATGATCTTCAACTTTTTGATAAGTATATCTATCCCACAGTGAGATGTGCCTATGTTTGTTTTGAAATATTTAGGGAATTACTTAAATACCCATTATCTCCTCCAGTGGAAGTCTATTGACACCCATCTTTGCCCTCTTGAAACCAGTGAGAAAGATGACGTGGCCTCCAGTAGTTGCTTCTGCTAAAAGTGACAGGTACAGACATGTCCCTAAATAATGTTGTCGTAGACAATGTCAATTTATAATAATAATGTGAATATGTCATAACCAACGCTACTACAATAGTGTGAAACGCTACAGAAATGTTGCTTAGACAATCGCCCCAATATAATGTTGTTCCTATGGGATTAAGTGACATGATGTCGTGGCTAAGTGGTATCCATTAGAGATGTTCAGGGTATAAGCCAGAAAAACTGTCAGTCATTCAATTCCTTTCAACAAACATATATTAGGTGCCTACTCTGCACAAGGTGATACATCCTAGGTGCTAGTAATATACTTTCAGCCATCTTGCTGTCTTCTCTGGTGCAATATGTGCATGGAGGACAGTAACTATAGGAATCAGGAAAGGCTTCTGGTAAAGGCAGCACATGAGCTGAGCCCCAATGGAAGCTAGGGATTGCAAGAGGCTACCTCTGCAAAGGCATAGTGGCAGGAGAAGGAATGTATGGACAAAGGACACTAAGGTCAGTTTGGATGGATAGTAGAATACATGATAGGGAGCAAGGTGGAATTATCTCATTGTAGATGTGTGGGAAAGCAGGCTGCAATAGTTGTTACAAGGCATTTGCTTTTCTTTTTTTTTTTCAGTGGTGGGAAGTAGGAAGAAAACAAAATAAATTTTTGTTCATTGTAAAAAAAAAACTTCAAAAGAAAAGAAAAGCAGGCTAGAGCCAGATTGTGAAAATTTCTGATGTCAAAGGAGCATTTATTTTATTCTAAAGACAATGAGGATTTACTGAAGAGTCTTAAGCAAAGAAGTGATGTGGTTAGACCTACAATTGAAGAAGATTCTTTTGGCAGCTATATGGAGGGTGAAGCTAGCAGGAAATACTCTCATTTCAGGCCCTCAGCAAGCCTGTGACACCAGCAGACCTTCTCGGCACCTCAGCCCATGAATTCCCCCCTTTTCCCCTTCCATTCCAAGTTATCTATCTTGGATTCCATTCCTGCTCATGCCTGTTCATAAAGAAATGGATAAAAAAGGTGTTTAGCTAATAAGGGCTTACGGTCTCACACATGTACATACACAGAGGTATTACTTTTTTGCCAATATAAAAATAAGTTTAATTTTGAGCCTTCATAAGGATTACATATGTTTTAAGCAATGGCAACTTTAACTGTTAAAAAATAATAACCTGGAAAGATTTACATGAACTGATACAAAGTGAAGTGAGCAGAACCAGGAGAACATTGTACAGAGTAACAGCAATGTTATACAATGAAGAATTGTGAATGACTTAGCTATTCTCAGCAATACAATGATCTAAGATAGTCTCAAAGGATTCATAATGAAAAATGCTATCCACCTCCAGAGAAAGAACTGATATTGTCTAAATACAGACTGAAACCATACTATTTTTCTCTTTCTTGAGTCTTTTTGCTCAAAATGACTAATATGGAAATGTTTCACATGACTGCACATGTATAATCCAAATTTGCCTATTTGCAACCTCTGTCTTCTCTGATACCTTCATTGTTGTGATAAGGTCAACCAGCAGCTGCCCAAGTATCCCAGAGCAGACACTACTACTCTATGATTCTCTCTCTGCCCTTTACTGGATGACCTCTCACTTTATAGCTTCTACTTCTCTACCCAGAGGACAAGCAGCTGTTTCTTCCTCCAAGCATCCAACTCACTTCTCTTTTCTTTTGATGTACAATTTTATTTTATTTTCACTTCTGAATTGTCTCCTTTCCCCTTCCCCTTTCCCTACCCACTGAGAAAGCAAGAAAAACAAAACTCATTACAAATATCTATAGTTATGCAAAATAAATTCCTGCATTAACTATGTCAAAAAAAAAAGGGAACTAAGGAAGAAAAGAAAACATGCTTCATCCTACACTAAGTCCATCAGCTCTCTATCTGGAGGTGAATAGCATGTTTCAACAACAGGCCTTTGGAATTGTGGTTGGTCATTGTGTCGATCAGTTACTAAGCCTTTCAAAGTTGAATACCTTCACAATATTGCTGCTATTGTGTACAATGTTCTCGTGGTTCTGCTCACTTCACTTTGCTTCAATTCATATCTTCCTACGCTTTTTTTTCTGAAACCATCCCCTTCATCATTTCCTACAGCACAATAGTATTCCATCACATTCATACGCCATAACTTGTTCAGTGATTCCCCAAATGATGGGCACTCCCTCGGTTTCCAATTCTTTGCTACCACAAAAAGAGCTGCTATAAATATTTTTGTACATATAGATCCGTTTCCTCTTTCCTTGATCTCTTTAGGGCACAGGCCTTGGTAGCAGTATGGCTAGGTGAAAGGGTATGTATAGCTTAATAGTCTTTTTGGACATAGTTCCAAATTGCTCTCCAGAATGGGTGAACTAGCTCACAGTTCCACCACCAGTGCATGAGTATACCTGTTTTCCACATTCCCTCCAGCATTTGTCATTTTCATTTTTTGTAAACTTAGCCAATCTGATAGGTATGAGTTGGTACCTTAGAATTGTTTTAATTTTAATTCCTTTGGTTATTTGTGGTTTAGAGCATTTTTTTTCAAATGGCTACTGATAATAGCTCCCTCCTCTTAAGAAAGAGCCTCAGATCTGTTTTAGCTCTGACTATACAGCTGTCCTTGTCCTTCCCTTCCTCCTCTATATAAAACTCTTTCACTCTCCAACCTCCTGACCAGGCTCAAGTCTTCCCTTCTCAGCTCAGATCTCCTTCTCCCCACTGAAGCCTCACTTTTTTTCCTTTAGGAACATTTCATTACCCCACTAACAACCTGGAGGATGAAGAGGTCGTCTGCCTAGCCCTTCACTTTCTACTCCATAAGGGAGACCAATGTATACTTAGAAGTCAGAAAACAGTCATTCAACTGCGGAAAAAATACAAACATGACACACTCAGCCCAAGCCACCATATAATTCCCCCTATTATCCAAATTGGTTGAGATTTTGAGCCTGGATTTTCTGAACTATTTGTGGGTTTGCCAAAAGTGCAAAAAAGTAAGGAAGAAATCAGTCTTAGAATGACATTTAAAATACTAGCAATGTCTTATTGAAAATCTTTTGTCTTTTAATTTTTAATTTTGATTATTTTTATATTACCTTCATTTCTGAATTTATCCTTCTTCTCTCCCTTACTGATATCTATTGCTTGTAATAAAGAATTTAAAAGAAAGAAAAAAGTAGCTTGGCAAAATTAATCAACACATCATCCAAGTGTGACAATATATGCAATATTTCATATCCATAATCTCCTACTTCTGCAAAGAAGGGAGAGAAGAATATTTTCTTATCTCCTTTCCTAAGCCAATCTTGTGACCTTGGGCAAGTCACCTGTCATTTAACTTCCCTGGGCTTAAGTTTCCTCATCTGCAAAAAGAGGAGGTTGGACTACATGACCTCTAAGAGCCTTTCTAGTTCTGGATTTATTAGCCTATGGTATGAACACTACATTTCTCATAAAGCTAATTCCCCTTCACACCTCAAAGCACTTGCACAGATATATTTAATTTTATCTTCATCACGATCCTGTGGGGTAGGTAGTATATACATTTTTAAACCTGTTTTACATATGTGGAAACTGAGGCCCAGAGATGCTAGTGACAGACTCCTAGCTCCATGGGTTCTACTATACCATATTTCACGCCCAAATTTTGTACATATTCAGGCTTAGAGGGTTCAGAAAAATTTAGAAATCATTTAACACAAAACAAGCCCTGTGAACTACAAAAGAGAGTATCTTTCCCCCCAAGAAATTCAACCACTGTCTTTAACTCTATTTACACAATCATGTTGCAACAGCTTTAGCTGAGTTCAGAGCTAACTGCAAGATGGAGGGTATACAGGAATGAAAAATCATATCTCACTACTTGTGTTTTATCAGTGTGTGTTTGTTGCTTGGCCATTTTCCATTGTGTCCAACTCTCCATGACCCCTTTTGGTGGTTTTCTTGGCAAAGATACTTGAGTGGTTTGCCATTTTCTTCTCCAGCTCATTTCACAGCTGAGGAAACTGAGGCAAAGAGGATTAAGTGACTTGTCCAGGGTCACACAGCTAGTCACTGTCTGAGGCCAGATTTGAACTCCAGAATCTGAGTCTTCCTGACTCCAGGCCCAATACTCTATCCACTGCAGCACCTCAGACCAAAGAAAGTAGCCTTCCACATCAATATACTGTTAGTAAGAGTGTGAATTGGGCCAACCATTCTGGAAAGCAAATTAGAAACAATCCTTAAAAGCATCAATAAAATGTCCATATCCTTTGCCCCAGAGATGCTGTTGCTATGCACCTACCCCAAAAATGGTCAAGGACAAAAGAAAAAAGCTCCATGTACACCAAAATAGTCATAGCTAAATTTTCTATAGTACCAAGGGAATGGAAACAAAATAAATGGTCACTGATTATGGATTGCCTGACAAATTATAGTACATTAATCTGATAGAAATGTTACCTATAAAAAACCATAAATATGATGAATACAGAGAAGCATGGAAAGAGTCACATGGACTGGTACAAAACGAAATAAGCAAAACCAGGAAAACGATATACACAATGACTACAACATCAATGGAAAAAACAACAACATTCCAACTAGGCTATGTAGCAGATATGGTGCTAAGCTTGAAGTCAGAAGACCTGTGTTCAAATCTTGCCTCAAACACTAAGCAAGTCACTTAACCTTTGTGGACCTCAATAACATGAAGAAGTAGGACTCAATGGTTTCTAAGGTTCCTTCCAGCTCCAAATATGTGATCCTATCATTTAAAAAAAAATACTAAGCATTATGTAATTACAATGACCAAGCTTGGCCCCAAACAAGAGATGAGAAAATTCACCTCCTTCCAATATTTGCAGATAGGGGACTACATGTGTGAAACATTACATATACCATCAACCCCAATAAGTTTCTGTCTGTTTTGCTAAAGTGTTTTCCATATATTTTGCATGATTTCACATGTATAACCTATAGCAAATTACTTATCATCTGGCGGGGAGGGAGGAAGGAGAGAATCTAGAACTCAGAATTTTTAAAAAATGAATGTTAAAAATTGTTTTTACATGTAATTGAGGAAAATAAAATATTATTTAATGGATAAATAAAATAAAGTGCTATCCCCCTCTCCTCCTTCTTTTGTATTGTTTGTTTCAGAGATAGTTTGCTGATAGGGAGAAGAAGAAATATATTCAGAAATGAAGGTAATATAAAAATAATCAAAAAAAATTAAATATCAAAAATTTTTAAGAACTAGAGAGGGAGAGAGAGACACAGAGACAGACATGTGCAGATAGACAGAGAGAGGAAGGAGGAAAAGAAAGAAATGAAGAAAGAACCCTTAACTGATATTAGAGGATGCTTACTCGATGGAATATGAAGATAAGAGTAATGGAAAGTCTGCTTGGCCACAGAGCATGTCACCAATGGAACAAAGATGTCTGTTCTTCCAGTCACATGAGAGCATCTATAATTTGGGCCTGGACAGCCAAACTGAGAGACCACAAAGGGGAAACTCCAATCACTCCAACTTCCTGGTGGCCCTTTCTGTAGTATTCCTAGCCCGTCTTTTTTTGTCACTGCACACAGCATTTATTTATAGAGGACAGAATTTTAGAGATCAGACTCAATGCCTTAAGGTCCTTTCCAATCTCAAGACTCCATGACTCTGTGAACCTTTGTACCAACAGGATACCTGCTCCATTAACTCCTTTCATGTTCTTTTCTAGGTTTGTGTTTCAGAATTCTGCCTTCATGACAATAGTCTGGTTAGGGAGTGGACCCTTGCCCAGGGTTTTGTAGTATCCCAAGCACAGATGGTGGGAAGGGAACTAACCTTTGAAATCTACTCATAGACTAGTGTCTGGAGCTTAAAGGTTGACAACTATAAGTCATGGATCTTCTCTAAAAGCACAATCCTGATCATGTCAGTCACCCATGCAAATATAAACTCCTCTAGTTAACATTTAAAGCTCTTCACAACCTGTCTCCAACATACTTTTGCATTCTTCTTATGCTTTAATTCTCTCCAAATTCTCTAGGGTCCAGCTAAACTACAAAGGACCACAGAGGCCATCTAATCCAACCCCCTCATTTTACAAGGGAAGAAACTAAGGCCAGGAGAGGGGATGTCACTTACCCAAGGAAACACAGAGGATCAGAGACCTGGAACTGGAAGGAACTTCACTGGCCACCTAGTTAGACACTGCCACACCTAGCACATGGCCAGACAGGATACTGGTAGAATACAATTCATGGATGCTTCAGGAATTCCAAACTTTCAGAACAAAATTAGCATGTTAAAAACAAAATAAGCTCTGTTAATTATGCGTTTAAGGAGTCCACACGAAAGGGCATGAGCTCTATAGTCAGAGGACGTGGGTTCAAATTGCTTCTCTGATAATTACTACCTGTGGGACTTTGGGCAAGTCACTTGGCTCCCTGGGCCTCAGTTTCCTCATCTGTAAAATTATGGGGTTGGATTACGTGGCCTCTAAGGGCTCTGCCACTTCTAGATTTATGAGCCTGTGATCCCTTTAATGACTGCTGCTTCAGCTTTCCCAATCACCTGACCTGTCACTGCAGATCTGGCCATCTCTGGATTCCAAAGACCCTGAAGCTTTGGCCCAGTCTACCAGTAACTAAGCTCTGGTGATGGTAAAAGTAGAAGATTTTGTTTTTTCCTCCATTGTGTTGGTAAAAAAGCATCCATGTGTGTACAAACTCCTTTTTGCTAATGCTGGCACTCAAGTGGAATTATGCATAAGACTGGCTCACTGAGCAAGTGGCTTTCTTATAAAAAGGGCAAGAAAAATTGAAGTATTTCATTAGTTAATAAGAATTCTGAGAAGCGAAAGTCCAAATTAACATAACACAATTTCTTTTTCAGGGCACGTGGGCCTCAACATGAAAAGAATTCTTTTCTTTTCTTTTTTTAAAAGCATTTTGTTCTAAAATAGTATAATCACAATAAGACATTCCAGTATCTGAATTATGGGATATTAAGTCATGCTTAATTGCACTGATTTGCATTGAGAGTTTTCTAAACATCTGTGTGGTAATTATCATAATCCAATTTGTTGTACAGAATCTAACCCAGGGCACATGTGTTAAGGTTTCAGGCCCATAACAATTTCCTACAATTAAAGGGAATAAACTAAAAAAGTTAATTCAGGTGGAAAGACAAGCAGATCTTTTACAGATCTCTAGCTCTCTTTCGTAGTCTCTAAAATTAGCTAGAAGTGGAGGGGGGTGGAGCTGAGGAGAAAGATCAAGTTTAATTAGTATTTTTTTAAAAGGATCAAGAAGAGAATGGAGAGTACAATACTAAAGGCTCTACAAAGGGATTTTTTTTTAATGTGTGTGTATATGCATATATATGACATAAATTTTTAGACAGGGCCAATGTCAAAATTTGTTTTGCTTGACTATGCATATTTGTTACAAGGACTTTTTCTTTTCTCTCCCCAATGGGGATAGGGACAGGGCAGTAAATAATTAAAAAAAAAATTTTAACAGGCAGCAGCTTTCTGAGGCCGCCAGAAATCATGCCTTGACCTGGTCTGTCAATAAGCCAATGAAAGCTCAGTTTTCTGATAGCCTGTTATTTATTTAGCTGTTTTGCTATTTCAGTAAAGGCAATGTCCTACCAGCAGGCTAGAGTCTGGTACTACTTCCTCTTCACTTTTGGAAGGAAATAAAATAAAGCACCAAGTGTCTCCAAGAAAGCACAGGGCCTAAGCACACAAAAAACAAGATTATCAAGGGTGGCATTAAGTAGAGATGAAGTCAGTGGCTACCTCCATGACATGATTTTGAGTGCCATTAACAAAATGTCCCTACCCAAAAATATCTCTTCTGGTCAGTCCGTGATCACTAAAATTCCTCAACTGCAATTTATTTCTTTGACAATACTTTTTTGCCCTATAAAAATGTCCATTTCTGATGGACATAACACATTAAACCAAGTCAACAAGAATTTATTAAGCATCTGTTATGTACCATGTACTGAGCTAGGTACATTAAGGCTTTTCAAGCCAGGAGAGGCAGCAGAGAGTAGTGAATTGAGTCTGGATTTGCAATCAAAGGACCTGGATGCAAATTACAGCTCTTACAGTTAGTATGTGACCTTGGACTCTTCCTCTCTCTGGCCTTCAGATTTCCCCCTCTACAAAAGTAGAGGGGGGAGGATACTGCGCTAGCTGGCCTCTGAGGGCTCTTTCAGCATGAGATCTATGAGCCTGAGTGTGTGTGATCTTGCATAAGTCACTTCTCCTTGTACCTGTTCCCTCATCTAAGAAGCCCCCTTAAGGTACCTTCCAGCTCTAAATCTATGACTTCAGTTTGAATGAGTTTATCTGCACTTCTATAGAGGGCAAGTTTTGATGAAGAAGCAGTTCTATGATTCAGGGCACAAAGACACTGAATTTCAGCAGGAGTGGGGAAGGAGACAGAAAGGAACACCAATGGAGTTCCCTTAGTGGGAAAGATGTATTCAGAAAGGAGAGGTGGGGGCTTATGATACAAACTGCCATTACTTCACAGTTTGTACAGAAGGTTAGACTTTAGGGGAAAATGCAGGAAAGTGAAACCATGCTCCCTTCCCTATCTCCCTACATACGAACAGACATACCCCTATTCCCATTCTATTTGTTCCAGATAGAAAAACTTTACCCAGTAGCCAAATGGGTTTGCTTCTGAAGAGGCCAGATGAATTGAGGTTGTTAGTGTATGAAAAAGGTAGGCAGATACCTTAAGAAAAGCTACTCCCTGGGATGGCCACTGGGAGTTAATGGGAAGTCCAATCTGAGAAGCTGCATGGGGAGCCTTGTGTGTTTATTTCACACGGTCTGTTTCCTCCTCTTTACCCACCCCCCAAAGTGGAATCTCCTAGTGATCAGGGACCAAGTCTTATTCATCTTTATAATGGCCCTTGAAACTGGATTCATAATCTCACTGGCCCAGGTGCTCTCATCACCAGTACAGATCACAACCTTCTCAGCCCGTGTAATTCTTCTACTTGTCTCTCCGTAAATCATCCATAGAGGATATATACAGTGTGCTAGGGGCCAGCCTCTGCTTCTTTCAACATGGTACAGTAGACACAATATATGCTTGTTGAATAAAACTGAATGAATCGCCTTCTCATAAGGGAATGATTTAACCCCTTAAGTAAAGACATTAGTGGGAGAAAGTTTAGGCACCAAGGCAGGTCAGCTGGAGAGAGCTATTAGGATGGGGACCTTTCAGTACCTCCCAAACCCCCTATGAGAAGTTATAATCCTGATTGGTACAAGCTCTCAGAACTCTAGAAATTTCCTTATTACTTAACTAATTGCTTAATATTACTTAACTAACTGCTCAGACCTTAGGAAGAGATGACAAAGGGTAGTTGCTGCACCCTTCCCCTCAATAATAGACTCCATTTTTCTCATAAGATCATGCACTACCGATTTCTCCCTCGAACCCTTCTTATGGCATGGCAGTGACTCCAGGATTTTCAAAGGCTATTTCAGTCAAGTATGAGCTCTGGCAAGTTTGACAAGCTGAGAAGGTCAAGGAGACAAACTATGGCAGATGCCTGAGGGCCAGCCAACCTCAGTACAGAGAGACCTAACACCAAGTAATGAATTTTTTGACCACAGAAGCTTATGAAACCAACAAAAGCATCTAACAGTCTACAGTGTGTGAAACCCCCATTGCACATATGCAATAGTAGTGATAAAGTGATGGAAAGTGGGCAGACAGTACTAAGAATCATATATTTTCAAGACCATCTATGAACATTAATTTAGTTAATAATATTCTTAATGGGCCATCTCTTACCAAAGACCAGCTAACTGACACATTACTAAATGAACTGAACTAAATCACATCTCTAATGGCATTGTCATTATAAATGAAACCAGAAAACACATGACAGCAAAAAGAGGTGGGCTGACTGTGAAACAAGAAGGAAATACAATAGAGAGACAGCCTAGCTGGTACATAGGTGCCCTCATGATACTAAAAGAAGAAAAGATATGACTACTCCAGCATATATGTGTCCTCTGCTAAGAACGTATGATAAAACAGAAGGGAATGAGAAGACATGGAAGGGTTTCAATCTATACAGGTGAAGGAAAGAAATCACAGATTGTTCAAGGTAGCAAGGTATTATGGAATCATAAAATCTTACACTTGGAATGGAACTTAGAAGCAACTAGGCCAACTGCCCCTTAAACATAGATCTTCTCTACAACATCCCCTGTAAGTGACCACTTGTCACTTCCAGTGATAGGGAATTTTCTACTTACGGAGGCAGCTCATTAAATTTTTTGACATTTTTGTTTGTTAAGTTCTTCTCCATAACATACACCCATTTGCTCCTCCTTCTGTCATCTGGGACAAAGCCAAATAAGTCTAAGTCATTTTACACATTACAATCTTGTAAATATCTGAAGATAGTGATCATGTCCCCCTTTGAATCTTCTCTTCTCCAAGCTAAAGAACTCTAGTTCCTTCAACCAATCCTCAGATAGTTTGACCTTAAGGCCCTTCACTGTCGTGGTCACCCTCTGCTAGACAGTGTACAGTTTATAAATTTCCTTCCTTAAAAGCAGTGCCCAGAATTCAACAATATTCCAAATGAAGTCTACCCAGTACAGAATTTAGTGGGACTATTAAGTTCTTTCTTCAGGCCATGATCTTTCTGTTCTTGTGGCCTAATATTACACTGACTTTCAAGGCTTCCATGTCCCATTATTGATTCATTACAGAACTTGACGTCCACTAAAAAGTGACAAGGTTCTTTAAAATCAGCTTCTCTCTAACCACATCCTCCATCCTCCATTCAAACACTCATATAAAACACTCATAAGCTCATGTAAAATCAGTTGGTTGTGGGGCAAATATCTTTTTTTATCTCTACTATTTTTTCCAATTTTTTTACATTTTTATTTGAAGTTTTGAGTTCCAAATTTTATCCCTCCCTTCCTCCCCCCCCTCCTCTCCCTGAGACAGTAAGCAATCAGATGTAGGATACATGTACAATTATGTAAAACATTCCCATATTAGTCATTTTGTACAAGAAGAGTCAAATAAAAGAAAAAAATGAAAGAAAGGAAGTGAAAAATAACATGCTTCAGTCTGTATTCAATCAATATCAGTTCTTTCTCTAGAGATGGATAGTATGCTTCATCATTAGGCCTTTGGGATTGTCTTGGATCATTGTATTGCTGAGAACAGCTAAGTCATTCACAATTCTTCATCAAACAATATTGCTGTTACTGTGTACAATGTTCTTCTGGCCCTGTTCACTTCACTATGCATCAGTTCATGAAAGTCTTTCCAGGTTTTTTGGAAATCACCCCACTTGTCATTTCTTACAGCACAATAATATTCCATTATAACCATATACCACAGCTTGTTTAGCTATTCCCCAATTGATTTCTAATCCCTTTGATTTCTAATTCTTAACTACCACAAAAGGAGCTGCTATAAATATTTCTGTACAAATAGGTCTTTTTCCCTTTTTTTGTATGTCTTTGGGATGGAGACCTAGCAGTGGTATTGCTGGATCAAAGGGTATGCACAATTTTATAGCCCTTTGGAAATAGTTCCAAATTTCTCTCCAGAATGATTGGATCAGTTCACAACTCCACCAACAGTGCATTAGTGTCCCAGTTTTCCCACATCCCTTTTAACATCTGTCATTTTCCTTTTTTGTCGCATTAGTCACTCCGATAGGCATGAGGTGATACCTCAGAGTTGTTTTAATTTTCATTTCTCTGATCAATAGTGATTTAGAGAATTTTTTTCATATGACTATAGATAGCTTTTATTTCTTTGTCTAAAAACTGCCTGTTCGTATCCTTTGACCATTTGTCAATTGGAGAATGACTTGTATTTTTATAAATTTGACTCAGTTCTCTATATATGTGAGAAATGAGGCCTTTATCAGAGATACTTGTTGCAAAAAAATTTTTTTGCCCAGTTTTCTGCTTTCCTTATAATTTTGGCTGCATTGGTTTTGTTTGTGCAAAAATTTAGGAGCACCTTTTTAGCATTTAAGCTCTTAGTAACACTGATGTGATTACAGGAGAAATATGATAAGAAAAGCCAGGCATTTTAATTGTCTTTGTTCTTTCCCAGAACTGGAAACAAAGTGGATGGCCATAGATTGGGATACGCTAAACAAGATGTAGGACATGAACATAATATTACTGTGCTATACAAAATGATGAAAATAATGAATACAGAGAAGCACAGAAAGATCCATGTGAACAGATGCAAAGTGAAGTTAACAAAGCCAGGAAAATAATATACAAAAATATCAATGGAAAGAAAAACTATAACACAACTGAAACTGAATACTATGAAATCATAATGACTACACTTGGCCCCAAAGAAGTTACTTCCCTCCCTTCTCTGAAGAGGTGGAAGATTATAGATGTGAACACTATAGATGTCAGAATTTTTTATGTTTGTTAGAATTATTGAACTGGGTTTTTTCCCTCTTTTTTATTCTTTATTAATAAGAGATGACTTTTGTAAGTGCGGGGGATGTGACACATTGGAAAATGTAGAGGATGTAAAAATTAAAAATATTAATAAAATTTATTTTTTAATTGTTGTTTCCTTTCTTTACCAGGCAAATGGGGGAAGGAATGGGGGAGAAGAGTATGACGGTGTAAACTCATCCCAGTCCTAGAGACATAACTCAAAGTATAGGACTTAATGACAGTAAATTAGGGCCCCAGATACAAAAAGAGAAGGAAAAGAAGATTCAATTCCAAATTTCACCTTTTATTGCCCTTCCCTTCTATGACTCTGACCTACCAGAGAAGGCCTAGAGGCGCCAGAAGAGAGTTCTTATATTTAAAATTTTAAGAAGAGCTTCCAGCTGAGTGATACTCAAATGCTAGGGACACAGCAGACCCAAACCCAAGGTTATCAAATTCAAGTACCAAGATCACGTCCTCAAAGGAGGAATAGCAGGTCAGCTTGCACTCTTTCAGGCCAAGTAAGAAAAGTGTTGAAGATGCTATGAACACCAACAAAAACTACAACAGGAAAAAAAGAGAAAGAAAAACTGGAGAAAAAGAGAAAGAAAAACTGAGAGAAAAAGAAAGAAAATAGAGAATTGTCTATGAAGGCTATGATTTGTTTCTGTACCCTCAGCTGACCTTATTGCAAGCCTTCAGTTAATTTGCAACCCCTCAGTGTATATGAGTCATAAATGGGAAATGATTCCATTGCTCCAACCAGGCTACCATAAGGAAATCACAGACCTTTCTTAAGTCTAATTTCTGCTCAGATCGGTGTTGTTCACTCAAAAAGTTTTGGGATATGTGCAGGAGGGTGGAAGAGGTCTTCCCTGTGCCAATATCATGTCTAGAACTCCATTAAGAAAAAAGACTAAGCTGTGTGACCCTGGGCAAGTCACTTAACCCCACTGCCTAGCCAAAAAAAAGAAAGAAAGAAAGAAAAAGAAAGAAAGAAATGGGAAGACATAGTCTTGATTAAAACAAAATAAAAATTAATTGGACTACAGGTGTGTAATATTGTACATTATGTTAGATGTTTTATGTATTGATCAGCTTTACTGAATTTTTTTCTCTTTCTTCTCTTAAATTCTTTGTAATAAGGGATGCTTTCTGGGAAGAAGAGAGAGAGGGATACAGGGGAAAATCTAGGCAATGTAAAAACAAAAGATACCAATAAAAAAATCTATTTTTTACAAAGTTACTCGGCCCATAAGTTGGGGGATTTCTAAACAAGCTTTGTTACATGAAGACTATAATGGCATATTACTGCACAGTTAAGAAATAATGATTATAGGGGCAGCTAGGTGGCGCAGTGGATAGAGCACCAGCCCTGAAGTCAGGAGGACCTGAGTTCAAATTTGGCCTCAGACCAAACACTTGACACTTATTAGCTGTGTGACCCTGGGCAGGTCACTTAACCCCAATTGCCTAAAAGCAAAAAAAGAAAAAAAGGAAAGAAAGAAAGAATGATTATGAAGAATTAAGAGAAGCATGGAAGACATATTGACCGCTACAGAGTAAAGTAAACAGAACTAGGAAAACATACACAATGACTACAACAAAGTCAATGGAAAGAAAAACAAAAAACTGAACGCTGTGGAATTATGATGACCAAGCCTGACCCCAAAGAAGAGATGAAAAATTGGATCTGCATCCTTTCTTGCAAAAGTGGAAGACGGTGGGTGTGGATCATTGCATATACTGTCATACTCTGCTAACGTGACGATTAATTTTGCTGGACCACTCTTTTTCTTTTTTTCATTATTTCTCACAGGGGATGGCTCTCTGAGTAGGGGAAAGGGAAAAGGTAAGAGATAAATTTAGAAATGAAGATAACGTAAAAACAAAAGATACCAATTTTTTTTAAGTCAGAGGTGGATGAGAAAGAGAGTTCCTCCCAACAAAGAACTGCCACCATCCATTCATCCATGTTATAAAGACATGTTATCTCAGAATTTGAGATCATACTATAACGGCCCTATTAGGGGTGGGCCCTACTCAAGCCAAAAAAATCCTGTTAGTTCAGGTTCAATGTTGGGATAAAATGAGTATGCATAGGTCACTGAACAGTTAACAAAAGGTTTACTAGGTACAGAGAAGATATTCAACCAAGACTTAATTACATTTAGCTCTGGGAAATGAGGCCCCTTCTCTCCTTATGGAAACACATTTGGTGAGCAGGGCAGGGTGTAATGACTCCCTTAGTCTTGGGATATATGCCCCAAGTCCAAAGGGCCTGGACTTCATGTTGGTAGGCATTTTTATGCCCTTAATTGAGCAGGAAGCCACACCAATATAGCCAGAAGCTAACAGGAAGTTTTGTCATGGGAGCTGCAGGAGCCAATCAGGTCCTGGGGACAGCTTTGTCACCTTTTGGGGAAAACTTGCCTAATTCATGGTTCAGGGGAAAGAGAAAACCCTTATAGAAATTGGTTCTATCACAAGCCTCTGTGAATGCTTACAAATAATCCTATGAGGGTAGTGGAGCCAAGATGGCAGAGTGAAAGCAGTGACTTGCTTAAGCTCTCCTCCAAACCCCTCCAAATACTCATAAAAAATGGCTCTAAACAAATTCTAAAGCAGCAGAACCCACAAAAAGACAGAGTAAAACAAATTTCCAGCCCAAGACAACCTGGATGATTGATCAGAAAGGTGTATCGCACCAGGCTGGGAGCGCAGCGCGGGCATGCAGGCCACAGCACACCTGGAGCAGGCCTCAGAGGACTGAATCTCAGGCAGCTGTGGAGGTTTCCAGACTCCTCAATCCACCAATGCCAAAGACAACTTAGAAGGTCAGTGGGAAAAGTCTGTTTCTGTTGGTACTGAGACAGGAAGGCGGCGTTTCTGCTCTATTCCCCAAGAGCATGGCCCTGGGGAAGGGGCAGCTGCTTCCCAAGCTTCCAGCCCACAGACTGAGGGGGAATCCAGTGGCTGATCAGAGAGGGATTGCAGGGATCTCTTTGCCAGTGCTGAGGCAGGAATCTCTTGTTTTGCCCCTGTTTGGATCTGGGCCACAGTTCTGGGCGGTGGTGCTGGGGTGAGGAGGAGTGCTGGCTTGGTGGAGCTTGTAGTGGCTGTGGAGAGGAACCCTTCCTCACAGTTACAGGACAGAAAGGAGTACTTGTAGTCACAGGCCAGGAAAGGAGTAACACCTCGCCCCTTATCATGCCACCTTGAAGGAACTGAAAATTTACAGGTCCCTACAAGTATCTCTGAAAACAGCTGTACAAACCCCAGAAGTTTGGGACAGTACATTCTCCACATTGGAAGCAGACTCTTACCTTAACAAAGAGTTTAAAACTCAAGTAATTGGCCAGGATCATGAGCAAGCAGCACAAAAAGAGTCAGACTATATTATCTTACTTTGGTGAAAAAGAAGATCAAAATATACAACCAGAAGAAGACAACAAAGTCAAAGCTCCTACATCCAAAGCCTCCAAGAAAAATATGAATCAGTCCCAGGCCTTGGAAGAGCTCAAAAGGGATCTTGAGAAGCAAGTAAGGGAAGTAGAGGAAAAACTGAGAGTGATGCAAGAAAATAACGAAAAACAAGTCAACAGCTTGCTAAAGGAGACCCAAAAAAATACTGAAGAAAATAACACCTTAAAAAATAGCCTAACCCAAATGGCAAAAGAGGTCCAAAAAGCCAATGAGGAGAAGAATGCCCTAAAAAGAAAAATTGGCCAAATGGAAAAGGAAGTCCAAAAGATTACTGAAGAAAATACTTCCTTAAAAATTAGAATAGAGCAATTGGAAGCTAGTGACTTTATGAGAAATCAAGACACTGTAAAACAAATCCAAAAGAATGAAAAATTAGAAAACAATGTGAAATATCTCATTGGAAAAACAACTGACCTGGAAAATAGATCCAGCAGAGAGAATTTAAAAATTATTGGACTATCTGAAAGCCATGATCAAAAAAGAGCCTAGACATCATCTTTCAAGAAATTATCAAGGAAAACTGCCCTGATATTTAGAACCAGAGGGCAAAATAGAAATTGAAAGAATCCACAGATCTCCTCCTGAAAGAGATCCCCAAAGGAAAACTCCTAGGAATATTGTAGCCAAATTCCAGAGTTCCCAGGTCAAGGAGAAAATATTACAAGCTGCCAGAAGGAAACATTCAAGTACTGTGGAAACACAATCAGGATAACACAAGATTTAGCAGCTTCCACATTAAAGGGCCACAGGGCATGGAATATAACATGCCAGAGGGCAAAGGCAGTAGGATTACAACCAAGATTCATGCACCCAAGCAAAACTGAGTATAATCCTTCAGGGGAAAAAATGGTCATTCAGTGAAATAGAGGACTTTCAAGCATTCTGATGAAAAGACCAGAGCTGAATAGAAAATTTGACTTTCAAATACAGGACTCAAGTGGAACATGAAGAGGTAAACAGGAAAGAGAAATCATAAGAGACTTATTAAGATTGAACTGTTTACATTCCTGCATGGAAAGATGATATTTATAACTCATGAGACCTTTGTCAGTATTAGGGTAGTTGGAGGAAAAAATTATATGTATGTATATGATAGATAGATAGATAGAGGGCACAGGGTGAGTTGAAGATTAAGGGGTCATATCTGGAGAATAAAATTAAGGGATGAGAGAGGATTATACTGAGAAGAAGAAAGGGAGAGGTAGAATGGGGTAAATTATCTCACAAAAAAAAACAGAAAAGAAAAGTCTTACAGTGGAGGGGAAAGGGGAAGGTGAGAGGGAATGAGTGAATCTTATTCTCATAGGATTTGGAGTAAAAGAATAACATATTCAATTGGGTATGGAAATCTGTCTTACCCTACAGGAAAATAGGGGGAGAAGGGACAAGAGAGCAGGGGGATGATAGAGAGAGGGCAGATTGGGAAAGGGGTAATCAGAAGAAATACTTCTGAGGAGGGACAGGGTCAAAAGAAAGAATAGAATAAATGGGAGGGCAGGATAGGATTAAGGGAAATAGAGTTAGTTTTTCACAACATGTCTACTGGAAGTGTTTTGCATAACTGCACATGTACAACCTATATTGAGTTGCTTGCCTTTTCAATGAGGGTGGGTGGGGAGGGAGGAAGAGAGAAAAATTGAAACCTAAAGTTTCAAAAACATATGTTTAAAAAAAACGTTTTCACATGCTACTGGGAAATAAGAAATATAGGAAATGGGGTACAGAAGTCTATCCTGCCTACAGGAAAATAGAAGGGAAGGGGATAAGAGAAGGGGGAGAGAGATAGAGAGAGGACAGACCAGGGGAAGGAATATTCAGAATGCACGCCATCTTGGGGTGGGGGAAGAGGGGACATGGGGTAAAAATTTGGAACTCAAAAACTTGTGGAAGTGAATGTTGAAAACTAAAAATAAATAAATTTATAAAAAAAAACAAAACAAATAATCCTATGAGGCCAGTGAAAGGAGACTAGTCTACAGATGGGAAAATAAGTCCTAGGGAGGCCAAGTGACTTGCCCAGTTCACTGGGCTGTATCACTGAGGGGGCTGAAGGCCTCCAGGGCTTCTAGCTCTACATCTCTGATTCTAGGTTCCCATGATCAAAGAGACCCAACAAGTCAGTTGTAGGCTAAGACTAGAACTCAAGTCAGTCCTCCAAGCTTCTAGTCTAGTCCTAGTTCATGATGCACCTGACTTCAAAACAGTGATTTTCCAAAGTGCTTCCTAGTCAGTATGATCTCTAATAGGTTATTAGAGTGATTTTTTTCCATCAATCATCCCAGATGCATAAAAACAGAAGTGCAAGTTACTTCATTAAAAGCACTCACATATAACTGGATACATTTACATAATAAGCAGGCAACTGAGACTCTAATCTTTCTATTTTATGTGCCACTATAATCATTGCTCAGATTCAAAATGCTTGTAAGATATTTGTAGTACCAAAGCATGCTGTCAAATACTACAGCAGTACAGGTGACAAGCTAGCTAGGCCCAGGGCATCATACCACAAGCCAACCCAATCGATAATTACAAAGTGCTTTGCAAACCTTAAAAGTGCTACATAAATGCAAGGTATTATTTTTATTATTACTCCTGTGTCTCTTACCCATTGGTCAGTGGGGGAGAGGACGGGGATAATTGGATCCCTGGAATACATCAGAAGCTGGGGGCAGGGGTGTAGGCAAAGTAGAGAGATGTCAGTGTTATGTGATAGAAGGGTCAGGGCAAGCCCCCTGCCTCTCCCTCCCTCTTCCTCCACAAAATTTCTAACTCATGGGGCCTAAAATCCCTACAATTACCTATGAGAAATTAAGCCTTGGCTTAAGGAATTACCTCCAGAAGGACTTAAAGTAACAGTTTGTGATGGAAAGGAAGCCTCATTAACCCTACTGGCACAACTGAATACATGAATAAATGGTGGATTTAGCCAAATAATCAGTAGCCCTGGAGGGGGAAGCCCTGAGAGGCTCAGGTCATGTCATTGTTCTACTCTACCATTTACTATTAGAGGACCTTGAGCAAGTTACCTCACCATTCTGAATCTCATTTTCCCTGTCTGGACAATGAGGGGCATTGAATAAGATGATCTCCAAGGTCCTGCCTAGCTCTGACATTCTGTGATCCTATAGATGTGATTTTAGGGCATGGTTCTTTTGGGGAGGAAGAGATTGAAAGTATGGGATGGAGGACACTGTGAGGTATGAGGGCATTGGACATTTTCAGGGGAGAGGGGCAGCAAATAACTCAAAGTATGTATGTTAATAAACTACAAGTTAGAAGTATCATCTGCATATGTCAAGGGCAGCATGTATGAAAGCACTGACATAAAGATGTTTCCCAATGCAGAGTAAAAGCAGTGACTTGCTTGAGCTCTCCCCTTAACCCCTCCAAAGATGTTTCCCCAAATTGTTCTCTGACTTGCATCAGGTAGGAGAAAGAAGAAGCTGTGGTCATTTCAGATTTATAAGGCATTCACAAGATGTGCCAGAAAATATAATCACAAGATGTAGTGCTTGCCAAGGCACAAGAGGTAATGGCTGGGCCCAGAGAGTATAGGAGAGAGCTCAGGGGTTTAAGCAAGGAAAAAAGGATAGAGTCTGTCAACCTACCACGTGGCTCTACTTTATAGAGTCAGCCAAAATAATAACAATTCATTTGGGAGAAAAAAAGATCTAGAATTTTAAGGAAAGCAATGAAAAAATAATTAAGGGAAGATAGCACTTTCAGATTTCAGACTACATGATAAAGCAGTAATCGTCAAAATTAAAAATAGAAAAATAGACCAGTGGATGTGACCATACAAACAAGAATCAGAATCAATCAAACTCAACTGCTTAGGGTTCAACAAATCTAAGAACATTAACTACTTAGAGAAGAATTACCAATTCAACATAAACTCCTGGGAAAACTCAAAAACCATCTGGCAAAAAAACAGCTTCAGATTGACATCTCACGGTGGTTGTTCTTTGTTCTCAAAGAGGACTAAAACGATATCACTATGTTAGAGTCAAGTCACAGTGTGCCTAGCTGTGGCTGATCAGACCAATACGAGCTCGGAATGTTCTAACACAGATCAGGCACAAAGAGTCGGTGTGAACACTTGGGGCGGATTCTCTAAATTTGTGCATCTCGTGTTTCTTTGGAGCTACTTCAATTCTGCTTTGCTCACAGAGCACAGCACCTTCTCTGATGTGGGCACGCCATGCTGAGCGGGCCTGTGCCAGTGTTCCCCACATCACACAATCAATTCCAAAGTTCAGAGAGACCTTGAGAGTGTCCTTGTACCCATTTTTATGACCAGCATGTGAGGGCTTCCTCTGTGTGAGTTCTCCATAAAATAGTCTTTTTGGCAAATATATGTTTGGCATCCAAACAATGTGGCCAGCCCATCAGAGTTGTGCTCTCTGAAGCAGAGTTTGAATGCTTGGCAGTTTAGTTCGAGAAAGTACCTCAGTGCCTGGAACCTTATCCTGCCAGGCAATGTACAGTATCTTCCTAAGACAATTCAAATGGAAGCGATTCAGTTTCCTGATGTGGTGCTGGTAGACTGTCCAGGTTTCACAGACATACAACAATGAAGTCAGCACAACTCTGTAGACCTTCAGTTCGGTAGTCAGTTCAATACCTCTTCTCTCCCACACTTTCCTTCAGAGCCTCCCAAACACTGAGCTAGCTCTGGCAATGCAGCATGTGTCAACCTCATTATCAATGTGTGCATCCCTGCAAAGTACGCTACCAAGGTAAGTGAACTTATCCACAGCATTCAAAAGTTCTCCATTTGCTGTAACTGATGGTTCCATATATGGATTGTGTGGTGCTGGCTGATGAAGAACCTGTGGGGTTTTTTTGGTGTTAATTGCTAGGCCAAAATTGGCACAAGCAGCAGAAAACTGATCCATATTTTGTTGCATCTTAGCTTCAGAGGCTGCATTGAGGGTACAATCTATACTATAATCTATAGTATGTACATACTGTATAACACAATATAGTACAAATGTAAAATCTATCTAAATCTATCTAAATGCAAAATGTTCTGGCATTTGAAAATTTCAAAAAAGTGAGTGGAGGTGCCTTTTTCCTCATCTCCACCTCCTGGCTTTCCTGGCTTCCTTCAAGTTCCAGCTAAAATCCTATCTTCTACAAGAAGCCTCTTCTAGTCCTTCTTAATTCTAGGGTCTTTTCTCTGTTGATTATTTACTATTTATCCTACAAATGGCTTATTTGAACACAGTTGTTTACTTACTGTCTTCTCCATTAAATTGGGAGCTCCTTGAAGGCAGGGACTATCTTTTGCCCTTCTTTGTGTCACCAGCACCTAGTACAGTGTCTAGCACATAGCTGCTTAGTCAATGTTTACTGAGAGATTGACGTTTATACCTGTGGCTAATTGGTACTGAAAAGGCCCAGGGGCTAGAAAGAGAATTCTTAAACAAATATATGATATCTCACAAAAGACAAAATAGACTATTTCAATATATTAAATTGAAAGGTTTTTTATTAACAAATTCAACACAACAAGGATAAAGAAAAGGATTATAGAAAATTTTTGCATCAAATATCTGATAAAAGTCCGAGATCCAAAAGAGTCAGCACAAATACATACGGTCAAGAGGTATCAAGGGAGAAAGGTCAAAAGCTATGAAGAAACAGTTCTTGAAAGAAGAAATACAAACTATATTGTGAATCGATCCAGACATTCTGGAGAACAATTTGGAACTATGCCCAAAAGGCTATAAAACCATTCATACCCTTTGACCTAGCAATACCACTACTAGGTCTGTATGGGAAAGAGATAGAAAAAAAAGCAAAAGGGTCTATATGAACAAAAATATTTATAGCAGCTCTTTTCTGGGGGTAAAGAATTAGAAATTGATGGGATGCCCATCAATTGGGGAATGGTTGAACAAGTTGTGGTATGTGATTATGATGGAATACTATTTTACTCTAAGAAATCATGAACAGGATGCTCTCAGAAAAACCTGGAAATACTTGCATGGGCTGATGCAAAGTGAAATGTACTCTGTGTATAAAGTAACAGCAATATTGTAAAATGATCAACTGTAAATGACTTAGGTGTTCTCAGTAATACAATGACCCAAGACAACTCTGAAGGGCTTAGGATGAAAAATGTTATCCACCCCAGAGAAAGAACTGATGGTGTGTGAAAACAGATTAAAGAATACTTTTTTTCCCTGCTTTATTTTTCTTGAGCTTTTTGTCTATGTTTTCTTTCACAACATGATTATTAGGGATATGTTTTGCATTACTTCACATGTATAACCTATACTGAATCACTTGCCTTCTCAATGAGGAGGGATGGGGAAGGAGGGCGGGGGGAGAATTTGGAACTCAAAGTTTTAAAGCAAATGTTAAAAATTGTCTTTGCATGTAACTGGGGAAAAACAAAATACTAAATAACAGCTAAAAAAAGAAATACAAACTATTACAATTATACCTAAGATTCTTCCACAAAGTCCTACTCCAACATCCCCACAAGTGGTCCCTCTGTCTGGATCTGAAGACCTCCCAAAGTAGCCATATTTGCATAATTCCAATTTATCCAAGGGGAAATTTTTCTCAGGTCCAACCTAAACCTTCGTCTGCTACACATTACTGCTTCTAGTTCTTCTATCTAATACTTTTTTTTACATGAAAGTCCCTCAAATACCTGAAGATAGTTATCATGTTCCCTCTGAGGGTTTCTTTTCTCCAGATTAAACATCCTCAATTCCTTCAATTAACGAGGTCTCTAGAACCTGTTAATCATTTTGGTTGCCTTACTTTGGATGCTCTCAAGCTCACCAAGACTATTCCTAAAATACAATTTGTAGAACTGAACACAGTTCAGATATGGTCTTACCACAGCAAAGTGTAGCAAGACCTAATCTGGCCATCAGGCCTCTCAATGCCATCTAAGATTAGATTAAATTTTTGGCTACCATATAACTCAAGCTACTAGGAAAAAAAACAGCTTTTTTTAGATAAACTGATGTCTAGTTCCACTGCCCTATGTCCTATATTTTGTGAAGTTGATTTTTAATTTCAAGTCAAATCAAATAGCCATATATCTCTACTGTATAGAGCTACACAAAATATTAACAAAATTCATTTGGACTTAACATTTGCCCTATTAAATTGCATATTTTTAATGAGCACTGAATGCCCCATTGTCCCTCCTTGACAAGGTACAAACTCCTTCAGCAACGGGAGAATTTTCCTTATCCTCGCTGCTCCACTAATGAAGCCCTTGTTCAAACACTGGCGTGGATTTAGAGTAGACTTTAAAAGGGAGCTCAGATGAAGGAAAACAGAAACCTCAGACACAGGAAGACTCAGTTTCCTGGAGAGAAGTCTGAGGGTGTATATATTCCCTACAGGGAAATGTGTACTTCAAGGAACCCAGACAACAGATGGAGATGAAGCCCAAAGGGTTGTTACAGACAGCCTAAGACCTAGAGGGATCCCTGCATATAGGAACACAGATTTTGATGAGAAGGGGCCTTAGTAATAATTTAGTGCGATATTCTCATTATACAGGTGAGGAAACTGAGGCCCAGAGAGAAGGAACTTGCCTAAGACATCAAAAAGAGTAAACGGCAGAGCCAGAATTTGAACCCGGATCTTCTTACTACAAATCCAGCACTATTTCCACTGTACTACACTGCCTTCCACAATGTTGCCATACTATTCTCAAGGATTCTCCTAGCTCTGGGTCAGGGCAGACAACTAAATGTCACTCTCATCATAGCTAGGAACACTCCAGAATATGGGCACTAGGATTCAGGACTCCAACCTATTTGTTTACTTCTGCCCTGGCCTAGCCCTAGAATCCAGTCTTCATAAACTCAACAAAGAATCTACTCTGAGGGTCTGCATTTAGTGTTGTTTTAACTACACTTACAAAAGTAACTAGTGGAGCCCACACCTAAAGGCTCGTCCTTTCTACGCATAATGGGGGACTGGTATCATGACATTACATACGCATACACTCACTCATCCTACCCACAACCAACAACCAACACCTTTCATTCACACTGCCCTCCTAAGATCCAATCAAACTCAAGCAATCTTCTCTATGGCTCACACCCCCAGGTTTTCCCCAGGGCCATACTCTTGCCCTCAAAACTAATCATTCAGACACAGACTGCCAAATACACTCACGGAGACAGCAGCTCCAAAGGTGCATACTCCAAAGGCTGTCACACACCAAACATGGAAGAGGCTCTGAGGTTCCACACTCAGAAGCTCTTCCTGCCAACACTTGATCTCAGTAAGCTACACTGTTCTCACTTTTACTCAGTCGGGCATATTTAAACTAATACACAGCTCAGCTACAATCACTTACTGGCCAGTTCTCTATGCCAATTGTGACTCGAGGGATAACCATAGGTCAGGAGGCATTACCAATTCAGTAAAGAAGTAAATTCCTTAAAGAAGGAAATATCCTCACTATGCAAACAAAATATATTCCTCTCAAAGGGAGGATACCTACAGACAACCTGAGGATTATAGGTGTCCCAGAAGAACATGACAGGACGAAAAAACCTTAACACCATAATAAAAAAAATAACAGAACTACACAGAACTGTTGAACATATAAAATGAAATTCCAATTGAAAGAATTCAGAGATCACCTCCAGGAAAAAAAATGCAAGGCTGCCAACTCCTGGACACATAGTAGTTATATTGAACAATTCAATTCAGAAACGAGCTCTGCAAGTCATCAGAAAAAAGACCTTCAAATACCAAGGAAAGGACATTCAAATAATGCAAGACAATTCATCAACTACTAGAAAAAGGAAGAAGGAATGGGATGATGTGTTCAAAGAGTCACGGAGCACAGGATACAGCCCAAGGCGACCTATCCTGCAAATCTGAGCTGGGTTATACTAGAAAAAAGGTGGACGTTCAATAATAAAGAGGAGCTTGAAATATTTTTAGAAAGAAAACAAGAAATGGACAGATTATTTGTTTCTCAAACATACCAAACAAAAGAAACGCAGAAGTGAATAAATACAGTAGGCAAGAACATCAAAAGCAACAGAAGGACTAGTAAGGGACTTCTTTCTAAATGTACATGAGGAGACAGAGGTGAACATCGAAATATGGTAGAGGTCATGGTAAAGAGAAAGATAGGGGGCATTATTGACAGAACCTGGCAACAACACCCTGCCTACAAATGAATGTTTCCTTTGTGGGACTACACCATAGCATGGGAAGACATATATATATATATATATATATATATATATATATATATATATATATATATATATATATATATATATATATATATATATATATATATATATATATATATATATATATATATATATATATATATATGGGAGGGAGGGGAACAGGCTGATAGAGAGGAGTGCGTTATATGCTAAAGTTGAATGAAGGGCTTGCAATGAGGGGAAGTTGACCTCAGAAAGAGAAGAACCTAAAGGGAAATGGGTGAGGAGGGTAGAGAGATTGAAAAGTGGGGAAAAGAAAAGAGGCCTTACTTTGGAGATGGGAGGAGGTTCCACTGATGAGTGCTCCTATGGATGAGGTCTGCAGGATTTGGTGCTTGAAAAGTCTACTTGTCCTACACTTGGAGTAGCGGAATTGGAACTCCTGGGGAAAACTGGCACCTGAAGAGCTCAAACACAGTGGGGAGATTTCCAGGTAAATGTAGAAAAAAAGTCAACAAGAGAAGGTATAGAGCAATAATGAAGCAGGAACCCTACTGCCCCATGAGGCAGGGTCCTCCCTGACACCTAAAATAATTACCATTGTTCTGGAAGTGAGGCACAATGGAAAAGGGGAACACAAGATAAACCTCATAAGGCACTGTAGTAGAAAGCACCTGGATGGGATGGCCTAGAATGGATACCTCAGAAGCCCTGACTGCATGAAGAATACAGAGAAAAGAAAGCAATCAGATAGGTGACCATGAATAAGAGAATGAAGGTCTAGAACAAAGAGAAGAGAGGTAACAAGGAGAATGAGAGAAATCCTTTTTGGAAAGAGAAAAAAAAAATTTTAAACTAATGAACAGCACTAGCTGAAAGAGAGAAGAAGAAGGGGAAATCTACCTGACTAACTAGAAGGGAAAAAGAGGAGGAAGAAATATATAACCAGATAAAAGAAGGATCGAAAAAGCAACTAATAAATAAAACCCTAAAGGAAAAGGGGTAACAAATGAGAAGAAGGGGGTGTTTAGGATGAGGGGAAGAGAGCCAGTGGAAATGATGTCATCTTGGAAAAAAAAGATTAAAGAAAAGTAACTGAAGGAATGTAACACTGTGCTTACAGCAGAAGAGGGTAAAACCATAACTTTAAGAGACAATTTTAGAGACAGATGGAGGAAAACATAAACCTAACTCTCATACCTTTAAATATGAGTGGATTAAACAGTTCAATAAAATGAAAATGAATGACAGATTGGATAAGAAAAAAATCCTGCAATCTGGTGCTTATAAGAAATACATTTAAAAAACAAAGACATACAAAAAATAAAACTGAGAGGACCAAAAAGAATTACTATTCATCAAACGAATTAAAAAAAAGCAAGAGTTGCCATCATGTTATTAGACTAAAGGAAAAAACAAACATTCAAAAATGAAAAAAGGAGGGGCACCTAGGTGGTGCAGTGGATAGAGCACTGGCCCTGGAGTCAGGAGGACCCAAGTTCAACTCCAGCCTCAGACACTTAACTAACTGTGTGACCCTGGGCAAGTCACTTAACCAAAAAAAAAAAAAATGAAAAAGGGATAAATAAGAAAATTATATTATGCTGAAAAGAATCACAGACAACAAACCAATATGAGTAATAAATAAACTTCCATGTTCTGAATGCCTTAGCATCTAAATTCATAAAGGAAATATTATCTGAGGTTAAAGAAAACATAGACAGTAACACAAAAGTGACAGGAGACTTCAATACCTGTCTCTTCATTTTGGATAAGTCTAACAGAAAGATAAACAAAAGGTAAAATGGAGAACTGAAAAAATTTCTGGAGAAAGAAGAGTTAAAAGAGAGAAGGCATTTTCTAGTGGGATAGCAAAAAATATACAAACTTCTGTGCCACGTGGAACTTTTACAAAAACTGACCAACTACTAGGACATAGAGATATTACAAGGCAGGAATAGTTATTACATCCTTTATAGACCATAATGCAATTAAGAAGAGAAATTGATTCAGGGAATACAAATAAAAGATACAGATCCAAATGGAGACTTAACAATGAAATCTTAAAGAAGAAGCAGATCAAAGAACAAATCATAAAAACAACAACTACATAAACAAAGATGATGATGTAACAACATACAAAAATTTGTGGGATGTAGCTAAAACAGTCCTCAGGAGAAAAGCATATCTTATAATCATACATTAACAAAAAAGAAAAATAGAGGATTAATGAACTAAATATATATTTTTAGAAATTAGAAAATAAACAAATTAACAAGCCTGAAACACGTAGAAAAGATATTAGAAATTATAGAGGAAATAGATAAATTTTTAAAAAACCAAAAATGATAAATAAAACTAAAACTTGGTTCTTTGAAAATACTAATAAAATTGATAAACCCTTAGCTAATCTGATTAAAAAGAGAGCAAAAAAAATCAAATCAATAAAATAGCAATCACAGCAAAACCAAAAGAATTCTTAAAAAATAATTTACATAAATATACATATTATGTATAGTTACATATTAACAAAAATGAAACACAAAAGAAAGAGAAATACCTTCAAAAATATAAAACATCCAAACTACACAAAGACCAATAAAAATCTTAAATTAGGTAATCTCAGAAAAAGAAATAGATCTAGCTACAAAGGAACTACAAAGAAAAAACTCCAGTTCCTGATAGATTCACAGAAGAAGCCTATCAAACTTTTAAAGGACAGTTAGTGCCCATACTGCATAAATTATTCTCAAAAATTGAGAAAGAATTCTACCAGAATCCTTTTATAAGACAAATATCATCCTAATACCTAAATAAGGGAAAAATAAAACATAAAAAGAAAAGTATAGCCCAATACCATTAATAAACATTGACTCAGAAATTTTAAACAAAGTCCTAACAGACTATAGCAATTTATCCAAGAAATCATCCATTATAATCAAGTGGAATTTATACCACAGATGCAAGGATGGTTCAATCAACATAATTAATCATCTTGTAAATCAAAACATCTGAAACCACATGATCATCCCAATAGACGCAGAAAAATTCTGAGAAACTATAAACTCCTTTATGCTAAAAAAAAAAAAACTACAGGCATAGATGGACCATTTTTTAATATCACAAAAAGCATCTATTTAAAACCAAAAACAAGTAACATATGCAATAGGATTACACTAGGAGTGTAACAGGAGTGGGGAACCTACTGTGGCCTTGAAGCCACATGTGGCCCTCTCCACTCTCCGGTGAGGCCTTCTGACTGAGTCCAAGTTTTACAAACAAATCCTTTTATTAAGGGGACTTGTTCTGTGAAGTTTGGATTCAAAGCGCTCCACCCAAGGACCCAGAGGACCACATATGGCTCGGAGGCCACAGATTCCCCACCCCTGCACTAGAACTTTTTCCAATAAATACAAGACTAAAGCAAGAATGCCCACTGTCCTCACTATTATTTCATGTAGTTCTAGAAATATTATCAATAGCAACAAGCCAAAAGAAGTTAAAAGAATAAACAATAGGTAAAAAGGAGATAAAACTATCCCTTTTTGCTGATGATATGATTGTAAAAGATACCAATTGAGACATAATAACTTTAGCAAAGTTCTAGGCTACAAAATAAATTCTCAAAAATCAACG
Organism: Phascolarctos cinereus; assembly: GCF_003287225.1. NCBI lineage: Eukaryota > Metazoa > Chordata > Mammalia > Diprotodontia > Phascolarctidae > Phascolarctos > Phascolarctos cinereus. The sequence goes on from NW_027556291.1 coordinate 50,557,729, forward strand.
TCACTTCTAAATAATAATAACAAAAAAACAAGAAGCAATAATAGGAAGGGAAATCCCATTTCAAATAATTACAAAATGCAAAAATAACTGGGGATCAACCTTCCAAAATATACAAAAGACTCGTATAGATTCAATTACAAAGTGCTCTTTAAAGAAATAAAGAATAATTTAAATAGTTGGAGAAATAGTCAGTGCTTATAGCTCAGTCATGCCAATTTAATGAAAATGACAATACTATCAAAATTAATTAACTCTTTTAATGCTATACCGATCAAATTACCAAGGGGATACTTTACAGAACTTCATGACCCTATTTGGGGTTTTCTTGGCAAAGATATTAGAATGGTTTGCCATTTCATTCTCCAGCTCATTTTACAGATGAGGAAACTAAGGCAAAAAGGGAGAAGTGACTCACCCAGGGTCACACAGCTAGTGAGTGTTCAAGACCAGATTTGAACTCATTCTCTCTGACTCCAGAGTTGGTATTCTACCTATTGTGCCACTTAGCTGCCTTACACTTTTAATACTATCCCAATCAAATTACCAAGGAGATATCTTATAGCACTTGATCAAATAATAACAAAATTCATTTGGAAAAACAAAAGATCTAAGATATCAAGAAAAATGATGAAAAAAATAGGAATGAAGGAGGAATAGCACTTCCAGACCTCCAACTATATTATAAAGTAGCAGTCCTCAAAATCCATCAAGTATTGGTTAAAGAATAGAGAAATAGCCCAGTAGAACTGATTAGACAAGAGAGATTCAGAAACAAAATAACTCAGCATTTGATAAAGTGAAAAACATAAATTGCCTAGGGGAAAGCTCCCTATTTGATAAAAAGTGCTGGGAAAACTATAAAGCAGTCCATTAGAAACCAGGCGTAGACTAAGACTTTACGCCATACTCCACAATACATTCTAAATGGATACATGACCTTAACATTAAAGATAATAGCATGAAAAAATTAGAAGAGAAACAGATCATATGCCTCTCACAGCTATGGGTAAGATATAAATTCTTAACCAAATAAGTAATAAAAGCAATTACAACAAATAAAATAGGCAACTTTGATTACTTGAAACTGAAAAGTTTCTGCATATGCAACATCAATGCAGCTAGGATAAGAAACAGTGGTCGAAAGGCAAAAAAATCTTTGTATCAAATTTCCCTAATTAGGGTTTAGTATTTAATCAACAGTTAATAAATATATATGAGCAATAGTCATTTCCATACTGTGTGCATGTGTATAGTCAAAGGAAATGACCACAAGTTTTCAAAAGAAGAACTGCAAAGGATTCATCACATGAAAAAAGTGCTCCAAATCATTAACAATAAATGAAATGCAAATCAAAATGAACCTAAGGTTTCAACTCACATCCTGCAAATTGCCAAAAATGACAAAAACTGGAAACGGTCAATGTTCAAGGGGTTGTGGAAAGATAGGCCCTCTAATACATTCTTGGTAGCACTATGAAATGGTACAGCCATTTTGGAAAGCAATCACGAACTATTCAAACATAGTGCCTAAAATGGCCACATACCCTTTGAACCAGAGATTCCACTACTGAGGTTATACTCCAAGGAAGCTACTGAAAATAAAAAAGTCCCCTATATACTCTAAAATATTTATAACAGTACTTTCTGTGATGGCTAAAAATTGTAAACAAAGTAGATGCCCATCAATTGGTGAATAGCTAAATAAATTGTACATGAATTTAATGGAATATTACTGTACTGTAAGATGTATGTGATTAATACAAAGAAGTATGGAAATATCTATATGAACTGATGTAGAGTGACATAAGCAGAGACAAGAAAATAATATACACAGTAACTACAACAATGTAAATGGAAAGAACTCTACCATCAAAATCAAAAGTACATGTAACAAAATTATAAAAATCAAACAGAACTCAGAATGAAGAGATATGATAACCCCTACTCACCTTTTCATGGAGGTGGGAGGTTCACAGGTGTTACATATTTCACATGTTTTCAGACTTTTTCAATATGTGAATCAGTTGTGATGACTTTTTTTTTCTTTTCCAAAAAAATATTATTAATAAATTATATGAAGGGGCTAGCTAGGTGGCGCAGTAGATAGAGCACCGGCCCTGAAGTCAGGAGGACCTGGGTTCAAATCCAGCCTCAGACCAAACAGTTAACATTTACCAGCCTAAAAATAAAAAATAAGAAAATTATATGAGATGGCTATCTGGGAGCAGGAGGATACATGGAACACTATGGTGAAGCAAGAAACTGAAGATATCAATAAAACTTCTTTTAAAAAATAAACACCATTCAGATCCAGCCTCAGACACTTGACACTTACTAGCTGTGTGTGACCCTGGGCAAGTCACTTAACCCCGACTGCCTCATCAAAATGCAAAAAAATATATATATATTTGTACTCTAAAAAATAAACACCATTGTGTTACAGTAGGCAACTGTAATGCAGAAAATGCTACATATACAAGCTATACAACAAGTCTACCAAGGAAGGTATCACATGAGGCAGATTCCATTTTCTTCTTTGCTATATTTCTGCAAAGGGCATGGAAAGGTTGTTTCAACCATATTAGAGAAAACAGACATCTGTACAGAACTTGAAAAGACAAGCACAATACAATTTCATATGATTCCAAAGCTGATAAAGGTTACTGTTCCTATTCTTTGCCAATTTTTTAATTACCAAAAGTTATAAAACATCATCTCATGCAACCTATTAGAATATCTGGACCATGTTCAATGTAAACGATATTCAATGAAAAACCTATTATAGTACTCTTCCCTCTGGCCCAACTTCTTAAAAAGATAAAAGATCTTTTGGATTTTTTTTAATCTTTCTGAATCTTTTGCAAATGCATTCAACCAAGTTATATGTATTTTCAGAAAGGCATCCTTATTGTTCTAAATTGAATAGATGGCTTTAAAATGCTGAGAAGACTGGAAAGCAATCTGGCAGTAATTAGGTAGACACAACACTTCATTCTATATACCAAGATCAATTCCAAAGGGATACATGACCTAGATATAAAAAGTCATATTATAAATAAATTAGAGAAGCAAAGAAGAATTTGCCTATCAACTGTGAGTAGGAAAAGAGTTTTTAACCAAATATGGTATAGAGATAATCACAGACAAGAATATGAACAAGTTTTATTACATAAAACCAAAAAGCCTTTGTACAAACAAAACCAATGTAGCTAAAATAAAGGAGGGAAGCAGGGAATAGAGGTAAAACCTTTGCAGCAAATTTCTGTAATAAAGAACTTATTTCCAAGATATATAAGGAGTTGATTGAAATGAATAAGAACCATTCCCCAACGGATAAATGGTCAAGGGACACGAACCAGTAGTTTTCTGTGGAAGAAATACAAATTATTAATAACCAGATGAAAAAAAATGCTCCAAATCACTAATTGTTAGAGAAACACAAAATAAAGCAACTCTGACGTTCTAACTTCACTCCCTCCACATTGTTAAAGATGACAAAAAAAGGAAAATGACAAATGTTAGATTGCAGAAAAACAGGCATATCAATGCATACATGGTAGAGTTGTGAATTAGTCCAGCCATTCTACAAAACAATTTGGAACTATACCCAAAAAGTCACTAAACTGCGCACACACACTCTTTGACTCAATATAGGTCTGTATATGCCAAAGATATAAAACAAAGTGGAAAAAGATTCACCTGTACAAAAATAGTTGTAACAGCTCTTTTGTAGTGGCAAAGAACTGGAAGCAGCACTTAGAGAGTGACTGAACAAATCTATGAACATAATAGAATATCATTGTGCTATAAGAAAGAGTAAAAAGGACAATTTCAGAGGAACCTGAGAAGACTTATATGAACTGGTACAAAGTGAAGTGAGCAAAATCAGGAGAAAATTTTGAATAACAACAACTATGTAAAGACAAACAACTTTGAAAGACATAAGAACTCTGACTAATAGATTCCAAAGGACCAATGATAAGCATATATATACCTTCTGACAGAGAGATGATAGACTCAAGGTGCAAAATGAGACTTATATTTCTGGACATGGCCAATGTGGGAGAATTTATTTTGCTTGACTATGCGTATTTGTTACAAGGACTTTGATTTTCTTTTTTGGGAGAAGGGAGGTGGGAGGCAGAGGGGAGCTAGGGATAGGGTTCTCCCCAAATAAATAACTGGGAGAGACAGAAGTCAAGCCAGAAGTAATCATTGACAAGAATGACAGCTTTGAAAGTTACTGTAGAACTGTACTATTCTGAAAGTTACTGCGAAAATAATGTAAAAATTATTATATTCTTTAAAAGAAAAACAAGTTCAAAATAATGGCAACATACCATTTTGCATGCAATCTTCCATTGTTCCACAATGTATATGGATATGCCCATTTTATTTGGTGTTTGTTAAGTTCATTATTTTTTTTTAAAGGAAGGCAAAAAGGCCAAAAATGGTCCACATGACTCCCACCCAGCATCCTTTTCCCTACTCCCTGTCAGGATGGGGTCCCCAACCACAATTCATTTTTTCTCCCTTTGATCCATCCTGCTTAATCTCTCTCCTCATGCCAACTGTGGATCTTTGGAGCAAAAGCAGCTCCTTCCTCCTCAGAGGATAAAGCTCCCCATTCTACAGCCAGAGCTTTATCCCTGATAATTTCCTCCCCATGTTTAGTGGTCCTTCTTTCCTTCCTCTTCAATATCACATTCTTCTACTCTCCAATCTCCAAATAAAGGCCACAATTCCCTTAGCCTCAAAGTCCTTTTTATTCTTTGCTTTTACTTTGAAGATTTTTCTTCCATTTTAAGGGCAATTTCATTCTTCCTGGTAACCTGAAGAATAGAGGGGATTTTCTCTAGCCTTCAGCTTCCCATGTAGGAAGCAGACCAGTCTGCACATTATGCACACAAAGCAATTAGTTGGCCATGGCAGAACCATCATGAACACACTCTGCATTTTTCCCACCTTCCATACTTCCTGAAAGTGAGATCCTCAATCCTCCACACTTCTTCCTGGTAGTTCCTAATGCCTCTTAGCTACACCTGTTCCCCTCACTAGGGGCTCCTGAGAGAGGTTTTATTTCTTTCCCAAGCGAGGCAAGCTTGCTCAACTTCCTTTGAACAATTTCTTCTCCAAGGCCCAACTTGCCCAGTCATTGCAATTATCAGCCACTTCCCACCTCTTCCTCTTCCTCTTCCTCTATCAGCTCTTAATAATTAAGTTTCAGGAGCTTCCTTCTCTCCTTCCCCTGCTGTTCCCCCATCTATTGATATTTCTTCTAAATAATTCTAATTTACTCCAGTCCCAAAGATGTGGTCTTTCTGATCTCTGAAGATCAGAGAATCTCACCACTGAAAAGTAATGAATTTTTTTGCCCATGTCAACTGATAAATGACCAAGAGTCACACAGGAAAATTGGTGTGGATGGGCTGCAGTTTGTGCTCTTGAAGGGAATGACCATATCAGGGAGATCATAGATCCACTGAAGTATTAATTTTTTTTATTAAGCTGAGCATGATTAGGATAGTATGTCTGCTGGAGAATTTTCTTTTTTTTTTTTAAATATACTTCATTTTAAATACAAATGGAAATGATCTAAGGATTAGCCTTTGTTCTGAATTATCCATGCCACACCTCAGCTCTCTTTGGATTGCATTCCCCCTAGAAGAACATAAGCTACATGAGAGCAAGGATTGTCTCACCTTTTATTTTTCTATCTCCAGTGCCTAGCATAGCATATGATGCATAATAGGCTCTTCTTGCCTGATTCGTGAAGTTAGCACAGTATTGACAGGGGTTGAGAAGCACAGCAGATAAATAATGATAACTGATATTTGTGGAGTACAATATATATCATCGATCAACATGCCAGGCACTGGGCTAAATGTTGGTGATACAAAAATAGAAAAGAAACAACCCCCACCCTCAAAAAGCTTATATTCTTTTGGAGGAGAAAAGTATCTTCGCTGCTCCTTTCAACAAGCCCTATTAGGTAGCTATTATTATCATCCCTACTTTACAGATGAGAAAAGTGAGGCTCAGAGATAAGAGATTTGCCTAGGATTACATTGTTAGTAAGTGTCAGAGATGGAATTTGAACCCAGGTTATCTTGACTCCAAGCCCAGCTCTCTTATCCACCTGAGAAAGGAAACAAACTACATTAATTCAGGTCACATGAAGTTTGTGGTGTTTTTAAATTTTTTAATTAATGAACCATCTGGCCTTCTGGTGATCCCATCAGTCAGTATGCAAAATAGATTATTCATTTACAATCCCTGATGTTGAATGTACTCAGTGGGGTACAATCACTTGGGGCCCCCCTGCTTTGCATAAGAAACCGCTGTTTCCAAGATAAGCATCTTTTCATCTTGTAGGCCAGAGCTCATCCTTTTTCCTGTGTATCGTAGCTGCCCTTCTCTTAGCTGCTCCTGAAATGACGACAGAATGACACAGGAAGGCAGTGATCTCCAGACCAGCACCAGTGCCCAATGACCCTTATGGAAGCCATGTCCATGCCACTTGAATGGCCATAGGGCAGGTACTGACTAAGAAGACACTGCACACGAGGAGAAGACAGTATTTCTAAGGGATTGAGAACTGTGACAGCCATGAACATTAAGGAATGTACAATCGGCCTCTGAAAAACTCACACAGAAGTGAGCAGAACCAAGAGAACATCATACACAAAAACAGCCATGTTGTGAGATGACTCGTATTGATAAACTTAACCCTTCCCAGCAATACAAGGATCTAAGACATCTCCAAAGGCCTCGTGATGGAAAATGCTATCCACATCCAAAGAAAGAACTATGGAATTTGAATGCAGATTGAAGCATACTATTTGCTTTTTTTTCTTTTCTGTTGAGTTTTGTTTCCTCTTTCTGGTGGTTTCTCTTATTGGTTCTAATTTTTACTTACAACATCAGTAATCTGAAAATATGTTTAAAAAGAATGTATATGTGTGTGTGTGTGTATATATATATATATATATATACACACACACACACACACACACATATACACACACACACACACACACACACACACACACACACACACACACACACACATATATATATATATATGTATACACAGAGAGAGAGAGAGTATACCAGACTGTGCGCCGTCTTGGGGAGGGTGGTGGGGAGGAAGGGGGAGAAAAATTTTAAACTCAAAAGCATATGGAAGTGATTGTTGATAAATCAAAATAAATTAATAAAAAAAAAAAAAGAAAAACTCACACACACACACCTTGCCCAGTCCCACTCCATAACTAAAGAAATGATTCATCCAAACCAGGTCCTGCAGTGGACAGCACTTAGATGCTGTTATCTAGGACATGCCTCCAGCAACTAGCTTAGTCACTCGGTGGCTCAAGAAGCAGAACCTGGTTTCTTTTCAATGCCTCACACTTGGCAAAGACTTAAGGACAATAGCAGCCCCCATCACTACACTGTCCACTGAAGGTCACTGAGAAAGCTTAAAGCAGTCACTAAATGTTTACTGAGCACCTGCTCACAGGGGCACATGGCTCAGCCAAGGGTGGGGAACCTGCAGCCTCAAGGCCGCATGTGGCCCTCTAGGTCCTCAAGTGCGGCCCTTTGAACTTCACAGAACAAATCCTTTTATTCTTCGGCCTAGAGACCACAGGTTCCCCACCCCGGGCTAGATGGCCATTTAAAGTGGGAGGCAGAGTGGTTCTGTGAAAAGAATCATAATACAGGCTCTGGAGACAGAGGACCTGGGTTCAAATCCTGCCTCTGACACTTACTCTGTTTGTGACATTAGAAAAGTCAATTAACCTTCCTGGGTCTCAGTTTCCTCTTCTGTAAGAAAAGTCAATTAACCTTCCTGGGTCTCAGTTTCCTCTTCTGTAAGAAAAGTCAATTAACCTTCCTGGGTCTCAGTTTCCTCTTCTGTAAAATAAAGGACTAGACCACTGAGGTCCTGTCTAGCTCAAGATCTAGGATCCTATGAAAGCTCGCTCCCCAATGACATTAGGCACTTCAGAAGAGAGACAAAAAGAAGCCAGTCACTGTCCTCCAAGGGTTTACATTATACAGAGAAAGATTCAAATTCCCAACACTGATAGCTCCTCTTGGTAGAAAGGTGAGAAATAAGGAAATTGAAAGGGGGGGGGGAAGTTGAAATCAAATAGACACAAGCTGGGTTTTTTTTTTCCATTCTCATCATTATCAAGATGCATCAAGGGTCTGAATGTAGGAATTTCTGCAACTGGCATTCAGCAGAAACCTGAAGACCAAGTATAAATCCTTCTTCTTGTTTCCAGCTTGTGTCCAGTTTTCCCTAGGACACCGGAAGCTCCTCTTTGTGCTCAATATATGTTGACTGGCTACCACATAGGAATGAAAAGAATCCTATTGCATTAACTGCAAGAGGTAAGGGGAGGCCATAAAACAGAATGATCAGGCTTAGAACCCTCCTGACCCACCTCACCCCACCCCCAGGCATCTCGTGCAGCCCTCAGTCCCTTGTTCAAAAGGAGATGACTTAATTTTTTAAAAAAATATTCATTAAGTGCTTACTGCATGTCAAGGACCGTAGTAATACAAATACAAAAGCAAGATGAGCCCCAATCCCAAGGAGTTTCTATTCTAATAGGAAGAGACAACATATATAGAATAGTGGTGGCCAGGGAGGGGCATTTTTGTTTGGAAAGTCACCTGAACAGGCAATGGAGTTACAGAACAGTTGTCTGACATGCCTTTTTGGTAACTATGGCAATATTTATTTAATCATTGTACCCGAAGGAAGAAGCAGAAATCTAGATGGAATGTGAAACATGTCGGAGGGCACTACACATAGAAGGCCTTCTAGCCATGCAAGCTTATGCTCCAGATTCACCAATCTGACAGTGCAGGCCTCAGAGTGGGAGCTCCAAAACTGAGTGGGGCAAGTCCTCCAGAGCATGGTCTCTGGATGTCTGCTGTTCCTAAGCATACAGGGAAGGGCTGATGGAAGAAGACTGCCAGCATGTATAAAGAAATGAACACATCTTGGGAAAGAAAACAATTTAGGTATGAGACTGCTACTCTAAGCTGCTCCAGATATTCTGCCAGGGTCTGTGCTACTTCCAGTAATTCAATCAGTCAACAAGTATTTATTACACACTTACTATGTGCTAGACATTAGGCAGATAGGTGGCACTGTAATGGATAGAGTGCCAGGCCTGGTGTTAGGAAGACTCATCTTAATGAGTTCAAATCTGGCCTCAGATACTTACTAGGAACACTTTACCCTATTAATCTCAGTTTTCCTCATCTAGAAAATGAGCTGGAGAAGGAAATGGCAAACCACTCCAGTATTTTTGCCAAGAAAACTTCCAGTGGGGTCACAAAGAGTCCGATACAACTGAAATGACTGAATGACAAAACAAAATATGTGCTAGGCACTGTGCTAAGCACTGAGGACATAGAGAAAAATAAAACTATAGTCCTTGTCCTCAAGGAGCTAATATATTCCAGTATGGAAGACAAAAAGCAAAAAATTATACACACAAGACAGATACAACATAAATGAAAGGTAATCTAAGAGGGAAGGCATGAGGGGAGGGGCAAAGAACACAGGGAAAGGCCTCTTGCAGATGTTGGGATCTGAGCTGAGTCTTAAAGGAAGCCAGGAAGTGGAAGTAAGGAGGAAGTACATTCCAGTCATGGGAGACAGCCAGTGAAAAGGCACTGAATGTGGAGATGGGGTATGGTGTTTAAAGATTAGCAAAGAGGACAATATAGCTGGACAGAATACCCAGGCAGGATATTCTTCTGGAGGGAAGTAAAGTAGATGATAAGGAAAGGTAAAATGGGACCACGTGATAAAAGGTTTAAAAAGCTAAACAAACAATTTTATATTTGATCTTGGAGGCAATGGGGAGCCACTACAGTTGACTGAATGAGACGGGTAAAGGGAAGGACATGGTCAACCCTATGATTAAGCTGTCAATTTGATGGCTGAATGGACGATGGACTGGCATAGGAAGAGACTTGAGACACGGCAACCTACCAAGGCTGTTACAGTAGCCAGGTGTAAGGTTATGAGGGCCTGCACACGTATGAGAGATGTTGTGAATGTAGAAATGACAGGATTTGGCAATTAACTAGATATGGAGGATGAGAGAGAGGAGTTAAAGATGACCCTTTGTGTGTGAATCTAGGTAACTGAGAGTATGGTGGTGCCCTTAACAGGTATAGGGAAGTTGGGAAGAAGGAATTTTGAGGAAAAGATAATGAGTTCTGTTGTGAACATATTGAGTTTGAGTCATCCAGTCTGAGAGGTTGTAGAGGCAGCTGGTGATGATGGGAGAGTAGAGTTCAGGAGAGATGTTAGGGTTGGATTTATAGATCTGGGATTCATGGACATAGAGATGATAATTGAACTTATAAGAGTTGAAATCACCAAACAAGATGGTATAGAGGGAGAAGAGAAGAGAGAGGACTTAGGACTTGGGGACATATAATTAACTGTGGGGATGACCTGGATGAAAATCCAGCAAAAGAGATTTAGAGAGAGCAGTCAGACTCATAGGAGAAGAATCAAGAGAGAGCAGTACCATGAAAACCCAGAAAGAAGAAAGAAGGGGCAGCTAGGTGGTGCAGTGGATAGAGCACTAGCCCTGAAGTGAGGAAGACCTGAGTTCAAATCTGGCCCCAGACACATAATATTCACTAGCTATGTGACTCTGGGCAAGTCACTTAACCCCAATTGCCCTTATCAAAAAAAAAGAAAGAAAGAAGAGAGAATCCAGAGGACAGTGATCAGTACTGTCAGTGGCTGCAGGAGAGGTCAAGGAGGATGAGGACTGAGAAAAGACCATCAGATTTCCAAATGTAAATTGGTATCATCAGTAACTTTGGAAGAACCCTCCTCAAAAATTATATGAACTTGACAAAACAGGAAAATGATAAATGTTGGAGAACATGTGGGAAAATTGGAACACTAATGCAGTGTTGGTGGAGCTGTGAAATCATTCAACCATTTTGGAGAGCAATTTGGAACAATGCCCAAAGGGCTATAAAAATGTGCATACCCTTTGACCCAGCAATAGTACTTCTAGGGCTATATCCCAATGAGATCATACAAATGGAAAAAGGACCCACATGTACAAAAATATTCATAGCAGCTCTTTTTGTGGTGGCAAAGAATTGGAAATTGAGAGGATGCCCATCCATTGGGGAATGGCTTAGCAAGTTATGGTATATGAATGTAATGGAATACTATTGTGCTATAAGAAATGATGAACAGGCTGACTTCAGAAAAACCTAGAAAGACTTGTATGGTCTGATGCTGAGTGAAATGAGCAGAACCAAGAAAATGTTGTACACAATAACAGCCATGTTGTGCGATGACTCATATTGATAAACTTAACCCTTCCCAGCAATACAAGGGTCTAAGACATCTCCAGAGGCCTCGTGATGGAAAATGCTATCCACATCCAAAGAAAGAACTATGGAAGTTGAATTGCTATTTTTTTTTCTCATCTGTTGAGTTTTGTTTCCTCTTTCTGATGGTTCCTCCTATTGGTTTTAATTTTTACTTACAACATCACTAATGTGAAAATATGTTTAATAGGAATGTAAATGTATAGCCCATATCAGATTGTATGCCATCCTGGGGAGGGTAGAGGGGAAGAATGGGGAGAAAAGTTTTAAACTCAAAAGCATATGGAAGTGATTATTGATAAATCAAAAACAAATTAATAAAAATTTTTTAAAATTATATGAACTGATGCAAAGTGAAATAAACAGAACATATATATATATATATATATATATATATATATATATATATATATATATATATATATATTTTTTTGGAGAGAGAGACTGCAATGAAATCAATGGAAAGAACAACAGCAAAACTTTAATGCTATGTAATTGTAATGGCCAAGCTTGGTCTCAAAGAAGAAATACAAAAAATGTAGCTCCCTCCCTTCTCTTCCCATCCTAGGCAGCTAAGTAGCAAAATGGATAGAACACTGGGCCTGGAGTCAAGAAGACCTGAATTCAAATCTGACCTCAGACACTTACTAGATGTGTGACCCTGGACAAGTGACTTCACCCTGTTTGACTCAATTTCCTCATCTGTAAAATGAGCTGAAGAAGGAAATGGCAAACCACTCCAGTGTCTCTAAGAAAACACCAAATGGGCTCATGAAGAGTTGGACGTGACTGAACAATAACACACACACACACACACACACACACACACACACACACACACACAAATACACAAGTCGAACACAACCGAACAGCAACAGCCCTTCTCTTCAGAGGTGGGAGTCTGGGCATCAAATACATTATAAACTATCAGACTGGATGTATTGTTTGGTTTGATGAACTGTCCCTTTTTTTCTCTGTTCGGAGGGGAGGAGGGAAGATTATATTTGGAAATGAGGATAATATAAAAACAAAAGATATCAGTACAATTTTTTTAATGAAATAAACTGTACTACACTGTATAAGACAGCCCATGTGGCAGGGATCCTGTCTTATCAATGAAGAAGCATTAAGCACCTACTATGTGACTGTCTCACTTTTATCTTTGCCTTCAAAAAGCTTACAATCTATTGGAAGGATACAAGATGATTCACAGATCAGTAAATACAAGACAGATACAAAATAAATACAAAGTGAGGAGAAGAGGGTATGAATTACCACCTAGAAGAATCAAGGAAGGTTTCTTGTAGGAGATGGCACTTGGGCTGAGTCTTGAAGGGAGCTAGGGGCTCCAAGAGGAGGCTATGAGGAAGGAGAACATTCCAGGTATAGGTAACAGCTATATTTGGGTTGAAAGTGGGATCTACTCTGCCATGCTTTGACTCTGTCAAATACAGTCACTGGGTTTACCAAATGTTTTATGATCAAAGGCCTCACAACTTAGCTTCAACCAACCCTCAGTTCTTCAGAGTGATAGGGGCAAGGTCTGGCAGGCATAACCCCAAACCACAGATGCTAATCATGGTGTGCAAACCAGGCCCCAATTCAAAGCTATTCATCAACATTTCCATGCCAGCTGCTTTATCATCACTGATAAAGATATAGATCAGTTCTGGGTCAATGGAAACTGAGACATCACTGCCTAGGCAAGTCACCTGAAATACTGTACAAAACACACAGACCTGTAGTTCTCACTTCTTTTCCCCTCATATTCTCCTCCCCACTCTGCCAAGGGTTATGGTCATATTTAGCTAACTCTACAGAACAAAGACTTCAGCGTCTCTGAATCAAGGGAGACAGCAGAAAGAGGGCCAGGTTTGGAGTCTAAGAAACTGCCTTTGAATCCTCCCTCTGCCACTTACTACCTGGGTGATGCTGGGCAAGTCAAGTTGCCTATTTGGGCCTCACTTTCCTCACCTGTAAAATGAAGGGGTTGATGATCCTCTGTGTAACCTTAGAAAAGTAACAACATCTAGGCCTCCATCTTCTCTTCTGTAAAATCAGATATTGGGACTAAATGACCTCTGAGGTCCTTTTCCTCCATGATTTGGTAACCTCTCCCTTCTTGAGTCTCTCCTCTCCAGACAGTACTTCATGTCTTGGACCTCACTCTCTGCTTTGTCGTTGGTGGTGCCTGTGGTGGTCAGTCATCTCTGACTGGCAACCCTGTGGACCATAGCATGCCAATGCTGGCAATGGGGTTTTCTCAGCAAAGATACTGGAGTGGTTTGCCATTTCCTTCTCAAGTGGATTAAGGCAAACAAAGGTTTAGTGACTTGCCCAGGGTCGCATAGCTGGTAAAAATGTCTGAAGCTAAATCTGAACTCAAGTCTTCCCTACTTCAGGCCCAGTATTCTATCCACCACTGCCCCACCAAGCTGCTTCCTCACCCTCTGCTCATTTCATCTTAAAACTTCCCAGTTCCACCCCTCTATTCCCTCAGGGCCCTGCTAGGTGACTGCCCAACGCAGCAGATAAACCAACCCTTTGCATTTCAAGAAAGGACTTCAGTGCCTTCACTATATATAAGGAGCGGATCAAACCTTAAGCCCTCAGGGACCTGAGAAGACCAGTGAGGGGAGAGTAGGGGTTAGCTACCTCCCATGACTTATAGGGGCTAAAACTTGCCTTCATGGATTACCAAAATAAACCCCACTAGTTAAAGGAGAAATGAAAATAGGTCAGGGTGAGGTAGAGGATGAGATGGGTGTGTCTCACCCACTGAGATCTCCCATCTCTGCCCTCTGGTGGTCCACCAGCAACAGGAAGGAGGAGCCAGACAAAGGAAGACATCAAAGCTAAGGAATGATCAAGACTGGGTAGCATCTTCTGCTCCCTCTTACTCTATTTCATTACAGGGTCTTAAAATCATGAATTAAGCACTCTACTCTTGAAGATCTCAGGTAACAATGACAAAAAAAATGCACAAACTTACTCTGGGGACTACCAACACTTTCTCCTCCCTCTTTGTTCATTTGGAAACCCAGACTAATCCTCCCCCTCAACACAAACACAACTTCATATTCTGTAATAAATATTAAGGAATAAGGAATGGACATGTTATTTAATTGGTATAAGGAACTCTCAGGTGAGAAAACTCCCTCAACATCTTCTCTGTATAATCCTGGGTTATATCTGCAATTTATGCACCCTTAATTGCCTAGAGCACTTGGATGTGAAATGGCATGTCCAAGGTCACACATGTGTCAGAGGCAGAACTTGAACCCAAATCTTATTGTTTTTAAGTCCAGCTCTCAAATATAAAAGACAGCATTGGACCTGGAGTCACAAAGACCTAACTTGATTCAAAGCCTACCTCAAATACTATCTGTGTAATTACGGACAAATCACTTAACCTCTCTGAGACTCAGTTTCCTCATCTGTACTGTGGAATTAATAACAGCACTTACCTGACTAAACTGTTAAAAGGACCAAATGAGATAAATGTATATAAAGTGCTTTGCAATCCTTAAAGCATTGTATAAAATGCAAACTATTATGGAGTTCAAGAGAGAAACTAGGGTTGGATATGTAGATTTGAGAATTGCGGGCCTATAGAACACAATTGAGCTCTCCTAAAGAGGGAAGAGAACTCAGGACAGAGACACAGTGGACATGGAGGAGATAGATATTACCCAGCAAAGGGGCTGAGAAATGATAGGAAGAGGCCCAGGAAAGAGAGAGCTGGGCCATGGGTGCCAAAAGAGGAAAGGGTAGCCAAGAGAAGGAGATAGTCAATACTACATTGTCAAAAAGCTGAAGATGCTGACATCGAAGACAAAGAAAAGACCATAGGATTTCTAGTTAATAGGTCATTCCTTTATCATCATCATTAACATGATAATTATTATTATGAACTTAACATCAAATAAAATGGGCACTTTCATGTACACAGAACAAATAAAAAGAACCTTACATGAAGCTGAAGACCTCTATAAAGTACATACTGCTTTTCTTTGTATTTTTTTTTGATACTCTATCTATATCCCCACTAATAAATTCCCTTCATCCTTTATGTCTAAGTCATATATTCATCTGGCACTTATCTTGGTATACAGTGTAAGATGTTGGTGTCTATACCTAGAGTTTCTGCCACACTGCTTTCCAGTTTTCCCAGCAGTTTTTATCAAATATCAAGTGAATCCTTAATCTAGTAGTTTGGGTCTTGAGTTTACCAAATATCAGGTGACTGCATTAGTTTTTGCATGTTGTATATCTAATTGGTTCCACTGAATGAAACCTATTAACCATTACCAAATAGCTTTGATGATTACTGCTTCATAGTAAAGTTTGAGACCTGATTTACTAGGCCCCTTTCCCACTTATTTTTTTATTCTTTCTCTTCAGATTCCTTGACCTTTTGTTCTTCCACATGAATTTCACTATGATTTGTTTCTAGCCCTATAAAGTAATCCTTTGGTAGTTTAATTGGAATGCAACTGAAAAAGCAAATTCATGTGGATGGTATCATGATTGTTGTTATATTGGCATGGCTCACCCATGAGCAATTAATACTTCTCCAATTATTTAAGTCTTTATTTTTGTAAAGAGTGTTTTACAGCTGCATTCATATAGTTCTGGTGTGTCTCTGGTAGGTAGACTCCCAAGTGTTTTATACACTCTGCAGTTATTTTGATTGAAATTTTTCTTTATCTTCTTCCTGCTGGGTGATACTGGTAGTGTACAGAAATGCTAAAAATGTGTATGGATTTATTTTATATCCTGCAAGTTTGCTAAATTCATTATTTAATTAACTTTAGTTGACTCTTTAGGATTCTTTGGATAGACCATTATTGTCATCTAAAAAAAAAGGATAATTTTGTCTCCTTTAAAAGGTCATTTATAACCTTGGAATGAGTAATTTCAATTGAATGTTGAAGAAAAACCAGATTATAAGGAGTTGAGGGGGTGATGAAGTAGAGGTGAATATAGACAATTCTTTCTAGGAGTTTGAAAAGAATTGAGACCGTAGAATACTCATGAGTTGAGCTGACAGAGGCAACAGGAGTCAAGAAATCAGCAAGCACCTACTATGAGTCAGGCACCTCCTGGAATACTGCCTTGTCCTGGTAGAAGGGCTTACACAGCTCAATGAAACTACCCAAGATGGATAGGTCATAGTGGAGAGTGCAGACAAAAAGTGATCCACTGGAGAAGGAAATGGCAAAACATTCTAGTATCTTTGCCAAGAAAACCCCGTGGACAATATTAAAACGATAAAAGATATGACTTCGGAAGATGAGCCGTCGGGTCAGAAGGTGTCCAACATGTTACTGGGGAAGAGTGGAGGACAACTACAAGTAGCTCCAGAAAGAATGAAGTGGTTGGGCCAAAGCCGAAAGGAAGCTCAGCACTGTCTTGTAACAAAAGGAGAGTCAGATGCTGCAAAGATCAATATTACATAGGAACCTGGAATGTAAGATCTATGAACTAAGATAAACTAGATGTTGTCAAATAGGAGATGGAACATTTAAACATTGATATCTTGGCTAACAGTGAACTTAAATGGACAGGAATAGGTGAATTTAATTCAGGTGATCATTACATATACCACTGTGCGCAGGAATCCCTTAGAAGAAATGGAGTAGCTCTCATTGTCAATAAAAGGGTGAGAAAAGCAGTACTGGGGTATAATCTCAAAAATAACAGAATGGTATCTGTTTGAATCCAAGGCAAACCATTCAACACCACAGTAATACAAGTCTATGCTCCAACCACTGAGGCCAAATTAATCATCAGATTAATATCTGTTCTGTGAAGACCAACTTCCTTCTAGAAATAACATCAAAAAAATATATATATGTCACATTCATCCCAGGGCTTTGGAATGCTAAAGTAGGAAATCAAAAGATAACTGGAATAACAGGCAAGTTTGACCTTGGAGTACAAAATAAAACAGGGCAGACACTAATAAGAGTTTTGTCAAGATAACTCACTGGTCATATCAAATACTCTTTTTCAACAACCCAAAAAGTGACCCTACACATGGATATCACCAGATGGTCAAAATCGAAATCAGATTGATTATATACTTTGCAACCAAAAGTAAAGAAGTTCTTATACAGTCAATTAAAACAAGACCTGGAGCTGACTGTGGTTCAGATCATGAGCTTCTTACTGTAAAATTGAAGAAAGTAAGAAAAACCATCAGACCATATAGGTATGACCTAAATAATATTCTCTATGAATATCAAGTAGAAGTGATGAATAGATTTAAAAGAGTAATGGTAGATAAAGTGCCTGAAGAACTATGGACAGCGGTTTACAATACTGGATAGGAGGCAACAACAAAAAACATCCCAAATAAAAAGAAAGGCAAGGCCAAAGAATGTTCAAGTTACCAAACCACTGTGTTCATTTCACATGCCAGCAAGGTTACATTTAAGATTCTGCAAGCTAAGCTTCAGCAATATGTGAACTGAGAATTACCAGAAGTGCAAGCTGATTTTTGAAGAGGCAGAGGAACTAAAGATCAAATTACTAACATTCTCTGGATTATGGAAACAGCAAGGAAGTTCCAGGAAAAAAAATCAACTTCTGCTTCACTGACTACACTAAAGCCTAGCTTTGTCTGTATGATCACAACAAAATGTGCTAAGCCCTCAAAGAGATGGGAGTACCAGATCATCCTGCTTGTCCTCCTGAGGAAACCCTATTCGGGTCAAGAAGCAATAGTTAAAACCAAACATGGAACAACTGATTGGTTTAAGATTGGGAAATGAGTATGACAAGGCTGTATATTGTCACCTTATTTATTTAACTTATACAGAGTACCTCATGCAAAATGCCAGGCTGAACAAATCAAAAGCTGAAATTAAGGTTGCTGGGAGAAATATAAACAATCTCAGCTACACAGACAATCCTAGTCTGATGGTAGAAAGTGGAGAAGAATTAAGAAGCCTCTAGATGAGGGTGAAAGAGGAGAATGTAAAAACTGGCTTGAAGATTACCATTAAAAAACTAAGATCATGGCAACTGGCCCCATCACTTCCTGGCAAATGGAGGGAGAAGAAATAGAAGCATTGTCAAATTTTATATTATTGGGCTCAGAGATCACTGTAGGTAGTGACTGCAGCCATGAAATTAGAAGATGCTTGCTCCTTGGAAGGAAAGCTATGACAAATCTGGACAGCATTCTGAAAAGCAAACATCACCTCGTAGACAAAAGTCTGTGTAGTCAAAACTAAAGTTTCTCCAGTCATAAAGCATGGCTGTGAGAGTTAGACTATAAGGAAAGCTGAATACCACAGAACTGACACTTTGGAATTGTGGTGCTGGAAAAGATTTTTGAGAGTACTTTGAACAACAAGGAGATCAAATTAGACTTAAAAGAATTAATTCAGACTACTCATTGGAAGGTCAAATACTGAAGCTGAAGAAGACAGGACTCATTGGAAAAGACCCTGACGTTGGAAAAGACTGAAGGCATAAGAAGGGGACAGCAGAGGATGAGATGAATAGTATCATGGAAGCAATGAATATGAACTTTGACAGACTTCAGGAGATGATAGAGGATACAAGGACCTGGCCTCCTTTGGTCCATGGAGTCACAAATAGTCGTACACGACTGATCAGCTCAACCACAACAGCAAATGTGTCAGGCACTGTGTTAGACACTAGAAATACAAAGAAAGGTCAAAACAGTCCCCATTCTCCCAAAGCTCACAGACAACATGTCAACAACTATGTACAAATAAGATATAGAGTATGTGGGAAGGGAAGGGAAAAGAAGGGACTACCCTGGCCTTCCTTCATAGGCACTTGGGCTGTCAGCAGCACAGAAGTAACAGAGTCCTGCTGGGATGTATGTGGACAGTTTGAAGTCCTTGGCTAGAGGTACTGGAGGTCACAGTTGTGCACCTGAGAGTGTTTATTTAGAGCCAAAGCATTTAAAATGAGGGAATAGTGGTTCTCCACTCCCCAGTGCTGGCCATTTAGCATCGTCCAGTCTAATTGGAGAGGGAGAGGGAGGGAGGCAGGCACAGAAGTGAGGGATTTACAGGCACTAACACTGTTTGGTAATGATGTATCCTCAAACTTAAATGATTATTAAAATGTACATTTTTAGGGGAGAGAACAGCCTGCTGCTGTCTTTATGGGCCAAATGTGGGCACAGGGCTCTTTGGAAGCCAATCACTCCATAGATGCCAATAAAGTGCTTCATTTCCTGTTTTAATAGTCAAACAGCTTTTAGGAGATTTCAAAGTGACAGCTGCTTAACTGACAGGTGCTGGAGTCACCAGAGCCACTGGTTCTGGCTGCCAAGGTCTCTCTAGCGCCATTAATTCCACAGAAGCCAATGGCCCTAGAGGGGCATTCTCTGGCTCCTCTTTTATCCATGCCCCTTTTTGGCTACCAAGAAAGTGCTGAGAACCAGTTATCTGCATTCAGTTTTCCCATAGGAATGAAAAAGCTGGGAAACAGTACTAATGGAGAGGGGGAGGTGAGAGGGAAAAGAGGGGTAGTTCAAGGCCAAGATCTTAACGAAAGGCATCGGACTCACAGAATGTCTAAGCTGAAAAGGACTTTGACATCATCCAATACTACATTCCAATTTTACAGATACAGAAACTGAGGCCCAAAGAAGTTAAGTAATTTGCCTAAGGTCATAAAGGTGGCAAATAGCCAAGTTAGGTTTATAGCCCAAGCCCTCTGCCTGCAGCTCCAGTTGCAGGCTCTTTTTCTTGGTTTCCTCCTCTGTAAAATGAGGAGGTTTGACTAGACAACCTCTAAAATCCCTTCCAACTCTAAACCTATGACCTTGTGACACAGTCCTCATCCTCATCCTCACAGAATTTGTAATCTAGTAATTGGAAGGGAATGGATTTCAGTTACAGCATAAGAAATTGAAGTTAGAATCAGAAATGCCCCTTAGGTCAGCCGCCTGGCCTATAGCTAGGTTATGATGCTTTTTCTGACTGGTGGGAAAACCCATTAACCTCCAACGTAAAGACTGTTTACCAAACATCATACTTGCCTTTATTCTCCTCCAGTTCCTTCACCCATGTATGGATCTAAACCTTTTAAAAACTACTTATGTTGTTTCAAGAGGTAACCAATAAATGCTTTCTATTTTCACTTTGCCCTCTGGCTCTAACAGTTCAGGACAGTTTTCTTTTAGGATTTCTTAAAATATAGTATCCAGGTTTTTGGTTTGGCCATGGTTTTCACAGAGAGTCCAATATTCTGAAATTATCTGTCCTTGTCCTGTTTTCCAGGTCAGTTGTTTTTGATAGTAGATAGCTCACTTGTTCTTCAAATTTTTCAGCCTTTCAACTTGGTTCTAATCATTTTTGTTGCCTCGTTGAATCACTGAGTTCTGTTTCCTCCATTCTGTTATTCCGGGTGTTGACTACTTTAATAAGATTGTCCAATTGTTGCTCTAAGTTGTGTATTCTTTTCCAAGTGTTCTAATTTTATTTTTAATCTCTTGTTTGCATTCTTCTTTCATTTCTTCCGTGTATTCTTGGAGTTCTTTTTTTCTGATGTTCTACTTGTGATTATTTGGGGGATCATTTTCTTACTCTGAGATTTATCATGGAGTTCTTTTGATCTACAGTAATTCTTCATTGAACGAAGGATTATTTTGTTTGTTCACGACTACCAATTTAGTTCTTAGATTAGAACTTTGCCCAATCCTACACTGTTGGGTGGTCTTATCTTCCACTACAGCCCCCAAAGAGGATGATGTTGCATGCACATTAGTTCATTTTACAAAGGAAGAAACTGAAGCTCAGAGAAGTGAAGGAACTTGCTCAAGGTCACTTATAGAATCAGACACCTAGAGTAGAGGGGACTTCAGAGGCTATCTAGTCCAACTCCTTGATTCTGATAAGAAAACTGAGGCCCAGGACAGTGAAAGGACTTGCCCAAGGTCACTCATACAATCATAGAGTGGAAGATAACTGAGGAATCCCACATAGACCACATAGGATTATACACTTAGAGCTGAAAGGCACCTCAGAGGCCATCTACTACAACCTTACTTTACCATGGAGGAAACTGAGGCCCAGAGGAGGAAAAATGACTTGCCTAAGTTCATGCAAAGGATCATAATCCTTGTGTAGAAGGCATCTCAGAGGCTATCCAGTTTAGTCATCTCATTTTACAGATGAGGAAACCAAGGCTGAGAGAGATGAAATGACTTGGCAAAGCCAATACATAGAAGCTAAGATCTAGAACTAGAAATGGCTTAAGAGGTCATCTAGTGCAGCCCCCTTATTTTACAGATGAATAAATTGAGGATGAAGAAGATGAAATGACCTGCCAAAGGCCATACAAGTAGGAAGTCAGAGGAAAGAGCTATCCAAAAAAATGGGAATGGCTGCCTTGGAAGAGAGTACAGTAGTTTCCCCATCATGAGATGTCTTCCAGTAGAGGACAGATAACTATTTATCAGTTATATTGTAGGGAGAACTTCAGCTCAGATATAAGTTGGACTACATGCTCTCTGGTTTCCCTTCCAGCTCTGAGATTTGGGAAGTCTATGACTCATGATTTTATAGATCCTGATATAAGTCCCTCTCTCAGCCTTCATCTTTCTGACTAAACAGCTCTCATCTTCCACTTCTACCATCCTCATTTTATTACATTTTTCTAGTTACCCAGAGCTGTGATTTCCTTCTTGAAGCAGAGCTCCTTAAAAAGCAGGCCAGATTCCCTATATTTCAAAAGGGATCAAAGAAAGAGGAAAAGGACTCATATGTATAAAAATATTTAGAGCAGCTCTTTTTGGAGTGGCAAAGAACTGGAATCGAAGGGAGTGCCCATCAATAAGGGAATGGCTGAACAATTTACTGTACATGAATGTAATGGAATATTGTTGCACCATAAGAAATGGATGATTGCCCTAAGGAAGGGACAGTTTCAGAAAAACCTGGGAAGATTTGTTATGAAGTGATGAAGAGTAAGGTAAGCAGAACAAGGAGAACTATTTATAAATTAACAACAATATAAAAAATTAGTTTGAAAGACTTAAGAACTCTGATAAAAGCAATGACAATCCACAATTCCAGAAGACTGATAATGAAGTATGCCACCCACCTTTCTTGACAGAAAGGTGATAGACTTTTTCAGACATAACCAATATCAGAATTCGTTTTGCTTTGCTCATTTAAATTTTAAAAATATTTTCTTCATTCCTCCCCAGGCTGCACTCCGGACTTTCTCTACCATGCCCCCTATGGTACCTTTGTCCCTTTTATCCCCCAGTTCAGCTTCCTTTTTTGTGTTGTCTTCCTCTATTAGAATGTAAGCTCCCTGAGGACAGAAGCTGTCCCTCTTTCTCCTTGTATTTGTATTTCCAGCACTAAACACAGTGATCCTATTCCATCCCATCTTCTCCAGAAGATTGCCCCCCTTCATCATCCCCACCCTTTCTCACTTAACTTCACTCTTTTCTTGTCTACTGACTGCTTCCATGCTGCCTACAAATGTGTACATATTTCTCTTACCCTCAAAAACCTTTTGCTTGATCCCATGGGCATTCCAGGACTCTGTCCTGGGCTCTCTTCTCTCCTCCTTCTATCCTTTTCCACTTTGTGACCTCATCAGCTTCCACGGATTCAATTATCATCTCTCTGCAGATGCCTCTCAGATCTACCTATCAAGCCCTAACCTCTCCGAGCACCAGATTCCCATCTCCAACTGCCAACAGACAATTCAAACTAGATGCCCCTTAGACTTCTTAAACAAACTCAATATGTCGGAATCTGAACTCATTATCTTTCCTCCCCAATCACTTCCCTATTGTGAAGATAACACCATCCTTCTAGTCACCTAGGCTCACAACGTAGGTGCCAACTCTGACTCCTCCATCTTTCTCATCTCTCCAGAGCCAGTTATCAAATCATGTCATTTCTCCCCTCACAACATATATGTGTATGTATATATGTAATATATGCATACATATTCTCCCTCTTTCTCTCTGTCCTCCACTTCCCTCTCTCCCTCTCCATTCTCTTCTCTGACACTGCCACCATGCTGAGGTAGGCCCTCATCATCTCACATCTGGACTACTGTAATAGCCTTCTGGTTGGTCTATCTCACATCTCTCTTCACTCCATTCTATCTTCCATTCAGCTGTCAAATTAATCTGTGTAAAGCACAGATCTGATATCACCTTCCCCTCTTCATCATGACCACTGTTCAATGAACTTCAGTGGCTTCCTATCACCTCTAGGTTTAAGCAGAAAATTCTCTGTTTGGCATTTAAAATCACTCATGACTGGGCCCCCTCCGACTTTTCCAGTCTTCGTACCCTTTACTCTCCCTGTAATCCAGTGACTCTGGCCTCCTTGCTATTCCTTCAACAAGATGCTCTTATCTCTCCACTCCATAGATTTTCACTAGCCTGTCCACCATGCCTGGAATGTTCCTCATCTCTGCCTCCTGACTTCCCTGGCTTCCTTCAAATCCCAGCAAAAATCCAACATTTTGCAGGAATACTTTCCCAATCTACCTTAATTCTAGTGCCTTCCCTCTGCTCATTATCTTCAGTCTACACTGTATATAGCTTGTTTATACATTATTGATTGCATGCTGTCTCCTCCATTAGACTGAGACCTCCTTGAGAGCAGAGACCATTTTTTGCCTTTCTTTGTATCCCAGGGCTTAGCATAATGCCTGGCACATAGGTGCTTAATAAAGGCTTGTTGAAACTAACAGAATTTTCTCTGTATATTTATTACAAAGGATTTGCTTTCTTTTTGATTAGGAGGAGCAGAGGAATGGGGGAGGGAGAGTAGGGATAGGGTTAAGAAAAAGAGAAGGGAACAAAGGCCAGAAGGAATCATTGACAGCTTTGAAAATTACATGTTAAATTTATACTTAAAAAAGAAAAACAAGTTCTTGATGTTGAGTGAAGTAAGCAGAACCAGGGGAACATTGTACACAGTAACAAAAACATTTTGCAATGACTAACTTTGATAGACTTAACTCTTCTCAGCAATGCAAGGATCTAAGACAACTCCAAAAGACCCATGATGGAAAATGCTATCCAAATCCAGAAAAAGAACTATGGAGTCTGTATGCAGATTGAAACACACCATGTGCTCTCTTTTTTGTTTGCTTCTTCTTTCTTGTGGTTCCTCCCATTGGTTATAATTCTTCTTTACAACATGACTAATTTGAAAAGATGTTTAACATGAATGTATATATGTAGAGCCTATATCAGATTGCACACCATCTTGGGATGGAGGGAGGGGAGGGAGGAGGAGAAAATTTGCAGTTCAAAATCTTATGGAGGTGAATGTTGAAAACTAAAAATAAATTGATTAATTAAAAAATAAAAACAAGTTCTACATAATCTATATGATCAGTCTTAAGTACAACTCTTCCTGTTCTACAATGGATGTGAAAATGTTAATTGTATTTAGTGTTTGTTAAGTTTAGGAGATAGAGAGAAAAAGGGAAGGAAGGAAGGAAGGAAAAAGGATGGAAGGAAGGTGACAGAGAAGGAAGGAAGGAAGGAAGGAAGGAAGGAAGGAAGGAAGGAAGGAAGGAAGGAAGGAAGGAAGGAAGGAAGGAAGGAAGGAAGGAAGGAAGGAAGGAAGGAAGGAAGGACCAATCCTATGGGTTATGATCAAGGCAATCTTTTCAAAGGTAGGCTTAATATCCAGTATGATAACAGTACAGTTTCTGGTTTTTTGGTGAGATAATTGGGTTAAGTGACTCAGCCAGGGTCACACAGTTAGTAAGTGTCAAGTGTCTGAGGTCACATTTGAACTCAGGTCTTCCCGACTCCAAGACTGGAGTTCTATCCACTGTGCCACCTAGCTACCCTCAAAAGTACAGTTTCTTGATAAAGAATTAAAGAATATTTTTCAAAAGCTTGTGAACTCAATGCCAAGTAGCATAAAATAAGTAACTGCAACAAAAGGACATAGTACATACTAAATGTTTTTTTAAGCTATAAAAGGTTATAAGGTTTACTGCATGTAAATAAATTAATTAGTTAAAAAAAGAATTCTAATCAATACATTGACTAACCACAACTCTCTCCAGAGGTTTGAGGATGAGAAAAGCTACTTTTCTTCAGCCAGAGAGGTGATGGATTCAAGGTACAGAAAAAGACATACTCCTGCTATATGTAAGGTCCAATGTTAAGATATATAAGACTTTGACCCAGTCTTCAAGGACTTCATAGATGTAGCATGAATGAGGATGACATATACAATAACTGTATGAACTAGAAGATCACTAGACTCTAAACTCCTATCTTAGCTACATTCTTGTCTCCACCCCCCCAACCCTGCACTGCTGTTAAATGTATACAGGCAGTGCTTACTCAATGTTTGCTGAAATTTAACTGAATATGAAAGCTTGTAAGAAAGCACAAAGGAATAAAGTATCTTGAAAAAGCTAATGTTGATCAAACATTGGATACATTTCTACTATGCGCGGGGTACAAATAGGCAGCTTTTTGTATATTATGGGCTTCTCTGACAGTCTGGCAAAGCCAGTGGACTCCTTCCTGGAATGTAAATACATAGGACTATAAAGGAAACCAATTATATTGAAATGCAGTTATCAAAATCGTTTTTTAAAAAGTTTCCAGACTCCAGTTGAAGAAGCCCTCATGTATTCCAACCCCTTCTTCTTATAGAGGAGGAAACTAAGGACTATGGAGGGGAAGTTACTTGCTCAAGGTCACATATAGGATCCTGGTTCTAGAGCTGGAAGAAACCTCAGAGGTCATCTACTCTCACATCCTCGTTTTACAGAGGAGGAAGCCGAGGCCTAGGAAACTAAAGTGACTTGCCCAAGATCACACAAGTGGCAAAGCAGGAATTTTTAAATTCTACATCCAGCCTAGTTCCCACTGTACCACACATTGCCTTGGGAAGGACTAGCTGCCAATGGAGGAAAAATTTGTATCCCAGTTTGTATCCCAGTACTTAGCATAGCACTTTCACCAAAAATGTGTTTACCAAATGCTTCATTCATTCTTTCATGATTTCTTTCCCAGTGCTGCAACGTGGGCATTCATGGGCACATGCACCCACACACTCTGCAGTAAGTAGTAATGAGTAGCCTAATATCCCCTGCCATCCCTGGCTCCAGGGGACCAAGAGCTAATCTCTCTTCCACTCCTGCTGACACAGTCACACAAAAAACCCAAAGCCTGAAATGGGGGCTGAATGGAGGCCTGAGGTTACTGGAAGATTAGAATGGAAAGAGGGTAAAGAAAAAATGAGTAAGACAGGCAGACTGAGAGAGGGCAAAGGAAGAAGCAAGCCAAGAGAGGGGAAGATGAGAGATGCCTGCAGCAGAGCTGAGGTTAGCTTCAAAGACCTGTGTCACTGCCAATAAGGGCACAGGTGTGCCAGCACAATGTCAGCTGGGGTGACAGGTCTGGGAGGCCTTTGGGGCCAACTTGCTGGGAGGGCTGACACATGTTCTTCCCCAGACTCAGCCACCCCAGGACTACAACTACATAAAGGGGGAGGGGTGGGTTTGTTCCCCAAAGTAGTTTCAGAGATGTTAAAGGAGGTAAGCAGCTGTATTTGATGTCACAAGTTACCAAGGGCCAGTAGGGAAGGGCAACAAGAGGTGATATGAAATATGGCCAGACTTCATTGGGTTCTATAACCAAAGTAAAATGAACCCACTGATTCAATAAATCCCAATTAAGCATCTGCAGTAGGCAGAGCAGTGTGGCCAAGTCCAAGAGACAGTCCCTGATCACATGACTCAGAGTCCAGTGAGATAAGACATGTACCCAAGTAATTCTGAAGTACGCTACTGTGTGGTAAGGGAGACTGGCATTTTACCCTGCTCAGACCACATCTGGGGTATTCACGTTCAACACACTGAGGCACTGTCAAACTGAACATCGTTCTCTAGTAACTACAGTACAGCATTTTACGCTAACAAGTGAGCAAGGGAAAAAGGCCGTGATCGATGGCATTTTTCCAGCCCTTCGAAGTTGGAATCTGAGACCTATAGCTGAAAGGGACCACTGAGGCCATCTAGCTCAACTCCCTAGTCAGGCCCAGGCAGGAGGAAGACTTTATCCAAAACCAGGCAGAGATGGCCAAAGCAGGAATTCAAACTCTACATGCAGCATACATTTCTCCACACTGCACTGAACTGGAAGGGATTTCAGGTGGTTGGGGAAAAATTCCTGTGACACCTTTTCCCAGACTTCCAGTGCCTACCAAGCTCTGCACAAAAAGGAGCAAGGCACTCTGCGTCCCACTGTGGCCAGAGATCCCCTGCTGCCCCTGAGGATGAAGGGGTTAACATACAAATGTCTCTCTCCTTCAGACTGACCCACCATCACACACAGCTGGGCCAAAGCTGGGACGGAGTGGGTAGAGTATTGGAGTATGAGAATGAAAAGAGGGGTAGAGAAAAAAAAAATGACTGCTATTGATCAAAGGAGAGAGGACAA
Source organism: Phascolarctos cinereus (assembly GCF_003287225.1). Taxonomy (NCBI): domain Eukaryota; kingdom Metazoa; phylum Chordata; class Mammalia; order Diprotodontia; family Phascolarctidae; genus Phascolarctos; species Phascolarctos cinereus. Next base: position 50,585,579 of record NW_027556291.1, read on the forward strand.
ATGAAGATGTAAACGAACAGAGGGAGAGGTGAGAGGATCATAAATAAGGACACTGAAGACCCAAGATGTTGAGAGACTAGCCCAAGGTCACATAGGCAGCAAGTAAAAGACCCCAAATCCTGTCCTCTTTCTACTTCAGCAGACTGTTGGAAGAGGCTTTCCTCAGAATAGCTCTAGAAGGCCGGGGTGGGCCAGCTGGAGCTATTCTATCCTTTCTTCATGGGAGGGGAAGGTACTTGCTGCAGGGATTACACAGAGAGGAAGGGTCCAGGTATCCTGATCCCAGGCCCAGCGAGTGCCCTTTCCACCACAATAACCTGGCTCCTTTCAGGAGGTGCCAAAAAAATTTGACCCCACCTAGAGTGGAAAAGGGCCCAGCTAAGATAGCCGAAAGAGGTCCCACTTTAGATAGGGCTAGGGACAATCAGAGACCAAGAGTGGTTTATTCAAGGGGATCAAAGGGTAAACTCAGAAGCCAAGCATAGCCATGCTGGAGAGGCAGAGCAGAAGGAAGGCCTATACATGCTCTCCCTCAGAACCAATACAAGTAGACAAGAGCAGAGCTAAAAACAAACAAGCAAACACACACACACACACACACAAAACCACCTTTTAGCTAATGTTCCAGAAAGGGCCCCCTTACTCTTTGCTCATTGAACAAAGGAGCTCATTTCCAACCCCCTCCTGTGGAGGGGAAGGCGGGAACCACCTGGACGGTAGTTATGCTTCTGAAGGGAGGAAAAGGAAGCAGCTAGCAGGGCCCCATTCCCTGCCTCTACCACTCCCTCTTGCTTTTTGCATTCATTCTCACCAGACCTGAAATGAATCTCCACAAATTGAATGATAATTGTTAGCATGTGCGAATCTCCTGAAAGTTTTAATGCCATGCTAGATGGAACCCCTGAGGTCTTCAGAGACACCCAGAGATCTGGACCTGAAATGCCTTTAGTCCAAACCTCTCATTTTACAGAGGAAAAAGTAACCCCTAGGAAAGTTAAATTACTTGCCCAAGGTCACACAGGTGGCAAATAGGAGAGCAGGTACTGAGGTCCTTTTTCAGTTGTGACTCCAGCCTTGTAACCATGGGAATTCCCTGGGGCCTCCTCATCCCCAGGGCACCCAAGCCTTGCAGGCCATATGCAGTTGCCTAAATATCTGCTTTCATTCGGTGCAGAGACTCACCTGGGGGAAGGGCTGCCTTCTGAAGATTCTCCCCAGTGCTGAACAGTCCTTCCCTGAGCACTTCTTTCCACCTGAGACAAATCTACCGACAAGCACTGATCTAATATTGGCAGTAAAGTTCTCACTGGCCTTGAACACGGGGAACCTGGGCTGAATCACTGCCTTTCAGACCTAGGCCCTGGCAATCAAACTTCGTCTCAATTTCCTCATTTATAAAAATCATACTAAAAATACTTAGGGAGAGGCAGTATGTCATAGTAGTAGGGAACAGGCCTTGGATCAAGAAAACTTGGGTTAAGTTCCCAGCTCTGATCTGTTCTGGCTGTGTGAGCCTGGACACTTACACTAGGCAAGTCTCTAAGACTAAGTTGCAGGTTCGTTTCCAGGCATAGAAATAGGAAGTATTAGCAGTCATTAATGAATGGTTCAAATGTTGGAGCCTTGAGTAGAAATTGCAGAGGCAGATTTAGGTTTCCTATGTGGACAAACTTCCTAGAAGTAAGAGTCATTACCCCAAAGTGGAGTGGGCCACCTGCAGCAGTGATGGGTTCCTCTTCACTGGGATGCTATAGAGGTGATTACTGTACATTTAAGGGGTGGATTAAATGGCCACATAAGGCCCTCCCAACTCTGCTATAAGACAGCTGTTTTATTCCTGAACTTGCCCCTTGCTCTGTCGCCCTCTTACTTTCTGTGGTTCCCACCCAACTCAATGACTACACATTTTTATTCCTCCTCTTCTGGCTGTGCATGACTGCCTCATTGAGCCCCAAATAACACTGGTGGGAAAGGCAAGGTGGTCTGGCAGGTAATCTATAAGTAGGTAGTGCAAGATTGAGAACAGGTGTGCATTCTCCTAGTAATCCTTTCTGTGTGTATTCATACAAATGTATGGATACATATATATATACATATACACATATACATAACATATACATATACATATACATATACATATACATATACATATACATATACATATACATATACATATACATATACATATCTGTATGTCAAAGTGCCCAGGAGAAAAGGAGTTCTAGGAATGGGGGTAATCAGGGAATATTTACTAAAGGGGAGACATTTTAACCTGAAATTTGAAGGGAGCAAGGATCATAGGCGTAGAACTGGAAGGAACCTCAGAGGCCACTGAATCCAAACTCCTCATTTTACATTTTGTTTTGGTCCAGACCAGAAATTGACTATTTCATCATGTCAGCCTTAAACATAGCCAAATTCTGGAAATCATAATAACATTGTTCTAAGAGTGAACGGATTTTGTAACTGGGAAAATACACGTGTGCTTTTTGTGGGCAGGGGTGGCCTAGTATTAAGGAAAAAAACAAAAACAAAAACTGTGGACCAACAGGTTTTTTGGTATTCTTCACCAAACAGTTATTTCGCACCTCCTGTGGGTAGGGTACTGTGCTAGGCCCTAAGGAGATAGGCAGTTTAGCGAAATGACTGGCTAAATGGAAAAACATTTATTATGCACCAGGCACTGTGGTAGATAAGACGTGGCTCCTGCCTTCACTGGAGGAACCAAACACAGATACCTGTGATACTTCATATCCTAGGCCAAATGCATCAAAGAACTACACAACATGGATCCACGTAAGGGCTGCGGGGCTGAATCATGGCCCGATGTGGGGCAACCACCTGGATCAGGGAAGAAGGTGACCCAGGGATAGCTCTGTTAGGGGTTGGAGAGTGAACTCAACTATTTCCCAAAGACTCTGTTGTCTGCAGCATTAACCTCAGGGCTCTTTGTAAAGGTTAAGAAAGAGACCTTTCACCCTAGTGGGGGAGTGATGTTGGGTGCCTGCCCAAGGCCACTCTGGCCCCACGGCACCTAAGAAAGTCCTCAGAAATGAAAGCCAGGTTTCCCGGGGGCCTTTTTCTCATGACCCAGCCTTCGCCCCATGCAAGGCCTAATGGGAGGGCATCCCTCCCCCCGCCAGCCCAGTCCCCATCAGATGCCAGCTCCTTGCCTTTGTCTCTGCATCTCTTCTCTCCCACTGTCTCCATCTCGGAAGGGGTCTGAGGTGGGCCAAAGTCCCAAAAGGACAATCATTAATGGCGACCTCTTTTACCTATTAAAAAGAGAAGCAGTTCAGGCCATTAGGTGGCACAGTGGATAAAGCACTGGCCCTGAAGGCCTTAGAAGGACTTGAGTTCAAATCCAGCCTCAGACCAAACACTTGACACTTACTAGCTGTGTGACCCTGGGCAAGTCACTTAACCCCAATTGCCTAAAATAAATAAATAAATAAAAATAAAAAGAGAAGCAGTGGCCCAGGACGACATCTGATCTATGGAGGCCTAAACAGCTGAGCTGGTCTTTCAGTTCTGGTCTGAGCATGCCCTGGAGCATTGTGGGGGATGAAGGTGCCCTCTAACTACCCCTCCAGGTTCTCAGACGTCTATGAACCTTTTAAATAAACGTAACACATTAAAACTTAACATTAAACATCAACACAACTAGTTAAACATAAATCGCCACTATTTGCTATAAAACGTCACCACGCCTTTTCATTCAATTTCCTCTAAGGCCCTGCCTTTTGTGTGTATCATTCCATCCATTCACTTTGTGTGTCAAATGCCTGAATGTAATGTCCGCTTTTTTGGACATCCAAGGTCATCTAAATACAACTTCCTCGTTTTTACAAAGGAGGGAGGAGAAAAAAAAAAAAAGAGGTTAAGCAACTTGCCCAAGGCCACACTGGCAGGACCAGGAGAAGGGTAAGCATTGATCTTGAGTCCTCCATGACTCCAAGGCAAATTCTTTCCGCTGGTCCATGCTGCCTCCTGCTTTCTCTGTATTCCCACCTGTCAGTGTCACTTACATTATAGTATTATATGACACAACGTTATTTAACCTTTTCCTATAGCTAGATATTTCAGTTGCTGACAGTTTGGAGGGATTCTGCTATGTTTTATTTTTACAATTCACACGAACACATTTGTTTATTATTTATTTATTTGTTTGTTGATGTGGCATCCAGGTAGGGAAATCCAGTGTACAAAACAACTTATCTCTAAAAGAGATGCCTGGGGCACAGAGAGTTTAATTGACTTACCAGGGGTCCCACAGCCAGTATGTGTTTCCAGAAGAACTTGAGACCAAGTAATTGACTATGCGTCAAGAACAGTGATAGACTCTGGAGATGCAAGGACAAAAGTGAAACACTCTTTGGCCTCAAGGGGCTTACATCCTATGAGATAGACAATATATCCCCCAGTCAATCAACAAAAATTTATTAAGCACCCACTATGTGCCATGCACTGTTGTAAGCACTGGGGATACAAAAACAGTCTCTGCTCTCCAGGAGCTAATGGGGGTTTAATGGAGGAGAAAATGTGCAAACAATTATGTACAAACAAGCTATATACAAGATAACTGGAGATAATCAAGAGATGGAAGGCTCTAGCATGTAGGGGGATTGGGAAAAGCTTATAGAAGACGGGATTTTAGCTGGAACTTGAAGGAAGTCAGGGAAGCCAAGAGGCAGAGATGAGGAGGGAGAGAATATTACACATGTGTATATATGTACACATATGAGGATACACAAAATATATACAAAGCAAATACAAGGTAACTTTAGAGAAGGAGGTACTTAGAGCTGTGGGAATCCAGCTAGGTAGTGCTGCTTGAAGAATCTAGGTACTCTAAGAGGAGAAGTAAGGAGGGAGAACTTCCAGATATGCCGGACAGCCAACACAAAGGCCCAGGTGGCAATTGGAGCATCCTGTGTGAGGGACAGGAAGTAAATCAGTTTGGCTGAACTGTAGAGTGCATGGAAGGGAGTGATGTGTAATGATGCTGGAAAGAAGAGAATGGATCCAGGTTGAGAAGGTTTTTAAGTGCCAGTGATAGGCACTTACATTTGATCCCCCCAGGGAGAACTATCCTTTTGGCAGCTGTGTGGATGATAGATTGGAGAGGGCAAGGAGATCAATTAGGAGGCTAGTGCAGTAGTCTAGGTGAGAGGTAATGAGGGCCTAAACTAGGATAGTATCCTAGTGAGTGGTGAGAAAGGGCCAAATACGAGAGAAAAAAAGTGTTTGAATTTGTTATTTCTCTTTTTCCTAAGATCAGATTGTTTTGATAACTTTTTGTAATATGGTTTAAAGTCTGGGAGTACAAAATCACTTTTATCCACTTTCCTTTTTTCCCCACTTAACAGCATTTTTTCTCCAATTACACACAAAGATAGTTTTCAACATTCACTTTTTTATTTCTATTTTTAAATCTTTATTTATTTATTTTTTTTTCATATTGGTCATGTGGTAATGAATTAGAACCAAGAGGAACCATAAGAAAGAAGAAATGAAAGAGAGAGAGAGAGAGAGAGAGAGAGAGAGAGAGAGAGAGAGAGAGAGAGAGAGAGAGAGGGAGAGAGAGAGAAGAGTGAGAGAGAAAGAAAATAGTATGTTTCAATCTGCATTCGGACTCCATAGTTCTTTTTCTGGATGTGGGTAGCATTTTCCATCATGAGTCTTTTGGAGTTGTCTTAGATCCTTGCATTGCTGAGAAGAACTAAGTCTATCAAAGTTAGTCATCGCACAATTTAGCATTCACTTTTATAAGATTTTGAGTTCCAATTTTTTTTCTCCCTCCCTCCTCTGCCCCCTCCCCAAGACAGCAAGCAATCTGATATAGACTATACATATACATACATATACATATATTAGACATATTTCCACATTAGTCATGTTTCCACATTCCTTTTCAAGTATGACTCTCAATGTAAATATTATTATTTTGTCTTGCTCTATAAAGAAACCCCTTGATACTTTGATTGGCATTGCATTAAATATATAAATTAACTTGGGGAGTATTGCTATTTTACTGTATTAATCCAACCTATGAGAAGGCCTCATGATGGAATGGATAAAGAGCTGGCCTTAAGGCCAGGAAGACCTAGGTTCAAGTCCCATCTCTAATACATACTAGCCATGACCCTGGCCAAGTCACTTAACCCCCCAAGCCCCTCAATGCTCTGGGCAGCTCTCTAAAGCTCAAAGTGGCAGAGAGGACGCTGCTCTGCATTGGTAGAGGAAGTTTCTTCATTATAGTCCCTGTCCCTGTCCCCCTAATCTAACCCATGCATAAATATTGAGGGTCTAGCCAATAATTTCTCTGGTTCACTTTGTTTCTAGGCAGGTTAATCACCAAATATTTGATAGCCTGTGATTTTACCTGGGGCTTCTTTTATGATGTTTTCTTAAACTTTACTGCTAGTATAAGAATGTAAATCATTTTTGTGGATTAATCTTATATTCTTCAATTTTGCTGAACTCACTCATTGTCTCTATTAATTTTTTGGTTGAAACAGTTGGAATTTCTGGGTACTATTGTGTCATCTACACATAGCAATCTTTTTACCTCTTCATTTCCAATGTTAAGCCCTGAAATATATTTTACTCCTTTTATTGCAATTGCTAGAATTCTGTCAAATACTATAAAAGCAGTGAAAGGTGACATCCTTGTTTTTACCCATTCTTAGTGGAAAATTTTCTAATGTTTCCTCATTGCATATGGTGTTAGCTCTCATTTTAAGGTGGATTATTTTATACCGTTGAGGAGAAATAATCACTGTTCCTGTTTTTTAGTGGTTGTACCACAAATGAGTGAAGGGTTTTTATCAAAGGCTTTTTTCTGCACCTTTTTATATAATTATATGGGTTTTTTGAGTTTTAAGAAAGTTACATAGTCTAAGATAAGGTCAAAATTTGTACATGATTTAGCCATGGGTGGGGAACCTGCAGCCTCGAGGCCACATGTGGCCCTCTAGGTCCTTGGGTGCGGACTTTTGACTGAGTCCAAGTTTTACAGAACAAATCCTTTTATTAAGGGGGTTTGTTCTGTGAAGTTTGGGTTCAGTCAAAGGGCTGTACTTGAGAACCTATAGGGCCACATGTGGCCTCAAGGCCCCAGGTTCCCCACCCCTGATTTTTAGACACAAAGGGCAATACCATAAGCAAATTAGGGGAGCATGGAATAGCTTACCTGTCAGATCTATGCAGAAGGGAAGAATTTATGACCAAACAAGAGATAGAGAGTAGTATGGGATGTAGAATAGATAATTTTGATTACGTTAAATTTAAAAGGGTGTGCACAAACAAAATCTATGCAGCCAAGATTAGAAGGAAAGCAGAGAACTGGAGGGGGAGAGAAAATTATAGCAAGTTTCTCTAATAAAGGCCTCATTTCTCAAATATATAGGGAACTGAGTCAAATTTATAAGAATATGAGTCATTCTCCAAATGATAAATGGTCAAAGGATATGAACAGACAGTTTTCAGCAAAGAAATCAATGCTATCTCTAGTCACATGAAAAAACGCTCTAAATCACTATAGATTAGAGAAATAAATTAAAACAACTCTGAGGTACCACATCATACCTATCAAATTAGCTAATATGACAGAACGGGAAAATGACAAATGTTGGGGGAGAATAGAAAAATCGGGACAATGATGCAGTCTTGGTGGAGGTGCAAACTGGTTCAACCATTTCGGAAAATAATTTGTAGCTATGCCCAAAGGGCTGTCAAACTGTGCATACCCGGGGCAGCTAGGTGGCACAGTGGATAAAGCTCTGGTGTTGGAGTCAAGAGGACATGAGTTCAAATCTGGACTCAGACACTTGGCACTTATTAGCTGTGTGACCCTGGGCAAGTCACTTAACCCCAATTGCCTCATTGAAAAAGAGGGGGAAACCGTGCACACTCTTTAACCCAGCAATAGCACTACTAGGTCTGCATCCTAAAGAGATCAAAGCAAAAGGAAAAGAACCTATACATACAAGAATATTTATGGCAATTCCTTCTGTGGTGGTAAAGGATTAAAAATTGAGGGCATGCTCATCAATTGGGGAGTGATGGAACAAGTTGTGGTATAGGATTGTGATGGAATATTATTGTGTTGTAAAAAATGACAAGCATGAAGTAGGGACTGTTTTTTTCTTTTGCCTTGGTATGCCCAATGCCTGGCACAGTACTTAGCACATAATAGGTGCTTAATAAATGCTTGTTAATTGATTGCCACCCAATCTGTGATGTCATAATCCCCCACTAGTCATTTGGGAAACTGCCATCATTCCCAACACCCTTCTGCACTAGCTGATCTGACACTATGGGCATCCAATACAGACCCAATGACCTGACTTCTCATCTCCAGACTTCCTGAGACCTCTGCTGGCTGGAAAGAATACCCTTCCATAAACTTCATTAAGATAAATTCTGTGCCTGTACCCAGTTCCTTTCTTCTCTGGGTAGAGTGGTTAATCATAAAAAGTTGTCAACAAGCATTTATTAAGCACCTCCTGGGGTTTTTGGGGTGTTTAGGAAGACTACCACTTCTGCTGTAAGGGTTTGTTGAGCCCTTTTCAGGGCTGCTCATCCACCTTTGCCATCCACCTTCCACTCAACTCTCATCTGTGGTGATAAAAAGCTGTGGCATGCGCAGTGGCCACACCCTGGTAAGCCATTTCAGCAGATGAGTTACATACCAGGTTGAGTGTAACCAACAAGCCACAAATCTGTCAGTGACATAGTGGGGTGTTTACCCCAAGCATGTGAAGACTTCTCCTAGCAAAATGGTTGGATAAGAATAATTTGTTCCAACGGCCATTGAGGTTGCTGAAGCAGGTGCTGTTAGAGCTTGGTAAGACATCAAAGACGCCAAAATCTTCTACTGCATCCTGACTTTTGTCTTGCCACTGAACTACAAAAACTCTGGAAGAGAGAGTGAGGCTGACAACTCTGCCTCATTTAAATCCAACTTATTCACAAATCAAGATATCACCCTGCGATGGCATCGGTTCTCTTTGAAAACAAAGGACAAGGGGGCAGCTAGGTGGCACAGTGGATAGAGCTCCGACTTTGGAGTCAGGAGGACCTGAGTCCAAATCTAGCTTCAGACACTTGACACTTACTAGCTGTGTGACCCTGGACAAGTCACTTAACCCCAATTGCCTCACCAAAAAAAAGAAAGAAAAGAAAAGAAAACGAAGGACAAACAACAACATTAAGGCATTATACAAAGCACTGAGGATACAAAGAAAAGCAAGACAGTCCCTGATCACAAGGAGCTCACAGCTTAACAGGGATGACAACATGCAAACAATTATATACAAATGAGTCATATACAAGATAAATTGGAGTTGATCAACAGAAGTAAGGCACTAGAATTAAGGTGGATTAGGAAAGGTTTCATGTAGGAGATGGGATTCTAGACTTCAAGGAAGTCTGGGAAACTAGGAAACAGAGATGAGGAGAGAGAGCATTCAAGGCCTGGAGGACAGTCAATGAAAATCCAGAGTTGGGAGATGTGGTGTCTTGTGCTAGAAACGGCAAAGAGGCTAGCGTCACTGGATCACAGAATATATAGCAGGGATGGGGGAGGGGTGGTAAGGTTACTAGAAAGGTCAGAAGTTAGGGAGAGACCAGGTTATGAAGGTTATTAAGGGCTTTCAAAGCCAAGCAGAAGATTTTCTATTTGATCCTAGAGGTGATAGGGAGCTACTGGAGTCGATTGAATAGGGGTTAGAAATGGAGAGAGCTGTGTTTTAGGATGATCAATTTTGACAGTTGAATGGAGGATGGACTGGAGTGGAGAGATACTTGATGCAAGAAGACCAACAGTTGAGGTTTGAGGATATGAAGGCCTAAACCAGGGTGGTGGCAGTATCAGAGGAAATAAGGCGGTACATTAAACAGATATTGTGAAGAAAAGAATAAACAGAACTTGGCAACTGATTGGCTATTTGGCGTGAGGGATAGTGAGAGATTCACACCTAGGCTGTGAATCTTAAGTTGCTGGGAGGATGGATAGTAGAAGAATTGATTATAGATGGCCTTCTCAAAGAGTTTAGCCACAAAGGGGAGGAAAAATGTAGGACTACAGCTAATACGGGTGGATTTAACAAGTGAGAGTTTTTTGAGAACAGAGGAGTTAAAGGAATGTTTGTAGACAGCAGGAAAACAGCCAACGGACAGGGCAAGATTGAAGATAAGAGAGTGGAAAAGACAGTGGGAACAATCTGTTGGGAGAAGACAGGACAGAACAGGATCACTTATACATGTTAAGAGGTTTTCCCTTAAACATATGAGAATGGGATGAAGGAGGAGATAGTAGAAAAAAGCATCCAAGTGATGTGAAGTGAGGAGGAGGGGAGAAAAGACAGATCTCGGAGAATGGCCTCAATATTTTTTTAGTTAAATATGAGGCAAGATTCTCATCTGAGATGGTGAGAATAGGGAGAGCCATGGGAGATTTAAGGAGGGATGAAAAGGTTTGGAAAAAGATGCTGTGGTAAAATGGGATAGTGAATAAATTATGGAGGTATAAAAGACTATCTAGAAGTAGTGAGGGTCCAGTTAAAGTTATGTAACCTAAAGTTAACACAGCTAATGATTTTTCCAACTTGGTTCAGCAGCACAAATATGAACAAATGTTTGGAGAGGACTCTGTACTGAGTAGGATAGTAAATTAGAGAGTAACTGCCCACATGTGTAGTAAACAACAACAATAAGAAAATCTATTCAATATCCCTTTTCTATTATTTTCTGTAGACTCCCAAAGTAAGATTATAGTATCCTTGATGTAAGACTGGAAGGTACCTCAGAGGGAATCTAGTCCAATAATCTCATTTTACAGAGGAGACAACTGAGGCCCAGGGAGGGGCAGTGACTTGTATAAGCCCACATAAGTAGCAAAACCAGTGTTCTTTCCCCAGAACTACCCTGCCTCCTTGACTCATTTGGAAAAAGGAGTAGGGCACTATTTCAAGTAGTGTATCATCTTTCTCTACATAATTATGAATAATACATAATCACTTCCCAGCCACAAACTCCAAACCACATCACCTCCACTCCAGCCATCATCCTTACCTTACAACCAAAGTAACCTTGGAGGCCATACTTAGAAACACCCTGTGCTGCATGCTGTGAGCTTTTGTCTTTTCTTGTCCAGAAACAGGACTCCATGACACTTCCTAGTCATCTCCACACCAAATTGCCCCTTATATCCAATTCCCCCCTTCCACTTTCCAGCTCTTTTGTATGTCTTTTCCCATTAGAATGTAATTCCTAGAGGGTAATTGCCTTGCTGACTTGTATTTGTATCCCTGGTGTTTAACATAGTGCCTGACACATAGTGTTCATTAAATATTCTGTTTATCTGTTTATGAAATATAGAGATTATTTATTCTTGGAACATTTGAAATCATTCAGGTACAAGCAGATTTGGGCCAGTTTTTTATGTGGTAATTATGTGATAATATCTTAATTCTTCTTGGTCTATTTAAATCACTAAATTCTTACTTTAGTTTTGGTCATTTGTATTTCTGTGAAGAATCATCTATTTCCTTTAAATTCTGTGATTTGTTAGACTACCACTATGAGTAGTATTCCTTAATGATATTACAAATTTCTTTTGTGTTTCTTGTGGTTGCTACTTTTTATTTGCAATTTTGTTGTTTTCCATTTTCTCTATCTTTTTTTTTGTATTAAATTTACTAATGGCTCATCAATTACATTGGTTTAAAAAAACAACTCCTAGTTTCAATTCAATTGTTCTTTCTTTTTCTAGTAGGTGCTTAAGTAATACTTTTTGGCTTGAAAAGACCTCAGTTCTAAAGTGGTTGTTCCACACAACCTCAGAGGAACATAGTGATTGTGTAAAAGTATGAGAAAGTCTTTTCCTTTCTACTTCAATTCCATTGGACAAACATTCATTTTTATATAAAAATACAGGCAATGAAAGGCTGTGGTTTAATTCCAGGGTTCGGATGTTTTTTATTTTTTTTAAAAATCAGATGTTATTCATCTTGAAATCCTCATCTCCCAATGAGCAAATATGTTTTATGTAATTATGAAAAGAAGATCCAAACAATTTTAACTGCCGTCTGAAAATGCTATTTTCAACTTCCTTTGCATTTTAAGCTGTAAATGTTTTCTGTATTCATAAAATGCTCAAAAGTAGTAGCCAATACTAAACCCTCCCCCAACATCCCAAACTTAAGAGGATTTCGAGCTTGGGGATCCTCTAGTTGCAATCCCTAATTTTACAAAGACAGAAATAGGCTCAGAGAAAGGGACTCGCCTCAAAGTCACTTAGGTAGTAAACACTGTGCCTTTCCTCACCAAAGTTATCTTCTAGCTGCTTCCTTTGAGTCTCCGTACAGTCATCTGTACCTTTCTGTACCTTAGATGTTAGAATGTGAGCTCCCGAGGGCAAGGACTGTCCCTCTTTTGCCTTTGTATCCTAGTTCATAGCACAAAGTGCTTGGTGCATGATAAATGCTGTTAATTGATTGACTCCCCAGGTCTCTTGATTCCAAATCCAGGACTCTTTTCATCACCCTAGGCTGCATATGTACCTGGAAGTCTTGGAACAGAGAGAGGGAGGACAGGGGGTTGAGGTAAGCTTAGGGGAAAGGTGAGGCAAAGAGTACTGATCTTTGCTCAACTATGAAGGAGACCTGCCAGCAAAACTGTACCAGGATAGGGCAGGCTCCTATCATCTCCCCTCTCATCTACATGATATGTTCCTACCAAAAACCAACACCCAAAATCAAAAAATCAATAAAGGGGATTAAGGTACCTACTGAGAAAGGAGAGCTGGAGAATGTGTTCTGAGCTACTGGTGGGTCTGAGAAAGCTGACAGCAACAGATCTATCCCAGTGCTAAATGAAGACAGATCTGTACACAACACTTTTTTGTTTGTGTTCATATGAGGCAATTGAGGTTAAGTGACTTGCCCAGAGTCACACAGCTAGTGTTATATGTCTGAGGCTGGATTTGAACTCAGGTCCTCCTGACTTTAGGGCTGGTGCTCTATCCACTGAGCAACCTAGCTGCCCTATCTACACAACACTCTTAAGACATGTTCTCAACCTGGGATCTGTGTATAGATTTCAGGGGGTGTATGAACATGGATGGCGAAAAAAAATTACATCTTTATTTTCACTAACCTTTGGTTTCTTTTGTAATCACCTGCATTTCATTTTATGCATTTAAAAACACTGTTCTCAGAAAGGGTGCATAGATTTCACTGGACTGCCCAAGAAGTCCACGGCACAAAAAGGGTGAAGAACCCCTGCTCTAAGGTTGCTAGAGCATATTCAGAAGATCAGAGCTCACACAAAGGATCCTAGACGTAGAGCTCATAGGGACATCATAGGCCATTTAGTCCAACTCCCTCAAAAGAGGCCCAGAGAGAAATTACTTTTCCAAAGTCACACAAATATCAGAATTTGAACCCAGGTCTTCTGACTCCTGAGTCAATATGCTTTCCACCTGCCTTCATAAAAGCCCTAGTGCAAATGTTATCCTCTCCATTCTACATATGAAGAAAATGAGTCACAAAGTTCATAGTCATCATTTGGACTCCAAGGGGACCTTGGCAGTGGGTTCACAGACAGCCCCAGAAGTCTCAGTATTGATAAGTGCCACTTACTATGAGGAGTAAGGAAACCAGGTGGATGTGGTTTTAGACTCATTTTTGAAACTAATTTTTTTTTAGACAGGCAGAATTTGAAGCTGTGAAAACAACATGCTAAGGAAGATGTAAGAAGATCACGAGCTGCAATCACTCCAAAACTGTGGTTTAACTGCAGCTGAAAAGAGGCACATCTCTGTTTCTTGGAACTATCACCCGAGGTAACAAATGGTAATTGTGTGTGTGATATACTAAGCCCATTGAAGGCCCACTTGCCCCACTCCCTCCACAACTGTAGGGGTGGGGGTGAGGAAGAGGTTGCAGACCCCAAGATACCATCTGTTCTTCCCAAGTAGCACATGGCTCCTCTTGCCCACCCAGCAGGATACACTTCTTTATGGGATACTACAGGTGGGATTTGCTTTCAAAAACTCCAAAATATGGCCATAAAAATGTAGAAAACAAGTAGATGGCAGCATTTTGAGCTGCCAAGGAACCTTTCTAGTCCACTCGCCTCATTCTACAGAGAAAGAAATGGAACTCAACTAACTTTCCTAAGGATACACAGGCAAACCTGGGACCCAAACTCAGACACAGGATTTCTGACCTTAAATCCAGTACTTTCTCCACTCTGGATTAAAAGAGGGATAGTCCACATTATAAAAGGATTTACCAGCAGCATTCCTTTTGATAAGAATGCTAAGTATTGATTAGGTTAGGAATGTGGCAAAGGAACTGCAAGCTCAAGGGTGAGGAGACCATACTGCTGGGGCCACTTCAGAACAGGAACAAAGGACAGTTCTCTGGAAAAACTAGGATCATAGATTTAGAGCTAGAAGGGACTTTGGAGGCCATCTAGTCCAATGGCCCCTCTTTTTATATGTGAGGAAACTGAGGCCGAGAGTGATTCAATGACTTGGCCAAGGTCACATAGGTAGTAAGTGGCACCAGGGGGACTTCAACCTAAGCCTAGAATCAGGGCTCTTTCCCCTACAACTCAAAGTGAAAACAAGATTCAATTTATGAAAAGGCAATTGACAATATTTGCAACTTTTCAGGCATGTCTGCTGAGTTAACAATAACCTGTAAATGACATCAGGCAAAGCTTCTCATCCAAAAATTGAAACGGGTCACTTCTGAAAGCAGTGGGTTCCTCTTCAGTGAAGATCAAGCACTTAATGCATATAATGTAGAGAGGATTCTAATTCAGCTATGGGTCAGACTAAATGGCTTTTGCAGTTCCTCCCCGCTAGGAGAAACTGTTAACATAGCAAAATCTATTTAAAAGCTCTAATATTTTGGTTCTCAAGAAACCTCATGTCATGAAAAGTGTTTACATTTTCTGAGAATTACTAATGTGCCCATGCAGGTGGGCTGCAGAGGCACCAACTGACCAAAAAATTTCCCCTGCTTGCTGGTGCTTGAACCACCACTCAGTCAGTGTTTAGGGTAAATCATTCTCTGTTGTCACAGCAATCCCATTGTCTGGCTGCCCCTCACATGTGGACCCCTCATCCGTTCCAAGTACTGATGGCCCTGCTTTCCCTTAACTCCCAACTAAATCCCACCTTCCATAGGCCAGCTTGCCTAACTCCTCTTAATTCAAGTGCTTTACCTCATTTTCTTATGTCTTAGGGTCTGTAACCTCTTACACACACACACACACACACACACACACACACACACACACATTGTTTTCCCTATTATACTGTGAGCTTCTTGATTGCAGAGACTATCTCTTGCCTTTTTATATCCCCAGTGCTTAGCACAGTGCCTGGTACCTAGCAGATGTTTAATAAATGTTTACTGAATTGAACTGTTAAAAGGCAAATGTGATTTTGGAAAGTTAGCATAGTAAACTTTTAGAACCTTTTACCATCCTAATGTAAACTAAATTTGCTAACAACAAAATGGAATGCTAGCTAGTTTTCAGCATGGTCTGAAACAAAGAACCCAGTACTTAATTCAATTTTATTTTCAACTCTAAATTCTCCCCTACCCCCACCCTGAAGGCAAGAAAGACAAAACCTATCACAGACATATATTCATGCAAAATAAATTCCTGCATTATCTATGTTTCACTCCCTTCCCCCCCAAAAAAAAAGGGGGGGAGAGATGGGGAATGAAAATATGCTTAATCAACACTCCTTTTCTGGCAGTGGGCAAGTTTCAGCATGAGTCTTTGGAATTATGGTCAGTCAATGTGTTGATCAGAGCTCCTAAGTATTTCAGAGTTGTCTTTACAAGAGTTATTGTATTGTTCTACTGAGAACCCAGTACTTGCTATTGGAGTCCAAATCAAGGTCACCTGGCCTCTCCAAGGTCTTCCCCTTATCAACAGAATAGCTTACACTTAGTGCTTGTAAAGTGCTTTACGTGGGGTTCCACCTCACAACAATGAAGAGAGTGCTGGCTACTGTAAGCTATTATTACATAGGTGTAAGAAAGTCCAGAGCATGAGCTGGTTGGGTTGGAGGGGTATGGTGGGGGAGGAAAGGAGTCAAGGAGATCAGAGTACTACAGTTGGAAAAAAACCTCAGTGGACAGATAATGAAACTTGGCTCAGGGAGGTAGAAACTTGCCTAAGCTGACCTTGGTGGCAGAGGTGGGATTTGAACCCAGGTCCTTTCATTTCACTCCACCAGGTCTTCCAAAAATAAATTTCATGCCATTTTTACCAAAGTTCTGTATTCTACTTCTCCCTTTCCTCTCTACCCCATCCCAAGGAAGATTTGCAAACAAATGTAAAAGGTTCTAACCTCAAACTCTTGCATTATCGAGATCTTCCTGAGAATCACCCCAAACAGACTAGCATAATCCTACCCTCATTTTCCTTGAATCTAGTTACATCATCTGTCCTCACCTTCACATATTTATATTTAGATGACAGACCCTGTTCTGTTGGTCTTCTCTCCTAAAAAGCCTAAGGCTTCCACCCTGACCTTTCATCCTGAAAACAGAAACCATCATTTTAGTAACAGGCCTCTCTTGTAATTCGAAGTAGACAAGTTTTCAATTTGGTTCTTAAGGGCAACCACATCTCTTGCACAGGACTCTGCCAGGTGTCTGTTGTAAGACAGTTCTCGGATTAAAGAAGCATTAAATGTATAACTTATATTAGACTGTTTGATGTCTTGGGGAAGGGGGAGGGAAGGGAGAAAAATTTTGGAATTCAAAATCTTACAAAAATGAATGTCAAAAACTATCTTTACATGCAATTGGAAAAAAAATACTATTAAGTTTTTTTTAAAAAAGAACCAAAAGGGAAAAAAAGCATGAAAAGCATCAACAACAATATCCAGTCTAAGAGTCTGCTTACTAAAATCCTCTTTGGAGATTTGTAGAAACTTGTGACATTAGTGAGAATTGTATTTAGAGCTCAAAGGGATACCTGAAAATCATGATGAAAAAAAGAGCCTAGACAGTATCTTTCAGGAAATCATAAAGGAAAACTGCCCTTAAGTCCTAGAACCAGAAGGGAAAATGACCATAGAAAGAATCCACCAGTCACCACCTGAAAGAGATCCCAAATTGACAACGCCAAGGAATATATAATAGGACTCAAAGGGACCTGGAAACTTAATTTACCCACTCTATTGTCTCTTCAGGCAGGCATTATGAATTCTAATGGCATCACCAAAAGAGGAGAGGGAGTCAGGGTGGTTGTCTCAGCAGTCATGACCTAAAGTCACCCAGATGTCACTTCACCAAAAAAAAAAAAAAAGTTTTGCCTACCCAGGCAAGAGCGGGGGGAGGGGGGGGCAGGAGTGTAATTTGCACTGTGCCAAAACTGCCAACAAGTGACAGCAAAATTTTCCTTTTTCTTCTAAAATATTAATGAAGGCTTTTCATAAATGACAAAGAACAGGAAACTAAGGATTATGCTTTAAGAAATTATGGGATGAAGGGGCAGCTCGGTGGCTCAGTGCATAAAGCACCAGCTCTGGAGTCAGAAGTTAGGGTCCGGCCTCAGATGCATGTTACTTACTAGATGTGTGACCCTAGACAGGTCACTTAACTCTGACTGCCTCACCAAAAAAAAAAAATTTATGGGATGAAACCTAGGAAGGTCCATATGAACTGATAAAGAGTGAAGTAAGCAGAACCAAGAGAACAATTTATACAATAAAAAACTTTTGAAAGACATAAGGACTCTGATCAATACAGTGAACAATCATGATTCCAGAGAACTGACAATCTATGTTACTCACTCTCCTGAAGAGGTGGATTCAAGATATAGAGTAAGATATATATTTTTAGAAATGTTGACAAGTGAAAATTTGATGTATATTTTTGAGGGCTTTTTCTTTTGTAATGGTGGGGATGGGAGAGAAAATAAATGCCTTTTAATTGAAAAACAAAAAGAGGGGGAAAAAAAATCCTAAAGTGGTCCTTCATCTGTTTGAGCAAGGAGTGGCACAGTAGGAGACAGAAATGCCCTTTCATTTCTGGCATGGAATGAGATCATACATATAATCTGGAGGCAGTTACTAAATGCTGAAAACTGAGAAAACATAGCATATCTAGGCACCTCACAGGTATCTAACACTGTTAGGAACTTACCAAAGGGTTCATACATTTGTAAATGGGTCAGCAATCAGGAAACACTTCCCCCCCCGCCAAGGTTCAGTGAAATCTCTTCTCCAAAATATCATTAGATGATCCGCAGTAAGAGAGCTGGCCAAGCCAGATCAGCTAACTGAAGGCCACTATATATGACTACTACAGGTTTTCAGTAGCAGATAACAATGAAGTCTCATAAAATGAAGGAACAAGAAACCATGGATGGATGAGATACCAATCCCTTATGTAAGGAAAAACTACCTGAGAAATAAATAGCCTTTGCTCTCTGATAAAGCCATTTCTTCAAGAAGATATATCTTCATGAAAACCTTTATGTGGAAAGGAGCAAATCCATGTTACATGCACTTTCAGCTCAACCACAAGGGAAAAGTATTCAAAATTACTTGAGGAATAACACCTACTTAAAGATATCAAGAACGGTATTCTCTAAATTACCAGAAAGGGAAAACCTTGGGAAAAGTGAGAGAACAAAGATAATGGTGCAGCAAAATAAATGGGAAGTAAAAATTAACCTAAAATAGGTTTACATTTTAACTGCAAAAAATTTTCATTTCTGCCAAACTAGTATCCTGTGCATAAAAAGGGATCTACAAAATCAAGCTTTTCTATAGGCCATAAAAATCCGTACATTTTTAAAAATCCCATTTCTAAATCTTGTTTCCTTTGTAGGAAGATACTTACACATTTGTCCTAAGATGGCCACAATTTTTATATGAACATTGAAGTCTAACAAGGAGAATACTGGTTTTGAGTTGGAACTTCCCCAAAACCAACTAGAAACCATAAATATGCCTAAATTTGGGCAAGAACAAATTTACAAAAATGAGATATCTTTAAAACATGATGCCATCTAACTCAGTTTAATCAAGACCAAATTGAGATGAGGGAAATGTAACAAATAGCTAAGAATAATTCTTATAAATTATTTTATGTCTTACCATTTTATGTTTGCTGTTTCCAGTACATAACTAACTGCTGTTGAGTAGTCTTACTTTTCAAGAACACCCAGGTTTAGTTTCTCCCCACCACCACCCCCCTTTTTTTTGGGGGGGGGGCGCGCCACACTGTTTGCATGGAAATTTTGTTTTAAAACTTTTGAGATCCTTTGAGGGGCTGGGAGTTTCTTTACTGACAAGAACTGGGTCCAATTCAATTACACAGTTGCATCACTTTTAAAAAATTCACAAGAACCGTTTTCAATTTTGGTTCAATTATTAGATATTTTAAAATAAAATACTCAAGATCAATGCTACTATAAATATCCTTCCCCATCTAGTAGCTCTCATCACTAAAAAGCATTAGAAACAAATGACTAAACAGTTTCTCAGGTAAAAAAAAATGATCCAATCCCCAATAGGCTTTTCAAACTCAATTAACAGACATTTGTTAAGCACTTACTAGGTGCCAGGCACTAGAAGACACAATATGCATTATCTTCTTTATATTCCAAAACTGTACCAAGATCTCTGCTGAAGGCTTCACAGCACACTGAAATTAAGTAATCCCTCCTGGCATCTCTTTCCCAAATTGCCTATATCTCCAAGATTCCCTTGGAATCTTGTCTAAGTCCCAAAACGTAGCTTCCTCCTAGGAAGAACTGTACCTTTTCAATTTTACTCACTCTCTTGGCTTCATTTGAAAGCTCTTCTATTGAATTAAGCTGGGTTGTTCATCCCTCAAATCATGAATCCAACCGGACTCCTTAAAAGGAGCAAAGTTTCTTGACCCTGCCACAAAAAACATACCCCTTTGGTGATATGTATAAAGTGCTTTCAATAATATTTCTTAACGTAATAGTAACAGTTTTGATTTATTTTTAGTATGTTCATCAATGACAAGTTATGATTTACATGTTACCACTTTAGGCTTGCTATCAGTTTAAGGAATCCAACTTCTCATAACTAACTATAACTACATCATTACAACCTAAGTGATCATGTCACACTACGGGTGACTTTCTTTTCATTTGTTAAAAACAAGTTTCATTTTACCCTTGAAGGTTATTCATATCTTCAACACTAACCAGATTAGTTAATGATTTTTAAATCATTTCACAAAGCAGTCATTTTTAACAGCTTTATCCCACATTAGAAGACATTTAAAACAATCATGATTGCATAGCTTGTCTACTTTAAGTTATTAACCCAATTAGTGCTTTATTCACATTAAAAAACTTGTACAATTTGTTACAAATATAAAACAGTGCTGTTTTCCATACATTATATCAACTTTGAAACAAACACTTAAAAGACATGGTAAAAGAATTCCTATAAACATAACATTTCCATCAGGATAAAGCTTACTTTAGCTGCCCTCCCCCCATCCCATGTGATTCAAAAAGAGCAAACATACAACATACTGTAGGTTTATTTTTATTCAAAAAGTTACTGTCTCAAGACATAAATACAAATCAGAAAACAGTACAATTAGGACAATAGAATGTGGAGGACAACAGGTTAAGGTAAATATATAAAACATTTTTAGCTGGTTGAAAACAAAGCTGTAAGAACTGCTTTCACAAAGAAATGTTCCTTTTCAAGAGTGAGAAAAAAAATCAACTTAAGTTTAAAATCATATATACAGTCCTCTCAGCAGCTCTATTAAATGCAGTGGTGTGGAAAACAACATAGGCAGTACTTTCAGACATGAGAATATTTGTTTATGAAAGTGAGTTAGGCAGGTCTGGTTTGGGGCTGGTTAGTAGCCCTATGATTTAGTAAAATATTTAGATTTGATCACAATCCCTTAGATAATCTATGGTTTTTGGCTACCACAGCCCAATGCTTACTTTTGGGAATCTAAAAACAGGAAGCCTTTCTTAAAATTCACCTATCTGGGGATGTTCTTGTATTGCAAGCATAGTAAGGCATGGAATGATTAAAAGAATATAACTCAAGAACTGAGAGACAACTGACAAAAAAATATACATTATGTAATATAAGTTAATATTTTGTTTAAAATGATGTCTAGCTGCCTAAGCCTAGCAAAATGAGTTGATGTCAAAATGGCAGGTCGCCACTTTCTGTTTGATTTGTTTGTGAAAGGACACAAAATGAAGTTTAAAGCTTAGCTTTCAAAGAATATTATGGGTTATGAATTTCTATTATCCCATCTAATTTACATACAGAGGAAATGTACTGTAACCTGTTAGAAGTATCTTTAACCTGAAGACTGCTTGCAAAGACAGATAGATAAAACAATATAAAATACAAATTTAAAAATCATTTTAAAGCATGGAACACTCATGCTTTTCTATTTTTAAACATTGTTAAACTTTCAATATATTTCTGAAACCTCATAATTTTAAGTTGGAATTTAAAAGTAAGAAAAAACTAAACAAACTGCGCAATTATAAAATCAGCACCAATTTATATATATATATAATTTTATTTAAAATTTAGATTCCCTATTCCCACACTCTAATAAG
The DNA here is from genome assembly GCF_003287225.1 of Phascolarctos cinereus. Classification (NCBI taxonomy): domain Eukaryota; kingdom Metazoa; phylum Chordata; class Mammalia; order Diprotodontia; family Phascolarctidae; genus Phascolarctos; species Phascolarctos cinereus. The sequence continues at coordinate 50,607,221 of NW_027556291.1, forward strand.
CTGTATAATTTTTGTTTAGAATTTTTCTGCAAACATACTACAATAAGCTTCTTTTATTTGGAGACAAAATACAGTGGCACTACTGGAAGGAATTTCACAACATTACATTTTTTTTCTTAAAGGACAAGCAAACTTTCAGGGGGTGATAATAATGGGCAAGCATGTCTGAGATTGGTTACCTTCTGGCAGTTCACTGCATCTGGATATTTCTGAGAAGGCTAGAGAAGCTTTTGGATTTTAAAAATATCTTAAAATACATTTTAGGTGAAAAAATTGTAAAAGTTCTGCTTCTAAGTTTACTTTTCTCCATGATTACAGTACTTAAAACAAAGCTTCTGTTGATTGAAGTTTTGAGCATTTAAATTTCAAATGTCAAATTCATCTGTTCTACAATCCCAGGATGGGAAAAATAAATCCATCTGTCATTTCAGTTCATGGATGTAAACAAAAATCCAGCAGAGGTCATAATTATTTAGTACACCCAGTAAATAAATGTGAGAGAAAAGGACTCATATCTGTATCAAGTACCTCTCAGATTATGGTTAGATTAAAAACAAGAGGGAATACTTCTTATGATTCAAAATCAACTGATAGCACATAAATAAAATATTTGCTTTCCAACAAAAACTGTAGCTTATCCTCAAATTGTTTACTTGTCCTTTACTTTTCTTTTTTTTTTTCCAGGCAAACAAAACTGCCTCTCACAATGCACTTGATCTTGGTAGGCATGTTTCATTCTCCTTAGAGAAAAATCTGTACAGAATTTCACTGTATCTACTACCCCAACTTTATTGAAAAACTTCCTCTTCCACTTAGAAAATGACTTCACCACAGATTAAAACATTGACACCCCAAGAACCTAATGAGAGAGGAAAAGAGATTGTTAAAAAAAACAAGCATGCATTTGATCACTTTTTCTATATAACTCACAGGAAAAAAGGCTTGCAGTTAGCGTAATGAAGTGTTTATGAAGTCCCACATGAGATGGCCCATCTTTCTTGCTAACTTATTTGAGAATGGCACATTTGTTTCTTACCAAGAATGCAATGATAAAAGCAGGATTTACCTTACATGTACAACCAAGGAAAGAAGACTCAAAAATCTAAGATACCCAAACAAAAGTTAACATTCTGCTTCATGTTCATACAGACTAGTCCAGAAAATAAAAGTGAGGACCCAATTCCCATGTACTTATATTTGACTAGCTGTCCTCAGAAATGGGTACAATTAACTATCAAAGAGCAAGCACATGGCGCACAACAAACAGGAGACTTCCTGACAGAGTTCTTCCCTTATTTTGTGTCATGAAACCATTTGACAGTCTTGTGAAGCCTATGGATTCCTCAGAATAATCTTTGGAAATAATGGAAAGGAAATCCCATATTTCTTAGGGAATCCTATATTAATTTATTTTCCCTTTGTTTTGGAAAAGAATGGTTAATACAAGTACAATGTAATAACTTGTCAGTGTTAGTTGCCAGCTACTAGACAACTAAAGAGAATAGCAGAGGGGCAGGGATACATTCCTTTTAAAGGAAAAGGAAGAGTCTGGGTTTTAGTTAGGTATTTACTAAAAATCTAAGCAGTTATTCTGCCAGTAAAGTTGAAATAAAAGAATCATCTTTTTGGTCCCAAGTAGAAAAATAGGATAAACTTGAATGGGCCAAGATTCATGTCAGGATTTAGGATTACAGCTGACCAGAGAAGCGAAGCACCATCACAATGAAGTCCATTCCATTAAACATTCAAATTGTTTCCCTGCATAAAATGTGTGCTGCTAGAAACATAATATTCTGAGAATAATGAACATACTGACTCCAGACTTGTCTGTAAGAAATTAAAAAGGAAAACTAAATGCTTTGAATTCTGTAAGGGAAGAAAAAAAATACATCATCATCTTGTTCTCTTGGTGTTTGGTTACAGTCTAGATCAGTCAAAAATTAGCTCCAATAACAATGCCAAGAGTACTTAAGTTTTTATATACAGAACATGTATGCAACAATCTTTTGTTGTATTTAACAAACTAATAATAGATCAATCAAGGACTGATTCCATGGACTAGGCCTTCTTTGTAATATAATAGTATTTTGGCAGTACTGCTCTATAGAAATTTTGATGATAAAAGAAAAAGCAGAAATCATTAAGGAACCTTATTCTCAATGTCTCTTTCTTCTTTTAACCCAAAAGCAGGCTTGTTCAAACAAGGATTTATAGCTAAACAATAATGCACACACACGTTTTTTAAAAAAAGTTATCTTGGTGTTATATCTAAGAGGGGCTGACCTGTATGTGGAAGAAAAAGGCAGTATCACAATGGGGTAAAGTAGCATTCCACGCTTCTAGACAGTAGACTGCATACATTTAAAAACAGGACACCTTAAAAATAATCTGCTAGAAAATTTTATATTAGTTGATGTTGGTATTTCATTACAATAGACCTATCTAAGGATTGTTTTAAAATGACCTCAAGGCTGCCTGTGGGAAATGGTGTGATATAGTCAGAAGTATACTGTTTTCAGTTTTATATCACCTTCCAGGCAGGAACTTATTTTTTGGTATTATTTATTGTCTTTAATGCAACTTACAAATCATCCCGAAATTGAATATAAGTATATATGTGGACTTTGGTGCTACCTGGAAATAAGTTAGGACAGTCATCAAATATATGTGACAAAAGAATGGCAATTTGAGGATAAATTTTAAAGTGATCAGCTATTTTCTCTCATTTTCATTAGGAAAGCAAATAACAAATTACTCTGAAGAGAGAATCATGGAATGATAGAGCTATAAAACCTAAGAGATCAAATAGTCCAACCTCCTCATTTACAGACGCGTGTTAGTAAAGATTACAAGCCACCAGTGTAAGCTTTTATTTCATTATGCCAAGCTAATTCCCTCACATACTTTATTAAAACATCGTAGTACTTTATTACATAATATTTGTGTTGCTTTCTAATTGTTTGCTATGTAGATTACAAGTTCCCTGGGAGTAGGGATCAGGTAAAAGAACATAGTACAGTGGAAACTTGACTGATTTGGTAGAATTTAGCTCTGTTACTCTAAAAAATTCCATTATATAAAGATGTCCTTAGTTCCCACTCCTGATTGGTAAATTTATTTCTACAGAGATGTTTAAAAGCAACAGTTCATTGGTGATGACATATTTGATCATTATTAGTGCCTTCTGTACAAATTTTATGCACCTAAGAATTCAAACTTCAATTTTTACATCAGTATTTATATGTGATTTCAGTGGCAGAAGATATAAAAAAATGTTTAAAAAGACTCCTGCGAAAATTTGTTTAAAATATCAAAAAATTTATTTTTTTTAAAAAACCTCAATATTAAGTGGAATGGCTTAATGTTTCATGCTGCATATTTCAAACACTATTTATATCCTTGTCATGCATATTTTTTAAAAAGTCCATCTCTCAAAGTGAGTGATAAAAAGGTCAGGGCAATATAAAAGGACAGAAATTTAAATCGACTTGAAAAGAAAAAAAAAAAGATCCAGTTCTCTACTGCAGCAAAAACTAAAACCAGAAAGAAAGCATTTCATAAATGAGAACTGAAACACAAAACAGATGTTTTGTTTAAAGAAGTTTTCATTATCACTTTTCATTGGTAAAACTTGGGGGGAAATTGTGAAAATGCTACACATGTACTTTGAAATAATCAGGTCAATTTCTTAATTTGAAAAAAAATTTTCAACTGACTCTTTTTAAAGCACCTAACCACATAATGTTAACCTACTGCCATCATGTGGTGATAATGAGGAAACGAAGGTTTAGATTCACAGCATGCAGGAAAGTCAATTGAGATTAACAAAAATCACAAAATAGCAATCACACATGGAATTTGCAACAGGGTCTTTAACAAATAATCTGTGCCTTTAACAGTAGAGTGATGTGCCACAGAGAGCTCTGTAAAAAATAATACAAAGCTGTAAAGTCACAATTTTGTGAACTCCATCTTTCTATACTGACCTACAGTTTTAAACTACTACATTAAAAAAAAATGCTACTCGTTCATTGTATCAAGACTATCCATGGTATTCCACAGGTCAAGGACAATGTTTAGGAAACACAAATTTCCATTAAGGGCATCCTGCCTTTCTCCCAAGATATCATAAAGAAGAAAAAATTTATTGTGATTTTTTTGTGTTAAGAAAATACAAAAAAATCATGTTGGCTTAACACTTTCAGTTTTAATGTCTACTGTGTATCTTTCTAAAATATATTACTGTTTTTCTGTCTTATGACACATAGAATATTGAACACAATTCAATCTATTCTGAGAATTAGTTCCCATTGTCTATAATGTAAAGATTAGGTTGAATAGATACTGAGCTAAAGAGAAATTTTTAAGCCAAGGTCTGGTGAGTTAGTATAAAGAATTTCCTACCAATTATCATTCAAAATTGTTGGTATATACAGCCTTGTAAGACATTACAACCTTACAAACAATGGCTCTCTACATTCTAGGAGGTTAGCCTAAATGACTTCTGAATCTAACTCCAGCTCTAAGATTCCCTCTCAAACTTTAAGGGCTAAAAGAAAATTATACTAAATGAGGATTATAGCTAATTAACATTTTACTAGAAATAAAGTGGATGCTCACTGACTGGGGAGTAGTTAAACAAAATATGGTACAGAAAGTAATGTCATAGTACTATGCTGCAAGAAATGATGAGTATAAAGAACATAGGGAGGCATGGAAAGCCTCACAGTAAAGACATAAGCCCCTCTCCCTCCCTTCTTTGTATAGATTGGGAGTACAAATACTTTCTATTTTGGTTAATTTTGATGAACTGACATTTATCTTTCTTTTTCACTCTTTGTTTTGAGGGATGGCTTTCTGGATAACTGAAGGGGAAAGGATACGGTGACAAATGAAATAATTTTAAAGAAAATCTTAAAATCAAAAAAGAATTCTCCATTTTCTATTAATTCCCAACCATTCCCAAATGTTAAATAATTTAATTTTCATGGAATTTCTTCCAATGGCCTATTACTTTAATATGAGTAAGTATTCAAACTCAAAGCTGCAATACACCATTAGATTCAGTGATTTTGTCCGTGGGTTTTGTTTGTCTGGGTTTTTTTGATGAATTTTTTTTTTAGACAAGAGGAGAACTCATTGAGGGTGATGGGAGACAAAATTATGTATTAGGAAATAACTTGGAAGTAAAAAAAGCAAAAGACCATCAACTAATCAAAAACAAATTTGAAAAAACCTTATTTAGTTTCATGAAGTGAAACCAAAATCATCAAATTGGTCAATATCTGTAAAATGGTTTTACAAATTATAAAACGCTGTATTAACGACAAATAAAAAGATGATAGATTATTAACTGCTTTACTATGTGCTAACAAGCACTGTGTTAAGCACTAGAGATTTTCCCTGCTCTCAGAGCTTATATTCTAATGGGGAAAGACATGACACAAAGGGAAGAGAGAGAGAGAGAGAGAGAGAGAGAGAGAGAGAGAGAGAGAGAGAGAGAGAGAGAGAGAGAGTGTGTGTGTGGTGTGTGTGTGTGTGTGTGTGTGTGTGTGTGGGGGGGGGGGTCATCATGAAAGTTATAGAAAAGGACTCTTGCTTCTGTATCCTAGCAGGTAATAGTTTTATATGAGTAAAATCTCTAAATGTTATCATACCTATGTTTAAGTAACACAAGAACAAACTTCCAAATTAAGAGAGAGACCATGGACTCAACTGTGTGGTAAGCTAGCCATGTGGGCAAACAGCAACAATGGGGATATGATTCTAAGGGGCCTCAATCCAAAGGTCTCTCCTTACAGGGTGTCCCTCTGAAAAATCACCCCTTTGGATTGTAAGCATTGAATTCACTGACAACTCAGCGTGCAAGAAGTTTATGACATTTCTAACCTCTATCTGGAAGTTCTTTGAGGAAGGAGCAATTCCCAATGAAGCCAGACCTGGGTAGGTGGCCCAGGATAGCATAAAAGCATTGGTCACCTAGAGAACCTGCAAGAGTATGCTGAAAGATGAGGCAAAATGGCACCAAGGAGAAATTCTGCTTAGGTTGGCCCTGCTCAATTGGCACTGAAGAGACAGTTACTATGCTGAACCTTTAAAAATTCTACACTACCTTAGAACTTCATTTGAGGTCAGAGAAGATCCTTGCTTCTGACATTTTCCTTCATAAAATTTTAAAATATAAGTAATATCCCTCCCATTCTTTGAGATAAAATGCTCAGGTTAGCCTTCCTTTGCAAGGAAAGATGAACCAAAGGGAAGCATGTCTGGGTTTTCTTCTGAGATAAAGACTCAGCTCCTTGAGAACAAGGGCAAAAAAGCAATTCACAGGCCCATAGGACAAAGCCTTGCATATAGTATATACTTATTGAATGTGTGCTGAGGAAATTAATTTTTTCCTAAGAGCTTCACCATCACCATCATTATCATCATCTTCCTTCTCTTCCTCATCTCTGTGGCCTATAACCTTTCAAATGTTATAAAATAGGTATCCCTCCTTTACTGAAGGGATGGGGGAGAAACATGTTCGTTAACTGTAAAAAGTATAGACTAAAAAAATAGATGAGAGCTCTCAAGAGCCAAACTAAAGATTCAGTTTTAGGGTAAAGAGACACTAAAAAAGATTAGGATCTAGGGTCTGTTTGAATTCCAATTAATACCAGGGAATTTTTTATCTCTTCTCTTACTGTTTTTTACCCATCTATAACAATAAAAACTCTTAGAAAACTGCCCCAAAATACATTCTGGCACGTAAGGGTAGGAGAGTAGTTCAAGAACTATTTCTATTCCATAGTGATCAATGGAAAAGCCAACAGTTCAATCCCTGGAGACCAGGTTACAAAGGCAGTGACTTGGGATCTTGACTAAGACTATAAAGTATACCCAAGGATTTATGTCATTAAAAAGCCCCAAATTACAAAAGCTTCACCACTGAGTTGTTCCATGACCCTCTTCTCCCCAAAAAACCCACTCCAGTGCCTGCTTAGATTAGAATAGGAGAAGATATGTTCCCTAGCATTCCTAGCATTCCAAACCAGAACTCAGAATGCATCTTACCATAGAAATATTGCTATATGTGATAGTTAAGTCTTAACATAAGTACACTTCAGATGTAGAATGAATTAGGCTTTGTCAATTAGTCTGGGAACCTGATCAAAGATAATATGATTTGATGGAACAATATATTCTAAGTGCCAAATAACTCATAAACATGTTGAATGCAGCCCAAATTTTAAGTTGAAAACCACTTATACTTGTGAGTTTGAAATCCTAATGACTTAAATTAGACCTACTGATTCATCCATAATCGAAGCAGGATCAAAGAAATCAGGCTTCAGTTCTGTCCTCTCTCTCCTGTTCTTGGATGGTGGCTTTAAAAAAAAAAGGGAGGGTGTCAAATGAGTGGACATTCACAAACAACTAGATGGTGCCTGAAAAAGTGGTGCTCATATCGTCACTGTCCATGTAACAATGCCTAAGTATTTTGGAACACTAGAAATATATTATACATAAAGACTATTTAAAAGAATAAAAATATAGTTCATTCAAGGAAGGTTTTATAAGAATATAGCTAAAATACATAAATACAACTTTACATTTCAAAATAAACTATCCACAGCAAGAGCATTTTTAAAAATGCTTGAAAATAAAGCCAAGTAAAAATGAACTATACTTGGCCAAAGGAAAACATTTATTTCTGTATCATCTCAGTTTTCTTACTGTCTTGCTTTGACAACTTCAACTAGTAATAATTTAAGTACCTGATAAGTTTGGCAAGGTCCTGGTGTTAAGCCCTAGAAAATGCAAGGATATAAACACCTGGATCTTTATGCTTGAGCAGCTTACAATCTAGGTGAGTAAATAAAACATACTTAAGTCTTGATTTGAATTTCACAGCTAAATGCATATTACAAATAACTAGAACGGCAACAATGAGAAAGTAAAGGGAGACTGATTCAAGAGATACCGTAGAGATGTAAAATTACCAGGATATAGAAAATGAAGCAATATAAGGGTATAAAGGTAAGGGACATAGAGAAGTCAAAGATATTCTACACCAGGGTGACTAGGAGAATCACAATCAAGTTAATGAATAACTATTTAGGAGGAAGAACAGATTTGAGAGGAAAGATGAATTCAGTTTTGCACAAAATAAGCCTGAGAAGCCAGCAGGAATTATAGGGAGAAATAAAAAGCTAGCAGTTGGATATATGGATGTAGAACTTGAAGAGTTAAAGACTAGATTACACACAAAAAAAATTTTTTTTTGAGACAGAAGTGGTTAAAAAATAATGTGAAAAAAATCCAGGAATCAGAGGGGAAGAAATACAGCAGAAAACACTTGTTGGTCAAGATCAAGTAAGGAAGAAAACAGAAATGATATTGCCACATAGACCACCTAGAAAGAAATTGATGAAGAGCTCAGGAAAGATATGTTTGGCATAAAATAATGATGGGCAACTTCAATTATGTGGACATCTGCTAGAGTGTTCACTCTGCCAAAAGCTGGGTAGCTAATAATTTCCTGGCTTGACTCAATGACAATTTCACCCTTCAGAAAGGTAAAGGAACTAATAAGTAAAACTGTTAGAATTTATTCTCACCAATAAAAAGGAATGCTGCAGTTGGTAGAATGGGGGGCACACGGGTAAGGAAGGAGATGAAGAGTACCCATTACATGTAACAGAAAAGGAAAATCAGCCAAAGAGGGATGTGAAGCATAAAAAAAAAGGAAACAATTCTGATCAAGAAGAGATTTTTTTTCTAGAGAAAATGGCACAGGGAATGTCATCAACTTAGATTTTTCATCACAATTTGAAAACTTCTAAAAACTATGTAAAAAGAAATTATGAATTCAATATATTTAAAAGACACATATAGCAGATGAAAATAAAAGCATGGCTCAGTAATGTCATTACAACATAAAGAGCAACAAATGCTTAAAATGAACTGAGGCTGGAAAGGTAAGCTAAAGAGACAACCAAAAATATTTTAAAGATCTATTTGGTAAAAGAAAAGGATCAAAGAAAGGATAAGACTACTGTTTAGAGTGGCATGGGCTTTGGAAAGAAGACAGAACTACTCAATTCACTTTGCTTCGGTTTTCTATTAAAATAATGCAATTTGAACTAAAAGGGTATGGCTAGACTAGCTAGCCTCTATGGCTAGCATAGAGCTGAAGCTTAAGATGGATAGGAGAAAGCCACAGAGAAGCTACCTGTCCTTTATGGGTTCAAAATTACCAGGCCTAGACCAATTACAACCTAGGATACTGAAAGAACTGGCAGATGTTATTCATAAGATCACAGAGGAAAGGTGCCAGAAAAATGGGAAGTGAAAATGTCCTGATTACAAAAAGAATTCACCTGGAGCCTGAAAACTACAAATCAGAAGACTTAGATTCCTCATAAAATTTTAAAATACATACTTATAGAAATGGTCTAAGACTGCTTTTTGTTCTTTGTTCTCGAAGGGGATCATGACACCAGGAAGTTGATGGAATGACTTGCAAGTGAATTGGATTGAAGTGAGGGAGGGCTGTGCAAAGTCACCAGCCTCACTTTCTCCTCTGGAGCCATCTGGATCTAGTGGTCAAATATATATCAAGACGCCTGGAGATGGGCACCATAGAAATGGTTTAGATGAAGAACAAGAAAAGCAACAATTATCAAAGAGCCAGTCTAACTTCATTGAAAACAGGCATACCAGACAAACCACAGCGTCATTTTTTTTTCCCACAGTGTCATTTTTGAAAGAGTTATTAAACTCAAGGGAATGTTGTGTATATAGTTTACCCAGATTTGACAGCCCTACATACTGTTCTTGGAGAAGATAGAAAAATGCTAAGAAATAATGAATTCAGAACTGAATGAACAGTCAGACCCAAAGGGTTAATTAATGGTTCAAAGTCAACTTGCAAGTCATCAGTAGAGTAACCAAAGGAATCTATACTTGACCCTGTGTTCTGTTAACATTTTTTTAATCAATGTCTTGAATACAGATATGTCAAATTTGCACGAAGAGATAACGTACTGTGGGATAGGATGCAGCACAGTAGAATGTAATCCACATCTATTAAGAAGAAAGGATAACTGTAGAAAAGTTAACTTTTATCAGAAGGGAGAGGTATGGCTAAATAGGAGCCCCCAAGCCTTTTCATGAAAGGCAAGCTTATCTTGGAATGCATTCAGCATGGTATCCAGGGCTAGGGAAATGATAGTCCTCTACTGTACTCTGTCCTTGACAGATCACACCATGAATATTGTGTTAGATTGTAGGCTTTTTTTTTTTGGCTTTTTGGTGAGACAATAGGGGTTAAGTGACTTGCCCGGGGTCACACAGCTAGTAAGTGTCAAGTGTCTGAGGCTGAATTTGAATTCAGATCCTCCTGAATCCAGGGCCAGTACTCTATCTACTGAGCCACCTAGCTGCCCCCTCTAAGGCATTTTATTTTAAGGACTCTGATAAGCTGAAAATTATCCAAAGGGAAACAATTAGGATGGTGAAGGGCCTTGAGTTCCTTTCATATGCTTATCAGCTACAGAAACTGAAAATATTTAGCCTAGAGAAATATTTCAGTACTGAAATATCATGCACAATAGGATAGTTATCACACAAAACTGCCAGAGTGAAAAATGCTCACCAAAGAAGGGCTACTAGAACTAAAAGGGATTAGGCTTTTCCTACTAGGCCTCCAGAGCAGGGAGCAGAAGTTAAAAACAAAAGTTAAAAAAAAAAAAAAGAACAACTAGTAGCAATGAGTACAAAGAGACAGAATTAGTATCCTGAAATACAATGGATTGCTTCTTGAGGTAGTGTGCTCCCTTTTACAAGATCTTCAAGCAAAGCCTAAATATTAACTCACTGACAAGTATGATGTAGAGGCACTGGTTCTGGTTTAGTGCCCAAGATGTGAACCAGTGCTGATTCTGGAGAATACTAACATCTGGGAGGTAGGAGGAAGAAGAGGTAGTAAGGAAACACACACAGCACTGTCATAGAGAGAATGGTCGAAGGAGCATGGTCATAGAAACAAAGGGCCAAATTAAAAAGATGTAAGAAGGTAGAGGAGGAAATACATGTGTCCGAAGTAAACTATCAAATGCCACCTAGAAGTCTAGGAAGAGGAAAAGACTCACTGAATTTATTCATTAGTAGGTTATCATTAAACTCTTCTTTCTGAGTTTCAGTGGAGCAGTAAAGACAGGAGCAAGACTGCAAACAACTGAAGATGGGAATAAGAAGTGAAGAACTGGAAACACCAAGTCTGGAAGTAGGATCTTGGCAGCAAAGCGGAGAAAGGAGATGGAAAAAGCAGCCTGAGGGAGTAGAAGAATTGAGAGAAGTTTTCTGTTTTCATTTTAGGATAGGGGAGAAATAAGCAGGTTTGAAGAATGGAAGAATAGCCTATGTATGGGGACAGATGAAAACGTAAAAAAAAGAGGGGCCAAGAGATAAAGAAACTTCACAGAGGTAAAAGGAGGATATGGTATAAAGGCTATATATCTTGAACTTAACCTTGGCACCGAGGAAGGCTAGTTCTTCCTCTGAAAAAGAAAGGAAGACAGAAAAGATAAGTGGCAACACAGAAGTTTCAAGGAGAAGTAAAGCTCACAAACGAGATGGCCTTGACTTCTCTGTAAAATGGGAGTCAAAACTGAGATGACCTAAATCTTCAAATCTTCCTTGAAGACAATAAAATACCCTGCTCTCAAAAGCAGGTATATATGTAAAAACAGTTTCTTTAAAGCATGTCTTTGCTCAATTTTGCCTGAAGTTAAATTAATTCTCTTCTACCAACTGATCTGCAAAGTTCTTAATTTGTCTCAAAATAAGGTAGCACTGAACCAATCATGTATATTTTGATAGCTATTATAATCTAGATAATAATTATATTACATTTTAAAACAAAAACATTTAAATACATATGATTAAATCATATTTAGATATTTAAATTTACTCCAGATATCAGAATACAGGTTAGGCATGCTAAAAAACAAACATAGATGCAAACAGAATACCTGCAAATGAAGGACCTGGAGGCTATCTTGACCTGAGACCTAAAGGAAAATCTTCAGCACTTGACTTATACTTCAGTATGCTTCAATACTCAATGCCTTTTACTAACACTCATGAAAACAGTTAATTGAGGGTGTCCACTGGTACCAACATTTCTTACTAATACTGAAAGCTAAACAACCTTACAACTAAAATTACTGAATCACTATCTTAAAAGAGAGAAAAGAAATCTTTACCAAGTCTATATCCATTGTGTCAAAATCCATCCCTTCGTTAAGATCCTCAATCCTCCCTTCTGAAGACATCATGACATCTTCAACAATTGGTTCTTCATCATCTTCCATTAGGCTGGTACCACGCCGACTAAAGAAAAAAATTTTAAACAGTCAAGATTGGAAGTAAATATTATGAAAGATTATTGGCAGAATAGAAATTGATTAAATTTATTCTAAAAACACAAATGCTCAAATGTCTATAAAGCCTCAAAATTTATGTTTATTTTACTTTGCTCTGAGAAATTTAACTATGACTAAGTTTTGCTATCCTCTAAATGTCAATGAAATAATCTTATGTGAGTATCAAATAACTACCATGTGAAGTTATTTTTGTGATTAGTTAGATAGGCGAATATGTTCGCAAAGTACTTTCCTAACAAGAACAGATGAAAATGAAGTTATGTGACTCATCTACAATCACACAGCTAAGTAAGCACCTGAAGCACTTGAGCAAAGGTCTTTTGACACCAAGTCTAGCACTCCACCCAACTGTACCACGCTGTCTCTCAATCAGTATTAAGGGCTATGTGCCAGGTACTGAATGAAAAGAATGATTCTCAAGAATGACTTCATTTCCAGCTTCCCTAAATAAGAGTCTCCCCAAGACATAAAACCATTGAAGTTCTTTAGAATACAGAGAGCAACTTCTCTCACTGGCAATTTATAGACCTTATATATCTTTTAAGGCTGTGAAATTGAAAATGGAGAAACCTATTGGTAAAAGCTAAACTGAGTATTCTAACCTTAGCTACTTCCAGAGTCAAAACATTCTCATTGTACAAATCATGATATAAATATATCTACCAACTGCCCATGTTAAAAAATGGGCTTCAAACAAGTTATCACAATTACAGAGACTCCATTTTACAAAGAAAAATCTAAGAGCAAGGTAAAGAATTTCCAACTACGGAAATTTATGTAGAAGGAGGATTTTATATTATTTGGTCACAGAGGGCAAAACTAGAAATCAGTTAGTGAAAGTAGCAGCAACGCAGATTTTTAGTCAAAATAAGGCAAGCCTTATCAATTAGCAACCGATTACAGAACCCTGAGAATGTCTAAATTCCTTATCATTTGTTAGAGTTGTCGTAGAAGATGATTCAGATTAAGGGTTGGACTAAATAACACTTAAAAATAACACCAAGATCCCTGATTCTAACTGATACATAGTAGAAAGTAATTTTCTAAAAAGTTGCTTAAAAAAAAGTATCCCTCTCTAGGAACTCACAAACTTAAGCGTGGTTGGAAATTCAAAATCTGAAAACTAGCATTCTAATCTTAAATAGTCATAGAATGAAAGTATGTTCTTTCTAATCATGATATAAAATACATACTTTAAGAACTTTCTGTTGTTTACTGCTCCTTTAAGTGCTTATAAGCAGGTACCAACTATGTTCCCCCTTATTAGAGTCATCAGAGAACTGCCTTTTCTTCCAACTTATTATTTCTCTCCCCCTTCTCTACTCAACTGCTAGAGAAGTACTCTTTAATTCATGCCTAGTACTGGCAGGACTAGAACAACGACAAAGAGGAAGAAAAGACAAAGTCCAACGTATCAGGCTCCACTCCTACTTCTATTCCAGCCCAATATCACTTCAGCCTAAGAGATTCTACAGCCCCAATCACTAGATCAAAGACTTAAAGCTGGAAGGGACGTTAGAGGCCATGTAAACCAACCAACCAATTCACTTGAGGAAACTAAGGTCCAGGGAGGTTAGACTGTTTGTCCAAGATTATGGACAAAGTGAAAGAGCCAGAATTTAAATATTGGTCTTCCAAGGACAAATCTGTACATCCACCAATCACTAGGATATATCACACTCACCTAACACACATAATTAAGAGTCTAGATTCTCCATGAAATGTAAATTATTTTTATTCAATTAGGGAGGGCCCATCTGCCAGTTAAAAGGAGGATAACAGAAGAGATAGAAGGGAACGTTTTTATTTCCTCTATAGTTTCCATTTTATTGCTAGTGCTAAAAAGCAAAAAGGTAAAGGGGGGGGGGCCTTGGAGTCCTTAGGAGAAAACAAATGAGATGAGAAGGAGCTAGAAAGGGGGTAAAGAGAAAAGTGCACAAAGGCTTAATTCTGCAAGAAAACTACAAGGTCCCCTTTCTCTAGCTTCTTACCCATCCCATGCCATTAAACCACATTCCCTACCTCTCCTACCAATAATCCTTTTGCTTGAGGCTTCTCCCGAAAGAGAATAGAACAACCACAAGGGAAGAGAGCTACCACAAGTAAAGTGGAGGCAAGGGAAGCCATATTCCTGTAACTCGGCCAGGGGAGCAAAGGAAAGGGGTGTATGGGGTTGAGTAATTAATGAGCCTGTCAACAAAAATTGGAACACCAAAACCATTTCCCAGAAAAACATTTCTTACATGGACTATGGTACACTATGGATTAGATTTTTATGAGTTAGTCTTAAAAGCTCAGCCACTCTCAATTTTATTTTGCCTTAAAAGAAAATGTATTATGAACTCTAACTAACACAAATAAACTTTTGCAACAATAATTATCAATATTCAAATTTCATCAAGATCCCAGTCAGATTTCTATATCAAATTTTGGAGGGAAAATATCTTTTACTTATGATGAAACGAAATCTTTTACATATAAAGTGAAGACTTTTTTGTAGCTTCTCAATTCATTGCAGTTAGTTGTCTTACATTTATATAATGCAAAAATACTTCACACAAAGCTCTCTTATGTGCCTTATCTATTTGGTCCTATAAATCTAAAATAACTAACTGGGAATTGACACTCAGTATAACTAAACCAATAGTAGGAATACTGAATTGCCTTTCAAGAATTCAAGCAACCTGGACCAAAAGAACTATAGCCATGGCTCCTGAAATAAGTATAGATATGACTGCTAAATCACTGCTATCCAAAAAAAAAAAAATCACTGCTATGCTTGAAAGATCATGGAAAACAGGAGAGGTAGCACAAATATTCTTCTGATTTTCAAAAAAGTTAAGAGAATTATATTTGCATTGTATTTGTATTGTATTTGATTCCTGGGAAAATCCTAAGTTTTATTTTTTTATCTGAATTTAATAAACACCAAATAAAATAAGCACTTCATTACACAAAGAACAGAAATAGAACATTGTAAATGAAGCGGCAAATCTCTACCATGGAAATTTGCTACTCCTATACAATAAAGTAAACATGTAAATTTCAAAGCTGTCCTGTTTGTGTCTCCTTTTAAACTTCCTTCTTTAAGGGGCACTTCGAAAGTGTTTTGATGACCCTCTTTTATTTTTTGGCAACCCATTCAGTAGCCCTCCTTTCCTTTGGGGGTGGAGGAGATGGGGGAATCAAAATCCTTTCAATGAATATGCATAGTGAAGTAAAAGAAAATCCAACTAGGAAAGAGAAGTGGTGATTACAAAGAGCAATATGGCTCTCTCAAGAACAGGCCCTGCCAGAAGACCAACATAATTTTGACTTCTCACAGAATAACTAAACTAGTAAATGAGGAGGACACTATGAATCTAGTTAACTTGGATATTCACAAGGCTTCATCTCATACTATCCTTCCTTATGGAGAACATAAAAGATATGGATTAGATGAAAAATATCATCATATGGATTCAGAACTGGCCGGGTAACCAGTCTCCAAGAGTTGTTTATGATAGGTCTCTAGCTGAGTATCCCACAGATATCAATATCATGAATCAAGGCATAAATGGCATGCTTATCAAATCCGCAGAGCATATGAGCTGGGAGGAATAGCTAATACACTGGATGACAGAATCAGGATCCAAAAGGGTCTTGACTGATCATAATAATATGGTCCCTGTGGTTTCACTGGCATAGGGAAATCCCAGATGAGGAAATAATCCACCAATGTAGGTAGAGAGCATTTTTCTGCACTTATAATAGTACACTTACAATAATGATAATAACATTATCATTAACAGCAACAATGGCTAACATTTATATAGTGCTTACTATGTAGCAGGCACTATGCTAAGCACTTTATAATTATTATTTCATTGGATCCTCAAAACAATGCTGCAAAGTAGGTGCTATTATTGCCAATTTACAAATGAAGAGACTGAGGCAAACAGAGGTTAAGTGACTTGCCCAAGGTCACATGGCAAGTGTCTGAGGCTAAATTTGAATTCAGGTCTTCCTGACTCCAGGCCCAGTGTTGTATCCATTGCGCCATTTAGCTGCCTGGGAAAACTTAATGGATCTCCTAGAGGTTTAGTGAATTGCCCAAGGTGACACTTGAATCTAGGTCTTGTTGGTTCTAAGGCAGTCTTTTAACTAAAGAACAGGATGCTTCTAATAAGGATCTTTTAAGGTTAAATTTAATAAGTGTAAATGTAAAGTTGGCACTTGGGTACAAAAAAAAATCAACTTAAATATAAGATGGAAGAAGGATGGTTAAGACAGCAGTTAATCTGAAGTTTTTTAGTGGACCGCAAGCTCAATGAGTCAGTAGTGTGATGTTAACAGCCAAAAAGCCAGTCTGATTTTGGGCTGCATAGCTTTTAGGAATAAGGGGGTGAGATAGTCCCTTTGTACTGTGCCCTCATAGGACCTTATCTGGACTACTGTGTCCAGTCACCATGGTCTAAGAAGCGTATTTATAAACTGGAGAATATGCAGAGGAGGACAACCATGAAAACTGTCAGGCCATGAGTACATGTCATAAAGACTGGTTGATGGAAGTAGGAATGTTTAACCTACAAAAGAGAACACTAAAAGGGGATCTGAACCTCGCTCTTGTGGAAGAGGGATGCTTGACCTCTAGAGTACAGAACCAGAAGTGAGTAGTGGAAGTTTTTAAAAAAAAGTAATTTAGGCCTGACGTCATGAAAGACTAACAATTAGAGCTGTCAAATAAAGGACAGGATAGCTGGAGAAGTATTGAGTTCCCCATCCTTAGAGATGTTAAGCAGAGGTTAGACAGCTACTTGCCAGGTATATTACAGTGGAAATTCCTCTGGTGTAAGGTTTATACTAAATGGCCACCGAGGTCTGGTCGTTCCCAACTTTCATATTCTTTGGCCCTCATGACAACCTTGTGAAACAGACAAGGCACATATACACATTCTTCAGATGAGTTAACCGAATGAATGTGAACATTTCAAATATAGTAAGTAAATTGAGACTAGATATCCTAATACTCTGATGCTCTTTTCACCACAGCAGGATGACTGCTGAAAGGTTTTAGACCAGGCACAATTTCAAGGATGTTAAAATTGAATTAGAGAAAATCCCAGACTTACAAAAATATGGCCCTCTCACTTACATGGCATGCTGAAGGTTAGTTCGCAGCTTAACATAGCTCATTGCTGCTCTCTCCTGCTGTTGCCTGGCTGCTTCTTCTTGTTGTCTTTGAGCTAACATCCATGTTACCTGCGTGCTTCAAGGAGAATTTTATTCTTCTTTAACTGAACTTTTTTTTTGGTATGTTGTTAATAAATTTAAAGCACAAAAAACGGATCAATTGTACTTACTTGTAGTCAAGTGGTGTAGGATGGTGTTCTGGCTGTATTGGATAGACACCCATGTAGTTCTCCTCTGGTCGTAATCTTTTGGGCTCTCTCATTATAGTTGAAGTCAGCTGTGGTGTCTGCATCATAACGGGGGTGTGCATTGTCTGCTCTCTATTCAACCACATGCTATCACTACTACTACTTTCTTCAGCTGAAATGAAGAAAGTAACATCAACTAAGCATAGTGACCAATACACATCACAAACAGATTTTATAAGATATGACCAAAGGAGCTAGACCTACTCTAGCATTAAAGGTTCATTTTTTAAGTGTCTATATAAGTGTGTGTGTGTGTGTGTGTGTGTGAGTGTGTGTGTGTGTGTGTGTATATACATATGTTCGTACATGCATTAGTTATCTGGTGCCCAACAGATCAGGCATGATGGGAAATGGATAAGGAAACAGACATCTTGCTTTTCAAATTTATATCCCAAGCTCTTGGCATAGTGTCTGGCATGTGGTAAGTGTTTAATAAATGCTTTTCCATTGATTCATTCACTTGTCAACTCAAGCTATCACCATTTCTAGTGAATGTTTCAATCAAGAAGCATTTTCAATACTTTGTCATCAAAATAAGGCCAAAAGAATCAAGAAACTGCTTCAACAAGCAAATATTGCATTTCCTTTTTAAAGGCAAAAAAAGGTATCATCACTTTCGAAGAGAAAATCATTTGCAAATTTTGAGCAAAGTAGTAATGGGGGGAGAGGTGAAGGAGTCTGCAGAAAGTTTGGGGCAAGTATAAATTTAAGTCCTGAAGCATTTAATGATGAAAATGGAAGGGAGATAACAGAAAAACAGAAAATATCTGTCAAAATTTCTATAAAGAATTACTTTTTCATCAACGGTAGTGGAGGTACCACATTTGGACTCTTAACATCACATACTACACTAGAAAGAAGACAAGGCACTTAAAAAAACAAAGAGCAGCTGGACTAGACCAAGTAAATAAAGAGGAGGTCTGTACAGTATGTGATACAATTTTAAGGGCATTGAAAATTCTCATGACATCTGAAAGAAGGGAAGACACTGAATGATAGGGGGAAAAACTGTCTGATCCAACTACCAAAAAAAGTGATCAAGTGAACATCAATAACTACTTTTTCATCTTAAGGAAATCTGAGAATAAGAGAATCCCCGATAACATGAAGGCTGTCATAAAATATATTCAATTTATATATATTCTATTTTATATTCTTCTAATATATTTGTAGTCACATGACTGATAGCTACAGAAAAGACAAAGCACTGTTTGGTGACTATAAAATAAAGTCATTTTTTTAAAATTCAGAAGAACAAAATGTTACCTTGTAGACTTTAATACAACAGAGTATATAGCCCATTCAAGTGCTAAAATGTTATGATTCTATAAAAGACGCCAACAAAAATTACCATGATAATACTCTCATTGTTAGTATTAAGTAAGGCATAAAAGGAGATACCCACGCCATCAGTACATGAAGATTAAATATCTGGCAAGTCAAAAAAAAATCATTTTACATTAAAACAGTTAAAGGATGAGTTATAACAATAATTCCAACACAGGAAGTCCCAAAGAATTAGTAGCGTACACTACCAGAATTTTAAAGAGAACCCAAAATGTTCCTTCTTATGAAAAGCAAGAGACTTTCAATGCACTGTGCTTTGCACTGCAGCACACAAGACAAAAAGAGCGTCTTCCCACGAGCTTACATCTACATCTATGCCTTTATAGATAATGACTTCACCATAGAGAAATGTTCTTGCAAGAGTCAAAAGGAATTAAAGGATCATAATCTTATAGGAGTTAATGAGAGAAGTCCATACATAGGGTGCAGTGCCCACATATTCCTGATCTACGGAAGGTGTATTGTATTTTATTACAATCTTTAACTACAGAAGGAAGAGATTCAGTATAAGGACAGCATCACCCTCAACAGTGTAACCTAATAAGTAGAAATAAGATTCAGAAACTAGATTGTATCTTATTTCTCTTAAATGATAATGAGCACAAAGGATCCATAGAACTAAGCTACAGAAAGAATAGTTTTAAGGGTCGTACCTTACCAAATATTATAAATTCAGAGCAGAAGGAAAAATATTTATAAAATAACCTAACATCCATTGCAGAAAGGCTTTTCTCTCTTAACAAATAATGCTAAATATGTAAAATATGAATGTCTACTATCTGAACCTTAGAATCTGTTTTCTGCTATCAAAATAAAGATAGATTTCAATCAATACCTTGTCTATGACTACATAAAATGAAAACTTCAGGAATGCCATTGACCTAGCCTATTGTAGGCCAACAAACTGTACAGTGCTCTAAGGAGACACTGTTCAGAAATACCAAATGGAAAATAAAATATCAAATGGAAAAACTGGCACAATCAATTGGCTTCCCCAACACAATGCACTGTGAGAGTTAAAAACCATCCTATTGTATGAATACAACATTCCTTCCAAAGTCACAGAGAAATGGGATTTGGATTGTCTAGGTCACTGTTTTTCCATTATCAGAAATAACAGTAACCCATTTTAAAGAGGAGAGGTATACTGAGAGTAAATGAATTATACAGACTCTCAAGCAAGTTGCTAGGAGATCAGTGCCCATTTTTCACTGCTTCATTCCTTTTAAAGAACTATGTTACACTTCATTTTTCTTGTCATTAGTTGCTAGCTGCCAAATCCTGGACAGATGTAATTAACTAGGCAAGCTCTAAAAGTAGGCTTCATCTAAAAAGCAGAAGATGCCTATGGCCTAAACCTCCAAATCACCTGATTCATTCATTTTCCAGTGATAAAAGTAAGCATGATATAGTAAAGAGTAGGGGCAGGACTTGAAGATCTAGGTTAAACTCCTGGCCTGACATTTATTGGTTGTGTGATCCTGGGCAAGTCACTTCACCCATTTGAGGTAATTTTCAAAGAACTATTACAACTTTTCAATGCAAGAGATACTGTAGAACATTAGATTTGTCTAGTTAAAACTGAAATGCACCTTTAATTTAAAAAACTAATATTTTCATATTGAGGCTATAAATGTCTTCACAGATATTAAGAAAGGAAGGAGGAATACTTAATGAAGGAAGGATACTTAACCTTCAGGTAATTTTCGTTTCCCTGTTGCTGGCTTTGATTTTTTATTCCTCACAGTTGATCCCCGACTGCTAATTCCACTGATGACTGACATGGTATCATCATCACCTCCAGCTAATAAAGAATTCCTATAAGACATCAAAGGAAGCCACACATCTTCTCTTCGGAGTGACATCTGAAAGGTCATGAACTTTTCTAGATAAACATACCTTAAAGAGAAGTAACAATGATTACAAATGATTTTCTATTCAATTAAAATACATACCCTATCACATAAAGCTAGTAGCTTAGAAAAAGTCAAGATGAAGAGAGCTTACTAAAGTGGTTGGTACCACACATTTTACTTTTCAACTGTAAAATCTTTATTATAAAATCCTTTCACACATGCACATGTGAAACATACAAACTATGTGAACTCACCAAATACATAATCCTTTTCTAATTTGTTTTTTTCTCCCCCTTAAAAAACTTTCCAGGCAATGTTAATAATTTAGTTTCTTCAATGTTTTGTCATACAAGACATGATCATTCCTCTTAATTGAAAAACTCAAAGGCCAGGTTTCAGTGATTTGGTTCAGTTTAGGGTGTATCAGATACAGCCTATTGTATCCAGTCTTCCAGTGTTGCTAAGATCTCTAAGTTTACTTTAACCACTTTTCTATGTAGGATAGTACAGTACCAAGAAAAAATACTCATCACTTCAACTGTATGAATACTGTAAAGGACTGCTCAGGTCTTCTCTTTCATGTACATAGGAGAAGGGCTCTAAAAGTCATTACTTGAGACTTTAATATGACAGACAATACTGCGTGTTTGATTCTCAGATTAATCTCGGGCTCTCTTTTCCAGGTGTAAGTCACAGAAGATATGGCATCCAGGTTGTCTATAATTAGGGTGTATATAACTGACATAGTCCCTTCCCCCTCCCAAACCAAGGGTGAAGAAAATCCATACAACTGGTACTGTACTTTGAGAATATACTCAAATTTTAAAAGGAAAGGTTGAAACTTTCAAGACTAAATTTACTTGACACTATTTTAATACATCATATGAAGCTAAACTAGAAGCACTCTGAATACCTCTCTCAACATTTTAAACAGGGATACTAAGCAAGCAAATGTTATACTCTTGTTTAAAAATATCAACAATATTCTCAATGGATAAAATGGTTCCAAAATACAGTTCCAATAGTTATAAGCTAGGAGCATTCCTACACTTACTCTTATTAGAACATATTAAGCCTTAATGCAATTTTGGAATTCAAGGCAAAGAGGAAGCATAAGATGCATAAATGTTGCTTTGAAATTTCCAAAATTAAATATTTTAGTTGGAGGATGGATATTAAATACTTACACTGTTCTCTTATCTTGTCGGAGAAGTTTAGAAGAAAATTCACTCAAAATATCAAGAAATGCCAAATTTAAAGGTGGATGGCTTTCACCTTGTGGATTAGGTTCCTTAAATGCAAATTCTATCCCATCCCTAGAAAGAAAAGGACATAATGAATATCTGGAAGAGTATTATTCAAATGTAATATTATAGAATGGAAGAAATGCATCTGGATAATTTTTCCACTAACAAGATGGATAGAACAGATTTATATTTGTGTCTACAGATTCAGATATACAAATAAGAAGTGGATAAAAAAAAAAACGGTGACAAGCGAGAAAGAGCAATTACTTTATTTCTTGATTTATTGGCCAGGATGATTCTATCTTTGCTAAAAGCAATATAGATATCGTATGATTTACATAACTTCTGGGATGCTCTTTGCATCTCACCCAGAAAGAGCCCAAATCCTTCTAGATAGTGGACTAACTCAAAGCAATTGAACATTCTACATTTTAACAGTGTTTGGATAGTATCACACCATGACCCACAAGGAAGCCTCCAGAGGCTGTAAGTAGAGGATTTAAGGAAGGATACAGACAAGAATCACACCGAAAAAGGCAGCGTACATGATAAGATTGCAATCTACACTTGCGGCAAGAGTAGCCACACTGATGAAATCACAAATTCAAAATAAAATACAGCAATTAAGTCAGCTGTAGAAACGTACTCTTTTAATGATCAAACCATTTACTGAAGTATAGGTAGAGAAGGGACAAAATGGCAAGCCAAATGAACAAGAATTCCAACAGTGTAACTGGACTTCCCACAAGGCCTGGAGTGGTACCTGGGAGTACAGCAATACTTCAATTAAGAAAGAGATGTACTGCAATTGCAGAAACACCAACAGTAACTTTATTAAGATAACGAGAAACACAATATAGACTAAAAGGGTAGGAAAGGAGAAGAAGCCTAGGATTACTATAGGAAAAATAATACAAAAGGTATGGATCTGGGAACTCAGGGGCAAAGGTAGGAAACACAGTTCAGATTAGGAAAGGTGCCTTGACTTGTAGCTGGAAATGAAAGGTCTGAAGGTAAGTCAGGCTGCCTGACAATGAATGCAAGCTGACTGTTTTGGGGGTGGGAGAGAGTACTTTTGATATCAGTAATTGCAGGACATTCTTGCCAAACAAAGAATATCACCTGACCTGCTTTGTAATTTCTAAAATTCTTTTAATTGGACAGGGATGTGGGCAAAGTCTTTCATTACATAGAGGTAAAAGTACAGGTAAGTAGAGATAAAACAAAAGTATCTATACCTAGGTTAGATAAATCATTGAGAATTGCTCAAGTCAATATAATACAACTGATATCACACCATATACTACTTTACTAAGGCAAAAAAGGGAAAGAACAGGGATCAGAAATAAGGGGGCATAATTACCATGAGATGAAAAAGTTACAAGAAAGGCCACTGAGCACACAAAAGAAACTTCCCATGCTACCCAACATTGCCTATGATCAACACTCTTTACCTTCAACTAAGAAGAAGTACAGAGAAATATTTGTTATCATGTCTGCATGTATATCCCTACTTCCTGTGATTTAAGAAGATTTGGTGTGTGGTTTATTTTATAAAGGAGCTTCATTTCAAGATTCACTAATGGAGGTATCACTAGATCTATTTTTTTTTCAATCCTAAGAATGGAGAATTTATATTAGAAGGCAAGTCCATATGCTAAAGTATTATATATCAGCCCAACAATTTTCTCAATTCTGAAAAATATTCAAATCCTAATTTTGAAAACACCTGCAATATGTAGAACACAGAATACTGGAAAGAGCACTGGATCTGAAGACAAGGAGCCAAGACTCTTGTCCCAGCTCTACCACTTACTAACTCCATGACATTGGGCAAGTCACCTTCCCATTTTCATAATCCATAAAGCAAGGGTGATACTTGAACTCCCTACCCCTCAACAGGTTTGTCATGAGGAAAAACAAGTATATGTATGCTTATAAACTTTAAGGTTTTATATTAATTAATGTTAGCCATTATGATTAGTTGAATTCAAGTAAAATATTGGGAAATTACTTGTGTAACATGGCGATGGCTTCTCTTGTTTTCAACTGATCAAGTCCAAAAGTTAAAGCAAAACGTCGGGCAAGTTCTTTAATACCACTGAATGTTGGTGATGATCTGTCAAAATTATACCCATTTTCTTGTATCATTTCGTTGAACAGCTGTTTGGAATCAAAGAAAACATTTGGGGTTTTTTTGGGTTGCTAATATTAATAATTAGTATAAACACTTCTATACCTAATCTGTAATAAATATTTAATATCGTACAAATTGATAAAGAAGCACTTTAAGCTGGCGTCAGTTATCATTCTTTAGATGTTTTGAGTTAAGCCAAGGCAAAACTATTTCCTGGTGGTTTCAACACAATTACAAACCTAATGAATACGAATATAAAAAAGATGAAACAAAGCCCAGCACATTAATTATATCCATAGCTATCAAATCAGAGGTGGTTATTGCTGTTCTGAATTTTTTCTTTATCGATACAAGAGGCAAATAAGCATGTGACTTATTTAGGAAAAAAAAGATTTCTTGGTTTGAATATTAAACAATGTTCTTGAAAGAATCAATAATTACATACTTTAAATTATTCATTCTTACCTGCTGTAAACTGAGAATAAGCGTCTTTGCACATTGGATTTTGTCTATCTGCCTTGTTTTACTCATTGTTTCTTTTATAATATCTCCATAATCGTTGTAATACTAGAAAAGAATGTGCATGTATTAAGTGAACTTTACATCATAAAGAAACACTTGTGATTGGTAGGTAGACAGACAGTAAAGGATAATGGAAAGAAAGCTGGGGTGGACATCAGAAGAATTTTATTTTCTTGCTGGCTTTGCCACTAATTAGTTCTGTGGTTTTGGGAAAGCCACAAATTCCCAGCCTCAGACTCCTCATCTACTAAATGTGAACAAATAATGCCCTATGTACCTAGAAAGGCTTATTGTAAACAATAAATAAGATGTGCATGGAAGTACTATTTTATAATCCCAAGACCAGTTGATGGTCTGTGATTGATTTAAATGTTATTGTTTATCAACCTGGAATCTAGAAAAGGGAGCACGAATGAAACATTTGTGCATTGTGTCCAAGGTGAAGAAATACTATCTGGTGAAAAAGAAAATTCTGATCAATAGTAAGGTATACTCAATGGGAGAACAGAAATAATCTACAGTTTATTACAGCCTAAAGTACCTCATAACACTATCCAATTCCCTTTGCATTGATTCCATACTTACAATGTAACCATCTAAATTGGTAATTTGGTTTCCTAGCTAGCTTGGGGTGCCCTGCGTATTGAGAATTAGTATTCTGGTTGCAATGTATCTCCCACAGTAAATTAATAAATTGGCATTCTGGTTTATAAATCCCTCTTGTGAATTTGGTTAGCATAAATTATTCCCCTAGTACCTGATCACCCCTGGGTAATAAGATAAAAATGAGTTTCTGGGCCTGCAAGACTGCAGACCAGCCTCCAAAATACTGACAATAAGCTCTACAATCTTACAAAATAAAAACCCAAACTGCTTTCTAGTAAAAAACAAATTCCAAATATCACTTCCAAGAAATGCTATCATTTATTTACTAAGTACCACATGCAAGGCAGTTCTAACACAACAATGAGAGAAGAGGCTGGGCCAGGGAAAGGATCAAAGTAGGCTTCATGAACAAAGTGGTACATTCTCCAAATTTGAAAAACATTCTGTTGCAAACATTCACATTTACCTTCATATATTGCTTGAAAATATCCGCAGCTGTATTCATTTCCACCACAGTATATACAATTAGTTTACAAAAAGCTGCAAGTAAATTTCTCCGCTTGTGCAGTGCTTCAATTTTACTAGCTTCATCATCCTGCTGTCCATCTGAAAAAAGGCCTAAATATTAAACTATGAGTTTTTTAGCTACTTATTCAACACTATGATTGATTCAATACTGAAAAACATCTGTTCAAAAAAAGAAAGAGGGATTTAAGAAAACCCTTTGAATACAAGTTTCTCACAAATCTGCTGGAAAGGGGGCACTGAATTTTCCCACTCCTCCACTCAAGTCCTCGAATGATGTCTCATTGTCACATGGAAGTGAGCCAGGATTGTCAAGCTGTGCTTACAGAGCCTGGCAGGTCCTAACAAGCCAGAAAGCCTTTAAGAATGGTCCCTTAGGGGCAGGTAGGTGGCACAGTGAATTGAGCACCGGCCCTGAAGTCAGAAGGACCTGAATTCAAATCAGACCTCAGACCAAACACCTGACACTTACTAGCTGTGTGACCCTGGGCAAGTCACTTAACCCCAATTGCCCCCCCCAAAAAAAAAAAGAATGGTCCCCTATAAGGACAAGCCTTAATTACAAAAAGGCTCATCTGCAGGTTGGGCCATGGCATACCAGCTGTAAATGACCAATTCCTAAAATAAAGAGGGGCTGGAGTCTGCTTTTGTAAAACTGAAATTAATTGATAGGTATGTACTTTTTGAGAGCGAGTGCTTCATTTTTAACTATTGAATTTTATACATATCTTACAAACAAAATACAGGGAACATAATTTAGTTTTCTGATGATTCAAAATCACCATTATAGGTACCAATTATTGTACTAGGCTGGAATACAATGATTAGGGCTAGAGTCAAACATTTAAAGTAATCTGTCCCTATGGAAAAATCATCACAGACCGCTCTTTTTTTTTTGTACCTATCTGATTTCTGTAGACTTTTCATCACCTTAAATTGGGTTCTCACAGAAGGTAGCATGACTAAGTAACAGCACTTGCTTCTCCCTACTTCCTCTTTCTAATTTGAGACTTTTAATCTGCTGTGGGATAGGGAAAGAAGACAATTAAGCTTGTTCAAATGGTACCTAAGCTAAGGGATCAATAAACACAAGGAGTTCCACAAAGAGTCAAGTATATAGAACTGCACTGAATTGTATGAGTTAGACTAGATGACCTCAGAGATCCCTTACCAATATGGTTATTCTGTGATCTGAACTTTATGACATCTAAACAAGATGACCTCTGAGGTCCTTTCTAACTTTGAAAATCCATAGTAAAGGATGTCACTCAACATCTTTGTTTAGTTCCAGATTACACATATACCCCCACCCCCCCCACACATACACATACATACATACCCTATGACCTACACAGAAGTGAGTCCTCATAATTACATGTTTTGGGGAAAATCATAAATTATGTTTGTTACATGGTAAAAAACCTTTAATCTCATCTTTTTAAAATCTTAATAGTCCTATATCTTTAGATTTCAGCTTACAATAATTTATAGGTTATATATGTTTATAAACATGCTGGTGCTTTAAGTTTTGTTTTAAGTAGAGCATAACATCAAAAATGTGAGAAATAATAAAATCATCATGTTACCTTTCCCTGTAAAGGCTGTAAGAGAAAATCAAATTGTCTATGAAATCTTAGTTAAATACGGAGAAATCTGGCATAATTTTTTCCCCAGAACATTTGTATTATCTTGGCTATTCTGTAGAATAGTTCAGAAACCAATTCGGAAAATTACTTTGAAGTTTATTTATCATATCAAGAGGTAGATTTTAAAAGGGATTTAGAAAAAAATTATTTTCAGAATAATGCATAGTACTATATTATTTTACTGGAATTAATGAAATATTTAAGCACCTAGATAAGCAAATGGCCCTAATGAAAAGTCAGAGCATTTGAGCAATATGTAATCTAGGTTATTAAATATTTTCCAAAATATATGTAGTTTAAAATCTTCAGTAAGTATACCTTTTACTTGAACTTATATTATGAAGATTACCTGCACTATTGTTATCATCATCCTGGTCAATGAAGACATGATCCAGAATAAAGCTGAGCAATTCAGACTGCAATGAAGAATCAGGAGTGTAAACTAGTGGCTCTAACATGTCCCGTCCTCCTGACATAATCTGATGGCTGGAGATCATCAACACATCACACAAAATAGTGAAGGCCTGAATAAAAAAAAAAAATAAAAATTTTATAAATCAACATTTCTAACTAAATTTCTACTCCCCAACAGAAAATTCCCAAAACAATGTCAGTTATTTTGAAAACTTTTCTGAGACACTGAAAAAAGAATTTTATCTCCATAAGGTTTTTTTAGGCATTTCTCAAATTTAACTCAAATTGCCAGCAACTGACAAACGTTGGCAAATATCAGTACATTCCAATTAAATATGTGATGTTATCTATACGGAGCATACTTATGTTTTGTAAAAATATGTAATAAAGTGTGCAACAGCATTGGAAAAATGACTAGAAAGTTAGGCTTTCCAACTTCAAATACTTCCCTCTCTCAATTTCAGTCACTGATTAAGGGCTTAAGGTACTACCAGGCCCTATGCTACAAGTGCTAGACATAAGACACAGGCCCTGCTCTCAAGGATTTCACAGTCTAAGGGGGGAACCCTGCCTTTCTGGCATTTCAGAGGGGAAGAAGTGAGAACACAGATTCCCCAAAATAAGCTCTTGGAAAGACAGGATGACAGTATTTTGGTTAACTGTTTGGACCTTACAAGAATGACGTGAGGTTGGTTAATGAGAAATGGCCAAAGTATTTCCACTAGAAGATAAGAGTGTAGCTAACAACCTAATTAACAAAAGCTCCTAGAAATTCCACCAAAAGCTATAAACTTTCTTCCCCTCTATTCAAGGCAACATTTAGGATTGAGGGAGGAGGAGGATCATCATAAGTCTAATTGTAACTAAGTAGCACAATGGATTTTATCAAACTATGGGACAAGTTCCAAAGTCTTCAGATGGCTGAAGGAAACGAGGAGATAGTACTGTTTTTCTCTACCTGCCTGGTCTCAAGGTAGAAAATTGTTTTGTTCATGCAGTCCTTTTAAAAGGGCAACAAGATCCTCAAAAAAATAATTATATCAAATCCTCACTGGTGTTTTCAGTTGAGATTATAATTGTCACTTTTTAAAGTATAGCATGTTGGGGCAGCTAGGTGGCGCAGCAGATAGAGAACCGGCCCTGAAGTCAGGAGGACCAGAGTTCAAATCTGGCCTTAGACCAAACACTTGACACTAGCTGTGTGACCCTGGGCAAGTCACTTAACCCCACTGCCTAGCCAAAAAAGAAATAAAGTATAGCATGTTTCCAAAATATATGCATATTTAACTTTTGTAGAATCCCTTACATATGCAGGGAATACTTTGCAAAAGCTACTTCAAGTAGCTTTATTTTATTTTATTTAGGGGGCCCTCACTGCCACTACTTGGGATTCCTTATCCTTAACAATTACCCCTGGCTGCTGCTTGAGAATACCTATCCCATTTTCCATATTGCCCCAAGGGTGATCATCCAAACTCTTCAAGGTATCCAATCTGCTCTTACTTCAAAATTGTACATACCTAAAAACCTAGATATGAGACTTGGTCTTTTCCCATAGGGTGTGGAGGGGTGGGGGATTTGGAAGGGCAGTACAAGATTTTATTAAAGGGGTAAGGAACAGGGATCTACAGCAGGGCTAAAAACTACGGCAATGAGTTTCTACCAGAAGGAAGATCTCACCTCTGTTACTTCCAATCCCCACTCTAGTAAAACTCTTGTTCCGAGACCAAAATAACCACTACAAAAATGTGTGTGAACTTTGGGGAACTTCAATCCGATATAGCAAACAATAATGGGTTCCTAAAATCTCAGATAGAACTCTCAACAAATTTCCTCATTAAAACACTGACATGTAATGGTTCAGGTTGAATGAGTACAACTATACCAGAAGTACATGGTTTATACGATCATATGCTTTCAAAGCTCCAAGAAAACTGCTAGCCAACAAACTCTTAAAATCAGTTTCTATGCTGTGAAATGCATGTTAGCTGGATTCTCAAAGGAGGGCTCCCCAAAGAAGATGGGCCAATTAAGACCATATTTCAGAGTAAACTCACTCCAACTGCATCCTCAGTTATATCATATTCAAGCCTAATAATCTGAGTTTTGCATTATAAAATAAGATTTATTTCAAAATTATTTTCAGTTTTCTAACTCCCTACCAAACAATATGTCATATTAAATAACTATTCAAATGTTATCATTAGTTACAAAATGAAGAAAACTAACCTGTTCTTTAACAGCAGTATTCACATTGGTCAGGTAATGCTGACAAATCTGACAGAACACCCTCATTTGTTTCTTTAAACGAAGTAGGTCCTCCTGCAAAATAATTTATGACAAATGAAAATCAAAAGTATATATTTTGAATTTTGTTTTCTCAAAAACCATTCTCATAGACATTTTCACATATTACTCTACTAGAATCAAGATATAAAAGAAAAAAATTCAAGTGCCACACTATCAAAATGCTAACAAATGCTAATTAACTAAGTTAACTAACAAATATTCATTTATAAAAACAACTGCCTTCTTTTGCTCTATCATTCTTCATTATAAAAGAAGACATGAAAAAAGTATCACACAGACTGATTTTTATCAAATAGAAAGAAAACCTCAGATTTTTCTGGATAGTATCCTCTAGTACTCCAGAATTCAGTAGTATGGGAAGGCTTCTAAAATTGCATATGACAACATAACCCAGCATAAATTAGGGCTGACTACTGCGTATATTGCAATGTGATTTCTTCTATATTAATCCCTTTTTCCCTAAAGGAATGTTGATGAGCTATTGTAGGTTGCAATCTTTTCATTACACAGAAAATTATTAATTTATGAAACAAAAGCAGATTTTAAAAACCAAGGTTGTAGGAAAATTCATTGAGGATTTTCTACTTAATTTGTTTTGATAAGTTTTGGAAAAGACCCTTTTAATTTACCTTGCCAATTTCTTTAACTATGAAGACTAAGTTTTACTCTCATTTATTGGGAAACTGAGTGTTCTTGAAGGTCAATCCCAGAATAAAACGAGAGCACAAAAAAAAAAAAACACCTAGTCCAACATCTTCATTTTAATAATGAGGAAACTGAGGCCCAGGGAGATGAAGTGATTTGCAGCAGGACATACTTCACTTTTCACCTAGTCATTCCAGTAGTTTTTTCCTTTTTTTTTTTTGAGTAATATATGCTAAAACATGTTTTGTCTTTCAACAGCTCTCAATGTACATTTCTGAAATGTTGTTTGCATCTATATTAAATAGCCAAGAATGATTTACAAGTTTAAAATGAGAAAAGTTTTGTCTGGACATAAAACAAATTTCAATAATCACATTAAAAATATTTTAAATTGACTAGAAATGGAAGGACTTAAATTTAGTTAGGCAAGTGAGCACAGCAAGTAGAGTGGATGAAAGAGGACATTCAAATAACTAGTCCTTTTTCAACAGATCTCTATACTATCTGTACTAATATTTAACTACTGAATAGCACAAGACTATTAACACATACCTTAGTGGAGCTGCTTTCAGTAATTTTTGCTAGCTGCCAAAGGATTACATAGTGAGTACACTGCAAAGCATGAATAACAATCTATAAAAATAAACAAAAAAAAGTTAGGAAATGAAAAGTCAAATGTTTCTAGAATTTAACTTACAAAGACAACTTTTAAATACAAACCTGTTCAGGCATATCTCCATTTTCAATACCAGTTTTCAATAACTTGTAATTACAACCAAACAAATCCCATCTTGAAAGATCATGGGTACTGGAAGAAATTTTGAAAAGCCCAAGTCATTAAAAAGCCAAATTTAATCACTTTAGTTTGGAACATTATTGTTAATGGAATATTTATTGTTAGATTAACAGCAATAAGCCCCCTGTCCCCACAAAAACAAGAATCAGATCCAAATAACTTTCCCTTAAAGCTATTTTTTAAAATCTGATTTGCTTACAGCATTTTGAAATCATTTTTCAATTCAAAATTTAAGTTTTAGTATACTGAAGTATGCTTAATTATAAGGATAATTATAAGGTTCTTCAACCTCAGGAAATTTCTCCAAGAATAATGTAGCTAAATCCACAATGTGAAATAAATTAAGAGTTTAGTGATGGGGTCTTAGGAATTGTTAGGAATCCTTACTAGCCCTTCAGATAACATAAAATCTACAATATCTTTAACAGGCAATCATCCAACCACTGAGAAGCAGTCATTAGTAACATCTTATACCAAGGTATCTCTCTCTACCTACCTACCAAAGCAACCTGTTCTATTCTGAGAGAATAAATAATCATCAGAAAACTCCTCCTTAAAAATGAACCAAAATCTGCTTCACTGAAGCTTCCAACCACTGTTTCTACACTCTGGGGCCCAGTAAAATAAATCATAAAAGGTAACACTTACTTGTGAAAAGCAGTGATTCTTTTTAATGTTGACAGGACCTGATATGCATCATCCTCATCGGGTTCTTCCCCCTGTTGATATTAGTTTTACAAAATCAGACACTACAAATCACTATAGGAAAAGTCCTAGCTGATCAAAACAAAAACACCACCTTGATGACAGAAGTATGAGATGGGCAACAGCAACAGAACAACCACAATTTTCATCCCTGTTTCAAGGCCTGCAACCATTTTAGAGACATTGCAAACAGGACATAACAAGTGTTATATCACAGATATATTACAAATAAAGGATGAATGGGGAGAGAAATAAATGAATGGACATTCTCTTTTTCCAATGTTAATGAAAAACAGAAAGGGAGAAGTGAGTGGGGAAGGAAATCAAGCTCATAAAGTAGTTAAATTGGAGCACCTAAGGGAGGAACAATAAAGAAAACACTATTGCCACAAGTACCAAATGTGTATCACAAGAAACTCTCAAGGAAATATGGGCTAAATCCATGTAAAAGGAGAAGACATTAAATAAAAATTTAAATGTTGTAATACACTGATGTTAAGTCATTTTAGTTGTTCTGACTCTTAGTGACCCCACAGAGGTTTTCTTGGCAGAGATACTGGGGTGGTATGCCATTTCCTTCTCCAACATGTTTTACAGATAAGGAAACTGAGACAAACAAGGTTAAGAGACTTTCCTGGGGTTCACATATCTAGTAAGTGTCTGAGGTCACATTTGAACACAGGAAGATGAGTCTCCAGACCTGGCACTCTATCCACTGTGCCATCTAGTTGTAATAAACATCTCCAGGTATTCGAGTTTACAAAGCACTATATCTCATTTGAAACTGAAAGGTAATGTGGCTTAGTGAAGAGAGTTAAAAGTAGGTGGCAAGAAGACCTGGGTCAAATATCTGTTAGCTATGTGGCAAGTCCAGGTAACTCAGCTGTCTCAAATTAAAAAGAAGAACATTTCTCTGCCACAGAGACATGAGGATTAAATTCGCAAG
Source organism: Phascolarctos cinereus (assembly GCF_003287225.1). NCBI lineage: Eukaryota > Metazoa > Chordata > Mammalia > Diprotodontia > Phascolarctidae > Phascolarctos > Phascolarctos cinereus. The sequence continues at coordinate 50,640,777 of NW_027556291.1, forward strand.
CTGTAAAGAAATTCACTTTAGCTATTATTATCATCCCCATATTAAGATGAGGAGACTAAGACTGAGAAGTTAAGAAACTCTAAATCCAGTGGTCTTTTCTACAAAAATTAAACAAAAATGTTTAAGGTATACTCTTTTTTTTGATGGGCAATAACCCATCAATTAGGAAAATGCTAAACAAGTTATGGTACATGAATATGATGGAACATGATGAATACTATAAGAAATGATCAAGGAAACAGTTTGAGAAAAATCTGGGAAATTATGAAATGATACAATGTTAAGTGAGTAGAACCAGGAGAAAAAAGCATGAGATAAACAATAACACAAAGACACTTTGAAAGACTTAAGAATTTTGACTAAAGCAATGACTCACCTACTAACACAGGCAATGGAATCAGAGAACTAGTTAAGCGAGATTATCTTTCTGGAGACAGCCAATAGAAGAACTGGTTTTGCTTGATTACTCTTGCTTTAAGAGAGATTTTGTTTTTATTTTGGGGGTGGGGGGGAGGGCCCAAAAGAAAAGGGAGATTTTTCTCTAATTCATTTATCACATGTTTGTCATTTTAAACCATACATTCCCGTTTTAAAGTTATATCTAATGAAGAAGCAGAAGTTACTTTCAATATTTCCTCAAATTCTGATATTGTAGCCCAAAAATCATATTTCTCTTACAAAAAATTTACTGTATTTAATTTTAAAATGGTGAATTTTCTCACTAGTGTATCAATATATTTTAATTACTTGAAAACTACAAGCATTGTATAGTATAAGAGAATTCAAAAGGATAATCTATAAAACATTAAAACTGAACATTACATGGGTCATTTAATTTAAAACGAGAACTATATGATTATTGTAGTAAAGACAAAGGAGGTAAAACAGAAAGACTGGCAATTTGGAGTGGAAATACGGGCTTTTTCAAACGTACAAATAATTTCTATAGACAAAATAGTAACAATAAACAGCAAAAATGACAATATGTACTTATACTTTGAAAAATGCTTCAAATACATCACATTTGAGCCTAACAATCTCACTAAGTAGTTACTATAGGAATTAGTAATACCATTCTGTAAATGAGCAAACTGAGGCTTAGAGAGGATAAGTGATGATCATACTTGGTTTGAAGATAGGTCTTGCCAAGTAAAAGTTCTATCTACCAAATCATACAGCTATATGTGTGTGTGTGTGTGTGTGTGTGTGTGTGTGTGTGTGTGTGTGGTGTGTGTGGAGAGAGAGAGAGAGAGAGAGAGAGAGAGAGAAGAGAAAGAGAGAGACAGACAGACAGACAGACAGGCAGACAGACATATCCAAGATAATAAATAAGCCACAGAATTGACAAGATATAAGCCAGCTTAGAGGCCATCTAGTCCAAACTACAACTAAAACTGCATACAAACAATATTTTCCTCTCAAATATGCCTGAAAAAGAATCACAGGATATAAGCAAGGCTGAGCTTGTTTTACATATGAAGAAGCCAAGGCAAAGAGAGAGAAAATGAGTTGATCAAGGTCATGGTGGGATTTGAACAACTCCAGGGCAGGATTTTATTCTAAAGGAATCCTGTTGAAAAAGATACCAAAAAGTACACTAAAATATACTAAAAAACAGCAGCATTCTATAAAAATAAAAGAACCAGAAACAAACTGAGTGCTCAATGACAGAGTAATCACTAAAAAAAAATGCTAGATGAATATAATGGAATATTATTGTGCCAAGTTACTATGCAGCACTATTATGTCTCCTTGCCATTTCTAGAGTAACATATTATATCTCCCTGTAATGAAGAAATACCTCTTCTGACTTACTACAGTTCTCAATAGCTTCTAACCTGATACTATGATAGCAACAGAACTGTTTCCCTGAAGGAAGATTTTGTTCTATATGTACATATCCTTTTAACTAGCCAGCCTCCAGGCCTGGAAATCTCACCCTCCACTTCTTGACTTCCTTGGTTTCTCTCCTAAAATCTTACCTGCAAGAAGGCTTTCCCATCCCTACTCAATGCTACTGCTTGCCAAGTTATCCTACTTGCCTTGTTTGTACATATTTGTTTACATGTTGTCTCCCCAAATACAATGTGAGCTCCTTGAGAGCAGGGACTGTTTTAACTTTTTGGTGTGTCACCAACAAGCCTGAAACATGGTAAAAGCTCAGTAAAGGTTTGCTGACTTGACTAGACAAGTGCCTATCTCCAATCCTGCATTACCTCATAAGGCTGAGATGATTATGTGAAATGTTTTGAAAACCATAAGTTGCTATACAAACGTAAACTATTATCCTCCTCATCATCCCATTCATCTGGATCAGTGCTATGAACTACTCTTTGGTCCTCTCCTTTCCCCCATTTTGTTAGCCTTAGCTTTCTTCTTCAGCTTCACGCCATTCATAATCTAGTGAACTGTGTGAAGTGTTCCATGCAAATTCATCAACAACCTGTCAACTAATACTTCTATTTTTGCCTAGATCTAGTTCCAAGTTCTGATTTATCATCTTTCCATAGTTTCAGATAAAATCACTATAATCTTCTAAAATATGAACAAATTAGGGGCCTCTATTTTGGCAGAAGAATAATAAGCAGTATGGCAAGTGTCAAAAATGAAAGTTTGACCACAATTCTACAGAAAAGTAATTATAATCTAAGTTCATGGTATACTGAGGATGTTTCCCCATGGGCAAAAAGGACAAATACCTCTTGCAGAAAATCTTCAAGAAGTCGATTAAACTTATCTGCCAATTCATCTATCAATTGACTTCTTGCAATATCTACTCTGTTAAATATGGTGAACTCTTCATTACAGAGTGCATGATATGTTTTAGAACAAGCTTCCAAAACATCCGTATCTGTGTGCTTCTCTACAATATCCCGGATTTGTCGTAATAAGGCATCCAAATGCTGCAAAAAAGTCAATTAACATTTGTCAGTAAAACAAAGATATCTACGAAGTGTCTACCATAAGAGAAAGATGCAACACTAATAAAAATCGATAAGGCTCATAGTATGAGAGTCAGTTAGCCATACTACACTGTCCCAGCTCTTGTAGCCAACAGCATAGATTCATACCAAGGCTATACAAGGAAATTGAGAACCAAAATATTTCACACAGAGAACAAACCCATATTTGTAACCACCATTCTTTTCTAAGCAAATAAGCTAGGATATAAGACTACAAAATAATAGCCCGTTTGTGAATGAAGAGACTGGAGAATAAATTTAAAGTAGAAAAATAGCATTTAATGCATGTTTATTTCATATCAACTCTATAGAATTTATAATTAACATAAATGCTGATTATTTAAAGTGATACCGCTTGTTCCTAAATTAGACTATTTGATGGATAAAAGAAAAAATGAAATTTTCATTGTAATAATATATTAGGAAATGAAGGTGTGCAAGATTTCCTCACTGTGCCTTCCCGAGCTACTATAGATTTTTATTATGAATTGTGGCACTTACATAGACATTGACACCTAATTAAAGTTATTAACTTGTATTTGAGCATAATTTTGAACGTAAACCTATACAATATAATGGAACAGACATCATTTTTTAAAGGTTTAATACTAAATATGTAGATACCATCTTACCTTCTCTAATCGGCCAGTTGTATAGATTTCCAAATCAAAGTACTGAGGCAACTGCAACAAGTTAGTCACCTTTTCTGCATCTATAGAGTACTTTGAAATAAAAAAAAAAACACACAGTGAGAAAATAACAGCAATGTTAAATAAGCACTATTGGTAACAGTGTATTCGTAAAATAGTGTATTTGTAAAGTAATTACACATAAGTAGTTTCCAAGTGACAGTCAGTAGTCAATAATGCTGAGATAAGTTTTTTAACTTACTTTTGCTAACAACTGAGGAAGGGCTACCGCAAACAGTTCAGTAATTCTTGTTCTATCATCTAGTTGGGTCTTTTTCTCCTTTGCAGTCAGAACCTAAATTTAGATGACACACTAAGTACACTAAATGGCAAAGTTTAAAAAATACAAACACATGCAACTTCTCTCGTGGCTCTTACAACACTGTTTTGAATTATTCCATTCATTTAAGAATATTACTTTGCTTACTTTCAATAAAAATTATCTCAGATAAAAAAAATAAACACAAATTCTAAATTATATTTTTTATCTGCTATTAAATATCATATAGAAACTACTGTTGCTATATATCAATCCTGAATTAATCTATATGAGCAGGTTAATTTATACTAAAACTCTGGAAAATCAAGTAAAGTTTAAAAAATCATTTTTCCCATTTTTTTTTAAAAACCAGGAGGTGAAACCAATACATCCTATCCAACAACCCCTCATATCTACCTTTGAAAAACAGGAATAAAACTGAAACCAGGGATTATGTAAGAATATGCGCTACTTTACTGGACTCTTCTTCTGAAACCATGTATAGGAAATAAAAATCTACTTGTCAACTCTGTAATAATATATTAAAGATAATGTAAACTAGAGTACAAAAATGCTGAGTTGTTCTGATAACAGCCAAACTGAAATCAACAGTGGATGAACCTAAAACACACATTAAAATAACAAGGGAATTAGACCACAAGAAATCAACAAAAACATCAGGCTTAAACTTAGACAAAATAAAAAAGTCTATTTAGCTTATAAATCCAAATTATGAATGCCCCAAATCAACTGAAAAAAAAATGAAATAATGAAAATGAAAGATATGTTCGAAAGCTAGAAAGCAAATTCATAATGTCTGAAAAGAAAACTCAAGATCTTCAGTACAGTCATACCCTTTTTCCTGTCCCTCTTCCCACAGGAGGATGGCATTCGGCTGCTTGTCGAATGGTACAGAGCATTATTTCAATAAGTGCACTCTCCTGTCTGTCGGTTAATGCTGCAAATGAGAAAGACTTAATCAACTCTACCACCACATTACTTCAAATAATTATTCTATAACTGGCTCTCCTGTCTACAACCAGGTTTTAAGAGATTCATTCTTCTCAGATGAAGAAGTTTACCTTGAAAAATGCTCCTGGTAGCTGCATCCAACAATACACACACACACACACACACACACACACACACACACACGATAGACAGATGTCCCAAAAATTAGTTTTAAGAAGACTACTGGGAAACCACACAAGTGTACACCCACATATATCATCTGAAATTATTTAATGTAATAATTTATGTAAAATTAGAATTATATCACTATTAGCATACAAAAGAACTATTCAAAAATCAAGCCTGATTAAGCCAGAGATCTAATTTCTAAAGAGTCTAGATAAACTACAGTTAACTTTCTTACGTTCTTCTCCACTGAGCGGTTCTTCCAACAGCAAACTATTCATACACTCCCAGTCCTTCAGCAGCTCTGTAGCACAGTCCCACATGCTATCCACAAGGTATGCTGCATGTTCATGCAACTGCAATGAACATGAATATGTTCTTAGTTAAAAACTTAACTGTTTCACATCATATCCCTTGCAGGGACTGTCTGCTACTTCTTGCCACCAAACAAAAGACTAAGATTTACAAAGAAGAAAGGATCAGCACAAAACAGAAAGGAAAAACCGCAGGTAATTTCTCTAGTTGGATCATGACCTGAAATCACAGCAAGCTCTGAGAATGGCTCCTGGTAATGACATACGTGATAAGCTTTATGGAAAAGAAATTGGGACACTTTTTAAATGGCTAAAGAAATTGTAGTACATGTACAGAATAAAGTATTACTGTGCCATAAAAATATGATGAATACATAGAAGCATGGAAAAATTTAAATGAAATGATGCAATGTGAATTAAAATATAAAAAAAGTATATACACAATGATTACACCAATGTAAACAGAAAAAAACCACAAAGATCTATGCTGCAAAATTACAGAGAATAAGGAAGAAATATGAGAAGGGATCTGCTTCTCCCTCCACCCCTAAATCCTTTGCATAGGTAAATGACCCACGTATGTGAAACACAGCGTATACTCTCAGATTCTGACAAATCTTTCCTAAATTTTTTCTGAATATTCTTTTTTAAAAAAATTTCTTTATTAAAAGGGATACCTCTCAGAGAAAGGGGAGAAGGGGAATCTGAAATACAGGATGAAGTCTAGGTGAAGTAAAGCATGAGTCATAAATAAAAATCTATTTTTAAAACTGAATACTTCATAAATGACAGCTTGATATACATCAAAGAAGGTTCATCATATTGTTACTTGAACATGTGACCAAAAAGCAGGATTTATATCCACCCTTCAATTTTCCCATCTGAAAAATGAGGAGTTTGAAACAAGAAGATGTATAATGTTCCTTTCCAATGAGAACATTCTAAATACAAAGCTGTAACTAGAAAAATACTGTGAATGTTTGCTGTACCTCATTCAAAATAATAGACTAAATATAGGTACCAAGTCAGGATAATTAGGCAAACACAAGGAGGCTCAGTTCAAAGTGGTCTAGAAATATTCAGCCCATGTAGAGCCTTGCTTTCCCTGTGTGATAAGCGGAGTCATATATAAATTCAAAAGTAGCTTTATTTTCCCTTTTAATTTTTATTCTTTTTTAGAGTAGCAACTAATTTGTTTTTAAGTTTCATAATTCCCTAAATTAACAAACTATCACTTACATAGTAAAATAAAATTGATTAGGTGGCTTCAGATGTTTACTATGAAGAGATAAGCTAAGGCATTTGCTCAGAAATTGTGTATAAATTTTTTCCCACTGGTTTGCAAGAAGTGCCACTAAGTACATCATATTTAATTATAAAATATAATATGGATTTGTAAAACAATTGGAAGACGATACAGTTGTTTAGAACTTTAAATAAAAATTGATCTCCATGTGTATTCAAGATCTGAAAGAAAGGTCTCAATTTGGGGCACTCCAGAGTCTCTATCATTGACTTAACAATAATTTTATTTAATCTTTTTGCCTTTTTAATAAAAGCCACTGTTCAAAGGTGTAGAAAAGAAGTAAAAAATTTTTAAAAATACAGTAAATTACAATGTTGGATTATCCATAAATTTCCTGATTAACTTTATTAACAAAAATGTGGATTCAGTTATAATCAGCAGGGACAGGATAAAATAGCCATATGTCTGCAGAGTGGTTCTTTTTAAAGTCTTTTCATGTATATTGCCTCATTTAATTCTCATAAAACTAATAAGATAAACAACCACAACAACCATGTACATATAACCCAAAGCAAAGTCAACAAGGATACTTCATACATAGAACATGTTGATGGTCTGTGAATAGGTAATATCTGTACCTGCCACCTGCCATTCCTGCCTGCTACTGTGTTTGTCACAAAGCTAGAGAAGGTTAAACTCATCAGGAAGAAAGCAGGCCCACTCTATTACCATTAAAATATATCAGTAATCGCCGATTTTAAAAAATGTAATGACACTGTATATTATTTATACAATAAATTACAAATACATTAAATGGCTTTAATCTAACTTGAGCCTATTCTACCAGCAGGAGTATCTATCAAGGCGATCTTCTAAAATTAGCAATTATGTTGAAATTAGCAAAAACGTTGAACAGAGTGTAAAAATGCCAACTAACCTCACTTTCTAAAAAGAAAAATACCAACGTCTTGACCAGGTTGGCGTTTGGGCTTTGTCTTCCCCTTCTTTTGAGGATTCCATCTTCTTCAGGATCTCTGCGACTAAAAAGCCTACAACCAAGCAAACTATTTACTATTTGAAAAACAAAGAATTTTCCCAATTTAAAAAAGATGTTTTCCAAATTCATTATGGCTAACAATTTGAGAAAAGACAAACACATTCTCTTGGTCCAGTCTGCATTATTCTCTCCATTTTTAGAAAATGGACTATTTTTATTTCATTCTCCATCAAAATCCTTTAAAACTTTTCAACTTCACAAAATGAACCATGTTTTCAGCAGGAGACATTTCATGTATTTCAATTCATCAAATAAAGGCTTTTATTCTAAAGGTACTGCACCAATCTTTTTCGAACTCACTTATCAAGTCACATCCCCTAACAAAAAAGGGAAAAAAAATTTAATTCAGCTTGAAAAAAAGAAAAACTACAAACTTAGACCTAGTAGTACATTTCTATGGATAATACAGAGTTTTGTTTCAAAAAAAACAAAAATTAAAATAGGGTAATGAGATGAAGACACGGTACTAGAACCTAATATAGTAAAAGTTAAAATTTTCTCTATGTAATTCAAGTAATATAACCTCATGAGGATAACATCAAAGCTCATAACAATGTCTGACTCCATGTAGTTTTAAGTTCTTTCTGAATAGAACCATACTAATTTCCCACAAAATTTGCTCAGTGATCACTGAGTTCCGTTATATATTCACTCTCTCTCTTCTGAGGTATCATATACTTCCAAGCCCTGCCCCCCCAAATAAAAACAAGTTAAAAATCACACAAGGTAAAAGAAGGAGCATTTAATAAGTGCCTACTATGGGAGAGGTGCTGTGCTAAGTGTTTCATAAATACTTTATTTCATCTTCCCAACAACGTTGGAAGGTAGGTTATCCCCATTTTACAGCTGAGGAAAGTGAGGTAAACAAAGGATAAGTGATTTGCCCACTGTCAAAAAACCACTAAGCGGGGGAAGCTAGGTGGTGCAGTGGATAGAGCACTGGCCCTGGATTCAGGAAGGCCTGAGTTCAAATCCAACCTCAGACACATAACACTTACTAGCTGTGTGATCCTGGGCAAGTCACTTAACCCCACTGTCAAAAAAAAAAAAACCAAAAAACCTACTAAGTATCTGGAGCCAGAATTGAACAAGTCTTCCTGACTACCAATTCTGAAACTTCTTCTGATAGCACCCTAAAAGAAAATGCATGGCTCAAACGTTTCTGGATCTAAAACCTTATCAGGGAAATTTAGTAAAGCTTCTATTAAGTCAGTGATACAGAAAAGAAATAACTAGACAGAAGTAAATCAAGTTCAGTATCCCTAAAAGCTTTATTCTAAAGATCAGTCTACTGAAACATATTTTGAGACAAATAAAATGAATACATTCCTCGTTCAGGGGTAGAAAGCACAATGAACTGGGAATCAGAGGCTCCAGGCACTAACTACTTTGGTGACTGGGAGAAATCACATTATTCCTTGGGCTCCATTTTCTTCACATTTAAATGAAGCCAGACAACTAGATGGTTTGCAATTTTTTGTTTCAGCACCAAATCAACTGAGTTTATCATTTTGTAAAAAAATAGCACTGAAAATGATACAACCTGGGTTTTTTTAAGTAATATTAAATATGGAAAAAAGCAACTTGATTTAAACTAACATTTCCTTAAGTGGAACACTGTTTTGGTTCTGATTCTTAAGTTAAGACATAGAAAAATATAAATGTTATGAAACTTAACAGAGAAACCTAAACTTGACTTACTTTTTATAAAGAAATTCTCCTGCTGCTACTGCAACTGGCCGGTGGGCTGAATAAACCAAATGGTACACATTTTCACAGTCTTCTGCAGTAAGAACTTCTTCACTACTCCTACAGGAAAAAAGAATCAGGATTTACTCATTTTTCAGTTTTGTAATTTCAAACCATAGTTCAAAGACAAAAACTCCACAATTGGGGCTTCCTCCCAAAATTGACAATTCAAAAATAAATGAAATTAGCCTTATTCTATGTTAGCAGGCACAAATACCTACTTGCCCTGATCAACCAGGCAAATGGCCACCAATCACCACCTGACAGTTCATCATTAATCAAGGAAAATGGCGGTAACATTGGAAGAATTATAATCAACCTAACTAAATAGTATGAAAGAAAAAAAACTGAAAAGGAGACAAAGAGAAGTGGATGACAGTCACTTGTGAACTCATCTGCAGTTTCACAACACTGTCTTCAAGTTTGAACCCTTTCTTGCACAAATCCTTAGCCACTGATTGCTTTCATGTGTCCTGAATCATAAAAAAGCCTTGAGGGTGAAGTGAAGAACACTGACCAAGAAGGAAATACAGCACTAACAAAGAGCTACAGAATGTGAGAGTTGGAATTTATTTTAGAGGTCATCTTACAATCAGCTAACAATACAGAAGAGATAATAAGACAAGTGAAAATTTTTACATCTCATAATTCTATTACTACTTAAGTAACAGAAAGAAAGTCAAACTACAATATTTCGAAAAAAAAATATGCCTGGTAGTACAAATATAAAGTATAAATGCAAACCATAAATCTCTGGGGAAAAAATGGACACATTTCTGTTACTGTATGACATATTACCAAAGACAAATGACAGACATATACTAAGAACAGTAAATGGCTAATGCTCCGCTGGTACCCATGTAATATCAAGAAATCTAAAAACAGGCCCTAACATATTGGGCATACTGCACTGTGGAGAAATTATAGAGAGAAGAACACAATGAGCAGACACATGGGCTATGCTCTATAATGCTGAAGAGAGTAACCACACCGACAGGATCAAAGGCCAAAATAAACGCACAGTACCATCATATTTAACTCACTTCGATGGCAGAAAAAGGCCTCAGACAAGTGATTTTGCAGGCATTTCTGAATGAAACATTTCTAAATTTCTAAACACTTAGAAACATTTCTAAAAAGTTTCACACTTTTTCTGTCTTCCTTCTCAGTTGACTTTCCCTTCTTTACTAATTGCCTACAGTCTAAAAAACTGGATAAGCAAGGTTGTTGGAACCTGAAATAAGTTAAGAATCAACAAGCTGTGGTGCATGTGACCGATGGAATATAATTGTGCTTTTAAGAAATTATGAATATGAAAATATGGCAAAAATTACTACTGAAGTCATAGAAACCAGAACCAGAAATATACACACAAAGACTATGACATAAATAAAACAACAAAACAAAGTGAACTGAATGCAGAGCAGACATGGCCCAAAAGAAAAGGTGAGAAAGCACCTCACTCCCTTTTTTTGCAGGAATGGGAGCCTATGGAATGTGCAACACTGCTTATGATGGCAGACTTGGTTTTTATTCTTTGTCACAAGGGATGGCTCTCTGGAAGTGGAAGGAGGAAGCCACTACTGAGAAAATACATAACATTAAAAAAATGCTACCACTATTATGTTTCACATATGCTTTATGTTAATCATTTTCCAATATTCCCAACCCCCTAGTGAACCCTCTCCTAAAGGAAAGAAAAAGCAGCTAAGTAAGCCACTAGTCAAAATGACTGCCCCTAACATGTCTCAGAGTTTTCTCATCTATTATACCAATTAAACCAAGTTCAGCTTCCTTTCTGATCAGTTTCCTTTCACATTACTACAATCATTATGTAATGTATTTTCCTTGCTAAATACATCAGTTCATTCAAGTTTACAACCATTTCTCAGAATTTCACATTTTATAACATATTCATATTTCAATTGCTCCTCAAATGATGATCACTATTTCCAATTTACTACCACTACGATGTAACATATGATCTCATAAGGTTTCTCTTCAATCTTAGTCTACTCGATCGTTTTTAAATATCTGAGACCCTAATTGCATAGAGCAGTAAAGATAATGTTCAGTCTACAAAGTTTCATCAAGTTGCTTTTCAAATATGATAGCTTCTCAAATTTGTAAGGAACTTCAATAGCCAACTAGTCTAACCATGCCATTTCTCTCCACACTGTCAATAACAAGCCATCTAACATCATATTACAAGGAAGAGAAAGTTCATTCAACTTCAAAATACCTTTGGTTTTTCTCAGCTCAACTTCCTTTCCCACCTAATGTTCCTAAAAACTGCCCTGAGGCCATAGAACAGATCCTGAGAGAAACATGCTATAAAAGTTCCTCAGGAATTCTCATTTCCCAAAAATCTGAAAAAGTAGTTCTTAAATGTACTTAAGTGACTAATTTTATTCAAAGAGCTCCAGACTAGGATTCAGAAGCCCTGGGTGCTAATGGTTGGTTCAGGAAGTAACTGGTACTATGAACCAGAGCAAAACATGATCTCTGTAAAAATCAATGTCCTCACCTTCCCCTCAAATGAGGGAGTTAGGCTCAGTGAGGGGCAGCTAGGTGGTACAATGGATAAAGTCCCTGGACTAAAGTCAGGAAGGTGCATCTTCCTTAGTTCAAATCTGGGCCTCAGACACACTTAGATGGGTGACTCTGAGCAAATCACTTAACTCTGTTGGCCTCAGTTTCCTCATCTGTAAAATGAGCTAAGGAAGGAAATGGCAAACTGCTTCAGTGTCTTTGCCAAGAAAATCCTAAATGGGGTAACAAAGACATTGAAACAACTGAACAACAGGAAAAAAAAGAGGCTCAATGAATCTAATTAAAAACTCTTTCCCCACCCCATGCTGCCTTCATCATCTATTCCCCTAATCAACTGAGAAAACTTGAAGGTTGCAAAGCACCAAAATCTCCTCTCTCATACATCTTTCTCAGTCACTCCACTAGTCTATTTTTTCTCCTTGCTAAGTCTAACTCTTTAATGTATACCTTCTAGGAGATGGTCTGTCAACTCACTCTCTGCACCCCATACCCTGAATCTCTCCCTTTCTTCTGCCTCAATCCCTGCTGCACAAAAACATATGCAAATCCCTCCCAGGATCCTGCCTGCCACTCTCCAAAAGCTACTATCTTACCCCTACCTTTCTTGGTCATTGATGACAAACTACTAGAAAGGGCCACGTTCATCTGCTACCTCTATTTTATCACTACATATTCATTTCTCTCTCCTCTCCAAACTGGGTTCTGATTATATCCCCTTTACTGAAATTATTCTCTCAAAGGTTAGCAATTGATTTTTTTCCCCTTAATATTCATTCTCCCTCACTTCCAGGAAGCTTTTGACACTCCTAACCACTTCCCTAGTTGCATTCTCTTTCCCCAATTAGATACTTCTTGGTCAGTCTTCTTTGCAGAATCTTCATGTATATACTACTCCTAAGCATAGGTGACAGCTCTAAACTAAAGCCCTTTAATAAACATTTATTAAGTACCTTTGAGGGTGGAGCAACTTTCAAAAAGTCACACAGCGAAAGAATCCATGCAATTGTATTCCTTAATTTTTGAGTTATAGTTTATAAATCCTTTCAGACTAAATGCAAGGAGGAGGAAGAGGAGGCCAATTTATACATTATGAATGTTTTTAGTCCAAAAAGACCATTACTGTTTAATTTTCCAAATGGTAAATCATCCTATCTTGGCTGGGTCTATAGGGCCAAGGGAGTGCACAGTTCTTGCTCTGTTGTAGACTATTACAGTAGCCACATGCTTCCAGGTGTTTTTTATACCTGGCTAGAACTCCCTGTAGACAGCAACTTGTTTAATGAAAGGATAAATCTAATGAATCTAAACTGTGGGGAAAAAAGCTCAACTACAAAGAAAAGCAGTATGACAGTCCGTACTCTCAATAAGCTCATTCTAAAGGAAGAAGACAACATGCAAATGACTACACATAAACAGTGGGTGTGTGTCTATGTGTGTGTATACAGGATAAAATAAATACAATCAATAGAGGGAAGGAACTAAAATGAAGAGGTACTGGGAAAGGTTTCATAGAGAAGATGGAATTTTGTCTGGGACTTGAGAGAAGACAGGGAGACTAGAGGAAAGAGTTGGGGGAGGGGGAGACAGAAAGACAAAAAATAGACCCTGTTCTCAAGGAGCTCAGTCTAATTGGAGAGACAACATGCAAACAAGTATTTGCAAAGAAGTTACATACAGGACAAGCTGGAGTTGATCTTAGAGTGAAGACCCTACCATTAAGGGGGACTGAGAAAGGCTTCTTGAAGAAAGCAAGACTTTAGCTGAGACTTGAAGGAAGCCAGGAGTTAGAGATGAGGAAGGAAAGCATTCCTGGCATGGGAGATAGCCAGTAAAAATGTTGGGAAATGGAATGTCTGGTGCATCGAACAGCAAGAAGGCATGGGATGAAGAAGAATCCAGGTGATGGCAGTGTCAGCAGAGAAAGAGGCCTTAGAAACAGATTAGATATGAGGGGTGAGAGTGAGTGAGGAGTCTAGCATGACACCTAGGTTGTATGACTGGGAGGATAGTGGTGCCCTTTACATGTGCCTACAGGAAGATGCAAAGGTTTGGTGGGAAAGATAATGAGCTCAATTTTAGACCTGTTGTGTTCAAGATGTCCACCAGATATCCAGTTTGAGATGTCCAATAGGACACCAGAGAAGCAATACTTACTAGGAGTTAGCACAGAAGTTTGGCCACATTCTATTTTCTTTCTACACTCTATTCCTTGATGATCTCATCTACTCACAAATCATCCTCTATACAGATGAATCCCTAATTTTTCAAAAGAATTTTAGTCACACAGCACTAAACTTCATAGAGGAGATCTCCACCAAGATGTGTTCTCAACATTTCAAATCCAAAATATCGAAAAACTATTCGCATCATCTACTTCATAATTAGCATATACTGAAAACTTCCCTATTTCTGTTGTAGACACCAAAATTCTCTCATAGCCTTAGCATCATAGAATCCTGCCTCTCTCCCTTTCCACCCTACATATCTTGGGGCCAAATCTTATTGATTCTGTCTTAAGAAGATCTCACATTCCCCTCCTCTCTCCATAAACAATCATTACCATAGTTAAACCTATTTCCTAGACTAATAAAAAGTCTCTTATTTGGTCTCCTACCAACCATATCACTTGAGTTTAAAAATTCGTGGATTTCCACATAGCAGCCAAAATAATTCTTGTAAAGCAAAGATCTGAGCATATCATTCCCATACTCAAATCTTAAGTGGCTCCAGACAAAATCTAGGATAAATATGAACTCCTCAGCCTGTCCCTCTTTACACTCTGGCTTAAAAGATCCTACCTTTGCAGACTTACACTCCCTCCACATATTCCCTAAAGCCTCAAATTCCCCATAAGTGGAATGTAACCCCTACAGAAGTACTCAGCTTAGGTACCAGTCTCCACAATGAAGTCTTTCCTGAAATCCTTTTACAGACTCAAAATACGTTTCATTTAGTGATTCAGGTACAGGCGATATGCACCCATCACCAACTTGACCCCACCTCCAGCTCCCTAAAAGAATGGTTTTGTTTTTCTCTTAAGTATCCAGAATGCCTAAGATGATACCACATACACAGTAGGCATTAAATAATGTTAGCGGATTTTCAATTTTTTTCCACCAAGTTTGACACTAATAGTTGATAAACTTAAGCAAGCTAATTGTGACTCATCTCTTTGAATATGTCTGCACATACACATTTATGCAATAAATGTAGTTACTTACTGTAAAACAAGAGTGAGTAATTTTATTGCTTGCACTGCAACGTCATATTCTTTATCAAGGGTCATGGAAACAATTCTATCCTAAGAACAGAAAATAAAGTATATTTGAAGGGGAAAGGAATATAAGCAAATAAAAGTCAGTTTAAAATACAGGTAATTTGCTTGACAATATCCAACACTACTAACCTTGAATCGACTGGTGAAGAGCTCCAGTTTGGAATTCAACTCCTTATTATAATAAAGCCCTTGCAGTGCAGTAAGACACTTTAGTCTTACCTCCCCTTGCTAAATAAAATTGAAAGACAGATTAAAAGTATACTTAATTTTACATTTTAATCTTCAAGGTACATAATATTGTCAACTAAAATGGAAACTACCCTACAGAAAAAAAATTCAGAAACCTACATATATATAAAAAAACCTATTTTTTTCACTGAATTATTGTGATACTTGGCAATGGAGAAATGAAAAATTAACACAATCCTAAGGTTACATGAATGCCTTTGTATTATTATTACATCTGTGCATAAATGATGTTGTACATAGTGTCAAGAATAACTTCCTACCCTAAAAAAAAAAATTCACGTCTCTAATAGCATGAAAGGTGCTATATGCCTCGTTGCCCTTAGATGTCAGTGAAATCTTAACCCATATGAATCCAGTGAAAACAGTATCTGAGATAAGCCATATAAAAGTATTTCTGACCTTTGCATTGCTTATTATACTTAAATAGAGTTAGCACATATCATTTTATATATACATAGCTAGGTCCATGTCTATACACCAATGTAAAATATCCATCTACATCATTCAGGGAATTCATCTTTAAAGTTAGATATATTCTTTCCATACTTCTTGGTCTAAGTACTTATAAAAAATGTCTAAAATACTTAATGATATCAGAGTAATCAGTTCTCTCCAAATTCAAAGGACTCCATGAAATACAATTTGAAAAGTTAAAGAGGCAGAAATATATTTTCAAAAAATGAGGGATAGTACCTAAGACGTCTGATGCATCTGCATGTTGTATAAAAAGAATGTATTATGTACAACCTACCTTATCATGCATAGTCCATCCAACGTACTTTAAATAGCTGTCATTAAGAAAGGCATCACTGTACATTTTCATCCATATCCCAATCTCTTCAATACAAATAGCACGGATTTCTGCTATAGCATCACTGAATGAAAAGTAAGACAGTTATACCTACTAATAATACTGTAGCACAGTCTATGTTCACTCAACAAGTAGCATTTGGTGTTCTCTACGTATATACCACAGTAATAAATACAATGCCAATTACAAATAGTACAAAAATAGTGTCCAACAAAACATGACCTGGTTTTAGCTCCAACCACCCTCCCTAATAGCTCCCCCTGCCTACAGAAGAAATTATTTGACTTACCGGTATCTATGTACAAAGACTCCTTTAAATATGGCATTCATCATATTTTCTATTTCATCTTGATTTTCCTGAAGCTAAAAGCACAAACACAACACTTAATAAAATGATTTTGTTGGTGGACACATGTTCCAAAAGTACAAAAGATCTTTTTGGAGGAGGGGGGCACCTATAACATTGCTCCTCACTGAGACAAAGTTTACTGTCGTACAAATATGTCCTGGCAATTCCACTCAATTTTGCTTTTCAAATGTAGCACTGAAAAAATGTATCTTATATACTGAAAATGCTTGACCGAAAAACTTCACACTTTGGGTGTAGCCTTTCAACCAGACCAAACTGATAGAAAAAAACACACCTCTCTTTACTTTCTAAGAAATTTTGAAAGCATCATTTTAATTGTTAAACTAAATCCTGAATTACATAAAATTTGAAGTAATTCATTTTATGTCTGTGAAAAGGGAGTTAGAAAAGTCAGACGAATAATTCAGTGCCAGTGAGCTAGTTAAATATTGCCTATGCCCAGAAATGTACTGACAGCTAACCATACTGTTACCCATTTACCTCTTTCCTCTTCTGCAGCAAAAGTTCCAGCCTATCATTTGCTCGCTTTCCAATCATTTTATTTCGCTCCGCTTCATACTGCCTCTGTGTATTGTCCATGTTAATGCTAAGATTTAACGCCACATTCACCAATGCTGTCATCAACTTCATAGCTATTTTTTAAGATAGAAGAATCAGAAGCAAAGAACAGCAATTTTAGGTCATTTTAAGCTAAGTTCAAACCTACTATTCACATGAAAAAAAAGACAAAGTTCAGGCAGCTGCCACAACTATACTCAAAATTCTCTATTCTGCCATACAACTAACAATACATCCTTTAAAGGATGTGGCCTTTCAAAACTGACCTTCTTTACAATGAAGTCTACTCTGTAAGAAAAACTGAAAGTCTAGGTTCCAGTTTTTGCCCTTCTTTTTCAAAAAAATTCATTTAACACCTACTATGAGAAACAGCATGACAGCAGATAGAGAGCCAACCCCAAAAAGGGTTCTATACTGTGACCTATAATGGCTGTGTGACCCTGGGCAAGTCACATTGACAGAATCCTATAGTAAGGGTCTAAAGTTGCAGATCTGCATTGGCAGAGCATCTTACTGGGTGTTCCCTATACTAAGGAAATCACAGGTCAGCCATTACACTGCTTACTCCAACCACACTAACAAAAAAAGTGCGTGAGCACACAGGGTGCATCTATATCTTCAAAAAAATCTCAGCAGGTAGTATGCTCCATTAAATAATCAAATAAAAGCTGAAGCTGATGGGTGAGGGAAAAAAAGTTTCTAGAACAACAGGTCCAAATGAAATAATGAAATTTATACAAATCACAAAAACAGTGATTTGACTAATACTCATGCAGCCTTTAACTGGAGTTTTAATGACAAGCTTTCACCCTACTCTTCTCAGGAACTTTTTTTTTAAATAGAATTTTTATTCTTAGAAACATTGTAAAGAATATCATTTGATGGGCAAAGTAACATGTAACGAAGGAGATCAGATTAGCTGGTGCTATATTTGGTGAACTCTAGTCTCTGTCAGATCCTACCCATGTGCAAACACAACAAAATGCCTACTTTGATGATGAAGAAAGCAGGTTCATTATCAAAGACACATAAAGGCTAGATTTCCTCATCAAAGTAGCTTAAAATAAAAGATACTTCATAAGACTGCAAAATAAATGTGCTTAAATTTGAGTGTCAAAAAATTATGACATTAAACTGATTAATTTATTTAAAGTTGTTGATATTAAAAGCTGTAAAAACTTTAGACTATATACCCTACCTATATAGCTTTGGAATGGAATTAATGACTTATGCCCTACAAAAATCTATTAGATAAGAGCACAATATTTTCTTTACAATTTATACATTTTATTTGTTCAAATAAAGGGCACTATAAATAGAACTATTATTAAGGAAAAAAACATTAAGAGAACTTTAAATTTCTAAACAAAAAAAGTGTGCTATAGCCAAAGTTAAGGGATTTAATTCTTAAACAAATTAGAATATGAATAATCAACTGTGGAATATTGAGCATTTTCTACTTCAGCAAAAGATAATGATGGGAGTCAAAAGATATTTACCATAACATCACTGAACTAGAATCAAGATAAATGGGTTGAAAATAAACTTAACTAAAAAAAAATCAGATAATTCAAGTTATTCAGTATTTTGGATAAGGTTATTTAATCTATCACCCTCCTATCTTTAATAAAAAACAAATGTGTTCACATGACAGTAGAAAATTATTCTATGATGTTTTTAAAAGAGGGAGAATCTACATCCCTTCCAAAAATAGTTCTAGGACTAAACCTTAGAAGATATTAAGACTCGTATTAATCTTACTTGACATGTTCATTTTAGTCAAAGTTGACACACACAAATTGTTAGAAATACGTAAAACAATGAGGTAGTAACTAGTACTATAAATCCCCCTAAGATCAAAGTGTACTATGCAAGGAATTTTCCAATGCTGCAACTGATGAGGCCCTAAAGAGAGAATTAGGCTTTGCTCTCTCTACTTGGTTCCCTCTTCATATCACACTCCAGACTGTGCCCTGGCCCCTGGCCATTTATATAAAAGCTAAGCTTAAAAAACAGTACCATCATTATAAATGGGTACCCAATAAGGAAATCAAGGGTTCTCACAAATTTTAACCTGCCATCCCACTCAGCCATTTAGTATATGTCAGCCCAGGGGCCAGTGACTTGTATAGTAGAAGAGGCCTTCTAGTGATGACAAGATTCTAAACAAAATTAACCTGATAATTAGCCAGTTTATGAACTGTTGAACCATTTATCTTACCTTCTGAAGCTGCACATAGGAAAGAATTGGAAATGCTAACCTGCCAATGTGCTGGTATGTCGAAATGCTCTGACTTGAGAGTCAGACAATCCTGTAAGCAGTGAAATGACCGTATCCATCATGTACTCATCATATATGATACTATATTGACATTGCCTCACTAATACACCAATGAATTCACAAAAACTGGATTTGAATTTCTTCCACTGAGGACCAGCCATGGTGAGTGGATAATCTCCACTATCCTAAAATAAAATTTTAAAACATCAATTTCTTTGCAAATATTGACACAGAAAAATGTTACATGGGCAATGAACACTAATAAAGACACACTTTACCTTCTTATTGCACTGAAACCAAAGCAAGGAATACTAGGGGAAGTAAAGGATTGTGAAGAGGAAGGTCTTTTTACCTTGGAAACAGTTCTAGCTTTCAAATATGAATATTCAAAAGGAGAAGGTAAAACCTATCCAGCATTGATAAACCCAGGTGGCCATCATCTACTATTAATTCAAATATGGTACAGCAAGTAAGCTTAAAATATCAGAATAAGCAAAAAAAAAGTTAACTGTACAACTGAGTAATGTGACACACAGTGGTAATATGAAATACAATTTTCTTCTCACATTATATTCACATAGTTCTCAGCTTAAAATAAAAATAGTGTCTGTATCAACTGACACCACCATGGAAGGAACTATAGAATTCTGTCCATACGGACTTTTATGATGTTCCTATCTAACCCACATCTGTGTGCCTCAAGAGTTTGTTTAACCGAAGAATAACACTTAGTAACTACACAACAAAAGTTCACAGTGTCATATACAATCCTCTTTTCTGTTCTTCTCTGGATAAAGAAATGATTGTCAAGTTCATAATAAAAAAAAAAAGAAAAAGAAAAAAATTGACATTTCAGTCAAGGGAGTTTTGCTATTTTGCTATTCAATAGAATAGCATAGCATTATAGCTTTCTCCAAAAGAATTTTGAGTTCAATCAAGCACTGCATTTTAAAAGCATGAAAAAAAAAACCCACAACAGCAAAACTGGCCACCACCAAATGCCAATTTTTGGCAAGGAAAGCACAATGGCTGCATATAATGGTAATAGCTAATTTAACAGTCAATTTCCTCTTTCCTCAAGATTTCATTACAAACAAAAGGAGTCTTCAATGATACATTAACATTAATTATTTGATTTTAGAACATGTAGTGATATACATACTATGAAGAAAAACCTAAGGTGTGACAAACTCCATTTAAAATGTCAATAACGAAAGATATCTTACACTAGAAAGAAAAGGGCCAGTTGTGCATACAGTATTTTAAACTGAAAAAACTAGGAATGTGGCTCAGTAACTTCTACTTATAAAGTGGTATTCTCATCAGAATTGTTTTAAGGTATTTTAGAAAAAATTCTTAAATCTTTGGCAACTGAATGTCCTAATGTTTCCCTTTTTTTAGAGTAACTATTAATTTACATACTTTAATTCATCTATAATTTCATCTAATTCATTACAAACAGTAGTTAATCTAATTTTTATTCAAGTCCAATTCTGATGTCCCTTCATGGCACAGCAGCAACTGTGAGGTTCTGCTGGCAATGACAGCACAGCACAAGCTCTGCCAGGCTGACCAGAAGCATAGGGGTCAGTGATGTAATGAATGACCATTTTCCAAGGACCAATCTTAACTCAGTTCAGAAAAGAATATCACTAGACTGATTATAGAGTAAACTGTTTGATCACAGTGACTATTAAAGACATAATAAATGATATCCAAGAGTAAATGGCATACACATAACAATGGAATCACAGGTCAAAGAAAAAATTAAAGTATCTAAATTTCTATCAGGATTTCTCTTTTAATTAGCACATATAAAATCTAATATTAAAGATGAAATTAAAGTAAAAAACATTAGCCTTGATTATTTGTTAACTACTGGGTAACTGATTTGTAAATACTGACTTGCTCAGATATTTCAAACTTTTTGCCTGACTAGCTTTTGGATGTTTTTATTAGATCCATCTCTAGAAATTAGGCAAATGAATCTCAAAATCAATTGTATCTTCTCCTTAGAAAGCAAAGCCAATGTCTTTGGAGAAGATAAAACTAAGAACTAGCTAAAGTGGTTTTACAGTTATTTGTGATAAATGATAAGAGAAATCACTTTTTCATCAAGTTTATAAGGTTTCTTTTTTAATCTAATAATGCCAAATGAGGGAACTGTTGAAGGTTGTTGGCCAGTTCTCAAATTCTACTTAGTTGTTTGTATCCCTGAGTATATCTAAATGGAAATTTCACAGAATACCATGATAAAAGTGTTAAACCATAAAGATCAAATTCTTACTACTTTAATAACAAGTATGTCTTCACAATTAAGCTAAAATAACCATTCTTAAAACTCTGAATTATAAAATTAATTTAGTGAACAAAAATGTTAGCTTTTATTCTTTCTTCTGATAAACAAAGCCCAAATTTCGACCATAAAAAGGGCCTATAATTTAATAATTTTCCTAAGAGACCGATGTTGGCAAAAAGTATGTATTTAATGGTTATTAGTGGTTCAATTTACATATTTAATTTAATGGTCAGCTTTTCTCAAATTATTAGAAAATTGGAATATTCGAATAAACTACTAGACTAAATATAGGCCACATCTGAAAACTAAATGTCTTTAAAAGTAAAAACAAAACCAACAACAAGACTATGGTTTTTCAAAGGAGAGATACTTCAATTTATATGGGCTTTTTTTGCATTTAAATTTTTGGGTACTTTGTTCTCTTCATTTTAACAATAAAACCTAAAAAGACACAGGTACCCCAGTGTATAACATGCAATTCTACAAAACCATAAACTCATCTTGCATTGGGAATTTGATTTAACAATGATTAAACCAAGAACATCTGACCATTCAATTCAGAAACAAAACAATAATAGCTACAAGTGACATTCTGAAAACACTTAAGTTACCTCATCAAATTCCTCTGTCATCTTTCGAATTATTTCAGAGTTCTGCATGTGCCGAAACATTTCGGCTGTGACAACTCCTACAATTTAATTTGTAAAAAATGAGAGTTTAGCAGGGGATATACTGAAATAGAACACTTAAAAATCTGGAGCAATCAACACACATATAACCAACAGATAATTCTGTATCAACCATAACACTCAAGCCTAGAATTAGAGCAAAGACCAAAGTTCTGAATAAAAAGTAAGCCAGGTATAGAGAGGAATACTTCTGGCAATCTCAACAATCTGGATCATAGCCTGAATACAAGAAAAAAAAATGTTAAAAGGCCTCATATAACTTTTAGAAGTCTCTAATCACTAGATAAGCAGTCAAAGCATCTAAACAAACAGTATTCAAAAGAACTGATTAATGATATGAAAGAAATGTACCAAATCCATAATGATAAAAGAAACATAATGACCAAAAGGTTCATATACACCAACATATTTATAGTGACAGTTTTTGTGGTAGCAAAGGACTGAAAACAAAGAAGGTGCCAAAAGACTTAGAGAAGGGATTAATAAACTGTGGTGCATAAATGGATTATTACTATGTTGTAAGAAATGACAAAAATGTTGACTACATAGAAGCAAAGCCAAAACTTATATGAATTGATACAAAGTGGAGTTAACTGGAACCAGAAAAACACCAGAAACAAAGACTATAACAAAGTAAATGGAAAGGACAATATCAACAAAATAACTGAAACTGAGTAAGGTCCAAAACTTGGCCTGAAACAAGAGCTATCAGAAGTGGTACCTTCCCTCATTTCTTTGCATTTCTTCCCTTCTTTATCTCTTATTATAAGAAAAGGCCTCTACAGAAAGGGCTAGGGGAAGCAAGTAGTGGGAAATTTAGGTGAAGTAACATTTAAAAATTATTTTAAAATAAAAGCAGGCCTCAGAGGTGAAAAAATGACCCATCACAAACAGCCCACTGTCTTTGTTCCTCAGGAAAAATCTGAGCCATTTTTTAAGGCACAAGGACAAAGGTACAGACTTAAAAGTATGAGGAAAATTAACAATGTGTTATCTAACTTTCCTGGTACAAAGTTAAATTCTGAAGACAATAAAGGGATTAGGTGGCTGCAAGAAACTGGAACACAAGAAAAAGAGGAAAATTACAGCAAGGGCACAGATAAAAGAAGTAGAAGAGACACCAACCAAAAAACATCCTGGGGCAGTTAGTGCAGGGGCAAAATGCACCAAAACATCTCAATGGCCCCAGGTTACATCACTGTAACCAAAACATAAAAAGATGCTAGTTTTAACAATTCAAAGAAAGCTTCATTAAGCACCTTAAGTACTTACTCAGTGTAAGAAGTTGTTCTAACTGGGAAACAAAGAGAGATTAAAAGAGAAACTAGTTCTTAAGGGGCTTAAAATACAAGGGGAGAGCTAGAGACAACCCCAACACAAATAACTAAGATACAAGAAGAGTGTGCTAATTGCTAAAGGGATTGACCTAGAAAAATCCAAGGATCACTTTCAGCTCCTCTCTTTTTTTTGGGGGGGGGGTAAGTAAAGGAGAGGTTAAGCAGATAAAGGATTTTTGTTCATGGAAGACTTCCTTGAGGAGGTAGTACCTTCTACAGTATACCTTCCTCCCTTTCTTCTAAGCCCAACAAAAGGAGATTTTTTTTGAGGCAGGAAAAGGCAGGTTGTAGCCAGATTAAATACAATAGTGTCTCACCTGATTTTCCCTCACAATAAATAAACTGCTAACCTTGCCCTTCCTCTCACTCCTTTTACAGGTATATCAACACTTTAGTTGTTCCACTTATTAGTGTGATGTGTGGAATAGAAAACATACATATTTGTCTTACCTTTACAGCCTGAACACTGAATAAAGAAGTTGATGAGATCAAGAAGCGAAATATCCCGGTCATGTTTATATGACTCTATCCAATCATCCACTACAGACTGGAGGAGAAAAAATAGAAAACAGAATTGTCATTGACTTTCACATATGCTAAAAAGGAGAATAATGTTACTATTCTGAAGATCTAGTTATATGACTCTATCCAATCAACCAATACACACTGAGGGAGAAAATGGGAAACAGAATTGTCATTGACTTTTCTTCACATGTGATAAAAAGGGGGGTGGGGATACTATTACTATTGTGAAAACATAACACACAGTATCCAACCTGAAAATATTTTCGTATAACATTTTTAACAATAAAAGAATCCAATTTGGTGGATGGGATACTCAAAAAAGCATTCCTATTTTCTCTGCAATAAAAGAAAGCCTAAAAGTCAAATTCTAGGACAGAAACCATGTTCTTCCATAAAATACTAAATTTTGTTCATAATGTAAGAAAACATTAAAAGCTAACATTTTCATTTATGTTTTCTAAAGCACAGAAACAAACAGTATTTGAAGGCAATTTTGTTTGTATTTTAGATCTAAAGTTGTTTCTTGAAGACATGAGATAGTTTGATTACCAATATGGTAATGAATTTAGGAGTTAGAAATTTAGTTACATGTGTATAAATTGTATGAGTTTCATTTAGCTAATCACACTTTCAACTATTTATTAATGGAAGTAAATTTCAACCTGGACCCTTTGCCTGGCAACTCTTCCACAAAAATAACCCATTCTGTGACCATGGGGCAAGGAACTGCCCTCATTTCCTATCTCTAAAACTAGAGGTTTGGAGGCTGGATCTCTAAGGGTTCACTTCTAACATTCTAACATCACAATTCAATTTATTAAATAAGTTAGTAATTATTGCATTGGTCTTGCTGTAAAGCACTGGTGAATATAGGTCACACAAAACCTCTAAAAGGAGATCATATGGAAGTGTCTCTGTCACACACACACACACACACACACACACACACACACCCAGCACGCTGCTTAGTTAACCAAAAAAAACACCACCATCCATTATAGGTTCATATTTATACAAGTCTGATTTGAGAGGGGAATCTATTCTATATTCAGATTAATATACATTATCTCATTTAGCCAAGAATTCTATACAAGTAAATTATTTCAAAATTATCTGTAAAAAGAAATGAGTCTATTTTTTGACAAAAATAAAAAGAAATCATTTTCTTATAAAAGAACCATATGATTCTGTATCTTGCTGTTTACTAGAATAGTTTCTTGCCTATCCTATCAATTATTTTTAAAAATAGGACCAAAGGATTGTAGAGATTATCTAGTCCAGCCACCTCATTTCATAAATAAGGAATTTGAGCCTTAGCAGAAATAACCCCAGATCACACAGCTAATAAGCAGCAAAGTTAAGATTGAAGTACAGGTCCATTTCCTTTCCCTGGCCTCCTTCCCTTTAAGTTCTGTTGCTTCAAAAAAGATATGACTAAGACACACAATTGTAATAACCAGGAACTTTTTCCTGTGATGGACATAAAAGCTTAAAACTTATTTTTTAAAACCAGGGAAGTACCTGCATAGCACTCTTGCCCATTTTGACAACTTCAAACAACATCATGTTTTCCACTCCATTCTGTTGATGATGCCCATTCATTCGATTTGGACCAGAAGGTTTTCCTCCTCCATTTCCACCTTTCCCCTTCTCTCCAGGACCTTTTTTGCCTTTTTTACAAGTCTGTTAAAATAAAAGATATCTTAAAAAGAATTTGTACAGTTCAAGTATGCTTAAATAAAATTTTTCATTGATACACTTATTTGGATTTAAAGAGAACTTACCAAAAAAAAACAAGAATATTTCTCTTATAATATTTCAAATATTACAAGAATAATTCCCCCTCCTTCTCCAGGAGGGAAAAGTTGGACTCCTGGTCATTCATAAAACAAGATACACTAAGTCCTCTCAATTTTACCTTCTCAAGATCTCTTATACATGCCCTTTTTCTTCCTCTTATAATGCCACCACCCTAGCTCAGACCTGATTACTGCAAAAGCCTCAGGCTGGCCTCCCTGCCTCAAACCTCTCCCCATTCCAGTTCCATATTCCATTTAGCTATCAAAGTGATCTTCTAACCATGTTGGCTTTCTTACTGAATATACTTCAATGGGAGACTCCCTATTACCTCCAGAATTAAATAGAGAATCTTGTTTGGCTTTTAAAGTATTTCATAACTTGGCTCCTTCCTACTTTTTCAGTCTTCTTATACCCCTCTTCCCTCACCCCACTCAAGTACTCTGATCCAGTGCACTTAACACTCCATTTTCACTGGCTTTCACCCATACCTTGAATTCTTATTCCTTCTTTATCTCTGCTTTCTAGTTTCAATTTATCCTGTATATATTTTCTCTGTACATAGTAGTTTGCATATTATCTCCACTATTAGACAAGTGAAGCCCTTGAGAGTAGGGACTGCCTTTGCCTTTCTTTGTATCCCAAGCCCTTGGCACAAAGCCTAGCAAATAAGAAGCACAGGAGAAATTCTATTGCTGCTACAAGTCATATGTCTTGACCATACTAGTCCTCTACTTACTGTTCCATATATCTGGGTAAAAATGAAACCAATCTCACAGACACATAATCCCACATAAACCAAACAAAAAATTTAAAAGATACCAAAATTAGGATCTATGCTCAATTCTCTTAGTTCTATCCTTGTTTCATTAAAGGCCCAGCAGAAAAGACCACTATTTGTCTTAATGACCATAATTCTACTTTCTACTCACATTTATGTTAATTAAAATAATATCCATTTAGCTAAGTTTTTGTTGTTGTTTCAGGGGATTTCAGGACCTGTGATTTTAATGAGTATAGTAAGGTAATTAATTCCCTCTACCAAAGCAACTTCTTAGAGAGTTGCCTGGGGCACTGAGACATTAAGTGACTTGCCCAGGGTCACAGAGCCAGACTGAGGCCAGGTCTTCTTAACTCTGAAACCAGCTCTTCCTTCATCCACTATGCCACGTTATATAGGATTGTTTCCAGATATTTCTATCAAAAACACAATAAAGTCTTAAAATCCTGAACACTTGGATACTTAACTTCTTGCTTCCTAAAAAAGTTACCTTGTTATTTAGTTCCATAAATTATTTTACAAAATTGAGGGGGCAGCGAGGTGGCACGGCAGATAGAGCACCAGTCCTGAAGTTTTAGTCTGACCTCAGGCCAAACACTTGACACTTACTAGCTGTATGACCCTGGGCAAGTCACTTAATCCCAATTGCCTCAAAAAAAAAAATAAAATAAAATTATTTTACAAAATTGGAGGCAGCATAGTATAGTGGAACCACAGTGGCCCAGAAGCTAGGAGAATAGGATTTGAACTTGGCCCTACTACCAAGTGCCTCCAAGTCATTTGATTTCTCTAGATCTCAGTTTCTTCACTGGTAAAAGTAAAAGGTTAGCTCTGCTCTGACATTCTATTATTTTTACATGGTATTTGTCTCTAAACTACCTCCATGAGATAAGTATGATCTCATTTTAACAGGTAGTTAAAACCCATATTAAAAATAAAATAAAATGTACCCTCAGGGGCAGGTAGGTGGTGCAGTGGGATAGAGCTCTGGCCTTGGAGTCAGGAGGACCTGAGTTCAAATCTGGCTCCAGACACTTGACACTTACTAGCTTGTGTGACCCTGGGCAAGTCCCTTAACCCTGATTACCTCACTAAAAAGCAAAATAAATAAATAAAGCCATCTTCCATAAACTATGCTCAAAAAAGGTTTTCATCTTCATTAATCTGACTCTGATGTCTTCATGATACTAGGTCACCAATCAAAACAATCTATTTTGTCTTTCATAATTAAGGTCAGAAAGGGACAATATTAAAACATATTAAATACATCAAAACACACATAAAATCACACTATACATAGTACAGATTCATGATTTCATTTTCTATTCTTTTTATAAGGAAGTGTTCATGTTTGCAGATATTTGTCAAGTTTACAAAAAGAAAAAATTAAGATTATTGCAATAGTCTAGTTATGTAGGTTAACATATAACTCCATCTTAAAATTATCAGTTAATACAAACCCATTGTTTCAGATCCTTTATATATCAAAAGTTTTAATGCAGAATTTTAAATTTAAAGTTTGAAAAGTGTTAACATCCATTTATGCCAACAGTTGAGAAAACCTTCAATTCCAAGCCTCCTTTTACAAGTCTTTGGCAGCCATATCCTAAAAGGCCACAAGGGGAGGCTCTTATATCCTTTTTCTTTTGAGTGAGATCATAAAGGATGATGATCAAAACAAAATAAAATTCAAGATCATGGCAAAGGAAGAAAAAAAGAAGAAAATTTATCACAGAAAAATGTAATCTTATATCGCCAATAATCCACAGAAAATCTAGAGGCTATTTAGAAATCTGACAGTGAAGCCCAGCATTAGCTATTGGAAATCTTATAATGAACCTCTCCTCCCAAAAGACTGCTAACAAAGTTAACAATACAAATAAAAAACAAGGGCCTTTGAGTAAAAGGTAGATCACAGCCAACATCCACTAGGACTTGCAGCTCATACCAATGTGGAGGAGGAAAAAAATCAAACTGACCACCATCACAGAAGATCTTTTAGATCAGAGGTGGGGTTTGAAGAATTATGCTGATTTTTTCCTTGTTCCTGTCTATCCTAACTACCTTGTCCTCTCCCTCCTAAACTAGCCCAAATATGAATCCAGGGTATCAGAAACCCTGAGAGAAATTAGTCATGCATTTTGGAAAAGTATAGATTTTTTTAAAGTTAAAAATCACCCTATGTACAGTACTTTCTCCACTCCAATAGAGTATTTTAAGTTTTGCCTGATGAATGAGGAACATTAGGAATCTACTTGTAATGAGCTAATGATAAGTTTCCAAGTGCTGAGGCTTCCACTGACACTCATATTCTCTTTCCCTTCATAGATTATCACGCTAGTGCAAAGCCCTCTCATTTGGACCACTGACCCTAACAGCTTCCTCATTGGTCTTCTTGCTTTCAGCCTCTCTCCTCTCCTATCCTTCCTCCACACGACCATCAAAGTGATTTTCTTAAGTCATAGTTTACCAAGTTATTCCTTGCATCAGTGATTCCACACTGACAATAGGTTAAAAAAAATACGAATTCCTTACCTAGCCCTCTACAATCTGGCTACCAACAATCTTTCCACTCTTATTTTTAATCCTACTCAACTTCACAAACATTCACATCAAATCGGTCTAACTGGTCCTGTCACAGGAGAGACACACTCTCCTCTGGTATCAGCTAAGTTCCCATTTCGGAAAACCTCTCATTCTACACAACTCAAATCATTGTTATCTTTCTCTTCAATTTTCCTTATGGTTTAATTTTTTCTGTACACATTGTATCCCTGAACTACCACCTTCCCACAATGGAATGTAAGCTCCCAGAAGGCAGAACCTGCTTCTTTTTTATCTTTGTATCAGCCGCACACAGGTCCTTGGCCATAGCAACACATCATAAATGATGTAGCTGTAAATGTAAATTTATTCACTTATTAATAACACCTTCTGCACTTTACTCTCAAGCCAGTTGAATGCTACAAAAAGAAATCTTGTATGAGGCTAACCTGAAGTGAACCTCACACCACTGCACATTTGCCTTTACTTATCAACAGCAGACCTTTTTCTCTAACTCCCAACTCCACCTACTTCCTCCCTAATCCCTTTCTCTCAAATGACCTATCTTCAGACTTTGCCAAGAATAGAGGCCATCCATTCTCAGCTATGAGCTCTCCTCCAAAGGTTTTACACCTTACTCTTTTCTCCAGGGTCCCTACATGAGGCAGCTTTCCTCTTTGCCAAAACTAACCCCTCAACTTCCTGCAACCTGCTTCATCAATCTAAGCTTCAATTGATATATATCTCACTGCTAAACTTTCTGAGTAATTTAAGACAGTTCACATCTCCATACCAACTACATATTTCTTCAACCAATTTGAAATATGGCTTGCAAGGCCATTTCTCTACTTGGGGTGGAGGACAGGCAAACATGCTCTGTCCATATGCCTCCCATTAGTCCTTACTTTTTCTGCAGTCTTCAATTAAGATTCACCTTCATTACCACTCAAATATATTGCCTAACAGGTCTCCCTGCTTCCATCCCTCCACTCTCCAATCCATCTTCACCTAACTGCCAAAATAAACTCCTAATGACTGTCATTACCCTGCAAATATCAATTCCCTATAGGATTAATCTAACTCAATTCCATAACCCAAACTATACTCCAAAAAGAACACTTTCTACAATAGTGGCATTTGAATTAAGACTCCCAAGCTAGCACATTTGAAGTCTTTACAACTATAAGCTTAAAGCTGCCTCTCTACAACTTCTACCTAGTGCTCATAGTTCTGCACTCTCAAACCAAAAAAACAAGTCTAATGCAAAATATGATATTAAGTGTAATCTTATTAGATTTTTCCAACATTCTAGCCTATCTAGAACTTTTGTCATCTTGCAATTCAGTTTTTAGTAATCTCTACCAAATTTATGTCACATGTAAATTTGATAAACATGCCATCTATGCCTGTATACAAGGTGTTGATAAAAAAAAAATTATTAATAGTACAGACACTGACCGTGGTCTCTACTAGAGGCTACTCAAGTTGACACTGATTATTTTTAAATTTGATTTGCTTAATATGCATTTTTGCACCCCACCTCCATCTCTTGCCTTCCCTCCCACAAAGAAAGGGTTGAGGAACCTTGGGGAAAAAATGTGCTTAATCAAGCAAAAAGAAAAAGTCCCATATTAGCCATGTCCCAAAAAATGTGTCCAGGTCATCACATTTATGTCAGTACAAGTAATATGTTTCACCATCCATCCTCTAGAATCATGTCTTGCCAATTTACTCTGATCAGAGTTCAGGTTTTTCAAAGTTATTTTTCTTTATAATGTTATCACAGAAACTCTTCTGGTTCTGCTCACTTCATACACTCTGCATCAGTTTATATGAATCTTCCCAGGTTTCTCTAAAACCATTTCATCATGTCTTATGAACTATGATTTGTCTAGATGGGCTAGAGTGTTGGGCAAAATCTAATAAGATTACACTTAATATCATATTTTGCATTCGATTAATCCTATAGGGAAAATGGATAGTCTCTCTTTATTCTGTTTTGGTCAGACCAAATATGAAACACTGGGTTTAGTTTGGAGCAACCACAAGTTGGCAAAGACACTGTTAATTTTGATAGCACCCAGAAGAGCGTAACCAGAATGGTGAAGTCCTTGCCATGAGGATCCATTGAAGAAATGAAGGATATTTTGGCTGGAGACCAAAGGGAGATAGGATAGCTGTGGGTCATGATGAAGGGTTTAGACTTATTTTGTCTCCAAAGGCAAAATCAGGAACAATGAGTGGAAACTGCAAAAAGGTAAATGTAGATTTGGTATGATAAAAAGCTTAGCAATATCTAGTGCTCTCCAAAAATAAAACAGACTGCCTCAGGAAGTACTGATTTCTCTATCATCAGTGGTCTTCAAGCACTTTTCCAGTGATGGGTTTATCTAAGTGACTACTGAGGTCAATTCAAACACTGAACTCCATCAACATCTCCAGGAGTACTTTCCCCCCAAAATCAAAAAGTTTTGCTGGCAAATAATTGAAAAGCTGCAAAGAGGCAGATTATAGCCAGATACAAGGAAATAATTCCTAATTATTCCAACTATTAAAACTGCTCAAAAGGCAGGTGGACAGCATAGGGAGATAGTGTTACTGCAGGTCTTCCAGTGAAAGCAGGCTAGAAGACCTCTTGCCTTAGATGCACTACTCCTATTTAGTTATAGGTTATATATTAGATGACCTTTGAGTCTCAACTGGATAGTTACCAAAAAAAAAAAACACTAAAAATTTCTTAAAGGACTAGATAGAATATGGAAGACGGGATTATATACCAGACCAATATTTCAGAGAAATAATGATGTCAAAAACAGGAAGAGAGGTAGGGGTAAAGGGAATAAACTCAATTTTGGACAGTGTTCTAGCAATCTTCAAGCAAAATACTTCTTGCTTAGTCTCTACTTCCATGTATCTTTCTCACCAAACCTGAATCCTAATAAGAAAACAATCAGAAACAACGAAAGTAATTCACAATTCACAAGTCAGTGAAGGGAACAGAATGAGCTCTAGTTAATTTAGTTCAACCAAGTACTCTCCTTTGTAAAGGTGGAGGGAGAAGGCAAAGAGTCCACCAATGTAGAATACTGCATATAATGTCAGATTTTTCTATGTATTCATTGGTTTTATGGAATTTTTTTCTTGTTTTTTTCTTGCTATAAGGGATGGCATTCTGGGAGAGAACTAAAAATAAATGAACAGTTCCTGCCTTCAAGAATCTTATATGGTGGGGGATTGAGGGGAGAAGTGAAAAAGGGAGGAGGAAAAGAGTGTGCAAAATGTATATAGATACTGAAATGTGTCACAGAGCTCTGATAATCACTAATCCACGGGAGTATGTAAACAAAGAAATAAGTGTACACCGAATACATACATTTACAGGCCATGCATATTCAAATGTTATACAAATCAGATTGAAGGGGGAGAAATTTATTGTTGTTATTCAGTCATGTCTGACTTTTTGTGGCCCCATTTGGGGTATTCTGGGCAAAGATACTGGAGTGGTTTGCCATTTCTTTCTCCAACTCATTTTACAGATGAGGAAACTGAGACCAATGGAGTTAAGTGACTTGCCCAGAGTCACACAGTTAGTATGAGGCCAGATCTAAACTCAGAAGATGAGTCTTCCTAATTCCAGGCCCTGAAGACAGCCACCTAGCTGCCCTAAGGGGAAAGGGTCGGGGGGGGGGAGCACGAAGTCCCATACAGAATAAATTGTTAAAACTGTTACCTAGGTCTTCATTAGGTGAAGTCTCTAATCTACTGGAGGAAAGAGTCAAGTTTCAATAGATCAAACAACTTGAAATTTTGTAGTCTTTGTATACATAACATTGTGGATTTGATTTAAATAAAAATACCTTAAAACATTTTTCATTTGACAGAATCTTTATAACCAAGAGAGATGTTTGCATTTTAGATAACCGCCAAAGTTTATTCAAATTATTTTAGAATACTGAATGATTTGCAAAAATATTTGCATAAAGTATCTGATAAAAGTCAGAAGTGAAATCTATTGAGGGAGAAGGCAGGCATAACAAGAAATTAGTGTGGTGAAGAAAAAGATATCAATAAAATTAAGTCACATTCCAACAGACAAGTGGCCAGACAATATGAACATATTATTTAAAAGAACAAATACTATCACCAACCACCTGAAAATTGTTCAATATCATTTATCATCAGAGGAGTACAAATTGAAATGACTGGAGGGTACCACCTTCCAAGGCAAAAAATGTCCAAGTTAGTGGGGCTATAAAATGTCTGCTGGTGGAACTATTCTTTCAATCACTTTGAAAAACAACATTTCCAGAATTGATAATAACTCACCCACATCCTCTTGTTCTGTGTGAGCTTATTTTTTGGGGGCAGAAATGAAGGTACCCATGCTTTCTTTGCCAGTAGTAACCTTCCATAAAGGCCCATGCAGAACCTGGGAGCTATTTTTGCTTACTTTATGACAAACCATGAAACACTTGGATCATCTCTTATTCCTCAATCTAGATAAGTGACCTCTTTTCTTTCCTCCCAAACACTAATTATTATTAATATTATACTTGCAGCCTGCTAAGAGCCACCAAAAGATCACCTAAATTTGTGATCCCATGCCTCAAAGCCATATGGCCTTACCAGAACAAAAAATGTAAGGAATGAATAGTTATATGGTAAGGATTTAAGCTACAATGTTTTGGACAGTATTTTGATGGAAAAAGCAGTGAATTCTGAAGTCGGCATTCAATCTTCATCCCAAGTTTACTTCCTCCCAAGCAGTTTTTTAATATAGTGATAAAGCAGATAACAAATCCTTTGACAATTAAACTCTTAAAATAAGTGCAGGGAGGGGGTAGTGTTTTAAAAATGAAATAAAAATTTATAAATCTTGCTTTTGCTATACTGACTAAAGTTACTCACCCCACCTCACTCCCAAACTGGTCAATTTGAAGGTAAGGTCAACTATGTGATGAATTCATTGTTCCAGCCTTTCCCCTCTTTTTTTTTTTTAACCTTCAGTAGCGTTTGCTACACCACATTTAAAGGGTTTGATACTCTGTGTTGCTGTCTTTCTCCCACTAGCCATTATGAAAAATAAGGAAGAAAACTTGTGAATGAAAAGTCCAAGGTATTATCCTATTTGAGAGGAATGGAAACGGTGTAAAATAGATTGTAGAAGTATTATAATCTATCCTTTATAGGTAAAGACACTGAGGCTTAGATAGGTTAAGTAACCTATGGTGACACAACTAATGAATGTCAGAAGCAGAATTAAGACCAAGTCTTCCCTGGCTCCAAAGCCATCACTCTAACGCACTACTGTAACCTTAAGACAAGATCACTTGGCATTTCCAGGCCTTAGAGTTTGTTCATTTTTAAGATCAGTGACTGGACTAGTTTACTTCTAACAACACACAGTTCTGAGTTCCTACTGCCTAGTTGATACCTCTGCATCCTAGCTAATTACAGGAGTTGGTAAGTGAGTGGAGAAACAGGAAAGAAAAGCAAAAAAAAATATACCTAAAATTGGCAAAACAATAAGGCTGCTCATGAGAGATCATCACACTCCCCCCACAAAAAAAAGAGAAATCAAAAGATAAAGGTGATGCTGAATATTAACATCTCCTAGATTAGTTTCCTTCAAGAGTGTAATACAAAAGTTTAATATAAAAACAGACTACCCCATGATCCCCACACCTACCCACCCCCAAGCCTTAGCCAGTATGTGCCAAATGTGAAGCCAGCACACTCTCAATGTTTAAAAAAACTGACTAAACTGCATTCCCTTTGACACAGAAATCCTTGGGAATACTCATATATATCCAAAAAGTACAAAATGGGCCAAAATACTCATAGCAACAGTATGAGGCAACAAAATGGGCCTCTGTTATTTGGACAACGGCTGAAAAAAAAAATCACAGCATATGAATGTAAACTGTAGAACACAAGAAGCAGAATCAAAAGAATATACACGACGACTACAACATGTGCTTGGATATGGTCACTGTATCAGACATATTTACAGTAATTATTTCTTCACCAAAAGTAAAATGGACGGGGGAGAAAGGGAAAGTAGAAATTACTGCAATAAAAAGAGAAAAGACAACAATAAAATAAATTTTGTTAAAGAAAAACAGCTCTGAGAAATGATTGGCGTATCTAAGACTTATCTAGCTAAGTCTGACTGTTTAGAGAACATTTGAAGATAAAACCAGGTCAGGAAGGCAGCAAAGCCAACTAGAAATGGCTAAGACCAAATTTCAATCAGCAAGAATAGGAAAAGCAGCAAATCTGGACTATTTATTTAACCTCTGTATTAGGCAAAGAAGAGTAACGGTATTTAAAGTCAAGACCAAGTATACTCAAGAAATTTGTGCTGGAGGTAATTCAATTTAAATGGACACGATATATCTCAAGCGATGACTGAAAAAGAATGGGGGGAAAATTCATGCTTGGGAAGGACAGGAGGCAAATAACTACCTAATCACATGTCTTTCTCATTTCTATAAAATCTTTATGAGACAGGCATGTATATGCATACAGGATGGAAACATAAGAGAAGAGACTGGCTTTTGGAGACAATTTTCTATAGAGGACATCATCATGGTTATACAACTGATTGAAGTACACAGATTATCTGCGTAAGCTTCTCCCAGCTGTCTCAGAGAATGGTCAGGAGATAGGATCTCAAGAGTAAAGCCTGAAACCAATGTGAACAGTGGAAAAACTTACCAAGTGGCAGATGTCCAGCTCTCCTAAACCACAACAGTGAGATCCACAGTAAAGTGAAAGAAAATGGTCTAATAATCTATAATAAAGAAACAACGTATAAAACATATTCTGACCAAACTATGAAAGTGGCCAATCAGCTTGAGGAATTAGTCTGTGAATATATGTATCTAAGATAGCAGTAACAGATGAACAAAAAGCAGGAACCAGAATAGAATAGGAAAGAGGAGACAGGGCTGAAATATACTTGGGAAAATGAACAGTGTTTTCAATGATCTTAAACCGTTTGCTCTTGTAAAAGTTCACTGGTTTCTCCACGATCCCGGCCTGACTACAATGTCAGATCAGACGTGATATCATTCCACCACTCCTTCTCTCCTCTCCCTTACCTTTCATACCACCCCTGCTTTAGCCTCACTTTTCTCCTCTTATAGTCATAATCAGAATAATTATATATGACCCACTATTCTTGAATCCCATGTTCCCTTATCTTATCGCCACTTATGTATAGCCAAACTACAACCCTGGGTGTTCCCATCATTTTTATTCTCTGCTCATACTGTTTAACACTGCTTCTGAACAAAGTTACAAAATCATATTGGATTCCCAACAAAGTTATGTTACTTAATCTCAAAATGACCCTCAGGGCTAACCAAGAATTCTCTAACTGATTTTCTTTAGCACTCTTCAACCCAGCTGTTTCAAACTACCATATTTCTTCAAATCACCCTACACCAATCCTTCAATCTCTACAGAGGACTCCAAAAGATACTACTTTTCCTGGTACTGCATGGAGACTTTTTAGACCTGGAGCTAGTAAAAGAGTCCAAATCCTACTTCATAACCTGATCAAGTAGCTTAACATCATCTCAGCCTCAGTGTTCTCATCCCTAAACTAGAATAATAGATCCTACCTAACTGGGTTGTTTGAGGTTCAAATTTATTAAGTGCTTTTCAAAGCACTCTATAAAGGTGACCTATTATAATTATTCTCTCCTATTTAACACCTGAAAACCCCATTGCCATCTATTATTTCCCCCTCTACTCCCAGTATAGGACAAACACGTGGCCCTTCTCAGCCAAGGCCAACTTTTTTTTTTGTGAGGCAATCGGGGTGAAGTGACTTGCCCAAGGTCACACAGCTAGTAAGTGTCTGAACCCAGATTTGAACTCAGGTCCTCCTGATTCCAAGGCTGGAACTCTATCCACTGCATTACCTAGCTCCCCAAAAAGTCTAACTATTCTAAATCTGCCCTACCATCACATCTCTTCTAGGACCTTGACTGTTTACTAACTCCTTCCAAAAACCATACTGCTTACATACATGGGTCCAGATCTCCTTTTATCAGTCTACAAGTGCTTATTAAACTAAGTGCTAGGAACATACAATGAAAAAAGTCACAGTTTCTTCTGTCAAAAAAAAAGAGCTTATATTATACCCATAAGAAACCCTTACTTGATACTAGCATCTCAAGCTATTTCATACCAGTCACCTGAAACATCTCTTTACAATGTTCCATGGCCT
Organism: Phascolarctos cinereus; assembly: GCF_003287225.1. Lineage (NCBI taxonomy): Eukaryota > Metazoa > Chordata > Mammalia > Diprotodontia > Phascolarctidae > Phascolarctos > Phascolarctos cinereus. The sequence goes on from NW_027556291.1 coordinate 50,678,504, forward strand.
TTTCTTAGTCCTCATCCATGCTGATCTCTGTGAAACGTAACATTGGGGATGACCCATGTGTTCCTAGATTAGATCTCATTTGTTCAGTTTGTGGAAGGGACTTCTTGGTCAGATTTGAGTTCAACTAGACAGCCTCTGGAGTCTCTTCCACATTGGAGATTCTAAGATTCCTAGTTCTCTTCCTCTCTGATATCAATTTCTCAGCCTCATTTGTCAGATCAACATTCATCTCTCACCACGTAACAGTGGGTGACTGCCAAGGGTCCTTTCTCAGGGATCCCATTAGTTCCTATGGGTTCAATTGTCATCTCTATGCATATAACTCTTAGGACCTAACTCTCCAAAATGCAGTCTTCCCTCATCAAATGACTGGATGTTACATACGCATATCAATCACTATAAAACCTCAATGAGATCCACAGCCACTCAAAAAAACAGTGCCTATTATAAAGATTATGACATGCATGCAGTTAGAGTTCATCCATTTTGCAAATAGATGAGAGCTGAGCCCAGGACTGAACAAGAAGAAAACAGACTAAATTACGTTAGGGAAACTGTGAAACTTAAGAGCCCAAACTTCTCCCAGAAACAAAGGCTTATCTTTTTAATATCAATATTATACTAGTGTTGAAAGCTGATGAGTTATAGAACACTAGTGTTAGAAGAACTTATCAGTCAGAAGGCGAAGAGGCACACAGAGGAAAGAAGATTCAATATATAATAAACAAGGAACTAAGGAAAAGAAAAACTGGAATGAATGATGTTAACAAAGAAACGTGTGCTGAAAAAGATGGTCTGGTCACATGGAAGGCGTAAGAGAGTAGGACTCAAATGGTATCATCAAGATGTCAAAATAAACCAAACTAGGTGGAGCCCCTGTGTCAACCTGATTGACTGAATGGTCATGGTACAGCTGAATACACACATCAATGAGATCAAAGATCCATTTAATTGTATTTATCTTTGTACTTGTTGCACAGCATATCCCACCATCATCCCCAGGCCTCCCCCAATCAATAAGGAAGGGCTACTGCATAGGATATGATTCTTTATGGTTCTGAATCTTAGCCCCCACCCACCCAAAAAAAGAGAGAAATAAGACCAAGGATAAACAATGGAAAGAGCATAGTGGGAATAAGTAAGACAATTTTCACTTCAGACATAACAGGTATATTAAGTATAACATCCCTGTTCCAGCTCTGAATCTCTATGATTCTTTACATGACTAGAAAAGGAGTTGGACTCATCACGTAGCTTAAATAAATACAAACACCAAATACTATTGATAAGTCCTGAAATAAACTAGATGATAGAAAAATAAAAGGAACCTTTAGGTTCCTTAGAAAATAAAAGGAACGTTTAGAGACCATCTAATAAAGTCCTCATTTTACAGAGGAAGAAACAGAGACCCTGAGAGAAGTGAAGTGACTTGCCCAAAGTCACACAAGTAGTACTTAGTCCACCAGGATTTGAACAATACTATATGTAATATTTATGGAAAAGAACAGACAAGAATAGCATAAGTTAAAGAGCAAAAGGGAAGCCGTATAACATTTAAACCCAGCCATACCATTCCTAGGACTATATCCCAAAGAGATCAAGGAAATACATACAAAAAATTTAGCAGCTATTTTGTAGTAGCAAGAAACTGGACTCTAGGGTGGTCCACATTTATTTAGAAATGGCTACATACCATGAAGGTATATAATTGCAATGAAACTGTACTGCACTGAAGGAAATGAAGAAATGGACAGTTTTAGAGAAACCCAACAAAAACCTACATAAACTGCAGAGTGAAGTGAGCAGAACCAGAAGAACAATTTATACAGTAACAATAACATCATAAAGATAAACAAATTTCAAATACTTGAGAGATCTGATCAAAGTAATGGCAAACCATGATTTTAGAGGATGGATGAAGTACTGTACTAGAGAGAGGTTATGAAACTCAGAGTGCATGAAGAAATGAGATTCTTTTTTGCATGTGGCCATTGCAAAAAGTTGTTACAAAGATCTTTTCCCCTGCCAATGTGGTAGAAGTGGGGCGAGAAAATAATTTTTCTTCATTTAAAAAAAAAACCAACGAGATTTGACTTTAAAAGGGGGAAAGAGTAAAGGGAGTATGATCCGTATTGGTAAAGGAAATTACAGTAATCTTCATCCATGAAATCAGCTCTAAAGTACCACGCTTTTCTTTTGAACCTCAAATATGTACATGTGCACAGACACAAATGTAAATATGCAAGTATTACAGTTGAACTTTCACTATAATAAAAAGGTTATTTTACTTGTCAAAAAGCTGAGCAAGAATAAAGAATCCTTGATTCTAAGCACTCTAAAAATTTAACCTAAAACTGAAGCAAACACATAAAGGCAACAAAAACTATCATATAAATTAAGCAGACTAAAATACGTTTTTTTCAAAAAGATAACATTCTAAAAATAGGATGTACATTTATTGGTTCTCATTTTATAGATGCAGAAGTTATTTGATGTTCTGAAGGTGAAATACATTGTATTCATTAGCAAAACTTAGGAAATAGACCAATTAGCTAAAATACAACAAAGCAGTCAACAAAATTACATGGATATTCTTTTAATAGTTTTTTTTTCCTGGCCCAAATATTCATCAACGTTAAATTACTTCCAGCCAACACCAATATTTAATTACTTCAAAATCCACAACACAGGTAATATGAATGTTATACATACTTTTCCTTTGCCTTGTTTTTGGTTTTTTCCTTCAATATCCTCAAAGTCTGTGTCAGAAGAAAAATGTGTCTCTGACTCCCTGTAAGAACACAGTAAGTAAATTTTGAAAGCACTGCGAATTTCAGTTGTTTTGCAAAAATAAAAGCTCACAGGTCACAGAAGTTTAGCTGCATACTCAAACCCAAATGTCATTAAAAGTAAAAAATTCCATAAAATCATCCATGAAATATTCCTTTTACTAAATGCTGCATAAGATATTACTTTAAACTACCACATAAACAGTCTAAATGTAAAAATTAACCAGAAATACCTAAAGTTCCATTTTAATGACTTTTAAAAAGTATTCATTTTGTCTAAGAAAGTAAAAACAAGGGGGCAGGTAGGTGGCACAGTGGATAGAGCACCGGCCCTGAAGTCAGGAGGACCTGAGTTCAAATCTGGCCTCAGATCAAACACTTGACACTTACTAGCTGTGTGACCCTGGGCAAGTCACTTAACCCCAATTGCCTAAAAATAAAAAAAAAATTTTAAAAGAAGAAAGTAAAAACAAAAAAACCCTTAAATACTAACTATGAGTTAGGATGTTTCATTACATTAGTTTCGTTTTCTAGTTCTTATAATACTATTTTTAAATAACTTTGTCTATTATAAATATCACACTTTATATTTAGAGTTTGTATATGTTGAGTTATTTTAAATTATAAAGAGAAATTGACAATCTCAAGGCTCATATAATGCTAGGATCAGAGATTTAGACATGGAAGGGACCTCTTCTTTAGTCATCAAAACTACCTCATCATTTTGCAGATGAACAAAATGAGGAGACACAGACAATGCAACTTGACCAAAGTCACAAGATGGGATTTGAATCCAGGTCCTGTGACTGCAAATTCAGCACTTTATACTACTCTATGTAATGGCATTCCACAAATTTGTATTTTTATAAGAAAAAAGGCAATTAACTTTAACAAGGATAAAGACACAGTGATTCACTCATCATGCACCTATGTGCGTACATACATTTATATTCTCATTAGTAATTCTTAATATTAGTGCTTATATTCTCATTAGTTATCCTTAATAAAAATGACATGGATAGAAAGTCAACAAACTGTACATGTTACATGTACTGAAGAAAACACCTATATCTGGTAGAGGGAGTTTCCTAATGAGGGAGCTCCCCAAACCAATGAAATCATAGGTACATGCAGAAAAGTCAAATAAACTGGGTTTTATATAACCAAATATAACCAAAAATAAGCACAATATCCCAAAATTCATAAACCAACATAACATATGGAAGTAAAATGAAAGGACTAGACTAAAAAGATAGGTTTCTCTGATCAAATTTCTTCTGTTTACATTTTATTACTACAATAAATACTTCTCCAGATGTCATGTAGTGGCTTTGATTTTTTAGATCTAAAATAATGACTAACAAACCAATATTAAATGAAATATTATTATTCATCAGCACCTTAGCCTTGGTGTCTTCCTTCAGAGAATTTCAGGAGTCTAATGAACATTGTGGTAATCTCTGCTTTAGGGATGTTGACAATAGAATGAGTGTCATCTTAGAGAATCAGCAGTTTCACTAAAAGCATACATTTTAAGCTAACTTCTAGGAAGATTAGCTCCAGTTCTGTTCTTTGAAAAACACCCCACCCTAACTCCAGGAAGCAAGGCTTTACAGTCTTCCAAAACTGGAAAAGTTCTTGCAAACCACAGTATTTGAGATGATTCTTCACTCTCTCGAAGACATTTATGGAACACTTGCAAAAAATGCCTAGCACTCAGCTCTAGAAAGAGTTCCATAAACTTCTCTGAAAATACAGCAAAAAGCATTATTCTTTTCTAAGTCACTGAGAAATAAGCAGGTGTGAAACATTTACTTGTTACCTAATATATAAAATACAGGCTCAGCTAAATCCTTAAAGCTTCATCAACACGATTACTAGGAAAGAAAGGACAAATAAACCAAAACATGCTGTTTTAAAAGCCACCTGATGTTTAGGGAGAAAAATTTCTAAAGCCTACAAAATTAAACAGCCAACAGGAAGCCATAAAACAGAGAAATTCCTCAATAGCAGACTTTAACTGTTCTTAACATATCCTCTAGTGTAACAGCAAAACTGGTGGCAGGGGGGAGTATACAAGTATAAAAATGCCAAGAACTTTAGGTTCTTTGAACTTAGACAAGTCACTTCAAATCCCTGGGGCTGAAAAATTCAGGGACTTACCTAGCTACTGTCCCTTCCAACTGTAAAACCTATGAGCTCAAACTCAAATTGCAAGATTGTTTCTCTCAACAAAAAAATCTATTTTGACAAGCAAAAGGACACAGATAGATAGACTGATGATCAAGGGGAGGGGAACCAATGAAAACTACACAGCCTGAAGCCTGATTTCCTGGATCAAACCCCCTTATTTTGAGAGATAAAAGGAACTGAGGCCCAGAGGGGTAAAAATGGTTTGCTGATGGGTCAGTGACAAAACTGTTTAATGGTAGTACTCCTACTTCAATTTTGCTGCTACTTCCACTACAGACTAAAGAGTGTAGCAAACTAATCATCCCTTTGTGGGGGATGAGGGATGTCACACTGGGTTAAAGATTAGATGTTTCAATTCTTCCCACAAGCTACAAGAAGTGCCACTTGTGAGTAGCCAGGAGGTGATATGGCATAAGGCAAAACAGTGGACCTAAAAGTAAGGAAGAATCTTGATGTGGAACCAGGATATCTGAGTTCATACTCTAACTGCATCGTACCTGTGTGATCTCTGGCCTCAGCTACCTCATGACAGGACTGGACGGGACAGACCTCTTCCACCTCAAAATCTAATAGTGTACTTGAATACTAATTGTGACGCTGTATAGCCCTGCTCCTTAACTAATACTTACATTTTCTATGTTACACAGTTATTGTTTGGGAAAGTCTTGGTAAAATCCAAGTGCTACATAAGTATAAGCTCCTGTGATGACAGTTCATTGTGGCATGGAGGTGGCCCTGGTACCCTAAAGGCTGTGCCAGGAAAGCACACACTCAGCCAGATATAAGCTACCAATTGTCTGTAGTCTTTAGAATCAGCCTAGCTAATGTCAGAAAGCTAGGTGATGAATTTTTCGACCACAGAGCAGAGAAAGACTCTTTACACCTAAAGGAATTTCAATCAGCTTTGTCAAAGGAAACATCCATGACAAGAGCAACAACAGCAAAGTCAAAGATTGTCTAGATATTACTAGTACTTGAAATGTATTGAGTTGAAGTTGTTGGGGTTTTTTCCATCCATGAAGTTAACGGGTTTGAGATCCAGTCAAAAATGAACAAATATTAGGACCATCCATTAGTTTAGGTGTCCTCAATATTTCAGTCAAATAAATTTTACAATCTCTCACTGTGTTGCTTAATAGCCTGCAGTGTATACAATGAAATAAGCTATCTAGAAGTATTATTATCTATACTCTCCTCTCCTAAGCAGGCCCACCCTCAGTAGCGTGATGGGATGATACTTCTTTTATGTTCAAGCAAGAAGAAACTCAAAAGCTGAATCAAAAATGTATGCTGTGACCACCACTGGAAGATTTTATCTGGTGTAGAAAACAGATGACTAAGCAGTCAAATGACTCTGAGAAGCAGTGTGGTGCAGTGTACAAAATTCTGAATTTTAATTTAGAGAATCTGGGTTCTGATCCTAGCTCTGCTACTTACTACTTGTGTAACCTTGGGCAAGTCACTTCACCTCTGTGGGTCCTCAGTTCCAGAGGCTTGAACTAGAAAGCCTCTAAGGTCTTTTCAGTTCTAGATCTATTATGGATCCCACAATTTAGCCATGTGGTCAGCATGTATCTGAGGCAGAACTTAAACCCAAGTCCTTCCAGGCCTGGCCAGACCACTTTCCACTATACCACATTGCCTCTCTCATTCCATAAAAAGAAGCTTATGATTGAAATGTGTTAGACCAATAAAAACAACGAATCAAAGTTTCACATTAAGGTTATTTTTATGTAGATACACCTTGTCCTTTCTTCCTTTCTGTATAAAGTAATCTCACAAGGATAGGGAGAGTGTCTTCCTTTGCTAAATTCTTACACTATCTATAGGAGGCAAGGTTATTGATAACAGTGACTGTAATTACCACTTTATGAGGACACAAAAATCTAAGAAAATCATGTTTTACTGCAACTAATTTCCTTACTAAAGATGCTAATTCAAAGAAAATTTAAAGTATCTTAAAGACTGACAGAAAACAATATCTTTTATTTTTCTCCCAAGTAACCACTCTCACCCATCAAGCCAACCAAACAGGAAACCTCATTAAAACCCCTAAAACTAAAAATAGTGTGAAATAAGCACATGAAAGCTATAACTATTCTAGTGACATTACAAAAGACCCAAAATGCAGAAATTCTAAAATCTACATGCATTATCAAAACTCCACACTATCAATCTCTATTCTGATCTAATTCCTTAAATTTACTCACAAAACTAAATGTCACAGAAATCATAACAAAAAATTATGGATAACTCTTAGAACCTGTACACAAAATATCTTCCAGTTATAGTATGCTTATTTTTTTCTAGCCTAAAAATTAGGTTTATTAAATTATATGACTGATATATTCCTAAATTTAGAGACACTAAATTTTTGTAAATTACATTTAAATGCAATAGATTTTTAAGTTTTCCACAAGCAGGACATATCTGGATCTAGAATGTAAACTATCATACACTTCTGACCCTGCTTAGGACAACCACTTAAGTCTTTTTAAACATTCTTGGCGGAAAAAGATGCCAAAGTGGCCATTCTCCCTCTTTTTCATTGATTACATCTTCATTTCTGGGCACTATAATTTTTGAAGTTTGAGAAGGTGGGATAGGCAAAGGCTTGGAATAGTAGCTTTTTTATTAAAAAGAATCAAATTTAGTTTTGAAAATTGTGACACTATTTGAAATAATAAGTCACAATTTAAATAATTGGAATGACACAAAACCAGAACTGGGAATCACTGTTCCAGAGTAAATCTAAGATTTTAAAAAGCCTGTTTAAAAGCATATATACTACCTTCTGTTTTCACTACCAATGCAGGATCAATAAATATGGAGAAAAACACCAAAAAATTCTTAGATTAATAATTACCATTATTAAAAATTACTTACTGAAGTAGGTTAAAATCAGTTGGTATTTCTGGAGCTGCTATCATTTCTTTATCATCTTCTGGAACACCACAGTATTAGAAATAATGTGTTCATAAATTTATGTTTGCAAAGTGCAACTGTACTTCTTTCTTCTGTGATAGACAATTCCTAAAAAAAGAAAAAGAGGCCATGTTTATTCTGCCAAGCTGAGAAAGGGAAGGCAGCAACATGATCACACTCAAAAGCTATAGATACCAGTGACTGCTTTCTGTTTTAGCAAATAAAAGGATTTTTTACCTCTCCTTTACTTCTTTACCTAGATGTTCATTTTTGTCGTAACCAGGTACAACGCCACAATAAAAGTAAAATAGAAGAGAAAGGCTTCTATTACAAATTTAACTTAAAAGTTAATTATTCCTATTTCTTAGTTTTGATTTTTAAAAGCCTACCCTAAATAACAGCATGTGATCTTTTTAAACAACTTCACAAAATTCAACTACTACATGGAACAATATGAAATTCTGAAAATTTAGAAGTGTAAAGAAGGGGAAACTGATTTGACAAAGAAACTTAACACTCTTCTCAGATACACATTCATCCATGTATTCATTCAATCAGCCAACTATCTATGTTTGGGGAGAGACAGGAAATATTTTTTTAACCTCAACTGCTCCCCCAAAATATCTGACTGAGCTAAACTGAGAAGAAAATATAAGAAACTAATGGTCCCTTAGTGAAAGCAGTAAGGTGTTCCAAGGTTGAAGACTGAAGATTAGTTTGGAAAGCTAGAAACGTTATAATGGCGAGTCTAAGCAGGTGAGCAATATACAACCAGAAAAAGAAAAATAGGCGAGCTTTGTTTCTATGAAACTCATAGCGGAAAGTATACAGCTTTATTGGTAACTGGTGGCAACTCCAGCTAAGAGGCTGATGATCCCCTGTTACATAACACTTTTTAATTTACTACTATCTAGCAACTGAAAAGTACTTTAAGATTAACATTCCAAAGCAGTAATGTACTGATTATCTTTTCCAATGGTTCATGAGAACTTAACAAGAGTTTCTATTTCTTCCTTGACCAAATACTATATAGATGCTACAAAAGCTTTAAGCAAGTGGCCTTAAAAGGACAAAAAAACAAGTCAAACTGAAAACCCTGTCCTTCTCAACCCTACAACAGTGGTGTTCAACTCCAACAGAAAAGAGGCCACTAAACTGTACATAAGGATCCTGGCTGGCCGTATACTGACTTATTCTTAAAATGTAATATTATCCACGTTTTATTGTATTTTTTATTTATTGTTAGATATTTCCCAATTACAGTTTAATCCGGTTCCACTTACACTTGGGCTACAAGCCTGCATTTGACACCTCTGCCCTAGAACTAGAAAATTCTAATACCAAAGTAGAGGGACAAGGAAAAACAGAAGGCATGAATAATTTGCAAATTAGGAAAAGCAGCTCCTGAATTATCCAAGAGTTGTCTTATAAAACCATATTGAATTTTGTCACTCTCCTAAAGTACTCATATTGTAAAAATATCTAATTTAGTGACATGCCCATTACATGACTAAATCCACAACTGTTCTCTTAGACTACCATTTAAATACTTCCATTTAAAAATAACTTCGTGTGTATGTGTGGAGAGATTCTGAGAGCTAGTCAAGTGAGTAGAGGTTCCCTGCCAGCTAGAACTTTAAGCAGATAAGATAAATGTGCCCACTCCTAATTGCATTAGGAAAAGAAACTGGCCATCTCATGATTTATTGTAATTTAAATATAGATTCAGTTCATAAATGTATTCTGACTAGGCAACATATGGCATAATGTATAGAGTGCTGGACTTGGGCTTCAATGTGCACCTCAGACATCTGGTGTATAATCAGAGGCAAGTCACTTACCCTCTCTAAGAGTTCAGTTTCCTGATCTGGAAAATGGGGAAAATATTTGCACTGCTTATGTCCAATGATGCTTGTTATAATGAAAGAAGTTTGCAAACCTTGAAGCCCTGTATGAGTTAACATTTTAAGAGATAAAAGGAGCCATAAGTAATGCTTTTGTAGCCTCCAAAAAGTTCTAAATGAAAGGGTTTAATATAACAGCATTCCTTGTATAATTTCTAGTGAAGAATTCACTAAGTGTTGCCAGGTCAAATCAGGTTCAGCAAGATTATGTAAACTTATGCTTAGTAATAAGAAAAAGTCAATATAAGGACAAGCATGAGCTCTCTCAGTAGAGAGCTCTGTTTTTTAATTGTAATTAATAAACCTTGCCAAATATTTTTCATTCCATTAAAATAAAAAATTATAGTCATAACTTTTTATGTGAACTACAAAAAAGAATAATTTTTTTTCAAAATAGAAAAGTACTTCTTTGCCCTGTGACAGCATTATCTATTCCTAGGTATATTAGAAAGGAACTAGCAATGGACGAAGAGGAGAGCTAGTCTTAGCGTCATGTACCCTTAGGGAAGTTACAAGCAGCCCCAACCAAGTGTCTAAATAGCAGATGGAGGGGGTGGTGGTGTTGCCTATACCAATAAGATCACCAATCAGGTCTTGATTTAAAAAAAAATCCATAGCGTACTAAATTCCAAGTACCGCTGTATTTTAGTTTTCTTCCAAAATATCTACAGCTTGCCATCAAGAGCTGGTTTTAGCTCAAAGAAAACTTAATTCTTAATTCAAGAAATAAAGTAAGTGCTAAATCTAGTCTTTTTTTTTAAGGTCAATCTTGGTCCACATAAAACCCCAGAACACATTTTTCACTTTGAGTACATTTATACAATACAGTTGTATACAACATTGATAATGGGCTGCATTGGAAAAGTCCCCAAGTAACATCTTTTTGACTGCAGATACGGGCCATATGTTAAGAGAAGACCTACTTTCCCTGTGTAGAAATTCGATGGATTTTTATGGAAGCAATAATAATGGCATGAATTTCATTAATAAAAAAAGTTTATTAACAAAATTTAATCCTCATGCTTTCATAAATAATCAGTATATTCAAAATACAAATATATACTCAAAGATCACAAGGTGGAGCTCTCACCCAAAGCTAGAAAAAAATGAACACAAGTCTCAACCCTTACTCTTTATCAGGTATATTAATTCCATATAGCATTAAGTTAATAAAATTCTTCCTACAAGGGAAAAGATGAGAGAAGGGATTACAATTTACAATGACTCTGACAGTAAAAGTATGCAAACTACCTGCCATTCCTTTTTTTAAATGATAGGATCAAATTCATAGCCATGATGCATAATTTGCTTTCTGGCATTTTCATAAAATACCAACCCAATATCCAATCTAATTAACATATATTAAGTACCTACCACGTGCCAAGCACTGTGCTATACACTGGGGATACAATTAATAAAAAAAGACAGTCTCTGCCTTCAAGGAGCTTACAATCTAAAGGAAACCTTAACAGTATGATCCAGAAGGAAAAGCAAAGGGAGTAATATAATTTTATCTTTTAGTTACAAGGATATAGATATATAGATAAGAAAAAACAATCACTTGAACAAAATACTGCCTTCCTCTTGAAAAATCCTCACATCATTAAAGAGATTCTTTGATTTTATAAGTTAATTGAAAAGCAAGTTTTATTTTACACAAATCCATATTGTTGAAACATCATTTATTTCTTCTGCAATGTTTTTCTGCCTCACTGATGTCTCTGAGAATATCTGGCTTCTTTTGGGGATTCAACTTAAAAGTGACTTGAGAATACAGACTGTCAAGTATTTTCACGTAAACATGTAAACACATACATAATATGGAAAATGGTCCTTGGTCAAATTATAGCATTGAATGTGTGGTTCACAACTACTAAGAAACTCTTTTTCCCCTATATATAAAATGGGAATAGTATTATTTGTACTACCATCCTCATTAGAGGTTGTTGCAAGAAAAGTAACTTGCAAATTCCAGTGAGTTCTCCCTAATAGAAAATTTCTCCTAAGAAAAGCAATTATTTTAGAGAAGAGAAGTTGCAGACTTAGATACATAAAAAATTTCATAAGATCATAGATTTGGTACCAAGGCACTATGCAGTCATTACTTTGCCCCATCAGTCTCTTCAAATGTCAAGATAGGTTTGAGAGGCTGACAGAATTTTCTATTATGGCTGTCACTTGTCCCCAGTCAACAATTTCAAGACAATTCCAGCAATAATATAAATTTTACAGTAGGAAGAAACCCTCCAATAGGGCTAAGGACATGCCCTCTTCAAACAAGTTTTTCAAGGGGTAAGGAAGGGGATAGGAGGTGAGATAGTCTTTTTTTTCTTTAACAGATCTAAGCCATCTCTAACAATTACCAGGAAATAGCCTTAACTTTTTGCAAATAAGACCTAGCAACAGTCACTTGTCCCCCTCAAAGGATAAGTATACAATGCTGGATGACACAGAATGGGTGAATGCTTAAGCATATCCTAGGAACTACAGTTTTGTAAGCAAAATTTACATTGTAATGCAATATAATAGTGTCAGATTTTTCTAATATATCTTTTATATGGTATATGCCCTTAAAAGTTGCTCCAGAGGTTCTGCCATTTTTGACATCTAAACCAATAATGGAGGGACAACCCTCAAAACTGGGTTCACTGTCTACTCCTTAGCTCATTTGTTTCCAAAACCAGAGTAGCTTTGAGTTATCTGAACTGTATTAACTTGAAAACCATGACTGATCATGTGCCAAAAGACTAAGGTACAGTAGCAATAACCAACATATTTCAGAGAATTACAAAACAGAATTAATTAAGTTAAGATTTCTAGATCTAAAAATGCATAAAATTCACATTAAGTTCCAAGAAAAGTCTTTTATTGATTTAAATCTAAATCCCAGTAGATATTTGTATCATAAAAATCACTTTACACCTGGTATCATTTGAGTCAAGTGGCAAATCTCAAACAAAAGAGAATTCATACCAGAAAAGATTAGCTGTAGGAAGGATTATGTCGTTTATGTAAAAAAATCCAAGTTATATATGGTATTAAGACCTAAGCTTTCAAATAATTCTTAAGGAACAGAAAATACTTACTAAATTTTTCATAGGTCAAACAGTACAAAAGTGAAGCACAATTCAGTTCAATGTATAAACTATAACAAGAGAAGAAACTGCTTCTAGAGAGCAATAATTTTACATCTTTATTATTATTTTAACTTGATTAATTTATTAACAAAATTGGCAGTATAATAAACAGCCAAATTTATTCCAAATTTTATCAAGCCTCTGAACTCCATCCATTTCTCATCCCTTTCACTTCAACTTAGCTGACATCATAATAAGGTATCTATTACCTTCAGGTATTCCATATCAAACAAATTTTTGGCTAATAATTAACAATAAGTTCTTTCTACAGTGCTAATTAGAAAAGTATTTACAAGGGCATGTAACAAATACAATTTCATTGTTAAGTTTTTATATAAACATACACTCTTGATTTTAAGTAATGAATGTAATGACTTCATAAAAATATAATAAGAACTGGGTGGTTCTAGAAAGTTCAAGTTACTCCCCTGTTACAAGATGCAAATCTTTCTGGCCAAAGATTGATCATACAATACCCCCTTCTCAATTTAAATCTCCAGTGGTATAAATTAGGTGAAATCTAAAACGCCTGATCACTACAGAATACCATCCTGTTGACTAAAATTACTTATAGTTTACATAGACATTTTATGAATTAAAAGGATATCAGCCATATTTATGATATTTTGAATTCAGCAAAAATACAAATGTGTCTATTTTTGAAGGTGAAATAACTTTAAATTGCCCAGTTTTAGAGCAGGTGAATGATCTAACCATATCTGAAAACATGACAACATTTGCCCCTGAAGATAAACGCTATTTCTGGCAAAGAAAGTAAAATTCCTCCATCATTGAAAACCATCAAGGTTGCAATGTTTTTCTTACCACATCAGACAGGCAGAAGAGGCTGCTCAAATTTAGGCAATGTGTCTGTTTTTTAAAAAATGTATTAACTACAACTACCCACTATATAGACTACAATGTAATAACTAACATTTACACAGCAACTTATTAATAACCCTGTCAAGTATGTGGTGCAATTATTTATCACCCTCATGTTACAGATGAGAAAACTGGAGTTCTCCCTTCTCAGCAAAGAGGAAGAGTAGAAAAGAAGCCTTTAATGGCTTTAGGCTGCAGACTATAACTCTTATTCTATAAAGAAATGCAATAGACGTGCATGTAAGGTTGATAATCCCTTATTAGGATCTGCTCAACAAAATAAGCTGCTAATAATTTTCATAAAGATAAATTCCTAAAACTTTTCTTTATTATTAATACAAGCAGTCCCTAGAACTTGCCTAACAGAAAAATTTTTCACTCTATAATACCCCAACCCCCTTATCCACTCGCAAGACAATGACACGGTACCGTGGTACCTAACAGAGGTAGGGGAGAAGTAAAGGTTATTTAAGACCATAATTCTACTTGGTCTTGCATATTTCTGTTAGTAGTCTATATATCTTAAATACCTTATCTGAGAAATGACAAAGATTTGTCCCCATTAATTGAATATTACTGTGAAGTAAGAAATGATCAATGGTGAACAGAGAAGAATGGAAAAATTTTAACGAACTGATGCAAAGTAAGGAGAGGCATAAAAACAGTCTACACCACTACAAAAATATAAACGGAATAAAGCACAAAACAATAAAAAAAACTGTTATTAAATTACAAAAACCAAACTAGGTTCAAAAAAAGAGAAGACATCTCTCCCCTACAGTGCATATAATCTCTTAATTCTTTTTTTTAAGGCAATTGGGGTTAAGTGACTTGCCCAGGGTCACACAGCTAGTAAGTGTCAAGTATTAGGTCTGAGGCCGGATTTGAACTCAGGTCCTCCTGACCTCAGGGCCAATGCTCTATCCACTGCGCCACTTAACCACCCCTTCTTAATTCTTTAAAGTACTGATCCACTTAAAATCGTTTATGTGTTATAGAAATTTATGGAAAAAAATTTATATTATCATTTTTATTAGTTTAGGAGAAAACGACTAGTTCTTTTGCATTTTAAAGCTTAAGGGTTCAAGCTTAATAAGCTTTAAAACTGAACTAAGCCATTTAGGTCACCTTATATATGGCAAACCTCAAAGGCATGAAAATGCATGTGCTGTTCTTCATAATTGAAAGATATTTACGGTTGCAAACAATCAACTTTATAGTATAAATAATGAGACAGTATCAACCATTTATTTTATAATGCATATATTAAAGATGCTCCTTTACTATGGATCTGTAATTGTTATTTTTAAATTGTCATTTATGACTTTCCCTCTCTGCTTCGTATGCTGTCTTTGCTCAAAAAGAACGTTCCAGTTTCTGATTATTTCATGCCAAGATGTCTGCTACTATTTTCCAATATCCCACAGCTATACTACTTTGGCTTAAATTGTGTTTCCATGTGTCCTTATATAGATTTTCTCTGCTTGCCCAGCTTGTATAGTCATCTACTCTTGATAGTCATAACAGCTGTTTAGGTATCCTGCTGTCATCCATCCTCCACACACTTCCTACCAAGAGTATTGTAGCTGGCAAGCACAGTATGCTGGTAAACTGTCCAGATTCTAGAAACTTACTGATAATCCTACCTTCTTATTCACGTTAGGTATGGCTCGTACACTAAGTTAAATAGTTTACCACTAAAGAAAGCAAGAGCTTACTGGTTCTGAGGTAAATGTCAAATAGATATTAAGCTTATCGCCAATACAATCAAAACTGGTTGTTTATTATTTACAAACAAGCAACTTATGAAGCACTGTGCATACATTATTTCATTTGACACAACAACCCTGTGAAATAGTTAAGCCAAATGTAATTATCATTACTCCCATATTACAAGGGAGGAAAATGGGAGGCAATATTGAGCTGGAAACAAAATTAGTAAGTTTGGTTATTAGTTAATTTATTATTAATAAGTTATTATTAGTTAAGAAATTAATATAACTTGCTTACATTGCAAGTAAACAGGTTAAGGTGACTTGACCCAGGTCATATTAAGCCATATTAAGTCAAACTCAGGTTCTTTCCACAAGATATAGATGACATCCTTTTATTTTGTCTATCAGTGTATGTATCACACACGCACTGCACAATGAACTGCTGCTCCAATAACCAAAGCAACAATTTTTAGTTTCATATTGCTGACAAAATAGAACAAACTCAATGGCGCGGGATACTATATGATGCTGGCTTCCTATAGTTAGGCAACTGTGCAAAACAATCTACAATATGGGCACAGCTAGGTCCCCTTTAATACAGATATGACTGCCTGTATTTGAATTCACACTATTCAAAGTTGTCATTATGTAAAATACCGTCACTGGTTCTGGTCCAACAGAAATATGCAGTGTGAATGGTATTTTTAGGAGTCATCAAAAGACCCTGAAAATTATCTGGAGCAGTTTCTGATGAAGTTTGTAGTCTACTGAGTTTTTCCCATGAATCTAGAAACTTGCCTTGTCGCATACTCAAGAGTAAGCACACAAAATAATTTGGATAACTCTCCTTCGTTCCAATGGTCAAAGAGAATAGACCACACAAAAAGGAGTTAAGAATAATAAGCACTACTACTGATAGTTGCTATGTTTGAAGTTTGCAGGGCATCTTACAATAATATTTCATTTGATTCTCAGAGGAATAGTAGGCATTACAGATATATATTATTCCCATTTTATAGAGGTAAACAAGCTAGCCAATAACTATAATCTGATCTAGGTTCTCCTGATTCCAAGTCCAGAACACTATTTTCTTCACTATATACAGCCTACCACTTTCTCCTATTCCTACTCTAGGACCCTACTAGTTACCTGGACTCCACCTGTGAACCAGTAACACATAATGGATACATAGGAATATTCCCTGTTCTTAATACACTCTTGGCTAGTTAATAAATCTCTGAAAGTCAGAATTTCATCTACTCATTTGTCCTTATTCCTCATATCCAGTAGCACCTGCTAGTTTGAGGGTACTGCTGATTTGACACCAGAGCAGCTGACACTCATTCTCTACTGTCTCACTTTGAGATATTACATTTTTGAAAGGCTGAATTCTATCCTAAAAAAGGTTTAAAAGATTCAAGAAATTTTTACAGATTCCACTATCTACAACAGATCTTCTGCTACTACTGTCAGCTCTTTAGATGGACTATAAAAATGGTTAGAACAATAATTTAACACAAAAATAGCATGTTTTGGGGGGGGTGGCATTAAGTGGTTCCTATGTGTAATGTGCTGTGTTGGACAGCGGGGGAGACAAGACAATATAACAAGGTGCTTGTCCCCAAGGGGCTTACTAGATTATAGGGAACACACATATAAAATACACTATAAAACATTACAGTAAGTTGCCTACAAAGAGTACAAACTGACAACATCAGATAAGAATGGAATCTGGGGGAAAGGGAAGAAGGATCCAAAAAGGCTTTGGGTAAGAGATGGAACATCGGAGATGGACTTTGGAGGAAAAAAAAGCATAAGGGAGAGTGAACTGTTGATAACTGAGGTTTTGTTTTATAAATAAAAGGAAACAAAACAAAAATATTTAAGAGTGGATTATTATTGTGTAGTAAGAAATAACAGGGGCACAATGGATACAGCCTAAAAAAAAAAAAAAAAAAAATAACAAATGAGAAATTCAGAAAAATGTTGTAAGAATTGTATGAACTGACAGAGTAAAATAAACAGACAACTGATAACAACCAAAACAATGTAAATGAAGACTGCTAAAAGGAAGCTGAATTCAAGTGAAAATCAAATGAAGGTCCCTGATAACAGAGAAGAAAGCACATAACCCCCTCCCCTCCCCTCCCCCACCCCCACCTTTGGGCAATTGGGGTTAAGTGACTTGCCCAGGGTCACACAGCTAGTAAGTGTCAAGTGTTTGGTCTGAGGCTGCATTTGAACTCAGGTCCTCCTGACTTCAGGGCCGGTGCTCTATCCACTGTGCCATCTAGCTGCCCCAAGAACGTACATATTAACCCTCAAAAGCAGAGAGCAGTGTATTTATAACAGCAAAGTATTGTATATAGTCATGTATAGTTATCAGGTGTTTTTGGTTGTTTTTTCTTTTTAACAGGGTTACAGGTTTCACTGAACTTGCCACTCCTCCCCTTTTTTAAACAAGAGAAGGCTTGCTGGATATTGGAGCAATATGTTAGGAAATAATATGATGTAAAAAAGAAATCAATTAAAAACAGTATTTCTTAGTATATGTAGATTGAGAATCAGAGGACCTGGGTTTAATTTTGCTTAACATTCTTACTTAGACAACCTCAAAGTTCAATGCCCTCATCTATAAAATGATTCTAAAATCTCTTAATTCTAAAGTTTTATTCTCATTCCCACCAGTCTCCTTAAAATATCAAGGAAAACATACTCCTTTGCCACTCTAAACGATAAAAGAATGATGAGGTGCCACAAGGGCAACCCACTGTTTTCACTTAACAGAAACATTTGAAGACAATGGAAGTAGGAAATCTATTTGTTCCAATACCTCAGAAACTGGAAATAAGTCATAAATCAGTTTATGGTATCCACCCTCAAGTTAATTCTTTCCAAAAGCTATCCCAAAAACTGTTGCTACTTAGAACCCCAAAACTAATTGTAATTAATGCCATTCCCTATTCCCAAGAAAGGTAATCAACTTAGTGAGGCACTGTTTTCTCCAACAGCTGATTTCAGGAAGGGACTAAAGAGTTTCAGGAAAAATTAGCCAAATATACAGATACTCATATGTCCCACTTCCTAATTTCTGTTACCCCATTAAGGAATCAGAAAAAATAGTAATGTAGGCCACATGGTGTTATATGACGGAACATTCCTCCTTGTTCTAGTTCCCTTCTCCCACTTTATATAATTTCATAAAGGTCCTTCCCTATTTGTTTTCCTAATACTATATTACAGTATTTCATTATATTCGTGTACCACAAATAAAATGTGTAATCCCTAATATTCCAAAAGTTTGCCAGTGAGTAGTTTATTAAGATCATTGGCCAAATTAGGATCCCTGTGAGAAACTCTCAAATGTTGTGAGAATCCCTTCTAGATTGGGATGTGCTCTCAAGCCCCAACTTGTAATGGAGAAGTTACTTGCCTGGGGCATTATATGCTAAGTGACCTGGTCTGTGTCACCAGACTGCCTGTGTCAGAGGCCAGACTTGATCCCAAATTTTCAGGATTACAAGGCCTGCCCGCTTTTCACTACCCTACTACTCCAGGCTACCTCTTCACTTAAGTAACATCATTATCTTGAGAAGTTAAGCTTTGTGTATATAAAGAACAAGACCTCACTATAACTATGCCAAAAAAAAAAGTAAATTCTATCTCTGAGGCTGGTAAAGGCTACTACTAAGGTTGTAAATTACAGATTATTTCAGGATTTACAACACTTTTTAACTCTAGAAGAACTAGAATTTAAGAATATCTCAAATGATCAAGGCAGTACTTTTTTCTTAACCCATAAGGAAAAGAAAATGAATTTTTTGTTTCAAAGTAAAAATTTAATTTTTTTTCTGTTAATTGATACACTTGGTCGTTCTAGTGTTAAAGATCTCGATGCAATGCAGAGAGGTTTGGTTTCACAAAATCTAAGCCAAAATTATGTTGTTTTATATAAGCAGTCTTAATGAGACAGTCTTTATCAAGCTGGAAACAGTGTATCAACAGTACAAATTCAGTAGGCTTTCCTTTTTACTAAGTTAGAATTTGGAATAAGTGCTATTAAATATTATTCTGTAATAAAAATCAATTAAATTTAAATTGAATCTGAAGAGTTTTGACTCTAAGCAGCATGATACTCAGTTCTTCTGAATTACACTAAATGAGTCCATACTAACTTTTGAATACTACACCAGTGTCCCAATCTTCTCCTAATGAGAAGCTACTTTTCATTTCATTACAGAGTAAAGAGTAGGCGTCTGGGACTTGGAGGTAGGAGACTGTGTTGTCAGTACTAGGAACAGGTACTGATGTGTACGAAGGAGCTTTGAGGCATAGAATATCAAGATCGGGAGAGGCAGTTAGGAAAGCAACTAAATGTTTATTAAATTGAAAACCACTTCTTATCCTTTCAGATCAAATTCTACTATAGCTAATAAAAGTTCCAATTCCCAATTCACAAACAAGGCTTATTTCAAAAGTCCATCATATAAACTTTTTCTCAAAAAAACAACGTTACAGTGTGTCTATAAAATAATGATAGCTACTACAGACACAAAAATCTCGTCTTTGCTTTATAAATACTCCATAATTTCCATAAAATTCTGTATAACATAAAAATACTGTTTACGATTATATCATGAAACAAATTGTTACAACACTAGTAACAAAATAAAAAGTTGATGTTTATTTTGAATACTATGGGTGCTAGAAATCGGTTTAAGCAGAGAACAAGCAAGTAAATGAAGAACAGATGTAGATTTTGCAAGTTCTCTGTACTTTCAAGGACTGAAGGCACTAAACTAGTCCTTTACTTCATATGAATGTCAAAACTGACAACTTTCTTTTTAATTGATATAAGTAGAGCACTGCTTATTAGTCACTAAAGGGGCCATCCTTCTCTAGCCTCCATGCCCACAAATACTGGAAGAGACAAATCGAACCCTTTTCCTGAAGTAACTGAACAAGCTATAAAAAGGGAAGGAGGAAGGCTATTTAGGAGGACAGCACTTGGACTGTACCTCTCTTCAATTTATCACCCCTTTGTATTCTAGGTTATGAGCACATGAAGTACAACTATAGTTGCTTACTTGCATCAATCACGCTATTTGTTCCAAGTTCAGCTTAATAAATGTTTCAACCCAACTGAAGGTGTACAAATGAAAATATGAGGTGGAATAAAACTTGTGTTTTGTGCATAAGAAAATGGGGGGGGGAGCATGCTATGCCTACAAGTAAACTGTGAGGGGAAAAAAGGTGATGAGGAAAAGACAGAAGAGATACTAGCAAAGACAGACAGACTGAGTCACACACAGTCAAATAGGTGGCAGTCTCAGTAGCAATGTGTACTTGGCAACTAGCCATCTGAACGAAAAAGATACTGGAAAGTCAGATGTCTTTGATTCAAGAACCATCTGTACCAAAAAAGAAATCTATATAACTGATAAAATTACGTGTTTTGAGTAAGTGCAAGAGTGATGACAAAGAAGGTTCAGCATGATCAGTATGTTGGTATGTAGTTGGAGAAGGCTTCATGTAGGGTGGGACTTTAAGCTGGTGGAATTTAAGTAAAGAAGAGTAAAGCAGCCACTGCATGCTGGGTAAGAGCATGAACAAAGTTACAGAAGGAGAAATGTTCACTGGATTGTGAGAAGAACAGTCTGGAGCTGAAAATATCTAGTTGGGAACTAGTGGGACAAAGTGTTGCGTACATAGGGTAAGCGGAGGCTTAAAGACAAGAGAGTTACAAATAAAATCAGTGTAGCCAAGATTAGAAGGAAAGAAGAAAAGGAGGAGGGAGAGAGGGAAGGCATTTTGTAGACAGTTTCTCAGATAAAGGTCTCGTATCTCATACATATACAGGCCTTTGTCAAATTTATAAGAATTAGTCATTTCCAACTGATAAAACAGTCAAAAAATATGAATAGGCAGTTTTTCAATGAAGAAACAAAAGCTATGTATAGTCATATGAAAAATGCTCTAAATCATTGTTGATTAAAGAAATACAAATGAAAATAACTTTCAGATATCATCTCACACCTATCAGGGTTGGCTAAAATGATAGATGGGGAAAATGATATGCTGGAAGGAATGTGGAATGGAGGAAAATATGGAAAAACTGGGACACTGATACACTGTGAACTGATCCAACCACTTTGGAGAGCAATCTGGAATTAAGGCCAAAGAGTTATAAGACCTTTCACCTAGCAATACCACTATTAGGTCTGTTTCCCAAAGTGATCAGGGAAAAAGGAAAAGAACCTATATGTTCTAAAATATTTATAGCAGTTCTCTTTGTGGTGGCAAAGAACTAGAAATTAAGGGGATGCCAGCTATTGGGGAATGGCTGAATAAATTGTTGTATATGATTGCAATGGAATACTACTGTACTGTAAAAAATGAGCAGGTTGATTTTAGAAAAATATGGAAAATTCTGCATGAAATAAGGAAGAGTGAAATGAACAGAACCAAGAGAACACTGTATACAGTAATAGAAATACTGTTCAAAGAATAATTGTGAACAACTCGAATCAATTACAAAGGACCTATGAAGGAAGATGCTATCCACCTCCTGAGAAAGAAATGATACATAAAAGTATGCATAGTATGGTTTTACAGTATATATTTATATTTATATTGTGTGTGTGTATCTACGTCAAATGGTGGCCTTTTCTAATGTGGGCTGGGGAGAGAGGCAGACTGGAATGCAAATGTAATAAAAAATAAATGTAACAAAATGTAACAATTAAAAAGGTAACAAATATAACAAAAATTCAAATGTAACAAAAAATAAATTCTAACAAAAAGAAGACAGGAGAGCTACATGAGCTTTTGTGTTTTTGTTTTTTAAGGAAGATGCCTGGCAATGGTATATAGGAAGAATCTATAGGAATTGTTTAACACACATATTCAGAAAATGAAGAATAAGTCAAAAACTGCAGGATTCCTAGAACACAAGTATCAATGACAAAAATAAGCAAGATGAAAAGGGAAAGAGATCTTGGAGGTGGCAGTATGACGAAATATGTAGCCTAGTTATTTACACTATGTACCTAGCTTGAAAAATGTTTACTGAATTGAATTGTTTAATGTGTACATATGAGGCAACCACAACTTGAACTTCTCTTGTAAAGGTCATAGGACTCAACTCTGTGCTCAATTTTTTAAAATCATGCATGTCAATTATAAAACCCATTAAAACTTTCATTAAGATTCTTTTAATACTTAATTGCAAGGTCAACCTCTAATATTTTTGTGACTAAAATATTTTAAATCTTCAATACAAAAATTTTAAAACAAGAAAACATTTTTAATAGGCAGGGAAAATTATTAAATAGGTGAGGTAGGATTCACTGAAAGGCAGATTCTCTAACAGCAACTGGGTATACCCTGAACATTTTTAACTTTTTGATTCTTTTTAATTCCATTCATTTCCTAATATCCAATTCTCTCTCCAATGTCACTCTGCCTGATAACAAAGGGTTGGGAAAGTTCATCAAAATCACAAAGGTGGTACACTGGGTAGATCACTGGACTTGTCAAAATGACCTGAGTTTAAATCCAGTCTCTCTGGGCAAGTCATTTCAACTCTCTCAGCCTTGGTTTCTCCATCTGTGAAATGAGAGAGATGGCCTATGATCCTACCACCTCACATCTAGTAATGCCTACAAAATTTCAAACCAACAGAGAGGTATTTTTCTTATCATCTTCTCACCAGGACCAATATATGTCATTCAATGTATTCAATTAGAACATGACTTCCTTTTAGCATAGGGCAAGTGCAGCAGACTGCTGGCTCTAGAGTCAGGAAGGCTCATGGAGCTGAGTTCAGATCCTACCTCAGACACTAGCTGTGTGATCCTGGGCAAGTCATTTAACCCTGTTTGCCTCAGTTTCCTCATACGTAAAATGAGCTGGAAAATGAAATGGCAAACCACTTCAGTATCATTGCCAAGAAAATCCCAAATAGTGTCACACAGGAGTTGGACATGACTAAAAAATGACTGCTCTGAACTCCTTTTAGTATTGTTTTCATTTACCATATTCACATTTTTTAATAGAAATTTTGTAAATTAAACCTAATTTCTATAACCCTTAAGTCAAGTATATTTTTCCTTTATAATAGATAGATAGATGGGAATAGGGAGCATTTTATTCATTCTAAAGAGTATTTTTTTAAAAAGCAGTCCTGTGTTTTTAACCAGCTTTTGCTCTCCCCCCAAGTTATCTCCAAAAAAAAAAAAAGATTATCAAACTGTCTACAGTATGAATATGTAAATACATACAATGAACCAAGCAGTATAACACAATTCAAATACAAGAAGAACATGATGCATTTCTACATCCTGGAAGCACCACCATTTTCACACAAGACATAAGGATTCAGTATCAGCCTCTTTGTTGATATGCTGATCCTAACTTTTGATTCCTGTCCCAAATGTGACACAAAGAACTGGAAGTGAAGTACACACACTGGCAGTAGCATCCATTTATTCCTTCATACACTCAAAATAATTTAACTGAGAGTTTAGGGTTAAGAACATCAAATTTAAACCTGGCTCGTCCTAGCTGCTTGACTTAGAGAGGAACAAAGGATATGAAAGGAAAACATATATAGTCAATTTAAATGTTTGTTGTTGGTAGTGGTAGTAGGGAGGGAGGGAGGAAATTAAGCGCGTAAAACCCCCTCACTGGACATTCCAGATGAGAAGGGTCATCTATTGCAGGAGTATCATTGTACGTGACAGGGAATGTGACTGCCCATAAGCTTACATTCTATTGTGGAAGCCAGGGAATGAAAAAACCAGCATGAATAGAGAAAAGTAATTATAAAGATATATAAGTAATGGAGGTATTAAAGTCAAAAGAGGTTAAAAAAATTTTCCCTAAGTCATGTCTTATTTGTGGCAGAAACAAAACTAGAAACTCGTGTCTCCTGACTCCCAAGTACTCTTTCCATACAACCAATGCTGATTTCGGCAGTGCACTTAAGCACTGGAGCAGCAACAGGAGACAGAACAGACCAAAAAAAAGTAAAGAGAATTAATTTCTACGATAGAGAATTCTTCACCTATTTTGTGCCATAGATTGGCAGTTTGGTGAAGTCCGTGGACCCTTTTCCTAGAATAAGGTCTTTTTTGTTTCTAGTGTGTTTAATTTTTTTAATTTTAAAAATTGAGTTCCAAATTCTGACTCTCTCCAGCCTCTCTCCCACTCATTGAAAAGGGAGGCAATATGATAGCAAATATACATGGAGTCATACAAAACATTTCCTTATTAGCCATGTTGCCAAAAAAAAAAGTAAATGAAAAAAGTATGCTCTAATCTGTACTCAGAGTTCATCAGTTCTCTCTCTGGATGTGGATAGCATTTTTCATCGTGAGTCCTTTGCAACTGTCTTGGACCACTGTACTGATTATAGTAGCTAAGTCTCATCATCATTGTAATACTGCTATTACAGTGTACAATGTTCTTCTGGTTGTGTTCATGTCACTTTGAATCAGTTCACAGAAGTCTTCCCAGGTTTTCCTGAAACCATTTCTTATAGCACAATAGTATTCTATAACAATCATACAACACAACTTCTTTAGCCATTACTCAATTGATTGGCATCCCCTGAATTTCCAATTCTTTTGTCACCACAAAAATAGCTGCTATAAATATTTTTTGTACATATAGGTCCCTTTCCAGAATAAGGTCTTTAAATACATATAAACATATAATATATAATTAAATAATATTAATTTAAATGCATACATAAATACATAATACATAAAGTACATAAGGATTGCAAAGTAAACTAAGCATACTGAAATACAGTTGTCCAATTTTTTTTTACAAGTTTATTGACCCTGTGTAAAGAAACTAAATTCTGCAAGGACCAGAATATAGTAGTAATAAAGTTTATAAACTGCAATACCAATATCAGGTAGCAAGAGAAACCCTAGTGGGAATAGCAGTGGCCAGCAGAAAATAACAGGAAGACTTAGCAGTTTGGTGGCCCCCAAACAGGGAAGAAAAAGACAGAATAACTCTAGAGAATCATAGAGGATCAGTTGAGTCTCCATCCTGTAGCTTTATTTAAAGACTGCCATCCACTATAGCTCAACAGTATCAAAACAAAGATTTTCATTCTACACAAATGACAATGACCAATTATCTCAGTTCTACGTCTAACAACACCTGCACCTACAGCTATAGCTGTGCTATGGTACACAACAGATTAATTTTTAAAAGAAGGTACATTATTACATTTTAGAAGGACTATATTAAAAGAAACAAGTTTAAAAGTTGGACTCGATTTTCCAGGAATTTGAATTAAAAGGCATGTGTTGACATTTAATCTGAATTCAAGAGATTAGACTACAGCTATAAGTAAAAGCTTAATTTTAATTAAAAATATGAATCTTAATCAAATGCTCCCATATCTGATGTTTATTATAAGACCTTAACAATCAGGTAAGGCCTACAGGGCTAAAAAGGTGCTTCAGTTCAATTGAATACTGCTACATCGTGGCTCAGTGCTTAACAACAACCCAACCCTACAGCTTCATTGCTCCTCCCAGGAAAAAAAAAATATTCACATACTTATTTAACTCTTTACAATTTAGTCCAGGCTAGAAGTACAGCAGCCACTGACAACCCAATCCCAATGGTGATCATTTTGGAAGCTTTAATCACATCCAAACTGGGTCCTGTTCACTCATTAGGCAGCATGGTGGCTGTTTCCAGAGGGTTCATCGTATTATTGCCTGACTTAGCCCTACTACAGCTCAAAATTCTTGAACTCAAGTGATCTACCATCCTCAGCCTCGCGCGCCCGTGCCCCCACCCCACCCCCAGGAGGGATTACAAGCATGAACTACTATGTCTGGCCTAGAATTATACTTAACAGAGTCTTATAGATCAATTGATTAAGAAGGAACTCCAACTATCTCATGTTACAGAGAAGGCCACCTCATGCCAAGGAGGTGAAATGACCTATCCAAGATCACCAGGTATTATTTATAAACAACGGAGGTAAAGCAAAAAAACTGCTACATAATTGGACAAATTTTGCTAAGCCAGACTACAGTAAAAAAAATTTTAAGTGCATGACCCAAAGGAAGTATCACTGAATCTAAATGGGACAAAAATCAACACATTTTTGGACATGAACAATGTGGGAATTTGTTTTACTTGATTTTATGTGTTGTCAGTGTTTTTGTTTTTATTTTAAATTGGAAGGCATGGGAAAGAAAATTAATTGCTCAATTGAAAAGTAAAATAATTTAAAAAAATAAATAGGATGAATTTTTTTTCAAAGCAAGAGATAAAGAATATTCACCATTCATATACAATCCTCTTTGTGTTCCATTTAGCAAAGGGAAATGTCCATGGTTTGGTTTTGGTATTTAACTTCAGAACTGTTAAAATTAATGTAACATCTTCAGTCATTTGAACTAATATCATAGATTTTAGAGCTATAAGGGACCCTAAACTACCTTTTACAGATAAGGAAATTGACCTGGAGGTTAAAGTGACTAGTCTAGGATCATATAAGCATTATATAACAGAGCTAGGTAGGATTCAAATCCAGTTCCTCTGACTCCAAATCCAGCATGATTTCCACTGCACTATACACTAAGGCAGGCCTACATAGCAATAATATCCTTTGTATGACACAGCCTGTTTCCAACCAGCCTCAGACTATTTCATACACTGGTGCTTATGAAATAAAATGCTCTTCCATCATACTGGCTTCCTAAGACTGTCTCATTGGTATGTCCTCATGTTGCCTTAAGAGTCCCTGTCCAGGTCCCAGGTATAGTAAAAGAAATGTCCAGAGAATACTTTTTGCCAAAGTACAAAATTTATCTTAATTCAGTACTTTGTATACAAAGACTCACCAATTAGCACCTACAAACCTATGGCTTTGTTGTTACAAACATGGTTTAATTTCCCTCACCCTCCACTGAGTCTTTTTACTCTTCCTGAGTCTTTTTACTCTTCCTGGATTTCCTTTTTGTTGTTTACTAGCAACCAAACAGAAAACAAGGAGCCTTATAAACTTTGAAAAGGATGTGTGCCAAAATATAGGAAGGAGAGAAATTCTAGGAAGAAACAGAGACAGTAGAAAGAAAGGGAAGTAGTCTATTAGGAAGCAAAATGATAAAGGACCTGGTGAGACCATGGAATATGCCCCGTGATTACACTTGTGGGTTGTCTGACAGTTTATTGGTTCTAACCCTCAGTATCCAAAAAGCCACCCTCTACCCTTAGGAGTTACCACCATTAGTTTGAAGAGCCCAGTGCCCAGAAAGAGTTAATGGAGGTTTCTCCTCCATTTCTTCCACTTCAGAGGGCATGGGTTTGGGGTATGCAACACAGTATTGAATCAAGACGCATTTTCCCATGGAAACAGTATCACACTTGGTGATTAGTGTGAGCACAAGATTATGGGCTAAAAGGTCTTTGTTGACTGGCCAGACTACTAGAAATAATTTACAATGAAATTTTATAATACAAACCATGTAAATCAGAGACTGCCTCTAATTTGAACTTTAATTGGATACTGTTATTCTTCTAAAACAAAAGCCTAAAGGTTAACACAAAGTGGTGGATAGAGGGCAATCTTTCAATCAAAGACCTGGGTTCAACTTCTTCCTGACATGTAACTAGCTTTGTGACTATGGGCAAGTTATTTAACCTATGAGTGATCCAAGCAATTGTAACTAAGACAGTATCATTGATTTGGAGCTAGAAGAGGCCTTAGATGTCACCTAGCCCAAATTTCTCATTTTACTTTTAAGAAAAGTGAGGTGCTAGAAAGTTAAGTGACTTGTACAAAACCACATAGTAATAAGTGACAGAGCCTTAATATTTGGACCCAAGTCCTTTAGTTTCAAATTGTTCATCCATATCAGTATAGAAGTTTCCACATGGATAGAAGAAATCACAAGTCACAGACCAAAAGTGATATTAAATGAGTAAAAGGGAGCTTTAAAAAGAAAGTTATCTCTACCTCACCCTAGACTCCCTCTATCCCCTGAAAATGATCACATCTTTTTTCTTGCATGACTTAAAGTTTCAGGAGATTTGACATTTCTGAGCACTCTAAAGTCAACTACTAAGCAACCTCCAGATATTCTGCAGAAACCAGAAGGTGGTAGGAGAATCTGTTTCCCCCTAAGTTTCATGTAAGAACCAGCTAATGGATTAGCCACTGAGTGGGAAAAGAACCCATGTGGAGTCATGAGATCGAAGTTCAAGTCCCAACTCACTGTTTAGCTGCGTGACTATAATCAAGTCACATAATCTCCTAGAGCCCTCTCAGTTTCCTCATCTGAAATAAATACCTGCATTTCCCTTCTCACAGGGTTGGTGGTGAGGAAAGAATTCTTTGTACAGTGCCTAGCACTTAATGCTGCCTCTATTTTTTCCAAGCATTCTCTTCCTAAGTGAATCAAGCAAGTAAACATTTATTAACACTCTAAACATTTATGAACACTATTAACACACTCCCCTACATCAGGGAGTGTGTTTGTTTCTGGGGATATAAAGACAAAAGGAAAACAGCCTAAGAACTCTAAAAGAGCACTGGAAGAAATGTTAATGTCATCTCATTCAACTTTCATTTTACAGATGAGGCCCAGAACTAAGAGAGTTTCTGCTCAAGATCAAACAGGCAGGGCCTAGATTTGAACACAATTCCTATAAATTTAGACTGCTTTGGGGGTAGAGGGAAGTTTCTGGAAGTGAACAGCAAAAAATATACATAATACATATACATACATATGTATATTTAACAAGCATTCTTTTGAGGATGACTTAAACTGAATCAGAAAGGCAGCAACAAATCCAACTCAAGCATAAGTCATGCATAGGAGACAGAGCAATTCAAATCAAAATGGTTGGTTTACACAAAGATAGGTTGTCAGATGCTCCCTTTAAGAGTGACCGATGAAAGGGATATAGAAGACTCCTAGTCTTTCTATATGACATTTTAATCATATTAGCTTCAGGAAAACAGACAATAAGTCAAGGCTGAGCAGACTCCAAACTGGAGCCACTGGGGCCTGGTCAAAGTGAAGGAAGCTAATGACAAGGCTTACCTCACCAAAAGATCTGAAGCCCAAAGGAGTAATTTATGGAGACCAAACATAGAAGATTCTCTCTTATTCAGGGGAAACAGAAAGGAAGGACTTGTTGGACTTACTAGGAACCTAGAAGCAGAGAGTTTCATGGAGATGAAGCCATAGAACTTTTTCAAGGGCCAGTTAGAAATAAGTTCTCAGTCAGAAGAGAATCAACAACTAGAGACAGGGGATAGCAAACAGTTTCATCTACCTTGGACAGAAAATCCAGAATTTACTGAAAGAAAAATTGAGAAGAAAAAACATTCAGTTGATTTTTCTGGGGAGTAAAGGGAAAGAATAAAAGATTCAAGTCTAGCTCCCTGTACATTTTCATTTGAAGACTGTTAGTTTTTTTTAAGACTTGTTTATTTTCCCCTTTATTCTAAACACATATATGTTTCCTGTTAAATATAGCAATAAAAATTCCTTTTAAAAAAACCATGCTGAGCCCCATGCTGATTTCAGAGATGGTCAGTTTAATAGCAGAGATACGAATTCTAGAAACTAAAGCACTTGAGACAGCACAAACAGCAGAATGGTTTTTCCAAAAAGCAATCATTTAGTAAAGGAGAAAAAAAAACCACCCTAAACACATATAACTTGAAGGGCATCACTGTACTATACATAGCAATTGATCTTCATAATAACCCTAACCACTGACAAAAAGATTATGTTCACTATATTGTTTTAAAAAGCAGGAATGTAACATTAAACGTTTTTCAAGCACTAAGCTTTAGTCCTCTAAGAAATTCTCCTTATATCAAATACCTCATTCCCAAAGATGAATTTGGGGTTTAGTTGATACCCTGATGTTCCCCCACAGCATCTCAAACTTACTTCCTAAACCTGCTCCTCTTTCCAACTTTTGCTATGGAATTTTAAGGCACCACCTAGGTTTTGAATTTCTCATCTTCACACTTGAGGGGTTCATTACATCCAAATACCACAATTTGTTTAACCAGTCCTCAATCAGTGGGTATCTACTTTGCTTCCAATTATGTGTTATCACAAAAAGAGACTGCTTAGTTTCATCATGTGTTCAAAAGCAACAAGAACCAACTTCATAGGACCATTATTTATTGCCTTGCAGGTCAATGATGAGCATAAGCAAAGGCCATCATGAAAACCACTACACCACTGTACGAATCTATTGCAGTGAATTAAAATGTAGATCCTACTAAAGTGACAAGATGGAACAGCTAGGTGACACTGTGTATAGAGTCCTGAGCCTCTACTCAGGAAGACCTGAGTATAATTCCAGCCTCAGACACTTACTAGCCCTGGAACACCAAGTCACCTGATCTCTGTTTGCCTCAGTTTTTTCAACTGTTTCCTCAACTCCCAACCTCCCATGGTTGTTGTCAAGATGAAATGAGATAATATCTGTGAAATGCTTAAACACAGTGCCTGGCACATAATAGGCACTTCATAAATTCATGCTTCCTTCTTTCTGTCTCGTTTTAATACTTTGATTTGAAGGAGAACACTGGCTAGGACAGTGAAAAATATGGCTCAGGAATATGAAATAAAATAGAACAAAGGCTTTTAGACTATTTTAGAAACCTCATGCCTAAATGTGAATAATTTTGTCAATAGAGCTCTGGAAATGGAGAATGAACATAAATTTTTTTAAAAGGAAATTGAGGGGCAAAGTCAACATGGTGGAGTGAGAATTAGCATTTTTGCCCAACTCACCTAGCATACCTCCTCCACAGCAACCCAGAAAACACACCAGACCAAAATTCTGATTAGGAAAGCCAAGAAAATGTCATGATGAGTCATTTTTCCAGGCTAGTGAAGCTTAGGAAGATAGAGAAGTCTATGGACACTGGGGCTAGAATAATGCAGGGCAATGGAAGTAGCAGTGAAGAGCACTCCAGGACCTAAAGACAGTAGGAGGTTAAGACTGAACCACCGGGGCACAAATTGACTCTGGGGTACCATGAACCAATACTGGGAACATTAACTGATGCCAGCTGGTAGCTCTGTCCTAGAGAAGAATAGGAAGTAAGCAAGTAAGAGAGGGCCCAAGATGGATACAGAGCAAGGAACAAGTTCCAAAACTTCAGCTATGTGGCTCTCAACCCAGAAGAAAAGTAGAGTCTCATTTCTATCAGTTAGCCTACAAATAGAGACCAAGACCAAATGGAAACCAGCAATTCAGTACCTCTAAACCTACATTCTACTGGGCTAACAGTCACTGAATCCCACAGGCACAAACCTGGGTCAGGAATCTGTAGAAACTAGAAGAGTTGGTAAAGGACCCTCTCCCCAGATCATACCACCTCAGAAAAACTTGGAAGCACCCAGACTGAGCTATAAAAACAGCAGAACATAAAGACAGAATCTTAGGGCAGACACCCCCACTCCCATCCTTGACAAAGTAAGCAGAGCCCAATACTAAAAAAGGAGCGGGATCAGAATCTATTATGCTTTAGCTTAAGTTAAAAGAAAAAAAAATAAGAGGTGGCAATCATGACCTTGGACAAAGTAAAAGCAAAAGTAGACCTAAGAGATAAACATGGAAACTACATTTTACTAAAAGGTACCAAAGACAATATCAATACTAAACATACATGCACCAACAGCAAGCATCTAAATTCTTAAAGGAAAACAGAAAAGTTAAATGAGTTACAAGAGCAAATAGACAGTAAAACCATATTAATGGGGAATCTCAATTTACCCCACTCATCTTAGATCTGGATAAATCTAGTTATAAAAAAGAAAGAAGTTAAAGAGATGAATAGAATTTTAGCAAAGTTAAATATGACAGACCTCCAGAGAATAATGAATGGGAATAGAAAGGAATATGCCTGCTTCTCAGCTGTGCATGGCACCTTCACAAAAAAAATGACCATAAATGGGGCATAAAAATCTCACAAACGCAGAAAAATAAAAATATGAAATGCATCTTTTATTGACCATAATGGAATAAAAACTATATTTAATAAGGGGCCTTTGAAGCAAAGATTAAAAATCAATTGAAAACTAATACTGAAGAATGGGTGGGGTGGGTCAAAGAACAAATCATAGAAACACTCAATTTTATTAAAGATAATGACAATAATGAAATAATACAAAAATTTGTGGAATGCTGCCAGAGTAGTACTTAGGGAAAAGTGTATGTCTCTAAACACTTACAATAGAAAAGAGAAAGAAGAGCTCAACAAATTGGAAGTACAACTATAAAAAACTAGAAAGACAACAAAATTAAAAACTCCAATTAAACACCAAAATAGAAATCCTGGGAAAAAAGGAGAAATTAACAAAATGGAAACTTTAAAAAACCACTGAACTAATAAATAAAAACTAGACTTGTTTTTTTGGAAAGAAAAAACAAAACAAAAACCCATTGACTATTTTGATTTTTAAAAAGTAAACCAAATTGCCAGTATCAAAAATGAAAAAGGTAAATTCAAAACCAATAAAAAGGAAATAAAATCAATTATTAGAAGCCATTTTACCCAACTATATGCCAATAAAACTGAATGAAATCTAAATGAAATGGATGAATATTTACAAAAATATAAAGTACCCAGATTAGCACAACAGGAAATAGAACACTGAAATAGCCCCTATCTTAGAAAAAATAAATTGTACAAGCCATGAATGAACTCCCTAAGAAAAAGTCCACAGCACTAGACAGATTTACAAGAAAATTCTACCAAAAAATGATTCCAATACTATATAAACTGATTAAAAGATTAGGTAAGGAGTCCTACCAAATTCCTTCTATGACAAAAATAAAGTCTTGATACCTAAAGCAGGAAGAGTCAAAACAGAGGGAGGAAAAGCATAGCTCAATTTCCTTAATGAATACTGATGCAAAAAATTTTTGAAAGTAAGAGCAAGGAGATTTGAGCAATATATCACAAACCAGGCTAGATTTATACCAGGAATTCAGGATTGGCTCAATATTAGGAAAACTATAAGTACAATTAGCCATATCAGTAATCAAACAAGCAACAAAAATTATGATAATTTCAATAGATGCTTAAGTTTTTGACTAACATCCATTTCTATTTTAAAGAAAAAAAGGAAAGCATAGGAATAAACAGAGCTTTCCTTAAAATAAGTAGTATCTATCTACAACCAAGAATAAGAATTATCTATAAGTTAGAACTTCCAACAAGATCAGTGGTGAAGCATGGAAGTCCCTTATCATCATTACTCATTAATATTGTACTAGAATAACTACTTACTGCAATAAGATAAAAATAAATTGAAAGAATAAGCCTAAGCAACAACGAAACAAAATGATCACACCATGAAGAGGATATGATGGTTTACTTAGAGAACACAAGAGTCAACTAAATAAATGAAACAATTAACAACATCAACAAAGTTGGAGGATACTAAAAAAACACACAAAAATCATTAGCATTTCTGTATATTAACAAAACCTAGGAGGAAGAGACAGAGAAATTCCATTCAAATTAACTATAGATAGTATAAAATACTTAGGAGCCTACCTGCTAACACACACACACACACACACAGGAACTACATGAACACAATTACAAAACACTTCACACAAACACAGACCTAAGTAATCAGAGAAATATTAATTGCTTATGGGTAGGCCAAGCCAGTATAATAAAAACAATTATACTACCTAAATTGATATATTTATTCAGTGCCATACTAATATAATTACCAAAGAATTACTTTTCAAAGCTAGATAAAAAAATAAAATTCAACTGGAGGAATAACAGGTTAAGAATATCATGAGAATTGGGGCAGCTAGGTGGTGCTGCCATGCATAGAGCACCAGGCCTAGAGTCAGAAAGACCTATGTTCAACTGTGGCCTCAGACATTTACTAGCTGTATGACCCTGGATGAGTCACTTAACCCTGCTTGCCTCCTCCCCCCCAAAAAAATCATGAGAATTAATGAAAAAAAATGGGGAGGAATGGAGCCCAGCAGTACTAGAACTCAAAACTGTCCCACAAATCTGTAACCATCAAAACAATTTGGTACTGGGGAAGAAAGAAAGAGGTTGATCAATGGAATAGATTAGGTACATAACATACATAAGCAAATGGGAAATGTAATCTAGTGTTTGATAAATCCAAAGGTCCCAGCTCACTATTTACCAAAAAAAATGTTGACAAACTAAAAAGCAATCTGGTAGAAACTAGGCATAGACCAACATCTCATACTGTATACAAGACAAGCTCAAACTGGGTGCATGATTTAAACATAAAGAATGATAACCCAAACAAATCAGCAAAGCCATCAGATATATGGATAAGGGAAGAATTCATGACCAAACAAGAGATGAAGATGTTCATATGAGATTAAATGTATAACTTTGAATACATAAAATCTAAAAGTTTTTGCACAAATAAGCTACAGCAAAATCAAAAGAAAAGCAGAAAATTAGGTGAAAAAATCTTTGCAGCAAGTTTCTTTGACAAAAGTCTCATTTCTGAAATATATAAAGAAGGAATTAAGCCAAATTCATAAGAATAAGAGTCATTCCCTAGTTGATAAATGGTCAAAGGAAATGAACAGGAACCTCTGAGAGGAAGAAATCAAAGCTATCAACAGACAAGTGAAAAAAACGCTCTAAATCACTAATAATTAGAGAAATCCAAATTAAAATAACTGAGGTACCACCTCACAACCATCAGACTAGCTAACAGGAAAAAAAAAGGAAAATTACAGATGCTGGAGAGGATATGGGAAAACAAGTACACCAATGCACTGTTAGAGCTGTGAACCAGTTCAACCATTCTGGAAAACAATTTGCAACTATACTCAAAAGGTTATTAAGCTATGCCTACCTTTTAACCCACCAATACCACTACACCAGGTCTATACCCCAAAGAGATCAAAGAAAGAAGAAAAGGACTCATAAGTATAAAATTGTTTATAGCAGCTCGTTTTGAGGTGGCAAAGAACTGGAAACTGAAAGGATGCCCATCAATTGGAGAATAGCTGAACATGCTGTGGTATTTGAATGAGATGGAATACTACTGTGCTGTAAGAAATGATGAATGACTACACTTTTTTAATCTATATCGAATTGCTTGCCTTTTCAATGACAGTGTTACAGGAGGGAGAGAATTTGGAACTCGGTTTTTAAAAAAAAGTTAAAAATTGTTTTTACATAAGTGGGGAAAAATAAAATACTAAAAAAAAAAGCTTAAAAAAAAGAAGAAAAATATTAGAAAAAAAAGAAATGATGAAGTGCATGGTTCCAGAAAAACCTGGGAAGAGTTATATGAGATGATGAAAAGTGAACACAACCAGGAGAACAATATTGTGTAGTAATATTGTGAAGATGATCAACTGAGAAACACTTAGCAACTCTGATGAATACAACAATCTACAACAATTCTAAAGCACTCATGATTAAACATGCTATCCACCTCCAGACAGAGAAATGATAGACTAAAAGTACAGACTGAAGTATTATTTTTTTCTTGCTTTTTTTGTTTGAACTTGGCTAATGCGGAAATTTGTTATACATATTTGTAATGGGTTTTGTTTTTCTTGCCTCCTCAGTGGGTGGGGGAGAGAGAAACGGAAGCAGAATTTTGAACTGGGAAAAAAAAGAATAAAATTATTTTTAAAAATAAATTAATTTGAAATAAAATAATTAAAAATAGAAAAAATTTAAGAAATTCACTTATCAAAAAATAAAATATAACAATATCTTGACAGGAAACTGATGATGGAATTATTTCTAAGGCCATTTGTCTGTTTGTAGTCGCAACTTATTGTATCAAAGGTAGAACTCAACAACAAATTAGAAAAAATACAGATGAGAAGAAATTGACTGCAATTAATACAGCTTCAACCTGACCTATTCAAATTAACTGTTGATATCAAATAAGGGGAAATAGAGAAAAGCAATGACATGGATATTTATGATCATTTCCTAGAAGTTTAACTGAAGTAAAACAATCACAAAAAAGACCTTAGCCAGCAAACACAATGCCCTTCAACATACAGAAATACATGGCATCCAAGGGATGACACTGTTTAGAATAGGCATTCATATTCAAAAGGGGAAATCAACCTATAGAAAGCTCACTGGGAAACCCATCTAAGCCAATAATCCCAAGACTGCTAATGAAAGTGGAAGGGAAACAAAAGGAAATATCTGAAAAATGAAAAATAGAAGGCATTTCTCTAACAGGTTTTATCATTTTAGATTTTAACATCTCAATCCTCAATATATAATGGGGAAATATAAATAGCACTAAAAATACAAAGAGTTCTTAAACTAGACCAAATACACATGGAAAAAAAACTTGAAAGCATTAAGAGATCAATTTAAGATATTGGAGGAATGATAAAAAAAAATCTTGAATGATGTAACTAAAAGAAAATAATCAACGAAGAGAATAGCAATAACTACCAACTCCTGCCTTTCTTATTCCCACAAAATATGTAGAACTGCCATTCAAATCAAGGGTTATCTAGATCAATATATGAGGAACACACACATGCAGGCCTTCA
This sequence comes from Phascolarctos cinereus, assembly GCF_003287225.1. NCBI lineage: Eukaryota > Metazoa > Chordata > Mammalia > Diprotodontia > Phascolarctidae > Phascolarctos > Phascolarctos cinereus. Next base: position 50,715,637 of record NW_027556291.1, read on the forward strand.
CAAACCATTGTGCACAACAAACCATATCTTTAGTCACACAGCTAACTGAAAAGTATGTAGAACAGGACAACTCAATATGTATGATTATCTTAAACACCATTTGATGCAGAAAACAGCATTAAATAACGCTTTCCTCCATGAGATGTCTTCCAGGCATATACATTAAAAAATGTCTTGGTGGATATAATAAAAACATTTTAATAACTCTCTTCCATGTGGAAGTACTCCCTATAGATGAAGTCTTTCAGATACTTTCTGAAGACACTGTACTAATTTCCTTAGACCCCAAATCATTTATAGGTCCTTAACTGATTCCCATTATTATGCCCCCTCAAAATGGTCCTAAACCTAGAGAGACAAATAAATGGATTAAAAATACCTGTTGATCAAATTCTGAGGCATCAACCCAAATATGTAAGATAGGCACTACAGAAAGACAATAATTTGGGCACAGAATTGAGTAAGATGAGAGTGGCCTAGACTGCATTTAGGAAATTACATAAAAATAAGCTTTTACTTAACCAGAAAAAAAGTCACCCTTTTAAGATGATTATTTTTCTGGTGGTGCTGAGAACTAATCATAAACCCTTACGATCTTGGCAAAATTAAAATTACAGACAATCCAAAGGGCAATGAAGACACATCTCATGGAAACATATAAGCAGCATCTCATTCTTCATGAATTAATTATACTTAATGGTCAAAAAATAGTAAAAAAATTTTTAAAGAAATGGTCAGTTTGTGATCAGAAAAAGAGGTGGGTTGGTCATGTGGATTCAGCAAGGAATAGGATGGAGAGTTCAAGTGCTGTACTGGTACCCACAGAATGTACCCAAGAGAAAGAATTTCAAGGCATTACACAGATTCCCTTTGGAGAATTTGAGACAACACGGACCAAAACGCAATCAAATCATGTTCATCTTTTGTGATCACTTCTTCCCTTTGGTTAAGAATTTACTTCTCCTAGACCAGAGGATCTGGTTCTTTTCTAATTGTTTTTATCATCTATCCTTTAATATTCCAGGCATGGATTCACTTCGAGTTTATTATGATAATATGTACCTTAAGATGTTGGTGTGAACCTAATTTCTTCCAGACTATTCTCTAGTTTTTCTACCTATTCTCAAATAAAGGGTTGTTCCCCAGGTAAATTATGTTCTCAAGTTTAGTGAACGTTGCATTAAGTACAATGGTTTGATTCCTTTTTCTCTAGTCCATTATACTGATTTAGTTTTATTTTCCTAAACTAGTACTAAGTACCTTTAATCACTTTTTTTATAAGAAAATCTGAGGTTGTGGAAGTTCTGTTTCTGTTTCCTTCCTACTTTTTTTGATTGTTTCCCTTGATCTCATATTCCTCTAAATTAATTTTACTGTTTTGTCTAATTGTAAAGTACGTCCTTGGCTAGTGTAAGCACTAAATCTATAAATTCAGTCATTTTCTTTAAGGAGTATTTTGTAATTGAAATATCATACTGTAATAATACTACAAAGTCTTAGGTGTGTCCTGGTAAGATGACTCCCTGATATATTATACATTTTGTATTTATTTTGAATGGCACTTTCCCTTCTATTATTCCTTCTTATATTTTGTTATTCCTACATAGAATTGCTATTAATTTCTTTATGCTACTTTTGCTAAAATTTCATTGTCTCAATTAGTTTCCTTGCTTGTTACTCTAGGCTTTTCTAAGCAAAATATCCTATCATCAGCAAATAGGGAAAGTTTTGTCTGCTCTTTCATTAGGCTTATGCCTATCTTCTTTTCTTATTTCATTGCTATTACTAGCATTTCGAGAAGTATTTAAAATAACAATGGGGAAAGGATAAATCCTTATTTTACTACTTTATTTATTGGGAAAGCTTCTAGTGCTTCCTCATTTACTATCATGCATGCATTGGTTTTTTAACACTTGTCAATTAAGATAAAAGTGGTCCTATGTCTATATTTTGCAAGATTTTTAGGACAACTACTATACTCTATCAAAAGCTTTATTCAAATTAATCATAAGGTTTGGGATGTTTTTGCCATTAACATAATTATGTTGTTTTCCTCATGCTCCTCCTCTGATATAAATCCACCATGATCATAATGAATAATTTTATTCTGTACTCTTTTTGCCAAGATTTTATCTAAAGTTTTTGAATCAACATTCATTAATGATACTGGTTATTTTTCTCTGCTTTATTGTCTCCTCGTTTAAGTATTAAGACTATTATTTGTCTCATAAAAGATGTTTGGTAGAGTGTTTTCTCACAATTTTTTTAAGAAAAATGTCTAACACAGGTAATAATGGTTCTTTGTAATAGGAAGACTTATGTGAAATAATGCAAAGGAAAACAATGACAACAACAATGCAAACTGAAAGAACAATTAAAACTGAATGCTGTAGAAGTGCAACGGCCAAAAGAAGGCACTTCCCTCCCTTCTTTGAAGATGTTGGGGTTTATGGGTATGGAAGTATATATAAAATGTCAAATCTGGTTGATGCATTATTTTTGCTGGACTGTTTTTTTCTCTTTTGACTTCTTTCTTATAAAGGAAGAGGGACATATTAGGAAATGCAGTTGATGAAAAAATAAAACGTATCATATATAAATGTTCTCTGCTGCTAGTTCACAAAAATGATCAAGAAATGCAGTTCCTTATCATGTAAGAGTTTTATGAAAATACCATAATACATCAGTGACCAAGAAAATCTTAAACATGATGTATTCTATCCCTGACCCTAGTTCACATATAAAAACACCTTATTTCCCACTAGTGAATTATGTTTAGGTAAATATGTTTTACTAATTATCAGATGAGAAGTGATACTGATACCTTATATCATATAGTTCATTTCAGAAAATGTTCATTGTAATCAGTATACAGTAGAACTTCAATTAGCTAGAATGTTCAAGGGATCCTTTTTAACTAGAAAAAAATAAATTGACAACAGTTTATCAGAAAATTTGTTTCAATACCACTTCTAAAAATTGTCTAAAATGTCTATTTTACCTTATTAGTAAAATACAACATACTAAAGATAATCTAATTATTCAGAATCTTCTGGTGGTTCAATATTATCATGTCAAAGATTTAAGGAAACTGAAATCCATCAATATGATTAGAACCCAGGGCATTACCTTTAATTTAAGAGCATCAGTATTAATTAATCAATCATTTCCCTATGTGGTTTAAAAGAGAAATTCAAAGTTCATTTTTTTTTCTTTTATATAGAGTTTGGGTTAAGCGTAAGGAAAAATAAGCTCTACATCCAATTAGGTAAGCTTTAAGTGCTTATTGTGTGTCACATGCTGTGATTCAAAGACAAAAACAAAATAGTTCCTGCCCTCAAATTTACATGGGGAATGGAGGGAAAACACACAGACAAGTAAATACAAAATATGTGGAAGTAAATACAAAGTATCTGGGGGAGAAGCACTAACAATTGGAAGAAAATGTCTTAGATAAGGAGATGGTTTTTGAATTTAGCCTTAAAGGAAGCTAAGGATTCCAGGAGGCAAAGGTAAAGAAGAGCATTCCAGTCATGGTAGACAGCCTGTGTCAGGAAATGGATTACCCTGTACACTGAATAGCAAGTAAGTTATTTTGGCTTCATACACAAGGAAAGGGAAATCAGTTTGAAAAGATAGACTGGAACCATATTGTGAAAGATTTTAAAAGCCAGGTAATTTGTCTTTCATCTTAGAGACAATTAAAACAACACAAATACCACTTTATATGCAGTACAGTGTCTTCTGGAGTTAGAATATCTCAATCCAATTCTATTTCTGAAGCTTATTATTGTGTAGCTATGTGTCTCTGGACAAGTATCTCTGGACAAGTCACTTCACCTCCCTGAGCCTCAGTTTCTTTGTCTGTAAAATAAGGGAGTTCAAGTCCATGGCCTCTGAGGTTCCTTCCAGCTCTATATCAATGTTAGAGTATATATTAGCAAAAATATAAAATTCAACAATGCTGGCAGAGCTGTGGGAAAACAGGCATGCAAACTACTAATGCAGTTAAGAATTGGTGAAATCTTTTTGGAAAGCAACATAGCAAAAAACAATAAGAGATAAAGTTGATAATACTTTCTATTAATAATTCCATTACAGTATTCCCGAAAGACTTTAATGATAAATAAAAAGACTTTAAACAAAAATAGTGGGTATTCTTTTCCTTGTAGAGTCCTAATTCCAAGGCTTCTGAAGTACAAAGGTACATAATAGCTCATATACATGCAACAAGAAGCTTTAAAAAATATACTCCCTGCCCTGAAGGAATTTAAGGATAGCTGAAAGGTGGAAAAAGGACCATAGTGTAGTGGATAGCGCTATATTTGAGTCAAGAAGACCTGTGTGCAGTCTGCCTGTCATACTAGCTAGGTGACCATGGACAAATGGAAACTCTTTAATCCTCAGGTAAATTAATAAAATTCTAAGTTGCAGATGGGTTGAGATATACCAAGTGAAGGGTGTTCCCACAATGACCAAACCACAAGCTGTTGATATGAAGGGAGTATACCAGTCAAACTTGGTATCAACAAGAACCTTGCTCATCCAATATTCCTTAAGTGCAGATAAAACCATATCATTCCCTTACTCAATGAGCTCCAGTGGCTCCCTCTAGCTTCCCGTTGTCTGTTAAAGCCATTCAAAATCTGCCCCCAGCCTGCTTTTCCTTACACACTATTCCCTTTCTCATATTCCACAGACCAGACAAACTAGCCTGCTTGCTGTTCCTTGAAAAGAACATCCCATTTCCTGTCTTGAATTCTTTGCACAGGTTTTCTCCCATTTCTAGAATATATTCCCTCCTCATCTCTATCACTTAGGATCACACATCTAGAACTGGAAGGAACCTCAGAAGCTGCTAGCTAGTCCAACTCCTACATTTTAAGGATGAGGAAACAAAGTAGGTTAAGTGGGTACCCAAGGTCCACAGGTAGTATCAGAAGTGGTCTTTCAATCCAGAGCTGACTCTGGAACCAATGCTTTTTCAACTGTATCAAGCTATCTCCTAGAATCCCTAGTTTCCTTCAAAGACAAATTCAAGCAAATGCCCTCTGTAAGGCCTTTTATGCTCCTCCAGCTGCAGATGCCATCCCCCTCTTAACAGATTATCTTGTATGTACTTATATATGTAAATGTTATTTCCTTTCCCCCAGTAGAACATAAACTCCTTTAGGGCTGGGAATGTTTCTTTTCTGTCTTTGTATCTCCACAGTACAGCATAGTGCTTAACATGGAGTAAGTACAGTACTTAATAAACATTTGACTAATTCAATATAAGTGGAATTATCATATTGTGCAAATGCTTACTATCTGAAAAAATATTTCAGGTATTTCGAACAAATAAAGCTAACAGTAAACAGCACATTTACTCAACCATAATTAGGACTGAATTCATCATTTATAAGTCAGTTTTATACTTTATAAATATATATACTTTACACTTCTGTTCCCTGATAGTTACACCTAACTTCACTTATTAAGCAGAAGGAGAAATGGCCGTACAGGAAAGATGAGGAGAGGTAGACCAGATGAAATACAAAGAACGTGTCTAATCCAGAGGAGATACATCATATTTGGGATACTGAGGAATTAACTCAAAAAGGGAAAAAAAATAAGTATTACTCTATAACAAACAATCATACTTACCATTCCATAGAGTTGGAAAGGGCCTCAGTGGCCAAATCCAATGCATCCTAGAACAAGAATCCCCTCTTTGACATAACCAAAAAGTGATTATAAAGTCTTTGCCACTGAGAGGAGACTCCATTACTCCCCAAAGCTGCACACACAATAGCCTAGAAAAACTTTTTTTAAGAGCATTTGATTTAGTAGAGCAAACGAATCTTAAAGGCTTTCCTCCAACAATGTATCTCCCACACAAGTGTCAGAAATATAAGCTTCCCTCAAAGATGTCACAAACTTTTGCTTAATGACTCCCTCATTATTAATCAAGATGTGAAAGAGGAAGACTTGGGCCCAAGAAATGTGTGTGCCATCGATATGAAGCAATACCCAAATGGGAAAAAGATCACCAATAGAGAGATGGTAAGGTACTTCAGATCTACAGCAATAGGACACTGTGCTGGTTCCATTAACTTGGACAATACTGTGGAGCCTAATGAAGAAGATCCATAACAAAAACTTGGACTAACAATCCACATAGGAAAAACTAATTAGATAAGCAAAGTCTATTGCCCAAACTATAGATTCATCAGTACCTGTATCTTGAACAGCCAGAAATGAATAAGAAGACAAAAAGATCTGTTCTCTAGGGATATCACTTTATCAGCTGTATGACGATGGAGAAGCGAAGAGACTGGAGTCAGAAATCAATTAGGAGGCCATTGCAACAGTCCAGGTGAGAGAAGACATGGACTTGAAATACGGTGGTGGTCCTGTGAGTGGAAAGAAGGTGATCAAAGTAAGAGATATTATGATAGAATTGACAAGATAATGACTTGTATATTAAGGAGAGGAGGCAAGCATCAGTAGAAGATAGTTATAGAGAAGTTAGGAAAAAAGAGAGAGACGGGAGACAACAACTTCCCTTTTGCACATGTTGCGATTGAGATGCCTACTTAGAAATGTGCAATAAGCAATTAGGTCATGATAGGAAACTGGAGCTCAGGAGAAAGACTAGGACTAGCTATATAGATGTGATTCATCCACACTGTACAAATAACCATAATACAAAACAATATGATAATTACAAAGTGATAAAATCCTAGTCATTTGAGGTCTTAGGGGAATGGTTTATGGAGATAATATTTGAGTTGGAATGATCCAGATACAGGGAATGCTGTTAAGGGGCACTGTAGCCCAGTTTAAGTCATTATTAATGGCCATGCCATCTACTGCTGTTAAGAGAACAGAAGAACAATCCAGGAAGCAAGTGTAAAGTTTAGTCCTCAAAAACAATTTCTTATAAATATCTAAAAATAGAATAGGAAAGAACAAAGCTTTCTCTTTCTTTTTTTAAGCTGCTTCCCCCTTCAGGTCCAGGCCTCTCAGTGAGGTAGGAGGAATAAGCAAGGTGCATGCTAATTTGTATAACTGAAACAAAGGATCTCTCAATTTTATACATTCAAGCAGATGATACCACCAAAAGAAGTGCCACAAGAAAAAATGACTGGCTGAGAAAATATATAAACAAGTTGTAAACCAAAATCACCCCCTACACTTCAAGAAAATCTTTATTTACAAATAGTAGTAGGTGCTATTCTTTTCCACAACCCTAAATTATTTTCCTATACGTGAATAAACTGTTTATACCAGCAATTGTTGAGTGAAACTATTACTACATTTTAATAGTGGAAAGCAAACTTAAAAACTAACAGGTTACCATTAATTACATGAAATCAAAGGCCTATCTGCATAAGACTCTATTAAAATCTATTATGACCAGTTCTACCGACAGTGAAGTTCTGGCTAAGATTAACTTTTTAAAAGGCCAATATACTTTACTTACCCATAGTTAAAAAATTATTTTTCACTTGCCTTCCTTGAAGCCCATTTTTCCAAACACCGCCCTTGAATTTTCTACTTTTAAAACTTTTTTCTCATAAAAATGATAAAGACCAAAAAATCTAATAAGACAAAAACCCAAAAAGGAAATAATTTCCTTGAATTTTTTTTTAGAGATATGTGGTGATTAATCTTAACACAATGCTTATAATCTCTCCAAAATGTTGACTTAAAAACCAACTAGTGATATACAATATTCAGTTTAAATTATAAACTGACCTTCATAATAAATCAAACATTAATAAAAACAGCCTGAGAAGAAATCTATTAAAAGATAAATAGCTCCTCAGAGTCCAGCAGTATCAAGGAATTAAAACCACTTCCAGCCTTCTAAGCATCACTTTCCTAATTTAAAAGTAATTGTCAATGACTTTTTTATAAAATGCTTTTAAAACTACATACCAAATCAACATTGCTCCCACAATATTCGTTTTCACAAATAAAATTATACATTTAGCTTCTCAGATATTCTTTAAAATGCTAAGTAACACCAACTGCTAGAAATTACACTAACCAGCTTATCAGATAGATGGTAATTGACAAACCAACAGTGGTATTCATATTTTATAGTTGACAGATGTTATACTATGCCACTTTTTCTGCAAATAACTAGAAAAGCCACCTGACATTTGAACCAAATAAAATCATATTTTATAGGAATACCCTCCAAAAGGTACTAATATGGAGAAAAAAATCCTACTGCTGAAATTTCAGTAGTCTAAATATTGATTATAGTATAAAAGTTGAAGCTCATTCATTCTTACAGATCTAATCTTAAACATTATAAATATATATAATATATATATATACACACACACACACACACCAGTAGGCTGACAAAATGTGACATAACTGTCCAAAAACACTACAAACATATTCAGTACTTCATATCACCTGATTACCTGACTTAAGATAAAGTCAGATTTTTAGATTAAAAAGACTGCAGACCTTTTTACGCTAGAAGGGGGGGGGGGAATAGAAACCAAAATGTGATAACCATTAACTGATTAGAATCCACAACAATAATACTAGGTTTATCCAGTCGTGAATGGTTTTTGCTTTTATTGTGAAACTGAAGTGCCTCTATTGTGAAAGTGAAGAGAAAAGGTTTGGGGGAAAAAGAGAAAATAATAATTAATATATATGGAGAGAGATTAATCAGTAATAAGAATTCCTAGCAGATTATTCTCCATAGTCAAATAGCAATGCAAGTTATCAAGAAAGCAAACTTGAGTTTATTTCTAATGCACCTATGTGTTAAGCCAACTAAGGCGACCATTTTAGATTGCACAAGCACACACACACACACACACACACACACACAAAATTTCTCTCTCAAAAAAAAGTTTCTACTGCCTATCACAAATGACACTTCACTTTTCAGTAAGGTTTCTCAACATAATATTCACAAACTTTGAAGTAGTAAACATGTTCAAGCATAACTAAAGACCAGGCTTATTTAATATATTTCAGCTGCTACCATGAAAACAATTTGTGGAAAGGAGATCAGGCAACAGCCCACACTTAAACCTGATTACAAATGAAGCCACTTGATATTGACTACAAGATCAATTCCATGCTTTCCTAATTTTCAGATGTTAAAAAACCTAAGACCTAAGTTTTACAAGAACACTTCATGTAAAACTCTAAAGCAGGACAATTATATGTCAAATGATTTTTCAAAATCTAAAGAAACATAGCTAGGGTGATGAAATCTTTTGCCTAAATGCCTTCTTTTTTCAAAACAGTTTTCAATGATATTGGTAAAGGAAAAAAAATCCCTTGCAGCTTTTACAGGGACTTAACCTGAAAATTATAACAAAAGCTAAGGAGTTATCCCCATTTCACTTCATATTTGCTTACTCTACATTACTTTTCTATGAAAATGAAAACAAAAAAAAAACAGTACAATGAAAATCTCAAATTAAAGGATCACGCCTTCACCGTTTCTAAGGACAACATAAAAAATCCTTTACTTGGCATTTAAGGCACACCATAATCTGACTGAAAGCTAACTTTCCCACCCTTATTTCCCAGTCACTCTTCTTAAAGCAAGCAAAAATTGGACATTCCATCTCCTACCTGTTATAGAAACAAGGAGTCCCTTATGTCTGAAATACACTCCCTTCTCAACTCCCCCTCCTCAGAATTCTCATCTTCCTTCTAGGCTCTGTTCAGATGCCACCTCAGCAGAAACCTTCCTTCCAAGATGTCCAATCCTTGGCGCTCTTTCTGGCCTCAAATAGCTCTGTATTTTATACCACACAGATATAGTATCCCCTCCCCATCCTCTTCTAAAGTTCCCTGAGGGCAAGAATTGTTCCTCTTTGTCTGAGTATTCCCCAGGGCATTGAGGAGGCACTAAAAATTTACTGAATTACATTTAAATATTTAATTCTTACTTAGAAATAATTAGTACAGTTTTGAAAAGTCACTTGATTTACATCATTTCAGACATTCTTTACAAGTTGAATATATAATCAAAAACACCTTATAGAAAAAAGTCAATATTTGAGCCACACAAGCAGCATAAACAAAGATACTTACCTTATAAAGTTAAGTATATTTTAAATGAAGTAACAATTAAACCTCTTAGACTAAGGGAAGAAAATTGTACAAAATATTAGATCATTTTCATTTATAACATCTTCTATTAAAAAAAAACTGACCATTAAGGCATTTTAGGTTCCGTATACCATCTCTTAGAAGCTTGGCGCTTGATGTTCATCAAAACAAATAAATACATACATAGATCAAAGGAGGAAGAAGTAAATGCAAATGATCTTGGTGAGCATGGATTTACAGAAAGACTGGAGCAAGACAATGTTCTGGCATGAAAAGGCATGGACAGTTGCAATTTGCACCTTTGGAGGGGCGGATTCACAATGTTATCACAGATCCATGCAAGTAATGAAGTGAGACACCCCTCCCATCCCCCTATCAGACATGCCTACCTACAGTATTGCTAATAGTTCTTTCCACTTCTACAGCTGCATTAGGGAAGGACTGGTTAATAACTAGGATTCCTCTATACTTTTTGGTCCCTTCACATATCCCTCCAGGAATCCTGAACTAAGCCCCTATAATCCTTCACATAATCACTGGATTCCAGGTGCTATTCACCAAGTTCTTTCTAGTTGGGCCTTAAACTGGCAAAGCCCATTCCATTATAAATCCCTGCCAGTAGAGCAAGCATTTCTATCTTGGTAGGGCCTACTAGATACTGCTTATATTCTGCTAGTAGGGCCCTGGAAATAGCCACTATTGATCTCTGTCTAATACTGACTCGATAAATCCAATTTCATTAAGATTACATTTTTCCATTTTCATAGAAAAATTCAGAAGCTTAATCTGAATGTGGCTGCTCTCAGTAAAAGTATAAAAACAAATTCAACCAAGATCTTAAGATAAATCATGTAAACTGTACTCTAATTTTACTATGCAAATCTTTCAAAATAGGTAAACCTCAAATACTCATCAAGGTATGGAGCTGACTGACAATTCAAGGCAACAGCAAAGGATAAGCTCAGACAGGTTGCACTACCATGACGGTAGAATACTCTATTGTCTGAGAACTACCCCAGCTAAATTTGAAGAGGCTCATAGATCAGTAAAGGGATGAATTTTGTGATTTTTTTTTTCAGTTAAGGCAACTAATGTATCAGTCCACTGAGCCAGAGGGATTAGTAATCTTCATGGGTGGAAAGACTTTCCCCAGATGTTTCAAAGAAGTATAAACTCAAAATAAGTCACCCAGTAACAAGAAAGCAAAAAAATTGAGCTCAGAAGTTCTCAATAAACATATCAAATTATTTAATAGCATTTTCCTTAAAGGTACCTTAAAGTTAAAAAAACACAAAAAAAACTGCTGCAATAGAATCCATCATCCATGTATGTTAAATGTAATTACTCAAATCATTCACTCTCTTCACAATTTCCCTCCAAAAATAGATTTTAAAAACTAATAAAGACTATAAAATGAAACAAAACCAATACCTGTGTAATAAACAATCTTGTTCCAGAAAGGGAAGGGGGGTGGGGGTGCCTACAAGCACAGAATATTGCATCCACTTCTAGATCTTTTCTGGTTGTTTTTCATACCTGGCTTTTTTTTTTTTTAACGGGGGGGGATATATTCAGAAATGACTGATATAAAAACAAAAAGGTATTTATAAAAAATTAAGTCAACTAAAATGTCGACTGAAAAACTGAAATGGATCATCTTTAAATATTTCAAGTAATAAATTTTAAATCAAAAACTTTTAAAGAAATATGGCCTTTATTCCTTTAAACATAATTCTAAAAAATATATTAGAAAATAAACCAGTTATTTACAACTGCGATTACTTTCTACCATTCTTTGAAAAGGAAAAAAAAAAGGATGAGACAAATTAACAGGATGGTCTCCTAAAATCATGTTTCAATGACTAAAAAATAACTTTACAATAAATTGTTTCTTTTCATTTCTAATTATAGGGCATTAATAGAAATATGATTAGGTCACTTAAAATACATTTTGGAATCCTAATGGTTCAGTGATTAGATGACACCGCAGTTAACTAGGCCAAGGATTAAATCAGTTTTTCATATCAAAATATTTTAAAGTGTACAAATGTTTGATCCAAGCATCTATTAAGAAAAAAGGTTCAGGCTTTTGAGGGCCCGATTTCACTAGGTAGCCCAATTTCTAGGGTTCTAGGAACCAGGGTAGGACTAAGAGAAGGCCTGGTGCTTTTTTTCCTATCCAATACCGGGAGCAGGAAAGTGTAGCTAGGACAGTAACAAACACAAGAGGCTCCAGAGCAGGCCCAGTTAAGAGCCATGAATGACGCACTTCGGTAACCCGACTCTCTTCTCTTCTCTCTCTTCTTCCCTTCCCCTTTCCCTTCCCTCCTCCCCTCCTTTCCTCTTCCCTCTCCCAGCAGTGGTGCTGACACTGCCACCCGCCCGAAGGAGGGAGACAACAGGGAATAAATAGGCAAAGATCACCAGGTTGATTCCAGAAACCTTGGTTATTAATCTTTCAACAGACTACTAAGCCAAAGAGGCAAAGAAGCTTCATGCTTAGGAAAGTCCAGTGTCACTAAATTAAGCCAATAAAGAGTCCAGTCCAAAGACAGAGACACAGGGTGTGGCGACTGTGAAACAGGGAGTCGTGGAGATAAATAGGGGTACAGAATTTACAAAGCAACGTAAAGGCGTCGTTGTTTTAAAAGAGGGAGGGGGCATTTTTAAGCACTCTGCTACACAAACCAATACAATTTTTTAAAAACAATTATGCCTGATCCTTCGTTTTAAAATTTTACCATTAAATCAATTTCATAGAAAACGAATCGAACCTTTCAACACTAGGCTGGAGCCTGTAAAGATTCAAATTATACCTTTACCCCTTTCTCTTACAACTACACGTAAGAGGTTAAAAAAAAAAGCCCACAGGGAAACACCAAGTGGGGGTAAGGGGGGGGCCCGAAGTCACAGAAGAGAAATAAAACTTCTAGGGCATTGGGAGGAGAAAGCGAAATTAAATACAAGAGCCGAATATTACAACATGAAAATAACACGCTAGCCCAGAGACTTTGGAATTGAAATGACAAACGCATTGACTTTTCTTTACCGGGGGCTAGGGAGGGGGATGGCGGGGAGAAGATAGAGGAAATAGGCAATGAAAAGAGAAACTGTTAATCAAGGAGCAAAAGGCAAAACAAGATACAAACCCCAAGTAAAAGCAACAAATAAGCTATTAGTTTGCGTGGCTTGGGGTTGGGGTGGGGGGGTGGATGGGGGGGTAGAAAAGATGGGAACGGGGCTCTAAAGTTTGGTGGAACTATTGGGTGCTGCTAAGATCAACCCCTGCCCTCTCCCCCCGCCCCCGTCCTGTCCCAAACATACGGCCCGAGATCCCGATCCGGGGTTAAAATTCTGCGACTGATGTTTTAAGAATCCCCAAAGCCGAGGGAGAAGAAATCGTAGAGGGACCAAGCAGCTGCTGCTTCCCACCTACCTGAGGCAAGATCAGCTCGGTTCAGTGTGCGGTGAGCAAAGACGTGGGGGGCGGGGGTGGAGACGCAAGGCAGGACTAAAAGTAAAACAAAAGTGGCGCCAAAACCCCCCAACCCGCAGCCCTCCCCCTTCCGCCCTTCCCCCCCAACCGACGAGCGCAGCCCCTTTCAGAGCATGGCCAGCACGCGGGCCCTACAGCTCTCTCCCCCCAGCCCCAGCCCACTTGGAAATTGTTCCCCTCGGAGAATTGCCCAAAGTAGGGCCTGGGGAACGAGGGGGAGGGTCGAGCTCCTACGCATCCCGCGGAGCTGGCTCCCTGGCGGGGCTGGGGCCGGGGCCGAGACTGGGGGGACGAAGTGGGCGGGGGGCCAGGTCACATGAATGCTGTTCCCTCTCGAAGGAAGGAGGGGGGAGGCAGGGAGGGGTACTTGCCCCTCCTCTCCCCCAAGCCCAGATGTACACAAGCTAGCCCCCACCTTCTCCTCCCTCCTCTTCCCCCCACCCCCTCCCCCGCCGTTCCCAGCACCACCATTTTTGCTCCGCTCCTTCCCCCCACCATGACACCCGCACTCCCCCCCACCCCCCCGCACCGAGCTGAGCGGGGCCGCAGTGGGCTCTCACTGCCGACGACAACCTCGATCCCTCCCCTCCCTCCGTCCGTCCATCCGCACCTCGCCCCCCCTCGTTACACACCCGGAGAAGCGGAGCCTCCATCTTGCGCGGCTCCGCGTTCTCCATTTTGGGCCGCCTGCGGGGGGCAACAGGGAGGGGGGGTCTCACTGGGGGGGCTACGAGCCGGGGGAGGAGAAAAAGGCTGCCCCTGGCGCTTGGTGGGTTAGCTGGGGTGGAGGACTCGAGACCTCTGTGCGGCGGCGGTGGCGCGGGCGAGGGGGGGACAACCCTCGCCAGGGATCTGGGGGTGCGGGAGGGCAAACAAGGTATGGGGCCGCCACCGACACCCCCCCAAAACGACGGCTTCGAGCTGACGCCTGAGCGAAGGCTCGCACCTCCTCCCGCGCCCCCCCCCCGCTCCTGCTCTGCCCCCATTTCCAGCCCACACAGACACGCACACGCACACACAGGATGCCCCCCGCAAACTTCTCGAAGCTTCGCCTCCGCCATTTTCTAACTTACCTCCCCGCGGGCACACGCAGAGGCGGCAGTGGCGCTGGCCCTGACCGCCTCCCCACTCCTTCCTCCTTCCTGACGCGGGGCCTTCCTCAGCAGCCCAGGCCCGGCCGGCGCGACGAGAGCTCTACCTCTGGCTCGCCCTCGCGGCCCCGGGCTCCTCTCAGGGACTCCGGCTCCCGCGGTTCGCCGGCGCCGGGGATTGGGGGGGGGGGTTGAAAGTGGCAGTCGGATCCGGCGGGTTTTTTTTTTTTTTTGGTGGCGCTTCGGGATTGTTTGGGGTGTTTGCTGTTCGGCGACTTGGAGGCGAATGGTGCGTGTAAGCGCCACCTGGTGGCCACGAGCCCCCGTCCGACTCCCGTTGGAGGACAGCGACATCTAGCGGTTTAGGCCTGGCACTACAACGCTCTGCTCCCCGCCCTCCCCAGCCCCATCCTCCCTCCGAACTCCCAACCAATCACCATTGGCCTAACTATAACGTAGGGGCTGGGAACGAGGCGCCCGCAGGGGCGCGCCGCCGAGTAAACAAGGTGTCGTGGCCGCGCCTCGCTTACTCCCTAACCCGCCTAGCCAGGCGGCTCCTCCCCTCCCCCCTCTCCCTCCTGGTGGGGGGGGAGGGTGAGGCTGGGAAGGGGGCCAGGCCCGGGCAACTCCGGACGTGGGCGGCCCCCCCTCCCCCGCGGGAGGGGTGCGGTGATGTGTCGAGTTAGGACACACCCCGTTGGGGGCCGCCCGCCTTCCTCACTCCCTCTCTTCCCTCTGCCTCCCCAAGCCCTGTGGAATAGACAAACACAATCGTGCCCATTTTTCGATCGCGCATTCACATGAAACAAAGCGCTTCTCCCATCACAACCCTGAGACAGAATGTATGATTTCCTCTGTTTGACGGAGGAGGAAACTAAGGCTCCGAGACCCAGGAATAGACTTCTGGATCCCTTGGCCAACAAGGGTTTGAGCATGGATTCGGGCCCAGGCCCTCTGATTAGGGATCTAGGTTTCTCTTCCTCTCCCTCCTCACCGCTAGCAATTCCAGTTCCTTCGGGCTCCATCATCAGCCCTAGCCCTCCCCCACTCATGGGGGGGGGAAGCAATTTGAACCTCCCGGACGGCCTGCCGCCTCCCCAACCCGAGACTAAGGGTTTCCTTTTTGGCTGGGGGAGGGGGGAGGGCCGATTCTCCCACGCCGGCCTGGCTGGCAGTGCTGAGAAAACGCTTTACTCCCATCATGCCCCAGCACCGTGCTGGAGTCGCGAACTCGATGCCAGAGCAATAGGAAACTGGGCCAAAATTTTTGCTATCGATTTAGAGGGGGTTGGAGGGTGGGGCGTGGGCTGTAGCTTAGTTTTTCCCACCCTCACTGATCGTCTTCGTCTGCAGTATATCTCCTTAGCTTTCTGAAGCTCTTGCAAATGAGACTTTAAGGCAAAGTAAATTCCAATTTATTGTATAGACTCTCTGCTCTTAATGATAGACAGTTTTTAATGGATTTGAGCTTCCCTCCAGAAGCACTGACTATGCCCCTACTATGTGCCAGGTACAAAAAATCCACAGACAAAAATGAAACTGTTTCAGCCCCCGAGGGGAGAGGAAACATAAAAATAAAATTAAAGTGCAACATATATGTGTACACACACACAACCCAGATACAAAGTAATGAAGGGTATTAGCAACTAGGAGACTATTGCAACAGTCCAGGCCACCGGTGATGAAGGCCTAAGCCACAGTGGTTATGCTGTAAGCAGAGTGGAGTGGGGCGAGGGGGGGGAGGGGTGGAATTGACGAAACTGGGCAACTGGTAGGATATTGTCGGGGACAACGGGGCGGGGGGGGGGGAGAGATCCGAGTGGAAATGATCCTTTTTCAGGCTGACTCCAAGCGGTTGGCCCTCAGTGTCTGAAAGGATGGCGGTGCTCTTGATAGAAATAAGGGAAGTTGGGAAGGAAAGGGGGGAGGGGATGATAATGACTTCTCTTTTGGACATGTTAAGTTTGAGATACCTGGGGAACATGCAGGTGTATAAAACTATAGGGTTACAACGTTGAATACTGGATACTGAACAGTTGCAGAACTACTTGTTAAACACCAACTATGTGTTATGGGAGGTGGGTGATAGGGATCCAAGGTGAAAAACTGCTTAGTGCCTGCAATCAATTACAGTTGTGGGGGAGGGGGAATAGTCTTCACAATACTAGACCTTAAATATAATGGGAGCAAAGGAGAGGTCAAATCAAATCAAATAAACAGGAAAATATGGAGAGGGTCAGTACACTTTAGCTGGAGTGATGGAAAAAGAAAAAGAAAAGAATGACACTATGAGCCTTAAAGAAATTAAATTAAATTCAATGGAGGAAGTGTTCTTTAGTAGAGTGCTGGGGCTAGGACTCTTGAGAGAACTAGGTCCAAACTCCTCTTTCACCACTAACTAGCCTAGTGACCCTGAGCAAGTCACACTTCTACTCGCCTTAGGCCACACCCTCAGATACAAGAGTAGCAATCAATCGGGAAGTACCCTTAACTTAAAGACCAAATCACTTAGCCCAGGGGAAAGTACAAAAGAAAAAGAGAAAGCAGTCGAAGCCCTCAGGCAGTTTACCATCTACTTGGGAAGAAACTTTGTCACAGATAGTAAATACAAGGTATTTTGAGGAACTGGGTATTTTAAGTAAATTGAAGATTCTTAAAAGCCTCGGGGTGGGGGTGAGGAGGTAAGTGGATTCAGGACTTGGTGGAAGCGTGAAGGCTGGAGAATGGGCTTCCCAGTTGTGAAAAACAGCTTGCAGGGCAGTTTTAATTGAGTTCAATATAATAGATGTTAAAGCTGAACCAGATCTTGGGAGGCAAGCTGTGGAACTATAGGCTAAAAAGCCTTGGAGTGAGAGCAGCTTTAAACCCCTTTTCTCCCGGTTTTAGCAGTGTGACCTTGGACAAGTCCTTGCCTTCTATGGGCTGCATAGTTTCCTACTCTTTAAAACCAGGGCAGGGAAGTAGGGAAGGTTGAACTAAGCTCTCATCAAGCTCTGATTCTGGGATTGTCATCCTTTCTTCAATTTCATCCAACTGCCTCATTTTACAGAGGCGGGGAGGACACTGAGGACTAAAGAGAGGGGAAATAGTTACCATGGTCACACAGGTATTCCTCCGGCAAGAGGGGGATGGCAAATCTCAGATTGTGTGAAGGAACCCTTGGGGTTTGTTTAGATGGGGGAAAGGTCAGAAGATGTCAACTTTCTTTGGAACAATATCAGAGACTAGAGTGTCTCCCTACTTTGTTCCAAGAAAGATCTCAATCTCAATTGTATTGTAATATTTTTTTAAAAACCGGCCTAAGTGGAAATTCCTTCAGGAAGAAATATAGTAACAAAAGCTTTAAGTAAAGATAAGGAATACTTGAGAAAAGGACAATCGAATGATAAAAATTTGTTAGTGTTTCTCTGGCAATGTATAAAGGAGAGACAATGTATCAAGGAGATACAATGTATCGGATGCACATAACTATTCCAAGTTATCAGAAAAGTGAACTCTATAACCTCAGCTATGGAGTTAGTAGATCCTTCAAAGTCTGGTGAATTTGAAGTCAGGGACCTGGGTTGAGTCCCCATTATACCATAGACACTAGCTATGTGGCCTTCCTTGGTAAGACTAATTAGCCTCTCAGCCTATTTTCTCAGCTGTAAAACAGAAATAATACTTTCATTATGTAGGTCACAGGTTGTTTAAGGTACAAATCTTAATGCAAAAATGCTATAAAATGTGACTCATTATTAATAATAATAGCTTCCATTTATATAGCAGCTTAAGGTTTGCAAAACACTATATATATATATGGTATTTCATTTGGTTCCCACAACATCCAGAGGCAAGAATTGAACCCAGGTCCTCCAGACTTCAAGTCTGTCACTCTACTACATCCTGTTAACCGTTATACTGATAGCATGCTTCCCAACTCACCGCTTGATTACTAGCTTGATTTTCCAGAAGCCAGAAAGGGGATACATGAGGATAAATGGCACAGGTATTCTAGTTACTTTTGTCAATTCAACTGATATTCTATTTTACAAATCAGGTTTATAAGAGTTGGGTTCCCATGAAGTAAATCCTTGGAGTCTGATGGTTCATCATGGTTCATCAAATAATGTAAATATCAACCTGATAAAACAGGCTACCTGAAATTGCAGTGTCGAGGCTCAGACCCTGGAACCAGCACAACCCCACCAAGTACCCCAGGGGAATGACCTGAAACAGCCAAGCAGATATCTGTCCCAAACCTCTGAAGTGTGATATCTAGTAGAGCTACTTGTAAGAAAAATTTTGAATAGCATACACACATTGTCTTCTTAACTTTGTGTAGGTAAACAGAGTCTTGAAAGACTACATCTACACGTGGAAAGTTGATCCAAGGGGGCAGCTAGATGGTGCGGTGAATAAAGTTCCAGCCTTGGAGTCAGGAGGACCTGAATTCAAATTCAGCCTCAGATACTTGACACTTACTAGCTGTGTGACTCTGGGCAAGTCACTTAACCCCGATTGTCTCACAAAAAAAAAAAAGAGAAAGTTGATCCAAGTACTACTACCCACCTCCTGATAGAGGGGTGGGACTCCCAAGATGTAAGAGAAAGATAATTTTGGACAAGTCCAATTCAAGAATTTGTTTTGCTTAATGTTTGCATATTTGTTACAATGTTGTTTTTTTTCCTTTCCCCCAACTAAATGCTAGTTGGCTGAAAATGGAGGGTGTGAGTATGGAAGTGAGGGGCAGCTAGATGGTGCAGTGGATAGAGCACCGGCCCTGGATTCAGGAGGACCTGAGTTCAAATCCAGCCTCAGACACATAACACTTACTAGCTATGTGACCCTGGGCAAGTCACTTAACCCCATTGCCTAGCCAAAAGGGGAAAAAAAGAGTGTGGAAGTGAAAGAAAATAAAGGCTTATTAAGTGAAAACTTTAAAAAATGCAAGAAAAAAAGAAAGCCAATATAACTTGAAATTTCTAGCAAAAAATAAAAAAATCCACTTCTGCCTAAATTGTCTGAATAATTCTAACTCCAAACCTAGTTCAGTTAATTCTTGTACCACCTAATGTCATCAGCATCTTTTAGGAGTTGAGAGTAGAGAGGTGAATAGGATCTTTGATTTCATCTGTATAGGGAATTCCCACCATAGAAACTCCCTCCAGGAAAACTCCCTCCTTACACACTGAGACAGAAGACACACCCACACCCACACTCACATATACAAACACACACACTTTTTCTGTCTCTAGCCCAAGGATTGGTAATCAAATCAACATTCTTCTCCCTCAATACTGCTTCACTTGATGATCTCATCAGGTCCCTTGGATTTAATTATCATCTCTCAATGCTGATGTTTCTCAAATCTACTTATCCAGCCCTAACCTCTCTGCTGACCTCAAGTCTCACATTTCCAAATGCCTATTAAACATCTAGAACTGAATGTCCTGTAGATATCTCAAACTCAGCATGTCCAAAACTAATTATTTTTCTCCCAAAACCCTCCCCAACCCTTTCCAAACTTCCTTATTAATATCCAGAGTACCACTATCCTCCCAGTCACTCAGGCTCACAACTTAGATGTCATCCCTTATTCCTTACTAACTCTCACCCTCCATATCTAATATGTTATCAAAGGCTGTTGATTTCACCTTTGCAACATCTTTCCAATATGTCCCCTCCTCTCTTCTCATGCTGCCATCGACCAGTTGCAGGCCCTCATCACCTCATTCCTGTACTGTTGCAATAACCTGCTGGTAGGTCTGCCTGCCTCAAATCCCTCCAAGTTCTAATCCATCTTTCATTCAGCCACTAAAGTGATTTTCTTAAATCAAAGGTCCAATCATATCACTGCCCCCTCACACACACATACACACTCAATAAACTCCAATGACTCCCTGTTGCCTCCAGAATGATTTACAGAATCCTCTGCTTGGCATTCAAAGCCCTTCATAACCTGGCCCCTTCCCACCATTCCAAGTCTTCTTACACTTTATACCGCTTCCCAGGTACTATTCAATGCAGTGTCACTGGACTCCTGGCTGTTCCTAGAATATCGTCAAATCTAGGCATTTTCACTGGCTGTTCCCTTGACTGGAATTCTCTCCTTCTGCATCTCCACCTCCGGCTTCCTTGGCTGCCTCTAAATTCCAACTAAAATCCCACTTTCTACAGGAAGCTTTTGCCAATCCCTCTAATCCTAGTGCCTTCCCTCTGTTGATTATTTCCTGTTTGTCTTGTATATTCCTTGTTTGTGCATATTTATTTGTGAGCTCCTCAAGGGCAGAGGCTGTCTTTTGCCTTTTTTTGTATCCAAAGCACTTAGCACCGTGCCTGGCATACGGTAGGGGCTTAATAAATACTTATTGATGAACTGACTGGCATATTGAGAGGTTGCATAACTATGGGCACACCATTTGTATGGACCAGTCAGGATGTGAAACTAGGCTTTCCTAGCTCCGAGGCCATTTCCACCCAATGTACCACACTGCTTCTATGTGTTTTAGTAGCCATTCATTTAACATTTTTAAATGTTTCATTGAATCTTGAAGGAGATAACATTGGAATTCTTTCTGGAGTCCCTAAGCACCATGCTACTCTTGCAGTGAATGACAAACAAAAGCAGACCTTTCAGTTATGAATTGTTATGAATTATTTTTAAGATGATTTTTTACAAATTTCAGCATTTTCAAGAGACTTTCACAATGTTAAATGCAAGCACATTCAATAGTTACATGTGGGTAATATTTAATGTATTCCGAGTAAAGAGGTCATTGTTGGGCAACAGGTTGAATGGTGGTGGTAATGCTTGCTGTAAGCTGGGTTGTCAGCATTCTTCCTCAAAATGGGGCTATTTCACAATATTGCTAAAAGTACTTTCCGTTAAAATTAACATTGCTCAAAGACTCCAAATAAGGCTTCCCTTTTTTGTTGGCAGACATGTAAGTTTACAGAGTCCAAGGTCTTGTACAGTTTAAACAGAAAGAGAGACAGAGTTACTGGTTATTCTTTGACAATATCAGTATTTTAGTCACAAAACAAGGAAACTGATCAAATATTTGACATATTACCCTCTCATATGAGCTCCAGTGCAATAACTCCAACTATGTAGTTGCCATTTCCAATTAAATATCTGGCTTCAGGGAGGGAGCACAAAGTAGTGGACAGAAGGCCACTCTCTAGTCAGAGTGACCTAGGTTCAAATTCTGCCTCTGATATATCCTAACTCCATGACTCAATAAATCCTAGCCTCTCAACTTCCCTCAGGAAACTCTCTAAGACTCTAAATGACTGAAGAGTTGCCAGATCTGTTTTGGTGGAAGGAGTTTCTGAATTGGAATTCCTCACCCTGAAGAAATCTGTAATCTCTCTCTCTCTCTCTCTCTCTCTCTCTCTCTCTCTCTCTCTCTCTCTCTCTCTCTCTCTCTCTCTCTCTCTCTCTCTCTCTCTCTCTCTCTCCCTCTCCCTCCCCACACACACACACCCCACATATCCAGGCCCTAACCTCAATCACAATTTGTTATGAGTCTAGCAGAATTCATCAGCTGCCCCCTTGCCCCCCCATCAAATCAATAGTCCTTACAACTTCCCTATTTCTACGAATAACATCACCAAAATTAAAACAATTGGAGTTCTTTTCAACCTCAAATAGTGTCCAAGGAAGAGAGACAATATAACTAGTATATAAGTGTATTTCCCTGCATCTTTCCCCTTCTCTCCTCTCAAAAGGTCACCAATCCTTGTTTCAGATCCTCATCTCCTCTCACCTAGACTGTTGCTGTAGCCTCCTGATCTGTATCCCTTCCTTCAGTCTCTTCTCTTGTCCAATCCATCCTCCCCACACCTGCCAGAGCAATATTCCTAAAGCACATGTCTGAAGTCATATAACTGCTCAAAAGTGTTCCAGTGACTCTAGTCTCAAGAACCAAATAGAAACTCTTCTGTTTGGCTTTTAAAACCCTTCATAAACTGTCTTCAACCTACCTTTCCAGGTGCATTACAACATCATTCCCCTGGTTTACTCGCTGTTCCTCACAGGCAATGTTCCACCTCCCATCTCTCTGTGTTTGCATAGGCTGTACCCCCATGGCTGGAATGTCCTACCTTCATCACTTTCACCTCTTAAAATCCCTAGTTTCTTTCAAAACTCATGACAGGTGCCACCTTCTATATATTTAGCCTTTCCTGATCCACCAGCTGCTAGTGCCACCCCCAACCCCACCCATGTACCTTAGATTTACTTATATGTATACATGTTATTTTCCCAGACCCTGTAGAATGTAAAAACTACTTGAGGGTAAAGCCACGGGCTGACACATAGTAGGAACCTTTATTAATGGTTAATTGATTTAAAAGCTGTATTCTGTAGTAGACATACATCTTCCAAGTTCTACATTATCCTACTCTCCAACTCCTTTTGTGTTAATTTTGAGCTCACTAAACAACTTTCTAATTTTTAATTTTATTTTCCAGGAACCTAGAGCCAGGTACTAGGAATGGGGTGCCCTGAATAGTGGACATCCGTATTCTAGTCATCTTTGTAAATTAAATTGGCTTTCTAGTTTTTAAATCAGTTTCTTGAGAGTTAGGATAGCAGGAATTGATTCCCCAGAGAGTAATCATCCTTAGGTAATCCTCTCTCCTTCACCCAATTAATCAATCACTAAGTCCTATCATTACTACCTTAAAAATATATATATAGTCCTTCCTTTCAATTCTCACTGTCAACATCCTAGTCCAAGGCCTCACCACCTCGTGAATAGATTACTCCTATAGTCTCCTGCTGCCTGAGTTTCCGGCCTTCAATCTAAACTAAATGCCATATAATTATAATGACCAACAACAAAACATTAAAAAAAAAATACACAGAAGAGACCAGAGCAAAGTTCAGAAGGGAAACAAACATGCCGCCGCCATGGGTACTACCCAGGTGAGTCTAATAAATACTTTAAAAAAAAAAAAGCTGTATGTTGTAAGAGCCTCACAGTTTCTTTTTCTTTTTCTTGAATGTGGAAATGTTTGTTCATTGATGTTAGCCAAATTTTATATATATACATATATATGTATATGGGTATTTATATATATATTATATATATATTATATATATATATATATATACACACACATTTATTTATTTATGTTTCTTTTATTCTTTATTATAAAGGATTAATTAATCAGTGGGTAGGAGAGGAAGAAGAAAATGAAGGTGAAATAAAAACAAAATGTATCGATGAAATTTTAAAAAAAGAAATTAATCTTTATAAACCAGTATTTATCTCACCATCCCTCTTGCTCAAAAATCGTCAGGGGCTCCCCATTAGCCTCAGGATCCAGTCTAAAATCCTCAGACTTTCAGTGTTTTTAAGGCCTCCATTGATCATTCCTTCATTCCACAAACGTTTATTGAATGTTTACTATATAGAAGGCACTTTGTAGGATACTTAACTGTGTAAGGCAAAATCCCTGGCATTAAGGAGGCAATAATCTAGTGTGGGAGGTAAACCATTTACAGGATTAACTGGAATACTATGTGAGAAGTATCTGAGTGCTACAGTGTAGTATAATCTGGCCTTGCCTTGTTTAACAAACCTTAAGAATCTCTTGTATAGGTTTACTTTTTCCCCACTCCTTTCAATCCCCACTCCTCCTCCCCACTATCTAAGAATATGGCATATTCATTCCCGCCACCAGTCCCCAGGCTCAGACTGTCCCCCAGTCTGGCCCAGACACCCACCCACTTTCTCTTTATGGACCCAAATTCACTAAATTTTGGACATTTAATGAGAAACTGCCTCTTATTGTTAACGGTGTATGGCACCTAGTAATAAATGCTTGTTGATTGATTGATTGATTTTCACAGTGTTTATTTGTCTCATCTCCCTACCTCTGACATTTCCCTTCCGTCCCCAGCGGGCGATCTGCTCAGCAGATATTGTTGAATGGAATTGAATTAGCCCTCCTTCCCAAGACTTTATAGGTTAAGCATTTTCTTAATTCATAGAAATCAGCATTTCTATTAAATCAGTTTTGGGAGGAGGTGCAATATAAATGACAATTTGCAACAAAAAAAATATGGAAGGAAATGACTTAATAATTAAGGAGATCAGAATTCCAGGTGAATTACAATTCTATTAGATTCTGTACTGTTGGGTATAATGCAATGCTAATGCAAAACTTTAACATTTGCATCTCCTCAAGGCTCTAGAAAGGTATTCTTATAACCAACAACTAGGACCACTACTTGCATTTAAATGTTGAAAAGGATTTACTGGTGACTAGCTATGTTAAATAAAAGCGAACATTGGAAGCCTGGTCAGCCTTTGATGTCTATCATTGGTAGCAAGTCTCCTGTTTTATGCTGATAGCACTTCTAATGTTAGACACTAGAAATTAATGCTAAAAGTGGTTGGGGACTGAATAATAAAAGGTGATAAAGAGATGGGGAAGAGTAGAAAAGAGAACAAATCAATGAAGTTGTGGGGGAGGGGTTGAGTGGAGAATAACAAAGTGGAAGATAAAAGCTTATTCCAGATGTAAACTCCTGAGAAAAAAATTTCCAGAAAAACAGTGGTGCTGAAGTAATCTGCACAGTTGAAGGCAGGGTCTCTTAGCTTTTTTACGCCTTGAGCCCCTTTGGCAGTTTCTCGAAGCCATAGAGCCCCTTCTCAGAATTATGTTTTTAAAGACATCAAATAAAATACATCACAACACAAAGGAAATTGGTTATTGAAATAAACATGTATTCCTACCCCTCATCCAAGTTCATGGACCCCCAAGTTAAGAACCATAGATTTAAAGGACTTGGAGTAGGGGAGGGGAGTGGAGATTAGGGGGAATGTGTCTAATGAGGTTAATTCTCTTCTGGAGTCCCAGGCTAATGCCAGATAATAATAGCTAGCATTTATATAGTGCTTTAAGGTTTGTAAAATGCTTTACTTGTGAACTCATTTGATCTCCTGCCCAATCCATCCTCCACACACCTGCCACGGTGATATTTCTAAAACACAGGTCTGGAGTCATCTCATTCCTCTGTTCAAAAAAAAAATCACAGAATGGAGGCAACTGGGCTCCAAAGCTATACCAATTGAACACACTTGCGAGTTGTGTGCCTGGGAGAAAGTCCTTTCTGTGACTCAGTTTCCTCAACAATAAGATGGAGGAAAGGGAGAGTTTTGAACTGCTACCCCCTGAAGTCTCTATTACCTTGAAATCTAGTTACAAACACACCTACATACTGTGCTCCTATTTTTCCAGCCCTAGTCTAGCTAAATGTGGCTACTAGATTCTGATTTCTTTTTTAAACCCCAGCTACTCTGGAGAAGCACGGAGGTACAGCAGAAACCCATACATTGGCTTTCAAGTTATAGGACCCGAGTTCAAATTTGGCCTCCTTGGGCAAAACTTCACTTCTCCAGCCCTGAGTTCTTCATCTTAAAATGAGGGGTTTAGACTACCTGACCTCAAAGTTCCCCTTTCACTCTAGATCTAGGATCTTCATGTGACTTTGGATAAGTCCTGGTACTCGGGTCTCTCTTCTGTAACATGAGAGGGCCTCTCAGGTCCCTTGGACAGCTCTAAATCTTATGTTCAGGAAAACCTAATACTTGAGGAATGGAGAGAAAAAATCTGGGGCTAATGTATTCAATAATCAAAATTAAGTTAGTACAATTTTTGTAAAAAGGCTCATATGTGCCCACGTCCACCAAAACCAACAGTAAGATAGTGACGTAATACTATGTACCTTCCTTTCCCAGTTGTCCTGGGGAAAGTGCTTTGTAATCCTGAAATGGGAGCCATTATCATTATAGTAGTAGGTAGTAATAGTAGTGTAAAATGCCTTCTTCAAATAACCTGAAAATGCATCCTTACAAACTTACTGCAGTTACTAAGTATAGACATTATTTTATAGTCAGGGAGACTGTAGTGCACAGACAAACCAGGCCTGGAATGAACCCAACCCCCAATGGATAGCCCTAGCAATAGGACCCAGTTTACCCAGCTTCTAGGCACAATCGTTTACAATTTCAAGGCTTTGTTTCTCTTGCTCTGCCTACCTTTAAATTGACAATGGTTAAAGAACCCAATAAAACACCAACTTGATGGGCTGTGGAGAAATAGACCCAGCAATCTACCATGTTGGAAGAATCTGGAGCTGGTGCAATCTTTTTAGCCAACAATCTAACAGTACACACACAATACAGATTACCAAACTGTTCAAGCCCCTTTGGCCTAGTGACCCCAGTCATGGGGTCAATACTTCCATTTCATTGACAGCCTAGATACCAGATCAGAATAGATCAGCATCTGGTGGCCAATGAGCATGTCCACACTTAGCTAGCTGGGTCCAGGAACAATGGACACACTGGGGGAAAGAAGGCTAAACAAAGTGCCTGGGGAAAATCAAAGAGACATTGCTTGGAGGGGGGAGATCAAAGAAAGTTTCTTGGGGGGAGGCAGCACCTTGTAATGGGTAGAAGACCAATAATGAATGCATTCACAATTATCATGACAAACCAAAATTTATGAAGTAATAATGTATTGTTATAGCAGCTGCAAGAGGAGGATTGAGTTCGATTTAAGATTTTGGAATTAAGAACTTTCTGAAGATATTCATTAGTTTGTATACTTAAGATTTCCCTGTTCGTTTATATAAAAGCTATAGAGGAGCATAAGGATACAAAGAGATAACGATTTTAGTTAAATACTGGCAACAGCACTCCCCACCCTGGGAGATCTGAGCCGACATCCATTACACCCAGCCCCATACTTAACCTACCCAGAACTCCTGAGAACAAATTAGGGTTCCAGCACAATTAGGGCTAGGAGTCTTTTTTCCAGGCCCTAATGAAAAGGGGTTCTGGAGGAGAGTGGGGGGGTGGGGAAAAGGAAAGGAAGAATTCTAGCCCCCTAACAGCTGATGTGGAGTGTTCTGAGGATGTTTTCTGATGCCCTCAGGGTTTGCCCCACCCCTTGTGGGAGCAGCTAACTAAAGACTATGTATGTATATGTATGAGTGCTCCATGCCTGAGGGGTCAGCTGTCACCTGCTGTCACCTGCCTTAGCAGCTGGCAGTCATCAAGTGGATTATGTGTACAGGGAAGGAGGAGGGAAGGGTGTCACTAGCACTTTGATCCTAGGTTCCAAAGGGCAGCCAGAAATTGAGGAAGGCAGAATATCAAAGGTTACTGGCTTTAGTAATCCCTGTCCTTAAATCCTGTTCTTCATAGCTTCCTGTTAATGTCCAGGGATCAGACCTGGACCTGGATTTAGCTTAAGTCCTCAGCTTCCTTGCCTGCCCAAGAATGGGCACCCTGTTGGCCTAAGGAGACAAATCTTCCCTTTTCTCTAAAATTTCTTGACCCTCTGGATCCACGGATTGCCACCATGCCTTTGCATAGACCGTCCCCCTGCCTTCAAGGTACTCCCTCCTCACCTCCACTTCTTGACAATCTCTGGCTTCTTTCAGGTTCAGTTCATGTGTCACCTCATACATAATAACGTTCCTGAACCCCTGCCCTGCCCCCTGCTCTTTTAAAAATGTTGTTTGTTTGTTTGTTTGTTTTAATTAAAGCTTCATCTCAGCCATAAGTCATTTCAGGCTATAGCCCCACCCACCCAGTGAGCTTCTCACTTATGCCAAAGTTCTTCTTTCTCATCAATTATACTATACCTACTTATCTGGGTTTATGTTGCTCTCTCCCTTCCCCTGGTAAAAGGTAAACCACTTGGCAATAAGGATTGTTTTTCCTTTTGGTCTTAGTATTCCCAACCCCTAGTACAGTACCTTGAATGTAGTAGGAGTTCAATAAATGTTTGTGGGATTGGATTACATTCCCAGGCTCTCCCTTCTTTCAATCAGCAAGCATTTATTAAATGACTACCTGGGTGATCCTGGGCAAGTCAATTCACCTCCTTAGTTCTGTCTTGTGTAAAATGAGAGGGTTTTGTTTGATGGGACAATAAAGGCCCTTCAAGCTCTAAACTTATGACTCTATGCCTCCTCCATGCTAAGCACTTTGGTAAGCCCTGGAGATAGAAAGAAAAAAGTGAAATGGTCCCTGCCCTCAAGAAAGTCACATTTTCTCAGGGTAGGTGACACGTATACATATAGGTATACACACACACACACACACACACACACACACACATATATATATGACACACACAAAGCAGGCAGACACAAGGTAGACTTAGATGAGAAGGCAGCTGGGGATATGCTGAAACTTGAAGAAAGCCAGGGACTCCAAAGAGGCAGAGATGAAGAGGGAGAGCATTCTAGGATACCTGAGGGTGACCAGGATGTTGAGGAAACTTGCAACCATGTCATATGAAGATTACTTGACAGAAATGGGGTTTTCTGGCCTATAGAAGAAAAGATTTAAGGAGGGCTTGTTCTAAAATACTTGTATTCCCTCTCACTGCCAAAGTCCCAACCTCTACATCTGAGGATCTGAGGATCTCCTGAATCCCCCTAAATTTCCGGTGCCCTCCCCAACTATTTAATGTTTAACTTCTTTGTATATATTACTATCTAAGCCTGTTATGTTTATTTATGCTGCATGTATTTATATATGTTCTTGTCTCCTCTTTAGAATGTGAGCTCATTGGAAGTAGGGATTGTTTCATTCTTAGTGCTTTTATCTCCAGCATCTGGCATTAATAAATGCTTATTGATTGATTGCTAGCATGTAGAAGAGGGATTTGATTTATTCTCTTGACCCTAGAAGACAGAACTCAGGCCAATGGCGACAAGTTACAGAAAAAGAGTCTGGTGCAATAAAAAGATGTTTCCTAATAATGTATAGCTATCCCAACAATGGAATGAAGTAGCAAGTTTAGGAAGACCTGAGTTCAAATCCTGCCTCAGAAACTTACTGCTTGGGCAAATCACTTAACCTCTGTTTGCTTCAGTTTCCCCAACTGCAAAATGGGGATAATAACAGCACTTACTTCTGAGGGTTATTGGGAGGACCAAATGAGATAATATTTGTAAAGCACTTGGCACGGTGCCTGGAACATAGCAGGCACTTAATAAATGCTTATTCCCTTCCCCCTTCTCTGTTACTGGAAGAATTTAGGGGCTCAGTGACCATTTGTCAAGGATGTCATAGAGGAGATCTCAGGTAGTTGTTAAGCCCTTCACAAGGTCCCATCTACCCCTGGGAGTCAATGACTGTAAGTTTCTAACTAGCAACTATTTGACTTTCATTTTCATAGTTCATTTCCCCTCTATATTTATTTAGTATTCTTCCATAACCTAAATCTCATGTTTATTAATTAATCCAATTAATTTTCACAACAGTCCTTTGAACTAGCTATTCTAGTACACATGTTGGAATAGAAATTGAAATGAAAGCTCAAATATGAAAGACATGCTAATGTGCCTTCTTTTCTCTTTCATATTTTCTTTCCCTCCAGCCAGACTTCTTTCTTTACAATGAAACCAAATGTGATATGTGAGAGCTTCACAAAGTATAAAGCCCATATAAATGTAAGATATTATTATTATCATCTCTATGTTATAGTGCATGGTCTTTTCTGACATCCTTTGTTCCCTGGCTAGTTTTCCTTTACTTAATCAAGATGGGGACAAACAGAGTGGGGGAAGGGGGGAGGAAGGAAGGACTGAAAAGGATGGATAGAAAAGGAAGGAAGGGAGCTTAGGGCTTTGCTTCTGTACAGCACTTTTTCCAAGCCACTGTTTTTATCATGGGCTCATAGCATCTTGTGGCTGGAAGGAACCTGAGAGATTATCTTGAAAGCAGATCATCTATACTTTTTCCCCATCCACTGATGGACTTTCATTAAAAACAAAGGTTAGCATCTCTGAAAATAGTTGTCTGAAGATCTCTAAAGAGAAATTAAGTCCCTGTCTTTGGGGGATTGGTTTTGTGCAAGGGCAAAGTTTGGTTCTAATGGTATGGTGGCACCGGGCACAGCTGGTTTGGCAGCAAGGGACTTCTCCACAATCTGCCTGCACACTCATCATAGATTGGGAATCCAGAACCTGGAGTTTTGATCCTAGCTCTGATAATTAAAATTCTTTGATGGCACCCGAACTCTGTTCCTCAGAATTCTTCCTTAGTCATGTATTGCAGCCTGATGCCCACCCCCAACCCTATGTGCCTGTCCATTGCCCCCTGTATGATGCTCACCTGTAGTTCTTCGAAGGAAGTGATTCCCCCAAGTCTCAGTGAAATATAGCAACAATGGTAAAATGTTTGCATTGAAAAGATGGGTCTTCATTGTTATGGGAAGCTTGAAGTCATTAAGAGAGCTTTGCAGTTTATCAAAAGCAATCTAACCCCAGTGTCCTCTTCCTGTTCAACTCTAGCCCCAGCTCACTGTCCATGTGTACTTTCTGTCCCAGTTACACAAGCTCCATAAGATACCCATTCAGATACGTGTTGAAATCTGGCCAATAGATATTCATCATCCATTTGGTCTTTTCTGTGGGGATGGATAGGGCAAACTCTTTTAGATGATTAAAGATCCCTTCCAGGAGACTCTACAAGGTCTTCGAGTTGATGTAATCAACATCATGTCATTCACAAACAGGAACATCTAGAGGACTTCATCATTCACTGTGAATCTCAATCTGGACTCTAAGTGGGCTCTCCTCCATCACAGTGGTGGATACTTTTGGTGAACATTAATCTCCCTGATTTATGCCTCCCCTGATGTTTATTATCAGAGTGTCAATGAACAGGATTATTTCTGTCCTTACATCTTTGAAGGAATATTGAATAATCTTGATGTATGGATAGGAAATCCTTTGTTAGCAATAATAGTTAACAACAATAATAGGTAGTTATATATTGCTTTAAGATTTGCAAAGCACTTTTAATTCATTCGATCCTTGTAAAAGAGCCTGCAAGGTGGCATTTTGTTCTACCAAGTCAAATGCTTTTACATAATCAACAATGGGACATTACATTCTCTATATCTTTAAGTCAATTGTGAGATAGGAAAGATGTAACCTATTATTGAATATATTTTATGAAAGTCTACATGTTCCCTGCCAATAGCTTCAAAGTGGATACCCTCCATTTGTGTATATATGACCCTCATAAAGATATTTCATTAATGGGAAAATAGACCTACAGGTCAGTAGTTGCTGATATTCTCTGTGGCACCTTTCTTTTTGGTATCAATATCATCTAAGATTTTTTCCATGCCTTTGGTATCTTTCCCTCCTTTATATACCTCATAAATTGGTCCCTTCCCACTGAGGTGTATGGGGGGTTCTGAGAAGATTAATACCTCTAGTGTGAGGGCTGCTGAGCCCTTTTCAGGGCTGCTCATTCATCTTTGTTGTTCACCTGGAACTCAACTATCACCTGTGGCTCCAAGAAGCTATAGAATGCCCAGGAGCCACACCTTGGTAAACCATTTCAGCAGACGGGCTGTACCAGATTGAGGGTAACCAACAGGCCTCAAACTCATCAATGAAGTTGGGGGGGGGCCTACCCCAAGCATGTAAATATTTCCTCTGGCAGAATGGGAAGATGAGAACAATTTGTTCAGAAGGGCCATGAAGGCAGGAAAGCAGGTGCTGTGAAGGGCTCAGAGCTTGGTTACGCACTGCAGACATCAAGGTCATCCATTGCACTCCTAGCCATCACCAGTCTTCTTGACTTTTGTCTTGTCATTGGACTTTGATGACTGTGGAAGAGTGAGGCCAATGACTTCCACAACTCTGATTCACTTAAATTTAATTTATGGACATCATACATACCATTTTGCCATTTTTACCTACCTCAGAGTCCTCTGGCAATGGGCAATGAAGCAGCAGATACAGATATCACTGGCACCAAATTGTCCAGCGTAGCATGCCAGCATCAAAGAAGGTACTGTGCTCTATGAGCAGAACAGATTTGCAGTAGTTCAAAAGAAATGTGAGATGTGTAAATTAAGAGACATCTCCACTCCAAATGTTCATATGGACTATTTGTGCCCGACCTGTGGTAGAGACTTCTGAGCTTGTATTGGTTTGATCAGCCACAGTTGGACACAATGTACCTTTACCCCGATATAGTGATATCATTTTGGTCTTCTTTGAGCATGAAAGGCAATGATCAAATTGGTCCCTTGATGTTCTCATAATTATAATGCCTTCAACATAGATCTCTAATGTGTATGTGGGAGGAGAAGAGGTTGCTTCTCCAAGGAGTACCTTCAATCTCTCCTTCCACTTAACTGCAACTTCCTTCTTTCTTTTGGTTTAATTTATAGCAAGAATCTCATGATTGCTGTGATTCAGCTCCTCCAGCAATATGCCCACTCACTGGTCATTAGACAAGGGTCTCATATTTAAAGTACCAACCATAAAATTAAAGTTTGTTGATGGTCTAAAAATTGTGTGATTCTTAGTATCTCTATCCCCTTTCCTTCCAATCTGCCATCATCACTAAAGAGGTGAGAGGAGGCCCCAAAAGACTTGAGGGCCAGTTTCTATTTTCCCTCTTTTATAGATTGCCTTGGCCACAAACATTTTATCGTGGGGTGGCCAATCTACCAGTGCTATGCCTTTCCACCTGACTGGTATTCTAATCTGGCTGGTTTTCCCATTTTTGTTCTCTTCAGTGCCATTTCTAAGTCCTCTTTAAGCACCTCAGAGACTGTGATGTTAGAGGAATGTCTAAGTGTGGTGGTTCCACTGTCATTGATGAAAAAAATAATTTGTTGTAATAATTTTTATAAATCTTTTCCAATTTTCTTCTGTTTTTCTTACTATTTCTTTTTTCTTTGAATGTCCTTGGCATGATTTTGCTTGGGTAACTTGCAAAACTTCTTCCACTCCAAAGGAAAGTATGGGAGAAAAGAGGTATTAGGCTGGCTACCAAACTGAAGGTCTACAGAGCTGTTGTGCTGACCTCATTGTTGTATGCTTGTGAAACCTGGACAGCATACCGGTGCCAAGCCAGGAAACTGAATCGCTTCCATTTGAATTGCCTTATGAAGATTCTGAAGATCATCTGGCAGGATAAGGTACCAGACATTGAGGTCCTTTCTCGAGCCAAACTGACAAGCATTCAAACTCTACTGCAGAGAGCACAACTCCGATGGACTAGCCACGTTGTTCAAATGCCAAACTTTCATTTGCTTAAAAGACTATTTTATGGAGAACTCATGCAAGGCAGGTGTTCACATGGTAGTCAGAAGAAGCAATATAAGGACACTCTCAAGGTCTCTCTGAAGAACTTTGGAATCAATTGTGTGACATGGGAGACACTGGCAAAGGACTGCCCCATATGGTGCGCCTGCATCAAAAAAGGTACTGTGCTCTATGAGCAAAACAGAATTGCAGTAGCTCAAAAGAAATGTGAGATGTACAAATTAAGAGACATCTTGACTCTAAATGTTCATATGGACTATTTGTGCCCGACCTGTGGTAGAGCCTTCTGAGCTCCTATTGATCTGATCAGCCAAAGTTGGACACACTACCTTGACCCCTCCATAGTGATGTCATTTTGCTCCTCTTTGAGCATAAAGGACAACCCCAATGCCTTAACATGGTTTGAAGGTGACCCTGGGTTCTCTTTTATCCCACTTAATAGCATTTGTTTTCCAATTACATGTAAAAATAGCTTTTAACATTCACTTTTATAAGATTTTGAGTTCCAAATTTTTCTCCCTCTCCTCCCTCCCCCTCTCCCCAAGACAGCAAGCAATCTGATATAGGTTATACATGTACAGTAGTATTAAATATATTTCCACATTAGTCATGTTGTGAAAGAAGAATCAGAACAAAACAGAAAAACCATGAGAAAGAAAAAACAAAAAGCAAAATAAAGTGAAAATAGTATGGTTCAATCTGCATTCAGACTCCATAGTTCTTTCTCTGGATGTGGATAGCATTTTCCATGATGAGTCTTTTGGAACTGTCTTAGATTGTTGTATTGCTGAGAAGAGCTAAGTCTATCAAAACTCAGTAATCACTCAATATGGCTATTACTGTGTACAATGTTCTCCTGGTTCTACTCACTTCATTCAGCATCACTTCACGTCTTTCCAGGTTTTACTGAAATCCACCTGCTTGTCATTTCTTATAGTACAATAGTATTCCATTACATTCATATATCACAACTTGTTCATCCATTCCCTCAATTTAGATGGGCATTCCCTTGATTTCCAATTCTTTGCCACCACAAAAAGAGCTACTATAAATATTTTTGAACATGTGTTGACCCTGGGTTCTCAAAGGCTATACCATTGAAGCATAAGCTGTGGTAGGTTTTTTCATGGTGTAAATGCTTTAAGTATGGTCCTAGGAATAGATTTTCTTAGAATACTAATCATGGAAAGCATATGATCAGTATTCTGGCCACTGTGTGATGAAATTTTTTTTGGTGAAGGCAATCTGTGGAAGAGGGAAAAATAGAAAATGACCCTTAAGTTTTATGGTGCCCCCTTCCACTTCTTCAGTGATGCTAGTAGGGTGGAAAGAAAGGGGACAGAAGATACTAAGAATCACACAATCACATCAATAATCTTTAATTTTGTGGTTGATACTTTAAATGTGAGATCCTTGTCCAATGACCAGTAAGTGAACGTATTGCTAGAACAGCTGAATCACAGCAATCATGAGATTCTTGCTACAAATTAAACCAAAAGAAAGAAGGAAGTTACAACTAAATGGAGAGCTGGCTTGCAAGTACTTCTTGGAGAGACAAAGAAAAAGGTAGCATAGTGGGTTTTATCATATGCCCAAAAAGCACAAGAAATATTATTTCATGGATATTTGCAAAAAGACTACCATGAAAATAATTGCAAGGTACATACTAATATCAGTTGAGAAAGATCAGATGGTGGAGAAATTCTACAAAGAACTCAATAAAACCTTCCAAATAAAGTCAATATAGACTCTAATACTTGATGACTTTAATACAAAGATGAAAAGACGAGGATGAGGAGAAATATCTGGGAAAGTATGGTTTAGGTGCAGAGATTCCCAAAGTGGACAATATCATCCGCTGGCGGGCATTGGAATTATCCAGGCTGTGTGGTAGTAGGCCTCAGGTGCAATTGAGGGGCATTGAATAAAAATAAGGGGGCAATGGAAGCATAAGGAAAGAAGAGAAGACAAGAAAATTTTGAAAAGCTATCTGTACATGTTTCATCTGTTGTGTAACAGTTAAAGTCATAGCGATTACATTTTTTTTTTCAAATAAACACACAAGGGGCAGCTAGGTGGCGCAGTGGATAGAGCACCGGCCCTGTATTCAGGACAACCTGAGTTCAAATCCGGCCTCAGACACATAACACTTACTAGCTGTGTGACCCTGGGCAAGTCACTTAACCCCATTGCCTACAAAAAAATAAAAATAAAAATAAACACACAAAATGCAAGTTATAACCAGTCAGTGGTCAAGTCCA
Source organism: Phascolarctos cinereus (assembly GCF_003287225.1). NCBI lineage: Eukaryota > Metazoa > Chordata > Mammalia > Diprotodontia > Phascolarctidae > Phascolarctos > Phascolarctos cinereus. The sequence continues at coordinate 50,751,676 of NW_027556291.1, forward strand.
CCCAACACTCTTAACAAGCAGGTGTTGTCAGGTGAGCATGTTGTGCATCATTGGGAAGTCCAGCATGCATTGGCAGGAATATATACGTATAGTGACTTGTTTACAATATGATACTATATGGCTACATGATGCAATATTGGGTCATCAAAATCTTAATGCAGGAAAAAAACCCCACAAATTTATAATAAATTATTAAATTTAAGATGCTTCATTTAAAAAAATTATATTTTTTGAAATGATGCAAATTTTTTTTAAAAAACCATTAAAGGGTTAAAGAAAGTAGATTTTGGGGGAGGGTACACTGAGTAACTTTTTTTGAAAGGGTAGGCCAAATAAGTTTGGGAACCTCTGGTTTAGGGGGAAAAATGAGAGAGGCCAAGAGCTCATAGATTTTACAGAAGCCTCACACCTCTTTAAGGAACACTTTCTTCAAAAAAAGAATTGGTGGATACTGACCAAAGTAAGCGTCAAATAGTCACAAAGAATGAAATTGACTACTTTTTAACAGACAAGAAAAAAACATTTTAGGGATGTGAGAGTTATCCTTGAGTCAGCTATCTGTGTACAGTTAAACCATCAACTCATCAAAACTAAGATCAACATTTATAATAAATAACAAGAATTGTAATGGCATACAATTAAGATTTGACCTGAATCATTTAAAATTATTTAAACAAGCTATTGAAAATTAAAATGGACAATGGACAATGGAAATGACAACTACACTGATGGTCATAATTTCACCTAGAAGTTAAACCAATGTAAATTAATCACCACAACAGAGACCAAAAGAATCCAGAAAGTACCTTGGTCACCAAACATCTGACTTACTTGCCAAATGGAGAGAGACTGCTAACAAAGGCAACATCTGTTAAGAATATATAAACTCATTTGTAAATTTTACAAAGAAGAAACATAGACAATTATGAGTACTATCAATCATCTCATAAAGCAGAGAGAAGCAATGGAAGTTAAATCAGTGACATAGGTAGGACATGTATTATCATCAGCCATTTTCTTGTTGTGGTTGTTGTTTAGCCATTTTCAGTCATGTCCAACTCTTCGTGACCCCATTGGAGGTGTTCTTGGTAAAGATACTGGGTGGTTTGCCATTTCCTTTTCCACCTCATTTTACTGATGAAGAAACTGAGGCAAACAGGGTGAAGTGACTTGCCAGGGTCACACAGCCAGATTTGAACTCAGACCTTCCTGATTCCAGGCCTGGTGCTCTATCCATTGTACCACCTAACTGCCCCATCACCATTTTACAGAAGAGAAATCAAAGAGGAAGGGACTTGCCCAGAATCATACAACTATTCTTTTTGACTCTAAATTCAAATCCCTTTCTATCCTTCTACACTGACTGTGGAATGCTATTAGAATTTAGATGGTTGACCAGCATATGAGATTTAACGTATTATTTGTATTTTGCTAGTATTCCTGCTCTCTTATAATAACTGTGATCATCATAAATCTCCCAGAAACAATGGTAGCTGTATTTTCAGCATATAGTTGTTTGTCCTTAGTTTTCTTTCTTTTTTAAAAAATAATCTATTTATTTATTTATTTTTAGTTTTCAATATTCACTTCCATAAGATTTTGAGTTTTAAATTTTCTCCCCTTTCCTCTCCTCTCCCCTCCCCAAGACAGTGTGCAATCTGATATAGGCTCTACTTATATATTCATATTAAGCATATTTTTACATTAGTCATGATGCATAGAAGAATTAGAACTAATGGGAGGAACCATGAGAAAGAAGAAATAAAGCAAAACAACAACAAAAAAAGGAGAGCAAATAGTATGCTTCCATCTGTATTCAGACTTCATAGTTCTTTCTCTGGATGTGGTTAGCATTTTCCATCGTGAGTTTTTTTGGAGTTGTCTTAGATCTTTGCATTGCTGAGAAGAGCTAAGTCTATCAAAGTCAGTCATTACACAATATGGTTGTTAGTGTGTACGATGTTCTCTTGGTTCTGCACATTTCACTTAGCATCAGTTCATATAAGTCTTTCCAGGCTTTTCTGAAATCTGCCTGCTCATCATTTCTTATAGCACAATACTGTTCCATTACATTCATATACCACAATTTGTTCAGCCATTCCCCAGTTGATGGGCATCCCCTCAATTTCTAATTCTTTGCCACCACAAAAAGAACTGCTATAAATATTTTTGTGCATATGAGTCCTTCTCCCATGTTTATGATCTCTTTGGGATACAGACCTAGAAGTGGCATTGCTGGGTCAAAGGGTATGTACAATTTTATAGCCCTTTGGGCATAGTTCCAAATTGCTCTCTAGAATGGCTGGATCAGTTCACAACTCCACCAATGATGCATTAGTGTTCCAATTTTCCTACATCTTCTCCAACATTAATCATTTTTCTATTTTGTCATGTTAGCCAATCTGATGGGTCATTTTGATTTGCATTTCTCTAATCAAAAGTGATTTAGAGCAGTTTTTCATATGACTGTAGATAGCTTTAATTTCTTCCTCTGAAAACTGCCTATTCATATCCTTTGACCATTTATCAATTGGGAAATGTTCTTTGTTTTCAAAGAGGACCAATGACACTTGACTCCTGTGTGAATTGGATTTAAGTGAGGCAGAGTTGCTCAAAGTTGTCAGCCTCACTCTCTCTTCCAGAGTCGTGGAAGTCCAGTGATGAGACAAAAGTTGGGATGACAGTTCAGTAGTCTTCATGGCCATTGGAACAAATTATTCTCATTCTCCCATTCCACTGGGGAAAGTCTCATATGCTTGGGGTACACTCCCCACCCCCAACCCCTCCAACTCACCAACAACCAGTTGGTTACCCTCAATCTAATTTGCCCGTCTGCAGAAACAGTTTACCAGTGTGTGGCCACTGCACTTGCTACAGCTTCTTGGAACCACAGGAGAGAGTGGAGTGCCAGTTAGATACCAAAAGTGGATGAGCAACCTTGAAAAGGGCTTAGCAAGCCCTCACAACATACACCCCAGTATGTAGTTAATACTTTTCCATAGCCCTTACTTTCCTACCACTGTATAATTACCTTTTTCTTCTTTCCTAGTCGCGTATTCAAGTCAAGGTCAGTATTTTTGCCACCTTTGGAGAGGCATCATGGTTTGGTGCCTAGAGAGCCAGCCCCAAGACCAAGAAGAACTGGGTTCAAGTTTTCCATTATGACACATATGATGTTCTAGTCAACTCTCTAAGACTGTAAGTCACAGAGAAGGTACCATTATCTGAAATGTTTGTTCATTCCCTATATTAATGAAATCATAGGCATCGTTCCTGTTCTTTAGTTATTTTGTGGCTTCTCCAGATCTGAATACTCCTCCCTTCTCTCTACATCTTTCCATTTTCCTCCACCCATATCATCATTATAATTGATTATTGGCTCCCATTTCTGCAGCCTTTTACCGAAATACTTTCCTTAGACAATAAACTTAAAAGAGGCAGTGAAATTATTGTTGTCCCCATTTTACAGATGAGGGAACTGAGGCTTAGTGAGATTGAGTGACTTGTCCAATGTACACCAGCAGCAAATAGTAGAAGGACTTTAACTCATGTCTTCTGACTCAAGAGTCCAGTTTTTTTCTAACTTTGACATGTCATCACTTTGGTTGGAGGAGGGAAGTGCTTCCTGACTCAAAATTTTTCTTCAGATCCATACCTCAAAATACACCTCCCTCCCTTCTTTGCAGAGGTGATTGTATGTATGTGTAAGGGGACTACAGATGTGGAGCACCCATATAATTTTAGACTTGGTTAATGTGTTGGCTAGTTTTCTCCAAACTGCTTCTTGTGCCCTTCCCTCATCTTTTACTCTTTGTAAAAGAGTAAGGCAGTTGGGGTGCGGAAGGGGAGAATACATTTGGAAATGAAGGTGATATGAAGGCTAAAGGCATCAATAAAAATGTAAATTTAAAAAAACTACATTCCCACCCTTTAGCCTCGATCTTTCCTAATCTCTTTAAAATGGCTTCAGCCATGTCAGTTGCTGTGGCTTTGATGACTACCTACAGGTCTGTAGCACCTGTCAACCTTTAACAGAGTTTCAGTTGCTGTTCCAAAACCCTCCACCTATAGTTTGGGTCTGCTGCCAGTCTGGGATACCTAGGCCCCAGCCACAGGGTCAAACTCTAAGGCAGCGGTTCTTAACCTCTGGTCCCAGAACTGTTTTTTGTTTGTTTTTAATAGTATAGTTACTGTTTTTCAATATGATTAGTGTCCTTTGTAATCCTATGTGTTTTACTTTATACATGTAAAAATGTGATTCTGAGAGGGTGTCCATCTATAGGCTGCAGGAGATTGCCTGCCAGAGGGGTCCAGGACACACACAAAGGTTAAGAAGCCCTGCTCCACGGTGTGTGTTTCACCTTAAACTCCAGTGGGGTTTTCTTGGCTCAGGCCCCGAAAGAAACATAATCATTCTTATACCTGATTGGCAATTTTGCCTTTGGATCCCCTAACACAGGGGTGGGGAACCTGCATCCTTGAGGCCACATGGGGCCCAACAGGTCCTCAAGTGTGGCCGTTTGACTGAATTCAAACATCACAGAAAAATTCCCTTTAATAAAAGGATTTGTTCTATAAAACTTGGACTCAGTCAAAATGCTGCACCCAAGGGCCTAGAAGGTCACATGTGGCCTCGAGGCCGGCAGGTTCCCCACCCCTGCCCTAGCACATTCTTAGCGTGCTTCAAGTAGCTGTGATTTTGTCTTCTACCCACTAAGAGAATTATCGACAAGGTGTCCCCAGCCAGCCTGTACTCCAAACCTTTCTGATATGGTAGAAGCTGCCAGAGCTGGTGCTTCACTGGCACAGCATCAGAGAACTCAGAATCACCTCCATGACACAATGAACCTTTGAAGGAGGGCTACAGTGGAGGGTCTTGCACATAATAGAAGCTTTTTTTTCTACATTGTTCAAAAATATTTCTTGCTTCACAATGTAATGCATCAAGTGTCAGGCTTTGGAATCAAGAAGACCTAGGTTCACATATGAGCTATGTGACCCTGGGAAAGTAACTTCACTCTGCCTCAGTTTCCTCATCTGTAAAATGAGCTGGAGAAGGAAATGGCAAACCACTGGGTTTGGACACAACTGAAACAACTGAACAACAACAACTGGTAAGGAGAGATGGGTAGAAATCTGAAGCTTAGATAAGAAAGGACCCCTTCACTGATAGAACTTACAGGTCAGGTTAAAGCCCATATGCAAGTCAGCAAGACATGCCAGACACTGTGCTAAGCCCTGGGGACACAAAGAAAGGCCAAAGAGTCTCTGTTCTTAGGGAGGTCACAGTATAATGGAGGTGACAGCATACAAATAACTATGTCCAAACATGATGTAGACAGGATAAATGAAAGTTCATCTACAGAAAAAAGGCATTAGCAATCATTTTATACAAATAACTAGAATGCAAAATAATACACAAGTAGGGAAGAAGAGCTGAGCAAACAAAGAGTTACTGGAGGTCGGACATGGGGAAAAGTAATTAGCAACTGGGGGGGGGGTCCCAACAGGCTTCCGGAAAAAACAGCTTTTGCTTTAAAGACTGGGCAGGAATTCTTCAAGCTGAGAAGAGGCCCTAGGAGGGGAGAGAAAAAAGGAAGCCACTAGCAATAACTAATGATAATGACATAGGATCAAAGATTTAGAGCAGGAAAGGACCTTAGGGGTCATTTAACCCATTCCTCCCCTTCCCCCCATTTTACAGAAGAGGAAACTGAGATCCTGGGAAGTGAAGACTTGTCAAAGGCCATACAGGTAGTAAATGGCAGAACTGGGATTCTAACCATGGCCCTTTGACTCTGTCTCCAGGGTTCTTTTCCATCACACCACACCACACCTCAATTAAAAGCTCCCACTCCTTATTCAAAGCAGCCCTTCTGGCAAACAAATGTAATTTTGTCAAAACAAAATATGAGACTGGGCTTTTAACAAAGGGTTAAACTGGCTTCCTTTCCCAACATCCTCTAGGCTCTTGTTTGTAATATTTGTTCCCAATGGCCATAGTCAGCTGTAGTCAGAAAACCGTGGGTTCTGCTGGAGCTGTGACAACAAAATTGGATTTGGTTTCAGAGGCCTTGGGTCCCAATCTCATCTCTGCCACTGACTACCAAGTCATTTAATCTGGCTGGAATTCAAGAAAATAGAGGTGGAGAAGACCCAAACCTCTGTGGTCATTTCAGCTCAAGCTCTATGCTTTATACTTTGGAAACAAACATTTAATTCCTTCGGTTTTAAAAGGGAAAGTGTATTTGTCCCTTTCAGTTTTAACAGCCCAAGAAGCTGTGTTACCATTGCCCACTCTCAGTGTCAGTACTTTCAGATGTTTTCCCCCTGGTGGGTGGGGATGGATTTGCATCCTGTGTTGACCTGGAAGGGCTGCTCCTTTGTTCTCTAGCCAGGCTGTGGCTTCCGGTGGTTCCTCCTTCCCTACAAAGCTTCCTAGGTTGTCCTGTCTCACCACCTTCCTAGCATCTGTTCTCTTGTTCTGCCCAATCCCAGCCCCTATTCTGCATTGTGATTACATCTCCTGCTGTGGAGTCCTCTAAATAATTTCATGGCTGGTATTTTCCCAAGTCCAGTTAGAATCAAGGGAAGTATCTGTACCTGCAGGGGAAGAGTAAGAACTGCAAACAAGAAATTACTAAGCATTCGGCAAAACAAATACCAGGCCCTAGGTTAGTTTTCAAAAACATTTGGGACTGTGATCAGAGCCAGCTGAGGAGCCCAGACCAATGAATGTTAAAACAAGGGTCACCCGGAGCATGCTCTGCTCCCAGAGTCCAAAGATCATAGAATGTTAGAGCTGGAAGGGACCTTAGATATCATCTAATCCAATCCCTTTGTTTTAACTGTTGGGGAACTGAGAAGGGAATCATAGATTTAGAGCTGGAAGGGACCTCAGAAGCCTTACATCTTACAAACATTATTCCAAAGAGTCCACAGGCATAACTAGACTACCAAAGGGATCCGTGACACACAAAAAAGTTAAAAGCCCCAAATCTAGTCCCCCTCCCTAATTTTACATATGAGGACAACCAAGACCCCGGAAGGTTGAAGCCTTTTGCCCCAGGTCACACAAATAGTAACAGAAGAGTTGTAACTTGATTCTGTCTTCTAATTCCAGGCCTGCTCCTCTTTTCCCTATACTCCAGCTGCCTCCAACCTTCCAAAATCTTCCTGCCAGTGTGGCCTTCAGTCCCTGTTAAAGGCTACATGGGTTAGTAAACAAATAAAATAATTATATCACGAAAAGAACAAAGACTCTTGTCATTTTTCACACCTGTAAAGAACACAGTGGAGGAAGCAAGTCTGACAGATGCACTACATTGTGGTAATTATATGCTTGGAAAGCACCATTCATTCCCCCCCCCCATCTCAAAGCACTTAAGCAACTTTAATTATTTTCCATAACACCTCAGTGAGGCCATTATTATTAGTTCCAACAGACAGAGAGGTTACTCAACTTCTTAACTCACACAATGAGTCATTTGCCGAGTGGCTTCCACTCCCAGTTTGGTGCTGGGATGATCTGACCATTGCTCAACTGAAAAAATAGCATGCCTGTGCAATTTTTGCAGTGAATCTTGGCTTCTGTTCTCGTTTGGAAGCCAGGGAGGCTGTGCCATTCCCTTTTGGATGGAATGTGTACCAGTGTTATTATTAGATGGAATGTGTATGGAGATATATTGAAATGGTATTCAGACCACATTCCTGCACACACATACAATCCTGTCTTAGTAACACTGCCAAACTGGGTCACATAGAAAATCATACAGCTATTGGGCTACAAGGGCCCTTGGAGGTCATCCCCTTCCTTCAGCCTCTTCCTTTTCCAAAGGGGAGACACTGAGGTCCAGAGAGGAGAGGCAATTTGTACAAAGTTACCCCACAAATTTGGAGCAGAGCTAAGACCAAAACCTAGGTCTCCTGAATCCAGGGCTTGCTCTTTCCACTCGTCCATGCTGAGGATGGGAAAGGTTACAGCTGTTACAGCCCTCCAGTCCAGAATGTCCTCCCCCCTCCTCTCCACCAGTTCAACACCTGCCCATCATTTCAGAGCCAAGACTTCCCACCATGTGCATGAAATCCTCCCCAGCTATTCAGGCAGGCACTGATGTCATTTACTCTTTGCGCTACACAACCTGGAATTTGAACACATATGGCCTTGTATTTTTCTCCAGCTGTTTCTTGTCAATCAATGAGTTGCTTAAGCCCTTGCTAGCCAGTACCTTGCACACAGTGTCTAGAAGAGTAGGCACCTCATAAATGTTTGCTGAGTTGGGCTGCTACGTGCCTGATACTGTGTGCTATGTACTGTAATGGGCTACAAGGTGTGTGTGTCTGTGGGGGGGGGGGAGGCGCATGCGCACGTGCATACAGCACATGCGTGTAACATGTGTAATCCTGTATTCCAAATAAGACTGTAAAGTCACTCAAGGGGAGAGACCATGTTAGTTTGGTATTCTAGACAGAATACTGGACTTAGTGTTCTGTCAGGAAAACTTGAGCTCAAATCCTCATACTAGCTTTTTTATTCACCCATTTTCAATTCTGTCTGACTCTTTGTGATCCCATTTGGGGTTTTCCTGGCAAAGATACTGGAGTGATTTGCCATTTCCTTCTCCAGCTCATTTTACAGATGAGGACACTGAGGAAAACAGGGTGAAGAGACTTGCCCAGGGTCACAGAGCTAGTCAGTGTCTGAGGCCAGATTTGAACTCAGGAAGATAAGTCTTCCTGACTCCAAACCCAGTGCTTTATCCACTGTAGTGCCACCCTAGCTAGTAGCTGCCCCTTCATACTAACTTACTAGCTGTGTAACCCCAAGCAAATCACTTCACTTCTCTGGGCCTCAGTTTCCTCAAATAAACTTAGCTGGCCTTTGGGGTCCCTTCTAACAATTTGATCCTGTGATTTCTAGAGATGAATTAAAATTTTGTTCAAAAGAATGAGGGAGTTGGCCTCAGTGACCACTAAGGTCCCTTCCAGCTCTAATTCTGATTCAGTGATTCCTATTTCTCTTATTTGCCTACCTCCCACACCCACACCCCACACCCCAACATAGCAGGCACACATTAGTTCACTTGACTCAGTGCTATCCTGAAAGAGATGCCTACTGAGGCCCAGGACAATTCAATTCGACAAATTCAATACCAAATATTTATTAAAGCATTTCCCTTTAATGCAAAGTAAAACCAATCAGATTTCCCAATATAGACACACATATTTCAAGTAAGATGGATTTACCTGGGGATTACTTGGCCTGAGCCCTAAGCTTCAGCAAAGCCCAGGGCCAGGCCATTGTACTAAGATAGCCTTGGGCTTCTTGATCAATCAATATGCCTCAGTACTTCTACTTTCCAAGATACATTTAGTTGACCCTACCCAGAAGTTCAAAGTCTTTTGTGTTCTCTGATGACTTTCTCAGCTTTGTGGGAAAACAGAGACCAGAGATAGGTAATCTTAATATTCTCCCCAAAGCTCTAAGATTCAGAAAATCAAGCACCTTGTGAATGCTCAATAAAAATTTGTTGATTGCTTGTCATTTGACCTCTCATTCAAGGGTTGGGTGGGTCATTCTTTGGAGGAAAACTAATAAAAACTCCAAATAGTCTTGACGCCAACTTCAGTCCAGTCATTATTTGAAATGGGGAAGTCTTCCTACTCACTCCTCTTCGAGTACAAAGCCTGATTTGACATAATGGTGGAGTCATCTTGATGCCATCATCCATGTCTTGAGATCAGACATGTAAATACTAAATTTTGGTTATTTGAGTAGGTATGAACAGTATGGGAGGCAATATGGCATACAGTGGTCTCCCAGTCAGGAAAATCTAGGTTCAAGTCCATGATACATACATCTTCTACAAGAAACCTTCTCCAGACCCTCTGTTAATTATTTCCTATTTATCCTGTACATAGATTGTTTTGTATATATTTGCTTGCTTCTTGTCTCCCCTACTAAATTGTTAGCTCCTGGAGGACAGGGACTGTCTTTTGCCTCTTTTTGCATCCCCAGTGTTTAGCACAGTGCCTGGCACATAGTAGGAGCCTGATAAACGTTTATTTATTGTTTGTGTGACCCTGTATCCCAACCTTTCAGGAAGAATGCCCCAGGCATCTCTCTAAGAAGATAAATGTGGCACAGTTGCCAATCTGACGTTTAGTAGAGGGATTTTGCTGAAATCACAGATCCGGGACCAAATAGTTGATGAGGTATGAGAAAGATCATAAGGATTATTATGATGATAATTATTTCTAACTAAATGTAACGAAGGTTCTGCATCTCAAATGAATGTGCATCTAAGTTCATGCTCAGGCAATCAGCCAAACACCTGAGCTCACTCAGGCCCCAAATTACAAGTAGTTTCATTAGGGCATAAGAACAACTTGACCTCATAGGGTTATTGTGAGGATTAAGTGTATTAATGCATGAGAAAGCATTTTGAAAAGGGTGAATTTTTACTAATGGGAAGGATTCATCCTTGTACAAGTGAACCTTTCTTTTTTTCTGTCAAAAAACCTTTTTTATTGGTATCTTTTGTTCTTAAATCACCTTTATTTCCAAATGAATTCCTCCCCATTGCTCTATCCACAAGGTATCCCTTGAAACAAAGAATAAAAAAGAAAGAAGAAAAGCAGTTTGGTAAAACTAACCAATACATCAACTGAGTCTGATGTCCCACACCAGTAACCCTGCCTCTGCTGAGAAGGGAGGTGCATTTTCAACCCACCAATACTTTATTATGAAATTAAAAAACCATCAATAGATCTCTGGGTAAAGGTTATTATTGTCTTGATAAATTTATTATGTAATATACAGAACTGCATTCATTCTCATCATGTTATCATAACAGTGAAAGTAATGATAAATTTCATGAAAAAACCATCAATAAACAGAAACATTTCAATATACAAACACAAAACGTTTGTATATGAACCTGTGAACGTTTATTTATTTTGCTTTTTAAGCACATGCTAAATTTAACAAAGTAATAACAAAATCATTCTGCGTCCCCTTCCAAACAGCTTTCTCTCTCTTTGGTGTATTTTAAAATGTTTTATTGATGTTATTTTCTTTCTCTCTCCTTTTCTTTTTTCCCTTCTTATCTCTATTGCTAGGAGACAAATGGTCTCACCTCCTCAGTGACAAACTTATGGACCTTGCTTTTCTGCAACAGATTAGTTTCCAAAAAGTTGAGTGCAAACTGAATTTTTTCTAAACCTAATTCCATTTCATCCACAAAAGGTTTGTCCCATATACCACCATGGCATGGAGATGACTTCGTATTCACAAAAGCTAGGGCAGAAGAGGTAATCATATGATTGAAATGAGCCATGGAATTCCTTATTGTAAATTACAGAGATGCTCTGACAAAGATCTAATGGGAAACACTGTGGTGTACTGCTCAGAGCACTAAGAACTGGTACATGTGGTTTTACTCCTAAGTATACCACAACTGAGGTGTGTGACATTGAACAAATTATTTCCCCCCTCTGTGCCTCAGTTTGCTCATCTGTAAAATATGCATAATATTCCCTGCCCTAGTTCCTATGCAGGGTCATTGGGATCAAATGCAGTAATTTGCATGAAAATGCTTTTGAAAGACATGAGCATTATGGAGTATAGTATTATCCATTTACAATAAACCTCATTTTGTCCAACAAATATACTTTGGGAGTCAGGTGTAAACTGAATTTCTCCTAAACCCAAATTCCATTTTATCCCTAAAAGTCTCAGGATCAGACTGCTAGAAGGGACCAGAAACCAGCTAAGTTCAGGCTATATATAATCAAGGATGCCTTCTAAAATGTTCCCAGCAAGTGGTTGCTTAGTCTCTGGTAGAACACTTACAGTAAGGGGGAAAGCCCCTTCCCTCCCAAGGGAGCCCATTCTCACTTTGGATAGCTCTATTTAGTAGCACAATTTTCCTGATATCAAGCCTAAATTTATCTCTGTGCAAGCTGTCCTCTGGGGCCAAGGAGAACAAAGCTAATCGCTTTTCTACCTGATAGGGTACATCTGGGTCAGTCTCACACCCACACGAGATGTCCCATGATGCAGAGGACATCTAGGTGTTTTAAAGCGGGCTGGGGTAGCTATGGTTTTTGTCACAGGCAAATAAGTGCCCATTAGCTACAAAACTGGCCATTTACAGCAAGGATGCCAGATACGGTAAACTCTAGAGAAAGGGCAGGGCTAGAGTACCGGACAGGAGAAGGGAGTGGGACATATCAAGAGCACAAACAGCCTCTCACCAGAAGGGCTAGACCCCAAAATCTTGAGGTTTTTCTGGACTCCCACAAATATTTCCCTCTTAATAAAGCCTAGGCTAGGGTTAGCTTTTTTGGCTGCCATATTGCATTATAGATTCACATTGTTTTTATTAATTTATTTTTAGTTTTCAACATTCACTTGCATAAGCTTTTGAGTTTTAAATTTTCTCCCCCTCTGTCCCCTCCCCAAGACACCATGCAATCTGATATAGGTTCAACATATACATTCCTATTAAACGTATTTTCACATTAGTCATGTTGTAAAGAAGAATTAGAACCAATGGGGGGAACCACAAGAAAGAAGCAAAACAGAAGGGAAAAAGAGCAAATAGTATGCTTTGATCTGCATTCAAACTCCATAGTTCTTTTTCTGGATGTGAAGAGCATTTTCCATCATGAGACTTTTGGAAATTAGACTCATATTCTTCTTGTTCATTTGTTTCAGTCATGTCTGACTCTCCATGACTCCATTTGGGGTTTTCCTGGCAAAGATATTGGAGTAGTTTGCCATTTCCTTTCCCAGCTCATTTTATAGATGAAGAACAGAGGCAAACAAAGATTAAGTGACTTGCCCAGCTAGTAAATATCTGAGGCTAGATTTGAACCCATAAAGATGAGTCTTCCTGACTCTGGGCCCAGTGCTCCATGCACTGCAGCACCACCTCACTGCCCTGACCATCTTCATCTCGTAGTCCACTAAACCCTCAAATGTTTTCACAGGAATTATTTGGATATTTTCCGTATCCTATATTCGTGAAATTGACTTTTGGAACCTAAGTGTAGAACTCAATTTCATCCCACTGACTTTGGCCCATTGTTCTAATTTGTTGAGATCTTCTGGATCCCAACTGTGATTTTGGTGTTAGCTATCCATCTAAGTTTCATGCCAACTGCAAATCTGACAAATGTACCATCTAATGCTCTCATCTGAGTCAGTAAAAAAAAATTATAGAGGATCCCCCAGGGCCAAGGATAAATTCCTGGGGCACTCTAGGGACCTCCTTCCAAGATGACATCAACCAATTAGTGTCTACTCTTTGGGATTCAGTCATTTCTGAATCCACTGCTAGTTATGTAGTAAGAATCAGTGAGAGCTAACAGAGAGACAACCAGAGTACTCCATCGGTAACCTTAAGATATAAGAACTAGAGGAAAGCCTCTAACTCAATGGTTGAATCCTGTATAGAGGAGTTATGGAGTTACATGGATTGGATAAAAAGGCATAGACTGTCTGCACTGACTTATCCATAGTGCCTTGCACACGTACCTCAGCAAACATTAATTTTGTGTGTAGAGCACTTTGCCCAGCAATGAGGGAGAGATAGATGTTTAGACAGAGTCCCTGCTCTCTCTCAATGGAGTTCATTGTCTAAGAGGAGGAAAAATACCAACACAGATAATATACGTTACATGGTGAGTTAGTTCTTCAAAGAGGTGTAAAGTGCTATATGAGGTTCAAATAATAATGTTTGATTTTGTAACCCATTATTTTTATTAACATGAGATAGCACCCCAATTCCCACACTGTAAATATTTATCTGCTTTCCAAAAAACCTCATGGAAAAAAAAAGGAAATTTTGGCAGAAGAAATGTGACAAATTGGGTAGTTCCTTTCCCTCCCTCAATCAACTTAAATTATCAAGAAAAATAAACCCTGAGATAAAATTTATTTTTGGCAATTTGAGGTGATTGTCTTTTCACTTTAATCTACCTGTTTGCCAATTTTGGGGAACTATATTTTAACAGACAATGACTCCTTACTGAAGTGGGAATCATTCCTGAGTCAGCTCAATATGTGCAAGCAGGCCACCAACTTCTGAGAGCAAAAATAAAAATTAGTACAACACTAAAGAATAGAAATGAAAAAAATACATAGGGCATTCAACCGAACCAGTTCTAACTTGATCTGAGTAAATAAGTGACGATAAAAAATGGGAGACAAACACCAACTACCACTTTACACATAAGTTTATTAAACAATGTTGTAACAGACCAAAAGAGCTTAAATGCACGTTACACAGCAAACACTGGTCTTAATTGCCTAGCAAAGAGAGATGCTGGCTAAGGGAAACACAAATTCACAATATAAACTTGCAGGTAAAATCTTACGGAGAAAGATAGTGGAAGATTATGAGTAGTATCACTTCAATACAAGTGAGAAACAGTGGAAGGTAAAATCTGTTTAATGAACGCTTGGTGAGACCCAACCAAAATCCTTCCAAGGGCACCCAAGAATGCACAGGGAAAAACAACAAAGACAACTCGAAGTCTTTTCACATCAGGGATAGTTCAGTCACCCTTGGATTCTAACATCACAGTCACAGATATGTTTATCGAGAAAGTAGAAATAGCACTGAAAAGAACAAGATACGACAAGCAGCTAGATTCAGCCAAACAGAGGAAATTTGTGCTGGAGGTGACAATCAATGACAATTAAGAGGACAATTGAGAGATTGACCAAAAAAAAAATACCTAAAAGATATTAAAAGGAAAAAAAAAATCTCAGACCTTACTAATGCAAAAAAAATTTTTTTAAGGCAACTGAAAAGAACATTAACAACCACTGACCCTATATGCCTACTTTCCCATCTATTTAAAATTTTTAAGAAAATGATCCATACACCCATCCAGGGTATCCTCAATGAGGGTATTGGTAGGGAACAGGGAGGCTTTCATAAGCATAATTCCACAGAAGACTACATCTTTATCATTACACATCTGACATGGAGAAGCCCACTGAGCTTATTGTTTATTGACTATAAAAAAGCATTTTATTTGGTCGAGTGAAGGGCTGCCTTAAAGGCTCCCTTCCAACAAGGAATCTCCTATTCGTACATAAAAATCATTCAGGATTCCTTGAAAAAGAAATAAGAGAAACCTTGTCCGATGATTCTCTGGTCACTAATCTCAGGTAAGGCATAAAAAGGGAATACCAAACCACAAAACATCAGATACCCATCAGATACCCCTAGCCTCATTGATTTAATTCCGGAAATTTTTATGACACACCATGCCAGGTGCGAGGTATCAAAGACAAAAAGGAAAAGCTGTCCTTGCCCTCAAGGAACTTACCTACTAGGGAGTGGATATAACACAAAGGTAGGTGGTACAATTAATAGAGCCTGGGCCTGGAGTCAGGCAAAGTCAGACTGAAAAACAACTAAACAACCACACAACCAATTTCCTGTACTGCTCACTTATCTCATCATGGCTAGCTATTAAATATGGGGAATCTTCTCTCCTTGTGTTTCTGGCTGTTCTTCATGATTTCCTTGGAAGGCAGGTAACTGGGTGACTGGCAGTATGACCATTTTCTTTTTATAGCCATGGGATCTGGGAATGGAGGCATCAACTCACATGTACAGCATATAGCATATGATAGGGGAGGTAACAATTCAGGTTTTAAAGAGATGCAGCATGGTACAAGAAACAATCACTGGACTTGGGAAGTCAGAACACCTGGGAAGGGCTCTGCCACTTTAATAGTTCTATGATCTTAGGGAAATTACACAACTTCTTTGGACCTCATTTTTCTCATTTGTAAAATGGAATTAGTATTTGTCAGCACCTGACTCATTATGGCATTTTGAAGATGAAAAGGGAACATGTATATAAGCAGTAAAGTATGAGGAGCTAGTACTAAAAGGTCTACTCTGGTTTTGCCTCAAAAGTAAAACCCACAAAACCACAGACCTTTTTTGAAAGAATACAATACTTTAATTATTGAATGCCTGATAAACCTAAAAGTAAATTGTATTATCTTGGATCTACAAATGTCATTTCTATATCATAGGAAGAACTCTTTTCCAAATTGGTAAGATCTTTCCTTTGATACAGAAAACAGCTTTAAAAATAACTGTTTGATCTGAGGTCAGATTCGAACTCAGGTGCTCCTGACTTCAGGGCTGGCACTCTAACCTCTGCGCCACCTAGCTGACCTAGAAGGGAGTTCTAAAAGACAAATATGACAGTTTTGAAACTAACAGTGCTTAACGTATTATATTCTTTACAATTATTTCTAACTTATCTCGTATATAGCTTGCTTTGCATATATTTGCACATTGTCTCCCTCATTCAACTGTAAGCTCCCTGAGGGCAGGGATTGTCTTTTACCTCTTTTTGTATCTCTAGCTCTACATGCCTGGCACATAGTTGGCACTTAATGTTTGTTGATTATTGATTGGTTTCATGTTCTATTCTTTCTGTTCTTGGGTATGTGGAAATGTTCATATTTGATGATATTTATCAAATAGAGAATAAGAACAGCACAATAAAAAAACAAATTATTTTACACATACTGAAAAAAAGACTTCAAAACATGAGCCTTACTGGTGTAGAGCCAGGGGTATGGCCAGGTGCACAGAGGTCAAAATGAAACTGGCTTTATAAAAACTGATGGATGAACAGACAATTATAGCAATCAGGAAAACTCAAAACCAAGATGAATGAAAAAAATTAAGGTCTGAAATTTAAAGAAAATGAATCTGATTCTTGTATTTTAGGTCCTACACAAAGAAGTAATATTAAAATCTAAGGCAAAAAGTCACTGACACAAAGAATAAAAACAACCTAAGATGGTGGGGACTGGTATAGTGAGGACTAGTAGATTCGGATTTAAAGGACCAGAGATATAATTCTGGCTATGCTGTTTACCATCTATGTGGTCTTGGCCAGGTTGGTTTACCTCTCTGAGCCTCAGTGTCTCCAAATGTAAAAGGAGGGAGTTAGGATAGGTGCTCTAAGTATTTTGGAGGGACTGCCCTTTGTCCACCAGCACAGGTCAGCACTTACCTGGCAACTTCTAGTCTTTGAGTAGCCTGGGGCATGGAGAGAGAAAGTGACTTGCCCAGCCAGGGTCTGTCAGGAGCACAACTTGAAACCAGGTCTAACTGATTCTGAGGTCAGAACTCTATTCACCATGCTATGGCTGTCCCTCTTCGTTTCAGGTGCAAACCCAATAAAGGGAGAAATAATAGGCAGGATGTGGGACGATGAGAGACGCAGCATGGTATACTGCAGGGGTGTCAAACATGTGGAAATGCAGCCCACAACACTCCTGAGTGCAGCCTGAACCAAATTAATATATAACTGGGAAATGTTTAATGAAATAAATAAAAATAAAATAGAACAGATAATGTTAATATGTGATTTTCTAAGTCTGTATATGGCTCGCTGGGATCTTATGTATGTGGCCCCTATTTCTCTCTGAGTTTGACACCACTGGCGTAGTGGATAGAGTACTGGGAGTTGAATTTAGGAAGACCCTACTTAAAATCCTGCCTCTCATTTAGTAGCAGTATGACCCTGGGCAAGCCAAATGACTTCTTTTGTTTCAATCACCTCATCTGTGAAGTAACAGGGTTGGACTTGATAGCTTGCTAGGGTTCCTTCCCTCTCTAAATCTATAATCCCGTGACCTTCATATCTGGGAAGGCATATCTATGAAATTCAGTCTCAAAAGTTGAGGGAATACTTAAACTCGGTTGGATAAGAGAATGATATTCTCCTTCCTGTTCTGGAGTGCCTGACAATATCCTGCTATCTTTTTAGTGGGTTCGACCAAGAGGGTCGTTGTTTGGCTGACAGTCCATCCCACTTACTTATTTCTCCAAAACAAATGCTACATAACGGATGCTATTCCCCACTCTGCTCTTCAAGTACTAGGGTAATAAGGAAATAAACGTTTTCTCTAACAAACAGATGCATTTTTAAGAAAACAAGTTAACAAAGACCACCCAAACTACAGATGAATGCTAAACCTGGCCTTGTTTGTCCTATCATAATAACCACTTCTAAAAAATTGAGATACAGCATTGAAATCACACATTGCTATTTTAAGATTAGCATACTAATATGAAGAACTGCTAATTTATAAACTATAGATAATGTTTTATCAAACAACTGTTAACAGTTATTTACATCAAACCGGGAAAGCTTCAAGGATGGGTCTGATGGTGGAATGTTTGGTCTCTTGTCCAACAACTAGCCTAGCAAGGTCCAGAGCAGCTTAACACTAGGTTGGCCACGGAGGGATTCATTTGGGGCTCAAGCAGCTCTAAGCTCTGGAGAGCTTATGACTGGCATTGGTAGATAAGGTATTCTCACTGATGAAATGACATCTTTGAAATATGGCGAGTTTGCTGTAGTAGCCTATGGTTTACAGAATGCCTTCCCTACCACAACTCTGTGAGGTATTTAGAGTAAAATATTATCTCCATTTTACAGTTGTAGACACTGAGGCTTCAGGACTTGACGTGATTAGCCCAGGGTCACAAAGTATTGGAGCCAGGATTTAAACCTAGGCCTCTTGGCTCCAAATCCATCACTTTCTTCTCTAAACCACCCTACCTCCCCTATCACAAGTGGCCAAATACACCAAAGTCTTAAAATAATAGGATTGGAAGATGGAGTGACTTGAAGAACCCAAAGCAACAGTATATTCTAAACAACTCATAAAACAGAACTCGTTAGCCACCACGCTAGCTTTAAATGTCATCACTCATGATAAGTCTTTGCCTGCTTCTAAAAAAATTCAACCAACCCCTACTTTCTTCTAAACATATAGGTTTCTAAAGAACCCACAGTTTAACTCAGGCTCTTACAAGAGGAAAAGCCTTCCTCCCCCCCTCTTCAAATAATCTAGCCCTTTACTAATAACTAAGTTCAACTCTAAGTGTTAGGCCCCAGGACTTTAAAAAAAATTTTTCTTTAAAAAAACAAACACATGAACCTTAACACTTATTCCTCCTTAAAAGGATTAATAAACTTAGATATATGTAATATGTAAACAAAATACATAACTCAGCTTAAATCGAAGACAATGCAGACTTGGGGAAGACAGGATTTAGGGAATAAGAACAACAGGGAAGAAAGCCATTTATCTGAAAAATCTCACCTAACACTGTGCAAAGCTAACTTAAAGCAACATCAGATGAAGTTTGGAGGAGGGCATGACTAATCTTTCCCTTGCAAAATATATTCTGAATAACAGCCTTAATGGTTGTATTCTGAACCTCTTCTGTGCAGTAAAATGCCTCAATGTCAAGTGTTGCACCAGGAGGCTCTCTTAATGCAAGCCCCTGAGGTACTCCTTAGAGCATTAGGCAACCTCCATTATTATAGCTAAGTATTCTTAATTCAGGAATGCCTTTATGCAATCTTGCCAATACATAAAAATCTGTTTTGTTATGTCCTTGTCGGTACTTCTGATTTCTGTAACTAGTACTCCCCTCCCCACCAAGTGTTACATGCCCCAGGGTCTGAGGCACTGGTAGTTTTGAATACCACTGGAACTGCACTTAACAGGAGATCACAACAGGAAGAAAGAGAGGGCAGGGAACATTAAAACAGTTGCACTAAAAGCCAATAATATAATCATATTTGCCGAACAACAAGTATTTATTGAACACTTAGTATGTCCAGGGCCTCATGCTATGCTCTGTAGGAGATATAAAGAATAAGATTCAAAGTCTTCCCAGCCTTCATGGAACACAGAGTCTAGCTGGGAAACTAAGACAAGTTCACAAATAAATATAAATACGAGGGTAGAGCATGAAAATTTACAGTGAGGTGCCTTGGGAGTTCAAAGGCGAAAGAGACCATTTCCCACTGGGGCTGGCAGGCAATCAGAGAACAAACATTATTCTACTTTTCCTTGCCTTGGCTGCCAGTATTTACACCAGGTTAATAAAAGTCTTCTGAAAGTTCTGGAAAATAACTCAGGCAGGCTTAAATGAGAAAAGTGTTCAGTGTTTTACTTATGAATGAGGAATCTTTTCCATCCTCAGCTTTAGGAAACCAGAAATATTTGACTTGGAAACAAGACACTGGGGAAAATTTCTTTTTTTTTTCCTACTATGTGATAAAAGATGCTTAAAGCTTTTCAATACCAATCTAAAAGGAAAAGCTTTCCATTCTTGGGAGAATTAGGAAAACCAATGCTGAATGACAACTAATATTTGTAGGTGTTTGAACACAATTAAGCCTTTAAGTCATAAATAATTACTGAAATAGCAAAAGGAATTGTTTTTCTTTCACCATTCTCATATATGTTTGGTCTTTTGGTACTTCTGTTTTAATCCTCATTATTACTTAAAGGAAAAACTACATGGAATATCTACAAATTAGCCTTATTTCAAGACTGCCTGGATAGTTTCTTCCTTTTATTAACCAAAAAAAAAGAGTCAGACTGGTCAAGTTAATCACTATCTCTACAGTGACTCAGAGGTGTTTACCAAGTCTTTTCTAATTCCCAGTTGATTAAGCCCCTTACATTGACACTCATTCAGCACACCCAGAGAAGCAGACACTTTGGTCAGTCTGGGGATAGCTTCCTATTCTACCGATTACTGTGAAATAGGAAAAAATGAGAAAGATGCTATACTAAGGTTTCAAAGACATTTCAAGGGATGAACCTGTTCAGTTTTTAGGAAAAGTTACCATTGTCTGCATTATTTCTTCCTTCAGATATCATCAAAAGCCATTCAGATGGCTTCATGTCACACAGTCAAGTCAATAGGAAGTAGCACAACTAGAAGCAGACACTCTGGTCAGTCTGGGGATAGCTTCTTACCCTACTGCTTACTGTGAAATAAGAAAACAAAGAAAGATACTACACTAAGGTTTCAAAGACATTACAAGGAATAAACCTGTTCGGTTTTTAGGAAAAGGTATCATAGCAAGTATTATTTCTTCCTTCACATTTCATCCACATCACATAGTCAAGCAAATACGACAACTAGACTACTGCAACTACAGAATTCCAATCACGACATGAAAATTTTCTGCTTCAAGTTAATGACAGCGCAACACATCGGACATTTGTTAATTGCTTCAGCACACATCTGACAAGTAACCAGATGTCCACAAGGGATGAAAACGACAGCGATATTCTCATCCATGCAGATCTTACACAGCTTCTCCTCCTGCAAATACCGGAGCTGTTCTTCAGTACTAACGTCTGTGGGAACAAAATGAACAGACTTCAGATTAATTGCTTAAATCCCTCCCGCTGTTTGGAATCAGTTCAATAAAGTTCTTAATGAAGAATGCCCAGGACATATTCATCAATATTGTAGGCACACTTCTTGAATCACTGATAACAAACTATGTATGATTACTGCTGTGAGTGGGGCAGTTCAGTCTGCTTTAATACAGAGCACCACTGGAAACTAAATGCTTGTGGGGAAAGTTTTCCAGAAAAAACATCAATACAAAATGAGCATTTTTACCAAAAAGGGATGTAGTTAAGTCATTTTATTGTTAATAAGATAAGGAAACTGAGGCCCAGGGATGTTAATTAAGTGACTTGCTTAGAGATCACAGCTGACAAGTGCCTAAGGTAGGATTCAAAGCTAGGTTTTTCTGACTCCCAGTCCAGTGTCCCAGGTACTCCTGCTTGGTGCCCCCACAATGCTTCTGCACGTCTTCTTATTTCTCCCTACTGTACCTCTCCCCCTTCTTTGTTTCTTCCCTAAGTCCTCTGTGCCAAGTCACAAGACCACTGGTATGGAGGCTGAAGAAAGAGAAGAAAAGGCCAGATAGACTTTTATGCTCCTGACTGCCATTCCAGTTATTTTATTTTATATCAGCCCTAGAATTAGCCAGAGTCACTCACTATTTCTACCAACAGGTACCCAGGTAGAAGGGGGAGATTAGTAAGAGATTTACGGGAACAAGCTGAGTTTAAAAAAAAAAATTAATCTCATTGAATCATCTAATCAAGTCCTCCTTTGATGCCTCATTCTGACATGAAGATGATCCTGGGTTCTCCAAAGCTATGCTAGCTAAGTGCAAACTCACATAGTTCCTACTAAGGTTGGACTGAGAGTATACGTCCATCTGAATGCAGACTGAAGCTCATTTTTTTTCACTTGCTTGGTTTTTCTTGCTTTTTTTCGGCAACATGATCAACATGGAAATATGTTTTACATGACTTCACATGTATAATGGGTATCATATCGCTTGCCTTCTCATGGATGGGGGAGGGGTTGGAGAGAGGAGAGAATTTGGAACTCAAAAAGAATAAATGGAGAGAGAGAGAGAGAGAGAGAGAGACAGAGAGAGAGAGACAGAGACAGAGAGAGAGAGAGAGAGAGAGAGAGAGAGAGAGAGAGAGAGAGAGAGAGAGAGAGAGAGAGAGAGAGAGAGAGAGAGAGAGAGAGAGAGAGAAAGTTAAGTTAAATACAGGCTCAGTGCCAGGCACTATATAATAAAGATCTGGCAATAGACTTTGTACCAGTCATCTGAAGACCAGCCAAGCTAGTGACTTGTTGTTGGGGGAGTTTTTTGGGGGGAAGTGGTTCAACTATGATTTCATCAGCTCCCTCCACTGATGTCCAAAAATGACTTATCCACAATTTACAGCCTTACAGAGTTACCGGGGGCACCAAGAGGTTAAGTGACTTGTCCATGGGTTCAAAGGATATATCAGAGGTAGGACCTGAATGCCAATCTTCCTGACTTCAAGACAGGCCCTCTCTCCACTACGCAGTGCTTCCTTTTACTGATGAGAACTGATATGCTTGCAGATCACTTTCAAGCTCACAGACCTAGAGCTGGAAGGGCGCTCAGAGGTCAACCTCCTCAAAATCTGCACACCTTCTGCTCTACCTCATGGTCAGTAACAAAAAGAGGCACATACATTAAGGAGGGCTGGGCAACCAGAGGGAGATTCTGTCCTGATTCCTAGCTTGGTTAGCTAACTTAGCCAGGGACTACCCCCAGCCACGAGGAGAGAACAAATGGTAGACCCAGGATGAAAGATGGCAGCTCCAAGTCATTAGCTGTCCCTCTGCAATTAGTAAGCTGTACTGATTCCTCTGTAGTTCTTTAGCTTGAAGCTCCCACTACCTTTGCTACCTTCCTGTTTTGCAGGAGCAACAGACTGACAAAATGAAAGATTCTTGCTACTGAGTTATTCCTAGGGTTCCTAGGCAGAGAGGCAGTCAGTAAATGTAGCATTATGAAGACAGCTATCATCAATTTCTCTTCTTCATTTAGTATAAAATAAAACAAAATAAAGGAGAGAGGCCCACTGCAGAACTCCACCTACGTTCTTGATTGGCTGTCATGTCTGACCTTGACAAATGCCGTTAGCTTGATAACTACAACATTATGCTGTATAATTTCTAGAGGAGACAGCAGAGATCTCTTTTGAACCTGTGAGCAGGGAATATGAAGCAATTATGTAGGAGACACTACTTCCTTCACCGAAGCTTCCTATCTGTATGTCTCTTTAAATCACCTTATTTCTTCTTACCCCTTGAATTATTTTGACCTTCCAGGAATGAATCACCCTATATGTCAGATTTGGCACATCTAAGCAATAGACAGGAAGTTCATTTACTTTGGTATTTTCTTTCAGTAAACTGCTTTTTTCAAAGAACATGAAACATGGAATACTCTAAAAATAATTTTCAGCTACAATACTTATCTTTTTTCCTAGGTTCCACATATAACAAATGTTAACTTCCACCACTGTATTTTACTTTTAAATTGGTACCTGAGTTAGCAACCAAAAAGCCTCCAAAACTCACAAATAGGCAATGAGACCCGAGCACTGATGTGAGGTTCCATTTGATTTTTTAAAAATTTTTTAAATTAAAAAAAATTTTTTTTCCATTTGATTTTTAAATCATAAAGCAGACTATTACCTTTCTGCATTGCAACTGCACTTGCTGCTCCTTCTTGGGCACTTTCTTTCTGAGCAATCACTAGATCTGCTACAAGACCCTCAAGCGATTTGTAGTCGTTTCCAGATGATTTGATCTTTTCTCCCACAATTCTCTTAATCTCATGAAAACTGAAACCCATTCGGATTGCATCTTGTACCAAAGGATTTTGTAACACAATATCATCTGAAATGAAAATTGGAAGTGACGAACAATAACCTACAGTATAATCAGTCAATTTCATTACAATTATAATTCAAATTCACTAAGAAAGTTATAGTTTTACTAGATTGTAAAATACACCATAAAGCAGAAATCATGAAAATTATTTGGTTTAAATAACAAATCAGTGGAAGAGATCAGAAAAGTAAGACCTAGGGGAAGGACTTCCCATTTGACAAGAACTACTAGGTAACCCCCCCAAAAATGTAGTGCAAAATAGATTCAGACTAGTATTTTACACCACACTCTACGTAGGCTCCAAATGGATAAGCAACTAAACACAAAATATAATTTAAAAAAATACAGAAGAACCAAAGGAAGTACCCTTCACAACTATATTTAGGGGGAGAATTCTTAACCAAACAAGGAATAGGAGATCTCTCTCTCTCTCTCTCTCTCTCACACACACACACACACACACACACACACACACACACACACACACAAAGATAATTTCGATGATATGAGACTTTAAAGCTTTTGCACCAATAAATCAAGGCAGCTAGAATAAGAAAAGCTATGGGGGTGAGGTGGTGGGGATGTGGAAGGTCTTTGGATCAAACACTTCTGATAAAAGTCTGATTTCCAAGATACATAGGGAATTGACACAAATATACACAAAGAGCCAAGTTAGTCCACAACAGATAAACACTCAAAGAATATAAAGAAATAATTTCCAAAAGAAGAAACACAAACTATTAACAATCAACTCTGGAGTTGAAATCACCCACAAGCAGTCTGCCAGCAAGATTTAAGAAACTATTTCTAGGAAGTACAGGACATATGTATGGGAAAGCTTATGCCAAATCTTCTTAAACTTCTCCATAAATTAAAACTGAATTAATGGCACAGTGCTCAAATAGCTAAGATACTGGGATGTAAGACAGTTTTTTTAGTTTTGCTCAAGCTCTTGTTACATATATAAATAAAACTCAACATTGTGTTAAGTTTTAGTCTTAAGATTTAATAAACTGACTGAAGTCTGGAAGGGAAGAAAAAAAAAGAAAGCTAAATAGGCCTGGATATGGAAATATTCAAGGTACTAGTATTATATAGCCTGTTAAGTATGAACATTTCCATCTTTGGATGAGGAAACTGAGGCTGAAAGAAGTTATGAGACTTGCCTTAAATACTAGCAAGTGTTAGGGCTAGGACAATGGCAAAAGGAGCTTAAATTACAGCAAGAGTTCAAGGAATGCTTTGTTCTCAGTATAGTGAACCAAATATTAGAACTGGTTTCCAAGGCAGGTCATGGACTCTCCATATTTGGAGAGCCTTAAAAATATAGGCTGCACTAGATGACCTCTAAAACGTCCTTCTAGTTTTATGATATGTCTATTAATACATTCAAGGATAACTGGAACTTCATACACAATAAGAATTCATCTAATGTACTTATTTTATCTCCTTAGATGCTCAAAAATTGTTTAAAGGGCTCAACCCTAAACTCATTTATTAATATATTTTTCTATATCATCATGGCTGCCAAACCATAACGAGTATTTTACTGTAATGTGCTTTTGGCACATCAGCTTCATATAACATTCCGAATACTGTCCATGCCTTTTGCGACTCTTATATTAAGTAACAACACAATAGCTCTCTTGTCTTTCTCAACCATATTTATGAATCAAAACTATTCTCCTTTGCAATGAAGATACGAAATAAATGCTGCCACAGCAACTACAGGAAATGGGAATTGTCAGATAGCTGAATCCTAAAATAAACTTCCTACTTGTCACTTTTCTGAAAGCTAACAAAGATACAGGAGGGTCAGAAGACCCAGATTCTGGTTCTAGATCTGCCTTTACCAGCTACTTTGAGCAAACCACAACCTCTGAGCCTTTGATTCCTCATCCATAGAAGAAGGAAATGAATAACCTGGCCTGCCCACCTCACAGGGCTATTATGAGGATCAAATAAAGTGGCTGTAGCGTCCACAGAGTGGACAAAAAGATATTGTGATGATGAATAAAAATCCAGAATTCTTTCAATCTCACAGAATCAGTATCTTGTCAATTTTCAAGTTCAAGTAATAAAAGCATGCATAAAGAGAATATAATATGTAGGCATGTATAAGAGGGGAACTTCCTTCAAAGCTCAAGAACCAGTTTCTACATAAGGCCTTTTCTGATTCCTATCCCACTGCCCATCCCCCAAGTTGCTTGGGACTCCCCACCCATGAAATTAACTGGTATTTACTTTGCATGTATTTTGTATCTACTTACACAGAGAACCTCAAAAATCTTAGCACTGTTTTAAACTTTAATAGCTTAAAACTGTGTTAAGACCTTTGGAACACCCCGTATATGCTTTCCCCAAGAGCACAGAAGCCTTTTAAGTACAAAGTACTGTGGCATTTTTGTCTCTATTTTTGTCTCATCTCTAGCTCCTGGCATGGCACCTGGCACACAGTGGGCACTTAATAAATGCTGAGAAGCTTTGCATACTTTCTGGGTTAACTTCCATTAACTTCAGTCTGTCCCCCCTGACAACGTAAACTATTTATTCCCCCCACTGCTAATCCCGGATTCTAAAGCCTGGATTCATAACGGACATACAATCTGTGATGAAAATCCCTACCAGCTGCTCGCTAAAGCCTCTGCATGTGGCGATGGAGATCTGGTCTTGTCAAGATCTTGTCAAAAAGGGGAGAGGGGTGAACTCATAGATAGCACTGGATAAAGGAGAGCTCAGTTGTTAAAGCCAATAACTATGGTGCATGAATAGAATAAACAATTTCAAGTCTTGCCAAGAGAAAAGTGCTTGAATAGCTCTAGACAAGAGTGATTGCAATACTTTCTTTACTCCCGCATAAGTGAGTGCCATGTGTGGGGTATGGTGGGGGTGGAGGTAGGGTAAAGAAGTGCCTTACAAATGCTCACTAAGCAAGCCGTGGCACTGTAAGTATTGGCAAGCTGAACATTCAGGGAATCTCCTCCAATTCGTAATCCCACAAATATAGCAGAGCAGCTATTTATATGATTTTCTCTGTAAAAAAGGGATCAAATAATGAACTGGTAGAGATACTTCAGGGCAGTTTTATTTTGATGAAATTACTCACCAATTTCTTTAGTTATTGATGAAGCATCCTTGGTAGTTTCCATCTAAATAGAGATATGAACTTGGGTTAGAATCTTTTTGTTAGAAGAAACTTGCTTTACTCAGCATTCATTCCATGAATCGAGTTTCATGATTTAGATTTTAAATCTTGTTCAGCAAGTAGCTTTGCTACTGTTAGTTTTGCTTTTTGGGGGTGGGGTGGGGGCGGGATATGACACAATCAAGGCTGTGGGCCACTTCTGGAAAGCCCCTGATTTTGTCAGGAAGGAAGAAAGCAAAATTTTTAATTCTCTAAGCTTACATTCTGGCTCATAATAATCACGTTATCCTGACATTTACACATTTGCTTTAGGTAAAGAATAAAATGCATTTTTCAAAGTCTTCCCCACCTCCCTCGGAAATGCCATATTATGAATTTAACAGGAAGAAAAAACTGTAAAACCACCATATATTTGACAAAACAGATCATTTTACAAGACTTACCATAGTACCGTCAAGTGGATTCACTAAGTGAATGTTGTTGACATAATCCTGGCCCTTCTCTTCCAAAAGATATTTACATCTGTAGAATTAAAGGTTAAGCTTTAGTACCAACGGACAACTTGTCAAATTATAAAATTAAGTTCAAAATCTATACCATCTAATGCCATCAATTTGCTTTTAGACATGACTAAGTAATCAAATAAGTATTGGCAATCCATTAGTCATTATAATAAAAATATATTCTATTTATTACAACATACATGCTAGGATATATTATTAGAGCAATAAATGCTCTCACTTAAGAATATTCCGTTTGTGAGCAAGAATGTCATTAAATTAGCATCATAGAAGGATATCCTAAAGAATTTCCTATTAACAGACTTTTATCTAAAAGGCTGTCCAATTAAACATTTCAAAGTAATTTTGTAAGCTTTTCAGCTTTTCCTCTTAATGTTAAATTTTATTTCTCAATGGTCACTCTGAACTTGCAGATAGTTTATTAGAAATACTCAAAACAATAGTATAAAAGGGGCTTAATAGTACTGAATAACCAACTATTCACCTTTCCTCTTCATTTTCAGGGTAGATGTTACAACTCATGATGTATTCCAGCTAGTAACCAATCCCATATTCATAACCTTAAAAGTCTGACACGTCTCACTGCAAGGGGACAATTGGCTGTGATTCGCCTATGCAAAAACAACTCCCACTCATTACCAACAAACCTCTCTCTCTTTTTTGCAGATTAAGAAAAATAAAATTCCTGAAGCCTTCCACTTTGTGGTTATTTTGGGTTAACGTACACCAAAGGATATAGCATTCCTGACAAATTTCACATGTCTCCAACACCAGATGCAAACCCATGATGCCTCCTCATATTAATTGGATCATATTTCTACCTGCACAAGAGTTTTCCTTCTGAAAAATATATTCAAGGGGCAAAGACAGCCAAGTCATTGTATCTCTCCTAGAGATGAGTTTGGTTCTGAAGGGTCTCTCTGGTAACTATGGCATTCATCATATTTTAAGAAAGTCTACTCCAAAGAAGTATTTGCTCATTTAAAGAGTGAGAAGTTTGTGCATCTGGATGGGAGATGCATAACTAGTCATATACAAAGGATGAACATTTTAATGACCACAGACTGTATCTTGTAAAGTAGGTGACCTGATGTTTGTCATTCAGGCATGAAATCCATGCCTTTTTTGATGGCAAGAATATTTAATGAAGTGGCAAGGATTAAGCCTTCAAAGTGTAAATACTCCACCTCTCCTCCTGTTACCATATGAATATTTAAGCAATTTACCCGGGATACCACTTAGCATGTTGCTCCCAAGGGTCTTCGTTGGGTTTCCAATCATTAAGTCCACCTCCACAATGAAAGCATGCTACTTTATCACGGTCACCTGAGAAAACACACAAGCACACATAGACATGCTTATGAAGTGGCAAACTTACACAGAAACGTCAGCTTTCAAAAATGAAAAACTGACTTTCTTTCTGCTGAGTCATATACAGAAGTGTCTACTTTAAAAAAAAGATTCGAATAAGTGACACATTTATGTAACCTGGGGAAGAAATTCTCATTTATTATTTAGACTAACTTGCTTTTTAGGTAATTTTAATGAGCCAAATAATAGGATGCCAAATTCAACTTTTTATTCAAGAAGCTGTCTTACATGTTACATTTGTGTTTTTAATATTTATCAATTCTCAGTTGGGAATATGCAGCCTTTGAGCAAGCTGATGATTAAATTAGCATGCTAGCATTCAAAAGAACATATATTGCAAGTACTCATGAAATCCAGATAAATGCAAAGGCAGGCAAGTAGTGCAATAGAGTGCTGGGCCTAGAATCAGGAAGACTCGAGTTCAAATCTAGCCTCAGACACTTACTTGCTATGTGACCCTGGGTAAGTCATTTAACCTCTGTCTCAGTTTCTTCAACTATAAAATGGAGCTAACAATGGCACCTACTTCATAGGGTTGTTGTTAGAATGACATAAGGTAATATGTGTGAAGCACAATGCCTAGCATAGTGGGTAATTACTAAATGCTTATTCCATTCAAATTCTCCACAAGACTCACTCTAAAATCATATCTATGACACTTTCAGTCAATTTAGGCTAAAAAAAAAACCACCCCACTACTTTAACCTACTTACTTATTGTTTTGTGAATAAAAATCAGAACAATTAACCTATTTTAAACTAAACCAACCAGATTTGTTTTGGAATTATTTAGCCCAACACTTACAGACAGGACATAGAAAAAAAAAAAGACTAATTTAAGAGAGAAAAAAAACCAGTGTAATTTAAAAAGTGTTCCCAGAAGTTAATATACTTATGATACTGATTGAATCCAATCCAAACCCCTAACTTAGAGGGAACTGAGGTCTACAGGGATTGTGAATTGCCCCAAGACACTATGATTTAGCAGCAAAGCTGGAGAAAGATCCCAAGTCCCCGCCACTCAACCAACCCAGTGTTGTTTTGTGCATGGCCATATAAGGAGCAGGATTTTTCTTTAAAGAAATCTATTCCCCACAATATAGCATAACATAGTGCTGCTTTCCCTTGAGTAGTCAAAATCAGACAATCTTGATACAGGATCATTCAAAATCTCAACTTAAATGGCAAGGTTAAAAGAACTGGAACCAGCTCTTCCACCAGAGGTGATTTTATATCATGGACATTAAAGGCTTTTCAAATGTCACCCCTCCCCTAAAATATATTAAATGCCACTCTACTGTGGCAGTTCTTCCTGCATAAACATAAATGTTAACATTACAAAGCCAATATAACTGCCCACAGAATTAAGCTGAAATAACTTTGAGTATTAAGCTGGCATGGTTATTAAGTATTTACCGACCCAGGGGGCATCCCTTTCCTTTTTTTTCCTTAAAAAACTGAGTAACTCTGGAAGGATTTACTAGTCTAGTTTAATAAAAAAAAAAAATTTACCTAAAGCATAAAACCCAGCTTTTGCAAGCTGCCGCTCGTTAACCGAGTAAATCCACGTCGCAAAGGTAATGAGTCGTGCTTCATATTCTGCCATGGCTGGATTCCTTGGGAAATGGGCATGGTTTTGATAATTCCTTTCACAACTAAAATCCATTTCAATTGGAGCATTACCAACATCCCGTCCCATAACAAAGAGACACTTAGGGAAATGCCTCTTGTGTTCGGTCATTGCCCGATCACGAGGCTCCCAATTTTTTAGCTTGCCTCCACAACAGAAGCACTGCACTTGATCCTCAACACCCAAGTAATAGAGGCCAGCACTAGCTAACTCCTGTGGGGTAAGGTGAGCATAGTGTGGCCAATTCTGAAAAGATTTCAGCCTAGCTTCCTCACTGCACATGGAAGGGTTCCTTGGGTATATGGTATCTGTCATATCAATGAGCTGCCCTCTTCTCAAAAGAAAATCCCCATAATTCTCAGGGATACTCTCCAAAGCAAAATGATTTACATTCCTCTGACCAGTTTCAATTCTGAACTGGCAGTTTTGGATAAAGGGCCCTGGAAACTGAGGAGTATGCTTTTCCAGATAAAAGCCATTAATGAATCTGCAGTTGGGGGACGCTTTCCTATGTCTTCCAACTGCTGAATCTCCAAACTGCCATCTATCTATAGCTGCACGACAGCTGAAGCACTGTACAGTATCTCCTTCACCAGTATAGAGGAAACCTGCTCGTGCTAGTGTTGTTGCTGCAATAGGGCTAGTACTTGGAAAATTAACATATGTTCTCAATCTATTCTTTTCCTCTAAAAAATCTTCATTCATGTTGATGTCTGGAGGCACACCAAGTTTACGATCATCAAAAATCTTAAAAGACATCTTCTCTGGAAAGTGATGGTTGTCCACCTGTTGCAAAAAGAAAGCATTTCATTAAGGAATTGAGAAACAGAAAAATACCAGATGCCCCTATCAATTTGATTCCACAAATATTTATTAAGCATCTACTATCTACAGGTACTTGGCTAGGTGTTGCCAAAGCCAAAAACCAAAATAAT
The DNA here is from genome assembly GCF_003287225.1 of Phascolarctos cinereus. Lineage (NCBI taxonomy): Eukaryota > Metazoa > Chordata > Mammalia > Diprotodontia > Phascolarctidae > Phascolarctos > Phascolarctos cinereus. The sequence continues at coordinate 50,783,405 of NW_027556291.1, forward strand.
CCCTGTCCTCAAGGAGCTTAGATTCTGCTAGGGGAGAGGGGCAATAATATGTATGCTAAAGCAAACGGAGAGACAGCATGGCATAGTCATAGTGGATAGAGGGCTGCTCTTTGAGTCAGAGAAGAGGTGGGTTTAAGTCTTGCCTCTAATATATATTGGCTGTGTGACTGTGGGCAGACCACCCTGAACCCCTCAGGACCCCACGTAACTCTCTAGCCTCTCGGTTTCAGAGGATGCACTGGCTAGCATTGATATGTGGAGATTCCTTATCCAGGAGTTGCCTACACCAATGAAATTACAGGACGGAACCACATCCCTAACAAAAGTCAATACGAGGAACTTCTAGGAGGGAGAGGATTAACAACAAAGGAGATCAGGAAAGACTTCACTGAAGAAGTGGCACCCGATTGTGGAGAGCTAAAGAGTTCTGGTTTTATTTGAGGAAATAGGAAGCCATTGAATTCTTCTGAACAGACCTGACTGGGCATTAGGAAAATGATTCTGGCAGCTATGTGGAGGATGGATCGGACAGGAGAAAGACCAGAAGCAGGGAGACCAATTAGGAAGCTATTAGACTAGTCAAGGAAAGAGGTGATAAAGGACTGAACTAGGTTGGTGGCTGTCACACTAACTGAGCAAATTAATTAATGGGATCAAAATAATCTTAGTATATGTACTACAAGGAAAAAATGCTATTTTTATCTGCCCTTGGAGGAAAGAGATGGTCAAACCTGCTACTAATTTTAAAATATTTATAATACCAAAGCCTGTGTATCACAATTGTTAAATACAGTCACTGACTGGGAAAAACATGGTGTTGAATACAGATATTTATCAAGTTCATACACAAATAAATGGATCGCTGTATAGTCAAAGCATCCATATTTAGTTCTCATTTCAAGTCGGCGACCAGAAAGTTAAAAGAATAGGTCTTTGAAGGTTTCTCAGTCTATTCTCTTGCCCAACAAAAAATAGTCACCAATTTTGTTTGCAACAACAAACATAACTAGAGCAGCTGACTTGAGGGGTGAAACAGAGTTTGAGCTCCACCTTGAACACTCAGGAGTTCTGTGACCAATGGGCAACTCATTTCTCCTCTCTGAGCCTCAGTTTCTTCTTTTTTCCCTTTTTTCTTTTTAGGCAATTGGGGTTAAGTGGCTTGCCCAGGGTCACATAGCTAGTAAGTGTCAAATGTTTGGTCTGAGGCTGGATTTGAACTCAGGTCTTCCTGATTTCAGGGCTGTTGCTCTATTCACTGCATCACCCAGCTGCCCCCTCAGTTTCTTTATGTGCAAAACAGAGACAATAATTCCTGTAGTACTAAACTCACAGGGTGAGGACCAAAATCGATATTGTACATAGAGCAACTGGCAAACTTCAGTGCTGTGTAAATATCAGCTGCTATCTTCAGCAAACTGCAGATTTTCAGGCATACACCACTGTCCCCGATTGGCTGGGACCTTTTAAATATTTTGATGGATCTTTAATCTCACTGAGGTGGGTTGTCCCTCCAAAAGATGCAGATTTCTCCATCTATCCTTAAGACCAGCATGAGAGATGTTGTCAGATGTTGGCCTAAAATCTGGGCAAACTGTTATCTACAGCATTCACCTACTCTACTAGTCTACCAAAAAAAGGGAAATGAGGTTAGTCTAACATGACTAGACTGGTTTTGGGTGAAGCCATGATGACTCTTTCTAATCAGTGTTTTCTTTTAATAACACTTTGATGAGTCTCAGTGATGTATGCATACCCCCTTCAACAATGCTAATGACAACTGTTAAACATGTTGTCCTGGAACTCTTCCACAGGGAGTCCACCACCCAAGGCACTGGGTGGCCTTCCATGATGGGCCCTTTTTCCCCCAGAGAGAAGCCCAGGACTCATTTAAAGGCATTGTCCAATTCCCCAAAGCAATCCTACCCATTCCTTCTAGCTATTAAAGTCTGGGCAGGAGTCAGATCACTTAAAACATCCAGGACCATATTGCCCTCTGGAGGCTGGCTCAGGAAAAAATCCTACCAGTTTTCTTTTGGTTTAGAGTGCTTTAATTTGGGGGGGGGGGAAGGGGGGAAGAATTATCCTAACCCAATTCCCAAACAAAATTACTTTCTCCCACTATTCCAGCTCTGATGTTTATTAGCTACGTAAGCCCAATCAAGTCCCATCCCTCTGTGAGCCTGTCTCCTCATTTGTAAAATTGGTGGAATACTTGGACTACTTAGTTCATAAGGCTATTTGTGAGGAGACTCTTTGATCTTAAACTATTATATGAATGTGAGTTATCACTCCAATACTTATACCTCCTTGAAAGCCCTACCTGATGTTTCATTATGGTACACAGGTGACTAACCAGTTAGGTGGAGAAGTGGTTAGAGGGCTGGGCCTGAGGGCAGGAAGGCCTGAATTCAAATTTGTCCTCAGATACTCACCAGCTGTGTGACTCTGGGTAAATCACTTAAATAGCTGTTTGCCTCACTTTCCTCATCTGTAAAATGGGGCTAATAACAGCACTCACCTCCCAGGGTTGTTGTGAGGCTCCAATGAGAAAATAATCTTAAAGCACTTAGCACGGTGCCTGGCACATAGTGAGCACTACTGAAATGGCACCTGGACTCTCAAACGCTGCGTCAGTGGAACACAAGTTCTGGCAGATCCTACCAAACTGGACATGCTCATTATCAGGCTGGCCACAAGGTAACTATTTTGGCCACAGAAATTGTCCAGGATGGGGCAGTGTGGTGTAGCGGATGGAGGTATTGGTGACTGAATTAAGACAACCTGGGCTCAAATTTCCCCCTTGATATTATGATTATGGGGCAAATTACTTAACCTCTTGACAATCTGAGGCAACTCAAAACCTGCCTACTCAGTTATATATAGACAATTGGTCACAGGTAGGTGGAGGGAGTTCCCACATTGAAAAAACCATAGATCCTTGTCCTCCAAGGCTATCTACCAAATCACAGAAGGGCTGTGAGATATACAGGTGGAAGGTATACTAAACATATTAACTAGGGGCAGTAAACTGTATGAACAGGGGTAGGGAGAGGCAAGGCAAGTAGTAGTCACAGCCTCATGTAAGTATACAGTCTCTAACCTAGAAAAATCCTGGCAGGAACCAGAATGGTGATGTCAGAGCACAATGATTATGCCTGTTAGAACAAGTTTGCCTTTGACTGTTTTTTTTTTTCAAACAAAATTGATAGGTTGTTTTGGCACTATGTTGACACAATCAATATAACCCAGAGGGCCACTAGGCAACTATCAACAACTTCTAACATTATCACAAAGAACTACTTTTCTTGGGTATATAAAAAGACACAAGAAAATCACCTTGCTTGAGGTGTCAGTGCTCTAATTTACCAATTCAAGCAGGAAAAAGAAAATCTAAAGACTTAAGGTACATTCATTTCAAACGGGTGTTTTGATTTGATCACCACAATTTCAATGTTGAACAATAAAGTCCATTATTGTTGGTTTTTAAATAAAATTTTTTAAAATTTTCTTCTTGTTTTCACGATGCCTAAATTTCCCTTTGTATCTTCCCCTCAGGGAGCCATCCCTTCCCTGTATTATTTTGTTTCAGTTTTTTGAGACTGGGTCTCCCTATCTTTCCCAGGCTGGAAGTAAAGGAGTCACTCGTGGGCCAGATCTCAGTACTACTGCTTGGCACATGAGCATGACCAGACTCTGCCTCCCTGGCAGCAGGAATTACAGGTGTGTGTTACAAGTCAGGCCCTCATAATGTTTCAACAAATGCTCATCCCCACTTGAAATTTCCAAGGTGGAACCATATCTTCCCTTGGTTGAAGGACAAAAGATGGGAATTCATTTATAGTTTTGAAAGCTGTTTGTTTCTTCACTACTGAATATTAGGTCTGTCCCCCACACAGTATAATTTGGAAGGAGAGCTTCTGGAGAAAGGTCATAAAATGTAGACTACTCAAGCTAAGTAGGGATATGAAAATACTCCAGAATAAAGGTGGATTATTGAGGAGCAGGGCAATGAGACAAACCAAGGAAGAGGAATGGGAGAAAAATAAGTTGTGAGTGACATGGGAAAAACTGCTGTGAAGGGAGATGGCAGTTAAGAGGATCTCGAGGGCTCTAGGAGTGGTTATAAAAGGGTCTTATTTAAGGCTATTTATAAGAGAAAACAGATTTTGGGGGGGTGAGGGGGTGCCTGAAATCAGCAAAAATGTCCAAAGGCAGAGGGGATGGCTTGTGGAAGTTTGATGCCAAGGGTACAGCAGGGGATTCTCGTGTGACATTCTGTTACAATGATTAGCTTCTTTTACACCTCTAAGGTCCAACTGGTTTCCTCCCTGGTTTTAGGAAGTTTATTTTAGATTTTAAAAATTCAGAGTTTAGTCACAATGCCCCCAGTTAAGAAAACTCCTAAAATCTAGGCGGAGGTGTTAAAAGTTACTTTACATTTGCATCTATCTCTAGTTAACCTCTGATCTCTTTAGGAATGAGGCAAAGTTCAGTTTCCTGGAAACATCTAGACAAGAAAACACTGGAATATATTATAATGTCTGTGGACAGACAGGCTCCACAGAACAGAAATTGGAGGGGAGTGGGGAAGAGAACTGACCTTTCCCTGAGACTTCTTTTTGTTGGAATTCTCCCCTTTCAGAGGCCTCTAGAGGCAACGACTCTCCTGGCTATGCTATTTCTCTTCTCCATTGAAGCTCAGTCCATCCTCTGCTCCAACCTTCCAATCCAGCGGCTCAGAATCTCTTTCCCTCAATTCCAAGCTGACTTCTTTCTTTTATTCAAACTGCCCAGGTGCCCCAGCACTCAAACAATGGCCCTGTTCACAGTTCTGATTGTGATGCCATCAGAGGCTAGCTAGATGACATAACAGATAGAGCCCAGGAGTCAGGAAGATGAATCTTCCTGAGTTCAAATACAGTCTCAGACACTTACTAGCTATGTGACCCTGGACAAGTCACTTCACCCTGTTTGACTCAGTTTCTGTAAAATGTGCTGGAGAAGGAAATGGCAAACCACTCCAGTATCTCTGCCAAGAAAACCCAAAATGAGGTCACAGAGAGTCGGGCATGATTGAAAAACAACAAGGAAAAGGAGAGGGCTTAAATTTTGGACATGTTGAGTGTAAGATAATGCCATGACTGAAACAACTGAACAACAACAAAAGATGCCATCAAATAGTGTTATGGCCTAGTCAGGGCACCAGAGCCAGTGAGAGGGAGATAGTTTCAGTCCCACCCTTACATTTGAATAAGGAGTTAGTAACAGATAACACTTAGGAATTGAATTCAAACATGTGAGTGTCTATGATATGCTATTATATGACAGGCATTGGGGTACAAAGATGAAAAAAGTAGTCAACTCCCCCTCTCAACTTTATAATCTACTGGGGGGAGGGGGAATGGGGAGGGGAAGCCGGACAGGGAGAGAGAGAAGAAAAACAGAGACACAAAGAGAAGCAGAGAGATACACAGAAGTATAATACAGGGTACAAGTAAGAAGGCAAAGGCAACACCCAGTCCAAATGATCTAGAAAAATATGAAAACTCCTTGAAGGTAGAGGCTATTTTTCATGTTGTTTTTGCATCCTAGGCACAGCACCTTGAATGGAGGATATTGCAGGCACTTAAAGGCTTGTTGACGAGGAGAGGGATTTGGAGAGTCCGACTGAAGGAAAGGGGAGTTGATTCTAGGCCTGGGGGACAGAGTGTCTGAAATGAGTCATGTGAAATAAAAGTTGGAAAAGTAGAAAGTCAAAGGTGGCACAAAAAAAAAACCCCATCAAGCAACTAATACCACTGACATTATACCTAGAAAGCTTGGGCTATTATCTAAATGGGTTATTTTTATGAGAGGAAGAGTTTGAAAGAAGAAAAATAGGAAAAAGGGATTGATTACTAGTGTCTCTGGCCAAGTTATAATGGAAGAAAATACCCCCTCAATATCCATTTGGTAACTGCACTAAAGATAAATTATTTTAGACCAGAGCAGCTACTAAAAGCTAAGGTTGTTAGGGGAGACCAGATTTCTAACAATCTCAAACCCTAAAGCTCTTTTTAGTCTATCTTTTGTGCTACAGTTAGACATTCTGAGAACTATCAAATTTGACTTGTAACAAAAATACTATGCCAAGAACAAAGCATTACTCTGAAAAGTATTAAGGATTAAGCTCATTAGCATTCAAGTGTGTACCATTTTAAATAAGACTGAATCGGGCTTTTTTTTTTAAATCAAGTTTTCCTGGGTTCAACATTTTAAAAATAATTTACTCTAAGAAGTCAGGAGCTCCAGGACTCAGAGTTTGTGGACTGAATGCCAGAGCCAAAAACAAAAATAGCAACTGATTTCTGTCTGCATCAGCCACTGGAAAACAAAACAGGGGACTCTGGGGATTACAGCCAGAATAGATTAAAATGGCTGACCAGAAAAATATCCTTAACATCTTTGACAAACGCACCTTTGAAAGGAGGGGCTGTTTAGAAATACCCAGATTATTTAAAGGGCCAAAGCAACGTGTGCAATAGCTACGGTTCTAAATCCACAAAAATGACACTAAAACCTTTAAATAGTTTCCACGGAGCTCATAAATCTCCAACTTGCTGATTACCTTGTTTGATTATGTTTCTGCCTGGAGGCCTCTGGGTGAAATCTGAGCAATGTGGACTGGCTCATTTAAAGAGTTGTAAATGTTTAATGAATGTTATCTATGCAAATTGAGAGCTTACATAAGCCTAACATTTATTAAGTGCCCATTTGCACGTGGCACTGTACAAAGAAAATTAAATGGCAATGAAAATAAAACCACAATCGAAGGAGTTAAAGGAACTCAGAAACTAACACCATACTGACCTAAATATTTTCCAAGGGAGGCAATCAAGGCATCAGAGGCTCTGGGGTAAAGGCTACCCAGAAGGCAGGCCCTGGGATTTTTACCTCTTGCCCCTACCCCCCAGGGCCTTTCATCTTCACAGCACTGCCTCTCTTGGACCTCACTGAGACTGGCTGCTCCTCAAAATTCCATCAAGGCCTGCACCCAGAAGGTGCCTTGCACCCAGGAGGTGCCTAACAAATGTTGAGCTGAATTACAAGGATAATGGAAAATCAAGCCAACTCTAAATCCCAATTCATCATCTTGGCCCACACACCAATTCCTCTTGACAACCCCATTTCTATTCATGAGTCATCTTTTGACTCATCCATTGTCCCCTCTCCTCTATCCTCCCCTCACTCCATCAGTTGACAAGTGCCACCATTGAGTCTGGCCTCCTCCAAAATGGTTCTCTCATCTTCCATCTCCCTAATATGGGCCATCATAACCTCTCACCCAGACGTTTGTAATAACCTAACTGGCCCTCCCCCTGGCCTCTCCTTCCTGAATCTCTTCTCTTTCCAATCTATCATACATACTGCTGCCAGCTTGCTTTGCAAACTTTAAAGCACTACATACATGCCAGTTATTTTTATGTTACTCCCTCCAGCACTTAAAAAGCTTTCAATCTCTCCTCAGTGCCCACACCAAATGAAGCTAGCATTCAAAGCCCTCCACAAATCCACCCAACTTCCCTTTCTCCATCATCTTCTCCCACTGCTCCCCTATAAGTACTGGTGCCCTAAATGAACATGCTCTCGTGCCTTTGTTTATTGTTCTACATTCTCCTGGTTCACACACATCTTTCTTTGTAGAACCCTCCTGTTATTTGGAGCAGATCTTTAATACCCTCACTTTCATGAAGATTTTCCTGATATACCACCTGCCCTCCTTGAAAGATTTTTTTCCCTCATTGGGAAAATCTGTTAATATACTATTAGAACTTGGGAGTTTTATTCTGTGGGATTTTTTTGGGGGGGTTCCCATCTTTCTTGACCCTATTTGCCTTTTTTTTTTTTGAGGCAATTGGGGCTAAGTGACTTGCCCAGGGTCACACAGCTACTAAGTGTTAAGTGTTTTGGTCGGAGGCCGAATCTGAACTCAGGTTCACCTGACTTCAGGGCCAGTGCTGTATCCACTACACCACCTAGCTGCCCCCCCCATCTGCTTTCTAAACTACTATATCACTATCATGATAGGATTGTCCCTTTAATTAAATCTATAGTTTGTAAGGTTAGGGACATTTTCTCCAAGTGAAAAAACCCTCCCATGACTAAAAAAAACCCAAACAACAGCCAAGAACCTTTAGAGTCCTAAATTAAATAGAAATTTTATCAATGATACTATCATACAAGAAACTTTCAGTTTTGACTCCTTCCTGTCCTTCATCCCTTTACCTAGTACAGGGATGGGGAACCTTCAGCCTCGAAGCCACATATGGCTCTCTAGGTCCTCAAGTGTGGCCCTTTGACTGAATCCAAACTTAGGACCTTAACTTAAGGCCTGCTGATTCCTTGAAATCTCTCAGATTTATACCATGCATACACTTTTGAAATTGCTCCCATGCCAAGGTTATTACAACCCGCTCTTTGCCCTCCTCTTCTTTTCCACCTTCAATTCTTCATGCACAATAAGGCGAAAAAGAATTTCCCCAAACATCATTTTAATCATGTACATATGCTCCCCAAGGTAGGTAGGCCCACTTCTTGTTTCTCCTACTCCCACCTGGAATATTTCCCTCATTTTCACTCAAGTCCTTTAAGTGCTAAGCTTGATTTCATTTATATTCCTGATCAGAACACTTAATACCTAATTATATACTACCACATTTACTTGCTAATTGTCTCATCTACGTTCAGTTTATCACTCCAACTAGGTACTGTCTAGTATTGAGATACAAGTACCATTCTTCACCCCCCTCCCACCTACCACAAAGGCCAAGACCATTCATTCCCATTTTGAACTGGACATAAGGGTTTCTTTCCCATTCAGGATTTGACCAAATTTGACCCTCTTTATCTTAGGAGATCTCCTAAGAGTAACATAAGTAGTATAAAAGGATTTGGCACCGATATTGATATTTCATCCGATTAGCCATTAATATCTTAGAGGACCTAAGCAATACTTCAAGCTTTGGTCCGCTTTTGTTATTGTTGGTTCATTCCTGTCTGATTCTTTGTGACGCTGTATGAGTTCTTTTTTTTTTTTTTTGGCAAAGATATTGGAATGGTTGGTCATTTCCTCTTCTAGTAGATTGAAGCAAACCGAGGTTAAGCAACTTGCCCAGGGTCTCACAGCTTTTAAGTGTCACAGGCCACATTTGAACTCAGATCTTCCTGACTCCTGGCCCAGCATTCTATCCACTGGGCCACCTAGCTGCTTCTATTTGGCATGCCTGTGGGTACTTATTAATGCATTTTAGTGAACTTTGGTTATTGGAAAAACCTTAAAATGTTTTAATACTGTAACTATTCACTCCACTACTATAACCAAGTTCCAAAAGAAGCTAGTAACCGATAGCTTTTTTATCTACTTGGCTATTACCAAAACCTAGTAGGCTAGTATTAATAATCATTACAAATATCTTGACTTAAATTTTGCGAAGTGCTTGAGGGTAGGCAGCACAAGTCCTGGTAGTTTTTCAGATAGGGAGACTGAGGATAAAAAGGCCAGGCAACTTTTTTAGTCACAGTTAAATTCATAGTCAAGATTCCAACTTTGGTCCTAATGACTCCAAATTTTTCAATTCATGCTACCTCTCTAAAATACTTTTGCTATATATTATTTTAAATATAACCGATTATATTTTAAGTGCAATTAAATAGCAATGTCTAGTTTGACATTCTTCTCCAGAAAATTTAAACACTGGCATCGTTTTTTTTAAAGAAATGACAGACATTATAAAATCTGACCTGTTAATGATATCAACTGAAAAGCCTGTAGATTAGAAAAGTATTATTAAACCCTTTGATTAATGTCAGGGATTCTTAAGTTGGGGCCCATGAACCTGTTTGTTTTTAAACATTTACAACTGCATTAGAAAATAACTGGTTTTCTTTGGAATCCTATGAATTTTATTTTATACATTTAAAAAACATTATTCTGAGAGGGGGCCCATGATACAAAAAAGGTTAAGAATTCCGTCTTAAGCCAAGCAATTCTATGTGATATGAATCTATAAAGCTCCTGTGGTGTAGGCAGGGATAGGGACTGGTGTGAAGAGAACCTTTTCTTTTATTAATAATGACTGGGGGCAGGGAAGTGGTGGTGGCAGTCCAGCTTCCAGCAGAGAATAAAAGGAGAAACAACAGGGTAGGAAGGACAGGTCCCACAATCTTAAGAGACCCATCCTGACCAAAGTCCCAGCTCTGCTTACTAATTAGTTGTGCGACCCTGAATAAGTCATTTAACCTTGCTAAGTCTCAGTTTCCTTAATTATAAAATGAGGTTGAACTAAATGTTTGCTGTGTAAAAGGCACTGTTATTGATACAAGGATATAAAGTCCAGGCAAACTATAAAGAGAAATTGGAGGGAGAAATTACTAGGGTGTCACTGTGGAAGGGGCAGAGGGTAACAGAAAAATTGAGAAGACTTCATGGAGGTGGGACCTGAATTGGGCCTTGAACAAAGGGCAGGCACAGATACAACTGTGGAGGGGGAAATGAGAGAAAGAAGGGGCAGACAGAGTATCTAGAGTCTACTCTTACTCTAAAATTCTGTGATTCTTTGCCCAAATTATACTGCTAAAAGGGTCAAAAGGTAAAAATTAAAGGCCATCAACATGAATGTCACTAACTGCTTTATTTTAAAATAATATTAGTGCTTAGTGCTAAATCCATTAAAAAGGATGTTAGAAGACACTGGATGAATCCTGAAAACATTTCCTAGTGGCTCACGTATCAAGCTACCACTTCCGAAACCACTCCCTTGGATACGAGACCTTTAAGACCAAAGTTCCCAAATCAGCTATTTTTTCCAGAAAGCACTAGCTAAAAACAATACACAAAACCCTGCACAATAAGCTAATACCATAATAATGCTATGGTTATAAAAGCTCACACTGAAATCATAGGTTTCAATATTAATATTCACAAACTCTTTCAGAGCTACATATTAAAAACTAAAAATGTGTTAACTTAAGAAGACACAATAATAACCTTAGTTTTAACATCTTCTTTACACTACTTACAGAAAAACTACAAGTTTCTTTATAAACCCAATCTCTATTTCTTCCCAGGGCTAAAAAGGAGTAAGAACTTACACTTTTTCTAACCAGGTGGCACTGGCTCTGACCCAACAAAGGTCAATCCCTCCTTTAAATATCTTAAAGTATTAGTCACAGGTACTTTCCCCTTTAGGAATGCCTTTAGGGGCAGCTAGATGGTGCAGTGGATAGAGCACCAGCCCTGAAGTCAGGAGGACCTGAGTTCAAATCCGACCTCAGACCAAACACTTGACCCTTAACTAGCTGTGTGACCCTAGGCAAGTCACTTAACCCCAATTGCCTAAAAATTAAAAAAAAAAGAAAGAAAAAAAAAGGACTGCCATTTTAGTTCAGGAGATAAATTGTATTATAACATTGAGGAATAATAATCAACAGCCAATAAGATCTCTGTGGATAGCATTAGAATAAAAAGAGATACAATAAAATGTAAAAAATCACTAATGCAAAAACGTAAAACTTCAGAACATTTAACTGAACTATTTAAGCTTCTTAAAAAATTCTTAATAGATCATCTTAATCCACCCCCCTCAAACAAACATATAGTTTCTCTTTAGAAGATATAGGTTAAAATAAATTAATCAATTAGCATTTAAGTGCCCGCTATGTGCCGGACAATGTTCAAGGTCCTGAGGACACAGAGACCAAAATCAAATTCTTTACCCTCAAAAAGCCTACATTCCTTTTCTTTTTTTTTTTGGGGGGGGAACACATACCAAAAAAAATACACACTAGATATATCCAAATAATTTTTGAGGGGGTGAGGTATACAGATCCAATATGAAGAACACTCTGTTATCAACAGAGGGCATACTGGAATGGCAGAGTAAAGTATAACAGAGGCACAGGCAGGCTGCAGCTGATAATGATGTGCGCCAGGAAGCAGGGAAGAATGGTAGGAAGAAGGAGCTTTGGCCCTGGCAATCCACAATTCAGAATCAAAGGGTTTCCAAGTTGGGCCATAATGCAGTGGTCACAATTTCTATTTTAGCAACAGTAATGTTTATTTGATTATTATTCCTAAGTAAGAAATGGAAAGTCAGGGTGGGAAAGAGGAGTTCCTAATCTTGCTTCATGGTTAAGGGAAAGGCAGGATCTGGGGTATGGAGAGGCATGAGGCATGACTGAAGTACTCACCTTCCAATTCTCAGGCAGATCAGCTCTACCCCGGGCCACTCAGAAAGTAAAATTCTTTCCCTGAAACCAAGCATTAAGGTCAGTAAGGTCATTTGAATAGCTGAATGAGCCCATTGGCTCAATGAATTATAATACTATTAGTAATGCTTCTGAGTACAGTATGTGCCAGCCTTTAAATCCCAGAGTGAGTTCTGTCAATACCAGGAAACACACTAGGAAGCAGCCAAGAGAGAAACATCAGCTGCATGTGAAACCAGACTACTTCATTGAGAATTTATTCATTCACAGTTTAGTCATAAATGAGAATTTCAAATCCTTATCAACCTATTTACCCTAAACAAATTACCCTGAGAGGCAGATGGGGGCGGTGGCCCACAAGGTGTAGTCTATCCCATTTTTAAGAAAGGGAAATTCTATTGTCCCCAAATTCCATACCTAGCCGTCTATTGGACATTCCTTAAAAGCATATTATTCCTTCATAAGTATATTACTTAACAAATTGCAGCATTTGGCTTCCCGAAATACATTGCACAAACAAATCAAGTAGATTGGGAGCTACCCCTGCTTTTCGATGAACTGAATTTCTGGAGCTTACATGTTACTACTTTATCCAGACTTCTTGCTGCTAACTGTATCTGCCTAACAACAGGCCAATACCATCTAATGAATGGTTATTGACCATGAGAAGTGAAATACAGCTTCTTGTCAGCCAATGCTGAATGAGTGAAGTAGGGAAAAGATGAGGGCTGCCCCACTAGCAATTTGCTGAATTTAGTCTTAGTATCTCTGCCCTGTAAAATGGGGTTAAGGGTAACAGTGTCGAAATCAGAGTCCTTTTGAGCAAATGGCAATCAACTTTTGATTTGTGATACTGGAGAGTACTGACCTAGATAATTGTAACATCATTTCTTCGGAGATTGGGAAGAGTAATATGCCATTGGCACCTACTGCCTTTATTTCTGCGTTCTGGGGTCAAGCACAACAAATCTTTCCCTTCTTCGTGACAGATCTTAAAATACCGGAAGACAACTATCATATCTCCACTAAGTCTTTTTCCTCCAAGTTAAATGTCTCCAGTTCCTTCAAATGATCCTCTGGCACAGTCCCTGCACCTTGATCACCCTGTTTTGGATATATTCCAATTTGTCTATGTCCTCTGGTCGACACTCCTAGTCTGATCCTCTTTAAGCTTCCCATCTTTGGTCAGTTCTGCCTCTCATACAGGACTGATTCCTAAAGGATGCTGACTGGCACTTGTCAAATGTCCCTTTCAGATACTTTCAATACTCCCTTTTCAAATACCTCTTAGTAGTGCGTCCCTGTTCCCATTATCATTTTTTTTTGGGGGGGGAAGCTAGGCAATGGGGTTAAATGACTTGCCCAGGGTCACACAGCTAGTAGGAGTCAAGTGTCTTAGGCCAGATTTGCACTCTGGTCCTTCTGACTCCAGGGCTGGCGCTTTATCTACTGCGCCATGAAAGAAACTCTTGGACAGAGACTTAGTCACTTGCCCTTGAACTAGGAGGCCCAGACTTAAGAGAAATTATATTTGAATACAATATTTTTATAAATTTTTATTTTTATTCTGAACTTAAGAAACATCAAGTAAATTGGGCATTTACATATCAGCACAGAAAAAGGACTGTACATATATCTATTATGCATATCTTGCCTTTCCTTTCATGTATATATAATAAATTCATCATATAACTTCCACAGCTATCCTGCTTGTCTATGCTTCTTACTGGCCTTCCTTATGTTCTCTTTTCTGCATTAAAAAAAAAAGCCTCAATGAGTTTTTTTTCCTACCTTAATCCCTATCACCTCCATGCTCTACCCCCACCATTGAGAAAAGAAAAAAAATGCTTGAAACATAGTCAAGCAAAATAAATTCCCACATTCTCTGAGTTAGAAAGCTTTTTGTCTTATTCTGCATCTTGAGTCATATCTCTACCATGAAGTAGAAAACAAGCTTCAATCAGTTCCTCCTTATTGCACTCATTAAGAGTTCCAAGTCTTTCAAAGATGTTTGCTTTATAATGTTGCTCTGATTGTATAAATTGTTCTCCTGGTATGACTCCCTTCACTCTTCATCATTTCATACAGGCCTTCCCAGGTTTTTCTGAAATGGTCCATTTTATCTTTTCTTATAGCATAACAGTATTCCATAACATTTATATTTCACAATTTGTTCAGCTATTGCCCAAAAGATGGGCAGCCCTTAGTTTACAATTCAAATACATACACACACACACACACACACACACACACACGCACACACACACGAATGCTTTCCCACTGTTTTTGAAGTCTTTGGAGAATAAACACAGTAGTGGTATTGCTGAGTAAAAGATATAGATAAGGGGCAGCGAGGTGGTGAAGTGGATAGAGTACCTGCCCTGGATTCAGGAGGATCTGAGTTCAAATGCGGAACTCAGACCTGTAACACTTACTAGCTGTGTGACTCTGGGCAAGTCATTTACCCCTAGCCTAGTGAAAAAAAGAAAAAAGATATAATAGTTCAATGACTTGTAGGTTATGATTTTTTCCTTGTAATTATTTTTTTAAAGTCTTTTTATTGGTATCTTGCTTTTTTATACCATCAAAATTTCCCACAGTATCCCTCCCCACCCACCTCCCAAAAAAGCCACCCTAGATGACAAATAATATTTTTAAAGAAAAAAAAACCAACAAATATATCAAAAGAAGACGAAACATATGTAATGTACCACACTCATGGACTTCCCATCTCTGCAAAGTGGTGGGTTGGAGGCGTTTTTTCATATCTCTTCTTTGGAACCATGCTTGTTCTCAGTAATTTTGCAACATTCACTTTTGATTGTTTTGTGGTTCTTTCCATTTAAGTTGTTGTGGTCATCATGTATACTGCTTTTTTTGGTTCTGCCTGCTTTACTCTGCAAATCTTTCCATGCTTCCCCTATGATCATCATTTCTTATTGCACGATAACATTCCATTACATTCATATACCAGTTTATTTATGGGTTATAATTTCAGACCACTGTCCACAATGGCTGGTTCAATTTGTAGCTCTACCAATAGGTACATGAGCATACCTGCCTTCCCTTAACCCTTTCAACAACTGTCATTTTCCTTTTTTTGTCACTTTGTCAATCCGATGGGTAGGAAGTGGAATGTGAGTTGCCTAAATTTTCATTTCCTTAATTAATGATTCAGAGTACTTTTCACTTTCATTCACATTTCAGGTCCTTTCCTTTGAATATTGCCTATTTGCAGCCTTTGAAATTGGGATTAGGAACTATTAGGAAATGGTTCTTGTCAATAAATTTAAATAGAGAAACTTGCTGTGTTTATTTCCTCCTTTCGGTTGTGTACCTAATCTGCTCCACTTAGCCACCTCTCAGTAATGTAAAATTTTAATCTCTGAAACTTTTATTTTTCCTTCTTAAAGACCAGCCTTAGGCCAAGTTCCACTTGGGCATTGTTTGGGCCCTGATTGGCTCAGAATGAATGTAAATAGCAATTGCTTCTGTTTTGGCCAGAAACCCTGAGGGTCTTCCCCTCCCAGATTGATTTTTTTTTTTTTGAGCAGGTACCAGAGGCCATTCTCTGCCTCTTTTCTTGTTAAGCTTTAATCACTGAATGGGTGTTACCTCAGTAAAACTAAGACCTATTAAAGACCTTAGCTTGAAATGGCCAAGGACCCCCATTGCATCCTGGACCATCTCCATTTGTCCTGATCTATACCTGGCCAATGGACCCAGATGGCCCCAGAGGAGAAAGTGAAGCTAGTGCTTAAATCCAATTCACTTGTATGTCATATACCTTCCTGATTATCATGGTCCTCTTCGAGCACGAAAGACAAATAACAACAATCCACCTCTTATTTTTTTAACAATGCTAAATAGCTTTCACGATTACTGCTTTGTAGCATAGTTTGAGATCTGGTACTGCTAGGTTCCCTTCTTCTCACTTTTTTTCATTATTTCCCTTTTGAGATTCTTAATTTTTTTTCCCCTCCAGATAAATTTCATTTTCTTTCTAGCTTTATAAAATAATTGTTTGGTAGTGTGATTGGAATGGAACTGAATGAATAAATTAACTTAGGTAGTATTATCTTTTAAAAAATTATATTGGCTTGGTCTACCCAATAGTAATTAACATTTCTTCAATTATTTAGGTCTTTATTTCTGCAAAGTGTTTTTGTAGTTACAATCATATAGTCCCCATATATGACTTACTAGATAGACTCCCAAGTATTCTGTAGTATATTTTGAATTGAATTTTTTTTTTATCTTTCTGCTGGGTTTTGTTGGTAATGTTCTGAAATGCTGATGATTTATGTGGACTTTTTTGTCCTGCAACTTTGCTGAATGTATTTTCATTTAATTTTTGGTCAACTCTTTTTTAGAGTGCTTTAGCTAGATGATCATATGATCTGCAAAAAGTGGTACTTGCTTCCTTTTAGCCTAAATCTTTAGTCCTTCAATTTCTTCTTCTTGTCATTTTGTGATAGCAAGCATTTTTCACACTATGTTAAATTACACTGGTGATAATGGACATGGTTGCTCTGCCCCATCTTACTGGAAAGGCATCTAACCTTTCTCCATTATAAATAATGTTCACTCTTAGCTTTAGATAGCTATTACTTACCATGATAAGAAAAAGTCCATTTATTCTTATGTTTTCTGGAGTTTTTTTTTTTTTTAACAGAAACAGCTGTTGGATTTTGTCCAACAAAATTTGGTACCTATCAACATCACCATGTAGTTCTTATTATTCTTGTTATTAATGTAGAAATATTATACTGATAGCTTTCCTTAGGCTGAAACAATCCTGCATCTTGGTATAAACCTAAATTGATCATAGTATAAGCCCTTTTTATGACAATTTTAAGCCTATTATTTTATGGTAAGATCTAATAATGAAATAAAACCTGTAGTTCTTTGTAAAAGCTGTCATTTTGACAGATGGTCTAGTACAGGTGAGTAAGGACCAAGTACAGGTTCTTGACTACTTCTATTCTAATATATAGACTAAAGAAGATCTGGTCTTTTAAACAGATGCTGTTTCGATAAAATAATCACACTATTAAAACATTTATTTCTAATTGAAATTCTAGTCTTTATCACATGAAATAAAAAAGCTGAATTTTTTTTAAAAAAATAGCCAGCTGATTTTCATCATAGCAGAAGCACAACACAGACTGTCTATTCCTTCAAACAAATCTTGTGAGCCCAGTGGGCACCCAATGAATATCTTTTATTCTACCTGGGGTCTACCAGTGGTTAACTGTAAGGATATAAGACTAAAGATGGAACTCATATCTGCTTTCTGATTAAAAAGAAAAGCAAGAAATCCAAACGCTTTTAGCAAGATTGATGCCCAAAATGAGGACCCAAAGGAGGTAAGAAAGACGTGCTTTTTGTATTTCAGTGAAGACAGATACCTAACCACCATAGGTTACCATAAACTTTTAAGATGTCTTATAATTTTTTATTTTAAATCTGTTTCTCTGTAGCTATTATAATTTTTTAAAACCTTTAGAGGAAAAAGCAACCTAAGGAGGCTGAAAGGGAGGGTGTGTCCCTACTTGTTTCAAAAACAAGGCAGGGGAGTAGTTGATAACTTGTCATCTAATCAGCTCCTAAGTACTGCCCACTCTACCCCCCACACACACATCTACAGAATCCTTTCCCTTCTCCCCATTCACATTTACATCACTCTCATCACCTCTGCCTGGATCATGCAATAACTTTCTAATTGGTCTTCCTACCTCAAGTCTCTCCTATCTTCAAATGATCCTCCATAAATCTATAGAAGTGATATTCCTAAAGCATAGATCTGGTTGGCCTTGTTAGAGTCCTGGTAAATAAACTCCCATGGCTCCCTGTTACCTCCTGGATCAAATACAAATTCCTTACCTTTCCAACCTTATTCTAAATCACTCTCCTTTGCACTCTTTAATCTAACCAAACCGAAACTTCTTGCTGCTCCTCCCCACACAAGACAAACCATCTCTTCTCTTCATGTTTTTCTGTATACTACGCTGTATACTTCTCTGCCTGCAACACACTCCCTCCCCACCTCAGCCTCTCAGAATCCAATGTCTCCTTCAAAGAAAAAGCTCAATCATTTCCTCCTACATGTGGCCTTTCCTGAACCCCACAACCAGCTGCCAGTGAATTTTGTACATACTACTTGAACACATACTATGTCCTCAGACAGAATGGGAATTTCTTGAGGGAAGGCATTGTTTTGTATCCTCAGTACATAGCACCACGCCTGGCAACAAAGCATATGCTTAATAAATGCTTGTTCATTTTTCCCTAATAGGAAAAAGCCCCAAATATCCAGTTTCACACACAAACTAGGTGCTGTAGAAGTGATATTTTTTTTTAAAATTTAAATACAGTTCGACATCTGTTTGAATACAAGGAAGTCATTTCTATGTCACGTTCCATCGTCAGCGTTTCCTTGATCCAACAACAGCAAATATTAAACAAAAATCCTGTAGAATAACAATCACCAGTCTGCTCCTAAATACATCATTGTTTTGGCATTTTCTAATTACGAAGTAACATATCTTTGGACGCCATGTTAGACAGTCTTAAAACCTGATGGGAGTGAATAAAGATGGCTGCGTTATTGCCAAGGGGAGGGGAGAGAAGGAGGAGTAAGAAGGATTTGCTCGCTTCAGTTTTTTTGTGCTATTTTTAAAAGCTTTCTACCAAGTTCAAATTCGTCTTTGTTCCACAAAATTGGCTCGGAAAGGGGTTTTGGCAGCAGAGGGATTAATCATCGGCTCATTTCCTTTGAAATCTTTTTTCCTTTCTCTCCCCTCATTTCACCTCCCCCACCCCCTTCAATGCGTATGTACATTTTAGCCAGACAGAACATCCAAACGCACTTCCCAGCCCAGTAAGGGAGAATCAGATCACCAATATCATTTCCTTCCTCCTCCTCCTTTCGATAAGACTTGGGGAAAAACCAGCCCACCCCCGCGCCTGTCCCTGTCCCCCGTTGCGCAATAGAGAAAAAGCCAAGCCAAGGCATTTTCCGAGCGCCGCCGCCCTCTTCCTCCGTCTCCTCCTCCAGCTAGTGATCCCGATCCCAATCAAGACCAGGGGGAAGAACAAAGAGGGAGCGAGAGAAAGGAAAGCCCGCTTAAAAGCAAAGTGCGCAACAAACCCGCAGTAGGCCGCGCTGGCTCCGAGCCCCACCTTGACACCAACCTGCCTGAGGATGGGACCAAGAACTACAGTGCTCCAGGCTTGCCGTAAGGCGGCTGAGACTGAAAACTGCGTACTAAACAGCGATCCCACTTCTAGGAAGGGTAGGGGATTTTTTACCCATATCTGCCATTACCTTTGGGGCCTTCCCTCTCATCCAGCCCATCCGCTCACTTACCTTCCCAACCAGAAAGAACGGCAGCTTCCGCGCATGTGCAGACTGCGACACTGCCCGCAGAGGAGACCACAGCCCAAAAAAAACGTCTTCCGGTCAGCTGAGAAAGTGAAAGGCGGAGTCAGGCGAAGTCGGAGGAGTACGATGACGTCAGCCTTGGCAAAAGCCTGGTGAGAACGGTTTGGGCTCCGTCGGCGCATGCCCAATAAGACCCACTCGGCTTTATCCACGCCAACGCTTTTCCGGTTTTCGCTGGTTAGGGAGGAGGCCGAGGGGAGGAGCAGGGAGAGGAAAGGAAGAGAAGGATAGAAAAATGGAGAAGGCTCTAAAAAAAAGAGGGTGGGGCAGAGCCTAGCTGAACCGAACCCACAAAACAGAGCTGCAAGGCAGCGAACGCAGTAGTGCGTTGCTTCCTGTGAGAAAAGGACCCCTTCTTTTAACGAGAGCCGCTGGAGAAAATGGAAAGCAGTTTGACCCAGCATACCGAAATAAATTGCAAATAGATACCCGCCCCAAATAGCACGTTTTTCTTTTAAGAGCAGAGACAACAGAAGAGACGTGCCTCAGGCCTTTCCAAGTGGCAAAGCTGCCAAAAGACAAGTTGTACATGCTGGAGGGACTTCGAGAGATCAGGAACACTAAAAGACTCTTTTTGGAGCTATGAACTAACTTCAGTCCTTCTGAAATGTAATTATCAATCAATAAGCATTTATTAAATGGCCATTATATGCCAGGCATTGTGTCAAGCCCTGGTAATACAAAAACAAAAAGTGAAACAATCCTGACAAGGAGTTGTGGGATACAACATGAACATGTATAAATTTTTACAGAATTAAATGCACATACTAGAATGTCTCACATTAACAGATGGAGGCAATTGACTGGGGTTATAGTAGGGACAATTAATCAATCAATACACTCCCAAAGAGAATTGCTATAACAATTGGGTTTGTATTTCTAAGATATACTCACCAAATTGATCCTTTACATAGTTTTAAATTTTTCTTTCTTTTTTTAACCTTTTTAAAAAAGAGACTGGCTCTCCCTATCTCCTCCAGGTGCAATGGACATCCATCAGCATGGAATCTTTGATCTGCTCGTTTTTTCAGACCTGGGCCAGTTCACCCCTCCTTAGTTCTGGAGGCTCATCAAACTTAACTGTGGACACTCATTTGGTTTTATGGCCTATTGCAGCTCACAACTCCCAAGGTCACGTAATCCCTCAGCCTTAGCCTCCTGAGAAGCAGGGATTGCAGGCCACCCACCCACACAAATACAGTATATTTTACAGTTTTGATTTACTTCCAAATATTCCTAATCCTTAGGAACTTCAATGCTTTCAAACTGTGCTTTCCGACAGCATTTCCCATAAGTCTGTTGCACTGTTTACCAAAACCAAATTAACTCCTTGACAAACCAGAGTACACACATTTGAAAGCTTATGACATTAACTTGAGGAGGAGCACTGTTTCCCAAATAAATATCTCTACTCTTTAATGACTCCTGTTATAAATCAATCACAGCATTCAAATGAAAGAGGATCTAACACAATGTTACAAATGCCCCAAATAAACAGTGCTTCTATATAATACTTTCCATACTTATAGTGCCCAAAACCTATAAACATAGCACCAACATAAAACAATATCATGGACTTATGACATAAACATGAAATAAAGCTTATTGCCAGTCTAATAATATTAATCCAGTTGAATTGAATCTCCTAATCACCTACAGGGAAACAAAAAAATTCATTCCATTCATCTACCAATTTTAGCAGTCTATGCTGACTGCATTCAGAAACTAGCACAGAAGATTTTCCTGGTTTTAATATCACACCTACAAAGATGGAACACTAGCAATCCCAAGCACAGATCAACTATTCCATGAATAGTAACTGTCCTCAATTAATCAAACCCAATATTGATGGAAAACCTAACATAAATGTACTCAAACCCAATATAAATTCAAATTTTAAACTTCTTAAATTTAAAAGTTGCTACATGATTCCAACTTCTTTTCCAAATTCACAAGAATACCAGTATCCATGAAGTTAGGCTTTGAAATCATTAGAAATCTGAAAACTAGCTCTCCAGGGAGTAAACAAGTGTTTCTGAGTGGAGTTTATACCTCTGTCAAGCATAGCAATCTCTGTTTCACTACTCTCCTCTTATCTCACTGATGTCTAAAAAAAACTTCATTTGTTTTTCTACTTAATGGTCCCTGTTTAAGTGAAAACTCACTCATTCTATCTTTCTGATTTTGGAGAATCAGAAATTGAAGACACTAATCTGGACTTTAAATGAGGTAATACTACTGTATTCAAAGTTGTATTTTTAGAATTTTCTTCTTTCAAAAGCATCTCTATACATTTCTTGGTTTTTTACAATCGGGGCTTCAGGTGTATATCTCATCAGTGTAAACAACATTTCATTTCTTTTAATTGTCTTGACCAATTTTCCATTTTGAGGCAGTCCAAAATCAGCCCTACTTTATTCCCCTTCCACCTTTGCTTCTGACTCTGAGGACTTTACCACAATGCCTCAGCTGCCTTTTCACCCTGGAATTTCTCTTAGTGCCTGAGGCCTTCTGGTCCTGGTATGTCCCTGTACCTCTTCAGCCCCCTTCTGGGGCCCTCATTTTAAGACAGGCCTAAGCCTGCCATGCTTCAGGAACTGGGTTTGTTTTTGGTTTTTTGCTTGTATTAGTGTCCCCAGGGCTAAGCACAGTGCCTGGTACATAAGTGAACTCTTCATAAATGCTTGTTACCTTGCCTTTTTTTTGAGTTATTAACTCTGTTTAACCCAGACTGCTGTAAATCACAGTATTGCATTTCTATTTATACTGATTCAGAATTTCATTTTCTTAATACTGTTATTAATTTCTAAACATATACTCTCTGCCTTCAAATCATGTTTCAGTGTTATGTTTCAGATCAAGTTTCCTTTTTTCCCCCCAATAAATCTCTTTTGCAAATTAGCACAATATTCCTATTCATCTCAAATTCACTGCAAAAGTTTGCTTTTAGGCGATCAGACTTGAAACTTTCAGTTGTATTCACAGCTTCTCCTCACCAAAAAAACGACAAGAACAACAATAACAAAAAACATTTTCAATTTGGTTTCTTCCCCAAGAACTAGCAAATGCACAGTCTATTCTAATTCCTTTTAGGTGATTTTGCTTCTAATTTACCAGGCAATTAAATTCTGCCAAATCATTCAGAAGGTCAATGTGGTTGGCTAAACTCAAATCTTAATGTGAAATTTTACCTTTTTTAAAATTACTTACCCTTTTTTCTGAGGCAATTCCTTTTCTCAAGGCTATTTAAAAGGAAGCCTCTTCAAAGTGGAGAGAAGAGGAAAGTTAAGACAATACTAGCAAGGCAGGGTTCTTAAACTGCTAGAAACAGCAAAATTTTAAATTGTAAAGTGGTTACAAAGGCCCTTTTTTCCTTCACTTTTTTTGTAGTCAGTGGAAAGAAAACTCTTAAACTGGCTTCAGCTGTGTTAAGCATTGACCTTTTTTTCTAAAGAGATTTTCACATAGACTCTCAGAAATGACAATCTGTTGCTAGCAAAAAATCATTCATTACAACCAAATCCATCGACCGCACTTTTTTATTTTTATTTTTACATTTTTTAACATTGATTTTTAAATTTTGAATTCCAAATTCTCTCCCTCTGGTCCCTCCCCCACCAACTGGTAAGGCAAGCACTATGTGCATTCTTAATTTATATTAAATAATCCTTTTTTGGAAAACATGGTAGACAATTTTGTACAAGAAACTTCATGTTTTATTTCTCTAATTTATATTTTATTTATTGTTTATTTCTTCATGTTGATATAAATGCTGATTTCCTGGGACAGAGACATTTTTATATGCTTTCTTCCCCATTCTGAGCTTCCCCCACCCCGCCCCAACTTTTCCTAAACTGGGCACTCAGTACTGACTTGGTGATCTGGTCTGCATGGTGGAGGCTCTGTCCTCAAAGCTCACTGACCTGATTTCAGCTTCAGTCCTTTATAACAGGGAACCTGTTCTTTCTTTCTGGAAGAAAGGCATTGTTAGCCTTGTTTCCTATTCCTGAGGACTGACTGATTTTAAAGTCAGTTACTCTCAAATAGGAAGATCTGTTGACCAGTTTGGGTCAAAGACTACAAAATGACCAGAAAACTATTTTGAGCAAGCATTTCTGGGTGTGTGTGTGTGGGGGGGGGAATCCATGTGCTTTTGTGGTCACACATTCTTTACTGTGGAGGATCTATTCATTTGAAGATGTCACTTCCTAGGCCTTTATACCTCTAAATACAAAATGGCTTGATATATACTAAACAATTTAATATTAAACAATGAAGAAAACGTGGCAGTTAAGTAGCCCAGTGGATAGCGGGCCTGGCCTGGAGTCAGGAAGACCTGAGCTCAAATCCAGCCTCAGATACTTACTAGCTGTGTGATCCTGGGCAAATCACTTTACCCTGTTTGCCTCAGTTTCCTGATCTGTAAAATGAGCTGGAGAAGGAAATGGCAAAATCACTCCAGTATCTTTGCCAAGAAAACCCCAAAGAGGGGTCACAAAGAGCCGGAGACAACTGAACAACAAATGAAGAAAATACCAAATGTATCATTTTTATCTAGTTGGGAATCCCTGGACAGAGAGCCATGGAGTTCTTTGAAGACCTGGAAACAATTAAACTCCTGTTCATGGAATAGGTGCTTAGTCCTTGTCCTAGGCAAGATCTGCTCTACAATATGAAAGGGCAAAAAAAAAAAGCATTCCCTTCAAGGCATCACAAGCAGTCTGATATAATTAAATTGATTTAGTCTCAGAATAGGTAGGTGACTTATAGCTGTTAGAAGAAGGGTAGAAACTGGCATAGTTGAAGTCTTACCACATATAACACACAAGGTAGCTACAAACACCTAGAGACACTGGCCACATGACCCTGAGCAAGTTACTTAGACTCTTTCTGCTTCAGTTTCCTCATCTGTAAAATGGGGATAATAATAGCACAGAGTTGTTGTTAAGACCAAATGAGATAATAATTGTAAAGCACAGGACCTGGCACATAATTGGTACCTGATGAATGCTTATGTCCTTCCTACCTAGAGGCAGCTAGGTGTTACAGAACTCTGGGCCTGAAATCAGGAAGACCTGAGTTGACCTACCTCCCAGGGTTGTAGAGAGGCTCAAATGAGACAGTATTTGTAGAGCTCTTAGCACAGTGCCTGGCACATAGGTGGTGCAGTGGATAGAGCACTGGCCCTGGAGTCAGGAACACCTGAGTTCAAATGCGACCTCAGATACTTGACACTTGAAACGTATTAGCTGTGTGACCTTGGGCAAGTCACTTAACCCCATTGCCTACAGAAAAGAATAAATACTTGTTTTCCCTCTTTCCTACAAATACAGGCATGAATAGAAATATGCATAAATACCTCCTTCTATGTGGCTGCCAGATCTGGCCTTTCTTTTTAAAAGGTCAGATTCCAGGAACCTAATTAGTAATCAGCAAGACTGGGAAGCTCTGCTCCAAAAAATGGCCCATAAGTGTTTTAAAGGTCTCCTACTTCTATTTAGTTAACCATGGAAGTCTTTAGAAGAGAGGTAGTCCTGGGCCCATGCTGGCTTTCTATTAGTGATCAGAACCCAAGTCTAAAAGACATTAAGTGTTGATGAAAAAATATTAATATTCAATCCTGTTTTAGGCCGAAATCTACCAGAAACAATTTTTATTAATTTAACATGATTCTAAAACTGAGAATTTCTAGCTTCTATGCCTAAACTGACATAGTTTCTTACTCGATGTCAGGCGCTATGCCAAGTTACAAATATGATCTCGTTTGATCCTTACAACAACCTGGGGAGATAGGTGTTATTATTATTCCCATTTTGCAGTTGAAATTAAGGCAGACAGAGGTGAAGTGACTTGCCGAGGCATACATCTAGTAAATGTCTTTCTGACTCCAATGCCAGTGCTTTATGCAGAGAACCACCTAGCTGCCTCATAATGGATGACATCATTGAAGAACCTCTCAGTATTGTATCTATGCCAGAAGAACCTGGATACCAGAGACCAGTGGCTTTCTTGGCAGACAGAGCATATGGACAATAGTTTGTGGAAGGACTTATATTCATTCAGCTTATGTCCAGTGGTAAATTTAGGTTTCATAATCCTATACCAATCCAATACACCAAAGATTACAAAACTCAGTAGGCTTTTTTCCTTCTATTCATTTCCTTTATCAGTGTCCTGCTGAGTGTCTTCATGGCTAGAATATTCATGAGAATGAAATCACTCAGTTTTCTGTGGAGTTAAAATGCCTTTTGTAAAGATATCAGCAGAAAATGGATTCGGTCCTTTTAATGAAGTTACTAAGGCCCTATCTCCAGTATAAAACACGGGAAAAGGTTTCTTTTCTTGGTAGAGGGAAGGGGAAGAAATAAACATTTATATAGTACTTAATGTGCCAGGCACTGTGCTAAGCATTTTTATAAATATTATCCCATTTGATCCTCACAATAATCCTGTGAGGTAGATATTGTTATTATTCCTGTTTTACAGTTGAGGAAATTGAGATTAAGTGACTTGCCCAAGGTCACACACCTAGTAAGTGTGTGAGGCCAGATTTGAGTCCCAGCACTTTATCTACTGCACCACTTAGCTACTATTGTAATATGAGGCTTAGTACAGTTGATTCTGCACACTGAGGTACCACTCATGTAATCACTTCCTCTTAGGATTTTTTTCCATTTCTAAAAGACAGTATTTTCCTATGTGTAGCAAAAGTATTGAATAGAGTATTTCATTTTTTTTTACTTCATTTGTAAATTTCACATTTTTGGAAGGTACTTCTGTTGGAGATTTATACTTGTAAATCTGGGAAATGAAAAGCTCAAAACTGATAACTCTGGAAAGTGAATTAGCTTGGCCTGTGATGCTTTGCCTTTAAGTGGGATACATGACTAACCATACATTTGTAAGGGGAGGGGTTCTCCTCCCACTTCAATTAATGTAATCATAAAAGACCGAGACTGCTTGAATTGAATCCATCAAGCAAGCAACAGAGTAAATTAGGTGTTAAAGAATTAACAATTCCATCCCCATTGATTAACCCCATTAATTAATTTGAGAGGATTGCAGCATTTTTTTAGCCATTCAATAAAGGTAGAAGCATCTCTGGGCCCATACATAAAAATATTTGTATCCCTAGCACTTAGCACAGAGCCTGACACATTATACGTGCTTATTAAATATTTATTGACTGACTGAAGTGGTTCAACAGTTTAGCTATGTAGGACTCCAAGTTTAGTAATAAAAGAATTAAGAGTTGGAACCAGGTCCCCTGAGAGGTAATCACTCTTGGGGAAAGGAGAGAGTTTCTCTCTCTCTCTCTCTCTCTCTCTCTCTCTCTCTCCTCCCTACCCCCCCAAACATCTCCGTCTCTGTATCTCTGTCTCTCTTCCCTGTCTCTCTGTCTCTGTCTCTGTCTCTCTCCCTCTCCCCCTCTGTCTCTGTCAGAGAATTGTGGCAAAACTGATAGAAATGGGGACATTAGCAGGGGCAACATAGTTAGAGGGAGAGATGACAGAGTTGGTTCCAGATATACTGTGTTTTACATAGTTCATCTAAGTAGAAATGTCTAATAGTTTGAGATCTAGAACTGTTTACAGAAAGAACTGTTTACTGTGATATTCCCAGAGTCTGAAACAGACATACATTTCACATTGTGAGAAAATTGTTATCTATGTTTACAAAATTACTGTGTTTAAAAACTGTTCTAATATGTGTTACAATGTTCAGAAAAGAAGTGGTTGTGCCTTCAGAAGATTTCCTGAAATCGGTCCAGAATGAAGGAATACTACATTGGCAATGCTAGTAGGAACAAGGTTGCTATTGTACATAGAGAAATCGAGTAGGGCCTTGACCTGTGATTTCACTCACTGGTCTAAGGAATGAACTCCATAATGAGTGAACAATGCAAGTCAGCACCTTTACTGAAACTTAAGAGGTTTTTTTCCCCTCAGTCAGATACATTTTGAGGGAGATTATGAGCAGGATTCTTATTATGAAGCAAATTCCCACCCTCTTTATTAACCTCTCTCTCTCTATCTCTCTCTGTCTCTCTCTGTCCCTCCTTCCCCCCCCTCTCTTTTGTAGGTTTTATTAATCTAAGGTTGTTATCTACTGTGTTAAGTTGGGGGAGGGGTGACCCAGAGGGCCCAGCTCAGTTATTGATGGCTCTGGATACCTGAGCAGTAACAGCAGTGGGTTCATGGGAGAGGATGGGGTACCTGGGAGATGGGGCATAGATCTATGCCTTCAGTCCCCAAATCAGGAAGAGAACACTAGCCTTGAATCGAGCTCTGCTTCATCTTAGCTATGTAATATTAGGAAGTTACTATAACCTTCAGTTTCCCTATTTGTAAAAAGTAGAGTACATGGTCTTTCTAAAAGGTCCTTTCCAGACCTGGTGTTTTGGGCTCTAAAGTCCTTTCCATCTCTAAATCCTTTTGATTCCCTTCCCATGCATCAGAATCCAAACTGGAGATGGGGCCTAGGAAACCTGGGTCCTCTGAGAGGTCCATGGCTGAGAAGTCAGGATGCCTGAGTCCTATCCCTGGAGGAGGGAGAACAGGTCACCTGGGTTGATCAGAAGGATCAGAGGCTGAAGAATCAGCAGGATGCTTGGGTTCTTTTGTAGAGTGTGGGGCTGGAGTTTCAGGCCACCTAAGGGGCAGGACTGGGGACAAGTTGGACTGGGCAATCTTCCTGGGGGTGGGTGGGCATGTCAGTGTTTCTGCTTCTTCTGCATTTCATTTTGGATCCAGGTTCAGCAATGGCTCAGGTTAGTATAGACGCCAGGATACCTGACCAGAGCACAGTATTCCATGCCCCAAGACACTCCAGGGCCCCATTATATACCAAGGGCACCACCAATGATCTTGTCCTCATTCCTTTTGGTGATGGCAAAGACCAACAGAAGCAGTGATAAGATCAGAAACAACATCGTTAAAGGGGGGTAGGGGAAAAGATCTAAGGGAAATAGAGAAAAAGAGAGTAACAGAAACAGATGCTTTGAAATATAGATACAGAAATTAATCAAGTGAGATAGAGACAAGCCTAGGTACTAGGGAGGGTAGTATAGACTAGGAGAACATGGCAGGAAAAGCAGATAGAGATCAACACACAGAGAAAAGACAGATAGAGGGCCAAGACACCAAGCTAGAGAGGTATCCCCTCTTGGGGTGTCTTGCAGAGAAGATCTGGCACAGGAGGAGGTCTGTTCATCTCTGTCTCTTCCTCTGTCTCTCTTTTAAAAAGAATGTTATCCCACCCCACATGATGCAACTTTTAGTCTATGGGAGTTGCCTAGACCACTGAAAAGTTAAGCAACTAACCCAGGGTCACAGAGACACTGTGTGTCAGAGATGACACTTGAACCCACATCTTCCTGGCTTCAAGGCTGGCTCTCTATTCACTGTGCCTTTGGTAATACAGCAACATAAGATCAGAAAAGGAAATGGAACAATCATATGGTGAGAATAAGGGATGGACAACCTGAACTCTCTCTCACTTCCTATATCTAATCAGTTGCCAAGGTCTGTCATTTCTACCTTTGTGACATTTCTCATATATATACCCCCTCTCCCCTCTGATACTGCCACCACCTTGATGCAAGCCCTCATCATCTCACACCTGTCTCACTGAAATAGCCTGCTGATTGGTCTCTCTGCTTCAAATCTTTCCATACTGTAGTCCATCCCTAACTCAGTTGTCAATTTGATCTTCTGACAGTGCAGGTCTGACCATGTTACCTCCCTCCTCAATAAACTTCAGTGGCTCCCTATTACCTCCATCATCAAATATAAAATCTTCTGTTTGGCCTTCACAGCCCTTCATAACCTGGCCTTTTCCTACTTTTCCAGTCTTCTTGTCTCCTCTCCACATACTCTGCAATCCAGTAACACTGGCCTCGTTGCTGTTCTTTTTTTTTTTTCCATTGCTGTTCTTTACACATCTTCTGACTCCATGCATTTTCTCTAGCTTTCTCTCATGTCTGGACTTCTCTCTCTCTCTTCTCATCTCTGCTTCCTGAGATTCTTCAAGTCTCAGCTAAAATCCTACCTTCTGTAAGAAGCCTTTCTCAGTCCTTATTATTTTTAGCACTTTCATTCTGAGATTATCTTTAATTTATCTTGTATGTATCTTATTTGTTCATTGTTGTTTGCATGTTCTTTCCCTGTTAGACTAGAAATTCCTTCAGAGCAGAGACTGCTTTCTGCCTTTGTATCTCCAGGGCTTAGCCCAGTGCTGAGCACATAGTAGGCACTTAAATAAATGCATGTTGACTTGAATTGAACCCTATATTGTTACCCACAGAATGTAAAGTGAACCAGAGCAAGGCCTCTAGCAAATGGAATAGATTTTCGATGAACCATCTGTGGGAGAACACAACAGAGAATTACATGAGATTTGTTGCTATCTTCATCAATGAAGAGAACACTCACGTGGATGAGACCATGGATCCTTTGAAGTATCAAAGTATATCTTTTGACACCCAGTACAGTGTTGTAAAGTTTTTTTTTTTAACATACTAAGCAATTAAAATGTTTGAACCAATGAGGAAGAAAGAGGAACTACATAGGAGGAACAGTAAGATGGCTAGTTTGACTGGATCATAGAGTACGTGAAGAGGAGTAATGTATAATAAGGCTGTTCAAAAGAGAGGGAAAGAAAAATGGGAAAAGGATACAGGATTAATAGACAAGAAAAGGAGAAAACGAAAAGAAAGGAAGGGAAAAGAGGGAATGGAAGTTCAAAGAGTTTAGGGACTTGGTTCCCTATACTATACAGAGGAGTAGAACAAAGGTTGCCGGTTCTATTAGTCTTTTTCAGTGTTGCTCCCGAAGTTGCTCCTGAAGTTGCATTCACCACTATTCTTATTATGGAAATGGAAAGGATTTGAAATGAATTTTCTGAGATCAAATCAGATAGTAGATTGGAGTCTTAGGGTGGCATCAAGGCAAAGGAATTAAAAAAGATAGATGTAATGCCTAAGGGTTTCTCTGGCTAGCTACCACAAAGAGCTAAGATAACTCCTGAGTTTATCAGTCAATCAACAATCAGTAAACATTTAGGCTCCTATGTGCCAGACACCATTTGAGACACTGGATATACAAAGACAAAAGTGCTTTGTGACTCTCCCTTTAAGGGGAGACAACATGTACATATATAGATATATACAAAATAGATACAAGGTGATGGTGGTGGAGAGGATGAATGCCACTTGCAGCTGAAGGGTGGAGTTGAGAAAGGCTTCATATAGAAAGAGAGTGGTGCTTTAGTTAAGTCTTAAAAGGAACCAGTGATTCCAAGAGATTAAGGTAAAGAGGGAGTGAATTCCAGGCATAGGGAATAGTCAATGCAAAGTCACTGAGATGGGAAATGAAGTGTTTATATACAAAGAACAGTAAGAAGGCCATTTTGATTATACTGTTGAGTGTGTGAAGGGGAGTAATGTATAATATGGAGGGAAAGGGAGGACGCAATAGATTGTGAATGGCTTTAAATGCCAAACAAAACTGATAGGTCATTCCCTCATCCCTATGGGGAATAGGCCACACAGGTGCTTTGGAAGGAGAGAGCAGCCTGGGCCTGGAATACCATCAGATGGCAGCAGAGAGCAGAGAATAGCCTAACAATGCAATCCAGCCATCCAGTCCAGCAACAAGTAATTCAGTGACATCACTTGACCAGCAGTTAATGCTAACTACTTTGCAAGGAGCAGGAAATGGCAGAAGGAAAGTTCCATTTGGAACATTAGCCCTGAGAATATGACTTACTTGGACTGTATCTGTTACTTATATGTTCCATACATATACCCTAGCTATATGCATTCTTTATGTGTGTGCCCGTCTCCTACACATGTTCCAAGGCCACATGTAAACCATATACATGTTCTTGCATTCACCAGTAGTGTAGGAATCTGTAGGACAATATGTCTCCTTGTCTATGGGGAAAATTTTCCTCATCATTTTGCTATACTATTTAATTAAATGTCATTTGCTTTGAACTAATTGTTCTCTTGTTGGTCTGGCAAAAGAAACACCAATGGGGGCTCATGATCTGTATTTTTCAGTGGATGCTGACCCAAGGAATGCCATCAACCTGGGGTAGCTTTTACAGGGATCACGTGTGAGTGAGGCCTAAGGTTATAAGATGAAAATTAAGAAAATAAAAAGGAAAGAAGCAGATGGAGAGAGATAAGGGAATGTACATTAGATAGTATAGTGATGAGTAATGCAGAGAAATGAGAGGGAAAAAAAAGGTGACAATTATCACTGTAATTCTTCAGATGTAAGGTGCTACCCATTAAATGGTGTAGTGAAAGAGAAAATTGACTGTGGTTTGTTTTTGGTGGTTACAGTAGTCAATGAATAGACTACATAGGCAACAGACAGATATGCTTATAGATGTTAATATGTATGTGGGTTTTCACAATTCTCAGAAACTATCAGCTGTCATTCATATTGACCAGGATTATACAACATCCTCAACAAATGATCATCCAGCCTTCAATTGAAGACCTACAAGGTAGGGGCATCCCTGATCTCCAGAGGGCCCATTCCATTTTTGGATACCTTTAGTAGTTAGGAAGCTCTCCCTTATATCCAGCCTAAATCTGCCTCCCCATAACTTTCACCCATTGTTTCTAATGGGGACAAGCATAGAACATCTAATCTATATGTCAATTGACAGCCCTTCAATATTTGAATGCAGCAATCTTGTGTGCCCCACTCTCCCATCCCCTTGACAAATTGTCTCTTCTCCAGGCTTGTTGTTCAGTCATGCCTGACTCTTTGTGACTACATTTAGGGTTTTCTTGGCAAAGATACTGGAATGGTTTGCCATTTCCTTCTCCAGTTCATTTTACAGATGAGGAAACTGAGGTAAACAGGGTGAAGTGACTTGCTGAGGGTCACACAGCTAGTAAGTGTCTGAGGCCAGATTTGAACTCAGAAAGATGAGTCTTCCTGACTCCAGGCCTGGCACTTGATCCACTGTGCCACCTAGCTACCCCAGGCTAGACATGCCAATTTCCTTCCATCAATGCTGTCTGATGATCTCAAGTCTCTTATCCACTCTGGCTGATTCTCTTCATCTCTAACAATGACCTTCCTAAACGGTAGTTTCCAGAATTGAACAGAAGATTCCAGTTGTGGTCTGACCAGGGCGGAAGACAGTGAGACCATCACCTTCCTGATTCTGGATGCTGTAATACTTCAATGAATCTGAGTGAAGAGCAGATCACAACCCATGACTTTTCATCCTTTGCAAATTTCTTCCTTGCTGTCCCATAAACCCTCCAAATTTCACTGGCACTAGTGTAGCACTCAGACTATTCATCTGTTGTCCCTTGTTTTCAAAGCACGATTAGCCAGCTTTCCTTTCTAGTCATGTTTCCTCAGTGATATGCCTTATGTGACTTCCTGAAATATATTTCAGGCTACTTGTGCCCATCATGGATCTCTCCATTACCTTTTAGGTTGCCCAGAACTTTGATTCTTTGGAGATCATGGTTTCCCAAAATTCGCAACCATCTTTTTGTCAAAAAGATGCCCTTTTGCTCTGGGCAGGAGTTTGGGATCATTTCAACTTTCAAACACAACCTAATCTACTCTCTTCTCCCTATTTAACCCTGTACCTAAATCATTGTACATCTGTAGCACATGTTTTGAGTATACACACTGATTTACCAACTCAATGAACTAGCCATCGAACTGCATGTCATAATTTGGACAATAGGCTGGGTAAGCACTTAGTAAATGTTAATTGATTGATTAGCTGATTACTTTCCTTTTTTTTTTTTTGCAAGGGGGAAGGCAATAAGGGTCAAGTGACTTGAAAATTTGTAACTTAAGTGACTGAGGTCAAATTTGAACTCAGGTCCTCCTCCTTACTTCAGGGCTAGTGCTCTATCTGCTACACCACATAGCTGTCCCATAGATGCCTCCATAACTGCTAACTTTCACGCTGGGTCCCAGATCTCTTCTTCTGCTCCTAACAAATGAAAAAGCATACATTCTAGAAGCAACCAACACTGCTGATAGTTGCAGGCTGGACTCAAGTGGACCACGATTGCTAGAACTACCAAGTGGACCACGATTGCTAGAACTACCAAGTGGACCACGATTGCTAGAACTACCAAGTGGACCATGATTGCTAGAACTTCCCATTATTTTATACTTAATAAGTAAAAGAAGAAAATATGGTACTGCTATCAAAAGGTACCAATCACAGGTGGAGAAATTCTGGCATCTGCAGGCACATGAACCTTCCCATATACTTATAGGGCATGAGAAAAGGCACATTAGGACTGGCATGTTATCCTCCGTGCCATATGGCTGCACTGTGTGACTTCCCCAATCACAGTTGGCTGCTCCTGCTGACACTTCCCATTTCTCCCCTTCTTGCCCCCTCCACCTTTACCTCGTGGAAGAGGGAAGAAGAAGGGGAGGGGAGGAGCCTGCCCTGCCATCAGCATTCTACCCTGTGACTGGTGACATATATAGATAGAACCACTGGAACCTGTGCGGATACATCCCACTCCCTCTTGGACAAGCTACCTGCCCCTTCTAGCAGTGAATGAAAAATAATAGGAATACCAAGGCCTTTAGTGCAATCCAAAACAAAGCACAGAGAATGTATCAGGAATATTGCTAGGGTGCCTTCCTGTTCAGCAACTCACAGAATCATTGAATCAGAATCCAGTAACTGATTTTCTTGACTTCAAAACTAAATTTGCTTTTTACAACTGCTACTTGTTGTTCCAAGTTCTCCCTTCTGTGAACAAATTTAATTCCTTTTCCACTTGACAGATGTTAAAAATACTTGATGATGGCCTATTTCCTCCTACCTCTTCTCCACAGTCTACATTCCCAGTTCTTTGAATGAGTTCTCAACTCCTAATCACTCTTTTTCTCTCCTACCAGTAATCACAGCCTAACACCAACACTGCATCTACACAGTTGTATCACTAACTGTAACCTACACCCAGAGCTGAAGCTCTGTAAACATGGACTAGTTTCATTTTGGGAGCCTTCTCACTAATCATGCTATTTGGCTTGTTCCTGTGACCTGGGTTTGCACTAGGAATGTCAAAATTGGACTCTTTCCTGTATCTCTTTATCAAAAAGAAAAGGGCTCTTGGTTCCCTTAGAAGCACTTAGGGTTACAGGGCATCACATATGGGAAAGCTTTTATTTAATCCATCAGAAAAATGCAATCTACTCATACCCAAGTCCAGAAACAGTCAAGACAATCCATCTTCCCTCTCTGGTGAGCCCCATTTCCCCAGGGACCTATACAGTTTTCCAGACACATAATACTATGCTGGGGAATAACACTCTCATGATCAAAAGGAAAGAATTCAAAGCTGCTAAGAAGGTGAGGTAAGCAATTCGTCCCTTCTGGGACAGTGAGTCCCACCTTCCGGGTACTTATATAGCCTTCCCAACTTAGAATACTCCTTTGATTACGTTCCCACAACTGGGGAAAGCACTTAGGATCACTAGAGAATTCAGGATTGCTAAGGAGTCAAATAACCCACTCTTACAGTGAGCCCCATCTTCCAGGTCCTTCTTTACCCCTCCCAACTTATAATGTTAACCTATATGAGGCCCCTGTAACTGGGGAAAGCAAGTGGTTCACTGAGTCACTTAGCTTGACCTAGGTACTCCTTGAAGCTTGACTGCTCCCTTCATCAACTGCCAACCCAGGATTCACTACCAACCGGAAAGAGGTTATAATGATATTCCAGTCTAATCATTACTGTGTAGCCTAAGGGTGGGGAACCTGTAGCGTCGAGGCCACATGTGGCCCTCTAGGTCCACGGGTGCAGCCCTCCGACTGAATCCAAACTTCACAGAACAAATTCCCTTAATAAAAAGATTTGTTCTGTAAAACTTGGACTCAGTCAAAAGGCCACACCCAAGGACCTAGAAGGCCACGTGTGGCCCGGAGGCTGTAGGTTCCCCACCCCTAGTAGCCTCTTGGGCCACAATGCTCAGCTTCTTCCGCTGTTGAGGAGGTTGGTTCCTAATCATTCACAGGTGATCTGTGATGGATACACACACTAGGGCACTATTCCCAGATCTAACCAGGTTAATTGAGGACCATTTCCCACCTTAGGTATTCAGAGGTCCAGCATCCAGACTGTGAACATGTGGGATGCTTCAAACCACACACAGTACCAAGCCTCTCTGAAATCCTAGAGGATGGTGGTCTTGAGCTTGCAGTGCATTGTGGAGTCTGTAGGCAAAGTCTAAGAGGTACAACTAGGTAATTTGTCATTGCAAGTTATATTTTCTTGTGGAAGACACTTGGTGAGTTAGCTCTTTTTTTTTTTTTAGGTAATTGGGGTTAAGTGACTTGCCCAGGGTCACACAGATGAGTTAGCTCTTTAGCCTAATCTATTAGAATTTCCTCTGCCACTATCATGGCTACTCATTCCTTAGCTTCCTCCCTTCACAATCAGGCCTTTACTAGCCCAATCTGAGAGATTTTCTGTCTCTCTATAAACAGGGCCTCCCATCCTGCTGATGGACCCTGTCCTCTCCCATTCAATAAACGTTAGTGGTTCCCCACTGACCCTAGGTTAAAATAGAGACCTCCCTGTTTATCTTTTAAAGCCTTTCATAATCTATTCCTAACTCGTATTTCCAACCTCATTTTACATTATTTGCCTTTCTGCTCCACAATACAGCTAAATTAGCCCTCTCCCTCTTCTCAAGTAGAGCTCTTTTTTCCCATCTCTGAACCTTCGCCTAGAATTTACTCTCTTTTCATGTCTACTTCATAAAATCCCTCCCTTCTTTCAAGCAGCTGCTCAAGCACTTTTTCCCTGAAGCCTTTCCTGAACCCTGTCCCTCACCCCCCCCATACTACCTTGTATTTAAAGTACCTGGGATTTCTTTGTATTTATTCTACACACACACACACACACACACACACACACACACACACATTTGTCTCCTCTAGCTCTCCTGGAGAGCAGGGATTGTTTCATTTTTTGCATTTGTATCCCTAGCACCTAGCATAAGTACCATGATGATAGGAGGTGATTAATTCATGTTTTGTTGCTTGATTGAAAGGATGCCTAGAACATTTCCCACAAACCCCCAGCTGTGCTTATATCACTTGGAAATTAGATCTTCCTCCTAGAACCATTCCTGCCCATCCCTCAGGCAGGTAGGTGGTACAGTGGATAAAATGAAGCACATGTAGTCAGGAAGACCAAAAAATAAATCCTGTCTCAAATACTTAGTAGCTTTGTAATCCTGGGCAAATCACTCAACCTCTGTCTGCTTCAGTTTCTTCACTGTAAAATAGGGATGAGAATAGCATTTACTTCATTGGGTTATGAGGATCAAATGAGATATTATATAAAGCACTTTGCAATCCTCAAAGTATTATATAAATGTTGTTGTTGTTGTTATCATCATTATTGTTATTGCCTGGTCCACCCAAATTCCAGGGAGCAGATAGACCAGGTTGAAAACAAGGGCTAGATAGGTGATCTGAAGCCTTTGCCGTTTGTCTATATCCTTTATCTGAACTCCTTAATGTGACTTCCATGGTACGGCACTTCTAATCTCAGATGCCCCTCTTCCAGATTGCCCAGCAAAATCAGTTGTCAAAAAGCCTTGGTGGCTTTCCCCTCCCCTCAGGTGACAAGGTCTTTTATCACTGGAGTCGGGACAGAGATTCTCTGGGAAGTACAGCAGCCACTCATGGGCTTTTACTGTGTTAGGTATTTGGGCCATTGTAGAAAATCCTAAATGAGAGCCCTTCCCTCACAGATTAATCTGATATAATTCTTTGAGAAGCTCCCTGAGCTCATAAGAGAATAAAAGATCTCATTTTCCATGGTGAGAAATGGGCAGGGGGAATAAAACTGGGGCAGAGGGGCCTTTTTGGGGTCAAATACCTAGGTGATAGAAAAGGGAGAAAGTTGTCCTTTAATGGGGACTGGATGTTTTCGCTCCAATGCCTGTGGCCTCCCACAGCATATGGGCTCCTACACTCATGTTGCCTGCATGTGTCCAATCTGGCCATTGGACTATCACTGGTATGTGGTCAGGCAGCTTTTAAAGACCCCTGTGGTGACCCAAAGGGCAATGCTCCAAAGACCAGGAAGAAGGGAAAGGAATCAAGATTCCCTGGGCTCATTTTTTGCAACCCATTCAGTTGAGCTGTTGCTATGATTTTTCCCCCTGCTCCGGATCTTGGCCAGGAGAAGGAATGTGGACTGTCTGGAGGAACTGTGTACCTTGGCCAGGGTACCCAGCTCTCAGTGGGTCCTGCCAGGGATGGCATGCCCCTTCGCTGGGGAACAGAGGGGCTCTGAGACATATAGCTTGGGTAATTTGGTCCCTAGCCTGCCACTCAAACGAGGTATTTCCTGAGTCTGTAAAATCAGCCATTTTGTGCTGGGGAACTGCCACGCAGGCCTAGCTTAGCTGAGGAGGGGGTGGGGAGGATGCTGGCAGTGTTCCTCAAGGACAAAGAAGGACAGAGGAGCCAAGCCTCTTTGGCTCACTAAACTAGCCAATCACTAGGCAGTATTCACCCGAGCTCCTAGTTGTTTCTAGGAAGCTCTGGCCTACTGCTGCTGATTGTGGTAGTCCCCTCCTCCTCCCCACAACAACTCCTCCTTCCTCCTCCAGCAGGGCCTGGCCTGCCCGTTTCTCCTCCTCTAGCTCCTAGTGGTTGCTGTCCAACCCCCTTCCTCCCAGCCCTTCCATTCCCTACCCCCACCCCCACCCCCTCGACCGGAAGTCTTTCCACTCCCAGTCCTCCGGAAGTCCCTCATATTAGATTACAGTCACCTTCCTTTTAAAATGTCCGCAGTCATACGCCGGATCTTTAGAGATGTCCCAAAATCTTTTTAATCACCTCTGATTCTCCTGAGCCCTTAGGAGATCCAAAAATCAGACAGACAATGAAGCAAAATTTCCCCCTGGTAAATGGGGGACAAAAATACAAACGGTATTTTTTCCAATGCGGTAGTATCTTCCCATCCATGAGAAATAGATTTAGAGCTGGAAGGGAAACTGAGGCCATTTAGTCCAATCTTCTCATTTTACAGAGGAGGAAATGAGGCCAAAGTGATTTGCCGAAGGTCATAAATAGGCTCAGAGATATAAAGTTAGAGGAATAGTGAAAAAGCATTTATTAAGCACTCAACCCTGGGGGGATACCAAGAAAGGCAAAAACACGGTTCCTGTCCTCAAAAAAACCCCAAACCTCATGTTTTAACTGGGGAGACAGCCTCTAAATAACTAGGTACATAGAAGATATAAACAGTGTAAATGGGAGGTGATCTCAGAGGAAAGCCACTAAAGTTAGCAGAGGAGGAAAAGGGACCAAAAAGGACCCCAGTAGGAAGGTGGGATTGTAGCTGAGACTTGAAGGAAGCCAAGAAAGCCAGAATTCCAAGCAGGAGTGGGGAGTCATGTCTGAAGACCGGCAAAAAGGCTTGTGTAGTAGGAATGTACTGTGGAGATGACTAAAGTAAAAAGAATGGTTAGCTAGGAAAGGTTTCAAGGCCAGAGGATTTTGTTTTTGGCCCTCTAGGTACGTGGGTGCGGCCTTTTAACTTGAGTCCAAGTTTACAGAACAAATCTTTTTAATAAGAGGATTTGTTCTGTGAAGTTTGGATTCAGTCAAAGGGTTGCACCTGAGGACCGAGAGGGCCATAAGTGGACTTGAGGCCGCAAGTTCCCCACTCCTGGTTCAGGGGAAAAGAGAAGTTCAGTTTTGGACATGTATTTAAGATGTCTACAGGACATTGAGTTTTAGATGTTGGAGGATACAAGATGTTGGAGCTGTGTTTTGCATGACCACATGAATTAAAAGCATCCTATTGCTTACTTTCTCAATAGGTAGGGGAGAGGCTGGAAGAAGGAAGAGAATTTGGAAATGGTGGCTAGGGATGCCATGTCATAAGAAGGGAGCCAAAAGATTAGAGAGTGTAGAAAAGGAAAAAGTTTTTTAAGATAGGAAGACACTTCACAGGCTGTCTGTTCTAATCCCTTCATTAAAAAAAAAATATGGTGGCTAGGTACAACAATATGAAGATCTCTTTCTTTTTTTTTTTTTTTTGGTTAGGCAATGGGGTTAAGTGACTTGCCCAGGGTCACACAGCTAGTAAGTGTTATCTGTCTGAGGCCATATTTGAACTCAGGTCCTCCTGAATCCAGGGCCAGTGCTCTATCCACTGCACCACCTAGCTGCCCTGAAGATCTCTTTCTGCCTGCACCTTGTATCTATCCCCTCTCAGAATTTAGGTAACATGCATCATAGGTCCTCTGGAGACATGTGCACAGAGGTCATCAGTTCAGATCATAGTTCTTAAATTTTTCAAAACTGTTTTTCTGTGCAATGTTACTGTCTTTGTATGCTTTGTTCTCCTGGTTCTGCTCACTTTACTGTCACTTTATACAACCCAGGATTCATATACCATAATTTATTCGGCTGCTCTCAGATTGTCCAAGAAGCCATCTAATACCCTTCCCCCTTGAACTATAGTTCTTTGCTTTTTCCCCTACATCGAACTCCCCATTTCAGGATCAGGAAGTTTGGTTTACTATTCCTTCATTGGTATTACCCTCACTTTTAACCAACTCCCTTCCTCCATCTTGGATTATTTCACTATTGAATTTGATGCATTCTTTCTTCCTTCTTCCTTCTTTTCTCCTTCCCTCCTTCCCAATCTCTCTTTCTCTTCTCTTTTTCTTTTCCCAATTTTGCCCAGGTTGGAAGTACAGCAACCACTCATGGGCCTAATCCCATTACTAATCAGCATGAAAGCTTTAATAATTTCTCACTTTCTGACCTGGCCCAGTTCTCTTTTCCTAAGGCGGCCCAGTGGTCTCTTACTCCCTGAGGCTTACCATATTGGTGCTGGACTTAGTGTGGACACTTGATCAACTTTAGCCCTATTAAAGCTCAGAACTCCTGAGCTCAATTAATACACCAGACTCAGCTCCTCCAGTGGCAGGGATTACAGGCCTGCAACACAATGACTGCCTGAGTTGTATTTCTACACCAATTTCTACAGATTGGTTTGGGGGTTTTTTGGGATGTGTGTGTGTGTTCAACCTTCCTTCATCATTTAAGTTAAGAGTAAAGTTCATCTGATGGCCTACTCCCCCCCCCTTTCCTCCACATTTATATACTCTTTTTCTCCTGCAATTATGAGAAATGGCAAGCTCAACCTCCTTCTTCCTTTTTTTTTTAACACTATTATATTTTCACCTTCCCTTCTCTGCTCCCTATTCCAACTCACAGAACAGAACCAATCCACTCCCAGACCCTTTGTTTTTCTTATTTAACCTTTTCAGTACCCTTTGAAAATATATGACTCAAAAGGGACACTTGCTTCTTCTCCCTCAATTAGAATATTATCACTATATCAACATTCAGCTCCTTTTGATTGCTTAATAAGCAATCCCCTTAATAAAAGGATTTGTTCCATGAAGTTTGGATTTAGTCAAAGGCCACATGTGGTCTCAAGGCCATAGGTTCCCCACCCCTGGCTTACATTAATGTACTTTTCTATTCCTCTATTCCATTAAAGGCCGTTTTTCCTCCATGACTCACAGGCCATCTGGTCTGACTACCCCCCTCCCATTTTCCAGAATAGGAAACTGAGTCCTAGAGATATTAAGTCTTTTGGCTAATGTCACACAAGTAATAAATATCAGAGATGGGATCTGAACATAGAGCCTTTGACTCTGACTTCCACTGAACACACTGCCTTTATGTTGTATAAAATAATTCCTCAATGCTTTTGAAATTGTGTAACCTCCAGCATGGCTTTTCTCTTTGTCATTGGTCTGGTCAGGTTGCTCTTCCCACAATCATCATGGGTATTCTTTAAAATTCTTCATGTTATTTAAAATTCTTCTTATAACAACAGATACTGAAATCATAGGGTCCAAATGTAACGGTTCCTCTTTAGATCATTATAGAAATATTGACAAATTTGTTCCATTTTCCATCTATTTGTCATTCTGTCAATCACATCTACAAATGCTCTTGGGATTAAGTGTGTCAATTGGGTCTTGCATCAAGCTTCAGGATGTCTGATTTTGCTTTCAATTAAAAAAAGTTTGGAATAGCTGCTGTGGATAGTCAGATAGTCAAGTGGAAAACAACAAAGGCATTGTCGTGCAGTGACCCCAGGTGAGATTAGATAGCATAAATTTGTATTGGACCCAGTAACCAGTCATGTGTCCTCCTCCAGCTGAGACCTACTGGCACCGAATGGTAGTGGGAGCAGAGGAAGTGGATATGGGAATGAGGGTATGACCACCATGGGTAGTAAGTGATAAGGCAAGGAGGGAAAAGATGTGAAAGTCAAGGACAGCACATCATTGAACCAGTTAATTAAAAGGCCAAGTGAAGAAAGCGAGGGCAGAGTAGGGGTGAGCATCTAGACAAGTAGGGAGGTGTACAGTGATTGGAGGCTGTAGTGATGATGAAGGAATCAGGCAGAGGGAGACATAAAAAATAACAGGTTGTGGTCTGAGGGAGGAATTTCAGAATCCTGGCCTGTGGAGGTGGAAGAACACTTATAAAAGATGATGAGATACAGATCCCTGTCTGTGGCTGAGTTGGAGGTCACAGGAACTGAGGAGGCTGATAAACTAGGAGGCCAAGGTGTTTGAGGGGAAATCAGCATGGATATTGAAGTCTCCCAGTATGAAGTCACAAGTTGGAGTCCAGGAAAACTGTGAGCCAAGTAGGAAAAGAGAGATGAGGACCTCAGGGTTGATAGTCAATTGGAACCAGGATCTAGATAGGGGGATGTAGGAGTAAGTAGTAAAGAACAAAAAAGGAGTGGTTGCTAAGTGACATAAGGAAGGAAACAAGCATTTATTAGGCACCTACCATGTGCTAGGCATTGCATTCCATAATTTTACAAATATTATCTCATTTGATCCTCAAAACAATCCTGGGAGGTAGGTGCTATTATTATCTGCATTTTATAATTGAGCAAACTGAGATTAAGTGGTTTGCCTAGAGAAATACAGCTCCTGTCTGAGGCCATATTTGGACTCAAATCTTCAGGTCTTGACTCCTGGAGTCTTCCTGACTCCAGGCCCAGCCCTCTATCTGCTGTATTACCTAGAGGTCTCTAGGTGGCAGAGAGAGGGCCTGGAAGTGGCATTGAGGACCATGGAGTATGTCCACTTTTCCTCTTGGCTCAGCATGACTGAGGCATGATAGAAGGTAATAACCAATACTTGAGAGGATAAGCAGGGAGGCAGTGTCCTCTGGGGGGAGTCAAGTTTTTCATGATTGTGAGAGGATGGGAGCAGCCTCAGAGGCAAAGGTCTAAGATGAGAGGGAGTCCATTAATTATAGACCAGGGCTTGCAGAGAGCACAGTGGAAGGGGTGGTCACAATGGGATAGGGACTTTGGAGGGGTAGGGCTGATGTGGATGGAGATGTGGGACTGAGCAATGGTAGTGGGAGAAGGAGGTTTTCATCTAGCCAGCCTGTGACTCTGAATTACAGGGTTAGGTGAGCAGTGCACATTAGTGTTTGCTAGCCATAGAACAAGGAAGTACCCTTTGATGGGGGCTCCCACCCCAAAGAGTTCATGGGATGCTACAGGGCAGTAGCACTGTATTCTTTCCCAAACACCAGGAAAGAAGGAAGATTAATAGAGTAAAAATCCAATAATTGGAACCCCAGGGGCTTGGCTAACTTCACATTCAGCAAATCACTTTCTGTGCCTCATCTCCAAAACATAGGGGGATGATTGATGTAGTCACAAAGTATCCTTCATATGGAGTATGCACTTGGTTCCTGGTTGGGCCAGGAGGAATGTTTTATGTTACCAAGTGGCCTGGCATCTGAGGCTCTGGTCCAGAATGGGGACTTTTTTGCTCTTCCTAGTAAGCAATAGTATCTTTCTCCTCATCCTCCTCCCAGCTAGTAGGGGAGGTCTGTTCTTGATTTCAGAATGGTTGAATAAATTGGAGAAAATGAATGTAATGGAATATTGTTGTGTTGTAACAAATGGAAGTGAGTTGCATATGATATGGATATTCTCTATTGCTTCCAGGACCAAATACAAAATCCTCTATTTAGCTTTCAAAGTTCTTCATAAGCTGTTCCCTCTGTACCTTTCCAGTCTTCTTACACCTTACTCCTTTCCATATACTCT
Organism: Phascolarctos cinereus; assembly: GCF_003287225.1. Classification (NCBI taxonomy): domain Eukaryota; kingdom Metazoa; phylum Chordata; class Mammalia; order Diprotodontia; family Phascolarctidae; genus Phascolarctos; species Phascolarctos cinereus. The sequence continues at coordinate 50,827,267 of NW_027556291.1, forward strand.
ACTGCCCAGTTACACGGACCTTGGTGTTCCTAACACCTTGTCTCCCAGCTCCATATCTTTTCACTGGTGGTGTGACGTGCGTGGAATGCCCTCTTTCCTCACTTCCATCTCCGGGCTTCCTTCAAGTCTCAGCTAAAATCCCACCTTCTTCAGGAGGCCTTTCTTGGCCCCACTTATCACACTATGCCTTCTCTCTGAGAATACCTTCCGTTTACACTGTGTGTATCTTGTTTGAACAATTTTTTGCATGAAGTCTGTCTCACCCATTAGAATGTCCCCTCCTTAAGGGCAGGGACTGTGATTTTGTCTTTCTTTGTCTCCTCATAGCTTAGCATAATATTTGGCACATAGCAAGTACTTAATAAATCCTTGTTGACTGACTGGTATGAAATGATGTAGAGAAAAGAAAGTAGAACCAGGGAGATGATATACACAATAACTACAATAAAGTAAATGAAAACCCCACTAAAAGGCATCAGAACTCAGATTAAATGTGAAGTCTTGGTTCCAGGGGACAAGGGATGAAACACACTTCTTCCTCTAGGTCAGGGGTGGGGAATCTGCAGACTTGAGGCCACATGTGGCCCTCTAGGTCCTCAAGTGCAGCCTTTTGATTGAATCCAAACTTTACAGAACAAATCCCCTTAATAAAAGGATTTGTTCTATAAAACTTGGACTCAGTCAAAAAGGCTGTACCCAAGGACCTAGAAGGCCACATGTGGCCTCAAGGCCACAGGTTCCCCACCCCTGCTCTAGGTAGAGAGGTGGTGGGCTACAGGTAGCTCAATGAATTAGTTGATTTTGCTTAACCAGGATTCCTTGTTACCAGGTAGAGTTATATGCGGGGAGAGGGGAAGGCTATATTTGAAAGCAACTGAGGTGTATGTAAAAAAAACAAAAGGCATCAGTAAAACTTAAAAAAAAGAAAAAGGAGCCAGACTAAATGTAAACATTAGGGAAAATGAAAAGGCAGAGTTAAAAAAAATCAATAAGCAAGAGGAAGCCTGGAGACCATTTACAAACACCTTATCTGAAACCCATGAAAAATATATGCTGAGGGTCAAAACCATCAGGCCCTTGGAAAAATAAAAAAATTCAGCATGGTTAACTGTACAGGTCAGAGAGATAATTATTGTAAGACACAAAAGTCATCTTTCAAAAAACAAGAATGGAAAGGCCTGGAGTGGCTCAGGGAAGCTCAGTAAACAAGGCAGGCCAAATACTAGCTAGGAAATGGGTTGGCCAAGGGAGAATTTAAAAAGTAGCTTCAAAAAAAGTTTTTTTTTTTTATCATGAACTTAAATATCAACAAAGACAAATATTTTAATATGCAAAGAACATAAAAGAAACTGTGACTTGTTAATGCATAGATTTTTAAAAATTGTTTTTTAAACATGTATTTTAAAATTTTATTTAAAATTAAATTTGTATTTTAAATTAATTGTAAATTGTAAATTAAATTATAAAATTAAAATTGTATTTTAAATTTAATACAATAGTAATAAAATGGCTCTCCTTATCCATATTCCCTTCTGAACTTTCCCATTGATGAGCAGCTTTCTGAGGACTCTGAAAATTAAATCACCTGTCTAATAAACAGGAGATTTTGGTGCTTAGGGGAGCACCCTAGACAGGCAGCATGACAAAGTAGCTTCCTGCTAGACTTGCAGTCAGGAAGAATGGGCTTCAAATCCCATTTTTTTTTTTTGTGAGGCAGTTGGGGTTAAGTGACTTGCCCAGCATCACACAGGTAGTGAGTGTTATCTGTTTGAGGCTGGATGTGGATTCAGGTCCTCCTGACTCCAGGGCCATGCTCTATCTACTGTGCCCTCCAGCTGCCTCCAAATCCCACTTCTTACAGTTGCTGTGTGACCTTGGGCAAATCACTTCCCCTCCCTGGGCCTCAGTTTCCTCCTCTGTAAAATGAGGGAGTTGGACTAGATCTCCTCCAGCTCTAGATCTAAGATTGAATAAGGCCAGTTAGAGGTTCCTTTTGAAAAAATTAAATTGTGCTTTTTTTCATTTAATGAGTATTTCTTTTTTCTCACCTCTCTACACCTCTGTGGCATGGGGAGGAACCTTACATAGTCTAGCAGAACAAATTCCCACGTTGGCCAAATCCAAAAATGTGTCTCTCTTTCTGCACATGGCTATCCCCTTTCTCTCAGGGGTTAGCAATTCTTCATTGTTGGTCTTCTGGAATCATGGTTGATTATTGTGTTGATTGAAGAGCTTAAGTTCAGAATTGTTTGTCTTCATGTTGTTGGCATATTATAAATTGTTCTCCTGGTTCTGCTCACTCCATTCTGCATCAGTTCACTGAAGCCTTCCCAATCTTCTCTGAAACTATCCCCTTTGTCATTTTTTACAGAACTAATAGTATCCCATTACATTCATATACTATAATTTTTAAAATAGTTTTTCAAATAATGCAAATCCTCCTCCCCCTACTTCCCTCATTGAAAAAGAGAGAAAAACAAAACTCTTATAATGAATATGCATAGTCAAGCAAGACAAATTCTAGCATTGGCCATGTCCAAAAAATATGTGTCTCAATCTGCACCCTGAGTCCATTACATAACCTCTCTTAGGAGGTAAGTAGTATGTGTCATCACGAGTCCTCTGGTATAGTGGCTGGGCATTGCTTTGATCAGAGTTCTTAAGAATTTTAAAGTTATCTTTACAATGTTGTTATTATTTTACAAATTGTTCTCCTAGTTCTGCTTACTTCACTCTTCATCAATTCATACAGGTCTTCTCAGGTTTCTCTAAAGCTGTTCCCTTCATTATTTCTCTCAGTACAATAGTATTCTATCACATTCATATACCATTATTTATTTAGTCACTCCCCAATCAATGGGCACTCCTTTAGTTTATGGTTCTTTGCCACCATAAAAAGAGCTGCTATAAATGGTTCATATGTATATGTGTACATGTATATACACATACATATACATGTGTGTATATACATATGCATACATACATATACACACACACAAACATATATATATGTATATACATATGTATATATATATATATACATATGTATATATATATATATTTATATATGCCTTTTTCCTCTTTCTTTGATCTCTTTCGGGGACAGGCCTAATAGTATACTGCTGGATCAAAGGATATGTGCAGTTTAGTAACTGTTGGGACATAGTTCCAGATGGCTTTCCAGAATGGCTAGAACTTGTAGCTGCAATAACAGTGCATTAATACACCTGTTTTCTCCCATCTCTTCCAAGAGTTGTCATTTACCTGTTTTTGTCAATTGTGCTGATCTGATGGGTGTGAGGGATAAGTTTGGAGTTGCTTTAATTTGCATTTCTCTAATTATTAACAATTTGGAGCTTCCCTTGAGAACTTTCTGGTCATATTCTTTGATCAATTTTTATTTGGGGAATGGCTCTTCCAACAAAGAGTGCTTGAAATAATTAGAGAAAAAATCCAAACACAGAATGGGAGTGGGGTGAGTAATCACTCCATTATGTTCAATTTCAAACAAGTACTCAATTAAATTCAACAAATATTTCAAGCATTGAAAAGAGAGAAGCAGTGTGGTATAATGGGTAGAGCACTGAACTTGGAGTCAGAAGACTTGGCCTTGAATCCTGCTTTGGACTCTTACCCAGTTGGCTGTATGAGCCTGGGCAAATTTCTTTACCTCTCTGGGTCTCATTTTCCTTGTCTGTAAAATAAGTTGGAGTTGGAATTGATATCCCTTGAGGTTCCTTTTAATTCAGGATGCGTGATCTATGAAAACAGCATGAAAAATAAAGCCCAGAATTACTTTGTGGGAGCACTAGCACTGTGGCAGTTTTAAGAGACTGTGTAATTCTGGAAATAGATATTCCGATGAAGACACTGTGTAGGAGCAGGGCAGCAAATCACAAGATCATAGAGCCAGAGCTTGTCCAACCCCCTGATTTTATAGCTGAGGAAACCGAACCCAGAGAAGGGAAGTGACTTGCCCAAGGACCTATAGGTCCAAAGTTGTAAGTGAGTCCAAAGGACCCAGAGTTTCAAAGACAGGATTATAGGCTTATGATCACTATCACAGAACTAGATCTGGAAGATTCTCCGATTTCAGGGTTACCTTGCACAGATGTGTTTTGAGGACCAAAACAGTTACAATGTGGAACTACTATGGATTTTGGGAAAACTTTTTCCTTTTCATGATTGCTTTTCTCCTTTCCAGTTTTTCTCTCCTCCTCTCCTCTCCCCGTCCCCCCCCCCTTGGCCTAGTTATGGCTCCCTCACTGGGCCTCTCTTTTTGGTTTGGTGTTTTTCAAAATAAAGCTCTCTGGAAGACTCAGGGGGTAGTTTGAACTAGGGTGACTTAGCAGCCCCACAATTTTTCATCCTAAGTTTAGAGTCAGGAAGATTTCACAACACACTAGCTCTGCCAAAGTTTAAGGGAGGGGGTGTTGCTGCAGTCAGCTCATTCATTGGTTTATGTTGGGGTGGAAGGAAAGGGAGAGAAGGGTTGGGAAGGAATGAACGGAAATTAAGCCTCTTAGCCAAGTGGGCGGGGGAATTGTGGTTCTAGCTTAGGTGAGCCTGCCCTCTGGTGGTCATACTTGGGAAGTGCAGCCGGGGAATCTAACAACACTTGCATTAAAAATGATGGTACTCACAGTAACAGCCACATTGTGTGATGATTGACTTTGATAGACTTAGCTCTTCTCAATAATGCAAGGATCTAAGACAGTTCCAAAAGTCTCATGATGGAAAATACTATCCACATCCAGAAAAAGAACCATGGAGTCTGAATGCAGATCGAAGTGTACTATTTGTTTTTTTTTTCCTTCTGTTTTGTTTCTTCTTTCTTGTGGTTCCTTCTATTGGTTCTGATTCTTCTTTATAACATGACTAATGTGAAAATATGTTTAATAGGAATGTATATTTAGAATCCATATCAGATTGCATGCCATCTTGGGGAGGGAGGTGAGGGGGGAGGGGGAGAAAATTTAAAACTCAAAAGCTTATGGAAGTGAATGTTGAAAACTAAAATCAATTAATTAATTTTTTCAAAAAATTTTAAAAAATGATCTAGAAAAGGAAAAAAGTGATAGTACTCTAATAAGAAAAAGGGAAAATTCTACAAATGGCATATATTATCAACATTATATCATTTATAATTCAGAGCACCCATGCAAAAATATCCTTTCTCCCTCTTGCCTCCTTGATACAAATAAGCATGGTCAGAGACATAATTAGGCATTATGGTGCCAAGGGGTAAATTTATTTATACTTGGTCAGAGAGTCCTGCTTAGACCCCTCCACTGGCCAACAACCTTTAACCTTGGAGGAGGTAGGGGTCCCAAGAGGAGAGGGCAAGAGTTAGAGGTAGGGCCATAATGATGGGAGCTGCAAGGGTTGTGATGGTGAGGAGTGGTAGCTCAGGTCAGAGTGAGGAAGCAAGGTTCATGGTACCATGAAGAACAGGGATGGCAGAGAACCACAAGATGTAGAGATAGTGTGCCAGAAGACTTCATTGGGAAGATGCTGGCTACCCTTGGCACTCTGAGTAAAAGCCCCAGCTATCCTAATGTATCCTAATGTAGTTATGGCTCTGTCCTTGGTAAGAAGAGAGAACTGCAATTCAAATAATTCAAAGTAGGAAATTAACACAGTGCAAGAGCATTAGACCTGGAAGCTGGAGGCCCAGGCTGAAGTGTATTTAGGCTCTCTAGCAGTTGTGTAAACTTGAGCGAGTTGCTTGAGGGGGCATTTGAAGAGCAATCCTGATATAATAGAAATAGCATGTACCCTAAAGTCAAATGTTGTTGTTATTTAGTGATTCTTCAATTGTATCCAACTCTTTGTGACCTCATTTGGGGTTTTCTTGGCAAGGGTACTGGAGCGGTTTGCTATTTCTTTCTCCAGCTCATTTTATAGATGAGAAAACAGAGGCAAACAGGGTTAAGTGACTTGCGTAGGGTCATGCAGCTAGTAAGTGTCTGAGGCTGGATTTGAACTCAGGAAGATGAGTCTTCCTGACTCCAGGCTCAGCAGTCTATCCACATGGGTTCAAATCCTGGCTCTGATATTATCTGTGTGATATTGGGCAAGTCACTTAACTTCCCTGGACCCCAGTTTCTTCTCTATAAAATGAGGGGATTGGACTAGAAGATATTCCTGTAGAATATCTGTGGACCTATGAGTCTAAATCATTTTACCTCCAAGGGCCTCATATTCCTCTTCTGAAAAATGAGGAGGATGAGGGGGGGTGGGGAGGGAGGAAGAGAGAGAATTTGGAACTAAAAGTTTTTAAAACAAATGTTAAAAATTGTTTTTACATGTAACTGAGGGGAAATTAAATACTAAATAAATAAAAAAATAAGAAGGGTCAGATTAGTTGGCCTCTGGGGTCTCTTCCATCTTCTACATCTAAGAACCTATGTGTCTGTCTAAAAAGCCCTTTCCAGACTTCCCTTTTTGAAGGTGGGTTAGGTCAAGGAGCAAAGAGCGCTGGCTCTGCCTCTATCCCCTGAAGTGACAAAACCCACCCTTCTCAGCTAAATCCCAGGGAAGAGGTCCCTGTGTACTTCTGGAGAATAGTTGAGGGGAGTGGTCCAGGAAGGAACTGAGTAGTGACTACGGTTTTGGAATGTTAACCCTAAATTGTATGTTAACATATTATCCTTTCCTTGTTCAGTACTTCTTGTTCAATGTTACCTCAAATTGTTGGATGTGGAACTATGTTAAATTAATAAAGACTATTTCTGGCATACTTGTGCCTAAAATTCAGAGGACATAATTTTTTCCTTCAACAACATCCAATCATTTTGATTTCACTAAAAATGTTAATCTGAATAATTTTTTTTTTTTGGCAATTGGGGTTAAGTGACTTGCCCAGGGTCACACAGCTAGTAAGTGTCAAGTGTTTGGTCTGAGGCCGGATTTGAACTCAGGTCCTCCTGACTTTAGGGCTGGTGCTCTATCTACTGCTAAATAATAATTTTAGTAAGATCCAAAAACTTTTGTCCTGCTTTCCCCTAGGTATACCCAAGGAGTTTGAAAAATAACAAAGTATATCCAATCATATTTCTCTCACTAAAATATTTATTTGAATAATGTTTTTTAGTAAGGTATAAATGTTTCTGTCCTACATTCCTATAGCTCTACCCAAATTTCTGCCTTCCATATAATTAAGTGAATTATCACTACTCTTACTGTAAATGTGAAGCTGTTGTCCAATGACCAGAGTTGACATACAACTGGAGGAACAAAACAACATCATATTATAAATAAGGATGAGACAGGAGAAAAAATGTTAAGTATTTTATGAGTTTTGAGTGTTGATAAAGCTAGTTATCTACCTATAGGTAGGTCAGGCTGATATAATAAAAGTGACAATATTATCTAAATTAATTTACTTAGTACAGTACCAAAAAAGGGCAGCTAGGTGGCACAATATATGGAGCACTGGCCCTGGAGTCAGGAGGATCTGAGTTCAAATCCTACCTCAGACACTTACTAGCTGTGTGACCCTGGGCAAGTCACTAAACCCTGTTTACCTCAGTTCCTCACCTGTAAAATGAGCTGGATAAGGAAATGCCAAACCACTCCTGTATCTCTGCCAAGAAAACTCCAAATGGGGTCCCAGAGAATTGGACATGACTGAAATGACTCAACAACAAACAGTACAAATTAAATTCCTAAAGGAATATTTTACAGAGGTAGAAAAAAATTATAATGAGATTCATATGAAGGAAGGACAGGTCAAGAACTTCAATAATCTTTGTAATAATGAAAAAGGTGGGAATAAAGGAGGGATATCTACCCGATTTCGAACTGTACTATAAAGCAGTAATCATTAAAAGCAGAGGTACCAAATTAGCAGCCTCCAAAAGGCTAGGCAAAACTCCTGACTGAACCAGATTAAATTGTAATTAGAAAATGTTTAACAAAATAAATAAAAATACAACATAATTAATGTTAATTTGTGATTTTTCTAAGTCACTATGTGGCTGCAGGGATCTGTTTCTATTTGCATTTGACATCAATTAAAATGATGTGGTACTGGTGAAAAAAAAGAGACTGATGAGTGAACAGATTAGATACAGACAGAGAGAAGCAAACAAACACAGTAGCATGATGTTCCATAAAGCCAAAGATCCCAGTTCCTGGGAGATGGACTCACTATTTGACAAAAACTTCTGAGAAAACTGGACAGCAGTCTGGCAAAAATCAGGTTTAGACCTGCCCTTCACACCATATACCAAGACAAGCTCCAAATGGATAAATGGCCTAGATATAAAAAGTCACATCATAATCAAATTGAAGGAACGAGAAAGAGATCAATTACCTTTCAGATCTATGGATAGGGGGAGAGTTCATAACCAAACCAGGAATGAAGAAGATGACACAAAGTAATGTGGATAATTTTGGTTTTATAAAACTAAAAAATTTTGCACAGATCTAATGTCGCAAAAATCAGAAGGGAAACAGGTAACTGGGAAAAAATCTTTGCAGCAAGTTTCTCTGGTAAAGGTATCATGTCCAAGATATATAAGGGACTAATTCACACTATGAGACCTAGAACCATTCCCCAATAGATAACTGGTCAGTTCTCTAGAGAAAAAAATCCAAGCTATACAATAACCATATGAAAAATGCTTATACCCCTCAGACCAAAAAAGTTGACAAAAGAGGAAAATGACAATATTGGGACAGCAGGAAAACAAGTATATTAGTGCACTGCTGGAGGAGCTGTGAATTGGTCCAGCCACTTTTTTTTCTTTTTGCTAGGCAATGGGGTTAAGTGACTTGCCCCCCAGGGTCACACAGGGTCCAGCCATTTTGGAAAGCAATTTGGAGCCATGCCTCAAAAGTTACTAAAATGTGTATTCCCTTTGACACAGTCATAGGCCCATACCCCTCAAAAAATAGAAGGAAGAGGAATGGGACCTATATGTATAAAAATATTTGTAGCAGCTTTTTTTTTATGGTAGTCAAGAATTGGAAATTAAGAGTGTATCCTCTTGGGGAATGGCAGAACAAGCTGTGATTTCTGAATGTAGTAGAATGTTGTACCATTAGAGATGATGAAATGAAAAGTTTCAGAGGAAATTGAGAAGACTTCAATGAACTTGTGGGGAGTGAAGCAAGCAGAACTAGAAGAACAATTTATACAAGTGCAACAATATTAAAGAGATAAATAACTTCGAAAGACTTTAGACCTGATCAATGAAATGATAAATCATGACTCTTAAAGACTGAAGATGAAACACACCACTCACTTCCTGCCAGAGAGTCGATGAACTTAAAATGTAGAAGGAGACACACATTTTCAGACATGGCCAATGTGGGAACTGATTTTGCTGGACTATGCATGTGAGTATTGAGGACTTTATTCTTCAGGGTTTTTTTAACCCCAAAATGGGGGAAATGAGGGAGACAGTGAGAGGACAGATTAATAAAAGAAAAAAATATGCAATGTTCCAGACTCATAGACCCTCCCTCTGCAAAGGGGTGTATGTGTATTGTTGGGGGACAGGGGAGGTATTTTCTCATATCTCCTCTTTGGGGTGAAGCTTGTGTTTTGTAATTTGCAACATTCGTTTTTAATTGTATTGTTGGTAGGTATTCTTTCCATTTATGGCACTATGATCACTGTGTATGTTGTTTTCTTGGCTCTTGTTCATTAATTTTACCCCAGTACATGTAGGTCTTTCCATGCCTCCCCCCCCCCCCCGCAAGGCTATTGGGGTTAAGTGACTTGCCCAGGGTCACACAACTAGTAAGTGTCAAGTGTCTGAGGTCAGATTTGAACTCAGGTCCTCCTGACTCCAGGGCCAGTGCTCTATCCACTGCACCACCTAGCTGCCCCTCTATGTTTCTTTATATTCCTTGTTTCTTATGGCATAGATCTCCCAGATTCAGCAGCCTGCTCTTTATCCTGTGTGTCCTGCTGTCTCTTCAGTTCTCAACCACTACCACAATACAAACGATAAACAATGGAATGTTTAGCTGTTGCAATTATGGAGAAGGGAAAAATTCTTAGTAATTTGACAAACAGAAATGGACAAAATAGAAGACAAAGCAGAATGAATGAAAACTCAAAATGAAAGATCAGTTTTTCGAAAAGGTGCAAATACAGTTTTATCAAGGCACTACTATTCACTTTTTAGTGGAAGATATTTTCTGGAGGCAATTTTTCAAGACCTCTGACTTCTCAGTATGAAAAACGGTTTTCTGTGTTTTAAAGTCAATGAGATATTTACAGTTGCATATTTCTATGCTTTAAAAAAGTGGCCATTTCTTGTAAATGGGTGTCATTTGGCAGACCTGCATCTTTTCAGCCCCACTGCATGATATGCAGATTGAAATCAGTGACTTCACCCTGCAATGCTACCCTTAGGGTGGGTAATGATGCCAAGCCAAGTCAAGTTCAATGAATAGCCTATTGTCATCTGTATCCAACAAACATTTTCCCAGCCCAGCTAAGATTTCTAGAACACTTTATGGTTTCCAAGGTGCTTTTCTCCCAACAATCTCCTGATGGAGGGAGTGAAAGTTTTACAGATGAGAAAACTGAAGCTCAGAGAGGTCAGATAACTAATGCCAGTTCAGCACTCATGCCCCTGTGCCACGCCCTTCCCTTCCTCCTCTTACTCCTCCTCCTTCCCTTTCTCCCTCCCCTGCTCTTGTGTAGGAAGCTTGCCAAAGCAGAAACCATATGTGTTGCTAATGGATTAGCATTATTATTATAGCACATATTATTTCTGAATCTATTCCAGGCTTGGATTTTTAAGCATAGGGGTGGAGCACTGGACTTGGAGTCAGGAAGACCTGGGTTTGAATTTTGTCTCTGACATTAGCTATGGGCCCTGGGCAAGTCATTTAAATCCCTCTGTACTTCAGTTTGCTCATTTGCAAAATGAGCATCTTTGCCTTGAGTCTTTAGCTCCATCTAGTGCCCTGGTACCTAGTTCCCAACTTCACTGACCAGATTACACTCCAGAATTCAAGATAGTTTGTGGCTGTGGAGTGGGATTTTGCAGTTGAATCATATTGGGAAAGGGATGAAGAACCAACACCAAAGGATTAGGCATAAGTACAATAAAATCAGGAGTAAATAAGATGTTCAAGGGATTGGAGCTCTAGCTAACTGAATTGGAACTAAAGACTGTCAGAACTCGGAGGGCCATTAGACTTCATTTAGTTCTAGGCCCATATTTGATAGTTATCAGAGGAGGTCAAAACCACTCCACCCCATATTAGCTTGATACCTTCACGAGATGAGAACAGATATCAATCAATCAATCATAGGCTGTAAGACTAAGTGAGAAAAGTCTCTGAAAGCCATTTGGCAAAGTGTATTAAATTCAGATGAGAGCTGTAACTCTCAAGAGAAGAAATCTAAGTTATCAACAACCACGTGGAAAAATGCTCTAAACCACTAATAATTAGAGAAATGCAAATGAAAGGAACCCCAAGGTTCCTTATACCCATCAGAGTGGCAAAGTAAAAAAGGAAGATGACAGCTGTTGGAGAGGCTGAGGAGAAAACAGACACATTAATGCACTACTGGTGGAGCTATGAACTGATGTAGCCCAGCAGTGGGGAACCTGTGGCCTGGAGGACACACGTGGCCCTCCAGGTCCTCAAGTGGGGCTTTCTGATAGAATCCATACTTCACAGAACAAATAACTTTAATAAAAGGATTTGTTCTGTAAAACTTAGATTCAATCAAAAGGCTGCACCCAAGGACCTAGAAGGCCACACGTGGCTTTGAGGCCACAGGTTCCCCAACCTGATCTAGCCATTTTGGAAAGCAATTTGGAACTATGCCTCAAAAGTTACTGAGCTATGCATACCTTTTGACCCAGAAATTCACTATGCCAATATCCCAAAGAGATTAAAGAGGAAGAGGAACCATATATATGATCATGGCTTCTCTTTTTATAGTCCCAAAGAGCTGGAAACTAAGGAGGTGCTCATCAATTGGGGAGTAGCTGAACAAATTATGATATTTGAATAGAAAGGAATGCTATTTTACTAATATGTATTGGCTAATTTGATAGAAGACAAAAATGACAAATATTAGAGGGGCTGTGGAAAAATGGGGACACTAATACACTATTGGAAGAGTTGTGAACTTATCCAAACATTTTGGAGAGCGTTCTGGAATTATGCCCAAAGATATATAAAGTTGTGTTTACCCTTGACCCAGCAATACCACTATTAGATCAGTTTCCTAAGGTGATCAGGGGAAAAGGGAAAATAATCTATATGTTCTAAAATACTTATAACAGTTCTTTTGTGGTGGCAAAAAACTGGACATTGAGGGGATGCCTATCAATTAGGGAATGGCTGAACAAATTGTGGTATATGATTGTGATGGAATACTACTGTGCTATAAGAAATGATGAGCAAGTGGACTTTAGAAAAACGTGGAAAGATTTGCATGAAATTATGAAGAGTGAAATGAGCAGAACCAAGAGAACATTGTATACAGTAACAACAATATTGTTTGAAGAGTTGCTGTGAATGACTAAGCTATACTGAATCATCTGAATATTCAAATCAACAACAAAGGACCTATGAAGGAAAATGCTATCCACTTCCAGAGAAAAAGCTGATATATGTAAGTATGTATTCTATGATTTCACATACACACATATATCAAATGTTGGCCTTTTCTAGTGTGAGGTTGAGAGGGAGGGAAGGAGGGAGACAGCTCAGAACTCAAAATGTTACAATTTTTTTTAAAAGGAAAAAACTAAGGAGGTGCTCATGAATTGAGGAATAGCTGAACAAATTATGGTACTTGAATAGAAAGGAACGCTGTTGTACCATGAGAAATAATGAGAGATTCATTGAAATCTAGGAAGACTTTTATGAACCAATGCAGAGTGAAGTGAGCAGAACCAAGAGAACAATTTATGTTGTTTGTCCTTTTTTTTTTTAAGGCAATTGGGGTTAAATGACTTGCCCAGGTTCACACAGCTAGTGTCAAGTGTTTGGTCTGGGGCCGGATTTGAACTCACATGCTCATGACTTCAGGGCTGGTGCTCTATCCACTGCTCCACCTAGCTGCCCTGTTTGTCCTTCGTTTTTAAAGAGAACCAATGACCTCATGGGGTGATGTCTTGATTCCTTTGTGAATTGGGCTTAAGTGAGGCAGAGTTGCACAAAGTTATCACCCTCACTCTCTCTTCCAGTCATCCAAGTCTAGTAGCAAAACAAAAGTCAGGCTGACTGGCAATGGCCTGGAATGCAATGGATGCTCTTGGTGTCTTCAATGTCTGACCAAGCTTTAAATGCCTGCCTTAGCCACCTTCATGGCTGCTGGAACAAATTATCCTCATCCACCCCTTCCACCAGGGAAAATTGTCACATACTTGGAGTGAACACCCCAGCAACTCATGAATGGGTTTGTGACCTGTCAGTTACCCTCAGTCTGGTTTTGTCTGTCTGCCGAAGTGTGGCTGCTTCATAAACTACAGCTTCTTAGAGCCACAGGTGAGAGTTGAGTGCTAGGTAGCCACCAAGGGTGGATAAGCAGCCCTGGAAAGGCCTCTGCAAGTCCTCACGCCAAAGGTGCTAGTCCTTCTTGAATACCAATATACTCCAATAATAACACTATAACAAATAACTTGGAAAGACTTGTAAACTCTGATCAACACAATGACCAATGAACAATGATCAATGACCATGATTCTAGAAGGCCAGTGAAGAAACAAGCTACGCACCTTCTGACAGAGGCAATGGACTCAAGATGCATAATAAGACATTTTTTGACATGACCAATTTGTTCTGGAATTTGCTTTGTTTGACTGTATAGTTGTTATAAGGTTCCCCTCCCCCCAATAATAAGGGTGAGAAGGGGTGTGGGTGGGAGGAAGACAAAATCAATTTCTGATCATTGAAAATAATTATCACATCTCAAGATGGCTGAGTGAAAGCAGGGACTTGCTTGAGCTCTCCTCCAAAGCCCTCCAAATACCTGTAAAAAATGACTCTAAACAAATTCTAGAGCAGCAGAACCCACAAAAAGACAGAGTGAAACAAATTTCCAGCCCAAGACAACCTGGGTGGTTGATCAGAAAGGTTGATCACACCAGGCCGGGAGAGGAATGCAGTTCATCGTGGGCATGCAGGCAAAGACCAGGCCTCAGTGAACCTGGAGCAGGCCTCAGAGGACTGAATCACAGGCAGCTGTGGTGGTTTCCAGATTTCTCAACCAACAAACCCCAAAGACAACTTAGAAGATCAGTAAGAAAAGTCTATAACCTTGGTGAGAGAGAAGCTCAGTCCTAGCACCAGTCCCTGCCCGGCCTCGAGGTGGTGGCTGCTTCCAGAGCTTCCAGCCCACAGATTGAGGGGGAATTGAGTGGTTGATCAGAGGGGGATTGCAGGGATCTCTTTGATGGTGCTAAGGCAGAATTCTTTTGCTTTGCCTGTGCTTGGATCTGGGTTGCAGTTCTGGGTGGCGGTCCTGGGCAAGAAGGAGTACTGGCATGATGGAGCCTGTAGTGGTGGTAAAGAGAGAATCCTCCTCACAGTTCCAAGGCAGAAAAGAGTGCTTGTGGTAGCTCATAGATCAGAGTATAGGCCAGGAAAGGAGTAAACACCTCGCCCTTGATCATACCACCTCTGAGGAACTGAAAATTTACAGGCCCTAAAAGTATCTCTGAAAACAGCTGCACAAAACCACTGAAGCTTGGGACAGTACATTCTCCACACTGGAAGCAGACCCCTACCTTAACAAAGAGTTTAAAACTCAAGTAATTGGCTGGGAACATGATCAAACTATGCAAAAAAAATCAGGCCGTAGAATCTTTCTTTGGTGACAAAGAAGATCAAAACATACAACCAGAAGAAGACAACAAAGTCAAAGCTCCTATATCTAAAGCCTCCAAGAAAAATATGAATTGGTCCCAGGCCATGGAAAAGCTCAAAAAAGATTTTGAGAAGCAAGTAAGAGAAGTAGAGGAAAAACTGGGAAGAGAAATAAGAGTGATACAAGAAAATCATGAAAAATACATCAACAGCTTGCTAAAGGAGACCCCCAAAATGCTGAAGAAAATAATACCTTAAAAATAGCCTAACACAAATGGTAAAAGAGGTCCAAAAAGCCAATTTAAGAATGCCTTAAAAAGCAGAATTGACCAAATGGAAAAGGAAATCCAAAAGCTCACTGAAGAAAATACTTCCCTAAAAATTAGAATGGAGCAAAGGAAAGCTAGTGACTTTATGAGAAATCAAGACATTGTAAAACAAAACCAAAAGAATGAAAAAATAGAAGACAATGTGAAATGTCTCATTGGAAAAACAACTGACCTGGAAAATAGATCCAGGACAGAGAATTTAAAAATTATTATTGGACTATCTGAAAGCCATGATCAAAAAAAGAGCCTAGACATCATCTTTCAAGAAATTATCAAGGAAAACTGCCCTGATACTCTAGAACCAGAGGGTAATAGAAATGGAAAGAATCCACCAATCACCTCCTAAAAGAGAGATCCCCAAAGGAAAACTCCTAGGAATATTGTAGCCAAATTCCAGAGTTCTCAGGTCAAGGAGAAAATATTGCAAGCATCCAGAAAGAAACAATTATGTGGAAACATAATCAGGATGACACAAGATTTAGCAGCTTCTACATTAAGGACCAGAGGGCTTGGAATATAATATCCCAGAGATCAAAAGAGATAGGATTACAGCCAAGAATTACCTACCCTAGGGGCAGCTATGTGGTGCAGTGGATAGAGCACTGGCCCTGGAGTCAGGAGGACCTGAGTTCAAATCTGGCCTCAGATACATAACACTAGCTGTGTGACCCTGGGCAAGTCACTCAATCCCATAGCCTTGCCAAAAAAAAAAAAAAAAGAATTACCTACCCAGTAAAACTGAGTGTAATCCTTCAGTTTAAAAAATGAATATTCAGTGAAATAGAGGACTTTCAAACAGTCTTGATGAAAAGACCAGAGCTGAATAGAAAATTTGACTTTCAAATACAAGACTCAAGAGAAGCATGAAGAGGTAAACAGGAAAGAGAAATCATAGGGGACTTATTAAGGTTAAACTGTTTACATTCCTTCATGGAAAGATGATATTTGTAACTCATGAGACCTTTGTCAGTATTAGGGTAGTTGGAAGGAAAAAATTAAATGTAGATATAGATATAGATAGATAGATAGATAGATAGATAGACAGAGGTGAAATCGAAGATGAAGGGGTGATATCTGGAGAATAAAATTAAGCGGTGAGAGAGGATTACACTGGGAGAAGGAGAAAAGGAGAGGTAGAATGGAGTAAATTATATAAAAAAAAGAAAATAATTAATTGAAAAAAGAAAGATTTAAGAACTCTGATCAATACAATAACCAACCATGATTTTAGGGAACAAGGCAAATGTGGGAATTTGTTTGCTTGACTACGTATTATTGTTACAAGGGTTTTCTTTTTTTGGGGGGGGGAAGGGAGAAGGAAAGAAAATAAATGCTCACTAAATGAAAAATAAACAGTAAAATTGAAAAAAGGATAAGTGGACAGGTTGGACCATGATCCTGTGATCTCTAAGGTCCCTTCCAGTCTATAAGTAATATGACCCTATGAGCTGAAAGTTAACTAGAAAATCCTTTTTATTTCAACCTTTTCTTGTCCCAAATCTATCTAAAATATATTTGTGCTCTTTTCTGTCTTAGTGAAGATGATATACTCCTTAGTGTAGTACTTCAAATATCTGTAATGTCAACATGGGTACTCTTTTCACTGATGCAAATTGCAACTCATCCATTATTTCCTGGATTGATTTTGCTTTTATGGCCAAAGAATTCATTCTCCTGAGGCCAGCCTAGTGACGGGCTTCTCCAAACTTAGCCATGCTGGTCCTCAGAGAGCAAACACACTGGGCTAGTACTCGAAGCCTTTCTAGATTAATAGGACCTGCTAGAGCATGTACTCCAGCGGCATTAGCCTTTTAGATGAGAATTTTAATGGAGGAAGGAGAATATGCTGGACATAATTTAAACTCCACTCAATTGAGAACCTTGAAATGCCTCAGGGGTCATTATTCTGAATATTAATGAACAGCAGCCATAGAGATAGAAAGAAATTGAGTTGAATATGAGTTATGCCCGAGGTATCTTCTGGAAATTGTTTGTTTTTTAAAAACCCCATTTTTAGGTTATCTGCCTCTTCTCCCTAAACACAGAAGAAAGAAAAATATAGTAGTTAACGAGAAATGTTCCGTTAGTTGGGTTTTGGTCAATAGTCTTTTTTTTTTTTAATCATTTCCATCATGATCAACAACAAGCTCTTATTGGGTACCTACTATGTGCAGTTACTTTGTATGCTGGGCATATAGAATAGCCTAATATGTGCTCCTTATTCTGCAGGAATTTTTTTTCTAATTGTGGAAACAGGATATATTCATTCATTCATTTAATTAATAAGCATTTATTGGGCACTTACCTTGTGCCAGGTGTTGGGGATACAAAAAACAATATGAACTACAATCCCAGACTAATGATATGTAACAATGAGAAGGGGCATATCTAAGTCCTCCTCCACTAAAATCTTCTTCTGATGCCTCCTGATGGACTGAAGGCAGCCTGGGCTTCTCCAAGGTTGTGATGGTGGAACATGAAATTTTGCAAGTCCTACTATGCTGGCAAGGCTTTGCGCATGGGCCAGGCAATATATGCCTGCCCTCAAGGACCAGTCCAAATCTGGAGAGGTTACATCATTAGAAAATCGACCATTAAGGGGATGAACTTAAAAAAATTTTTTTTTGGCCATAGCACCTTATGCAGTTGTTTCCTAAGGGTGTGAACTGAATCAGTGGAGGGCGTGGCCACATTGATCAAACTTGTAATAATAAGCCAAATTAGGCTGTCAAATTAATGGTGAATATTTGAAGAGGAAAAAGATCACTAATGGCTGGGTTGGTCAGGGAAGGCTTTATGAACAGTTGGGACTTTAGTGGCTAGCTGGAGAGGAAAAAGCAGAAGGCATTCTAAGTGGGGGGCAGCAATGGGAGCAAAGGACTAGAGTCAGAAATACATGTGGTGTATTCCAGGGGTCAGAGAGCACATCTAGTTGACTGGAGGAGAAGTTTTGTGGAAGGAAGTGATAGGAGATAAAGTTGGAAACAGAAGGTTGTACAGGACCTTGAGAGCTCTGTTATTTATTCAATAAACATTTCCTAAGCACCTGTGATGTGCCAGGCACTGTGTTAAATACTGCGGATAAAAGACAGTCCCTCCTCTTAGGGAGCTCACACCTCACACCTGAGGGAGACAACATGCAAATAACCATGTGCAAACAAGATACACACAGGATAAATTGGAAATAGTCACTAGAAGGAAGGCATTAGATTTAAGGAGTGGGGGTAGGAGTGGGAAAGGCTTTCTGTTTTAGTGAGAACTTGAGGGAAGCCAGGAAAGCCAGGAAAGCCAGGCTGAGATCAGGAGGAAGAACATTCCAGGAAAAGCCAGGCTGAGATCAAGAGGAAGAGCATGCCAGGCATGGGGAGCAGCCAGTAAAAATGATGACAGTTAGAAAATGGAGTATCTTGTTGAAGTAACATGAAGGAGGTCAGTGCCATTGGATCGAAGAGTATACGGGGGAGTGTAAAGTGTAAGAAGAATGGGGTGAGGTGACGTTATGACGTTTTGAATGCCAAAAGAGAATTTTCTCTTTGATCCTGGAGGTAATGGGAACCACTGGAGATTATTGGATAGTGTGATGGTAGGAATGGTGATGTGACATAGTCAAACCTTCACTTTAGGAAGATCACTTTGCTTACTAAGTGGAGGATAGACTAGAGTGGAGAGAGATTTGAGGGAGGGTCACCAACCAGCAGGCTACTGCAATAGTCTACGTAATGATGAGTTTAAGATGTCTATGGGAAATAAGTTCAAAATGTCTAAAAGGCAGTTGGAGATGAGAGAATGGAAGTCTGAAGAGATGTTAGGGCTAGATAAGTAGATCTGAGAATCATTAGCATAGACATAAATGAAACCATAGGAGCTGATGAGATATCAAGTGAAAGAATATATACAGAGAAGGACAGAGCCTTGGGGAACACCTGTAGTTATTGGGGATGAACTGGATGAAAATCCATCAAAAGACATTGAAAAGGAGTGGTCAGATAAGGAGAATAAACAAGAGAACTAGGTGAGAGCTGGGCAAACTAGAGAGAAGAGAGTATCAAAGAGATGAGGGTGATCATCAGTGTCAAAGGCTTCAGGAGGTCGAGAAGGATGAGGATTGAGAAAAAGGTCATTAGATTTGGCCATGAAGAGAACTATGGTAACTTTGGAAAGAGCAGTTTAAATTGAATGATGAGAGGTGAGAGTAAGAGGAAAGGAGATGGGGGCACCTATTGTAGATCTGCTTATCAAGGAGTTTAGCCACAAAAGAAAGGAGAGCTATGGTATAGTAATGGGGATGGATGGCTTAAGTGAGGCTTTTTTGAAGATGAAGAAGACAAGGATGTTTGTAGGCAGTATAGAAGCAGCCAGTAGACAGTGAAAGATTAAAGAAAAGTGAGAGTGGAGATGCTAGAGGGGTCATCTGCTGGAAAAGATAGGATGGAAGGGGATCACTTTTGCATGTAGAGGGGTTTGCCTTGGTTAGGAAAAGGGTCACCTCATTATGTGAAACAGGTGAATGCAGAGAGTGTCAGAAAGCATCTGGTTGATATGAGGTGAAGAAGAGGAGAGAACAGGGAGATCTGGGTGAATGGCCTCAATTTTTTTCGGTAAAATATGAGAAAATTTCTCCGTTGAGAGGGTGGAGGGAGGGAGAGCCATGAGAAGTTTGAGGATGGGTGAAAATGTTTTATTATTATTATTGCAATTATATCACACTATAGTGATCACAATATTTAAACAAACAAGGTCACAGATTCTAGGTTATGAACTCTTGCATTCTTTTAAAGTATGATCTCACACTTATCATTCACTAGGTTGTCGGGTTCATTTGTTTCTGACCCATTCCACTGATTTATTTTTCTATTTTTTTTACCCAGTATCAAGTAATTTTGATAATTACAGCTTTATAATATATTTTGAGGTCTAGAAGTGCTATTCCCCCATCATTCCTACCTTTTTCATTATTTTCCTTGAAATTCTAAACCCGTTTATTCCTTCAAATAAAATTTTGTTATATTTTGTCTAGCTCTATATAGCATCCTCTTGGTAGTTTGATTGATATAGCACTACATTTGTAAATTAATTTAGGTAGTATCATTAATTGATTATATTGGTGCAACCCAGCCATTATCAGTAAATATTCCTCCCGTTATTCAAGCTGTTTGTTTGTTTTTGGCAGGGCAGGGGGGGAGGCTGATATGTTATAAAAAGTACAGCAGGTAGAATCAGGATACCAGGGTTCAAATAGTTGCTCTAATACTTACTATGGTTATAGACAAGTCCATGAACCTTCCTGAGTCTCAATTTCATCATCTACTGTACAAAATGAGAGTGTTGGGCCAGATCAGTCACAGGCTCTTAGATCTAGAGCTGAAAGGTGACCTCAGAGGCCATGTAGTCCATCCCCTTCACCTCCCAGATAAGGAAAGTGCTCTCTAATTCTTCAAGTGTTTTGTAGTGACATTTATACAGGGTTTGATATACCTGGGTAATTTACATTCAGACGTTTTTACACATTTTATAGTTATTTTGAATGGGATTTCTCTTTCTATAGTTATTTTGAATGGTATTTAGTTTCTCCTGGGTTTATTATTGCACCTCATTCCCTTCTTTACAGAGATGGAGGACTATGGAGGTAGAATATGGCGTATACTGTTGGACGTGATAAATGCGTTGATTGGTTTTGCTGAACTGCTTTCCTCCCTTTTAAAAATCTTTTATTACAAGGCATGGCTCTCTGGATCAGGAAGGGGTAAAGGATATGTTGGGAAATGGAAATTATAGGTGGCATCTTCTTCCTTCTGCCATAGCAAGAAGGTACTGAAGCCGCAGCCTCTGACAACCACCCCCTTACCCTTTTAGTGGCTAGTGCCTGATCAATTGGGGTAAAGGCCCATAGAATTGCCATAGGTTAAACCCAGGGCCTGCAGCCTCACTGCCAAAATGATGCTGTCTTCCACTTCTGCATGTTGTTCACCAACTGAAAATTCTTGCAGGATTTCCCAAGTCACTCAGGTTTGACCCAGCTCACTACTGTTGAAGATTCTGTATGCAGCGAGTGCAAAAGGTAAAATGTTCACAGTGAAAAGGGCCATGCACTATCCAGGCCAATATATAATGGCGGAGTGGTTTTTCAGGCAGTAGAAGCAGCACATGGCCAGCTAGGGGTGAAGTAGATAAAAGTGTTGGACTTGGAGTCAGGGAGTCCTGAGTTCAAACCCAGCCTGAGACACTTACTCGCTGTGTGACTTTGGGCAAGCCATTTGACCTCTGTTTGCCTCTGTTTCCTATCTCTGATAACTATAGAACCTACCTCCTAGAGCTGTTGTGAGGATTGCATGAGACAACTTTTGTAAAGGTCTTTGCAAACCTTTAAAGCACTATAGAAATGCTAAGGCTGCTGATGATGATGGCCTACTCTGTTAGGGATCTTCTGGAGCCCTGCTAAGAATATAGAGCTTCTCTGTGAATGATCCAAGTTACCTTTATGACCTGCTAAGAAAAAAAACCTGGCTATTGCAGCCGTTTAAGATGCCACACAGACTCTCTCTCCCACATAGGACCAAAGCACAGTTATTGGAAGGCAAGAGCAAATGAAGGAAGGGTCAGGGGTAAGGTTCCAACCCTGGAGAAAGAACTAAAGATTCCACTATGCTTGCTTTGTCTACCTCAGTGGTGCCAAACGCAAATAAAACGGGGGCCGCTAAACTGTTCACAAAGATCCTTTTAGGCTTCAGACTGACTTAGAAAACCACATTTTCACATTATCTATGTTCTATTGTATTTTAACTTATTTTGTTAAATATTTCCCAATTACATTTTAATCTGGCTTGAACTGCACTCAAAGTGTTGCTGGCTTAGTTTTTGACAGCTCTCCTCTACCTCTCAGTGCAAATGCAGGAATCTAAGAAAAGATGAAAACTTTAACCCTGAACAAATCACTTAGGCTAGACCTCGTGTTTGAGAAATGGGATGTAACAAATAAGCATGGTTAAGCAAAACAATTGAACACCTTGGTCATATCTGAAAATGTATGATTCCCTCTCCTCCCTGCAAAAAGAAAAGAAAATGCATAGCTCCACCTGCACCTCTAGTTAGTCCACACCTCTCTGCCAAGAGGAGAGAGAGTGAACCCAAAGGCCATATCTTGTCTCTACCACTAAGTGGCAAGTTACTACCTTAGAACCTTAGTTCCTTTATCTGAAAATGGGATGATAATACCTTCCCTGCCTGCCTCCAGGGTTATCCTGAGGACTGGATACTTTAGAAATCTATAAAGCTTTTCTGTGATATATTTTTAAAAAACACACACTTCCTATGCTACATGAAATGTAAGTATTTGATAGTATTAAGGTGACATTCCCCTGCTGGCAGACAGAGCTCTTGGGCAGATGTTTCTAATACCTCTCTTCTTTAAGGGGTAGTGAGTAGAGAAGCTAGCAGCTTTGGATAGAACTGATTGTATCTCTAGACCAGCAGTCTTTAGGGGGGCAGATTCTAGTCTAGTACCTCTTTCTTTTTTTGGAGGCAACTGGGGGTTAAATGACTTACCCAAGGTCATACAGCTAGTAAGTATCTGAAGCCAGATTTAAACTCTGGTCCTCCCGACTTCAGGGCCAGTGCTCTATCCACTGTGCCACCTAGCTGCTCTTACTCAGAGACTTGGAGAACAGAACAGTTAGTCTCATGCTCCCTTTTCCTGCTCCCCTCAAGGCAGGAATCACTGTCTCCCTTGGAGAAGAGTGGGCAAGATTTTGGAGAGATCCCTCAATGCTTACCCTTGTACTTCTTGTCTCTATGTTTAGATGGGAATATACACATCTTATGGGAACATATAACATATACCCTACATTTCATTTGAAAAAAAAAAAGAAATAAAGTTTATATAAAAGAGCAGGGATTCATTTTGACCTTCTGAGGGAGAGTTCCGGCAGAGTGCTATGCAGGAGGAGCTGCTATCTCTTTTCTTGAGCAAACACCCTGAACATCTGGGAACAGTCCTATCCCAGTTTGAGAAGTGGGTATGATTATAGGCAGCACAGAGATCACATCTAAGTACATGATTCTCAGAGGCAAAAGTCCAAATGGGCATTTTCTTGATTGTGTCTGCCTTTAATTAAAGGAATGATTCCTTTGAATTTTCCACCACCACTTTGGGTTTTTTTCAGGAGTCCATTAGAGACAAAAATTACCTTTGAAAACTCAACAGGCTAAGATAGGTTTAATTTGCTGTCGGCCAGCCTCAGGACGAGGATAACAATACCTATGGAACCACCCCATAGGGTTGTTTCGTGAGGTTCAAATGAGATAATGGAAGGAATGCATTCTGCAAATGGCAAGGTGTGCTATAAGTGGCCATCTTTAGTGCTATTATTAATGATGATAATAATAATCATTAAGGTTACTCTAGCCTCAGTATCATAGATCTATGTACTTCAGTGGATCTGTGTTCTCCTTAACGGGAGTAGTTCTTCGATGATTGTATAGATTAAAATACATCCACATCTTCTCATCTTGTGTGATTTTAATTACTAACCTTGGACTTAGAGGATCTGGATTTGATTCATGACTCTGCTACTTACTTACTTGGGCAAGTCACTTCTCTTCCCTTGCCTCAGTAAATGTAAAATGAGGGGGAGGGGGTAGACTAAATGACCTGTGAGGTCCCTTCCAGCTCTAGATTTATGATCCCAAGATCCTAGTTATGGGGATTTTATGGGAGCCCAGGAACTCACTTTTTGGGTGGTTTTAATAAACATATCAGTTAGAAAGGCTTTCTATGGATCTGTTCTTCATTTAGGAGAGCTGAGCTGGGGTAGATTTTTTCACGAAGGAGTTAACTATAATCAATCCAAGAATTCCCCTGCTGGGTCCAGGTAGACTTGGCTCAGGACATCCTCTGCTTATCAGGCCACTGCTACTAATCCTGGGGCCTGATAGATGTGTAGGTGCCCCATCCTGGGAACCTAGTTAGAGTCTCCTCTCTGTTTGAATCTCTTTCCAGCTCTCTAGCTCCAGTATCTAACTCTCCTTTTTCTTAATTATTTTTTTAACTACTGTCAACAAAAACAATCAAATAAATATACAAAGGAAAGAGTAAGATTGTTCCCAAACCTTTCATCTTTAACAAAGAAGAATCTAAGGAAATCTCCTTAAGGAGGTATAAGAGGGATCAGGCCTGGGCACACTCCTTACATCCATATATTTTGAAAACATGCCTATTGTTCTTATAAAATGGAAAGCAATTTTTCTTCTATTTCTTTGCTTGCATTCCTCTTGTCTACTTTCACCACCCTCCGTGGTACTTGTGGAACTCTATAATTTCTATAATCACCCCATTCCCGTTTAAAAAAAAACCTAGCTAATGTTCAAGATATATGTTATATTTAATTATTTCATATGCATTTTATCTTTAAATTAAATTTTCTACATTGGATTCTGAGACATTTACTTCTTAGCCTTTAGGCTTCGTTTCGCCTAAGGAAAATCCTGGAAAGATTAGCTAGAAAAAGACTCACTATTTGGGGAATTCTAATATTTTTGGACACTTGCTAAATTCAAATGTGGAAGAACCTTCAATAACAAAAGCTTTATTGATGTCTTTTGGGCTTTTAATAACACAGTTACTTTCTGATACCTTCCCCCTCCCCACTAGCATTTCCTCAATCCTAGGGGTTCTTAACTTTTTTTGTGTCCTGGACCCTTTGGCAGTCTGAGGAAGCCTAGGGACCCTTTTTCAGAATCATATAATTAATTGCATAAAATAAAATACATAGAAAGACCAAGGAAGCCAAATCACACTGATATATAGTTATGCAAACATATTTTTTAAAAGTCCGGGGCAGCTAAGTGGCACTGTAGTGGATACAGAGCACCAGCTTGGAGTCAGGAGGACCTGAGTTCAAATCCAATCTCAGACACTTACTAGCTGTGTGACACTGGGCAAGTCATTTAACTGTTTGCCTCCACACACACAAAAAAAAAGTTCATGAACTCCAAGTTAAGAATTCCAGCCTTATAAAAGAGAAACAGACAAAACTAACTGACTCATTAATCATATTTGGCATATGCAACATTCCATACCTATAGTTCCCCCCTTCACTAAAGAGAGAAGAAAAGCATGTTGTCTTCTGGAATCAAAACTGGTGATGGTATTTAATGAATTCAGATGCCTTATAGTATTTCCTCCATTTAAGTTATTGCAGTCATTATGTGCAATGGTCTTCAGTTTTGAAGATGTTTGTTTTCTTTTTTAAAATTTTTA
Source organism: Phascolarctos cinereus (assembly GCF_003287225.1). Lineage (NCBI taxonomy): Eukaryota > Metazoa > Chordata > Mammalia > Diprotodontia > Phascolarctidae > Phascolarctos > Phascolarctos cinereus. The sequence continues at coordinate 50,852,653 of NW_027556291.1, forward strand.
ATTAATTTATTTTAAACTATCAACAATCACTTCCATAAGCTTCTGAGCTTCAAATTCTTCTCCCTCTCCCTCCCCTCCTCCCTCCCCAAGATGGTGTGCAATCTGGTATAGGCTATACATAAACATTCCTATTAAACATATTTTCACATTAGTGATGTTGTAAGTAAGAATTAGAGCCAATAGGAGGAAACTCCAGAAAGAGGAAACAAAACACAACAGAAGAAAAAAAATAGCAAATATTCGATCTTCATTCAAACTCCATAGTTCTTTCTTCTTTGTGGATAGCATTTTCCATCATGAGGCCTTTGGAGATGTCTTACATCCTTGTATTGCTGAGAAGGGTCAAGTCTATCAATATTAGTCATCACACAATGTGGCTGTTACTGTGTATAATGTTCTCCTGGTTCTGCTCACTTTACTCAACATCAGACCATACAAATCAGGTTTTTCTGAAGTCAGCCTGTTCAGAAGATACTTATTTTCTAAACTTCCCAATCAACATGACTTTTGGCAGCACTTTCAGGCTATCTTGCCTCCATAGCTTCTTACTTACTTACTTAACTTAGTTAGTCACTTAGTTACTTACTTAACAACAAAAATCTATTTTCTCTCCTTTTCACCTCTTCCCTATTGGAAAAAAAAAGAAAAAAATATTATAACAAATTTTATGAACATACACACATGTATATTTGAGGAAAACAAATTCCCAAATTGTCCATGTCCAAAGAGTAAATGTATAATTTGCAGCATACTTTTTGGTAACCAGTTTGATCTTCAAGGACTTATCTCTGTTTATATGTTAATAGTATAGTTCTAAGATTTTGGGAGGATAAGAAAAGTATAATACTTCAGAAAATGATCTTATAAAACAAATCAAAATAAACCTCCCAATTAAGAGGATGAATGTCTTTTCATGTATGTACATCTATCTATCTATCTATCTATCTATCTATCTATCTATCTATCTATCTATCTACCTATCTATCTATCTGTCTATATCTGTTGTGAGGCAGTATGGTGTAGTCCATGGTATGCTAGGTCTGGGTTCAAATACTATCTTTGATCCTTCCTGTCTGTGTGACCACAGGCAAGTTCCTTAACTTGAACCTCAGTTTCTTCAACTATAAAATGGAATAAGTACCTACCTATTAGGATAGAGAACTTATATGAGATCATGAATGTAAAATGCTTTGTGAACTTTAAAATATCAACTCATTATTTTTAGCCTGAACCTGTGATTTTATTGGTATCAGGAATTTCTGGTATGAAACTTCTGTCTACCAATACAGATTAGCAACTTGTCTCTAATTTACAGTTTTACAGAGTTGCCTGGGACACTTAGAAGTTGATTTTCTATGATTGCACTGGCAGTATGTGTCAGAGGCAGGACAGGAACCCCAATACTTGTTGAGGATCTTTAGTAATTATACCATTGGTGTTATTTATTAGGTAGTGCTATTATTATTTATTTGTTATTATTTATCAGATCTAATTAGCCACTGACAAGAGTGGTTACTATAGATGGATCTGAAAGATATTGTTTGATTAGCATAAATAATGGTTCCTCCAAGTATGACAGTTGGCAAGAGGACAATTCTAGATATATCAGATAATGGCAACTAGTGGTGTGCTGGTGAAAGTTTAACAACTACCTCTCTGAAAGAAAATGTATGTTGGATACACTTTTAAGTTTAATTTGCAGTATGAAGGTTTTCTCCATTATTTTTTTAAAAGTTTAGGACAGGCCTGCACAGCCTGCAGCCAGCATGCCAAAGGATTTCCTCTATATACAAAGGATGTTTTCCTCTACATTTTTCTTGATATCCTTTGGCATGCCACAAGTTGAGGCCTGCAGGTTGTGCAGGCCTGGTTTAGACAATCAATATAACAATAAGACTAGCTTTGATTTGTAGTGTTTTCTGATTTCTGAGGTGTAAATGCTCACACTGAAAATTTAACAATTGGCTCTTTTTTTTTTTTTGCAAGGCAATTGGGGTTAAGTGACTTGCCCAGGGTCACACAGCTAGTAAGTATCTGAGACTGGATTTGAACTCAGATCCTCCTGACTCCGGGGCTTGTGCTCTATCCACTGGGCTACCCAGATGCCCCTAACAATTGGCTCTTGGAGCCAATAAGAGCTTGCTCTAGCATACCCCTGGAGGCAACTGTAGTCTCAATCCTTCCAGACTCAGGTCAGTTCCCACCTTCCCCATGAACTTCCCCACAGCCTGCACATTTATCTCTCCTTTGACTTCCACAGTACTTATTTCCTGCATCACAAAATGATCACTATGCTGAATAGTCATGAAATGAAACTTTTAAAATATAAAGACCTAGCAGACTTTAGGCAGCTAGATGGTGCAGTGGATAGAGCACTGAACTCAGGAAGACCTGAGTTCAAATTCAGTCTCAGATACTTACTACCTGTGTGACCTTGAACAAGTCACTTAATTTCTGTCTGCCTTAGTTTTCTCACCTGTAAAATGAGTATAACAATAGCATCTCTCTCTCTCCCAGGGTTGTTGTGAAGGTCAAATGAGATAACATATTTTTTAAAATTTTATTAATTTATTTTGATTTATCAATAATCACTTCCATATGCTTTTGAGTTTAAAATTTTTCTCCCCCTTCTTCCCCACCACTCTCCCCAAGATGGCGCACAATCTGATATAGGCTATACATTTACATTCCTATTAAACATATTTTCAGATTAGTGAAGTTGTAAGTAAAAATTAAAACCAATAGGAGGAACCATCAGAAAGAGGAAACAAAACTCAACAGAAGAGAAAAAAAAATAGCAATTCAACTTCCATAGTTCTTTCTTTGGATGTGGATAGCATTTTCCATCACGAGGCCTTTGGAGATGTCTTAGATCCTCGTATTGCTGGGAAGGGTTAAGTTTATCAATATTAGTCATCGCACAACATGGCTGTTATTGTGTACAACGTTCTCTTGGTTCTGCTCACTTCACTCAGCATCAGAACGTACAAGTCTTTCCAGGTTTTTCTGAAGTCAGCCTGTTCATCATTTCTTATAGCACAATAGTATTCCATTACATTCATATACCACAACTTGCTCAGCTGTTCCCCAATGGATGGGCACCCTCTCAATTTCCAATTCTTTGCCACCACAAAAAGAGCTGCTATGAATATTTTTGTACATGTGGGTCCTTTTCCCCTGTGTATGATCTCTTTGGGATATAGCCCTAGAAGTGCTGTTGCTGGGTCAAAGAGTATGCATATTTTTATAGCCCTTTGGGCATAGTTCAGATGAGATAATATTTAAAAAGAGCCTGGCACAGAGTAGGTGCTTAATAAATGTGAGCTATTATTATTTTAGTATTAGAAGAAATCAGAACCTTGTGGCAACTGGATGAGGCCCATAATACCTTGTCTATTCCTAGGGTCATCACAAAGATGTTTTCAGTGAATCTAGAGAAGATGAGCTTACATCCCAACATCAATATTCAATTACAATAAACAGCCATTTTATCCACCTGGGAAATAGCAAAACATTAAATAGAAAAGGTTTGGGGAAGGGAGTCAGTACAGTACAGTGGGTAGAGAACTGGCCTTGGAATCAGGAAGTCAATCCTGACACCGAAGGGTCAGTCAGTCAATCAGTGCCTACTCTATATGGCCAGGCACAGTGCTAAGTGCTGGGGACACAAAGAAAGCCAAAAAACTGTCTCTGCTCTCAAGGGACTTGAAGTATGGGGAAGGCACCATGCAAACAACTGTGTGTAAATAAGATATACACAGGAGAAATTAGAGATAATCTTAGAGAGTAGGCACTACAGTGAAGAGGGATTGGGAATGGCTTCTTATAGAAGGTGAGACTTTAGCTGAGACTTGAAGTCTTCCCCTTGAAGTCAGGGAAGCCAAGAAGCAGAGTAGACGAGGGAGACCATTTCAGATATGAGGGCCAGCCAATGTAGAAGTTAGGAGATGGTGGATCCTGGGAGAGTAATAGTAAAGAGGCCCATATCACTGCATCATAGAGTGCATAGAGGAGAATAAAGTAGAAAAACACTGGAAAGGTAGGAAGGAGCCAGGTTAGGAAGTGTTTTAAAAGCCACACAGAGATTTTCAACTTGACCTGAAGGTGATAGGGAACCACTGGAGTTTATTAAATAGGAGAGTGACATGGTCAGATCTGTACATTAGGAAGGTCAGTTTGATACCTGAGTGGAGAATGGATTGGAATGAAGAGAGATGAGATGGAGGAACAATCAGGAGACTATTGCAATACCCTAGATGTGAGAGCTACATCAGAGTGGCCACAGTGTCAGAGCAGAGAACGGGGTATGTGTGTGTATATGTGTATATATATCTCTCTCTGTATCTGTTTATATCATCCCTCTCTTTCTCTCTCCCTCTCTCCATACATATACATATACATATACATATACATATACATATACATATACATATACATATACATATACATATACATATACATATACATATACATATACATATACATATACATATACATATACATATACACATACACATACACATACATATACATATACATATACATATACATGTATATATTCCCATATATATGTTGCATCAGAAGAAATTACAGGGCTTGGCAACTGATTGGATAGAGGGGCTGAGAGAAAGTGAAAGGTAGAGGATGACACCTAGGTTTTGAACCTGGGTGACTGGGAGGATGGTGGTATTCTTGACAGTATTTTTGACAGTAATAGGGAAATTTGGAAGAGGGGAGGGTTTAGGGAAAGGTAATAAGTTTAGTTTTGAACATGTTGAGTTTTGAGGTATCTATAGGACATCCAGTTTGAGATGTTCAATAGGCAGCTGGAGATGCTAGACTGGGAGGTCAGGAAAAAGGTTTAGGCTGGATAAATGGATCTGGGAATATGATAATTGAATCAATGAGAGATCATCAAATGAAATAGTATATAGTCAGAGAAGAGAAGAGGACCTAGGATTGAACCCTCTGTGAGTGTGTGTGTGTCTGTGTGTGTGTGTGTGTGTGTGTGTGTGTGTGTGAACATATACATTTAATGGGCTTCACCTTGATGAAGATACAGGAAAGGAGACTGAGAAGGAACAGACAGGTAAGAGAGCCAAAAGAGAGCACTGCCACAAAAACTCAGAGGGAAGAGACTATCTAGGAGGATGATGGACACTATCAGAGGCTGTGCAGAGAGGTCAAGGAGGATGAGGACTGAAAAGAGGCCATGAGATTTAGCAATTAAGAGATCATTGGTAACTTTGGAGAAGGCAGTTTCAGTTAAATGATGACAGCTTAAATCAGGCCCCTGGCATGTACTGGCTGTATGACCTTGGATAGGTCACTTAACTTGCCAGTGCTCTAGGTGACTGTTTAAATTGCAGAGTAGGTGCCAACCTGAATTGGTAGAGTGAGCTTTCTTGCTCAGGAGTTCCATGTTAATGAAATCACAGATTTGGTTCAAAACAAACAAACAAAAATCTACTTCCAGATAAAGAACTGATGAATTCTGAGTGCAGATTGAAGCTTATTTTTTTCTCTTTATTTTTCTTCCTTTTTTTGTAACATAGCTAATGTGGAAAGATGTTTTGCATGACTTCATATATATAATGGGCATCATATTTCTTGCCTTCTTAGTGAGTGGGGGATGGAGAAAATTTGGAACTGAAAATAAAAATAAAAAAATCCTAGTCTTTCTCTAGCTAAGCACATTTTGTGAAATGTTAGGGAAATTTTATATTCTTTAACTTGTGTCTCTACTGCCAATCTGTGTCTCTAAAATATTTCATTTCTCAAAAACAAACAAACAAAAATAGCTGGATAACTTGCTTCTTTCTTAACCCCATCAAAAATGAGACCTAGGTAATAATAAAAATCTTCTCAATTATATTCTGGCTTATAACATCCTCTGATTTTCACCTTTCAGTCTTGTTTCTTCAACTACATGGTAATATTTTTGAGAACAGAAACTGTTCTGTATATCTTTTAAAAAAATTCTCTACAGCTTAGTGATGAACACAAATGAGATAATGTATGTTTAAGTGCTTTGTAAAAGCAGGTGATCTTGGACCCCACGTGAATAACCGGTGGACTAGATTATTGACTCGGTTCTGGACAGTCTTATTAATTTTTATTTTTCAACATTCACTTCCACAAAATTTTGAGTTCCAAATTTTCTCCCCATCTCGTCCCTCCCCCACCCCAAGATGGCATAAATTCTGAATACCCCTTCTCCTAATGTGCCCTCCCTTCTATCTCTCCCCCCTTTCTCTTATCCCCTTCCCCTTCAATTTTCTGGACAGTCTTAACATCCAGTGATTCTAAATCTCTTCCTTCCTGTGGACCTCTCAAAACATGAGTTCAGTAAGTTCATCCTTGTTACAAAAGTAGAATTTTCTTTAGAAAGTTATCTGTTCTAAACTTCCCAGTATGTTAAGGTACATAACAAAGTTTACATGGTGAATGGAAAAATGTAGAATCTCAGAATGTCAGCAATCTGAGCAAGTGTTGTAGGAGCCCTGTTACACAAAGGAAAACTGAGGTACTTGGATGAGAAAGGTTTCAGCATCACAGTAAATCAGAGCTAGGAGGGGTTTTTAGAGTCCGACTAGTTGTTGAGGAGGAAATGGAGATTCATAGGGAAAGGAAAGGAATGAAGATCATAGCATGTCTGAACTCTAGTGCTCTTAGAGACCAGGTAGTCTCATCATCAGTTAAAAAGGGAGCAACTGAGATTTAGACCAGGGAAAGGATTTAGGGGCAAGGGATGTCAGAGAGGAAAGAGGCTTTGGAGACAGTTCAACCTAGTCCTGCTACAGTGGAGAGAAATTGAGGCCAAGAGAAGGGTTTAAAAGTCTTAGGACTACAGAATGTTAGAGCTCTAAAGGGGGAGATTAAAATACAGAAGAAAGGATTTAGGGTATTAGGACGCTGGACCTTAAGAGCCCTTAACAGCCACAGCTGGAATTAAAATATCCACGAGGGTTTCTTTTCTTACAGGTTAAGTCTAAATTATGGGGCTTTCAATTCTTTCCTGTTTCTCTCCAGTACCATGCTGCTAATAGATGTTTAAAGGACATCTTCTGCCTGGACTGTTTCCATAATTTTTTTGGCTAGACTACACTGAACAGCTCGGTAGAGGGGCAGGAAGCACTGGGAGCCAGTCGGCTCCACTTGCGTTGAAAGGAGGAAACTGAGGCATTGGAGAGAGGAAGGCCGAGCCCTTGCATAGTGATTGCCCCGACTGTGCGCAGCTGCACACGTGGCAGACGCAGCTCGAGGCTGGGTTCCCACCACCAGCTCCCTTGGGACTCGGAGAAACGGAGGGAGGCGGGGTGGGAGGACAGGCGAGCGTGGGAGCTACGGCGGCTTTCCTCGTTCCCGCTTCCTTTTTTTCCCCGGGGTGGCTGTGAGGTGGGTATCTCGCCTCCGCTGAGGAAAACCCAAGAGCGCGGGCGCGGTGCCGCGCTCGTTCGTGCCCGCCCTCTCGGGGAGGTGCGGCCGTGGGCGGGGGTGGGGCCGGCTCTGGAGCCTGGTAGGCGGGGAAGGTGGTGAACGAGCGCTGCGGCTCCCAGCATGCCCCGTGGGCGGTGCTCCACTTTGACCCTCTCTCCCTCACTATACATCCGGGCTCCAGCTCCTCGAGAGAGGAAGATGGCGGCGACGACGAGCGGACCGACTTCGGTGGTTCCCTACGAGTGGATAAAAAACTGGGAGAAAGTGGGCAAGCTCGAATTGTGAGTAAACGGGTGACCAGGGGATCATCGGGGCGCAATGCTGCACCCCGAGAGTTTTTCGGGTTCGATGAGGCTTTTTGGAGGTGGTGGTGGTGGGGGGGCGGCGGCGTTTCTTCCCACCCCTCCCCTCTCCCCTAGAAGGCGGCTGAGGAGAATTTGTGAGGACTTTCTAAGTCCAGAGGCCTCGGTCCCCGGGCAAATCCCTGGGCCTCCGGCCCGACTCTGCGGAGGGGAGCCCGCTCCCCTCCGATTTTCAAGTCTGTTAGGGACGGCCTGGCGCTTCCCGCTCTGTTTTCTGGGCGAGTCTCTGAGCGCTCCCTCGGTTTGAGGCCCCAGCTCTCCATTTCTCGGTCCTCTCCTTGTCCCGCGCTCCCGTACCTCGACCCCGCTTTTCCCACTCCCTACTTTCACTTTCGCTCTCCGATTCCGGTTCCTCCCAAACTCCCTTTTGCTCCTGGTTTCCCTTCTCGGCGCCCCCTCTTCCCCTTCGATCCTTGTTCCCCCCCCCGCGGCCCCCTGCCGTGTTCCCCAGCTCCTAAGTCCTCACTCCCCAGGGCCCCCAGCCGAGTTTCCCGTGCTCCTGGTTCCCTCTCCCCGCACCATCCTGTTCTTGCGGGTCGTCCCCCCCCACCAATTTTCTTCTGTTTCTGGTCTCCCTGTGGCGCCACCCCCGGCCGAGTGTCTTCTGCTTCTGGCTTCCCCCCAGCCGAGTTTTTCCTGCTGTTGTCCCCTTCCGCCGACTTTCTCCTACATTTGCCCCCCCCCGCCCCTGCTGAGTTTTCTGTGCTCTTCCCCCGCCCCCCCCCGCCGAGTTTCTCCCGCTTTTGGTTTCCCGGCCCCCCATTCCCTCTTGTTCTTGGTCCCCCCTCCTTCCCCCCAGCCTTTCTTAGTTCCTTCCCTAATGGCCCCCACCGCGTTCCGTCCTCGCTCCGGTTTTATTTCCCCCACCTCAGCATTCCTTTCCCCCCCCGCGTACTTCTCCCTCATTCCCCTCCCCTTCCAACCCCTCCCGATCCATCTTTCCTATCCTGTTCTCCTTCCTCTTTTCCATTTTTCCTCCTCCCCTCTCTCTGTTTTTGCTTTCTCTCTTACTCCCCTCCATTCCAGTCCCACCCCCCACCCCTCCCGCCCAGGGTTCCCGTTCCGCCCTTGGCCCCTGGGAGTCCCTGGCGCTTTTCTGCCCCGGAGCGATTTGCTTTCCCGCCGGAGTTGTGGATGAGCGCCTGCAGCGGCTTCTCACTGGTCCCTTCTTTCCTGTTAACATTCTTGGCCAGGGCTTCTTCATTCCAAGTTTCTCGATTCTTACTCTTGGCAGCTCTGGCACCCTGTGATGGAGTGCTCCTATCTTGGGGGCACTTTTCCTTCTTGGCCCACAGTTTGAAGTGGGGCGTTCAAGGCCTCTGTGTGTGTGTGTGTGTGTGTGTGTGCGCGTGTGTGCGCGCGCGCGCGTTAACATATAACAAATTTAGAGAGACAACTGCCTCCTGGCTCCTTACCTTCGATGAAATTTCCGATGTTCCATACCTGCTCCCACTCCCTTTTTGTTCAGTATTTTTGACTACCACTAGTTATAGCTGCTCTAATGATGGCAGATGTTAATGGGTTAGGTTTGTTAAGTGCCTTTAATTGATGGCATTGGACAATGCGGTTTTCTTTAATCATAAAATATTTCTAATGCATTTTAACATGAGCCCACCTTCCACATTCACATTCTATTTAAAAGTAATTTTTCGGTTATTGAAAAACTCATGGTCTAAAATTTGGGAAAGGTGGAGAGAATGATATTGTCCATTCTGTACTCCTTTAGAAAATGCTGAAGGACTTAAAATAGTTGAAAAAATATGGCATATAGCTTGACACTGATTGACTTTAAATATTTAATTTTTTAATAGAATCTAAAGTGTGATCAAAGTAAATCCACTTTAGCAGCAGGGTGTTTACTCCCATTCTCCAAGCAGTAGAAACAGTTTAATACTTATGGCTCTTTGATTGTATTTTAAGTAATTCAGATTTAACCTCTAAGGTATTAATTTGAAAATTTAAAGCAGGATGGCAATATTAAACATTGCTAGAGGTTCCCCCCCCCCTTTTTTGGGCCAACTTTGTATTAAGATGTGAATCTTCTGAGTTTTGGTTCTTAGATGTTCCTGAGTCAGAGCTTCTAAACATATTTATAGGCCCAATAGGAGATTTAACTCCTCCATAAAACCTTTGAGGACTAGACTACACTTTTAGTGCATAAGAAATTCAGAGAAAGGATTTTGTAGTTATCATTCGGTTCATTCTCTGATCGTTTCTTGTGATTTAATTACTTGTTGACCAGTTCTGTCTCTTTGACAAGATAAGTTCTCAGAGGCCAAGGACCCTTTATACTAAGTTTCTGCCTTTTCCAATCTTTCGGTGCTGAACATATGGATATTTTAAGATAATATTTTGTGGATTGATTGTTAGGTGATTGTTTTTTACTAGAGAACAGCTTCCGTTTTTAGCTCTTATGAACATTTTCTAAATCTTTATACACTGGGCACTTTGCAAAGTTTTTAAGTCGTCAATTCAACAAGTAGTCAAAGAAAGATTGTGTCTATCCTCTAGAACCTTAACGTTCTTATGGGGGAAGCTACAAATAAAAGAGAGTAAAATAAATTTTAAAAGAGAGTTAAATATAATAAAAGTGAGTAAATAAGGGGGAGAAGGGAAAGAGAGGGAAAGGTGGAGCCAGAGCATAATGATGAAGTTAGGAGAATGAGGGAAGGCTGGTCTGGGCTGCCATAAGTGCCAAGGTATTTGATATTTTATAAAAGTAAGCGTGTGCGTGTGTATACATACATATATGTACAATTTGTAATAAAAAAAAGGGCATGTACAGCATGTTGATTCCTCCTTGGTCTTTATTGTCAATAATGTAAAGTCAGTTCATTTATAGAGGGGTTAATATAAGTTTTGTAGATTTCTTAGCTTTCACCACTGTTTTTGGGACGGTTTTGCTATTTAACAAAATGTTTAGGGTTGAGGGCAGTGAAATTCAAGAGTAATCTTTTTGTGGTGAAAAGCTCCGTGGAAGTTAAAACTAATAAAAATACAATTTTGTGATTACTTTTCTGGTTTTAAGTTATTTCATCCATTTTTAATTATTTTCTAGAATGGAACAGCTTTGCAAATAGTGGATTCTCATTCTGGTAGAAGGAATTAGTAATGTACTGGTGTTAAGGATTTTCTTATATAAGAAACCCCTTGAAGAAAAAGGTTTTCATCTTATGATCTTTATTTGCAAATACTATCTTGTATAAATTTCAGTGTATTTCAAAACTTGACAGTGTGTGTGTTTTTTTTTTTTTTGATTTGGTTTTTAGTATAGATCTGTGATTTCATTGCTGTGGGAAACTCTAGGTGAGGAAAGTCCTACCAATGAACCTGCTCTTAGAGTTGCCTGGAGGCACTGTGAAGTTAGGTGACTTGCCCAGGGTCACATAAGCAGTGTTAGAGACAGTCTGCCTTTCCAGACTAAAATTTTTTTAAATTAATTTAATTTTGATTTATCAATAATCACTTCCATAAGCTTTTGAGTTTTAAATTTTTCTCCCCCTCCCTCCTCTGCTTCCTCCCCAAGATGATGTGCAATCTGATATAGGCTCTAAATATACATTCCTATTGAACGTATTTTCACATTAGTCATGTTGTAAGGAAGAATTAGAACCAATAGAAGGAACCACAAGAAAGAGGAAACAAAACAAAACAGAAGGAAAAAAAAGCAAATAGTATGCTTCAATCTGCATTCAAACTCCATAGTTCTTTCTTTGGATGTGGATAGCATTTGCCATCATGAGACTTTTGGAGATGTCTTAGATCCTTGCATTGCTGAGAAGGGCTAAGTTTATCAAAGTTAGTCATTGCACAATGTGCCTGTTACTGTGTGCAGTGTTCTCCTGGTTCTGCTCACTTCACTTAGCATCAGTCCGTACAAGTCTTTCTAGGTAAAAAATTTTTTTACAAGTCATTCTAGAACTTCATATTTAAATGTGGATGCTGTCCCTTTCAGAATAGTCAACCTTTGGTGACAGTATACTTATTTCGGGTATGCAGCTATTGCTGAGAAAAATTTTGAACTCTTCTTTTGAAATGGTTTTTAGTCAGATATGAACTAGCTCCAAAAACAGTCACATTGCTTTGTGTTTTTCTCCCTTACTAGTACCTGCCCTTGAGAAGCTGAGGAGTCAGAGGAGCTATTTAAATCTTCTTTCTTATTAGGTGTTGGACCTTGGGCAAATCACTTAACCCTTTGTAGTCTTTAGTTTCTTACCTGTAAAATGAAGAGATTGGACTAGACCTTTTTTTAAAAAAATTATGAACTTAAACCAAAAAAAAAATCAAAAAGAGCATTTCCATATTTACAGCAAAATATAAAAAGAAGATTTTGGACAAAACAATGAATCTCTATTTCATACTGCTTCCTTAAAAATATAAATTTTACATGTTAGTTTAAAATTAATTCCTTCCAATTTTACTTCTCTCTGTGCATTTAAGTACATTTTTACAATGGTTCTGTTTCTTGAGGAGAAAGAACATCACTATTTTTAATTGTGCCTCTATCCCTTAACACTACTCTACCATTAAAAACAGAAAGAAAAAAAAATCATTTAACAGGCATGTCTTTTCATGTATTTTGTGGACTAGCTAATCTTCAGGTTTTCTTTTGGTTCTAAACCATGACTGACTGGCTGATAAATGAATCAGTTCAAAAAATATCAGTTTGGTGGGTAAAGCTTAATTATTTTGGGGAAAGTTGTTATTTAGGCTAGACTTTACCTAAAACTTTTTCTTGAAGTTTTATTTTTTGAACATGTCTTTTTTGATTGTTTTAAATCTGGAACTTATTTCCTGACTTCTAGTTTTGATCAGTGTTCAGAAATTCATGAACAGAAGTTGTGGTCCCCCCCCCCTTAAGTTTTTCTTCAAAAAGTTTTAAGCATTGCCTGAGAACTGTGATGAAAGAACTTTTTGAAGGAACCCTCAGGATCCTTTGAATCTGGCTTCCAGGTCATTTACTAGCAAACATAGTGCCTTTTCTTACAGATTAGTGACTGAAAAAATATTGACTATGTCAAATGTACGAGTCACACTGCATTGATCAGAAAGTACAAAGTAATTGCTTCTGTTTTTACTTGATTCTTTATGTTCGTGGAGTTTGGTAGAAGTTAATTTCCTGATCTGAGAGCTTTTTATTCCCAACCATGTCTAGCGGAATAGCTGACCATAACAAATGTTTTTAGCAGAAGCAAAGCATAATTTCTCATGTAGATGGAATTTCTTCTGGAAGATAATTTCCTCAAAAGAAGTTACCCATTTTACAGGTTACCATGATTTTCCTACTGTCTTTGCTAATTAAACAGGTTTTGGTTTTTTTTTTCCCTCTTGCAAATAAGGAATTTTGGTTTTGGCAAATAAAATCCGGTTCATTTGACCATTTCTGTAGAACTAAATATATTTCTGACTGTGCTAGGTTTCTGGTTCTGCTAGTGATGAATAATTTATTATTTTTTTTCTTTTTTCTTTTTTGCTTTTAGGCAGTTGGGGTTAAGTGACTTGCCCAGGGTCACACAGCTAGTAAGTGTCAAGTGTTTGGTCTGAGGCCGGATTTGAACTCAGGTCCTCCTGACTTCAGGGCCGGTGCTCTATCCACTGCATCACCTAGCTGCGCCAAGTGATGAATAATTTAAACATGACTTTAAAAATCTAATAAAATTAGGCATACAGATTTGCTTGTGTTCAACCAACGTGTGGTTCTCTTTGGGGGACAAATGGTATTTTACATAATGATATTTGAAAATCCTACCTGTCAACACCTTACTAGAACAAGTCTTCTCTGGGGAAGAAAGGACATCTTGAATGATTTGTTGATCATTTTCACAATGTGCCGAGTGCAGATCTCTGAGTCAAACCTCTGTTCTAGTAACCAGCTGTGTGGCCTTGGGCAAGTCATTTTAGTTCTGTGCCTCAGCTTCTTCATCTTTCAACTGAGAATAGTGTTATTAATGTAGTGGTAGATATGAAAGCATTTTGACGGATCGTGTGCTTTTAAAATGTAAGCCCTTGGTCATCTATATCAAAACTATCAAGAAAAGAAATTAGTTTGGCTCAGATTATCCATGTCTATAAGTCTTTCTTTTTAATCTTTCATTCATAGTGTGGAACTGATATGGTTGAAATTAAGCTTACCCTAGTTCTTTGTTAGAGAATAGAAATTATGTTTTTTTTTTCTTCAGGCAGTTGAAGTTAAGTGACTTGCCCACAGTCACACAGCTAGTAAGTGTTAAGTGTCTGGTCTGAGGCCGGATTTGAACTCATGTCCTCCTGACTCCCAAGGCCAGAGCTCTATCCACTGTGCCACCTAGCTGCCCCTAAAATTTCTTAAAAAGAACATAATTTGGGGCAGCTAGGTGGTACAGTGGATAGAGCTCTGGCCTTGGGAGTCAGGAGAACATGAGTTCAAATCTGGCCTCAGACCCTTGACACTTACTAGCTGTGTGACCCTGGGCAAGTCACTTAACCCCAACTGCCTCACCAAAAAGAAAAAAAAATACATTGAAAAAAAAGAGATTTTAGCGATGTTTTACTTTCAAGTAATATTTTAATGTGGTCTTACCTGCTTGATTGTAGTGGACAATTAGTATTTAATTTCACTTTAGTCTGAATGCCAGTAACATATGTGTAGACTTTTGCCTTCTTTTTGTTGGTTTGCAAAACAAAATGAAACTAATGTTTAGGTGTCAAGGAAGGGTAACTTTAAAAGTTAATAGATGAAGTAATGCTAATGATTTTGTGAAGTAGTCTTAAAAATTTCCTATTCCTGTTGCCACAAATACATATTTTCAAAACATTAAAGTGGTTTCCTTTTTCAATATTCACTTTTGTAAAAAATAAACTGGAAAGTCTTACTGTTTTTATACTGGAGAAGAGAGTACTTAATTTAAAAAATATTATTGGTGTATTTTTGACATTAGTAATTTTTTTTTTTGAGTAGGAACCTTCTTCCCTAGATTAAATCTTCACATTTCCAAAGGAAATGAGCTAAGCAAAAAATTCTGATATTGTGACATGATACATTTAAATAATGTTTTAAATTTTATTTTGTTATATAAATCCCTCACCACGAACCCCACTGATGCAGGCTGGTTTCTTATCTGTAATTGATCATTTTATCTTAAATGAGAGGTTAATGTTTTTTGTCCATCCCTTACAACCACTGGGTGGCTGAACAACCACTTGCACCTAGGTCTTCCTGACTCCAAGTCTGGCCCTCTATCCCCTACACTTTCGTGTAATTTAATATTTTATTGAAAGTACAGATGCAAAGCATTATCTTATATATGGAGTTTGATTGTGAAATGTGGAATTATTTCATTACTACATAGTCCTGTAATTCCTATTAAAAAAAAGTACACGTGTAATTTGAAAGCTTAAAACCCCCTTTTAAAGCTATAACTATGCTTTTTGTATTTTGCTGTACTTGGAGGAACTTGGAGAAAATAGAGACCATTCAGTGTGTTTTCCTGACTTCTGTGTTTTTTAATCTTTTTCTTCCTATTGAAGAGGAATAATAACCCTAATAACCCTTTCATTATGTTCTTGTCACATTTCTTCCTGCTTTTTTCTAAGTCCCTGCTTTGTTAGTCATTTCCAGTCCTTCAACTTTTAGTTTCTCCCTCTCTGCTTCCTTGATTTTTACCTACAGAGATGTTTAAATTACCCCATCTCAGAAAAACCTTTTTGGATCCTGTTAACCTTTCTCTGTAAAGAGAAAGTAGAGTGGTAGTAGGATTAAGGGGATGGAGACTGGAGGGAATCTGCCTAGGTACCTTATTTTCTCCTATCTAGTTTCCCTAGGTACTCCAAAATGGCAAAAACAGGCTTTCTTTTAGAGCTGTAGGTGTTATATGACTTCAGGGCCAAGTTTCAACCCCCTCCCCTTTCAAAAAAAGAAAAGAAAGAAAAAGAAAAAAACCCCAAAATTTATGCCTTCCATTGTCTGAAATTCTTTGTCTTGTTTGACATAAGGCACTTATTTCACAATCTGAAATAATTTTGACGTAATTAAGGGTTATAGCTTCCTCTTCTGTAAACATGAGTTGGACTAGATGATGTCTTAAGATCCCTTTCAGCTCTATGGTTCTATGAGTAATTTTATGAGTTTCAAAGTATAAATGATACCAGATAATTCTGATGTTTTGGTAGGTGATGTGGTTAGAAAAGTAAAAGGATTGACAGGTTCCTTACCAGGTTGTGTAGGGGTGAAAGTTGGAAACTGGGATGTTTGTTTAAAAGTATTTGAATATAAATTTTGACTTTAAAATCTTTTATCTGTGCCAGAACAAGTAGAAACTGTAGAAAAGTGGTTTCACTTATACTTTAGGATGAACAATTAAGGGCTGAAAAGTGGGCACAGCTTCAGGAATAATAGTGACTGTCATGGAGGGTGCGAACAGTTTTCATATGGGTCAGACCCATCAGGGTTGGGGAACTTGTGGCCTTGAGGCCACTTGTGGCCCTCTAGATCCTCAAATTTGGCCTTTTTACTGAAGTGAAGTAGGAAGTATCATTTAAATGTCTCATAATACTGCTTTTTGTTATGCAAATCTTGGCAGAGTTGAATCTTTAGTGCAGGTCTTTGTGGCCCATAGTGGCTTCAGGTTTATTTGTCAGTCACAAAAATCTTAGAGTGCACACATCATTTGTGTGTCTCTGTGTATACAACATAATAGTATCTTGGTACCATTTCAAGGACTTTGGATGACCCAAGTTTCCTCTTGGATCAGAAATGTATTTTAACGCAGGTCCTCTGTATTATCACAGAAAATAAAGTAGATTAGATACGATGGGATTAGCCTTAAGAGAAAGATGTCTAATATGCAAATCAGAATCTACAGGAACCAATAATATTTTAGGTTCATATAATCATAGATTTAGAATTTTTTCTTCTCCAAGGTGTCTGCCACTTCTGGTTACTTGGGTTCATGAAAATATCGTTGTGAAGTGATAGTTGCAGTAGGCAAAAAGAGTTAAGTAAAACAATTTCTGTGGATGATAATACAACTTTATACATCACTTTCAATTTTTACAAAAGCATAGGTATGTGCTTTATAACTCAAATTAAAAATAGTTGTAATTTATATTCTTTGGTTCTCCTTTTTTTCATTCTGAATCACTTAATAACAAGCTTTCCTATATTTTTTGAAGTCTTCATATTCATTATCA
Source organism: Phascolarctos cinereus (assembly GCF_003287225.1). Classification (NCBI taxonomy): domain Eukaryota; kingdom Metazoa; phylum Chordata; class Mammalia; order Diprotodontia; family Phascolarctidae; genus Phascolarctos; species Phascolarctos cinereus. The sequence continues at coordinate 50,869,623 of NW_027556291.1, forward strand.
CTTTTGGCACCAGTCCTGAGTAATAACAAAGACAGGCACATATAATCAATATATAATGTATACATACATCAGACTAGATTATATAATCATTATTTGCTGTGATTTTAACATAATCTGATGGACATATCTTTATAATACATTAAGTATAACTAAATTGCATTAGTAACTTGCTATGTGAAAATCCTCTAGAATTGAGTCATTCAGTTAGTATTTGTGTAGCATTATGCAGTCATCTTAGTTTTTTGGATTTATCTATTTTTTAAAAAAATGGTAAAACTTGTTCACCAACTAAATATTACAGTGAGCAAGGATTAATATAAGTGCAAATGTTAGTATTTGCATACACTTTTGCATCCTGTCCTGATGTCACTGTATGTATGCATTCTTTTATGATGTTAATTCAGTTGGGAGACATTGAAAGAAGCAAGTAGCTTGATATATCCAGGCATACTTAACATGTCTAATCAAGTTGATACATGTAATATTTTTGTCTTATTTTAGTGTGCAGTTATGTCGAGCCCTCTGTGAAAACAAAAACCGTGAACATTTGATTTTCAGAGGTAAGTGCTTTCGAATAAAAATTTGATAAATATATGATAATCTCAATTCACTGTTTTGAAGTGGTAAAAAGAAAAGTGGAAATATGACTTAATAGATAGAGGATGGCTACTCTAGTTTCTATTTTTACCTGTCCTACTGACTTCTTTAAGCATTCATATTTTTGATGCTCTTTGAGAAACAAGGTTGTAAAATAGAGTGGGAATTTCATCATATTTCTTTTGTTCAAGATAACATCTATTTTAGATTCCTTATGTAGTAGGAGGTGCTTGGTGCATTATTTTATACACAGGGGATATATATATATGTGTGTGTGTGTGTGTGTGTGTGTGTGTGTACATATATATGTATATATATGTATAAAATTTGGATTGCTTTTTAATCAAACCTATAATATAGGAAAGCTTTTTATAATAGGATTATATTTATCTGCATTGTCTTATTCTAATTCAGCTAGCAATTGCCATATCTTAAATGATCAATGAGAAATAGAACAAAAATAAACTGATGCAGAAAGAATAACTTTTGTTCATTTATTTTTAGTATATATGGTCAATTTATTTTTTAAATTTAATGTTTCATTTTCCCCCAGTTACATGTAAAAACAATTTTCAATATTTGTTTTTAAAATTGAGTTGCAAATTCTCTCTCTTTCCCCACCCTCCTTATTGAGAAGGCAAGCAATTTGATATAGGTTATACAGGTGTAGTCATGTGAAACATTTCCATATTAATCATGTTGTAAAAGAAAACAAACCAAAATTAAAAAACCCAAGAAATATAAAGTAAAAAAAGCGTGCTTCGATCTGTAATCAGACTCCATCAGTTCTTTCTCTGGGGATGGATAGAATTTTTCATCACAAATCCTTCAGAGTTGTCTTGGATCATTGTATTGCTGAGAACAGCTAAGTCATTCATAGATGATTATCTTACAGTATTGCTGTTAGTGTGTACAATTTTCTCCTGGTTCTACTCATTTTTCACTCTGCACCAGTTCATGAAAGTCTTTCCAGGTTTTTCTGAGAGCATCTAACTCATTTGTTATAGCCAACAATATTCCATAACAATCATATACCATAGCTTGTTCAGCCATTCCCCAATTGATGGGCATCCCCTTAATTTTCAATTCTTTGCCACTGGAAAAGAGCTGCTATAAATATTTTTGTACATATAGGTCCTTTTTCTTTTTGTTTTATTTTTTTGGGATACAGACCTAGTAGTGGTATTGCTAGGTCAAAGAGTATGCATGGATTTATTTTTATGTTTCATTTTTTTTAGGGCAATTGGGGTTAATTGACTTGCCCAGGGTCACACAGCTAGTAAGTGTCAAGTGTTTGGTCTGAGGTTGGATTTGAACTCAGGTCCTCCTGACTTGAGGGCCAGTGTTCTATCCACTGTGCCACCTAGCTGCCCCAAAATTATTTGTGTGTGTGTGTGTGTGTGTGTGTGTGGTGTGTGTGTGTGTGTGTGTATTCGTGTGTATTCGTGTATTCCCCCCCCCTCCCCTTGGCTAGGCAATGGGTTTAAGTGATTTGCCCAGGGTCACACAGCTAGGAAATGCCAAGTGTCTGAGGCCGGACTTGAACTCAGGTCCTCTTGACTTCAAGGCCAGTGCTCTATACACCATGCCACCCAGCTGCCCCCGAGTATGCATAGTTTTATAGGCCTTTGAGCATAGTTCAGAATAACTCTTTTGTCTAAGAAAACTGCCAGAAATTGAAGTTCAGTTTTTTAAATTGCTAAGATGTTTATGTTTAGGTGGGAATTTCTTAAATCAGTTATGGAAAACTCTAAAAGCAAAGAGAATTTACATTACAACTATGACTTAAAAGCTGTAATTAAAATATGTGTTTTAAAAGCAGTAAATGATTAGATTTTTTTCTGTTAATTTTGTTTTAAAAGTTCTTTCCTGTTTCAAGGTGCTTCTTTGCCAACTAACATTTTTACTCTTAACCTTTTAAGAAATGATGGTTTGGAACATCGAACCACTCGTTAATGCTGTAGTTCTGTTATTAGGGAGAGGAAAAACTGCCAAATTTCTAGGAAGTTGGAAACATTGGAAACATTTTCTGTAGCATTAACCTTGTATCTTAAATTTTCTTGATTTTAGAACTTATTTTAGCTAAGTTCTTTATATAAAGTTATTAGATAATATTTATTCAGTTTGTACGTCTACTAGTAATATGTAGTAAGAACTGGATAGTTTATAAAAGTGATAGGATAAAATACACATTGATAGACAAGATGAAATATAGATGAGATTTCCCTTCTAGGAAATTTGAGGTTTAAAATCAAAGGTATTCCTTATCACTGAAGTAATGTCATTTCTTGCTATTCTTGAGACACTTTTAAGGATTTACTTTTTTTTCTTAGCTATTTCCTTGTAAATATATCTAATAAGATTATAATGAATAGTAGTAGCATTTGAGTCATCCTTGACTTTCCCTCATGTTGTCTGTTCTGCACTTTTCTTTTTTTCATCCTCATCTCACGTTCCAATTCATGGCCTCATCACTTTTCGCCTGGACTATTGTCATAACCAACTAATTGATTCTGTTTATTTAAAACTAGAATTCCTTTAGTTCCAATGCACACTGAGAACTTTCTGAGACTTTTTGTTAGGTTGTGATGCTAATTGTGTTTCCTCTCTTGGGGGGCAGGAATGTTGCATTGATGATGGTTATTTGTGCATCTTTTAAGGAATTAGCATAATATAACTAGTGAAGTTTGCTCCTTCCCCGTAGGTAATTTTGTTTTGAGGCTCATTTGTTTCCTTTTATCTTACTAATTCCATATGCTAGTTAGGAAAAAGAATATGGAATTTTTTCCCCCCTTCACTGGTGTGTTGCTTTCCCTTGTGGCTTTGGAGCTAGTATACAAGAACAGTTTTATGAATGTTTTTACTTGTTATTTTTTTTCCCTACAAAAGAGAGTTGAAATAACTTTGTTATGTAGAAGGGTCTGTGGGGTTCTATTTTCCATCAGGTAGAAAGGCAGTGGAAGTGAAGCTTATAGTGTCAAGGACCAAAGTATAGACAGATGTCCTAGAGGAATGGGGTCCCCTTGTCCTTCTTTCCTTACTATCTGGAAAGGCTGGGGCAGTGGGATGGGAGTATAGGGGATGATGAGCCCAGTGGTAAGTAATACAGTTTCCTTGAACATATGTATTTTAAACATTGTCCTTACTATTTGCTTTTTATAATAGTTTAGGCAGTAGTGAAGGAAATAGAAATGATTTTGGAGAAAGAAAAGGTTTTGTAGAAAGAGGTTCACTGTGGTTTAATAGGCTGGAGAAAAATCCAGGGTTTTGTGTTGCCTTTCACTTCCAGTTCTTAAGATTTTAATTAACTGGAGGCAGCTAGGTGGTGCAGTGGATAGAGCACCAGCCCTGGAGTCAGGAGGACCTGAGTTCAAATCCAGTTTCAGACCAGACACTTGACACTTACTAGATGTGTGCCCCTGGGCAAGTTGCTTAACCCCAATTGCCTTGCCCCCTGCCCCCCCCCCCAAATTTTTTTAAATTAATTGTTACTTAATACATTTTAAAAACTCCTTTTAAATTCGCTAGTGAAAAGAAGTTAGTGTTTCAGTATTGATGTTTACAGTAGTAACTAAAAGAATCTGAAAGTTAGGCAGGTGTTCTTCAAGGAGCATATGTTGTTCTAGTAATTGTGCATTTCCAATGTATGTTTTGTTCAACAGATCTCCAGCAAGTTATCTATGAGCTATCTTGTCATGTCATAAGGGGAACTCTAAAGCATGAACAAGCATCAAATGTTCTCAGTGACATTATTGTAAGTATACATATTTAATGGTACATTTGCCTTATCTCTGAAGGAAGAGAAGGAATAGTTTTGATATGTGGTGCCTTTTGAAATAGAGGTTCTTCAGATTTATTAAGTTTTATCTCACTTGAAAGATGTTAACAATGCCAAATAATTTTGGTTATATAGAATTAAAATGTTTCCCTGTTGAAAGCAAAGCAGAACATATTTGAGGGGGAGGTAAAAGAAAAGTAGTGTGTTGTGCTGAGCTAAGGTGAAGCTTGCTGAAGAAAACATGACGAGTACCGTGGTTAATAATCTAACCAGTTTAAAAAAATACCTTGTATAAAGCTAAGCATTTCCTTGTTCTGCTTGTGCATATAGGTTGAAATTTTAATGACTTGGTTTTCCAAGCATCTGTATTTTAGACTCTGCTTATAAAATGGTGCATTGCTTTGTTCTTGAAATCTTTTGCCTGTTTCCACCAGTGTTGTAAATAATATTAACCTCAAAGAAACCAGATGTTAAAATTTATTCCTCTCTGTTAAAGGAATTGACGTACTTTATTTTAATTTTGTTTATTAGAATTAAGTTTTGTTTCAGATCAGAGAATGTTTCTGATTAATTTGCTATTTTATCTGGAAGAGTGTCTCCTAAATGGTAAGGCTGCAGAGACTAAGCTAGTTCATACGTTTTTAGAAGTTTGCTTACATGTGGTCAGTTCCTGCTGTTAGGGAGTGAAATGAGTCAGACTGGAACAAAATCCCTAGAACATTTGAAAACCACCTCTCTTGATGTTTCCTGGTAATTGGGGGCTCTTTGCCCCTGTGTACATTTTTCCCAGTGCTTTATTGGTTGGCAGAGATAGGGGCAAGTCTTCAGGTGCTCCTCAGTGCCTTGGATTGGAGTAAAGTATCTCGGGGGTTTGGGGCAGCCTGTAGTTCTTTGGATATCCTCACACAACATGAACCTGATACTGTTGTACTAGTCTGTAACATTCTACTCATTCTTCTGGGCACCACCCACAGCAAATGTGTAACATTTTAAAACTTGACTCTTTTGTTTTCTGATGTTCATGTAAAGCAGTGGAATTAAAACCAAAACCTTATGAGTGATCCTTTTGAAAGTTAGCATCAGAGTAGTTGGCGATTGTTTTTTTTTTCATTCTGAAATTTGGGTTGTATTTTTAGCATTATGTGTTTGTTTTTTCTTTGGGGGGGTGGGGGTGGTATTTACAGGAGTATATTTGAAGGTTTTTTTTTTAAACTTATTTAACATACCCTACAAATAAACTATTTTGATATGTGAAGATTATGGACTTTTCTTTTTGGGCCATGTCCATTTTGAGTTCTCTTCTTAATGCTGGCCAGGGTTGCTTGTTGTAGTTGTTTCTTTTGTCATGGCATACATACACACAGCAACATGGCTTGCCTTATAATTTTAATTATACAAATGCATTTCATTTAGTTTATCCTAGCAGCTCGATTTTTTTTTTAAAGACTCCTGCTGATTTCTATTAGGCCTTTGCAAATAGTTCAGTTAAGGTTGCTATAGTGTTAGCCAACTACTAAGTGCTGCTCTTGTACCATGATGGTTACTAGTGGAAAAGAGGGTGATAAAATGGAGGTGGAAAAATGAGACTGTCCGTAGGAAAATGTTATACTGCTTCTAAAGTATGGTACTAGAAATGAAAAAAAAAAACCAACCCCAAATATGCTTTCTTCAAAGGTGAAAGACATATTAGATGATTAGTAATGAATAAGATAAAGATGGTGGGATCTGGTGTATAAAAATATGTAATATGTATCTTGAAAGAGTAAAGTTTATAGGACAACCATATATTAGGGTTTTTGTTTTTTTTTTATACTCTTGTCCTGATGAAGTGTGAGCATGATAGACTAATTTTTGCATAGGTTAGTGTTATAACTTAAATATGAATCTTATATAAACTTAAATAAGAAATGTTTCATCAATAGTTCATTACCATTCTGTTTTGGGTAGATGTGAGGTGCCTTTAATACAAGTGGTTTCTAATTTAGGATGCTGTTTGAAAGAGTTATACTTTTGTGCTGTTATACATTCTGCCAAATTATTTCATGATTCCCATGCTTTTCATCTGTGATTTCTATAATTTCTGACCTTTTTAATTTTCTGGATATAGGAAATTCAGTTGACAGATTTAAGTACACATCGATACAGTGGTGCCTAGACCTTTCAACAGTAATATAAAAAAAAATCACTTAAGGGTGGTGTTCTAATGCCATGATAATTATATCTTCAAAATTTAGGACTGTCGTGAGGATATGCCCTCCATCCTAGCTGATGTATTCTGCGTCTTAGGTAGGTATCAGTTCTTCATTTCAACTATGAAAAGAGCTATTGGTAAGCTCATAAAATCCCTCCCCTTCCAAAACAAAAGATTCTGCAAATGACTCTGTGGACCTATGTAGTTAACTGCTTTTTCTTCTTGGAAATTGGAGTGTTATGAGTAAAGTACAGTGGTAATTCAGGCATTTTGGGTTTATTTACTCTTTTTTGATAAGGCATTCCAAGCAATTTAGAGTTGACTTCAGGCTATTTGATGGGAGTAGTAGCTAAATAATTTACAGTAGTTCAGATAAAATAACCCCCTATTTCATTGTCAGTTTAATAGCCAGGCTATTTAAATTTATGGTAAGGTCTAAAATTCTCATTTCCATAAATGTGCTTCATCCTCTTTAATGACTTTTTTTCTGTCTTGAGCAAGAATAGGTCATTTGAAAAGACTGCTTTAGTTTTGAAGTTGAGAAACTTTTTAAGCTAGTGAATAAACCAGATTTTAGAAATAGCCAGTTTTCTTTTTTTAAATTTTTCATTTTATTTTTCTTTCTTGATGAGGCAGTGGGGTTAAGTGACTTGCTCAGGGTCGCACAGCTAGTGAGTGTTATGTTTCTGAGGCTGGATTTGAACTCAGGTCCTCCTGACTCCAAGGCCAGAGCTCTATCCCCTGCATCACCTAGCTTGCCCCCAAAATAGCCAGTTTTCTACTTGTCCGAGATGAACTTATGCAAGATTAAAAAAAAAAAAGAGTACTGGTTTTGCTTTAGTGACCATGTACAAAAGTAGATAATGAAATCTAATCCTTTTCTCAGTGGGCTGATAAATTTATTTATGCTCAAAAAACATCTTAAATTTGGACTAAAATCTTGAGTACATAATTACATATAGTAATGGTTATTAAAAGTTAGATTTCATTTTACTTCTTTTTAACTTTTAAAAGAAAATATTGCACCACTTTTAAACACTTGTCACATAAAACAATCTTCAAATTTATATGTCAAGTTTTGAATTACTACTTTGGCTCTTTGATAAATTTGTTCATTCACACTTTGGTTTAGGATACCTTTGTCTCATTGGAAGTGTACATTTTGGCCTAAATAAGTGAATAGTCCTTGAAAATACCTCTTTCAAGCTGGCAAAAATAATGACATAGAATTTGTAATAAGCAGATCAGAATGCTTTAGAGTTGTGAGTGAGGTTTTGTGGAACAAGGAATAGAGTGACTTTTTCCATTTAATTCTTCCTGCTTGTCTTGAGCCTGTTGAACAGCTTACTGTGATTTCTTTTGTACCTACTTAAATTATTTTGAGAGAGGTTTAACATAAAGCAAGTGAAGTTTTAAAAATGTATATTGGTTGTTACTTCTGATGGAATTTTAGAAATTAAAGACCTAGTATAGTCACTTATAAAAAGCTTTTTTACTGATAATTATAATGTTTGGACTGTGATATTTTAGAATTCTGACAGTTTACTTATTTTGTTAGAAATCATTGACAGGAAGAAAAAGTTTTTATACTTGAATAATTCAGTAACAATGCTTGATATTCTCATGATGTACCTGTGAGATAATTATTTTTCAATAGATAAATTTTTACAAATTCATATTTGGTTCTATTTTGGGGGGTAAATAACCATATTCATAGTCCACACAATTCGGTTTTTCAGGAAGATGACTAAGATAGCCGTGTAACAAAAATTTTTCTTTCCCTGGGTCTTCCCAGGTGAAGATGGTAAAGAAATCCACATGCTCATAGGTATTTGATAGATAAAGAGGTAGCTGCCAAATTTACTGAGATGCATGTTGTATTATAGTGGCTTCTGAGGTGGCGATGTTGGAATGATGGGCCTCCTTCCCCCTTTAAACAAAGCTTTAAGAATAAAAACAGGGAGCAATGGCAAGAAGGACTTCTATGACAGACCTAGGCTGTGCTAAGGAGGATTAGCTAAGAGGTAGAATGACAAGTTTTGTCAGAGATTTCTTGAGAGGCCAGGGAACAGAGGTTCAATAGGGCAAGGCAGGTGGCTGCCAGGAGAATGATTTTGATGATTTTCCGTAGAGATTTAGGGGGTTGAAAGAGGGGCTGGAAGGCTGGGAGATATCAGAATATAAGTAGGTAAATGAGAAGACTGTGACACTGCAGGTCGAGAGAGAAACCAACTGACTAGAAAGGATATAGTGATAGTTGGAAGTATCTGGAAAGGGATAGATTTGATATTCTGAAACCTATGTGAAGGGACTGTGCCTGTAACTCAACTATTGGTACTTTGAAATTCCCTTACCTCTTTAGTTAAAGATTAGTTGTGAATATTAGTACATCTGTGAATCCTGGCAATTCTTTACTAATGGTTGAATTTCTTGATACCATGAAGTTGGAACTATTTCATTATGCTAGCTGTCTTATTTTAGAAAGGAATTTTTTAAAAAAACATTGAGTGCTTTGAAGAAACTTGTGGAACTCTTAATTTTCTGACATTAGAAAAAATGTTTATGGCTGGGAACAGTTATATAAATTATGTTAGCTATTAGACATTTAGTATGACATTAAGGTTTTGAAAATACTATATGATTTTTGAAGCACTGGGGTGTGGATATCATCCTGGTTTCTTGAAGGTTATGCCATATATTCTGGCAGGTCCTACCATGCTAGACAAGCTTCAGCTATATTCATGGCAGTGGACTGAGTCTGCTTTTTGAAGATGAGCCAGCCAAGCTAAGTATGGAAAGGTTCCTTACTAGTGGTTTGGCTGCTTGCTGATTAATTTGTTGGCTATGGTAATTCATTCAGCAAAAAACTATAAAATGGCCTTCAGTCTTGTGTGGCCCTTTTTCACTTTATGTATTCATAGTGGCGGAATGATAGAAAAGGGGACTAAGAATACTAAAGATCATTCTGTTTTTAGACAAGTCTGCGAAACTTGGTAGCTGGTATTCTAAATCTGACATCCTTGTTTAGTGACTAAATGGACTGAATCAATCTAGATACTCTTGCTGTGAATCAAGAGTTCTTAACCTTTTTTGTGTCATGGACCCTTTGGCAGTTTGGTGAAGCCTATGGACTCCTCAGAAATAAGTTTTTAAATGGATAAAATAAACTGCATAGGCTTATAAAGGAAACCAATTATATTGAAACACAGTCATCAAAAAGTTTTTAAAAGAAGTAACAGATTCCAGATTAATAACCCTTGCTATGAAGCCAGGAGAAAGAAGTCAGTGGCTCTCAGATGCTCTTTGGAGATACTAAAAATAGAATTTGTGGGGTTGGTTTTTATATTGTACCCAAAGGCAACAAGAAACATCTCATGGGGCATCTGATTATCTTGCTTTGCAGAGATTGTAATAAATTAATTATTAGCAAAAGGAATACCATGAAAATAGTGATAATTTTTGCACTAACATCTGCAGAGGATGAGGTAGTAGATAAATTCTATAAAGAACCATATAGCACCTTCCAAATGAAGAAAGCATACACTTTGATACTTGGTGATTTCAGTTCAAAGGTAGGGAGGGTGAGAATGGTGAGAAGTATATTGGAAAACATAAACTAGGAATAAGGAATGAAAGACCAAAGACTTGTATGCTACACAGAAGCCTCACATCTTTCTTTCATGAATACTTTTTAAAAGAAAAGAACCAGTAAATGATGGACGTAGTTAACACCCAGTAGCATCACAAAAAATTATTTATATTATATTTAAACAATTATAGAACATGAGAGTTTGAAAGGACCTTACCAGTCACCTAGTAGAACCCATATGTGATAGGGGGTCTTCACTAAAACATATCATGTAACTGGTAATCCAGCCTCTTCTTGAAGATAGGAAGCAACTTGTAACTGATAAGTCATTCCTGAATCAGTTGTCTATAGTCAGATCAATGTCTTGTTAGAGCAGAGGTCAGAAATGGTATACAGTTAAAAGAAAGAATAATGACAAAAAAATTTGACATGCAGTTGAAACTAGTCAACATCTAAACAAGTTATTAATGATGAGAAGTGGATAATGGATTGAATAAAGTGCGTTGACACTGCTTATAATGTCATAGAAAAGTTTAACTGTTGTAGAGCAGTTGCCATAATGAAGCCAAAAGTGGCTTTAGTCAGCAAACACTTGACTTGCCAAACAGATAGCAGCCAAATATAACACTGGTTTAGAATATATATTCATTTGTAAAGTGTTAGGGAGAACAATATTGAAAGGTCATGAACTATATTGCCTTAAAAAGCAGAGAGAAGCAGTGGAGAGCAAAGCCACTTTAAAGAAAATTTGGTCAGTAGTCTTAAGGAGAGACATGCCAAGGGCATTTAAGAATGAAAAAGAACAACAAACAGAATAAAGGTGGAAGAGTTATCAAAGGCTTTTTATAACAAATTTTCTTCCTTCAAGGACAGTGTAGCTACCACACTTGGTGTCTCAATATCACAGTCCCAGTTGTACTTAACAAAGGTACCAAAGAGACCAAAAATGGAAAAATCAGCTGGATTGGAGCTGTTGTACATTGAGAATCTGGGGAGGATGGAGTGGCAACACACTTAGGAGGGTGTTTCAATTCATAAAGTATCTAAAAGAAGGGGGCCCTTATTAATAATTATAAAAATAGGTAATTGAGAGCATTGACTATTGATGTTTATACCTACTTTGCTATCTACATGGAAAAATTTTTATTAGTATAATCAGCCCCTTCAGGGAGGCACCGTTGGTGAGGATATTAGGGAATAGGCAGATATTCCAAGATGGCCCACATCTTTACCATCACACAGATGGTTAAGATGTAAAGAGTACAAGTATGTCATTTGGTAGAGCAAAATGCCACCAGTAAGGTTACTCAATCTATACATGATAATCATTCAAGACTCTTTAAAATATATGATACAGAGAACTTTGATTCATGACTTCCTAGTTATATATATTGGAAGTACAAAATGAGGTGTTTGTGTTTCCCACTATGATAGAGGAGATCCAGCACAGGTCCAAGTTGGTGGATTCCCTGCAAAGGGTAAAGTTCTACAAATTTATTTACCAAGGATGTTGTACTAATCACATAAAGTCCTAGAATGTTGGAGGTGCTCTTGGACTATGTCCAAAACTAACAAAAGAATTTGGGATAACTGTGTACATGGGAAAAGTTAAGTGGCTGAAGAATGTCTCGTCCAAATTATGACAGTCAAATTGAATGGGCAACCCTTAGGGCTTGTCTGTGTGTGTATGTGGGACAATACAAATAGACAATGAGTTAGGGCCAGAATTAACTAGGAGGAGAGTGAGCTAGATTACCTTGAGGAAATTTCAAAGTTACTTTAAAGCATGTCACTGTGGCAAGTTTTTAGGATGATACGGACAAAAATGGAAAGGTTGTAATTTACATCATTCCAGGAATAACCAAATCAATGAAATAGTAGATCCTATTTGAATATTTGGGGTTTTTTGTTGCTGAATAGCTTAAAATGGTTAGAATGTTAAGTAAGCCAAAGTCATTTATTTAATCTACAGCTGTACCATTTAGAATAATAGAATTGGAAGTGACTTTAGATGTCATTTAATCTATTCTTTTATTCATTGCAGGAGTCTTCTATATGATATTTAGCCTCTGTTTCAACACTTAAGTGATGGGGAGCTTCATCATTTTTGGTGGTAGCCCATTGTATTGGTGGACAGCTCTAGTTGTTAGACCTCTCTGCACCTTTTTTTTTTTTGTTCAAACAAACAAAACCTTCCACTCAAACTTCCAGGGCCACGAATGGTACTTTTCATACTGGCTAGCTGTCTTATGAATATGTCCATTGGTCTAAAGGGACTGTGGTGAGGGAGTATGGATCCATCACCACCACTAGGAGAAAAAACTCAAGGCATATAACCATTTCATATATGGGGGGCAGTAACAATCTTAAAAAAAAAAGCAGGTTGTTTTAGTAATAATTTTAAATGAAGTAAGTAACCTTGTTTGGAGAAGCTAGAAGGTAAAAGTTTGTAGTAAAAATTATAAAACAGTTCATTTTCTTTATCTTTGTCATAGATATTGAGACAAGTTGTTTAGAAGAAAAAAGCAAGAGAGACCATTTTACACAGTTGGTATTATCCTGTTTGGTAAGTATGTCCTTTGGAATTTTTTTTCTTTGCTGAACTTTATAGTTTAGAATGTGATTATGGTGATCTTTTAATATTTCATTCTAATATGGGACACAGAGTTGTAATAACTTGAAACATAGGTAATATGATAATTCCCAAATCAAATTTGACTTTGGAATGGATATGCGCTTATATTTTTGGCTGTTTCTGACATTCTGGAAATTCATAACACTCTAAACAACAGAGTAAAACCAAATTAATACCTGACTGGGGAGGGGGTGGGGTTGGAATCAACTGTTTTGTTTAGTTCCTTCTTGATCCCTATTAGTATACAAGTTTGTATACATTTATTAAACTCTTAACATATACTTATGCCAGTAGTTTTCTAAGCCCTGGGGAGACAAAGAAAGCCAGAAACATGGTCCCTGCTGTCAAGGAGCTCCCATTCTAATGGAAGAGACAGTGTGGTAATAAGTAGGTAATACAGGGTATATATACAGTGTAAATGAGAGTTAATCTTAAAGAGTGATGGCATCAAGAAGCAGTAGGGAGGTGGGGCAGGGGAAGGGCAGGAAAAGTCTCTTGCAGAAGATGAGGTTAATTTGAACTGAGTCCTGAATGAAGCCAGGGAAACTAGAAGTTAGAGGTGAGAAGGGGAGAGCATTCTAAGCATAGGTTACACCAGTGCAAATGCACAGAGTTGGTAGATGAAATATTATGTGTGAGGAATATAAAGTAGGCGAGTGTAGCTGGATTTTGGGAGTGAGTATCCAGCTGATGCAAAGGACCCCTTTGAATTCTGCCTTTCTGTTTGTCATTTTCAAGTATGGTAAAGGTAAAATTTGATCTGAAAGGTTGTTGATGCTACTTGTACTGGAGTATGTAGAGAAAATATTTAAAAAAATTTATGTATTTTAAAAACCAAATAAAATAAGCACTTCCATTTACCAAATAGAACAGAAAGAGCAAATGAAACTGTAAGTCTCAATTATGTACAACTGCATTTTATTTTAGGTATATAATAAACATAAAATATAACTTTCAGAGCTGTTCTGTTTTTTTTTTGTTTCCTTTTGTCCCTTTTTCTACTTTTAAAAAAATACTTCAGTGATGATCTTAATTTTTTTTTCAACTCTTGTTACTTTTTTCCCTTTCTCTCCTACTTCCCTCCCCCACTGAAAGGAAAGAAAACCAAATCTCTTATAACAAATATGCATAGTCAAGCAAAATATCTCACTTTGGCATTGCCCAAAAGGGTATGCCTTATTCTGTACCCTGACTCCATCAGTAGCAGGAGATCAGTAGCATGTTTCATTTTCAGTCCTTTGGAATTTTGATTGGTCATTGCAATGATCAGAGTGAGGAAATTTCAGTGGCCCTTCCTTTTCCATTCTTACTCAGTTATAGATTCTTTGCTAAATAAAACTAGACAGAAGAGAGTATAACAAAAAACTAAAAAGCAACGCACTGTACCCTTGATGAGTTTAATCTTAAAAATTTCCAGTCATAAATTGTAGAATGGAGAGTTTATTAAATAACTGATAATTTTCAGAGCAGTGCAACACTAGTATAACCTTGTTTTGTCAGTCCCTGAAAACACTCATAAGTGAGACTGCTTTATAACAAAATTCTTTTTCTTTGTACTTTAGTAACTTAACACCCATGAGTGGTGATGAAGATATATCCACCTGTATACTTGTAGCTCATATGTTGAATAATATAGAACAAGGCTCTAGCATTTTCAGGTATATATATTCATTAGAGGTATTCAAACCACCTATTTCCTAGGTTGTATTAAAACAAGGAGTTTTAAACTGTCCAATGTGAGGAGATAATTTTGAAAAGTTTCTTTAGACATATTGATATTAAATTTGCTAATATATTTTTGCCTAAGTCTTTGAAAAGGTATTTTCCCAAAGAAGTGAGAGATTTAAAAAGTGGTAATTTATCAGTGTTTTAGTAAAATCATTAAATGATGCGTATTAGAATCTTTTGTATTTTATTTTAAATATGTATAATTTTGTTAGCATATATGAGGAGAATGAGTTGATGTGTATGAATTTGAAATTTATGGGGAAAAATTTCTTACCTCCATTGAATTAGAGGGAGAAAGTAAAGAAATGATTTAATACAAAAATTAAAATTTGTTTTGTAGTGAGCATTACTTAGTTCTGTACTGTATGTTCATACATTTGAATACCAAAGTGATATCCCAGTACTAAAACTAGAAATATGCCCTGTATGTCATAACAGATTTTGACTTGTAATGTATTAGAATGTTTAGATAAGGTGGATTTCATTTTAACTAGAATTTCACTCTTAATACTTAAATGTGTAGATTGTATATGACAAACTTTTCCTGGAGAGTACTTTTTAGAAAACAGTAACATATCCCCACTACATAGACTGCATACACACCAAGTGCCTTTTTTTTTTTATTAAGTCTTTGGAGTTAAATTGCTTAAAAGTCAAAATTATGTTTCATGGTGAACTACATGTATACATATAGCATTTGATTTTTATGTTCTAGAGTTAAAACAATACCTTGAAGTCATGTGGAATAAAAATATAAACTTGAAAACTTAGAAAAAACAAGCTTTTTAAAAAAACCACTCTTTTATGTAGTATTTAGTTTCAGACACAATCTTAAAGGAGCGTTTGGATCCAGAAACATTGGAATCTTTAGGGCTTATTAAGCAGTCCCAGCAGTTCAATCAAAAATCTGTTAAAATCAAGACAAAACTTTTGTAAGTATATGCATGTCATGTTGTATATTAGGTGGTAGAGTTTGTATTTTCAGTTCATAATTTGTGTATGTTGGTTATTTTTAAAAACCAGGATATTTGGCATTTTTTAACCATTACCCTTTTAAAGTAGCTTAAAAGTTAAAATTTTGTTTTATTATGTTGTTGGTTATTTTTTAATATATTATATTTATTTTATTATTGTTTTATTATTTTGTTAAAATTTTGTGGTTAAAATTTTCATCTGATAATATAAAACATAATCTAATCACTGAATTAAAATAACTTCTGTTTTTAATATTAACAAAGTAGTAACTATAGGGTGATTTCTTAGATTACAAAAGAAAGATAATATATTTCTTCTAGCATGGTGTTACATTTTGAATTTCAGTATAATGATTTCATCATTATATAAGAAAAGCTATTATCTTTCTTGAAAACTAGTCTTTGTAATTGTTGCAACTTTGTGAGATATCATAATCCAACAAATAAAATACATTACAGACACACACACAAATATTTGTTTAACTTGGTCTTATTTACTTAACTGTGTTTATCTACTTTCAGTTATAAGCAGCAAAAATTCAATCTCTTAAGAGAAGAGAACGAAGGTTATGCAAAACTGATTGCAGAATTGGGGCAGGATTTGTCTGGAAATATCACTAGCGACTTAATCTTAGAAAATATCAAATCTTTAATAGGTAAGGCATATATAGCATTTTATGTATACATTCTGAAAGAACTTTTTAATTGCCAATGAATACCCATAGAAAATGGTCATAAGTTAATGTATTCCATATTCCTTTTTTTTTCCTAACCCTTACTATTAGAGGGAGTGTGCTATAGTGGATAGAGTCCTGAACCTGAGTTCATGTCCTTCCTCTGACACATAACTATGTGACCAGACAAGTCACTTAACCTTTTTCAGCCTCAGTTTTTTTGATGTGTAAAACGGGGATAATAATACCTGTAATTATTATAATCCCTTAATATATAATAATAACCTTACAGGATTATTAGCAGGCTCAAAGGAAAGACTGTGTGAAATGCTTTGCAAATTTTAAATCATTACATGGATAATGATCATCCTATCATTGGACTACACTAATGCTTTTCAATTGTTTAGGGAACTCCCTCAAACTGTGTACATCAGCTCCTTTTCTGTAACTTCTAGTCTTACAGCACCAAGCTTAGGGCACTGAGAACTTGAGGGACTTGTCCAGGCTCATGCAATCAATATGTGTCAGAGGTAAGACTTGAACTCAGATCTTCCTGATTCAGGTCAGCTCTCCTTCCTGTGCTATATTCTGTCTTCATCCTTTCATTACTAGTAAATAATTAAACGCACTAAGACCGTTATATCTCCTCTCCCCTCTTAGTCCTAGGCAGAAGACACTTGTCAGCTATTCATTCCCCTATTTTTCAAGGGTGCTCTCCCTTTTAATTTACAGATGTTAAACAAAAATCCAGAGACTGAAAAGGCAGCTTACTGTAGTGATCAACAGGAATGGTTTCCCTGAATTCTGGATCTAGTGAGAGTCCCTTTCATCCAGGGCAAGGGTTCTTAAACTGTTGTCTGTGAACTTAAAAAAAATGTTGATTATTGCATTTTGATATAATTAGTTTGCTCTGCAATCCTATGTGCTTTATTTTGTGCATTTAAAAATATTATTTTGAAGAGGGGTCCATAGAGTTCAGACTCCCCAAGGAGTCCATGGTACTGTTGTGGTGTAAGAGGTTGAGAGGTTGTGACCCCTCAAAGACCAAAGTACAGGACGGGTCGTCTGGAATGAATTCACAGACTCAAGCATTCTTTAATTCAAGGTGGCAAAGATTTATTGTTATGCTTTTCAGCGGGCAAGGATTCTTAAGGATTCCTGCAAGAGACTGATAATGCAGCTAGGGTTTATATGGAAAAGAGCATGGGAAAGAAATGCCAGGAACACTGATGAGGTAATCCAAAGGTGCAGGTGTCTTTGGGGTTATGGATGGGAAAGTACAGGGAGTATACTGGACAGGAAGGGGGATGGATCTTTGAAGTCTGGCAGGAGGAAGAGTCCTTGGGCAGGTCAAGGACACCCCACTCCCTCTGTCTTGATGAGAGAATGCTCTGCAACAAAGGAAAGCTTTCTCACAACTAAAGAATTGGGAGGCTTCCAGATACGTGATCTGAGGTCTGGGGTCTGAGCAGCCCAGATAAGGGTCATGCTGAGGCCCATGCATGAATAACTGCTAGGCGCAGTGTCCTTGGGCTAGGGAGTGGTTGTCAGAGACAGTGTTTCTGGGACTTGGAAGGAATTGGGGTCCAAGTACAAGCACAAGCACCCAAGTACCCCATCAGTACCAAAAAGTTCAAGAAATACTGCTCTAGGGTCACTCAGGATCAGGGTTGAATTTTTCACTAAGACCTATGGAACTTAGCTTGTCATACTCTGGATGTTAAGGAGATATTTTATGTGTTCCTTGAGAGTTTGAAGGACATGAAAGAATACCAATGACATTTGACATATATTCTCTGAAGAGATTTATTTTCAGAAAAACTAGAAGGAAATAGAGTCTAACAACTAGATGGACAAAGTTAAGAGAAGGCCTCTTCTCTTTTTTCCCTCTACATATATAGCTTATTCAAAGGTAGCTAAATCAGAGTTTCTGTCTTTGCTTTAAACTTCTCAGGGTAGCCATTTTGTTTTAATCACACACTTGCATAATACCATTGTTTGATCCTACTCTGTTAAGAATTTAATGTCACCCTTAATTACTGTATGTTTTTTTTTGCTTTGTGCAATTCCTGAACTCCTAGTAGTTTATCTGCGTAATCATTTGATATTAATAGATTTTGGTGATAATGCTTGTTTCTCTGAAGCGATAATATTGTCTCTGGTCATGGTAACCTCATTCCCTGTCTTCTCTATTAGCAGTAGGCTAGAGTGGATATTATAGAAACCCTCTAATGTGGCTGACAATGGGTCTTACTTACATAAACAGATACTTGGGCAGGGCAAAGAGTATTTCTCAGACTTAGATGCCCTATGTACTGTTAACAGTTGCCAATAGATAAGGTTTTTCAGAAAAACAAGCTTGGTGAGTAATTGGGTTTTCCATGTATAAGAAATGGCTTGTCACTTCTTAAAGCTTTAAAATTTTTCTAAACCTCTGTTTTGGTTATTGATCTTGAGTTAGAAATTAAGCTAACAAGTATCACTTAAACTTAATTATTATTTAGTAACAAGCCTTTTTTTCTCTTGGAAACTATATAATCTCATTGAGATGAAAAAAATGTGTACTACTTTTATGCCAAATCACTTGACCCTTGCATTGTACCTGGAAGTGAATGGGTAATTAATAGTATAGATCTAACAAGCTTCGTTAAAACCAATAGTATTAATAAAGGAAAGCTACATTCATATTTCAAGTATACATTCATATTTCAAGTATAAAATTTAATAGAGCCAGTAATTTACTATAATTCCTAAAATATTTAAGAAGTATAACTCATTTTAATTCTGTTAGTCTATTTTTTTCACACAGTTACATGTGTATCTTTGTATCTGTTGAAAGGCTACTTTCTACTTCTGAAAAATCAACTAAGTACATATTATACTGATTTCTAACTTGTAATTATTCAGTGATTTAAGTTTTCATGATATTTCAGAAATGCTGTTTTCAGAAATTTAACTTGACATTTCACAGAGGAAGGATAAAGAAGTGGATAGAGCTTGTTTCCATATGAACTATTCTGTATTACCTGTTTTGAAGACTCTTTGTCTTTGACTTATCTGAGGGGCTGTTTTTAAAATAAGAAAAAAGAATAGAATTTTTCCCCCGTAGTCATTTAAGAAATATATTTTTGGAGAACCATTTTACTTTGTTAAAGAAAATCCACAATTAATAAGATAATTAATAAGATCTTAATTTTGAAATCCTAATTTTCTTTTATTGTGATTTAGATTTGAATTTTCTAACAACTGAAGCAGTCCCCTATTGGTAGTAGTTGGGTGATTTTTTTTTTTTTTGTTTCAAAGTAATGTCTCAAGATAGTTTTTATTTTTAGCTACTAGCCTCACTTCCTGCCTGTTATTCTGTATGTTGAAGTTTCTGTTAGTCACTGCTTTATAAGAAATAGCATACATTTAATTATGAATTGTTGACCTTATTATTATCTGTTATAGGATGCTTTAATCTGGACCCGAACAGAGTTCTGGATGTCATTTTAGAAGTCTATGAATGCAGACCAGAATATGATGAGTTTTTTGTACCTTTAATAGAATCATATATGTGTATGTGTGAACCTCAAACACTATGTCATATTCTAGGGTTCAAATTCAAGTTTTATCAGGTATTACTTATATGTATATCTTAAAATATCACTGATTTTATATATGTGTGTGTGTGTGTGTGTTAATCTTAGATTTAATTTTCTTTTGATTAAATGGCATTGATTGATAATTGAGTTTTATAAGCCCTGTTTTATCATACTGTTGGTTTTCTTTTTGCCTCCTAATCATGGTAGGAAAAATCTTTAATTAGCAGCTGAAGGACCCAATGGACTACTGGTTATTTTACTTCAGTAAAAAAAAAAAATCATTCCCTTGGGGCCTCCTAGAAGGCAAGACAGGGGTGGATTCATTTGTTTCATTTCCCCCTCTACTCCTTCCCCCTCCCCTCCCCCCAAAATCCCCAAATCTTAGAGAAGGTAAAGATTTGTTAGGAAAGATTGGGAATATGGGAAGGGAAGACGAAGATTAATTCTTTGGAGAGAGGGGAGACAGGCCAGAGAAGAAAAATGGCTGTTTCTCTTGCCAGTGATGAGGGGAATCTACTCTCTTCCCTGATTTTCTCAAGAGAAGGGACATACAAACATTTTAGAGTAAGATAGGCTCCAGGACCTTTTGGATATGGAGATAGGAAAGTAATAGTGCTGTAGTATGTCGGTACCCTTGATTGTGTTTTCCCATGTTATCTTTAATTTTTATTGGAATTTTACCATTTAGATATGTAATGTATATTTGTATTAATAAGTATCCCCTTAAAAATGCCAGTTCCTTAATCTACCCTTGAGCTAGACTTTTTGGTCTAATTTATTCTTATTGATGGTTATAGCAGTACTAATAGTAGCTGACTTGGTATGGTGCTTGAAGTTTTTAATTTAGGCTTCCTCAGGTTCTCTGTTCTTTCTACTAGATCATGCTATGTAGGTAGGAGAAAGATTGTAATTTATTTGATTGGTTCTTTTGTTAAATGGCATTTATTAATTTTTTTTAGGAACCAAATGGAGAGACGCCAGCATCTTTATATAGAGTTGCAGCAATACTTCTGCAGTATGATCTTATTGATTTGGACGATCTTTATGTTCACGTAAGTTATGTAGAACTAAAAGAAAAGGGTGTTGTCTGCCCATTATACAGTTGGGAAGTAGGAAGAGAGACCTAGGTAGCACTGACTTTGTTGAGAGGCAAAGGAGAGAAGCACAGTACTTGGTAGCATGTGACGTGTTAGTGCTCATAAGTTACTACTTTGTATTTACAAATTAAAGTTTGAGTGTGTGCAAAGATGACTAAACTGAATAATACAGTACATCTAAGCTAGGGACACATAAATTGTTCTCAGACTAAGGCTGCCTTTTGTCACTTGGGAATATTCTTTTCCTTCCCACTATGATAATATTTTTAGGCACTCAGTTGGAATGGGAGCTACATCATTATAGCCCCTCTTAATTAATGTAAATGCTAAATATGTGGTTTAAACTAGGGAATGGTTGCT
This sequence comes from Phascolarctos cinereus, assembly GCF_003287225.1. Classification (NCBI taxonomy): domain Eukaryota; kingdom Metazoa; phylum Chordata; class Mammalia; order Diprotodontia; family Phascolarctidae; genus Phascolarctos; species Phascolarctos cinereus. The sequence goes on from NW_027556291.1 coordinate 50,890,830, forward strand.
TTGGGAGGCTCATGGTTTAGGAACTTCCCCTGGCAAAGTAGGATTTATGAGTAAATTTTCTTGGGCTTTGGATTATGATAATTTTTATGTGTCCTATCACTTGAAACTCAGCATGTCTAAAACAAAACTAATATTCACTGCCCCCAAGTAGCCTTCATCTCTCAACTTTGCTGTCTCTGTCACTAATAAACGAATTTTCCCATTTTTTCATGTTCTTAATGTTCAAGACAAAAGCTTGTTTTAGAATCCTTTAAACTGACAGATAAGCCATTTAAAACTCAGAATTATTAAATCCTTTTAAATTAGTCCAAAATAAGTCACTATAATCCTTTAGAAGCAGTAAAGGAGAATCAATAAGAAAACCTATTAGGAGGGAAATTGAAAACTGTGGGCATAAGTATAGGTGGAACTTCTAATATTGAATGCATCATGTAGTCTTCATGAAGTCCTACAATCATAGATTTAAAGCTAGTAGGGTCCTTAGAGGTCATCTAGTTAAATTTTCTCATTTTATAAAGGGGTTAAGTGATTTATCTATGGTGTCATGCCTAGTAAATAGCAGTTAGTTTTTGAGCGCAGGTGTTATGATTGTGAATCCATTGCTCTTTACTCTGTCTCTTTATACTGCTTTACTTTATTCCCATTTTATAGATAAGGAAACTGATACTTAGATCAAGTAACTTGCCCAGGGTTACATAGCTAGTAAGTGTTGGGCATAGGATTTGAATCCTGGATTCCAAGACCAGCATTCTTACCACTACACTACGCTGCCTCTTGAGCTTTTGGAGAAAATTTTGGAAGGTCTTAAGAATTCATTTCTTGCTTTTTGTTGAAATGGTCAGGTAGTTGGGATTATCCCTTTTATATAATTTTAACTCTTATTTGTGCAGCTTCTTCCAGTGGATAATACCATTCTTGATGAGCATAAACAAGAAATTGTGGAAGCCAAGCAAATTGTTAGAAAACTTACCATGGTTGTCTTGTCCTCTGAAAAGATGGATGAGAGAGACAAAGAAAAGGAAAAAGAGGAGGAGAAAACAGATAAGGTACTTAAAATATACTAGTAGAATTGAACACTGCACTTTATTTCTAAACCAAGAAGAAGAATCCTTGTGAATGGAATCAATTTATGGGCATAAAAGTTCATAAGCATTCTTGATGCCAATGAAACCCTGTATTTTGGGGGGTTTTGCTAACTTCTAAAATTGACTGTCTTTTAAATCTGTTGGGCAGCTTTCCAAAAAGGCTGATCACATTTTTTTTCCCTAGAAAGCTTAAAAAGTAGTATTTATGGAAGGACCTTCAAATGAAACTCATAGGTTTTGGATATTTGTGGCAGATGTGAACTAAAATAAGTGGTGCTAAATTGGTTTAATTCAAGTCTGCAAGTTATTTTAAAATCAGATAAAGAAAACATTTCATCTTCCACAGATAAAAAGGAATGTAGGAGGATTGTTTTATAGTAAAATCTCCATTTAAATGTAAATTAAACTAACCAGAATTTTTTTTGGCAATGTACTTTTGTAAGATTTAGGCAAATTACAATTAAAAAACCCTGATATTGGGGATTTATTTAAGAAAACAACAAAACTTCAAGTTTAGGCTGAACCCTAGGACCAATTTTCTTTAATAAAGTACAATGGTGATGTCAGAATATTGATCTGGATATAATTCAGAATCCTCAATTATCAAAAAGATTTATATCCTGAAGGTAGGAAAGTATGCAAATTAGGTTTTTAACTGAAAAGATACTTAGGTAACCAATTCATTTCATAAGAACATTATTTCCCTGAGAATTGTGATTGGCTGTTTATATATTATCTTTTTGAGGAACTATACAGATCATATTTTGTGGCTTAATTATTTAATCAAGAATATGTAATCCTAATTATAGACTAATGAAGGCTTTAGTATCAACATAATTACCATATTTTCATGGTACTCTTTTTGCCGTTTTTTTAAAATAGCCCAAAACCTTAATGATATTTTTATTAAAATACCTTTTTAAAATCAGTTATTTTTCTTTTTAATCTTCTTAAATCAATTACAGTTTCTCTTTTTAAAAAAGCTAGCTTGTGTTCTGTGCATGAAAATGGTTAATGATTTTCATAGGAAAAAAATCTCGTTTTTTCTGTCTGTGTGTTTGCTTTTTAGCCACCTGACAACCAGAAACTTGGTTTATTGGAAGCTCTGTTAAAGATTAGTGATTGGCAACATGCACAGAGCATTATGGATCAGATGCCCCCATTCTATGCTTCTTCACACAGGCCAATAGCCATTGCTCTTTGCCAGCTTATCCATGTAACTGTTGACCCCCTGTACCGAAGGTATGTTCTGTATTTTACTAAGCATTAGAGAAGTCCTTTAGGACAGTGAAATATATTATTTATGTTTTGTCAAATTGTACATTTTTTTAACCTCTAATGAAATGAAACATGCATAATGTATAATTTTTTTTTATTTTTTTATTAATTTATTTTGGTTTATCAACAATCACTTCCATAAGTTTGTGAGCTTTAAATTTTTCTCCCCCTGCTTCCCCACCTCCCCCCCCCAAGATGGTGCACAGTCTGATATAGGCTATACATACACATTCCTATTAAACATTTTCACATTAGTGATGTTGTAAGGAAGAATTAGGGCCAATAGGAGGAACCACAAGAAAGAAGAAACAAAACAAAACAGGAGGAAAAAAAAAGAGCAAATAGTATGCTTCGATCTGCATTCAAACTCCATAGTTCTTTCTTTGGATGTGGATAGCATTTGCCATCATGAGACCTTTGGAGATGTCTTAAATCCTTGCATTGCTGAGAAGGGCTTTTTTTTTTTAAAAATAAAACAAAGGAAGCATTTATTTACAGTTCTTGAAAGAAGTGGGGGTGTGTGGTACTGCAAAAGGACACACACCCATAGTGTTTAATTTTAAGAAAAAATTATTAACTAGTGGTCAAATGATCTCCTCTCATCTAAACCAGGGTTAGCACATGTATATGCCAATAAATTTAAGTCATAGTGATACCTGAACCCTAGGTCTTTGAGGAGTGTGGGAACTTGTTTCTCTTCCTTTTCCTTCCATGTTCCTCTATTTTCTGCTCACTAAGGTCTGTGTCTAGTGGCATCTACCTCCATCTCATGTTAAGTACCTGTGCTTGAAATTCTCACTCCATGATGTGCAGGCTGCTGTTTTCACCATTGCCGTCTCAATTTCTGCCCTTCCCTAGTTATTTTGACAGTCCTAGGAGTACTCCAGTTCAGTGAGACTGCTTAGGAGCAGTAGCATCAGAGTCTGTATTAGCAACCCCAGCTTTTGAATCCCATAAAGATATTGGCTATTATCTCCATTGCCCCCATAGGCGGCGAGGAAATCTCCATGGATGGTGTCTTCTGTGAGTCTGCGGCAGTCCAGCTGCCCAACAGGAGAACATTTTGGGCTTACAATTCTGCCACAAGTTATATGTGAAATTTGACCCTCTTTTCCTGTGTCTCCCCAATAATTAGTATAGAAAGCACCTGAATTGAAAAGTGTTAACACTTGATTGACACTTAGTTGTATCTGCTCTTTCTGTTTCAGTTTTCCGTGCCTTTGAAGCCTATCCCTTATTTTTCTTGATACTTGTCCTAGTTTTTGCACTGGACATAGATCTTTGGTCTACTAGTCTAACAAAATGATATTATGAGGATATATAACATAGAAGATATAGAGTAACTTAATGATGTAAAGTAAATGTGAATTAGAAATTTTAAAGTGATGTAGGTATCACCTATGGTATAGAAATTGTTTTATTTCTTGATTTTTATAGAGTTGGAGTACCTAAAGGTGCTAAAGGATCGTTTGTTGCTCTGTTACAAAACAAGCGAGCGCCAAAACAAACAGAGAGTTTTGAAGATATGAGAAAAGAAGTATTCAATATGCTCTGTCATCTTGGTCCTCACCTTTCTCATGATCCCATTTTGTTTGCAAAAGTGGTGCGCTTAGGGAAAGCATTTATGAAAGAGGTTAGTAAGATTTCTTTTCTAAGAAAAACATTTCTTATGTGAAAATTTTCTGTTCTTAGATTGTATATGGAAGTGTCTTTCTAGCTCTGAAAAAAAGAATATAAATTAATTTAATTTTTAAAAAACGCTGTGTTTGGTGAAATAAAGTCTAAAGTAGCCTCAAGCTAATAGGTCAGCCAGGTGTTACATGAACTCACTCTGGGGAAAATGCTACACCAAGAAACCATTCTTTGGATTGGTGATTTTCTTTTAATTTGTGGTAACTCTTAGGATCATCCATATTCTCCATGATTTTCTTTCATTTAATTTTTTTTTCTGAGTTTATCCTAAGCGGAGAAAAGAGCATCTTAGTCATTTGATAAAAGAAGGCTAGAGAAATGAAAAGCTTTTGTTCCTGTAACATGGTAAAATGAGATGGAGACTGCTGCCAAGGCACTGTAGTGATGAGAGTCTGTTTTCACTGTTCAAAGGTGAAATTTTATATTATAATATAAACTATTATACTTTTTCAGCTACTTACTGTATATTACCTACCATTTATAATGTTTCTATGGAAAAATATTCTGAGTTCTAAACTGATTTACAAGCTTCTGGAATGGAATCTTTTGGGGTTATAATTTACCATATGTTAACTACTTGCCCATCTGTCCATGGATGTCCATGGACCAGGGCTGTTGCTGCCCTCTCAACCCTGGTGTTCACTCTGAGTCCCCTTGATATACCTGGACTGTTGATGAACTGTCCCAGACACTGCTGATGGCCTTGTCCAGACTTTGTCTGATAGGGTGCTCCCCTTTATATTTCTCTGAGATTAAATGTGTGATCACTAATTTAGAAAGGCTATGATACTAGACTTCTTAGTTTAGATATGTTATGATGTAAGTAGAAAAAGCAATAAATGTAGAATTAGATCCTGTACTCAGTTTTCCTACTAGTTATGTGAAAATAAAGGAATTTTCCCTCTTTAGGTGTAAGTTTTCTCATTTATTTTTATTTTTTGTTTTTTTTTAGGCAATTGGGGTTAAGTGACTTGCCCAGAGTCACACAGCTAGTAAATGTCAAGTGTTTGGTCTGAGGCCGGATTTGAACTCCGGTCCTCCTGACCTCAGGGCCGGTGCTCTATCCACTGCGCCACCTAGCTGCCCCAAGTTTTCTCATTCTCATTTCTCATTTATGCATGATCTGGACCAGATGATCTTTAAAGGTCATTTTAGCTCTGATATTCTTTGTTTTTGTATCAAACTTGGTGAATTTTTTTTAAGTTAGACGATGTATTTTTTTGTAGAATCATTACAGAAATTAACAATTAGTTAAGGTAGTTAAGTTTTATGTGGTCAGTGATTAACTTTTTACCTATTTTACTCCAGTGAAAGTTGTATCATGACACAAATGTTTGCGTTGTTGTTGTTATGTTTGTCCGTCCTTTTTTCTTGAGGAGGATTGTGACACCAGGGAGATGATGACATGACTTTCAATTGACTTTGATTTGAGGGAGGGAGGGCTGTGCAAGGTCACCAGCCTCACTTTCTCCTCCAGAGAATTTTCTTATGTGACTTTTTAGCCTCTTCAGTTTTGGTGCAATTGGACTTGAAAAGTTTTATTGATGGCTTTTTTTTTGATACTACTAGTCAGTCCTGGGCAGAAAATCCACCCCCAGATTGAACTCTTCTTTTGTGACAAGGAAAGAGTGAAACTCAAACATTTTATATAGTGACCTCGTCTGGCAATATGTACAGCATTCTGCCCTCATAGTCCTCTGCCTCTGCAATGAGGATGGAGAAGTATTTCATTATCTCTTTTCTGAAACCTTCCTTGCCTTTTCAGGTCCTGGGTGATTGAGTGAATTTTTCATTTACATTTTTGCATGTAATGTATGTGTATTGTTATTCTGCTTATTTCATTCTGTATTCTCTTAATCTCTCATTTGTTATTTCTTACTACACAATTAACATTCTATTATCTTTTTGTACCCTTCTCCCCCCTCCCCCAAATATCCATGGTCATGCATTTTTTAGCTAGTTCTTTGCTACCCCAAAGGGTGGTGCTATGAATGTTGGTCTGTGCTGGACCTTTGTTTTCCTTGGGAGCAATGGGTTACTAGGTGAAACGATATAGATGGTTTAACCAGTAGTGTGCCTATTTGTCTATAGCCTTTCCAGTATTGGCTGTTGCTGTTTTTTGGTTTTCTTATTTTTCAGGGTATGAGGTAAAACTTCAGAATTATTTTTATTTGTAAATCTTGTATTAATACGGAGCATTCTTTCACATGGTCAGTTCTGGCTTGCAGTTTTTTGAAAATTGTTCTTGGGGCAGCTAGGTGGCTCAGTGGATAGAGCACCGGTCCTGAAGTCAGGAGTACCTGAGTTCAAATCAGGCCTCAGACCAAACACTTGACACTTACTAACTGTGTGACCCTGGGCAAGTCACTTAACCTCAATTGCCTAAAAAAAAAAAAAAGATTTGAAAATTGTTCTTGTCCTTTGAACTGTTTGTCTTTTGGGGACTGGCTCTTGTAAGACCGCTTAATTTGTGCCTTGATTTCTATCCCCTTTTGTATTTTCCCATTTTTTTTCCTGTTTTGTTAGTTCCTTCCCATTTGCTTATACACATGTTTAGGTTTACTATCGTAGTCTTTAAAAAACGAACTTTACCCTGTTAAACCTGCCCTTTCTGAAACTAACATTCTGTGTCTTCTTTCTCTTCTACCACCAGACTTCTAGAAAGGGTAGTCTTACTCTTTCCCTCCGTTAAAAAAAAACCAACTACCACTCCTTACTCATTCCTTTGAAATATGACTTGTCTCCCCACCACCACTTTAATGAAATTATGCTTTTAAGGCCCTTGGTAACCATGGTATCAGTCACCAAATCCACTGTGTTTCTCAGTCTTCATCCTTTTCAAACTGTGTTCTATTTAACATGGTTAATTACTTGATTTGATATTCTCACTTCTTGGCTTCTGCAGTAATGTATTCCTCAGAACTCTGTTCCTTTGTGAACTTCAGTTACACCTTTTCCTTTTTTCCCTAAGGTTTTACCCATCCTCTACGCTCTCTCCTGGACTATTTCAGATTTTTCTATTTCCATCCCTTAGTGATTCCTTTCAATCCTGTGGTTTTACATATTACCTCTACACAGATAAATTAGTATCTCTAGTCTGTCCTCTGCATTCCAGTCCAAAATTGCTAACTGCCTACTAGATATTTCTGTGTGGATGACCCCCAGTAACCTTAAAGTAGCACCGATTCCCTCCAAATTTGCCTTTCACCTTAATCTTCCTTTTGTGTTCATGATTTTTTGACCATCTTCCCAATTGCTCAGGCATTTGGAGTCATCTTCCTTCTTATATTATAGAATGTTTTGAACCTGTCCAACCTGTCTCTTGCTTCTGTTAGGACTTTAATCCAGGCCCTTATCTCCTTTGACTTTCCAGTCTCTCTTTGACTTTCGTCTTCTCTTTTCAATTCATTCTTTTTTTTTTTTGGGGGGGGGGCTAGGCAATGGGGTTAAGTGACTTGCCCAGGGTCACACAGTAAGTGTTATGTGTCTGAGGCCAGATTTGAACTCAGGTCCTCCTGAATTCAGGGCCAGTGCTGTATCCCCTGCGCCACCTAGCTGCCCCCTTTCAATTCATTCTTCACTGTTGGAGAGTAAACTTTCTAATGAATAGAATGGACATTCCTTGTGGGGAAGGCCTGTTTCATTTTTTATTGGTATCCCCTAGCATGTGTGGTTCTTGGCACATAATAGTTAACTTAATAAATGCTTATTAATTGATAGAACTGAAAATCAGCCTGTTCATCATTTCTTATAGCACAATAGTATTCCATTACATTCATATACCACAACTTGCTCAGCCATTCCCCAATCGATGGGCATCCTCTCAATTTCCAATTCTTTGCCACCACAAAAAGAGCTGCTATAAATATTTTTGTACATGGGGGTCCTTTTTCCATTTGTATGATCTCTTTGGGATATAGCCCTAGAATTGCTATTGCTGGGTCAAAGGGTAAAGAAGCAATTATATTTCATTTTAATAGTTTGAACCTGATCTGTAGAGTGTTTTATAGAAAAAAATGTAATCATACATGTTTTAAAACAAATTGAGCATGATCAGATGAGCCTGGCTATTAGTTGGCAGTTGGCTTGGTAAACCCATATGGTATCCAATTTACTAAATAAGTGATGGGTGACTCATTTTATTCAACAAGTATTTTTACTGTTGTATTAGTTTGAGTCAAAAATGAATTGTAGAAAATAATGCTTTTTCATCTGGTTTCTGTATTTTCTTGGTAAGTTTTTTTTTGGTAGATGTATATAATGTCAACATAGTGTATTTTGGTACCTAGAGTAGACTCTTTGAGACCAAAGTGCCTGCCTCTAAAGAAGAGGTTCTTAACCTTTTTTTGTGTCCTGCACCCCTTTGATAGTTTAGTGAAGTTTTTGGACTCCTCAGAAAAATGTTTTTTTTTTTTATGTGTATAAAACAAAACATATAGGATTAGGAAGGAAACATTATATTGGAATAAAGAAGTAATGTTTCTGCCATCCAAGTTCTCTTAAACACCCTTCCACCCTAGAAATCTATCAGTGGGTGTCCATGGACCCCAGATGAAGAACTTTTGCTCTAAAGCGAAGGTTTTGTTGTTGAATAAGCATTGGGCTAGGAGTCAGGAGACCAGGGTTGGTCTCAGTTATAACTTCTCACAACTTTACTCCTTGTCTTTTGAAAATGCTATGGTTTGCTTTAGTAGAAATGATCTTCCATATGTAGCCAGTTAAAATTTTCTGTTCCATTAGTTGCCTATCTAATTCATAGAATGATGTTTAACTCCTGTTTTCCAGCTTGGTTTTTACTTTGAGTTTGCAAGTGATGGCTCATGGGACTCAGCTTAGACATCAATCAGTCATTTAACAAATGTTTAATTAAATACCTATTAAGTTCTAGGCACTATGCCAGGTACTTGGGGTACAAGGACGGAGAATGAAATAATCTTTACTTGAAAGGAGCTTACATTCTATTGGGGGAGACAGTTAAATATATAAATATCTGCAAGTTAAATACAAAATGACATGGTAGTCCAGGCACTAGCAGTTGGGGGCATCAAGAAAAGCTTCATGCAGAAGGTGGTGTTTGAACTGTGCCTTGAAGGAACAGATGGTCATATGAGGGAGAGGTAAGGAAGGGAGTACATGGACATGGGAGATGAAGTAAGTGTTCTCCAGCAATGTCTTCTGCTTTAGGTTCTCTCATAGGCAGGTCATAAGCATTTATTAAGTGCTTACTGTTTTCCAGGTTCTTTACCAAGTTCTGTGGATGAGGACAAAAGCAAAAATAAAGATTCCCTGTCCTTAAGGAGCTTCCATTCTAATGGGGGAAGATAACATAAAAGGGAAATGAAAGGAGGGTTGGGGGAGAGACAGTGCCTGCACTATGGCATGGTGACAAAGTCTAGGAGAGTCAGAAGCACAGCTAGGAGGTGAATGAATGGCTGGCCTGTGCCTGTCTCCAGAATGTCTTTGAGGTTCCGAAGTTCCAGGGTGAGAAGGCAGCTGAATCATTTTTTTTAAGTCTTTAGAGTCAGAAGCACATCTGGGAGGAGAATGAAGCATGACTGGCCTGTGCTGTTTTATTATCACATTATGTTTTTAGTGTGATGGGAAAACTCCAAATTCTACTTTATATTTGGCTTGTCACTATGCCTTAAAATATGCTTTACAGAAATATCATGGCAAATACAATTTTGTTCCGTATAAAATAAGTGCTAAACAGTTACTGGCCACTCTTAGAACATCTAATATTAGTGCTGTAATTTGGAAATTAGCAACATATCTTAACTCCAAAAATGAACCCTTAAGTTAGATAAAAGTCGGTCAAAATACGTAATCATATGTTATTTTATTGGCTAAAATGCTCCTCTGGGTTGGTCTTGTTTTAAGAAAATAGAGTAAATAAGACTACAAAAACCTAAATTAAGATATTTGTGTGTGATTTGTTTTATACATTTTGGGGTTAAAACAAAGTTTTTCATTATTGCCAAAAGGTTTAGAGTAGCAGTTCTCTTCAAAATGTGATTTGGGGGTTTCTTACTTTTCAGGGAGTTTGAGAGGTCAAAACTATTTTCATAGTAACACTAAGATATTTTAATTTCTAATAGGTAAATATTGATAAAATATAATCAACGTAAGCAAAACTATTTGGAGAGAGACTCCTCAATAATTTCTTCCTGTGACCAAAAAGCTTAACTATTTCTGGAAACTATACCCTGATCCCTTATTCAAATTACCCCCAACCAAACACCACTCCCAGTGTATCACTCTAAATCTATTCACTGTTTCCACTGTGTTTTCTTGAGTGCCTGTTCCATAGACAACATTTAAAATTTTTTCCTTTCCCATTCCTCCTGTGTTCTCAGTTCACTCATTCCTCCTACTCACAAGTTGAGGTGGGGGAATTAGATTACTTCTTGCCATCATCCACAAATGCTCAATTTCCTGTGGACTTTGAAATTCCCTTATCTGATCTGTAGTCATTAAATTTTTGCCTTGCAACCCCCACACTCTGTTGTCCATCTTTACTATGAAAGCCTTTCCCTACTGTTGGATATCTTCATCTGGATGGAGGTGGGAAAAACATGTAATTGATGTTTTGTTTTTCTTTTTTGCCCTTCAAAGACATCATTTTTTCTCCATTGAACTCCCTACCCTGTGAAAAAGAAAAACCAAAAAGTCTAATATGGTGATGACATCTTATGGTGAAGATAATATTCTGTACTACTAGCTCTCCATTACCTTGTTATGAGGGAGGTGTGTTATGTTTCATTATCTTTTCTCTGGGCCTTTTGGTTTCCAGGCAGTTTGACTATATTTTCTTATGGTACAATAATATTCCATGGCATAGATCACAGTTTTGTTTAGCCATTCCTTTGTCAATGGGCACTTATTTTCTTTCTAGCCTTTTCCATCCATTTTTTTTCCATTTAGGATTCTTGTAGTTAGTTGTACACAATTTCCTCAGATTTGGTTTCTATCATCACATTAATATGTGATTATCATATGTAACTCTTCTCTCTTTCCCTTTCATTTTTTTTTTTTGGAGCAAAATAACATGGAAGCCAGCTTTGGATATTTTGCCACTTAATTATTGTGCTGGCTCAAACTTTTCCTTCTATTTTGATCGTTTAAATATGGTGAAGTTTAGAAATGTGAAGTTTGAAATGTTTTTGTTCTTAAAATGGGGTATTTGAAGTAGAATATTAATACAAGGATATGCAGATGAGGCAAATAACAAGTGGAAGGATGAGATATCTAACCTAATTTCATTGCTTCCTGGGAGGAATTGTTAATATTGCCATTATCATCTCTGATTTAGGAATTTCTAATTCAAATAATTTGTTAATTGTACTAATTTAACTGGGTCTTAAAATCCCTTTGGGTGTATATGTAAAGATTGAAAAAAGCAAATATTTCAAGGCATTGGGTAACTTAATATACTGTTTATAAGAAGAACTAATGATGACATAGTTAATAGAAAATAATTTAAACTTACTTTTATAACTTTTTGTATGTGTTTTTAGTTTCAGACTGATGGAAACAAACCAGAAGAAAAAGACAGAATGGTAAGAGTGTAGGAAAACATAATGACATCTAACATTTAGGCTAGGCACAGCAGTATGCGGAAAATTTTTATTGTGAGCCAGTTGTAGCCATATGTGGGAAAATGTTTTATAATATTGTAACATCAACTACTTACCACATACTGTTTTTGGAAGTGCCTACAAACTGGGTTTTTTTTTTAGACTAACCTCCTCATATTCTGTGAGATTGAGGACAGAATTATGAAGCATCATTTCTTTTAAAAAAAAGGTATACTCTGTAAGATGGGTGGGAGATGGGGAAAAATGATTGGACAGTTGAGTGGGTAAGAGAGGGAGATGAAGGGATGCTCTATAAAAGAAAGGCGGGTACTGTGGACAAAGGGTTATGGGTAGAGATTATAAATCTCAGATACGATCTCCCTAGTTTGTTACATGTATTTTTAGATAAGTGTATCTTGTTTTAAATAATCATTTCTGAAAAGCTGTGTGTGAGATAATTTAAAATTCATTGGCGGCAGCTTTTTATTTGAAGGGCACATAATGAATTTCTTTTATATCACTTCTTTAAATTGTTGGGGGTTCCAAGAATGAGAAGTCTGAAATTTGAGTAAGTTTTCCCTAGGTGGCACCCTTGCAGCTTTAATAGTCATAACCTGTCTTGCACATATCTCCAAGCAGGGGACAAGTGGACAGTAGTCATATTTTTTTTTTAAAGAAAATAACTCCTTATTACCAAAACATAATTATATAACTTAGAAAACTAATTCCCAAGAAAGATTAGAACAATATCTTTTGGAACAAATGTTTAAAAGAACTCTGTTCAAAATAAGAGCATTTAACTGAACAAAATATATTATGCAATTTCAAGTATGACATACAGGTGCTTTTGGCCACATCTTTTAGGTCATGAGCTTTCTTTCCATTAATTATGTACTTGGCTTTCCCTACTTAGTACTGGTGTCGGTGGACCAAGACTATGACTTTCCGCTTGTTCTATGTTTTTGGGATGTATTAATTGTTGTTCAGTCGTTTTCAGTCCAACTGTTCTTGATCTTATTTGGGATTTTCTTGGCCAAGATAGTGGAGTGATTTGCCATTTCCTTCTCCACCTCATTTTCCAGATGAGGAAACTGAGGCAAGCAGGGTTAAGTAACACACAGCTAGTAAGTGTCCTGAGGCCAGTTATCAACTCAGAAATATGAGTCTTCCTGACTCCAGGCCTGGCACTCTATCCTCTGTGCCATCTAGTTGCCTGTGTCTGGGATCTAACTGTATGTAATTCAAATTCAAAGCAATGTAATGTCTTGTTCTCTTGCTTCCTTATTCCTTTACCTTATTGCCATGGAGGGATTTGCATTGGAATTACTAATAGCATCAACTCTCTAGGGTTCCATTTGTAACCCTAACACCTCTTTTTGGGGCTTAGATTATTTAAGGATTTCTGGCATAAGGATAACTGGCATCACTTATCCCTAGCCCTTTTGATATGGTAGTTAATTATTAACCTCTACTTTCTCTTTAAGCTTTGTCCTGCAAACTTTTTTGTAACTGTTCAGTGTAAAGAAACATGTTTAAACACATTTTGAGCAGTTAAATAAGATTTTTTTTTGAAGGAAAGAGTCATTTTGAAAAGAAGATGAATCTCCTTTTAACTTTGCTTTTGTCTAAGCCAGTATTTTTCTGCATCAGGTTTCTTTAAATTGGAATAAGCTGGTATAATCAAGTTTCTCTACCTGGGCTTTTCTTATACTAAGATGTCTGAAATATAAAGTAAAATGATTACTGTCAGTTATCAAGATTGTTTCTATTTTCTAGCTGCACTTAGCCTTTGGAATACTAGTAGGGACAATGGATAATTCAACTTAATACATAGTTTCTTTAGTAATCATTTTAGATTGGTAGAAATTTAAATCAAAGAACCTCCATTTATATATTTAATCCCGAGTGGGTAAAGAATATCACTGTTGGTTATTTCTCTACAGTCAGCTGATTTTTTTCTCCCTTTTTATACTATTAACATTTTCCCCAGGAGTAGATTGATTATAAATATTTTGAATTTCTTAACTTTTTTAGTTGGATTTTTTTTTCTTTATTCATTTTTAGCAAAGCATAATTCACAGTATGTTATATTCTACCTTATTCCTCTAGGTTTGAACACATTCTTTTATAGTCAAACAGTAAGCATTGACTATATGCTAGGCATTGGGGAATGTATAGATAAAAATGAAATGATCCTCGAGGAGCTTATATATGCACTTATATAAGAATATGGGGTATTAGGATAGACTTCATGTAGAAGGTGGTGCTTTAGTTCAGTCTTGAAGGAAATAATGTATTGTAAGAGGAAGGGAGGAGGAAATGCATTCCACAGGTAGAGAAGACTTAGCACATACAAGGGAGATGTAGAATGCTTTGTGTGAAGAACACAGAGAAAAAGCATTTTAGCTTGATCTTAGAGTTGAGGGGAAGAAGGAAGCAATATATAATGAGGCGGGAAAGATAGGTTAGAGCCAAGTAGTGAATAGTTTTAAAAGCCACAGGGGGGAGTTTATTATTGTGTAAGAGTGTGACACAGATCTGTTCAAGGAAAATCACCTGGACAGTTGTGTCCTAAGAAAAGGAGGCCAATTAGAAAGCCATAGTACTGGTAAGAGGTGATGAGGACCTGAATAAATTGGTGGTTGTGCAATTAGAGAGGTGACAGATTTGAAAAATGTTGAGATGAGTTTTGTTAAAAGTGGAGAGGGTGAGAGAGGGGATGGAGAGTTGAAGTTAAAAAGCTGATGTACTTGAAGAATGTTGCTCAGTCATTTCAGTAGCATCCGACTCCTCGTGACCCCATTTGAGGTTTTCTTGGCAAAGATACTGGAGTGGTTTGCCAATTTCTTTTCTAGCTTATTTTATAGATGAGGAAGAGGTAAACAGAATTCAGTGACTTGCCCAGGGTCACACAGCTAGTAAATGTCTGAGGCTGGATTTGAATTCATGTTTTCATGACTTCAGGCCTAGTGACTGCATTATCTAGCTGCTTTAAAGAGTAATAGTATCCCAAATAGAAATAGAGAAATTCAGAAAAGGGTTAGATTTTTAGGCAGAGATAATAAGTTCTGTTTGGGACAGCTGAATTTGAGATGTCTGTGGGGTATCTATTTTGAAATATCTAATAAGCAGTTAGTGATGCGGACTCAAACTCAGGAGAAAGGCTAGATTGTATATGTAGATCTGGGGTTCATTTACATAGGGAAAGTTAAAGGAGGAGATACATAGGATGGCTTGAGGGGATGGTAGGGTCTACTGAAAGTTTTTTAAGAATGGAGGCAATGTGAGAAGATGTCCTTAGACAGTTAAGGGAAGAGAGAGAGGGAATAATTGAAGTCAGCTAGAGAAGATGAAGGGACAGAGCCAAGAACGCATGTAAAAAGTTGGCCTTGGTAAAGAGAAGGGCCATGTCTTCATCAGAATTTGGAGTAGAAGAAAAAACAAGGGATGCCAAGGGTTTTTGAGGTGAAGACGGGAGAAGAGGAAGCTTATAGTAAATGGCTTCAATTTTCTCAATGAAATAAGGAGTGAAGTCTTCAGCTGAGAGTTAGAAGAAGGGGGATGTATGGGAAGTTTGAGAAGAAAAAGATTAGAAGGAAAGGCTTCTTTGGGGAATGTGATAGGGAATCAGTTAGGGAGGACTAATAGGACTGTTTTGTTGTTATGAGGAGCTAGTTGAAATTGCATAACCAATTTGTAGTAGATGAGTCATCATGGTTGCATGACTTCTTCCAGCTTAGTTCAGCAGCTCTTGAATAGGAACAGTATGGTAGATAGAGTAATTTAGGGATGGGGTTTGGCAAGGAACGATTGACAGTAGAAATGGGTGAGGGATTTGAAAGTAAAAGACTGGGCAGCTAGGTGGCACAGTGGATAGAGCTTTGGCCTTGGAGTCAGGAGGACCTGAGTTCAAATCCAACCTCAGACACTTGACACTAGCTGTGTGACCTTGGTCAAGTCACTTAACCCTGATTGCCTCACCAAAAAGCAAAAAAAAGAAAAGTGGTAAAGGACTTTGTGGAATTGATTTGAGATTGGTAATGGAAGAAAGTGCCATGAGAGGACAATGGGCTGAGAAAGTACTGAGGATTAGAGTGGTTGGCAATCATGATAGGAAAGAATAGCTTTAGGAGGGGTGAGGAATAGAAAGAGATAGGTAGAAGAAAGCCAGTTTTTCAATTATGGTAGTAGAACTATTGGCTAAGGTAATGGGATTTGAGGAGGTGGAGGAACTAGGAAAAGACGGTGACAAAAAGCCTGAACTAGGGTGGTGGCTGTGTGACTAGAGAGACAGGGACTGATGTGTGAGAAAAAAGCAATTCCTAATTCTACAATAAGATTTGGCAACTGATAACATGTGGGACAAGAGAGAGAGAAGTTGAGTGACATTGAGGTTTTAAATGTGGATGATGGGTAGAATGATAGTGTCCTAGGTGGAAATGGAGAAGTTCAAAGAGAGAGATGGGTTTTTGGGTTAAAGATGAGTTCTACTTTGGATGGATTTAATTTGAAATTCTTAGATGTCCATTTTGAAATATATCTCCAGTTGGCATTTGGAGATGTGACTAGATCTCAAGAGAGAGATTAGGTAGGGCTAGATATACAGATCCAGGAGTAATTTGTATTGAGATGATAAGCTTGTGGGAGCAGTTGAGGTCACTAAGTGAGAGTATAGATAGAAGAGAAGAGGGCCCAGGATAGAGCCTTTGGGTACAACTGCAATTGGGAGGTGAGATATAGAACTCTGATCAATGTAACCATGATTTCAGAACCAGCAGAGGAGAAGGAGACTGAGAGTGTTCAGACAGGAGAACTAAGAGCAGCGTCCAGAGAGGAGAGAGTAATCAGTGGTGTCAGATGCAGCAGATAGGTCAAGAAAAAATGAGGATTGAGGAAAGAGCCTTTAGATTTGAGGATCCAGAGATCATTAATAACTTCTTGATAAGGCAGGCATTTTGGAGGAATATATTAACTCTTGGCCATTAAAAATATTCCCATATCAATATATATTCTTTGTTATGTATTTAGGGTGTTTCATGCTTACTTTCATAGGTGTTTCTGATCTGTAGAACAGTTTAGGCAAATAGCCATCAGCTGATCTCCTGAATACTTTTTTTCCCCCCTTTTTTGGTAGGAAACCTTGCTTAGTTGCTTGCTGCATATTACTGACCAGGTGCTACTTCCTTCTCTTTCTTTGATGGATTGCAATGCTTGTATGTCTGAAGAACTATGGGGAATGTTTAAATCATTTCCATATCAATACAGGTAAGTATTGATGTGTTGGATTTATTTTTAAAAAATGTATTTAACAAGCATTTATTTTCTCTCCCTCCCACTCATTGCCCTCAGTAAAAATAAAAGAAGAAAAACAAAACCTTTCTAACAAAGTTTGGAAGCAAAACAGATTCCCACATTGGCCATGTCTAAAAATGTGTATCGGTCTGCACATTTATTCCGTTAGTTTTTTTTGAGGAGGGTGGGTATCATTGGTCTTCTGAAATCAGGATTACATTGATCTGTCTTTCAAAGTTGTTCGGTTTTACAGTGGTGTTAGAGTATAAATGATTCTACTGGTTCCACTTACTTAATTATGTATTAGTTCATACAGGTCTTCCCTTTTTAATGCTATAATAGTATTTCATTACATTCACATGCCATAATTTGTTCTGCCATTCCCCAATTGGTGGACATTCCTATAGTTTCTGCTTTGCCATCCAAAAAAGTGCTGTTTTTGTATATATGGATCTCTTTGGGCTGTAAGTCTAGTAGTGATATTGCTTGGTCAAAGGGTATGCACAATTAAGTAATGTGGTGGTCTAAGGTCCAAATTGATTTCCAGAATGGCTTGATCAATTAATTCACTACCCTAAAATATAAAATAAATTTAAATAATTAAACTTTCAAATGATTTTTTTTGGTGAGTTTGCCACATTTATATTTCTAAATTTATTAAAGCTTAAAACTACACTTAGAATTTTGTTTTGGGACATGCTTATTATATGAATGAGACTTGTTATGCATTGGCTAAGTTTATATAACATTTCTTTTTCCTCTATCTCTTCTTTAAGGTATCGTCTGTATGGTCAATGGAAGAATGAAACTTATAATAGTCACCCACTTTTGGTAAAAGTTAAAGCTCAAACGATAGACAGAGCCAAATATATAATGAAGTAAGTTTTTTTAATTATATTTGTTGAATCATAGTAAATTTAGATAGCTTAAATGTAAGCATAAATGTTAGTAAGTCCATGAGTCTTGACCTCATAGGCACCATATTAATCTAGTAGCTATTTGTATATTATACCTGTGATGTAATAGACCTTATTCTGAGATTTTACATTCAGGAAGGCTGCATATCTAATAAAAAATTTTTTGGACAGACTGCAATATAGTGTCAGGTCTCTATATACAGCTAATGTAGTTTCAGTGAGCAAGAAGAATGGAGAGAAACTAATATGGATGCACAAGGTACTCCACAGCCTATCTGTGTGATCCTGGGCAAGTCATTGAACCCTATTTACCTCAGTTTCTTCATCTGTAAAATGAGCTGGAAGAGGGAATGACAAACCACTCTAGTATCTTTGCCAAGAAAATCCCAAATGGGATCACAAAGAGTTGGACACGACTGAAAAACGAATGAACAACAAAACATTTTGTTTTCTGTAATTTCAGTGTGAAGACTAAATACTAGTTTGTGTCAGTTTAGATTGTCATCCTTAAGGAAGATGGTACTTGGACCTGCTAAATTCTGTAGTAAAGATGTTCATCCCAGTTTTAGATATAGGGACAGTCACTATATATTAATATATTAATATTAATATATTTGCAGTGGCATAATTATGTACTGGGCTTTGTGTCAGAAAGATCTGACTTCAAAATTTGTCTGCAGGCATGTAACTGACCCAGTCAAGGCACTCAATTTCTATTTGCCTCAGTTTCTTTGTCTTTAAAATGGGGATAATAATCAAATGAGATTTTTAAAGCACTTCGCAAACCTTATTAAAGAGCCATAGACTCGTCAGGCCATGAATGACTGTTCAGCTGCAGCAAGACAATTAAAACTGTGAAGAGATTGCAGTCTGAATTGAATTAATATGTTGGAACTTTGTTTTGAGGTCTGTTTTTTTTAACAGAAAAATAATTAAATTAACACACAGCCAGAAATAAGCTTTAAGGTGATCTGTTAAAACTCTTTAATGTACGCTTTACTTAACTTTGTGTTGTTCGTGAGGTTTTTTTCTAGGAATTCCATAGTTGATCACTTTAGGGACTCTTAGATCAATAAGTCAGAGTTTTGAAGCTGAAACATTCCCTGTATGCTTGTATGCATGTGAGGTTACAGTTTGCTAATTTAGAAAGGAAATACTGGAAGGCTATTGAAAAATTGAATTCAAAAATTATTTACTGAGTACCTACCAAATGCTGTTGATTGAAAGCCAAAAGCAAAGCATCCATTATATATCTCTGATAGGGTTATTTTGTTTTTTTCCAAGAGAATATAAGCTCCTTCTGGACATATACAGACTTAATTAATTTAATCAGATTTTAATGATCTGAACTTTAATAGTAAGACTTGGGTGTGATACCGTGAACTTTTTTTGTAGTTGAATATGGTTTGTTGTTTGAAGTTACTTAGGGTGAAAAGGTAATACCATTTAAAATTTTTTGGGAATATTTTTATTTGTTTATTTAGTGTCTTTTCTCTGAAAAGTTAAACTAAAACCACCAGGGAAGTTGGACCAGCAAGGAGTAGAGAAAGGAAAAAAATCAATAAGTTGCTTTCTTTGCTTTGACTGTGAATAATGATAGAGGTTATACAGGCCTTATCGACTCTGACATAATACAGTGCTAAGCAGAATGGAGGTTTCTTTAGGTCTCTCATAGATGTTAGTAATAAGACTATGTTTTTCCTTGGATAGAGAAATTGTGAGAGCTTCCAAAAACTTTTTTGAGTATAGATCTGTGATTTCATTGCTGTAGGGAACTGTATAAATCATTAAAGCATTTGAACTATTCAGACTTTTGAATTATTAATGTTGAATTTTTAAAAAGTATTTTTCACATATTTACATCCTAAATGTCTTTTTGGAGTGTTCTTAACACACATGGTTTTCCAGTTGCCACAAAAACAATTCAGAATGGGCATTTACATCTAGTTACTTTATGTATTTTGGTAAAAACTGTATTTAAAGTATAATCTATGAATTTTAAAGTGGGAGAGATACTTTAGATTAATGGTCTCTGCCACTTTTTTTTCTCCATCCATCAGGCGATTGACAAAGGAAAATGTGAAGCCTTCTGGAAGACAAATTGGGAAATTGAGCCACAGCAATCCAACCATTTTGTTTGATTACGTACGTATTAAGATGCAAGTTAATGTAAAAAACCATTCAAAAGACTTGTTTTCATTTTTATGTATCTTAAAGACATCTTAGATAAATTTAAGTAAACATCTCCATTTTAAATAAACATTTTAGATGGTGTTTAAGATTCAGTATGGGGGCAGCTAGGTGGTGCAGTGGATAGAGCACTGGCCCTGCATTCAGGAGGACCTGAGTTCAAATTTGGCCTCAGACACATAACACTTATTAGCTGTGTGACTCTGGGCAAGTCACTTAACCCCATTGCCTAGCCAAATATTTAAAAAAAAAAGATTCAGTATGGTCTTTAAGATTCCTTAATTCTACTTCTTCCCTGTAGGTCTTCATTACGGTATCAAAGGAGATAATATGTATGAAGTACATTTTTTTTTGTGATTAATTATAACTTGGTTTT
This sequence comes from Phascolarctos cinereus, assembly GCF_003287225.1. Lineage (NCBI taxonomy): Eukaryota > Metazoa > Chordata > Mammalia > Diprotodontia > Phascolarctidae > Phascolarctos > Phascolarctos cinereus. The sequence continues at coordinate 50,911,237 of NW_027556291.1, forward strand.
ATTATAACTTGATTAATTATTAAACTTTTTGCACAAATATAATTAAAATTATAAGGAACACAGTTAACTGGGGAAAAGTCTTTGCAAAAAAATTTCTTTGCTAGAGATCTCATTTCTGAGACATACAAGGAACTGATTCATGTTTAAGAATAGAGGTTTTCCCCTAATAGTTTGTTGAAGATAGACGAAATGGGAAGGGAGGTGAAGTAGCATTGTATAATTAAAAATATTTTTTTTTCCAAAATTTTTTCTGATTTTATTAATTTATTTTGATTTATCAACAATCATTTCCATATGCTTTTGAGTTGAAAATTTTCTCCCCCCTTCCTCTCTCCCACCCTCCCCAAGACGGCATACAATCTGATATAGGCTTTACATTTAGATTCCTATTAAATATATTTTCACATTAGTGAAGTTGTAAGTAAAAATTAAAACCAATAGGAGGAACCATCAGAAAGATGAAACAAAACTCAACAAAAGGTAAAAATAAGTGATAGCGATTCGACTTCCATAGTTCTTTCTTTGGATGTGGACAGCATTTTCCATCCCGAGGCCTCTGGAGATGCCTTGTAATGCTGAGAAGGGTTCAGTTTAACAATATTAGTCATCGCATAACGTGGCTGTTATTGTGTACAGAGTCTTCTTGGTTCTGCTCACTTCACTCAGCATCAGACCATATAATTCTTTCCAGGTTTTTCTGAAGTCAGACTGTTCATCATTTCTTATAGCACAATAGTATTCCATTACATTCATATACCACAGCCTGCTCAGCCATTCCCCAATGGATGGGTATCCTCTCAATTCCCAATTCTTTGCCACCACAAAAAGAGCTGCTGTGAATATTTTTGTACATGTGGGTCCTTTTCCCATTTGTATGATCTCTTTGGGATATAGCCCTAGGGAGTGCTATTGCTGGATCAAAGGGTATGCACAGTTTTGTAGCCCTTTGGGCATAGTTCCAAATTGTTCTCCAAAATGGTTGGATCATTTCACAACTCCACCAACAATGTATTAGTGTTCCAATTTTCCCACATCTCCCTCCAGCATTTATCATTTTCCTGTTTTTTACGTTGGCCAATCTGATAGGTGTGATGTGGTACCTCAGAGTTGTTTTGATTTGCATTTCTCTAGTCAATAGTGATTTAGAGCATTTTTTCATATGACTATAGATGGCTTTAATTCATCTGAGAATTGTCTGTTCATATCCTTTGACCATTTATATGAAGTACTTTGTAACCTTAAAGTGCTATATAGATATCAGTTATTACTGGTTAATTTAAACAGTAAATTTAAGATTTTCAAAAATTCAGCTTTATTTTCATTTTTAATATTTTTCCCTCACATTTCCCTCAGCTTCATTGAGAATGCAAGAAAAATCCTGTTATAAATATGTCGTCAAAAAAACCCCCAACAAATGACTATGTGAACCATATCCCCCCCCTCTACCCCCCCCAAAAGGAAAAAGACAAAATATGCCTCAGTTTTTACTCCAAGTCCAAAAGCTATCTGTAGAGGGATAGCTTTTTTTTTTATAATGAATCCTTTGGAATAATGATTAGTTATTTCATAGATCAGACTTAGTTTTCCAACATTTTTATATTGACAGTATTATTGTATAAATTAAAACTGCAGCTTTACTAGAAATCTTTGTGGTGAGGCTAGATAGTGTAATTTGTTTACTACATACAAGAATATAATATTTTGATCAAATACTTTAGTAATAAATACCAGTGCTGCTATAAAACTATTTGTAATTCTTGGATTACTTTGTTTTTGTAAAGGCATTATTGGAAATAGCAATCAAGATTTTTGTCGTGAATTAGATTAATGAATGAAAAATCAATCAATAAACATTTATTAGATGCCTACTATGTATCAGTACTGTGAAAATGCTTGTGTTTTTCATGAGATGCTACTATTTTGTAGTACTGAAAGTAAAGTTTAGCCTATTCATAGTATTATCATTATAATAATTATTTCTATGGTGGTTTAAGGTTACATGGCTCTTTGAAGGTAGGTAGGTTTTGTCATTCCCAACTTTAAAATTAATTTCTTAATTAAAAACCAGTTTTTAAGTGATTTATAAAAAATATTCTTGACAGACAATAAAGACTTAGTTTGCTATCACAATCAACTAAGATGGGAACCTAAACTTTAGAAGGCTCTTTAAAAACTTTTTAATTGAAGAACTTTATTTAGCAACTGATCTGCTGGTATATCCCAGTTATTAATTAACCGTGTCTGATGGCATTTTAAATTTTAAGTTGCATCTATTTTTTTTTCTTTCAGATTTTATCACAAATACAGAAGTATGATAACTTAATAACACCAGTAGTTGATTCATTGAAATACCTCACTTCACTGAACTATGATGTCTTGGCGTGTATCCTTTTAAATAGTATGGAGATGTAAGAATTTTGAAACCAATGCATGAAAAATGTAGTTCTCCAGATAAGTGGTTTTAAACATATAAATGAGAAAACCAGCAGATATTTTTAAACCGGATCTCTTTTTAGCAATAATCTTTGGTTAGACATTGTCAGGTGGTAATTTTTTTTTTATATATATACAGCTAATAAGTATATGACCAGGGCAAGTTATTCTGTTTCCCTATTTCCTCATCTGTAAAAATAATAATAGCCCCTCCTTCACAGAGTTGTGAGAATCAAAAATGGTAATATTTATAAAGCACTGTGCACAGTACCTGGCATATACCAAGTGCTATATAAATATAAGCTATTATTATAAACTATTATTATTGGCATTAAAATGTTAACAACACTTCAGGTAGGTAAAGATACTATGTGCTTTGCTTCTTTTTTTTGTTTTCTTTTTTTTTTTGGGTGAGGCGGTTGGGGTTAAGTGACTTGCCCAGAGTCACACAGCTAGTGAGTGTTATGTGTCGGAGGCCGGATTTGAACTCAAGTCCTCCTGACTCTAGGTCTGGTGTTCGATCCACTGCACCACCTATGTGCCCCTCCTTTGTTATTTTTTAAAATAAAAACAAAATCTTTTTTCAGTTTATTTACTTTTCTCTCATTCCCTCTTCCCTTCCTTTCCCCAAAGAAAAATAATCCTTATATGCAGTCAAGTAAAACAAATTCCTGCATTGGCTGTGTCCAGAAGTATGTCTTATTTTGCATGTTTAGTCTTTCACCTCTCTTAAGAATTGGGAAGCATTCTTCTTCATTAGTCTTCTAGAAACATGGTCATTACATTGATCACAGTCCTTGAATCTTGAAAGTTAATTTGGTTTTATAGTTTTGATGTACAGTGTAAATTGTCTCCGTGGTTCTGCTCAATTCATTTTGCATTGGTTCATAAGAATTTTTCTGTGGGCAGCTAGGTGGTGCAGTGAATAGAGCTCTCTGGCCTTGGAGTCAGAAAGGACCTGAGTTCAAATCTAGCCTCAGACATTTAACACTTACTAGCTGTGTGACCTTGGGCAAGTCACTTAACCCCGATTGTCTCACCAAAAAGCAAAAAAACAAAAAACCCGAAATAAAAGAATAAGAGTTTTTCTCAGGTGTCTCTGAAAATACCCTTTCATCATTTCTTACAACATAATAATATAGTTGTCCCTTTCACATTGAGGGGGTTAGGGGCATGGTACCCCTGCAATTTGGAAAATCGTCGTAAAATTTTTTGGCCCTTGCTTTGTACCAGAGAAGAAGTTTGAATTATTTCTCTTTTATGGGGTGTACCTTATGGTAAATTTTGGGTTAAATATTTGGTCATAGGCTCTGTGTTGTCTGCTTGCCTTCAGGTGTTAATGTGTGGCTTCTCCAAAACTCCCCCAAAATTCCCATTTAATTTCTTATGCCAACCTGCCATATATCAGAACCTCGATGGGGAAGGTCTTGATGTGGAAGGGATAACTATTCCATTACATATATTTCACAATATGTTCAGCCACACAATTCATCCGTTGGTGGATACTTCTAGTTTCTATGGTTTTCCACCGCAAAAGGAGCTGCTATAAATGTTTTTGTTATGTAGAGGTCTTCTTTCTTTGATCTGTTTGTGGTATAGCTCTAATAGTGATATAACTGGATCAAAGCATTTGTATGATTTAGTGACTTTTTGGTCATATGTGCAGATTACTTCCCGTAATGGCTGGCCCACACAACTCCACTAACAGTACGTGAATAGGCTTGTTTTCCTTCAGCATCTACATCTGTCATTTCCTGTCTTTTAGGCAACTTTGCCAATCTGATGGGTATAAGGTGGAACCTCAAGTTGCTTTAATTAGTATTTATTTAATTGTTAGTGATTTGGAACATTCTTTAATGGCTGTAGATAGCTTGCTTATCCTTTGATCATTTATCAGTTGGGGAGTGGCTCTTATTTTTACAAATTTTTATCATTTCCTTATTATGTATAAAATATATACTGGAAATGGGACATTTATCACTGTTTCCTCTTCATTCTTAACTGATTTTATTTGTATAGAAACTTAAATTGTATTCAATCAAAATTGGCCATTTTGTCTTCTAATTATCTTCCCTGCTCCTTTAATTTGTTTATGATGTGGCCTTTTAAAAAATATAATCATTTATTCATATGCTTGGTTTGGTATATGATATGAGTTATTGGTCTAAACCTGATTTCTGTTAGGCTGCTGACCATTTTTCCCGGAATTTTTTCCCCCTGCAAAATATCCCTCTGATAGTTATGTTAAAGCATTAAAACTGTGAAGCAACTTAGGTAGTATTGTGGTTTTTATCATATTGGCACAGCTCAGCCATGACCATTGAATAGCCCTCAAGCTATTTGTTTTTATTTCTTTACAGAGCACTTTGTGTTTTAATCCATGTATGTATTTTGTGCATTTTGTAGTTATTTTGATGGGCATTTCCCTTTCTACTATTGTCTCTTGAATTTTATTATTTTATAGGTATGTGGTCACTTTTTCTGGGTTTATTTTGTAGCTTTCAACCAGTAGTTGTCTCAATATCTTGATTCTGTAGGATTTTCTATCATGCATTGTATGCATTAATGGTTGCTGTACTTTTTCCTTCCTCCTCAAATTTCTGTAACAATAATATATGTAAACCTTCAAGTGCTATACAGATGCCAGCTATTATAGCTTTAAAATTAGGAAGGGCTTTCTTCAGAACTACTTATGTTTAATGTAAGCATATTATTGTCACTGTTTGACTGATGAAGCTTCTGCAGGCCTAAAAAGGTGAAATGACTTGCTTAAAGTCATGCAGTGTCAGTCAGAGAAAGAATTTGAATCCAGATCTCCTGACTTCCAAGAATCAGCTTTCTTTTTGCTTTACCATTCTACTTCTTGGGGTATATAGAGGAATGACCATTTCCTTTCATTATTTCTTCCTGTGCTTAGATGGGTTTTTGTCTTGTAGGAAGAGGAAGAAAAGATTTTTGCGTTCACCAACCACCTTTTTTGGCTTTGTGTGATTGGGTTGCCAGTCCTTAGCAGGATTCCTTGCTAAGAGTATGGACAAGTAACTAAGAATAAATGCATTTTGCCTCATCATTTGCCTTCATCATAGTTAGAAAACAAAATAGTTTTTACAGTTTTTTAAAGACATTGGAGTCTATCATGTTTTCCTAAAGGGAAATTGGTAGAGGTTCTGACAAATAAATATTTTTCTTAATGTTATACGAGACTGCATCATTGAAGCTTTGGCCAATCCAGAGAAAGAAAGAATGAAACATGATGATACAACTATCTCAAGCTGGCTTCAAAGTGAGTATTGCTCTTCTTATGTATTTTAATATATGCAAGAATTTCTACCTCAGGAGAATATTCCCTAATATTAGCAGCTGCTTGAGGTGGCTGAGTGGCTCAGTGTATTGAGCTCTGGAGCTGGAATCAGGAAGATCTGAGTTCAGTTCTAGCCTTAGATGCTTGCTGTGTGACCCTCAGCAAGTTACTTAACTTCTCTCTTCCTCGGTTTCCTTAACTGTAAAATGAGGATAATAAGAGAACCTACCTCCTAGGGTGGTTGTGAGGGTCAAATGAGATAATAGTTTTAAAGTGTATATGTGTTGCCTGGCAATAGTAGGTGCTTAATAAAGACATTATATTATATGGTTAAGATTTTCAAACTACTAACTGACTGGATGTGAATAAATAGATGTCACAAAATACTCTTTAGAGTTATTGATAAATACTCTGATAAAGTCAGCAATAAAATCAACTAGTCTTCTACCTCTTCTTATTTTTGTAAATTTAATTGGAGGGAGTAATATGCTATATCATGAACTCCTTTTAATTATATTTCATGTCATTTCATACCTAGGCCTAGCAAGTTTTTGTGGTGCAGTTTTTCGTAAATATCCAATTGAACTTGCTGGTCTTCTTCAATATGTGGCAAATCAGCTAAAAGCAGGAAAAAGGTATGTATAAAATTTTTTCTCTAATCAGTACTTGAAAAACTACAACAAAGTAAATATAAACAATACTAAAAGGCAGCTGACCCTGGATTAAAAGCTATGATCAATATTAGTTCCAGAGGACTAATGGTGTGATATACCTTCCTTCTTTTTGTAGAGAAATGGGAGAATAGTCCAACATTGGTTTTAATTATGTTGGACTGGTGGGTTCAGCCTTCTGATTGGGACAGAAATGAGATGATTATTTGACATTTAGCAAAAGAAATTTACTTTACAATATCATGTGAAATATATTCAGGATGGATACTGCATTGACTCAGTTGGATGTGGTTCCCCTTCCCCCTCCATATTTGCCATTGTAGTGTGCCCAGACAGTGAAGTGACTCCTCAAGTACTTAGTTTTTAGACTTGAGCGAACAAAAAAATTTTGTTAAGGGTTCAAACCTTAATTTTCTGGACCACTTAATTCTCCAGGACACTTTCTTTACCTTTTAGGGGGAAATCTAACCCAGTGTTTGTAGAGTAGATGTTGATCCTCCTACAATTTAACTGTTTGTAATGAGAAAGCTTTTTGGAGAGTAGGAATGATATTGGAAAATGTCTTTGGTTTTTAAAAAATAAGAAAAACAAACCTAAGGAGCAGAATAATAAATAAATTTACTTGACTCAGTCATAGACTTTAGTATGATGTGAAATGTAGATTTTGTGCCCATTCACATTCAAGTTCGTTTTTTGTGTTGAAATCATATAAGTAGAAAAATGTAAACAAAAATAATCCACTAAAACATTTGTAATTAGTGAACACCTAGTGATGACAGAGAGCATGGTTTAGTGGAAACAATAGCACATTTAGAGTCAGAGGATCTTGCTTCGAATCCTAACCCTACCACTTACTTGGGCACATCACTTCCTCATTCTAGTCCTAAGTTTCCTTCTGTAAAATAAAGGAGTTGGATTGTATGGCCTCTGCCAGCTCTTGCTCTGTGATGCTTTGTGTAACCATGACTAAGTTACTTCTCCTTGCTGGGCCTCAGTTTCCTCCTTTATAATCTGAGATGGTTGGACTAGATGGCTTCTGATGAGGTCCCTTTGAACCTCTGGGTTCATCAGATCTAGGATCCAGTGAAGCTATGGATATATTTTTTTTTAAATTAAATTTTTTAATTTTCAGATCTATATTCTCTCCTTCCAACCCCCCATGAAAGCAAGAAAAACAAAACCTGTTAAAAATATGTATAGTCAAGTAAAGCAAATTCCCTCATTGACCATGTCCAAAGAAAAGTCTCAAATTGTACTTTGAGTACTCTTATCAGGAGGTGGGTAGCATGTTCGAGGCCTCTGGAATTGTAATTGATCATTGTGTTGATTATAGTTCCTAAGTCAGTTGCCTGTCTTTGCGATATTGCTGTTGTATAAATTGTCCTCCTGGTTCTGCTGTCATTACTTTGTATTACTTCATTGAAGTCTTCATATACTTCTCTGAAACCATCCGCTTCATCATTCTTATAGCACAATAATATTCCATCACATACATATACCATAATCTGTTCTGCCACTGCCTAATTGATGAGTACCCCCTCAGTTTTGATTTTTTTTTGCCATCTCAAAATAAGTGCTATAAATATTTTTGTACATATAAGTCCATTTCACCTTTCTTTGACCTTTTTTAGGTATAGGCATAGAGTATGCATAGTTGAGCAGAATGGCCGGACTAATTCACAGCTCCACCAACAGTGCAGGAGTACCTGTTTTTCCACAGCCCTTCCAGCTTTTGTCATTTCCCTTTTTTGTCAATTTGGCCAGTTGGACAGATATGAGGTTATGAGGTTATAGATATTTTCCTACAAAACATTATTATTTGTACGTGTTACCAAAATAAACTTATTAACTACAAAGCTTTTGAGTACTTGAGAATAGTATTGATGTTATGGATTATACATATACATATACTCTTATTTATGATAGATCACAATGTACTTTTAGTTATTATTCGTAACTACTACCAAGTGATGAAAGTACTCTGATCCTTTCAACATTATTCATTTGTAATGGTAACGTTTATATTTTGGAGGAGGAGGTGCTCATGTCCCTTACTCAAATGGTTCCAAACTTAAGAATTTTAATTTTAGAGAACAGATTGCTTATATTTTGAAATAACTACTTTTTAAAAAATATTTGACATTGACTTCAGTGCCACAGTCAAGGACCTGAGATTATATTTATATTCTGAAAAACCACCAGATGCTAGCTTTCCAAGTGGGCTTCATTCCTGATAGGTATCTAATTTTTAAAGAAAAAATTAGAAAACTTCATTATTTTGGCCACTAAAATTATTACATTGATCCCATCTTCTTGGTTACTCCTAGCTATTATGCTTTTTCCTTTTACTGTTTTCCATATCATTAGACCCATAGAATTGTAGGCTTTTGTCCACAGAGTATGTGCTTTCCTTGCAAATAAATAGATAGCTAATAAAAATGTCATTCATTCTTCTATCTGTATCTTTAATACCTAGCATATCCTGCCTGGTACATAAAGGGCACTTAATAAGTATTTGATTGCATTTCATTGCCAGGTTTCTCTTTGGCTTTTGACATATACCAATTTCTTTGAATGTTTACTTTTGTTCTGAAATAGACCTTTCTTAAAAAGTTAGAAAATCGTTAAAAGAAAACCAACACTTTTCTCTTAATTGTTTTATAAGTACTTTCTAATAAACTTGAAAAATTGCATCTATAACTTTTAACATGCTAGTGTCCTTTATGTGGCTAGTTAGACTGAAAGATCTCTCCCCCATCCTACCTCCAGAAAGACGTTTTTCTGTGTCATCTTTGTTATATACAAAGGATGGTCTTAGAAGCTATAAAGTTTTTTTTCTAAGGTTTAATCTGAGCTTGAAAGGAAATTTTTAAAAGTTGGTATTGCAGGATTAAAATATGTCTAAGTACTGGCATTGGAGAGAAAAGCATTGAAATGTAATCTGGTTTTTACTCTTTTTTTCAGTGGCTTGAATACTGACTCATTGCTTTAGGAAGCTACATCTAATATGCCAATATGGTGATTTTTGGGATTTATTGAGATTCTTATACATTCCACTTACTGCATATGTGCTTTAAATACTCTGGATTTCATTGTTTTGGAGTGATATTTTTATTCTTCTAAAACTTAAATTTTTAAAATATATTCCTGTTCTAAGATAATTTTTAGGAAAAGAACATGTTTAACAACTTATTTGTAATAGTATTTTCATATATACACATATAATGAAGAAGGAAGCATATTGTAGTGGATAGAGAGCTAGATTTTTGAGTCAGAAAGACCTGGGTTCAAGTCCTGTCCTTGACCTTGGAATACGCTTTTTAACTTCTTGATGTTCTAGGGTACAGCTCTCTAAGATAAGTTACCGAATGATTAGAAATCTACATCACGGAACAGGGGCACATGAAATCCACATGTCAGTGAAATCCCAGGTCTAGTTCCCCCCTTTTCCCCTCACAATAAAATATATGTTTTATTTGAATCACATGTTATTACAAAATTGAAATATATACTGCTGCTTCTGTATTTTTAAGTTTCTGCTATAAGCATATTTCTTATTTTCCTTTTGAATAGTTTTGACCTACTTATTTTGAAAGAGGTGGTACAAAAAATGGCAGGAATTGAAATTACTGAAGAAATAACAATGGAGCAACTAGAGGCCATGACTGGTGGGGAACAGCTTAAAGCTGAGGTGAGTGTACTTTGAGATGGCTATGTAAACTCAACCTAATTTTTTCCTCTTACAAAATAAGCCAATTATTGACAAATTTTTGAGTGAATTAAATGCCAGATTCTACAGGGAAGCATTAATTAGGTTTGTTCTTATATTACAGTTATGTTTTATTTTCAAAAAGTCTGAAAATATGGTTTCTGCATTATACTTTGTTACTGTAATACTTCAGTCAGTGAATTTATTATCTCATAGATGTGGATACTCCCAGGATTGGCGTAGATCACAACTCGTGACTCCTTTGCAAGTGTTGTCTTTTTTTTCCATAGGTCCTGCACAGGTAATCTAGTTGCTGTGCTGGAGGTGTTCCTCTAGGTCTTCTAAAACAGACAAACAAACAAACAAACAAGCCGCCCCCTTCAAAACACTTTTCATTAGCATCAGTACAATGCTGTTGTTTGTCCATCCTTCACTTACGCCACATAACTTGCATATCTCCTTTTCTGCTATTACATTTTCTTGATGAACTTTCTTATGCTCCTTCTCTTTAAGTTATGCTGCGATTAACTCAAGTCCACCATGCATTCCTCCATTTTACTTTGGGTCATCTGCATCATTTAAGGTGACTCATAACTTTGATTTTTGGAGATTGTGGTGATCCATGAATCAACAACCGATTCTATCATTATTGCCAGGAGAAAAGTTGTGTTAAAAAAATAAACAAGTCTTAGTGTGGTTAGCATTGTTGAAAAGCACTGCACAGTTTCCTAAATGTAGTAAAACTCAACTCTTTTCTTTCTTTCTATTCAATTTTGAGTCCTATTCATTGTCCATCTGCAGTGTATGTCCCAGTTATATGTATGTTCGTGTCTGTGTATGTTTATACACATATATATCCACACATATAAACATAGAGGGTAGTTGGGTGGGGTGATGGGTTAACACGCATTAACTTGTTGAACTGGCCATCTAACTACATGTCATTGTCGGGACAATAGGCATTTTTTATCCATTTAGTTTTTCCTCAATGAATTATCAGGCCTATCTCTTGAGTAACTATTGATCTCACTGATAAAGTCCTAAAAACAATTTTTATTTGCAAACAGGAACATATGGAGGACATCATATGGAATCTCTCTTCTGTTTGGGACTTAATGTAGGATATCCTCCATGACTGTGCAAATACTTTTGGCATATCTCTGTTTTATGCCATGTTTTGACAACAGATCATTTGGTTAGAGGGTCATTGGATAGAGTTTTCTGGTTGCATTTATCAAATCACCTTGTATCATCTTAACATACGTTAGGACTATGTTTTCTTCTACTAAATCAAATACTTTTTAGTAATCTAAAAATAAAACATGGCCAGATCTTATAGTTTCTGTACCTTTCAGTCAGTTGTGTGGCTATAAAGTTATGTACTGTTGCAAACTGTTTTTGAAGCCTGCATGTTAACTTTCTTAATTTCATCAACATTGCTCTTTGATGCATAGGTTTAGATTATTTTCTTTTGCAAAGGTGAGAAAATGGACATTTGTGTTAACAGTTATTGTTCTTTTGATTTCCTTTTTTGCTCAGTAATAGAAACATTCATCATTTTTTCTTCTTTTGGTCTCTTCTCCTCTCTGAATTTTCTTGTAAAATGATCCTACAATGCTGTCAAGATTATGATTTTGCTGGCCAGCATAGATTTTCAGGATGTAGATTTAGCCTGGTCCAGCCACTTTTTCCTACTTTCTCTTTGCCATTTCATCTTAGCACATCTATCTAATACCAAGATGTTAGGGTCCATATATGATGGTTCCTCTGTCAATGATGATGAAAATAGATTGTTATAGAAAGCTTAGAAAAACCGTTCTATTTTCTCTTTTTGTCCTCCTGCCAGTTGCATCTGTAGATGCTCTTGAGATGATATAGCTTAGTTGGGTCTTCATCAAGCTTTCTGTGGATTGAATTTTTGCCTCCACTGCTTTTTGCCATTTTGTGAGTGCTATTGCTCTTAATCTTTCACCATCATCTTCCATAGTGTATTCCAGGTAAATTTTTATTCTGAATGGGTGCTTCCTCATGTTGACATGTCTCTCTACTTGGCAAGAAGATAGTGTTTGCTGACTAAGTTTCTGGGATCATTTAGCCTCATTGTGGCAACTGCATTGTATCTTTTAAACTTCTTCAAGAAATGATGATAATCAAGGTCAATATCTTTTGCCTATTTTAAATTTCCATTTTTTGGGCATCTACAGCTCGTTTAAGGTCATCTTGAAGCTGATGTATTTGTTCTCATCGTTGTTTCATCTTTATCCTTTGTTCTAATTTTGATGTTGATTTTGGCTTTTGCTTTAATTGTTGTGATTGTACACAGTTATTTCTTATATGACTCACATCACTACCCAGTCATTTATTATATCTGAAACACAGTAAATTTCATTTTATTTGTCATGTTCAGTCAACAAGTGTATATATTAAGTGTCTATGAAGTTCCAGGCATTGTGCTGCTTACTGGAGTTATCAAAGACAAAACCAAATATTCTTATCCTCAAAGACCTTACATTTCTATCAGGAGGGAAGCAATGTGTGTACATATAAGTAAATGCAAAATATGTTAAATAATTTTGGGGGTCACTAACAGTTGGGGGCATTGAATTGGGAAAGATCTCTTGTGGGAGGTGGCACTTGACCTGAGCTTTAAAGGGATGTAGGTATTCTAAGAGATAGAGATTAGGAAGGATAGAGCATTTCATGCATGAGGGATAGCCTTTGCAAAGGTACAGACCTAGAAGATGAGCTCTTTGTGTGTACACACACACACACACACACACACACACACACACACACACACACACACACACACACACGCACACAAACACACACAGAGCAAATAGGTCAGTTTGGCTATGAGGTGCATGTGTAGAGTGGAATAACATGTAATAATCCTGGAAAGGCAGTCTAGAGCTGGATCGTGAAAGGTTTTAAATGCCAAACAGAAGACTTTGTATTTTATCTTAGAGGCAGTAGGAATCCACCGGAGCTTTTTAAACATGGGATTGGTGTGGTAGGATTTTTGCTTTTAGGAATATCACTTCATCAGCTGGTGGAGGATGGATGGGAAAGGGAAGAGACTTGACTCAGGGAGACCAGTTAATTAGGAAATCATTAGAGGTGAGGAGGGCCTGAAATGTGTTGGTGGCCATGTGAGTGGAGAGAAAGGGATATATACAAGAGAAGTGGAAGTGGAATTATCATCATCATCATCATCATTTTTAACACTAATAAAAAAAGTAGAATCAATAAAGCTTGGCAACTAATTACATGGAGGAGGTTGAGGACAGGCAAAGGTGATTACTAGGATGTGAATCTCGATGACTGGAAGGATAGTGCTACTCTCAACAGAATTAGGGAAATTTGAAAAGAAGGGTGGATTTTGAGGGTAATAGTGAACTTGAGATATCTATGGGACAACCTGTTTGAAATGTTCAGAAGGCAGATGATGATGTGGGACTGGAACTCAGGAAGGTTGTAAGGACTGGATGCATAGATTTATGAGTTTACTGGAGTAGAAATATTGGAACCCATGGAACCTGATGAAGCTATCATTTGAGAGAGAAAAAAGAAGAGGTTAAAGTTCGAGCATTGGAATATACTCACCATTAGTAAGTGTGATATGGAAGAAGATCCAGCAAAGGAAACTGAGAAGTACCACATGTTTTTTTTAGGCAGGAGGAAAATAGAAAAATAGCAGTATGGAATCCCCAAGAAGAGAGTGTCCAGGAGGAAAAGGTGGTCAACAGTTTTAAGTGCTACAGAGCTGACAAGAAAGATAAAGATTGAAAAGAGGTCATTAGATTTGGCAATAAAGAGACCAGTAGTTATTTTGTAGAGAGCAGTTTCAGCTGAATGATGATGAGTTTGGAAGCCGGATTACAGAGGATTTAGAAGAGAGGGAGAGGAGAGGAAGTGGAGCCAGCAGATATGGTCAGAGAGAAGAATTCATCATGGCCTGGAAAATTTGGGTGTGCTTGGAGGCAGCAGGGAAAGAATCAGTAGTGAGAGGAAGAGATTGAAGATTAGAAGTAGGGAGTGATGATGGTGAGTGGAGAAGATGGGATGGGTTTGAGGTTATCAAGGGGAGAGGGCCATCTCTTCATCAGAGACTAAAATTAAGGAAGATTTGGTTTGGTATGATAGGGGGATGAGATCAAATGACAACATTTAAAGTGCTTTGCAAAACTTGAAGCTTTATATAAATGCTGTTAAATATTATTGTGTGAGATGAAGAGAAGAGGGAACTTGGGATGGTAGGACAGCCAGAGCTGAGATGATTTTCAGGGGAAGTATTGAGGAATAGAGGGATTAGAGGTCATTGTGAGATGGAAAAATAGGTTTAGGGGAGGAGTAAGGGATAAAGAGAGATTGGTAAAAAGACCATGATTCAGTAATGGAATTTTGGCATTCTTGAACATGGATGTTCAACATGACAAAATTAAGAGTGTGACCAGTCCTGTTTCTTGCTTAAATGGAGTGGAGGATTAGGTCTTGGGAGTTGAGTAGGTTGAAAGGGACTAAAGGAAGTTAGGGTATTTGACGGAATGTCAGTCTTGGCGCAGTCCATCCCCCCAGCCCCACCAAAGTCATTGAGTATCAAAGTATATGTTGCCTTGGTTTGGAGAATCTTGTCCAACTTTTCATAAAATTCCTCTGACTTCCAATTGCTCTTCCTCAGATTTTGGTACATAAGCTACAGTTATTTTCATTGCTTATGTTATGTTCATCATGGATGTTGTGAGACAAGATTGCCAGTTGTCCTCTGAAATTATATTTGGGGTTGGTTTTGGTTTCAACCTACCAACTTTCTAATTAGTTGCAAATTTCTTTATCTTCTAGTTTTGTTTGTCATGCAGATGTCAGTTTTGGTCTAGTTCATTTCTTCTACTAGTCATTGAAAAGTACGATCTGTAAAATTATACTCATTACAAGGATTGCAGAGAGTAAAGAGGAAGGAAGAGGCAGCAATATAAAGTGTTGAACTGCCAACATTTTAATTGATTAACTGTAGTAGATAGTATTCTATATTTAGGGTCATCTCTTAGAAGAAGAGAAGTAGAGGATGTTGAAATTGTGGGTTTATAATTTTATTTAAGGCACGTGATTATTTGTTGTATCTTTTTGAAAGTAGGTGGTTAATGTATTCCAACCTGGTGTAGTAGAGAGAGCTGGCCTTAGAGTTAGGAAGAGTTAGGTTCAAGTTGTCTTTCTGACACATTTTGACTTTTGCAACCCTGGATTAGTCATGTAACTTCTCAGTGCCTCCAGGCAAACTTTCTAAGATTATAATTGCAAAACAGTTGACGATCTGCTTTGGTAGAGGAAATTTCCTCACTGGGGTTTTTTATCCTGAAGAAGTCACATGTCTGGAACTTGTGCTATTTTGTGCGTGTATGTGTGCGTGTGTGTGTGTGTGTGTGTGTGTGTGTGTATTGAAACTTAGTAATTTTTTTTTTTGCGGGGGGTGGTGCAGGGTGGCTATTTTGGACAGATCAGAAACACTAAAAAATCCTCTCAGAGGTTAAAGGATGCGTTATTGGACCATGATCTTGCCCTTCCTCTATGCTTGCTTATGGCTCAGCAGAGAAATGGTGTAATCTTTCAGGAAGGAGGAGAGAAACACTTAAAGCTTGTGGGAAAATTATATGACCAGGTAAGTAAATGTGGTTTGTATTTTTTAATAAATACTTAATTTGGAGCACAAAAGTAGAAAATATTAAATATGCACAGTTAGATAGTATTATGCTCATTTATTCTCAAATATCAAATTGAGACTTCTTGTCTACAATGCATGTCACTCTGTGGTATATTTAAGGATTTGATACCAAAACAATTGAGTGAAGGGTAGAATTTTTGTAGTAGAGTTGATGTAGTACGTGTTGCAATATCTGTAGACTTTTCACCTAAAAAGAAATTCCACAACTGATGTCTGTAAATTTTAATTTATTTCATGATCATACTTCAAATCTAGCCTCATTAATAGTTATTTCAAATGCCAGACACAGATATAATTGTGGTGGCTAAATCTAGATTTTTATGTTTTAATAATTTGAAAGCCAAAGATCATATATCAAAGTTGAAGGAGCAACTCTATTTAGAAAGCACAGTCTGTAATGCAGGAGATTAGGAGACTATGTAGTGTAAGAAATTTTTCTGAAACACAAGACATATGTATTGTGATCTGGGTAAGTTACTTTCAGTCACAAAATGTGACTTAACACTAGCTTAGAAGTCAGGCTAGTTTATGACAAAGCTGTAATTCCTTGTGTGACTTTGGATAAGACATTGACCTCTCTGGCCTGGCAGATTTTTATCTGTGAGGTAAGAATATTTGAATAGATGATCTGTAAGTTGCCTTTTAGCTCTTAACATTTAGTGATTTTAAATTTAACTTTTGATTCAGTGAAGTAGTTAATTTAAAAGCTCATTTTATAAGTTTTCTTTAAAGGAAGTCTTTATTTTGAAGGAATCTTGTAGTGTATTTATATGGTTATTTTCATCTTTGTTTTTTCAATTTAGTGTCATGATACCCTGGTACAGTTTGGTGGTTTTTTAGCATCTAATCTAAGCACAGAGGATTATATAAAGAGAGTGCCTTCAATTGATGTGCTTTGTAATGAGTTCCACACACCTCATGATGCAGCATTTTTCCTGTCTAGGCCTATGTATGCACACCATATCTCAGTGAGTAAATATTTTAAAAAGCTTCCTAATTTTTCTGAACTATGGTTTCATAATGTGTGTGTATGAGTTGGATAGCAAAAAGGTTACCAGTGATGTTGATTTATGGAAGGTTTGGCATGTATTTTTGTTAATACCTAGGGCTTTGAACTAGCTAGAAAGAAAATCTTGTGTGAATAGTTCTATGAATTAATATTTCACCATAATCCAGAGCAATTGTACTTTTCAAATCTATTGAAGATGTATCTAGCCAAACTTATGTAGAATGTTAGTTTTGAAATTGGTAGAGTCGATAATCGTAGAGCCTCTGCATGAATCCATATACCAGAAAAGAAATAATTTGTGCTGTAAATATTTGTTTTTTGTTTTTCATCCTCAGTCAAAGTATGATGAGCTTAAAAAAGCTGAGAAGGGAAGTAAGCAGCAACATAAAGTTCATAAATACATCACATCGTGTGAGTTAGTGATGGCTCCAGTCCATGAGGCAGTGGTCTCTTTGCATTTGCCAAAAGTGTGGGATGACATCAGCCCCCAGTTCTATGCCACATTTTGGTCATTGACAATGTATGACCTTGCAGTTCCACGTAATAGCTATGAAAGAGAAGTCAATAAACTGAAAATCCAGATGAAAGCTGTTGATGACAATCAGGAAATGGTATGTTTTTATTCTGCTAGCTCAACTAGAATACCTTCTTTGTGTTAACTTATAACTACTGGTTAAGCTTAGTAGCATTGGTCAAAAAATTCATCTTTTCATGTTGATTCTAAACTTCTGACCGAATGTATCATTTATATATTTCATGGTGTATGTGAGGCTGTTAGCATCAGTAAGCATTTGACTCTCTTCTTTCTTGCTAGCACTGTGTTAGGTGCTTTTAAAGGATGCAGAAGTTGTATATAACAAGGCGGCTGTCCCTCAAGGAAATTGTAGTATACTTAGAAAAAGGTAGCACATTAAAAATGAGAGAAATTTAAGTGCTAAACTGTAATTGACCCAAATACAGGGTATCCCCAAAGTCTTGATGACATTTTGAGCCTAAGCTCAAATAATAATAATAGCACTAAGACTCATGGAAAACTGTGTAAAACACAGTTGGAATTCAGAGATTCAGTAGAAACATATGGGCTAGAATAATCAACTACACTTTAATGGAGAACTTAGGTTTTCAAGCATGGGTAGTATTTGAATAGGTGGCAAGAAACAAGTAGGACTTTCTGGGAAAGAATAGCCTGACCATATCAGCAAAAGTGTAAAAGTAAGAATGAGTTTGAAGTATTTAAAAAAAAACCTGAAAAGAAACATAAGAATATCTCTTAGACTAGAGTGGAAGATTTCTATGTCTGTCCACACACATGTATGTATGTGTGTATGCATATGTATATGTATGTATGTATGCATATGTATATGTATGTGTATATATAGATATATGAATTTACATCTATCCATCTATCTACATGGTAGTAATGTAAAATAAAAGTTGTATAGTTAGGATAGGACCAGATTATGAAGCATCTTGAAAGTTAAGTAGAGGAATTTTAGACTTTGTAATGTGGTAGGTGGTGGGGCAGCCATTGTGGGATTCTGATGAGGGGGAATGATATGATGAAAATAATATTTAGTTAATATTGGTCTGACAGTGCATAGTTGGGAGTAGTGGATTTTTTGTTGAGGAGGGAGATTAGTAGGTAGTGGGGACTGTAGTCAGGTATCTAGAACACCGCTACAGAAGCATTGGCATAAGGAAATGAGAAATTAGACTAGGGTGCAGAGAGAAAAGGGTGACTTTAAAGGAAGAAGCGATGGCTGTAGATAAGAGTGAAAGACATTTCTCACTGTGGAATCTGGAACAATGGTTGTACTAATGAAAGACAGGAAGGGGAATCCATTTGCAGGGCAAGAATAATGAGTTCAGTTTGGGGGCTGTTGAATTTAATGTGAAAACATCACATCTTCCTCTAGGGTATTAAATTGCAAGCTATTAGAGATCAAATTTAGAGAGGTAGATTTTGAAGTTTGCATTGAAGTAATTGAAGATATTGGGGAAAAAAAAAAGATATTGCCCCCAAAATCGCTAATTCAGTGATCTTAATATTTCAAGAAAATGGAGATAAATTGTACATAATTAGAAAAAATATCACATTTATTTATTACCCATTAGCCTCCAAATAAAAAGAAAAAGGAGAAGGAACGCTGTACTGCCCTTCAGGACAAACTTCTTGAAGAAGAGAAGAAACAGATAGAACATGTCCAGAGAGTTCTGCAGAGACTAAAACTGGAAAAAGATAACTGGCTTTTAGCAAGTAAGTTGATAGGGCTAATTCATTCTCCCTACTGTTAAACTTACAAGAAAGCCTTTCTGATTTTAGAGCTGTTTTCATATGTCATGTTTTTTGTGTTAAGTCTGTTAGGTAGTTTTCTCTTCATTTTGTAAATGCAAAATTATTCTCAGTTGTTCTCTGAGGGAACTAATGGTTCACAGAACTGTGTGAAAGATTTTTTAGAAACTGCTTCATAGGTAAAGAAAACTACCTATTAATGACAATTTACTCTGCACGTTTCTTTCTATGGGGGTTTTTGTTTTTATTTTAGGAAAAACTACAAATTAGGTCGGAAAATGTACAGAATATAGATGTGAATTTTATCCTTGGTATATTTTTTGGTACCAAGTGATGCGTTTGTTAGTATTTCATACAGTAAGCCTGCAGTTTTTATAGCTATTAAATTTGTGATATTCTTTGATTGAAAAGGCAGAATTCATCCCTTAATTTCTTTTCCTTCTTTTTAGAATCTACAAAAAATGAGACCATCACAAAATTTCTACAATTGTGTATATTTCCTCGCTGCATTTTTTCAGCGATTGATGCTGTTTACTGTGCTCGTTTTGTAGAATTGGTACATCAGCAGAAAACGCTTAATTTTTCCACACTTTTGTGTTACGATCGAGTAAGTTTTTTATCTTACAACTGCGGGTTTCGTCCTATGAGACTGTAAATAGTATTTCTTTCAAGTTTAAAAAAAATTTCTTAGCATATCTTAAGAAACTTAAGGTTTAGCAATTGGATCTTTCTATATAGTCTTATGGGTAGTATAGATTATATATTTCCTTCCTTCTAAATGTATATGTGTATGTATATGTATATGTATATGTATATGTATATGTATATGTATATGTATATGTATTGGAGAGGTTTAGTTGGAAGGACCAGTAAAACAAAATTTCCTTCCAGTTGTTGGTGTTGGTGCATTCCTCTTTTTTTAAGTGTATGCATCTTGATGTTCAAACGATTGCTCTATATTGATGTTGGATGGCTAATTCTAGTTCCTCTGGCTCTCCCTTCCCCTTGCTCTTAGGGGGACCTCTTTAAAGGGTTGCTCTCTCAATGGAGACTGACCATATCTCAAATGAAATATTTGTTTAGAAAAATGGTGGTGGTAGTAGGCACATAGCAGGCACTATATAAATGCTTATTCTCTCCCTTCCCTTACCTGTATTGAGTAAGAATATGTCTTTTAGTACTTTTCAGGCACCTGCAATTTCATTGGGGTCAATTATTTCTCACTGATGCAGAGTAGTGAAACCCCTTTTGTTATTTAGCAGGTGGCCTTTGGGAATTGATGTCACTGAAAAGTTAATCATTCTCTCACAATATGGTGATATGACTCCCAGGGTTGGTGGAAATAGTCTGGGGAACAACACTACTTTAGGCCTATACTCGAAGCCTTTTTGAATTCCGGAGGACTGGAGAGCTTGTGCTTTGCAGGCATTGCCTTCAGGAGCCTGGGGTCACCACATACCATTAATGAGGCTTAGGACTTGAGTGGAGATGTGAGAAATGTAAATGCAAAAGTGTTTTAGATTTAGATTAAAAAAATTGCTGGTTCAGTTTATTATAATACATGGTGGTAATTTTTATTTCAAAAGATGTAAGAAAAATTATGTTGAATAAAGGATTTTGGAAGAAGCAATTCTGATTTATGCTTTGTGTTTCATATTTTAATTACTTGTAGGTTTTCTCTGATATAATTTATACAGTAGCAAGCTGTACTGAAAATGAAGGTAGTCGCTATGGAAGATTTCTCTGCTGCATGTTAGAAACTGTGACTAGGTGGCATAGTGATAGAGCAATATATGAAAAGGTATGAATTTTATCTTAAACTTTACCTGTAATATGAATAGTTAAAACTGTCAATGGTCAGTTCAGTTTTGAAAATAAGTTTGAGTTTAACGTTGCATCATAGTAAAACAAAGCATAGTTCCTTTATTGGAAAAGAGTTGTATATATTTTGATTATTATCTGTAGTCAGTGGTAAGTCACCAAGTACTGAAGTACCCTTTAGGTTTTTGTATTGTGGGGTGCACAGAGCTCAGTTAGATGCAGTCCTTTCTTAATCAGTTTTATCATTGAATAAAGCTAATGAGCCTTTATGAGAAGACCATCTAGTATTTAAATATTTATTCTTCCCTTTAGGGGTATAGTTAAACAATCAAGTGCCATTTTTTGTTATTCCTTAGAAATGAATTTTGTTCCTGCCTGGTGGATATTTTTAACTGGATATCCTTTAGGTACCTCAAGCTCACCGTATTCTAAACAGAACTTATGTTTTCCCCTAAAACTGCACACCCTTCCCCCCTCCCCCAAACTTCATTATTCCTTTCGAGGGCCCCACCACCCTTTTAATCACCCAGGTTCACAGCTTTGTGTATGCCATCCTTAACTCCTCATTGTATCCATGCAGCCAGTCAGTTATCAAATCTTGTTATTTCTATCTCCATAATATTGATTGATCCCATGTCCCTTTCTCTTTCATATGGCCATCACCCTAATTTAATACCGTTGCAATAGACTCTTAGTTGTTGGCCTCCCTGCACTCCGCTGCAGTCCATCCTCCACACAATTGCCTAAGTTATTGCAGGTCTTACCTGCCATATTTCTCTCTCTCTCTCTCTCTCTCTCTCTCTCTCTCTCTCTCTCTCTCTCTCTCTCTCTCTCTCTCTCTCTCTCTCTCTCTCTCTCTCTCTCTCTCTCTCTCCTCTCCCCTCTCTCCCCCCCTTCTCTCTCTCCCCCCCCCCTTTCTCTCCCCTCCTCCCTCTCTCCCTAGTGCCTTTCCCTCAAAATGATCTCTTATCCATTTTATAAATACTTATATAAATGCAAATTCTGTTTTCCCTCACTAGTTATTAAGTTCCTTGAGGGCAGGGACTTTGACTTTTTATCTCTAGTGCCTAGCATTATGCCTAGACTTAAATGTACTTGGTGTTTAATATTTTATATTGACTCTCTCCTTAGGAATGTGGTAACTATCCAGGCTTTCTTACCATTTTACGGGCGACTGGATTTGATGGTGGAAACAAAGCTGATCAGTTAGACTATGAGAATTTTAGGCATGTTGTACACAAGTGGCATTATAAACTAACAAAGGTAAAAACCAAAGTTGTGATTTTTCAAAGGCTTAATTTTTTTTTAATATTGATTTAAATTGTCTAACACAGTTCTTAAAATCTATTGTAGGCATCAGTGCATTGCCTTGAAACGGGTGAATATACTCACATCAGGAACATTCTCATTGTGCTGACCAAAATACTTCCTTGGTATCCTAAAGTTTTGAACCTGGGCCAGGCTTTGGAACGAAGAGTGCATAAGATCTGTCAAGAAGAGAAAGAGAAGAGACCTGACCTATATGCATTGGCTATGGGGTAACACAATCTTATTATAAAGTGGTTTATGAAATTAGATAACGGAAGGATGCTGAAGACTTTGAAATGTTTTACAGTGGTGAAGTTTTATCTTCTGACTTACTTCGGGAGATTATGAGATCATGTCCCCAGAGGCTGGTGAGAGTTGTCACTTCCAGTTATCAGCTTCTGGTTTATACTGGATGGTGTGACAGTTTCAAAGTCCTATAAGATGTCTTGGCTTTGGGGGCTGAGGGAAGGAGCTAGCTTTATCACAAGGTGAATTAGCAGTGTTTTAATCTAACAGTGAAAGGAAAATCACATTTTTAGACTGAGTTTCATTGTGTTTTGAGATTTTTTTTTTTATTTCAGAGGAGGAGTACAGAGAGACTTGTTTAGGTCTCTCTCCAAAGGCTTTCAGCAATTTTGGAGTTGAGGGTGGGGAGGGAGAAAACCTTTATATTTCAAAAGGTGAAATGTAGCTTGCTTTTTGTTATTTTACAGAATGAGACCCAATTTTTTTTTTGTGCCTTGATTTTTGTTTGTGTATTTAACACTTTGTGCGAATTTCAGCTATTCTGGGCAGTTGAAAAGTAGAAAGCCATACATGATACCTGAAAATGAATTCCACCACAAAGATCCTCCCCCAAGGAATGCTGTTGCTGCCACTGTACAAAATGGGCCCGGTGGTGTTGGCCTATCTACGTCACTCACAATAAATGCAGCTAAATTGGAAGAAAGCACTACTGAGGAGACTGGTATGCCATTTCTGTAGAAAATTTTAAGTAACCCCAAATTAGGTTAAAAATTTGGTTCAACAAACTAATATATTGACATAAATCCTGGTGGATTTGTGGTGGTGTTTTGTGACAACTTTGTAGCAGAGAGTGTCTTAGCATCATGATAAATTATTAGGTTGTTGCTGCTTTGTAGCCATTACTCTGTAACCATTTTACTGGAAAAATATTGTTTAATGCTGCCTCCTGAAGGCGTAGGAGCTTTTCATATAAAGTCTGTTTTTCTTATTTCAGATAAAGTGAAGGAGAAATCTCAGGGTGCTGTGAAAGTTGCTAATAAAGCTGCCAGTGCAACACCTAAAGCGACTACAAGTAATGGAAACAATGCTTCTAATAGGTAGTAGCTCTAATTATGCTCTGTAATATTAATTCATGAATTTGTATTTAGTCAATATGGAATTATTGATGGAAGGGATAATCAAAAAACTTTATATATTTTGTTTTGAAATATAGTATGTAGCTTTTACTTGGGCATAGTGATTATCACACCAAGTCAGATCTTTGGTTTATTCATGCATGTTATTTCTTAATGGTTTGTGAAGAAGTGTGGTTGTTACCATAAAAGGCACCTTCCTTTAAAGTTATGTTTGTATGTCAAGCATAACCTCCAATTAATAACCTCTGTTGTAAACTTGTCATTTATGAATTTCTTAAGCCTAATTTTGATGAGGTTTGACAGTGTGGTGCAGTAGAAGGAACATTGGCTTTGGAGTCAGAAGACCTGATTTCAAATCTTCTCTCTAATGCATACTTAGCTGTATGACTTTATGCAAATCGCCTAACCTCCCTGGGGCCTGAGTATGATCCTCTGTCAAATTAGGAGGTCAGATTACATGGCCTTCCCTTCTAGGTCTAGATTTATCAGATTCACTTTATTAATTTTCACACACTTTATTTGTTCAGTCTTCTGTTTATTTAGATTATATAGATAGATGAGACATCGTGACCTAGAGGATAGCAGGCTTACCTTGGAGTCACCAAGGTCTGGTTCAAATTTTGTACCTCACATGAAGTAGAAATTAGATGGGGTTGGGGCAGTGGTGGGACATTGAGAATGAGTAACCTGCAGTTTTTCGTATTGCCTGAATTGTAACATTACATAGAGATGTTTGTTTTTTAATCGTCAGAATTAATTTTTAACTCTTTTATGTCCTAATCTCTCTGAAGCAAAGTTACTAAAGAAAATGACAAAGAGAAAAGTGGGAAAGAAAAAGACAGAGAAAAAAAAGAAAAGACTCCAGCTGTCACTCCAGAGGCCAAGGCACTTGGTAAAGATGGTAAAGAAAAACCAAAGGAAGAGCGGGCAAACAAAGATGATAAAGCAAAAGAGATCAAGGAAAAAACACCGAAGTCTGACAAGGAGAAGGAAAAATTCAAGAAAGATGAAAAATCTTCTAAAGATGAAAAATTCAAGACACTTGTTACCAACACTGAATCAAAGTCAGCTGTAGAAAAGGAAAGAGACAAGGAACCACCCAGAGAGAAAGATGTAGCGAAGGAAACGAAATCCAAGGAAAATATTAAAGGAGGAGAAAAGATGCCAGTTGCTGGGTCCTTGAAGTCACCTGTTCCCCGATCAGAAACATCAGAGTCTGAAAGGGGTAAGTTCAACTTTATTAATGTTGGCATCCTGTCATTTTACTACATTCTTTCTGTGAACCTGTGCCCAGTGATATAATAATTACAAGCTTTAATAAAGAAGTGAGTACTTAATGACCTAAAACACATTCATTTAAAAAATATAATTGGAAAAAGTATTAAATAGAAATACTCTTTTTTTTTCCTAACCATAATTTTTTTTGGTTGTTGTTTTCTCCTTTCTTTCTAATAGAACAAAAACGCCGCAAACTTGATACCCACTCTTCTCCATCACATTCCTCAACAGTAAAGGTTAGTATAGCCTGAGGAAGGCAGCGTCCATGTTAGGCTCACCTGTTTGGAATACCAGTGTCCCGACTTCCTTCAAGTCTTGTGCCTTCACTGGAGCCACTGGAGGTTTTGTATTGCATTACAAAATGCATTCCTTGTCTGTATTGGTGGACTTTTTTCTGTTGCATATTTTTCTTACTAAAACTTCAAGGACCTAGCACTAAATTTGTAAATAGTGTTTGCAAAATGCAAAAATGCAAGAGAAATTTTACCCAGAAGTGCCTTATTGTTTTAAGCAGTCCTTTTTTTTTTTGGAGTGCAATGGTAGCTACAAGCAAATGAGTCTTGGCAACAGAATGGAGCCTATTTTTTTCTGCATTCATATTGAAGAATATATAGTACTGAAGACTTCCTGGATGATACGGGATAAACAAGATACCTCTGAATTCATCAGGCTTCTTGATGAGCATCATACCGATGTGTGCCTTTCTAAGAAGGAATCTTGAAAGGAGTTCCATTTTAAAGTCTCCTTGGTGATCAGTTCTCCTGTAGTTGTATATATTCAGTGAGCATGCAGCTTCTGTTGTGTCTTCCCTTGGAGGTTTGTTTATACCCATTGGGTTCCCAACGTGTTGAACCCAGCGTTACGATAAAAGCAGATGTGGCATCCAGTCCTACCACCCAGCAAAGAGAAACCTCAGGCATTCAACTGCAGCACAAAATCGTGGGTGTAGCCTTCTTGAAGACTCAGGGTAGCCATTCCTTGCTCCATGTTTAATTTTAATTCTAAATCATCTAAGTTCATGGAATCTTTGAATTTGCAGTACGTTGAACCTTTAAAACTGTAAGTTACTAATTCTTCATCAAGAGCACTGTGGTGGAATACCGTGATTGCTATTTTTTTTTTCTGTGGGAGGCATAAGGTTCACTCTTTTTATGAACTTTGGAAAAAAGCGTGATTATTTTTTTTTATATCCCCCAAGTATAAACTGCTAAGTATTCTTGATAGGATGAAAAAAATTATGAATAGTAAATATTGTTACCTTTTAAGTGGATTTTAAAAGGACACGTGGAATAAGAGTTCTTCCACAGTAACCTCCATTGTTTTTTAAGCTTTTAGTGGAAAAAAATGGATGTGATATTTTCCCCACACTCTTAAGCCTCTAAATGTGCTTATATTTTAAGTGGGGGTAGGAAAAAAAGATTGGCATATATTATTAAATTATTGGGAGAAAGTGGGAGGAATTTTCACTTGTCAAATTGGGCATGAAAAATTTTATCTTTTGATATCTCACATAGTTTTTTTCTGTTTTTTTGTTTTTTCTTTTTTTCTTTTTGTTTTTTCTCTTTTTTTTTCCTTTTTTTTGTTTTTGTTTTTTTCTTTTTTGTTTTTATATTGATATTCACGTGATAACATCACTAGATTTATTCCCAGAAAAGGAGTAGCTGGTTTGTTTCAAGGTTACAACCATACTTCCAAGTTTCTCGGGATTCTGAGAACTATTCCAGCTCACCTGTCATCTCCATTCATTTTCTACAGGACAACCTCAGCGAGCTCAAGGAGTCATCAGCAAAGGTTTGAGTCTTTTAAATCCTCTTACTCTTATCAATTAATGTTTTAATCAGTTGGGTACTATCTCCATTTATGTATGTTGTAGTCTGTCCATACTTTTTCATCCATAAATCCTCCATAAAGGCTACACAACCTGCTGGCCTAGATGACTGAGTATACCGAAGAGTTCTTTATTTCTGTGTTTAATAGACACTCTATTTCCCATATATATCATTGAGAGGGAAGGAAAGAAAATAAGCATTTAAGTGTCTGATATGTGCCAGATACTGGGCTAAGCGCTTTGCAAATATTATGTCATTTGATTCTTACAACAACCCTGTGAGGTAGGTGCTATTATTATCCTCATTTTACAAGTGAGAAAACTAAGGCAGACAGAGGTGATTGAATACTTGGACTACCAATGTCTTAGTTATACATTTTGTATGTCAGGATCAATGTGAAAACACACCCCCTCGTGTAAAATTAGATTAAGCTTTAATATATTTTAATATACTATAATAACATAATAAGTTTTAATATAATAAACTTGCCACTAAAATGTGTTACTATTTTGTAGCAAGCCATTCAATATGCCATCATTTTTGAATTGGCACACTCCAGACTGGCAGTGTTCTGATTGACTCTTAAAACACAGGTATTCCAGAGAATGAAACACTTGCAGGAAACAACCAGTCTCCTCATTTTGTAAAGATATGGTTGACAGTCTCTTACTTTTCTGAATAGCAGTATGGGAAGGCCAAGGGATTTGATTAATAAAAACATTTTTCCAGAAATGACTCTCAGCCCAGGTGTATTTAAATACCACCGTTAACTCCTTGGTATTGCTCTTGTGCATTCTTTAATACTCTGTAACTGAAAGTGAAATGATTTGATCCTTGCATATCTTCTTCCAGGGCATGTTTTAGTACTGTAGTTTGGCAAGCTTTTTCATGCATAAATGTTCAGCTTAAGGTCTAATAAGGGTGCTTTCTCTTACTAGTGGACCATTAGGAAAGACTTTCCACTCCTCTTTTGAAAGAGGGCCAGTTGTCCACATTGGACCTAACACCGGCTGCTTTTGGATTTGTAGCTGTAAAATAAAATAAATGGCTGTGTTGATACTGGGCAGATAAAGCACCTCGCTTAGCGTAGGTATGTCATAAAATCATCTAAGAATGGTATGATATTCAAGAGAAGTTTTTTATCCTTGGGAGACTATTTGAAAGAATTTAATGCATCTTCAGAGAAGTACAAATGTTATGTCAATCCAGAAAAATATTTTTTATTATTACTTCAATAGTATTGTGGATACTTTAAAAGCTATTTGTGAGATTAAGTAAAAATAGGTTTATATCTTGTAGATTATATACATCTATATGTTCTATCAGATACTTTCCCAGAAAGGTTTAAGAGGTGACATTGGTGACTTTGAGAGAGAACTTTACTTCTAAAGTAATGAAGTTAATTTTAAATGGTTTTTTACTAAAAGACTGATGATGATATATCACATTTGTATACTGCTTTATATTTTTTCAAAGAAATTTCACTTATTAATCTCATTTCATCCTCACAGTGCCCCTCTGGGAATGGGTAGGGCAAGTACTGTTTATTCAGTTGACAGATGAAGAAACAGAGACACAGATATTTGCTAAGTGTCATATCAAAATTAATGGCAGAACCAACTCCTAAGGGTTTTTTCTTCTTTTTTTGGTAGAAGAGTGGCATAGAAAACTAGACTTTTCAGAAGTCGTAGCTTTGCTCTTTAGCTGTGTGACCTTGAGCAAATTGCTTATGTTCCCATGAATTTAAATATTCTTATCTGCAAATTGGTTTGAAAAGATGTGGCACTGGATTTGGGCTAAGTGATTGTTAGTATCCTTTCCAATTAACATTCTGTGATTCTATGAAGAAGTATAGTTTTGTTTTTGTTTTTTCTTTTTTTGCTAGGCAATGGGGTTAAGTGACTTGCCTAGGGTCACACAGCTAGTAAGTGTCAAGTGTTTGAGGCTGGATTTGAACTCAGGTCCTCCTGACTCCACGGCCGGTCCTCTATCCATTGCGTCACCTAGCTGCCCCGAAGTAGAGTTGTTTTTTTTTTTAAAAGGATCCTTATTTACTGAGTTTCCTTTTCCCCTTCTTTCCCCTTTCTCTAATCCTTCTCTCCCTCTTCTCTCTTTAGCTCATAAGTTTTTATCTAGGTTATGGAAGCACCTCTCATATTCAGTTGAACAAATAATTGTTTTCTTATCTAGAATCAGTATTTCATCATGTGTATTTTCAAAACTGTGCCTGAACTTTATGTTTTTCAGAACTAAAAATTTGGTTTCAACTATAATCTCAAAGGTGCTGTAATGAATATTATAATATTTTTAAAAGTTATAACTTAAGAAATTTTAAAGAATTATATGTTACCTAAAATGTTTTCCAACAAATGCTTTTAAAAATACTTTAATAAAATTTTAGTAATCCCCAAAATAGGTAACTTTAGTCCTATTGGGTGGGTTTAACTTCTGAATTTCAGGGTTTAGAAAGTCTATTCTCCTGTCCTTTTTTAGTGCTACCTTATGAATCTTACTCTTCTCCTATTCTAGTTTTTGATCTTTCTGTTTAACTCTGCTCTTTCCACACACACACACACACACACACACACACACACACACACACAGAGTCAATTCTCATCATTTGCTGATAATTAAGCTCTATAAAGTTGTGGTGAATGCTGAATTGTGAATACTGAACTATTGCTCCTAGAGGATACAGAGTGTTTCTGGCAAGTCTCATTTACTTTAACACTTTCCAGATAGGTCTCACATACAGATTGGCGAATTTCTTCTTCCTTTTTCTGGATATAACAGATTGCTGATTTTTTTTTAAAATTCAACTCATGGCCAACAGCACCTTAGGCCTTAATGAAACTTATCTAACTTGTCTATTTTTATGTAAGGCACATTACAGCCTTTTTGTGTTTAGGAACACTAGACAACACTGTGCTTGGGAACCAATTTAAACAGGAAAATCACCAACAAAAAGCACAAAAATCGTAAAAATGAACTAGGAAAAGACACTTGTTTATAGTATGAGTGCTGAAACAAGAAGGCAAAGCATTGTTCTACCTCAGCTGGGAACATTTGCATTGGGGGACTCAAATTTTTCACTGCTCTGCGAATGTCTGAGGATGACCATGAAAGTGCAATGAGTGTTGGTTTTCTGATTAAAAATTTTATCAAGTCAGCAAATTCACAAATATGGAATCTGCAAATAATGAGTATTGAGTGTGTGTGTATATGTACATATATACATACATGCATATATACATATATGTTCCCTCTAAGCAGCTTACCTTTAGTGTTACCTGTATTTAATATTTTCATTTATAAACCATCATATGAAATAATGATCATATGGTTGAATTTTTTTCGGGAAGAAGGCAGAAACTATGTGTATTTACCTTTTTGAGTAAAGCTACCTCAAGGTAGAAAATGTAGCTTAGTCTCAGTTTCATGATTATAAGTACCTAGTACAGTTCCACACATATAGCAGGTGTTAAATAAATATTTTGTTGAATGAATCAGTTTCCCTTCCTATTCTCCCATTTATACAAATA
Organism: Phascolarctos cinereus; assembly: GCF_003287225.1. Lineage (NCBI taxonomy): Eukaryota > Metazoa > Chordata > Mammalia > Diprotodontia > Phascolarctidae > Phascolarctos > Phascolarctos cinereus. The sequence continues at coordinate 50,941,532 of NW_027556291.1, forward strand.
GATTCCAGTATTGATCAGTAATATTTATCTTGTTGATTCCAGTGGTGACACTTGATGACAGGAGTCTCTGAAAGTATGCTTGGCAACCCAGCCAAACTGAAATTCAGGAGGGCAATAATCCATGCCTAAAGGGTTGGTACTGTTTTTAATTGTGTCAATCTTCCTAAAATTGGAAGCTACAATCTAACCCAAGTTTAAGCATATGAGATGAGTCCAATTTTGCATCCTTCATCCTAAGGCCCAGAGCAAGAAAGTCATGTTTTCAAAAACAAACTTGGAAAAAAAATTCCATCTAACATGATTACACTTAGATCTTGATCACACCAGGTTTTTTGTTTTTGTTTTTAAGGCAAACTCCCCCTCACCCTCCCTACCTCCATTCACTTTGTATTAGAGAATTTCTCTGGGGAGACATCATTATAAATTAGGAATTCTCTATCAGTATTGCTGTTGGTAACAGTAACTAGACCACTTGACCCATTATATTAGCTAGGTGCAACAGTTGTTAGAACACTGGGCCGGGGCGACCTCAATTCAAATTTGGCTTTAGACATCATTAGTTGTGGTACCCTGGGCAACTCACTTAACTTCTGTTTGCCTTTGTTTCCTTATCTGTAAAATAACTAATAGCACCTAATTCTCAGGGCTGTGGTGAAGATCAAATGAGATAATATTTGTAAAGCACTTAGCACAGTGCTTTAGCATAGTAGGCACTTAATAAATGCTTGTTTCCTTCTTTCTTATCACTTTCTTTATAACTAATTCTGAAGATGATAATGTTCACTACTGGAAAATGCTAACGAGTAGTTTCAAAGCATATGTCTCATCCCTTTTTGTTTTCCCCTTTTCTTTATCCTTAATATTTTTTATCTATTTTGGTAAACAACTTTTAAAAATGGAAGTTCTTTATTATTTTGGCACAGTGTTTTAAAAGTATAAGTGTACTTAATATATTTTACCATTACTTATATGTTGTTTGAGCTAACTAGTAGGTAAGGATTCTTTTTGGTCCTAAGATGTCAAAAAGCTTCTTCGTATGGATCTCAGTTCATTGATGTAGGTATGCTCTTTAACAATATAAATTGCAACCCACCAATGCCTTTTCCTTAAGGAAAAAAAAAGCATTGATATTCACTATCCTTCCCTACAATATCTTGTGAAAGAAAAACGTGTAAGCAAAGCCAACTGATATATAGTAACCTTGTTGGACAGCATGTATGATATATTTTGCTTCTGATCCCTCACCTCTTTATTGAGAAGGGGGTGGGGTGGTGGTATATTTTATCATCTTTTCCTTAGGACTGATATGAGTCATTACAACTTAATTAAAACTTAGTCTTTAGTGTGATATTTTTGTATTATTGTAGTTACTGTATTGTTCTGCTTATTTCAGTATCAGTTTATATGTCTTTATTTCTCTGAATTTCTTGTAATTGCCATTGCTTATAGTGTGACAGTATGAAAGTATTTGATTCTCTCCACATACCATGATTTATTGAGACATTTCCTAGTTTATGGACCCTATGGTAGGAACAGTATTCCAGCCCTTCTCTTTCCTGCAAGTTAGGTTAGTTTTTCCTTAAAAGACATTGAGGGGGCAGTTAGGTAGTGCAGTAGATAGAACACCGGCCCTGGAGTCAGGAGGACCTGAGTTCACATCTGGCCTCAGACACTTGACACTTACTAGCTGTGTGACTCTGGGCAAGTCACTTAACCCCATTGCCTAGCCAAAAAAAAAAAAAGACCTTGAGACTTTCCTTAAGACTTGATTGGTTCAACAAAGTAAAAGCACAGACTATTGATGTTACCTCCTCATTGTCCTAAACAGAGGTTTCAGACATGTGGCCCATGTGGCTGAAACACCCTCGAGTGTGGCCTGAACCAGATTAAAATGTAACTGGGGAATATTTAGTGAAATAGAAATATAATGAAACATAGATAACATTATATTTTAAAACTTATTCATTATGCAGCTTGCAAGGATCTTTATGTATGGTTTAGTGGCTTCCGTTTCTATTTTGAGTTTAGTACCACTTGTCTTTGAGTACAAGAGAGTCCCAAGAAGCTCCAGGGCACTCTTGATAGTTGGCTGGTAGATTACAAATCAGGTAAGGGAAACAACTCAGGATGTCCTCAGTGCCTGTTTTTGTTTGAATATCCTTCTGCTCTGGCTAAGTTAAATCTTTTTGATAATTTTGTTAACTTTGTTGAATGTCCTTTAAGTGTCTCATTTGGTTCTAGTATTAAACCTAAACTACCATAACACCAGGTGGCACAGTGGATAGAGTGCCGGGCCTGGAGTCAGGAAGACTCATCTTCCTGAGTTCAAATGTGGCCTCAGACACTTCCTAGCTGTGTGACCCTGGGCAAGTCACTTAACTCTGTTTGACTCAGTTTCTCATCTGTAAAATTAGTTGGAGAAGGAAATGGCAAACCTACTCCATTACCTTTGAAAAGAAACCCCCAAAATGGGGTCACGGAGAGTCTGAAATGACTGGACGACAACAACCAAAATACTGGCCTGAGTCAGGCCCAGCCCAGAACAGGCATACCTACTCTTTCTATATTTTTGTGGCCACGAAACGTGCCGTGTGTGTGTGTGTGTGTCTGTCTGTCTGTCTGTCTGTGTGTAGATAGATAGATGTCTTTTCTTCCCCCCAGTCTCTTAACCAGCTTTGACCCTCCAGGAGGTATCTTTCTTCCAATGAAATCACTGGGTCAAAGGATCTCATAGGTTTATTGATTTTTGCCAGAGTTCCATATTGTTTGTTAGAATGATTGGATTTAATCACAGCTCTACCAACAATGTAATACTGTGCTTCTCATCTCATAGTTCCTCCAGCATTGTCTTTTTGTCATTCATCTACTTTTCTAGGTGTGAGGTAAAGCCTAATAATTTTTAAAATTTCTCTTATTTAAGTCATGTTTTCATATTATTTTTGATTAAACTCAATAGGTATTTATTAATTTTCTTTTTAAATTCAGTTTTCATTTTATTTTTAATTCCAAATTCTCTCCTTCTCTTCCTTCTCCCCCATCCATTGTAAGGGCAAGAAAAACAAAAGAGATATCCATATACTTTTTTATATAGTCAATATAGATATAGTCAAACAAAACAAACTCCTGCCGTAGCCATGTTCTCTGCCCCCCCCCCAAAAAAAGAAAAATGTTTCTATTAGCTCTCTATCTGAAGATAGATAGCATGTTTCATTGTGAATAACAGGTACTTATTAATGGTCACTGTGCTAAGTACTGGAGATACAAAGGCAAAAATCAGTACTTAATCACAAGGAGCCCACTGTTTAGTGGAAGAGAACTTTTAATTATGATTATCATTTTTCTTTTGAAAAATGATAAAGTCTACAGTGTACAAAGTACTATAGTAGGGATAGAAAAGCAAAACAGTCCTTCCCCAGGGAATTTACATTCTGGAGTGGTTGCCAGAGTTTAGACCAGTGCCTGGCACATAGTAAGCACTTAATAAGTGCCTGTGACTGACTGACTTTAATGTTTTCTGGGTGTTACTGCAGCAGTCAGGTTGTTCATCTGTTATCCCTTCCTCATAATACATAACTGGCCCAGCTTCTTTTCTAGTCGTGTTTCTTAAATCTTTTTTGCATTCTTTGCTTATAATCAGTAAACAAGTATTTATTAAATGCCTATTAATTCTTTCATTGAACTCACATTCTAATGGCAGAGATAAAAAGGAAGGTACATATAAAAATGTATACAGCATAAAATTTAAGGTTAATAAATAATAAACTATGTACCCATAAAATAGCTAATACAAGGTAGTTTGGGAAGGAGGACCCTAGCATTTGGAATCTAGAAAGACTTGTAGAGGTTGGAGCTTGAGCTGCATCTTGATGGAAGATGAGGATTATATGAGACAAAGGTATGGGGGGGGGGAGTTTATGGGAGAACCGTTGCAAAGTCACAGAAATGGGAGATGGAGTGTCATGTATGAGGTACAGGGAAAAGGCCAGTTTGGCTGGATCTTGGAATATGTGAGTAGTAGTAATATCCAATGTGGCTGGAAGGTTGGGGCTTAGATTGTCTTACAACTTCAAAAGCTAATCAGAAGAGGTTTTATTTATTTTAGACGCAACTACTGAAGTTTGTTGCATTAGGGAGTCTCACGTGGTCAGATATGTGCTTAAGGAAAATCACTTTGGCAGCAGTGTGGGATGGACTAGCGTGGTAAGACCCTTTAGGCAGGGGAGAACAATTGCAATAATCTAAGTGAGAGGCTTGAACTAAGGTGGTAGTTGTGTGAGTGCAAAGAAGAGGTTGAATATGTGAAAGATGTTGTAAAGGTAGAAAGGACAAGAATTGCATATGTGGAGTAAGGAGACTGAGGAGTCCAGTATAATGCCAAGATTATGAACCCAAGACACTGAAAAGATGGTGGTATCTTTGACAGAAATGTGCAAGTTGGGAAGAGGGAATTGTTTGGGGGAAAGGTAATAAATTCAGTTTTAGACACATTGAGCATCAGGTATCAGTTTGAAATATCCATTAGGTATTTGATGGTAAGAAAGACTGGAGCTGGATATATACATTTGAGTATCATCTGAATATAGACAGCTAAACCCATGGGTGGGGAAAAGTTAGAACGGAGGTCCTTAAGGTTTTTTGCATCAGGTTGTATTTGGCAGTCTGGTGAGCCTTATAGACATTAGTGAAAATAAAGATTTTTTTTTCTCCCCAGCATCTCTGTCCTAACCCTTAGGGGAATCCATTTAAGCCAGGATAAGAGTCTCTAGTATAGAGAGAAAAGGGCTTAGGACAGCACCTAATATGTTGCATCTACCATGTTATTACATTGTCTTTTGGATTATCTATAGTTTCAATTAGTTGTTTGAATTGCTATTTTGGTTAAATATTCCTTAACTTCTCTTTTGGATAAGAGTAATAGGTCACTTTAGGGAATGCTGTAGATCAGAATTACAGAATTTCATGAGGTCTTTGTTAGTGGACATTTAGTCTGATCCAAGTCTTGATAGTTCATGTGAATTTCAGCAAATAATCTTTTTTTCTTTTAAAAACTGTTTTATTTTGAATTACAAATTCTTTCTCTTTCCCCTCTCCCACGCATTGAGAAAGCAAGAAAAACAAAACCCATTACTTATATTTGTAGTCATGAAAAATAAATTCCCGCAGTAGTCATGTTGCCCCTCCCCACCCAAGAAACAAGAAAATATGCTTAAATCTGCACTCTTGAGTCTTTCACTTTTCTATCTAGAGGCAGATAGAATATTTCATCACAAGTCCTTTGAAATTGTGGTTCATTGTATTGATCAGAGTTCTTAAGTCTTTCAAAAATTCCTTGTCTTTATGATGTTGTTATTGTTCTTCTTGTTCTGTTCTTCATTTTGTATTAGTTCATAGAAATCTTCCCAAGATTTTCTGAAACCATCCTCTTCATAATTTCTTACTGCACAGTAGTATTCCATCACATTCACATACCATAACCTGTTCAGTCTTTCTTTAATTGATGGACAGCCCCTCAGTTTCCAGTTCTTTGCCACTACAAAAAGAACTGCTATAAAAGTTTTTGTACAGGGGCAGCTAGGTGGTGTAGTGGATGGAATACTGGCCCTGAAGTCAGGAGGACCTGAGTTTGAATCTGGACTCAGACCAATCACTTCACACTTACTAGCTGTGTGACCCTGGGCAAGTCACTTAACCCCAACTGCCTTAAAAAACAAAAGGTTTTGTACATGTGGGTCCTTTCCCTCTTTGTTTAATCTCTTTGGGGTATGTACCTAGGAGAGGAATTGCTGGGTCAAAGAGTATGTGCAGAGTTTAATATCGGCTAACCATCTTAACAAAGCTGCTCAGCTATGTGAGAATGATGGAGAAATGTCAGATGGGATAATAAATGATTGTTAGATGGATTTATTTGTAACTGGTTAACAATGATATCAGTCTGTAAGAGAAGCCTGTAGTGCTACATCTTGGATTTCCATCCTTCTTGTCCTGTTAAACATTTTTATTAGTGAGTTGGATAAAGATGGATAATGTAAACAAAAATAATGCAAAAAAAAACCCCAACAGCTGAACTTAGTTTAATTGCAGTGACTGTTCCATCTTGGTCCTGGAGCACAGATGATAAAATAAATTTCTGTGGTATATTGTTACTCCAGTCTCTTTGTCAAGTCAGGTTTGCTTAAGTATTTCCTTTTGTTACAAAGGGTAGTTTGGTGATGGGTGTGTGTGTGTGTGTGTGTGTGTGTGTGTGTGTGTGTGTGTGTGTGTGTGTGTGTGTGTGTGTGTAACTGATGTTAAAAGAAAAAAATAAAACAAATTGTTTTTTAAAAAGCTACAGATAGTTTTTTGCATGCTATGTCAAGGCTTGGTAAGAGAACTAATATAATATAGAACAAAATCCAGATCCATAAAAATTTTAATGGGTTGGAACAATGGGTTAAATCTAAATGAAACAATAGAAAATATTGTAAAGTTTTGTACTTACGTTAAAAATAATTACCTTCACAAGAATAAGATGGGAGAAGATAGGCTTAACAGCCGTCCATGGTAAAAATGACTTGTATTTTTGTTCAGTACAGGCTTACGACTCTGATGGCTGACAAAAGTCATATGTGATCTTAGGATGTGTTAATTTATAGTGCCTGGAATAAGGAAGTGTACTTAGATCACGTCTAGAGTATTATTTCCAGTTCCGAATACCACATTTCAAAAGGGTCATTGACAACCTGGAATAAGTCCAGAGGAGGTTTATGGGGGGTTCAAAACTGCCATGTTAGGAAGAGTTGAAAGAACTAGGGGTGTTCATAGTACAGAAAAGAAGACTTGGAGATAACATAAATATATGTTTCTAAATATTTTAAGTGTTAAGAAGAGATAAGACTTATTTATTCTGGATAACTCCAGAGAGCAATTTGAGTTGAAATCCTACCAGGGGATGGAACTCATACCTATGCTTTTTTTTTTTTTTTTTGCTCAGTATAAAGACCTTATCATAATAGAACTCTACAAAATGAAATGGCCTGTCTCTAGAGGTAGTGAATCCTATATTACTGCAAGTGTTGGAGCAGAGGATCGATGACTACTCTTCAAGAATGTTAGAGAGGAGAATACATTTCTTTCTGATGTTAAAGTGTATCATTTAATGAATCTTTGAATTTTTAAACTGATGATTTTTAGATAAAATGATATGCTATCGTTTAGGTGTTTCCCAGAAATTTAAAAAATATATTGCTAAATTACAACAAAAGTGTATAAAGTCAGGTCCTATTTATTCATGGTTAAGCTTATGTAGGAAGCATTTTGGGTCTGCATTTTTTTATTCCTTAGTACATTTGGAAGAGGGAAAAAGGCAGGAGGAAACAGTGAATTGTCATTTTCAGTATTTGAGTTTTCTCCATACTGAACTAATGGGTGATTTTCTGGGTTTCTTAAAGCAAGAAGAACATCTTTTGCAGCCATTTTTATGTTTGTTCTGGAGATCTAACAGCTTTGTGTGGTAAAGGCCAAAAGTCCATGTCCTGCCTCCCCCCCCCCCCCCCCCCCGTGGGGGCATTTCATGCAGGAAGAGGTTTAGTTGTCACTTGTAATCATTTAAAAGATTCTGATCAGTGGCAGTGAGTATCTTAATGTTGATTTTTTTTTTAACTGTTGTCTTAAATTGGGTCTTACCGAAGTCAACATATAGTCATCTTGATAGTAAACACTACCAAAAAATTTCTGGTATGGGAATTTAATGACTATCTTTAGTTGTAAAATATGTAGGTTAAATAATTAGTTTACATGAAAACTTATCAAATATCAAGAATTGAAGACTTTTGGGTAAATTATGCCAAGGGTTTCAGTTACTCTTAAGTAATCTACAGACCTAGCTAATTTAATTTGGCTCTAAATCCAGCTGTCTTCCATTACCAAAAAAAAAAAAATAATTTTTTTTTTCAAAATAGTGGAAACTTCTAATCTTTAGCAATATTTCTTCAATTTCACAGCACTACATTAATCACACTACTCCAATACTGTCCAAGAGTAAGGAGAGAGAAATGGAAAAGAAAGATTTGGACAAGTTAAGGGAAAGATCCAGAGAGAGAGAGAAGAAAGAGGACAAGGACAGGAAAGAGCGGAAAAGGGTTAGTGACCTTTTAAAAAAACCTATTTTGAAAAACATACATATAACTAGAGTTTAAAAATAATTGCTTTATCTCTAGCCATTGTATTGTGTTAAAATACACTTCAGAACTTTTAATCTTTTATAACAAGGAACTTCAGTATAGTAACTTGATTTTGGCTTTAATAATTAAAAAAGCCAATTCCAAGTAAGTGAAAACATTAGAACTGTTATAGAGTGCTAGTTATTATTGATAGTTTGTAACAAGTTTTATATGCTTACACCGTAATTCATCTTTGCTTTAGGATCATTCAAACAATGACCGTGAAGCACCCCAGGACTCCACCAAGAGGCGTAAAGAGGAAAATGGAACAAGTAGGTAGATTTTTCAAATTCATTTGTAAGCATCCCCAGACTGAATAGAAAGGGGCTTTCATCATTTTCTTTGCAATTTTAGCTGGTGCTTCAAAACATAGTAAAAGTGAAAGTCCATCAGATTCTCCTCGTTCAAATGAGAAGGAAAAAAACAAATCTAAGTCTTCAGGCAAAGAAAAAGGCAACGATGCCATTAAAATGGACAAAATGGAGAAAAGCTCTTCTGGTAGCAAAAAGGTAAATTAAAAACAAAAGAACAGTAAATTTCAAGCTTAGAAATAAGTCCCAGGATGACTTTAGGGAATTTAAAAAAAAGTTTGCTACTCAAAATAGTCCTTTTTAATTATTTGTTAAAAATGTTGAGTGTCTTAAAGGAAGCAGCATTATATTTTTTTGAGTTAATTTAACCATTACTGTGTCTGAGATTGCCAGGAAAGTTAGTCTGTAAGGAGGTAGTTCCTGAGATTCTTTTTTTGGTTTTGTATCCCTATTCTCTTTTCACTCAGTTGTAACCTTTCCTTGTAATTCTTTCATCATATGATATACTTTGCATTTTTTAGTGTCTTCTCCAGAATATCAGATCATATTTGTATGTATTAGGTTACTGACATTTACCGTATCCCTTGAGTTATTCAGTCTTCAATAATTATCATTTAAAATAAATTTTGTTAACATCTAACTTGTTAACTCTAACATTTATGTTGGAGATCTTTGTTTATTTACAGTAAAGAATATAATGCACTTCAAAATTCAGTAGAGAATGGAGGTCATTCTCTTACACAGTGCCGTATAATTACATGTGCCCATTTTAGCAAGATTTACGTAAAGGATTTGTGGTTTCTGAACAACCTGTGATTTCATCTATAGATCTATGGGTTAGTAAATAATTCTCAGGGAATTGCCCAAGGCAAACAGAATTTAACTGACTTGCCTAGGGTTATACAGTCTAAATATCAGAGGTGAGGTTTTAAACAACTATGTTTAATTTCCGTCCTCTATACCTGAGATGTCAGACATGTGGCCTGCCGTTACTCTTGAGTGCAGCCTGAACCAGACAAAAATCTTAATTGGGAAATATTTAACAAGATAACTAAAAATATGGTAAAACATAGATACTATTACATTTTAAAACCAAGTCAGCCTACAGGCATCCTTATATCTAATTTAGTGCTTCCCATTTCTGTTTGAATTTGTCACCAGTGCTCTAGGTCATGCTGCCTACCTGAGATTATATAGTAAATCTCATCTGTCGTAAAAATAGTTGGGTGAATGTTTTTTGCAGTTGTGTATTTTTTTCCCATTGTTCTACTTATCAGTTCTGCTAACTTTAGGTGAAAGTTTATTAATTAAAGTTAAGCTGCCTTTCAAGTGTCAAAGAGCTTTTAAGTAGCTTTGAGAGAAAATATTCTATAACTGATATCAGTGTGGCTTATGGGGTGACTTCATCTTTGTCCTTTACCATAACTTATTCTAACACTCCTTATAGGACTCTCGTCATGATAAGGAAAAAACAGAGAAAAAAGAGAAACGGGACAGTACAGGAGGAAAGGAGGAGAAGAAGCAATATCCTGTATGTGTTTAATGATATTGTCACTTAATCTAACAGAAAGCACTAATGTTGTTATAGTTTTTCAGAAATTGATTTCACTTTTAGGTATGTGCTGCCAATACAAAAAATACCTCCTTCCAGCCATGTTTACAAATATATCAGCTTGGATGCTTGGGGCATAACAAAACCTGGGAAGTTGTGTGGCCCCTGTAGTCTATTCTGTGCAGTCAAGAGAAGTGGAGATTCATTGAGGGTGTTCACTGTTTTAGGACAGTGTTGTCACTACCACTTGGATGATAATAGTTGGCATTTATATAGTACGTTAAGGTTTGCAAAGTTCTTGCTATCTTGTTTGATCCTCACAAAAGCCCTGGGAGGTTGCTGCTGTTATTATCTTCATTTTACAGATGAGGAAACTGAGGCTAGGAGAGGTTGTGACTTGTCCAGGGTCACCATGGCTAGTGTTTTGAAGGCAGGATTTGAACTCAGGTCTTTTTGACTTCAAGTCCAGCACTCTATCCACTGTGCCACCTAGCTGCCTGGGAAGAAAGGGAAGAAGAGAAAACCCTGGGTGGTAGGGGCAATTGAAGGGAAGATTTGTAGAATACAGGCAGAGTGGAGCTGGTTGTAGGTTGGGACTTCCTGAGTAGTCAAATGTGCTTGTTGGTGAGACAGGTCACTTTTTTCCAAAACTTGTTTTCCTTAATGATAAATCTACTCATAAGTCTTCAGACAAGCACAGATAATGAAGACTTTCAATCAAGGTGAGAGTTTTCTGTCCTCCTTTCCCTTTCAAAATGGAAACATAAAATCATTTCAGTGAAGATTTTTGTCCTGAAAAATAGACCTTATTTAAAATTTCAATTTAAGTACCACTGATTCTTTTGAGTATAAATTTGAAACAAGATTTGACTTAGTTTTAATACTGGTTTTTTCAGATTGGGTTTAGTCTCTCAGCTACATCCCATAGTTTTTTTAAAAAAAATCTTAACTTCAGCCAGTCCTGCTTTTTTACCATCTCTGGATATATGCATTCCATCAGAAGCTTAGTTTTCTTTGACTGAAAGGAGATTTTGTACATCTAATAGTTCTTACCACTTCTCATGGATTATCAGTCCTATCACAGGTCCAACATTTAATTATTTTTGTGAGTATAATTTTAGCTCCCCTACTAGAACTTAAGTCCTTTAGGATAGGGACTGTACAGAACTTTATATGTAGTAGAAGCTTTTTTAAGTAAATATTTGGTAATAAGACTTTCAAAATTAAATATATGGTTGATTTGGGTTCTAGAATTTAAAGCACTGCTTTAGTAGGTTATGAAGACAGTACAGTAATGCCTTAAGTTTTCCATCATTGTTGGGGAAATGAAATGTTTCATGTTAACTGATGTGTTCTCTTTAAGTTTAAAATCGCTTTTCCGTCGTGTTTGAGTTTTCCATGGCACTGCTGCAATTTTCTGTATTTGATCTTTATTTTAGAGGAATTGGCTCATCCTAATGGCTCTTTCTAGCAGTCCTTGGGAAGTTTTTTTTGTCACCAAATAAATGAGAACACCCCCCAGGGTTGGTTGTGGGTCCTTGCTCTTCTTTCAAAAGTAGAAATAGAAGAACTCATTTCTTTGTGACCTGTAGTCAACTCCCAAACCTGTCTCTAATAATTTCTAGTCTTGTGTATCTATCCAGGGGATATTCAGTTGCCTCTTAGAATTATCACAAAATCTGAGAGTTGAAAGAGACCTCATTGGCCATCTAGTTCAAAACATACACAAAAGAAAGTACCTGATACATGGTCATCCAGCCTCATCTTGAAAAGGAAGGAAGGAAGGGGAACCCACCACCTCTCCAGGCAACTCATTCCACTTTTGGACAGCTCTGCATGTTAGGAAGTTTGTCTTGATAACAGTCTTTAATTTACTACTTTGTAACTTCACTTATTACTTCTGGTCCTGCACTATGGGGCCTAATGGAACAAGTCTAATATGTTTGCCAAATAATAGCTCTACATATGCTTGAAGACAGTTAACGTGTCCCCCAGAGTCTTTCCTTCTCCAGGCTAAGGATCCCCGATTGTTTCAACTGATTGTCATATGACAGACTCAAGATCCATCACCATCCTGGTTGCCCTCCCCTGGACACTATTTTATCTGTGTCCCTATACCGTGGTACCCAGAACTGAACACAATACTCCAGATAAGGTCTGACATGGGCAGAAAAGTTAGTAAGTGGTCACACTCTTAATGCAGCCCAAGATGAAATTAGCTTTTTTTAGCTTCTGCATCACATTGCTTGCTTAAATTGAGCTTGTACCTTTTCAGAGTATCTGCTTTCTAACCATGCCTCCCTGGTCTTAGACTTTGGGAGTTGATTTTTTTTGTATCCAAGTACAAGACACTTAGCCCAATTGATTCATCCCAATGTCCTAACCTTTCAGGATCCTTTTAGATCTTGCCAGCATCCACTTTGTTATGCCTAACATAGCCAAGGTGAAACCTCTTTTATCTTTCTACTTAAATCCTCTACCCTTTCATTTTTCTTTCCACATCCTTGCTTATGAAATATAAAACTCTCTTGCTCTGTTTTGTCTACTATCCCCTCATCTATCACTGCTTAAGCCTTGGTCTAGGTTCTTATTGTAAGCTCCTTGAGTGCCAGAATTTCATTCATTTCTATCTTGTCACATGATTAAGTATTTACTTGCTGCCTATTATGTGCCCAGTGCTGTGTCCAAAATGCAGTACAAATATTGATATGAACTAGATGTTGTACAAAAAGCACAAACAGGAATTATCAGTTTTATGCAAATGAAATAGGTAAATTCAGGTTTAACAAAATTTTGTGTTTAATGATTAAACTCAAGTTAAAAACTTGAGTAGAATTGAGTTAATGTTTTTTTCTAAACCAGTTTTCATAATTCTGAGACTGCTTATTTGAAGCACTATTAAAAATGATATACTTGGGAAAAGTAAAAACTTTTTTTCCTCTTACATATTTATTTTGTTGGTGTTCAAACCTGAATCTGACAGCTGTCTAGGAAGTTTACTTAGGTTTTGTTACTTTGGACTTCTTATTTTGTCTCCATCTTTCTTTGAAAAAAAAAACAATGAAATGGTGACCTCTTATTTTTGTCTACTTTGTTCTTAGTTCTCTTTTAGCCATTTCTTAATCATGTAAAATGAGTTCTTTTTTATTGGGCTTGTTCTGTTTACTTTTGGCAAGTCTATTGTGTCCCTTTGGGATATTTTATCTGAGAATATTGTAGGTTTTAAAAAATTTATAATTTGGCTACACTGTTGTTCTTATGTTGTTATGATACACCTCGGCATTGTAAATGGCTCTAATGGCTTTTTAACACTGAAATAAAAGAAAAAAAATTGTCAAGACTGTGATTCCCATCTCCCCCACAAACCAACTTAGTGTAATTTCTTTGTTTCTTTCAGGTGAAATGGAAAGATTGTCATCTTTGACCAGAAATGTCTTTTCCTAAGTAGATGGCACAGAAATTTGTGAACAGAGAGGACCCATCTACATCTCCTTAAGTTATTCAGTTTTCTGCTTTATTTTCCCCATGCTGAAAAACCTAAAAATTGTTGAGTTGTGCATTTCTGTATTTTAACTTGTTGCTTAGGTTCTTACACATTTATTTTCAGTACATGGCTGAAAGTGTTACTTATTCCCTGTTTTTTTTTTTTTTAGCACAATGTGCTGCAAACAAACAGTTGCCATGGAGCAAATGAGGAGGTTACATGTGTACTAGAATTTCAGTTTAGATTGTCTAAATACTGCCTGGGTTTAGTCATTCTGTCAATTTTCAATGCTTTCTTTTTATTGTTGGAAACAAAATAAACAGCTGTTTAACCATTTTGAAGTTACCTCATTGAAAACTCCGTTTTTATTTATTATTATCTGGCCTGTTTTTAATATCAATGATTAAAAAAACAAGTTGGTAGCACGGTGTCATTGCAGTCCTTAGGAATTTTATTTGTGTTTATTATGTGTACAACATTAAGACTTGTTTTTAAAAAGAAAAAGTAGTTTAACTGTCACTTGCCCCATAACCTTTTCCTTTGTCCATAATGTTTTTAGATAAATTGGGAAAAAAAAGAGTTCCTCAAAAAACCAAAATTAAGCTTCATTCAGTTCTACAGCTACAGGAGCTTTTTAATCACTAAACTAGTCGGAAAAGTTTCATAATGACATAAAAATTTTTTTTTTAATCTACTGAATTCTACCAGTGTAACCTTTTTTTCTAAATAAACAATAGTTTTCTCAATGAGTTGTAAATCATTGTGTGTATTGTTGCTTTCTCAGTAAAAGGTGGGTCCGGGGACATCCATCCGTGTGCACGCACGCGCACACACGTGTATCTTTTTAGCCTCATTGCTGAAAGGTCATTTTCTCATTTGACAGACTCTGGAAATCAGAGTAATTTGAAAGCGTTTGTTAATCTGTATCATAGGTGGTGTATTTGTTCGTATATTTCTTGGGGCCTGAGCTGTATTTCTGTCAAAAAGTGTTGAGAGAAGAACAACACAACAAAGACATGGAATACTAAGATTAGTTGTGTTACTAAGATGAAATTCTAAATCTTGAGGGGAGATGTTTAAAGGAATTATGACTTGGACAAAATTAGGTGAAGAAAAGCATATCTTCTGGAAGAGGTATTATGAAGCTTTTCTATATTCATAAGGCATAAACAAAAAGTAGCTTTATATTGGCATTGAAATCAAATAATGGTGGCTATTTCAAAATAACAGCTTTGGGGGTCTCTGACTTTGAATGTCTTTCAGTCTTAATCTTGAGTTTGGCTTGTACTCCATTGCTACTAGTTTCCCTGCTAAAATAATTGATATACTGGACAAGTGATTAACATATCTCTTCATTCTTAAGATTTACCAGGGGTTATCAAATTCTTTTGCCCATCAACTTTTTAGTCAATTGGTAATGACCTTCAATATTATTGGGTGTGGGACAACTGGGAGTAAATTGAGGACAATATATGCCTGAGTTGAGGGATGGAGGTGAAGGCACATCTGTTGTGACCATTTGCCTCCTCTGACAAGGGCTGTGCTTCTGAGGAGTGCATGTTATCTCCCAGGGTTGGATATGTGGGTCCTTGCCAGCATTAAGGGTGGTAGTAATGGGAGTGGGGAAAGGGAGAGGCTTAGCTCTAGCTTCAAGGTAACATAGCCTTGATAGTGGTTAACTGGTAAGGGAAGGTATTAGGACCAGTCAGTCAATAATCATTTACTAAGCGTGGACTGTGTGCCAGGTACTGTGCTAAGTGCTGACACTTCTTCCTTAATTAATTGGTATTTTTAAGTGAAGTATAGCAGAAGGTCCCCATCAGGAATAAAACAATACATAAAATACATGAAAAGAAAGAGATGTGGTGTGAGATCTAAAAATGTGATCACGTAGAGTTGGGATACAAGAGGAAGTTTGGTGTTCTAGAAGCTCTGCCTCTTGTAAGGGACAAGAGGTCTTATGACTTCATGTTCTCTTATTGTAAGGGAATAAAAAATAACTAGATAATACTTTATGAATGAGACAAATTCAGAAAACAGTTAATTATCATCTATTAAACACCTACTGTGTGCCAGACACTGCTAAGTTCTGGGGAAAGATGAGGGAGAGAGACAAGGAGAACAAAGCGAAGTAAAATGTGTTGGAACAGCTACTACAAAAGTGTGTATATGCTAAGAGGTAAGGATGAGAGGAGGAAAGATAACCCCACTTATTTGGGCAGGTAAAGAGTCAAGGATGTGGG
Source organism: Phascolarctos cinereus (assembly GCF_003287225.1). Taxonomy (NCBI): domain Eukaryota; kingdom Metazoa; phylum Chordata; class Mammalia; order Diprotodontia; family Phascolarctidae; genus Phascolarctos; species Phascolarctos cinereus. The sequence goes on from NW_027556291.1 coordinate 50,957,320, forward strand.
AGGCATAATTATTGTCTTTGTTTTCAACTACCTACCTGTCTGCTTCAAGGAAGTGGTGATTTTTTAAAAAAAGTGATAAAAGTCAACACAAAATAGACAAAAGCGAAACCTAGCAATAACCTTAAATGTAAATAGGTTGAACAGTGTAGCAAAACGAAGCCCAACAACTTGATGGATGTATAAGAAACATCTCAAAGATATACACAGAATGAAATAAAAATTAAATTGGGAAAGTCTACTTTTGAAGCAATCTATGGAAAGAGAAATTGAGTTGGGGGGAGGTATGGAAGCAAATAGTAGTTGAGAAAGGATGATATATAAGCCTGTGGTAGAGTCTTTAGGGAGAGAGGGTCACTTCATAAACTAGAAAAAAAGATGAAGGAAGAGACAGTAGAAAGGATCACAGCTAACTTATTCAGATAAAGAAGAGGGGGAGACAGTGAAACCGTTTGGTCTGGATGGCCCTTTAATTTTAATGAACTCTTGAGTTGGAAGAGGTTCAGTCACCACTTAGCATCCAACATTAGCCCTATAATCTTACAGTAAGGGAGAATAAGGAAAGAGGATTTGGATTCTGCTTCCCTCTTTTGTCTCCCCTGCACTCTCCCCAGCATGCACTAGACACCCTATCTCTTTCTGTAAAAATCACTTGACATTAGGAAGAAACTTCCCTGCCACAGCCTCATTTGTTTTCACTCCTGTTTTCTCAACCTGACTCCATCCATTCCCCAGTCCAACCTTGTCTACTCCTTCCACTGTGTCCTCTGGAATTCTCATTCCATAGTAAAGAAACTCCTCCTTCCTCTTTCACGTTTTTTCCATCTATTAGCCTCCAAAGGAACCTTGGCTCTCCTCTGACAACACTGCATCTCCAGTTATTTTTCCCAGCACTTTTCTCACACCTGCTACATTGGTCCTGGAGGAAGATTTGGAATACTTGTTTTCTGTGGTGAGTTCATGCAATACCTTTGCTCTTTTGAAATTCATTCAATCAAAAATTTCCACCTTAATCTAGTGGATTATATTTAAAAGCAGAAAAAATTCACTTGGCTCTGACAATAGCTGTGTAATCCTAGTCAACTAAATTAATCTTTCTGTGCCTCAGTTTCTTCATTTTAGGATTAGGATAGAGAATAATTATGATAGTAATATTTGTACAATCTATTGTGTTAGGTGGACTCTCTGGTACCTCTTTACATGAACATATGGACAAGATGCACCCAGTATGAAAATGTATCAGTGGTTTGTAATGGACTCCATCACATCAGTGAGAGCATGGAGCCATCAAAGTATCCAAGAAATGAGTGTAAATGTATGCCAGAGTATTGAATAATATTTGATCTCATTAGATGGAGAACAAACTTTACCTTCCTTTTAAGATTTCTTCCTGTAATGCTCTATTTCCATATCCCTTTAAGCCTAGTAGCCTGGACTTGCATGGCTAGCTTCTCCTTGAATGACATATAATAAAGTAGGAAATATGTTGTGGTGCAGTACAAAAGGTAAGTCCAAATTACCAAAGCTCTGTTAATTGCCAGTCCCAGTAGTCTTTTCTGAGTCCTCATCTCTCTAACTGCATTTTTGCTGCATTTGACTTGTTGACCACTTCCTCCTGGATATTCTCTCTTCTCTGGGTTTTCTTCCTACTTATGTGACCACTACTCTTTTGCTGAAAATTCCTAAGAAATCTTATCCTTTCACTCTCTTAACTCTGGAGTCTGGCTTCTGATCTCATCATTCAATTGAAGCTGTTCTCTCCAATGTTACTAGTGATCTCTTAAGTGCCAATTTTTTTTTTTTTGGTGAGGCAATTGGGATTAAGTGACTTGCCCAAGGTCACACAGCTAGTGAGTGTCAAGTGTCTGAGGCCAGATTTGAACTCAGGTCCTTCTGACTCCAAGGCCAGAGCTTTACCCACTGTGCTACCTAGTTACCCCTTTAAGTGCCAAATCTGATGGTCTTTTCTCAGTCCTTACTCTTCTGGAGCTCTGCATCCTTTGACTCTGTTGATTATTCTCTTCTTGATACTCTCTTCTCTCTGGGTTTTTGTTACACTTCTCTTCTGTGGTTCACCTCCTACCCATCTGTCTGTTCCTCAGTTTCCTTTGCTGGATCTTCATCCAGCTGGCACTTACTAAATGTGTGTCCCTCAGAGATCTATTCTGGTCTCATTTCTGTTTACCTATACCATTTCACTTGGAGAACTCATCAGCTCCCATGGATTCAATTATCATTTCCATGCATAGGATTCTTACATCTATATATCCAGCCATAACCTCTCTCCTGACCTCCAGTCTTGCATCTCCAAATGTCTCAGAGAAATCTTAAACTCGACATATCCAAAACTGAACTCATTAACTTTCCCCATAAACCCTCCCTTTTTCCTAACTTCCCTATTACTGTTGAGGACACCACCATCTTCCCAGTTCCCTGGGCTATCTCGGTATCATTCTCAACTCACCCCTGTATCTAATGTGTTGCCAAGAGCTGTTTATGCCTTTAAAACATCTCTCGTGTATATTCTTCCTTCTTTTCTCTGACACTGCCGACACCTTGGTGGATGCCCTCATCACCTCACGTTTGAACTATTGCCATAGCCTACAGATTGCTGTCCTTGCCTCAAGTCTCTTCTTAATCCAGTTCAGCCTCCACTCAACTGTCAAATTGATCTTCCTAAAGTGAAGGTCTATGTCACCATCCTATTCAACAAATGCCTGTGGCTTGTTGTAGCCTCCAGGATGAAATATAAGATCCTGTATTTGACTTTTTGAAGCCCTTTATAACCTAGTCCTTACCTAATTTTCCAGTCTTCTTATTCTCCTCTGTATACTCTTCAGTCCAGTGAAATGGCTTCCTTGCTATTCCTTGAACAAGGTACTCTACATTCTGACTGTGGGCATTTTCACTGGTTGTCCCCTATACCTGGAATTCTCTCCCCCTGCCCCCTCTTCAGTCTCTGTCCTCTAACCTCCCTGGCTTTCTTCAAGTCCCAGATAAAATTCTATCTTCTATAAAAATCTTTTCCCACTCTGTCAGTGTTACAACTTTCTGTTGATTGTCTCCAATTTATCCTGTATGTAGTTTGTTTGGGCAGCTAGGTGGCACAGTGCATAGAGTGCTAGGCCTGGAGTCAGGAAGAACAGAGTTCAAATGTGGTCTCAGACACTTCCTAGCTGTGTGACCCTGGGTAAGTCACTTCACTCTGTTTGCCTCAGTTTCCTCATATGTAAAATGAGCTGGAGAAGGAAATGGCAAACCAATCCAGTATCTTTGCCAAGAAAACCCCAAATGGGGTCATGAAGAGTCAGACACTGAACAACAACAAAAACAACAAAACTAGCTTGTTCATATGTAGTTGTTTGCATGTTGTCTTCCCCCTTTGGACTGTGAGCTCCTTGAGATCAGGGACTGTTTTTGCCTTTCTTTGTATCCCCATGGCTTAGCACAGTGCCTGGCACATGGTAGGTATGTAATACTTATTGACTAACTTTGCTGGCTCATTATCCGTATTATGCCACTTAAACGTTGTATATTTTCCAAGATTTCTGTCCTATGTCCATTTCTCCTTCTGGAACAGGAGATCTTAACCATTTTTTTTTTCCTGTCATGGACCCCAATGGCAGTCTGGTGAAGCCTATGGACTCAATAATGTTTAAGATTCATAATTGAAGGAAATGCTAGATTTTGGTTAGCCATTAGTGAGAATAAAGATGTAATTTTTTTTTTCCATTTAGGTCTACTAACCCCTTGAAATATATCTACAGACCCATTAGGGGTCCTTGTATCCTAGATTAAGAAACGCTGTTCTCTAGTGTCTCTTGGTAATCTCATCACGTTCCTATGTGTTTAACTTTCATCTCCATGTAGATGACTCCATAGATCTATATATCTAGCCTCACTCTCTCCCCCTCGAGCTCCAGTATGGCATCACCAGTTGCGTATGGCACATTTCAAATGGATGTCCTAGAGATATCTTAAGCTCAATATGTCCAAAAATGGACTTGTTTTATTTTCCCCTAAACCTTCCTTCATTCCAAAATTCCTCATTTCTGTCAAAGATCTCCCATTCTTCCTATTTTACAAACTTAGCATTAATCTTAACTCCTCTTTACCCCCTTATCTCAAATAACTAATTTGTCACATTTTGCCATTTCTACATTGGCAACATCCTTTACATCCAACGCCTTCTCTCTACTTATGCAGCTATCAGTTTACCTCAGGCCTTTGTCACCTCCAGCTTCAATTATTGCAATGGCTCCTATTCTCCCTGCCTCAAGTCTCTCCCCCTCCAGTTTGTCCTACACACCACTGCTGGTGATTTTCCTTAAGCACAGATCTGATCATGTGACTCCCCTATTTGGCCAATTCCAGTGGCTTTCTATTGCTTCTAGGATAAAATATAAACTGCTTTTTTGTTGTTGTTGTTTTGTTTTTGGTTGGGCAATGGGATTAAGTGACTTGCCCAGGGTCACACAGCTAGTAAGTGTTATGTGTCTGAGGCTGGATTTGAACTCAGGTCCTCCTGAATCCAGGGCTGGTGCTGTATCCACTGCTCCACCTAGCTGCCCCTGCTTTTTTAACGTTCCAGTACAACTTTGCCCCAAATTATCTTTCCAGCCTCAATGGACATTACTCCCCCTCACACTGTGGCAGCCAGACTGGCCTCACACCCCACTGTTTCTTACACATGACACTTCATCTATTTCTGTGTGTAGGGAAGACTCCAAGTGTAGAGAGTGCCCACATGATGAGAGCTGTTGTTATGTGGCTTGAAGGGAGGCAGAATAGACATCTCTAGACTCTTCTCTCACCCTTCTCCAAGAGAGAAAGGGTATTGGAATAGAATTATGTCTATCTGCTTTCTTAATTATTTGTCTAGGGGATATATGATTGGGTTCAGTCTAATTTCTGATTGCTTTGTCATTATTAGGGGGAAAGCAGACCCCAAGTTCCATATCCACAGCTTGACTCCTTTCCCACCAAATACCAGTTCCACAATGAATACACATAGTGAATAGCAAAGAAACTCATCTATCCACATCATAGTAAAACAGAAATCAGGGAAGGTATACATAAGAAAATAAACTATACAGAATGAAAAAGCTCTCCCATTGGGAACAAGATAATTGAGCTCGACCAAGAGAGATTGTTCTTGGTATTACCCAAGGGGAAACTCCATGCAGTCTTTAGAGTAGCAAGCTGTGAATACGAACATGGTGGAGATCGCCAGCTCCTCCCATGTCTTCCCACAGTCTTTTCCTTCAGCATCCTGAAGTGGTGTTGGCATTGTCCAACTTCCCTCTCAAAGCTGGAAGCCAGAAATGCCCAAAGGACTCGATGCTCTAAGAAGAGTGGGAGCTTGAGGTGCCCTGAAGAGGACTGCCACTCAAAGAGTCCCCCATGAAGACTGAAGAATCCTGGAACTCTCCTCCTCTCACCAACTCCTCCCTGCCCCTCACATGACGCAGGGCTTTCACCTCTACCAATAAGGAGAGTCCTATACCAATTGGTTTTGACACAGGGATTAATTATATGTTCATTCGGGCTAGCTGTCCCATATGCCTGGAACATCCACCTTCTTCCTCTCTGTTTTGACTTCAAGACACACCTCAGGTGCTACCTTCTGTATGAAACTTTTCCTTATTCTCCCCAGTTGCTTGTGTCCTCCCTCCCAAACTACCTTGCATTTAACTGTGAATATATTTGTATGTATTCCCTTTATATTTATTCTGCATGTATGTAAATCTGTGCCCAGGAGTATAGTAGCATAGATTTGGAGCTAGAAGAGAAGTGTCTTTCTAATCACAAGGTAAACTTTTAAATAGGGAGGATTTTATTCTTTGTATCTGTATCTTCAGCACCTAGCACGATGCCTAGCACATGCACAGTAGAAGCTTAGTAAATGTTTGGTTGATTGATTACCTTGGATTTGTCCCAGGAGAGATAACAAGGAATCCTTTGAATTTCTTTTTGGGGCAGATGAGTCATAGGAAAAAAAATATTGTTGGTCTGTCTAGACACTCCAATCATATATTGGATTGACTACAAGGGCCAGAGCCTGTATTAGAGCCAAGTGGTGATGACCACAGAAGCAAAAAAAGTGGCAGCAGTCAGCATTGTTGTAAAAATCAGAAAATCCATTAGCTCGTTCCCATCATTCAGAAATAGTGAAAGTTAAGAGTCTATTCATCTAAAAGTTCTACTTAGCCATCTATTAAATACATAGGATAATAACTAAATGTGTAGATAATATTGTGTCATTAAATTATTATTACATGTCCACACCTATAATGTATTATTAAATATACCATGTATATATTCAATAATATATCATGTGTTATAAAATTAAGTGTATTAGTACATATACATAAATATATTCTATTGTGCATCAGTAGATTGTTAAATATTGTATGTATATGTCTACATACACCACCTTCTGTGTTATGAAATTGTTAAATATATTATGTGCCCATATAACTATAATATATCTTGTATGATTGAATTATTAACCACATTAGCATATGTGTACATGGAAATATATTTTATGGTTAAATTATTAAATATGTCAACATAAATGCATTTTATAACTGCATTATGTATTATTAAGTGATCAAATCTGTATCATATGTATATATAAATATATATTACATTTTAATGGAAACTTCACCAAGGCCTCCTCTTTCAGTTAAAATGAAGCTTCCATTATTACAGTTCTTTAATATCCCATCTCTCATTACTTCCCAGAAGCATGGTTTAAATGTTTAATTCTTTAAAAAATTGGTGCAATATTTTTAGATGCAACGTGTCAAAGCCAAACCTATTTGATTAGGTCTAGAGAGTAGATGCTAATTGGTGCTAATTGAGGTTGGGTTTCTGTGTATTTACACAGACACAAGTAGACACGGCAATTAGGGATGCCAGGGTGAGGACTACAAAGAAAGGGACAAGAAAAAGGAGAGCTATTGCTCAAAGAGAAGATATGGGGGGAGCTAGGTGGCACAGTGGATAGAGCATCGGCCCTGGATTCAAGAGGACCCGAGTTCAAATCCAGCCACAGACACATAACATTTACTAGCTGTGTGACCCTGGGCAAGTCACTTAACCCCATTGCCTAGCCAAACAAAGGGAAAAAAAAAGATATGAATGTGAATTTAACAGCCTTTTTCTTCTCTGATTTAGAGCATATACATAGCCAGGTGAGTCACCAAGCTAAGAAACTTTCATTCCCTGGAGAGACTTTAGACAGGGCAACCAATTAAAAGGCTATATCCATAGTCTATGCAAGAGGTGATGAGGACCTGACCTCAGGGTGGGGCTTGTGTGAGTGGAGAGGATAAACTCTCTTGTTTTATAGAGGAGGAATAGGAAGGTAAAAGCACTTGCCCCAGGTCACTCAGAGGATGGCAGTTTGAAATGGGAGGTTGGGGAATAGGGAGGGAAAGTAAATAGAGTCATAGATGTAAAGGACCTCAGTCCAACCTCTTTATTTTACTAGTGGGGAAACTGAGTTCTGGAAAGTTTAAGTGACTTGCCTTCTCTCTTTAATCTCACCTGAGCTCCGGTCCCTCACCATCAGTTACCTATTGTATATTTTAGATTAGATGTCCCAAAGGTACCTCAAATTTTACATGTCCAAAAGAGAGCTCATTATCTTTCCCTCTCAAGCCTACTCCACTTCTGAACTTCTGTACTTTTTTTTTTTTTTGGCAATTGGGGTTAAATGACTTGGCCACAGTCACATGTGTCAAGTGTTTGGTTTGAGGCTGGATTTGAACTCAGGTCCTCCTGACTTCAGGGTTGGTGCTCTATCTGCTGTGCTACCTAGCTGCCCCCGAACTTCTCTACTTTTGTTGAAGGCACCAACTCAGTTTAGCAACCTCAGCATCATCCTTGACTCCTCACACTCACCTCTCACCCCACATATGCAATCAATTGCCAACTCTTAGCATTTCTACCTTCATAACATTTCTCACATCTTCTTCCCCTTCCCCTGCACTCACATAGTTACTACCCTGACTTCAGGCTCTCATCACTTCTTGCATGGACTATGGAAATAGCCTCCTCTTTGCTCTCTCTGCCCTACATCTCTCCTCACTGCAACTCGTCCTCTCAGCTGCCAAAGTGATTTTCCTAAAGTTCAGGTCTGACCATGTCACCTTCCTGTTCAATAAACTCCAGTGGCTCCCTATTACTTCCAGGATCAAATATAAAATCTTATGTTTGGCATATTTAAAGCCTTTCCCAATTTAGCCCCATACTCTTCTGTCCAACCAAATTGGCCTTCTTGCTGTGCCTTACTCACACCACTCCATTCTGTCTCTCATAATTTTTGTTATCTTGTCTTTCCCTAAAGAATTTTTTGTATGGCCTAATAATTTACATTGGCCATTTTCTCATCATTCCCTATCTTTCAAACATCTCCCCACCATACCTTCTCCACTTGGGCCATCATCACCTCCTCTCTAGTGGACTGTTGGATTCCTCCCTTGCAACCACCCTGGGCTCTTCTTGCCCTGATCCAGGCCTACGCCTCACTTCCTGACCATCTCCATACCATCTGCCTCTCCTACCTTTCCATGTTCCTTTTATGTGTGTTGTTTCCCCCCATTAGACTGTGATCTCACTAAGGCCAGGAACTGTCGTGCTTGCTTGCTTTTATTTGTATTCTATTGCTTAGCACAGTGCCTGGCACATACCTCTTTTTTTTTTTTTAAGGCAATTGGGTTTAAGTGACTTGCCCAGGGTCACACAGCTAGTAAGTGTCTGAAGCCCATTTTGAACTCAGGTCCTTTTGACTCCAGGACTGGTGCTCTATCCACTGCAACACCACCTAGCTTCCCCACAGATGACTCTTAATAAATATTCTCTCTCTCTCTCCCAAGATATCTATATCTGTCTATCTATATACATACATATCTGTTATTGTGTATCTACATACGTATTTATCTATCTCTATCTATGTATGTCTCTTTATATATCTGTGTACCTATCCATCTCTTTATCTGCCTGTCTCTGTCTATCTCTCTCTGTGCCTCTGTACTGGCTCTCCTCCCTGCCTGTAATGCATTTACTCTCTGCCTCTGCCTCTTGGAATCCTTTGTTTCCTTTATGACTCAGTTGAGTTGGCACAAGGCCTCTTCCAAGAGGCCATTCCTGATATCCCCTGATGCCAGTGCCTTTCCCCACAAGGTTACCTTGTTTCTGCCTTGTATATACATATACACATACATATGTATATATATGTATACACACATATATGTTGTCTCCATTACAATGTAAGCTCCTGGAGGGCAGGGACTGTTTCATTTTTGTCCTCCCCAGCGCAGTGCTTGGAACATAATAGGTGCCAGATTTGGAATCAGAGGACCTGGGTTTACATCCCAGCTGCGACTCCTACTTACTCTTTGGCCTCGGGCAAGTCACAACCTTTCTGAGTCTTAGTTGTACAAATGTAAAACAAAAGGGTTGGATTAGATCACAGGATCATAGATTTGGAGTGGAAGGGACTTTAGAGATCATCGGGGTCAATGCCTTCCTTTTACAGATGAGGAAACTGAGGCCTAGAGAAAGTAAGTGACTTCTCCAGGCTCACACAGCTAGTATGTGTCAGATGTGGTATTCAAATCCAGGTCTTCCTGATGACCGCTAAGGCCCTTCCAGCTCTAAAGTTATGTTCCTATGAATCCATACATTTTCTTTTCATATCTATAATAGCAGCCACATATGCCCACTTGCCTGGAAAACTTCTCAGGCTGTCTTCATGCTTGTCTAGTTGCCTTTGTGTAACTTGAGGCAGAGAGCCTTGTTGTCCCTTTCTTAAGAGAAAGGGCTTTGTTTTCAGGAATCCGAACACTGTTCCCTCACTCTTTTTAGAGCTGGAAGTTTGCAGATGGAGAGTCATTAGAGATGTGACAGAAGCCAGCTCTCCAGCCCTCCTTCCTGAACATGACTAAGGAAATTCTGACTCTGCCTAGGGGCCCAATCATGGTTCCATTTTTCTCTTTTCAAACTGAGGAGTGTAGATATTCCATGCACCCACTGCATCAGGAAAGCAGCAGAGTTTCCAAGGTGAAAGGGGGGCTTTTTCTTTTATGTTTAAATCGTACTCTGCCTTTGTGCGTTTCAAACAGAATCCAGCAGACCAAAATTCATTTTGCGCAGTGCTTCAGGGAACTTCTGTCCCAAATGTGCTCTGCTTGGACGGCCATTTCAGTTGACATCTGATTTATATTTTCAGGGTAAGCAAACCCTTCAAGTGATGAGTGGACACTCAGAAGAAAGAACACTATTTCTCCCATCCTGATTTCCATAGCTGTGTGTAATTTTAAGTCTTGCTCCTTAGATGATTGTATGGTATTTCTTTTTTTTCTATACATTTTTTTGGGGGCTAGGCAATAGGGTTAAGTGACTTGCCCAAGGTCACACAGCTAGTAAGTGTCAAGTATCTGAGGTTGGATTTAAACTCAGATCCTCTTGACTCCAGGGCTGGTGCTCTATCCACTGCACCACCTAGCTGCCCCTGTATGGTGTTTCTTATTTTCTCCATTGTGAGTTAGAGATGGTGGTGGCATTTGGAACCAAGTAATATATGAAAGGTAAGCTATGGCAGGTTTTTCCTATTTCTTTGCAAAGTAGGTTTCCTAAAATCTCTCTCCCTTCCATTGACACATATAATAAGGGTCCCTTTGAAAACAATGGACCATAAAATTAGAGATTTAGAGGTAAGAGGGCTCTTAGAGGATCCCATAAAGTCCAACCCCCTCATTTTACAGATAGAAAAGTGAGGCACAAAAGATTAAGTGGTTTGCCACATAGCTAGTAAGGGTATGAGGCAAGATTTGAACCCAGGTTCTCAAAACTCCAAGTTCAGCATCCTGTTAACAAAGCATTCATTACTATTACTCTAGAGTCCCTTGTTATTTTTTCCAGGTTCAATATAGGGTAAGCAATTCTGCAAATTGTAACTTGAGCCCCTAACAGAGCAAAACCCTACTCACAGACCTGGCAAATGGTACAAATCAAATAGCAATGTATTTCATTAAGACAGAACTGCAAGGTAAATGATAAGGGGGAAAATAATCAGGTCAATCCTCCCCCTACACAAATAGGATTAAAATAAAATCCCCAGCATATCAAGAGAAGAAAAACTGTTTCCTAGCCTCACATACAGGTAGAAAGTGACCAACCGCAGGGCACATATCAATGGGGAAAGAACTAGCCTCCCTGAAGACCATTCATGCAACTGGTGATCAAAACAGGGATTTTGTTACTGAAGTGAAGATCTCTGAAGCTCATTAGAGTTACATTCGTCTTGCCTCTAACTCTGGCCTCTGACTCTTCAGTGCCTGTCCTCCACAATCTCTGGAACCAGATTTAGCTTTAGCTTTCCTACTCAGTAGACTACAAAGTCCACATTTCCTGACACAATTCTTGAATCCTGGCATAAATCTTGTGGGATTTTGAAATCCTAGGGCTTGTTTTAATGAACACTAACTCATTGCCTTTTTTTTTAATGGGCAAATGAGGTCAGATGGGAACCATCCATTATTGGCATTACAACTCCTCCATTATGTTCTCTTCTTAGGAAACACTTTCTGTTCCTTTCAAATCCCAGCAGGCACAGAGTTACATCTGTTTGTATACATCAATTAAATTACAAATAGTGTGTTTACAGGCAATTACCTGGATACATAGTAGATAACTTTCCAATCAAAATTGCATGTGGTAGATCAGAAACATAGGCCAGAGGCAGAAACATAATTCATAAATCAGGTAAAGTTGCGAATGATAAAACCATATGCAAAGCACAATATCATATGTTGAGGTTGTGTGCAAAACATATGTTATATACACGCTACCAATAGGTGTTTGTGTAATTTCCTCTCCTGTTATCCCTGGAGCATTATATGTTAGTCTGGTCATTGTCTAGATGGTCCTGATACTCCTGTGGGGATGACTCATCAGTTCTGTACCCTTGATAGTTTCAGACGTCTTGGCCTACAGTCTCAATCCTTAGCTATTGCTATCTTTAAACCCTAATGAATGAGACACAATAGGTCGCCTTCTATTACTTTGGGGCTTCCCAAGGAGGATTAAGCAGGAAAAGAGGCAGCCTACTGTGGATTCATTCTCTCCCCCCCATCCCCAGCCTGGGGAGTGATGGTCTCTTTAAAAAAATTTTTTTTTTAAATTTTGGAGGCAATGGGGGTTATTTGACTTGCCCAGGGTCACACAGCTAGCTAGTAAGTGTCTGAGACTGGATTTGCACTCAGGTCCTCCTGACTCCAGTGCCAGTGCTCTATCCACTGTAGTACCACCTAGCTGTCCCAGTGGTGGTTTCTTTTAGGTGGGGAAACACTGGCAGGCTTCCTTCATCCTTAAGAGGTTACCAACATGTGGTTTCCTCTTCATCCAAATCATGATCTAGGTTCTCTCCATATTATGGAAAGAGTTTATTTATAGACCACTCTCATTAGAATATATAAAACCAGACAGAGAATAAACAGTATCTTCTTTAGGATCAAAACTCATCTTAGTGTCTTCTAAGGGACTTCTTAGAATCTAGACCTTGGGTAGGCCTGGGACTCTTGTCTTATGACTTTAAATTATCTGCCAAACCCTACCTTGCTTAGGACTCAGATTCCTGCCTTCCTGATCTATGGTAGCCACCTCCTCCTTCGAGATCTATCTGTCCAGGCGCTGGCATCACTAGGTGAATTCCAGAGGTGCTGGTGGGTAGGCCTACAGCAGATAAGACATTTGAGAACCCAAATTGGCCATCACTAAATTATTGACCCTGCTTCCTGAACTTTGATGTCAGGCTTGTTGTTAAAGCTCGGGTCTAACATTCCTTGTCTCTAGTCCCCTACCCCCTCATTCAAATTCTGTTATCTGGCTCCCAGTTTCCCATGATTATCTTCTCTACTTCTTGATATTCCTTAGCACTACTGGATCTAGATCTACTTCATCCTCCCAACCCAGACTCACCTTCAGGACATAATTGTTGTAACACATGGCCCGGGATCTCAGCTCTGAGCTCACACAGACCAGGTTGATTCTTGTGGTTGATTCTGGCTGGAACCCACCAGGTCTATAGTTACTGCTCCTTTAGGAATTCTTTCCCAACCCCCTGAAGTGCCTTGGACCTTTACCTGTAAGTGGAGGGGGAGGTAGGATGCTCAAGGGAACTGCTTGGTGGGCAGTTCTCTCTCCTCTTCTCCTATGGTGAATGATGGCTCGGTAAAAAGCTCTGTGCTTGCCCTCTGCAACCATGGGCAAGGGGAGGGATGATGTATTGAACTGGGATAGTTGAGGGGAAGTTCTGTTACTCTTCCCTGCACGTACCTGGGGCCTGCACCTATCCTATGCAAAAGGAGATGGGTCTGGAGAAGCTTCTTGAGGGAACTGCTCCTCAGGAAACCTCATTGCCCTCGGGCCCTTAGGCTTAGGATTTGGCTCCATCCTGCTCAAGGTGGGGTGGTGTTGGGCGGGGGGTTGCTACAGAGGGTTGTTCATTCTCTAAGTGGTTTATTTTTGTTTGTATCCTTTGTCTCTTCTCTATGTGGTGCTGAGAATGGCAGTTAGCTGGAGAGAGGCAGTTACCTGCATTGTCCTTACCACTTGCCCAGTGTAATTAACAGTCTACAAGATCCAATAGTCTAATAGTCTCTCACCAGTTTCAAGGCTTCCTGATGACATCCAGTGCTAATTTATTGGTGAAAACGGGGGCCAGTAATGACTTGGATAATTGAAGTCAACAGATAATTTAGAAGCCTCATAAGAGTCCCTAGTTTCCAGCTCTTCATCTACCACACTTTTCTCTAGAGCTGCAGATGAGAAAACAAACCTTAAAAACCCTTCTTAAGAATTAGTGGAATGAGAAGCCGTGGTGGGTGGTGGGTTCCCCTTGACTGGATCATAGGTTTAGATCTGGAAGGGACCTTTGAAGTATCCTGGTTCAATTCCCTCATTTTACAGGTAAGGAAACTGAGGCCCAGGGAGGTCATGCAGGTAGTAATTGGCAGAGGTGGAATCTGAATAAATCCCTTGACTCCAAAACTATTCCCCTTTCCACTTTAACACATTGACTCTTGAGGTGAAGGATGGAAGACCATTTTAAATCAATATTTATTAAGTACGTATTATGTGCCAAGTACTGGGGAATATGAAAAGTGACAAAAGACAGTTCCTACCCCCAAATAGCCTACAATTGAATGGGGAAGATGACATGCAAATAAAAATATTCAGGATGAACAGGACATAATTAACAGAGGGAAGGCACTAGAATTAAGAGACGTTGGCCAAGGCTTCCAGTAAAAGATGAACTTTTAGTTGGGACTTAAAGGTAGCCAGAAAGGTCAGTAGGCAGAATGGAGGAGGGGAGACATTCCACACATAGTGGACAGTCTGGGTAATTACCTGGAGCCAAGACCGAGTGACTTGTGCAAGGAATAATGAGGCCAGGAGCAGCTAGGTGGTGCAGTGGATAAAGCACTGGCCCTGAAGTCAGGAGGATCTGAGTGCTAATCCGGCCTCAGACCAAACACTTGACACTTACTAGCTGTGTGATCCTGGGCAAGTCACTTAACCCCAATTGCCTAAAATAATAATAATAATAACAATAATAATAATAATAAGGCCAGTGTCAAGCAACGAAAACTGAAAAGATAGGAAGGGACAGGTTCTAAAGGGCTTTGCATGCCAAACAGAGCATTTTGTCTAGGCTCTTTTTTTGATCATGGCTTTCAGATAGTCCAATAATTTTTAAATTCTCTCTCCTGGATCTATTTTCCAGGTCAGTTGTTTTTCCAATGAGATATTTCACATTATCTTCTATTTTTTTTTATTCTTTTGGATTTGTTTTATAGTGTCTTGATTTATCATAAAGTCACCAGCTTCCAATTGTTCTACTCTAATTTTTAAGGAAGTATTTTCTTCAGTAATATTTTGGACTTCCTTTTCCATTTGGCTAATTTTTGCTTTTTAGGACATTCTTCTCCTCATTGGCTTTTTGGACTTCTTTTGCCATTTGGATTAGGCTATTTTTTAAGTTGTTATTTTCTTCAGTATTTTTTTGGGTCTCCTTTAGCAAGCTGTTGACTTGTTTTTCATGATTTTCTTGTATCACTCTCATTTCTCTTCACAGTTTTTCCTCTACTTCTCTTACTTGCTTCTCAAAATCCCTTTTGAGCTCTTCCAAGGACTGGAAATGATTCATATTTTTCTTGGAGGCTTTGGATGTAGGAGCTTTTACTTTGTTGTCTTCTTCTGGTTGTATGTTTTGATCTTCTTTGTCACCAAAGTAAGATAATATAGTCTGACTCTTTTTGTGCTGCTTGCTCATGATCCCGGCCAATTACTTGAGTTTTAAACTCTTTGTTAGGGTACGAATCTGCTTCCAATGTGGAGAATGTACTGTCCCAAGCTTCGGGGGTTTGTACAGCTGTTTTCAGAGATACTTGTAGGGACCTATAAATTTTCAGTTCTTTCAAGGTGGTATGATAAGGGGCAAGGTGTTTACTCCTTTCCTGGCCTATGCTCTGGTCTATTAGTGACTACAAGCACCCCTTTCTGTCCTGGAACTGTGAGGAGGGTTTTATCTACACAACCACTACAAGCTCCACCACGCCTGCGCTCTTCTTTGCCCCAGGACCTCTCCTCAGAACTGTGACCCAGATCCAAGCAAGAAATTCCTGCCTCAGCACTGGCAAAGAGATCCCTGCAATCCCTCTCTGATCAGCCACTGGATTCCTCCTCAGTCTGTGGGCCAGAAGTTCAGGAGGCAGCTGCCACCCCTGGGGGTCTGTATTCTTGGGGAACTGGAGCTGAGACCCCACGCTCTCCTCTCAGCACTGCAGAAACAGACTTTTCCCACTGACCTTCTCAGTTGTCTTTGGCATTGGTGGATTGAGGAGTCTGGAAACCTCCACAGCTGCCCGTGATTCAGTCCTCTGAGGCCTGCTTCAGGTTCTGTGCAGCCTGTGTGCCCACTCCACACTGTGCTCCGCTCCCAGCCTGGCAAAATATGCCTTTCTGATCAGCCATCCAGGTTGTTTTGGGCTGGAAATTTGCTTCACTCTATCTTTTTGTGGGTTCTGCTGCTTTAGAATTTGTTTAGAGCCATTTTTTATGGGTATTTGGAGGGGTTTGGGGGAGAGCTCAAGCAAGTTGCTGCTTTCACTCCACCATCTTGGCTCTGCCTCCCCAAACAGAGCATTTTGTATTTGCTCTTGGAGGCAATAGGGAGCCACTGGAGTTTATTGAGTAGGGGAGTGAAGTGATCAGACCTATGCTTCAGGAAAATCACTTTAGTGGCTGAATGGAGGATGGTTTAGAGTGGTAGGCCTATCCCACAGCAGGATATTGTAATTGTCCAGGCATGAAGTGATGAGGGCCTGCACCAGAGTAGTGGCAGTGTAAGAGGAGAGGAGTTGGGGGAGGCATATCTGAGATATGTTACAAAGGTGAAATCAATAGACTTTAGCAGCAGATTGGATATGGGGGTGTGAAAGATAGTGAGGAGTCCATGATGTCTCATAGGTTATGAGCCTGAAAGACTGGGAGGATAGCATTGTCCCCTATAGCAGAGGGAAGGTAGGAGTGGGGGAGGGTTTTGTTAGGGAGGTCATAGAGAGGATTCTCATTTAGTGATGGGTTGGACTACACAAACTTTGGGGTTTGAAAATTCAGGGTGTTCTATTCTAAAGTAGGCTGACTTTAACACTATATTCTTTGTTGATATTCCTAAAGCATAGGTCTGATTATGTCATTCCCCTGCTCAATAAACCCTAATGGCTCACTATTACCTCTGGGTTCAAGTACAAATTCCTGTGTTTGGCACTTAAAGCTCTTCAGGATCTGGCCCCAACATTCTTTTCCAGGGTCATTATATATTACTCCCCTTCATGTACACTGTAGTAAAGCCAAACAACTGGTTTTCTTTCTTTTCCTCACCCATGACATTCCATCTCCCATCTCAAAACCTTTGCACAGGCTGTATCCAATACTTATATTGTACTTTCTCACTTCTGCCTCTTAGACTATGTTCCTCCAGTGATCTGCTCAAATCCTACCTCCTACGTGATGCCTTCAGATCTCTTCTAGTGCCCCTACCCACAAATTAACTTGTATTTGCTCATATATTTTGCCTAGACTTATATGTGTATATATTATTTCCTTGATAGGATATAAGCTCCTTTGGGTCAGGAACTTTTTTTTTTGTTCTCTTTGTATCCTCAGGGCCTAACACAATGACTGGCACTTAAGTGTTTAATAAATGCTTATTCCATTGATTGATTTTCTTTAGAGTTTTAATGGACAATGAAATCACCTAAGGAAGTATGGGAAGGAGAAGTAAAGGAACAAAGACTTGTCTAATTGGGAATTGAATGAATTTAGAGGTAGGAGAGCAGAAAATCCTGCAAATTCTCTTCCTGGGAGAACCCTTTATCCCCATTGCTCCTGGACCCAGTTGGTGTGGCTGCATGAAAGCTAGATGATGACAAAAAGGGAATGTGATGGCATGTGGCAGTGTCTTGAGGGTACAGCAAGAATACACAATAATCCATAGATTTTGACAGCATAAGGAAATGAGAAAGAGCCAATTGCTATGGTATTGGGTAGATAGAGACCTTGGGGAGCAAGTTCTTGAGGGAGTCATTATGGAACTCTCTTGCTCCAGTGATTTCAAGGGAAGCAGTGTAGAAAATGCCCTGTGGGCAATTGGTTCCAAGAGGGAGATGATCCAGGTGACACCTTGGGGTTTTGCTACAGCTTTGAACATCTTCAGCTCACACTCCAGGCATCCCGTTCTCCTCCCCCTACCCCTTCAAAAGGGAATTTTGATATATGGGACCTTCCTTGAAATTCTTGCTGATCTAATCCAATCCAACAAAGCATTAACTAGGCACTAGGGATATGCTGGGAATGTGAACACGGAAAAGAAACAATCCTTGCTTTCATGGAGCTTATGTTCTACTGCATGGGGGAGGGAGGAAGGGAATGCAACATGGAAAAAAAAACCACACACACACATACATACATACATACATACATACCTAGTAATCTGGGGAAGGAGAGGCTACTAGCAACTAGAAAAATCAAGAAAGAAGGTTTCCTGGGGAAAGTGGAACACGAGCCGAGTATTGAAGGAAACCAGGGGCTCTAAAAGGCAAAGGTGAGGAAAGGGCCACAGAGTGCTTTGTTGTTGTTCAGTCATGTTCGACTCTTTGTGACCCCTTTTGGGGTTATTTTCTTGGCTGGAGTGGTTTGCCAGTTCCTTCTCCAGCTCATTTTATAGCTGAGGAAACTGAGGCAAACAGGGTGAAGTGACTTATCCAGGGTCACACAGCTACTAAGTGTCTGAGGCCAGATTTGAACTCAGGAAGATTAGTCTTCCCGATTCCAAGCCCAGTGTTCTATTCACCGTAGTGCCATCTAGCTGTCTTGACATGGGGAACAGCCAGCACAAAAGCAACATGGAGGCAGGAGACTCAATGCAAGTTCAAAGAATAGCAAGGAGGCTGTTTTGGCTGTAATATAGAGGGGGTAGAAGCAAGAGATGTCAAAATAACTCATCAAGGTCTCTGGGGGCCAGATTTGTGATGGGCTTTAAACGCCAAATGGAGAAATTTGTATTTGTCCTTTATGCTAGAGGCGATACAATTGGAGGGACTACTTGAACTGAGCAGTGATATGGCGGCAGTGTTGGGGACAGATGGAGAGACTGGAAGTGAGGAGTTCACTTAAGCTGTTGCAATAGTCTACATGAGGGGAAATAAGGGCCCATAGTATGGTGGTGACCCTCTAGATGGGGAGAAGGGCACAGGTACTAGAGATGTGGAGGAGGTAGCTTCAGCATGGCTTGGCAACTTATTGGTTATGAGGGTGGTGGTGGTGGTGGTGGAACAATTTGAGGATGAGGTTGCAAACCTGGAAGAATGGCGAGATCCTCCAGAGAAACTTAGAAGTTAGGAAAAAGGAAAGGCTGAGGGGGAAAGATTGAGCTCTCTTTTGGCCATGTTGAGTTTGAGACAGGATATCCAATTTTACATGTCCAATAGGCAGTTTAACATGTGGTCTAGAGCTCAGGAGATACACTAAGACTGGATATGTATTTAATGCAATCGCTTTTTGTAAAGTGAGCAATCATCTCTAATAGCAATTTTAATGTAGACAAGAATTTTCAGATAACTCATTCCCTTAAATTAGGGGCATCTCTGTGCTCCTATTTAATATAAATAGCCAACGCTTCTTTTGTGCTTTCAGATTTGCAAAGCATTTCACATATATTACTTCATCTGATCCTCCCTTTGAGGTAGATATTATCATGATGCCCATTTTACAGATGGAGAAAATGAGGCAGAGGGACATTAAATGACTTGACCAGGGTCATACAGCTAGTAAGTGTCTAAGGTGGGATGTGAACTCGGGTCTTTCTGATTCCAAGTCCACAGCTCTATCCAGTATGTCAAGGTAGTCTGGAATGAGAAAAGGCAGTTTTTAATCTAAATATAAAACAAAGAAGAACTTCTTATATTCAAAGTTGTCCTAAAGTGGAATGACCTTCCTAGTAAGGCAGTGAGTTCTTTCTACCTTCAGGTTTTCAAACAGAGGCAGGATGAAGGTTGTTATAGGGGGATATCATAGGGGAGATTCCCGTCCAGGTTTGGGTTGGATTATGTTCCCTCTGAAATCTTTCATCTCCAAGTTTTTCTGCTTCTCTGAAGGGCATGGAGAAAGTTTCTCAACTGTCAGAGAATTGATATAAGCCAGCTTTTTAGATAACTTTTTTTTTTAATGGGGGAGGCTCAAAATATTCTTTAGTTTCCCACTTCTACAAGTATTGACTTTCCAGAAGTGGTCAGAATCACAGACCTAGAGTTGGAAGGAGCCTCGGAGGTTATAGAGTCCTACCCTCTCATTTTACAGAGAGGGAAACTGAGGTCCACTGAAGGGAAGTGACTTGTTCAATGTTAGCCTTGCGATCATAGATCTGGAGCTGAAGGGACCTTGGGGCCACCCCCTTCATTTTACTGAGGGGTAGTCCAAGGCAGGGATATGAAGGGACTTACCCAAGGTAAATGGTTGGCATTGTTTCGAAGTTCTGAAAAATGAGATGAATTAGGTTAATTTTGACAACCGTAATAATATGCTATTGAAAATTATGGAAATGAATTTTTGTGCCTTTAGTCTGTGACATCAATGAGTTTAAATAAAGATATCATAGTGGGGCAGAAATACACTGATTAGATGAACAGCATTAAGCACACAATTGCGTTATGCTGGCCACGTGGGAATTTGACTGAGAAAACAGGCTCCAAGCCTCCCCTTGTTGTGTTAGTCTCCATTTTGAGCAATGGTTAAAGTGATTTAATCATTGAATGAGTTGATAATTGAATGAATGAGCTAGCCAATCACAGACTCTGCTTTGGAGATTCAAGTCAACAGTCAGATTTCTCTTTGGTAGCTTTATTTAATAGTCTATATAACTTCTATTTTTTTCCTCTGTTCTCCTTAATCACTTTCGCTCTATTTGATAAGGCCCTTGCAGGCTTTCTGCAAATATTTCCATTTTGACAGCACTGTAATAATGCTGGGGCACATAGAGAAGTATAGCAACCCCAATTGAGGAGAAAAATGGCTTAATAAGATGAAAATGCAGAGTACCTATTTAGAAAATCAAATTACTAGATAAATGAAATGTGTTTCCATTTTGTTTCTAGCTTGTCTACACAATGAAACCCATGTCAGGCATGGTTCAGGTTTAGGAATCTTGAAATGTCTCTCCTGTTTACTCTTTTCACCGGAGCTGGTCTACTGCAGAATGGGGGCAGTTTGATGTATGGGAAGCCCTGGCTTGGAAGTAAGAAGAGTGACATTTTGGTTGTGGGCTCTGTCCCCAACTTCCTGTGTGATCCTGGGCTCTTTCTGAGGAGGAGAGAGCCAGACTCTTTGAGGAAGAAGAAGCTGCTTGCCCTCTCAGGAATGATGCTGAATTTCAATGGGTTCTGTCAGGCGAGAAACTATTGGTCAACTTGATAATAATAACTAAGAAGTCTGCTCTCTTTGGGAACCAAGGAAGAACCTACTGAGACTTGTAAAAGCAGATGACTATGACCCACTTTGAGTGATTCAAATACTGTTCAAAGGAATCTAGAAAGCATCTGAGCAAGAAACTGACAGCTTCAGGGGCACAGGCAATGTTTTTATTCCTGCCACTGACCAAAGGAAAGAGCTGCAACGGACTAGGGCAGAATCAGGAAGTCAACAGTGGGTTAAAAAGATGGTGTCAAGGGGCAGCTAGATGGTGCAATGGATAGAGCACTGGCCCTAAAGTCAGGAGGACCTGAGTTCAAATCCAGCCTCAGACCAGACACTTGACACTTACTAGCTGTGTGGCCCTGGGCAAGTCACTTGACCCCAATTGCCTCACCAAAAAAAAAAAAAAAAGATGGTATCAAGAATGGAATTTGAATTTCTGTATCATGGATTAAAATAATATAATATAGGAGCTGCTAATATATTTACCAGGGCAGCTAGGTGGCTCAGGGGATAGTGTGCTGGAGCTGGGAACAGGAAGACTCATCTTCCTGAGTTCAAATCAGGCCTCAGACATTTACTAGCTGTGTGACCTTGGACAAGTCACTTAATCCTGTTTGCCTCAGTTTTGTCATCTGTAAAATGAGTTGGAGAACGAAATGGCAAACCGCTCCAGTCTCTTTGCCAAGAAAACCTTGAAATGACATCATGGAGAGTTGGACGTGACTGAAACAATTAAACAGCAATATATTTACGAAGTCTCACAAATCTAATCTAAAAAGCTTTAAACTGAAAAAGAAGTGGAAATACACACACATATATTATATATATATATATACGTATATATATATATGTATATATATATATATACGTATATATATATATATATACGTATATATATATATATATATATACGTATATATATATATATATATACATATATATATATATATACGTATATATATGTATATATATATATATGTATATATATATATACGTATATATATATATATATATACGTATATATATGTATATATATATATGTATATATATATATACGTATATATATATATATATATACGTATATATATATATATATATGTATATATATATATATACATATACACACACACACACACACACACATACACACATACATATATATCTGCATATCTCTCTATATCTGTACAATAACTACCAAATTGGAAGTAGCAGAGACCTAGAACTTTGCAGGAGAGCAGAAGTAAGCAAGAAGCCGGAAATACAATCTATGTCCTGGGCAACTTTTTTGTCTCCTTGTGGGTTCATTTTCCATGAGACATCCCTTAGGTGTACTCTAGGGCTCTGTCTTCCTCCCTATGCACTCTTGGTGATCTCATCAGCTCCCATAGGTTCAATGATCACCTCTATGTAGAGGATTCCCAAATCTACATATCCAGGTTTAATCTCTTTCATAAGCACCAGTCTACATCACCAAACTCCCTGCCTATTGGAGGTTTTTGAACTAGATCTCCAATTCAATGTATCCCAAACAGAAGTCATTAACACCGTGCCCCTCCTCAAAAGCTTTCTCTCTTCTGAATTTTCCTAGTACTGTTGAGAACAATACCATCTTCTTGGTCCTCCACACTCACAATCTTGGCATCATCCTCGAGTACCCTTTTGCCCCACCCCCATGTCTAATCTGTTGCCAGATCTTGTCACTTTTATCTTTATAAAATCTCTCCTACACGTCCCCTACTCTCCAATCCCACGGCCATCTCCCTGGTTAGGCCCTTGTCATCCTTTTCCTTTTCTCTCCACTCCATTTCATCTCATCTTCGGCGGCTGCAGCAAAGTAATATTCCTAAAGTACAGATCTGTCCATGTCACCTCTTTACTCAATAAATTTCAGTGGCTCCTTATGACCTTTAGCGATGGGAAATTTCAGAGAGCATCTAGCCTACATCTCTTATTTTACTTCATTGTCATTGATCTAGAGCCTGAAGGGCCCTTACAGGCCATCTACTCCCATTGCTTCATTTTACAGATGAGGAAACTGAGGCACAGAGAGGGGAAGTGTCTTGCTTGGGATTATACAGCTAATAAATACCTGAGGCAGAATTTGAACCCTTGTCTTCCTGACTCCAAATCCAATGCCCTATCCACTTATTTGTGGATATTGCATCTCCTCAGTAGACAGAGTTCCTTGAGGACAGGGCCTCATGCCAAGACTATATGGCTGTGATGTAAAAGCCAAAGACATAAATAAAACCTATTTTTAAAGAATTAGTTGAATTAAAATAAACTTTATTGTTCACCTTGTAGTTAAACAAGGTGGCTTGCTGTTGACAAAGAAATGATTTTCTAAGCCCCCCTGTTCTGTTCCATACTGCTTTCTTGGAGCCGAGAATTTGCCCTAATGAGAAGATGTGAAGTTCCCAGAACTGGGGAGATACATTCCTGACCAGGAGGGTTGTGCCTAGGAAGTGTAACTGGGAGAGCTGTGTGTGTGTGTGTGTGTGTGTGTGTGTGTGTATAAAACCTTCAGCATAAAGACAATTGCTCCTTCTGATATGTACTCAGCTTCCACTGGCCACAGAATGTCACTGTTGCTCTGAAAGAAAAAAAGCCCTCTCTTTGGTCATAGAAGGTCCTGTATAGAGAGCTGGGACAAAGAAATTGGTAATAGGATTACTTGGCTTGGAAATGCCCACAACAGTCTCTTTCTATTAAACACGGGCATGAGGAGGCTCTTCTACCCCCTCCCCCAATCAGCCCTTAATCTTCCCTGTCTCATGCTTCCTACTAGCCTAATTCTTTAGTCCTCCCCCAAAGGAAGCCTGCTCTAATTAGGCCAGTTTGAGGCAGCAAGGTTGCACGGTGGGTAGAGTTCTAGACCTAGAGTGAGGAATTTGAATCGCTCCTCAGACTCATACTGGCTACTTAAGTCACTTACTCTCTTTGCCTCAGTTTCCTCTTTGGTGAAATGGGGACAATAATAGCACCTACTTGTGAGGATCAAACCAAAGTCTGGATCGATTCTCTGCTGCTTGCACCAATTCTGGCCTAACAATTAACACCAAGAAAACACAGGTGCTCCGCCTGCCAGCACCACACCATCCATACGTGGAACCATTGGTTACAGCAAATGGAGAGATTTTGAATGCTGTGGATAAGTTCACTTACCTTGGCAGTATACTTTCCAGGGATGTACACATAGATGATGAGGTCGATGTATGCATTGCCAGAGCTAGCTCAGTGTTTGGGAGGCTTCGAAAGAAAGTGTGGGAGAGAAGCGGTATTAGACTGTTTACCAAGCTGATCTCATTGTTGTAAGCCTGTGAAACCTGGACAGTCTACCAGCACCATGCCAGGAAACTGAATCGCTTCCATTTGAATTGTCTTAAGAAGATTCTGAAGATCACCTGGCAGGATAAGGTACTGGACACCGAGGTCCTTTCTTGAGCATTCAAACTCTACTGCAGAGTACAAAATTCTGATGGGCTGATCTTCCCATTTCCTGACCTCCTCTTCTAACTGAATCATGGAATCTCAATGCTTGGAAGGGACTCAGCAGCTGGGGCCACCTAAGCCCAACTCATGCCTAAAAACAAACTCCCCTCCACAATATCCCTGGCAAGTGGTCATGCAGCCTTTTCTTGGAGACCTCCAATGAGAGGGGTGCCCACTACCTCCTGAGGCCATCCATTCCACTTTGGGGCAGCCCTAATTTTTTTCTTTTTAGGCAATTGGGGTGAAGTGACTTGCCCAGGGTCACACAGCTAGTAAGTGTCAAGTGTTTGGTCTGAGGTCAGATTTGAACTCAGGTCCTCCTGACTTCAGGGCCGGTGCTACAGCCCTAATTGTTAAAAAATACTTTCTGACCTTGGGCCAAAATTATTTTCCCCTGCATCCTGCATGTCTCCCCCCCACCCCCCATCTTCTGTTCTTCTACCTGAAAGGTCGCAATCCCTTTAATCAATCTATATGACATGGTGTAGAGATCTTTCACTATCCTCATCAGCATCTTCCATGTTTTCCAGATTGTCCGTGTCCTTCCTAAAATGTGGAACCCAGCACTGAACCCTGCACTGAATGGGATCTGAGCAGCGCAGTGGGACCACCACTTCCCTCATTTTGCTCACTCTATCTCTTATGAAGCCCAAGTCTGTATAGCATATGCTCTGGAGCTACTCTCCTAGCCCTCTCCACCACCTCCAACACCCTCAAATTTCCAAGCTGGGTTCCCAGAACATGGCTTCTGTCTTTTCAGACTCTAGGTTTCTAATTTTGTACCTCACAAGCCCCAGAGTCCTTCCTCCCATCAGTTGGTATCAATTAGTCAGCTAAACATAAGTTTTTTTTCTTTTTAGGCAATTGGGGTTAAGTGACTTGCCCAGGGTCACACAGCTAGTAAGTGTCAAGTGTTTGGTCTGAGGCCACATTTGAACTCGGGTCCTCCTGATTTCAGGGCCAGTGCTCTATCTACTGTGCCACCTAGCTGCCCTGAAACATAGTAAGTTTTTGAGAGGGATATTTACTAATGGGGTATAGTTAGAACAATTAATACAAATATCCCCTCAGAAGTTTGTGCCACATTCTCCTACCAGTGTGTACATGTGCGTATGGGAGTCCCGGGGAAAATGGGTTCAAGCTTAGGGAGTATATGTGGCCAAAGATTACCTGGAAGCTACCCAGGTTCTTTTTAGGGAGATCTCAAGGTGTTTCCATTAGGGAGGGGAATACAATATTTATTGTTATTGACATCACACTTGGAGAGAGAAATTAATCACAAATCAACAATGGGAAATTCAATTAGAGTGGGTGAAATGAGGGCCAAGTTTGCCAATACCTTGATTTAGATGGCCAGGGTGGGGTTTTGACCACATCAGGATTTATTCTATAGGAGCATGGTGGAAAATTAGGGCAAAAAGGGATTCAGCAGCCATGAAACTAGAACCTATGAGGCAGGATAAGGAGGCAGAATGAATCTGAAGTTGGCACATCCAGGTTGACCTTCTAGGCCAGCGGAAAAGTAGTATGAAACTAGGATGAAAAATTTCGAATTAGAAAAAAACCCCCTAAGAATAAGTCCAATTCCCTCCATCTACCAAGATAAATGACCTACTTAAAAAAAAATCTGCCTGTTACTCATCATACTTGTTTCTTCATCTATAAAATGAAGGTTTTATAAGGCCTTTCTATCTTAAATCTAAGATCCTGTGATCTTATAAGCCATACAATTTTAAATGACAACCAAGAACCCAATTTAAACAAAAGTGGTCACTAGTGTGTACAATCCTACTGAAATCAGTTTGTTTTGAAGTTCAGGATCCCCTTGCATAGTCACTGGGGTTCCTGGGAGGAGGCTCCAACTCTTAGGGAGCAGACTGGCATTTATGTCACTTTCTGGTTCAGTTTGGTAGCTTTTTAGGAGAAATGACAGCCTTTGTCTTCTAATCTTTCAATCCAATCACCTCACCGACAATGTCATTAGCACCATCTTCTGTCACACTGCTTTCTGCCAGTGGAGTGTTTTCCACTTAAGCCAACTCTTTACCTACAGAAGGAGAAGTCCTTGGGAACTTGCTACCTCCATAATTAACTGCAATTGTGGGGAATCTGGTGATGATGAGGGGAAAGCCACCACCAGAGCCAACAGGGCGGAGACAATGAGGACCTTCCTCAGCATGGTGCAGAATGGGGTCGTGTAAGACAGGAGGCACTGGAGTTTTTTAGGCTCCATCCTCTAACAGGTTC
This sequence comes from Phascolarctos cinereus, assembly GCF_003287225.1. Taxonomy (NCBI): domain Eukaryota; kingdom Metazoa; phylum Chordata; class Mammalia; order Diprotodontia; family Phascolarctidae; genus Phascolarctos; species Phascolarctos cinereus. Next base: position 50,984,101 of record NW_027556291.1, read on the forward strand.
ACTCTTGATCTAGTCAGACGGGAAGACAGTCCTAGTCTAGTCTTCTCAAATTCTAGTCTAGTCTTCTCAAAACTGTTGCTAATAATGGGAGCACCAACTTCTACTGCATTCCCTAATCACACTTCTTAAAGGGGTGGGCAAAAGTGGTAGGAACTACAACTCCTTACGGGTTCCCTAAGCCTCAGTGGGGACGGGTTGAGGCAGTCACACAGATACCTCCCAAGCCTTGATGGGGGCCAATCAAGACAGGTACATGCATTCCTCTATGCATTACCCAAATCCCAAAATGGGTTCTTCACTCACTGACCAGTACTCACTTGATTTATAGGGCAACAGAAAGAAGGCATATCACCAGCAACAGCCTCACAATTTTACATTACTTCATCCCTGTATCTCATTGTGCAAAGATGGTGGAGATGTTTACAAGTCATGAGCCTGGGAAATACTATCTAACACCTGGAAACTAGAGATTGTTATGGCCACAGACCCTGTGAATTAAACTATAAGAAAGAATAACAAAAACCCACCTTACTTACATGTCGGTAGTCAGAGAAGGAAGAGAAATAGTTTCTGTGTTATGGCATAGCTTTCTGCTTGGCTCCTTGTAGAGCCTTGAATCTATATCTCCTTGCTTTACTGTTATTTCCTTTCTTTATCGTGTCCAGTCTCTCCTTACCTCCCAAAGCAGACTTTGCCACCAACTGCTTCTGTCCTAAGGGCACAACTCAGATGCCAACAAAAAAGTCCAAATCTTCTGGTCTTCTGAAATTCAAGAGGTATAGAGAAGACTGAGTTCAAGGTCAAGACCTCTTCTCCACCTCACTCCCATTGAAGTGATACATCCTCAGGGGTTTGACTAGAGGCTTTGACTTCTAAGCTTCCAGACAGCAGAAGCCTTTGCATTAGATTGCTGTTTTATAGATGATGCAAAGGGTGTGACCAAATTTCTTCAACCAATCTGAACACAGTTTGTACAAAGTCATTCCAGTTCATCCAATGGCTTTCAAGGAAATCCAAATTGGTCAAGGACTTTTCACATTTAGTTGAGTGATTTCATTTGATTCAATTGAAAAGTCTTCTCACCTGGTTTAGGTATCAGGACATATAGCATATTATCATTAACTCTATCTGTGTGGGGTAGGGTGACTTGATTATTTGATTCAATTGACCCTTACCTATGCATCAATTTTTTTTGGCTTCCATATTGCACTTTTAAACCCTCTGATCTTTTTCAGATAAAGTGCTTTCTAATCATGCCCTCTCCATCTTAAAAAGAAAAGATTGTTGACCCAAGTATAAGACTTGACACGGCTCTATTAAATATTATGTGATCAGTTTCAAGCCATTATTCTAGAATATTGTAATATTTTTGAATTGCATCTCTGTCATCCAACATTTGACACATCCCTCTCAGTTTTATGCCATCTGCAAATTTGAAAAGTGGCAATGCTATCTTTGCTTTCATTCAAGTAATTGGTAAAGATACTAAGTTGTACAGGCTAAGCCCAGATCCTTTGAGTACTCCACTTGAGAGTTCTATTCATTTTGACATTAATGATGGCTTTTTGCATTTTTTGCTTAATAGGACTGGAGCTATTTTTTTTTTTTTAGTGGGGGAAACAATCTGTGTGTGAGGTGAAAGATGCAGCTTGTGATTATCATGGGAAGAGGAGGACAGTCTGTGTACTGGGTCAAGGATACAGCTTGTGATCACCATGGAGGGGGGTCAGAGCCAACGTTACAAATCATAATCAGGGTCGGGGGAGATTCTTCTATGTGCGCAGTCTGTGATACAGCCTATAGGTGGGGTTTGGGATACAATCTGTGGCCATGGAGCAGAGCCAAGCTAACTGGCTCACACTGGGATTGAGAATATTATGACCTTGGCCTCATTAACACCATGTGCTGAGTTGCTGAGCCAACTGTCCCAGAATTTACAAAGCTCAGGTCCTGAGAATCTGACAAGCTTCTTGTGGGGTATAAAGACAGTGAAACAAAACCATTCTACATTCCACTAAGAGTGGGCAAATCTGTGGAAAAGGAATGCCACTTCTTTCCTATTCAAACCTTCTCTCTATTCTATGGGGGAAGTGGTGGAGAATTTCAAGGAACTGGGGACTTGGTTGGCTCAGTTCTTAAAAGATTTCCTGACACTAGAACTCAGAAGATCACTAAGATTCAGCAAACCTCAGAGATAATAAGTACTAGTGTAACAATGTCCAAAATTGCTACCTTTGGGTTCAGAAGTACTCATAATAATGCCCAGACCTCCCATCCACTGAATTTCCTCCTTTATTCCAGCCAAAATTTATCACATGAACTCTTACTGTATTAAAATAAGAATTTAAGGGCAGCTAAGTGGTGCAGTGGATAGAGCACTGACCCTGAAATCAGGAGGACCTGAGTTCAAATCTGGCCTCAGACCAAACACTTGACACTTACTAGCTGTGTGACCCTGGGCAAGTCACTTAACCCCAATTGCCTGAAAAAAAATAAGAATTTACTTAAAATAGGAAGCATTATGATATCAGATAAGCATCAAATGATAAATAGCATTATGTATGTAATTATACTTAAGTACATAATTACCATCCCAAGCCACCTTCTCCCATGTTCCCAAGTCCCAATTCTCAAACCAAAGCAAAGATGGGACATCCATTATTTTGGGAATGGCGGAACAAATTGTGGTATATGAAGGTGTAGTGATTCTGCTTTTTTGGCCCGCTATCCCAGAGCCAGGCTGCTACATCTCCCCCTCAGAGGTTTTGTGGAGAGAGGTCTCTGTATTGTTATAAGCTTCAGCCCCCACCTGCCATGTTTCTCTCATAATTAGGGCACCAGTGACTAGCATCCAGATTCCATTTAAGCGCTTTTAACATCAGTTAACTTTTACAAAAAAGATAACTACTTTGAATATGTAAGAAGGACATAAATGTAAGCATTGTCTCAACACCTTGGAGGCATACTTTCTGTTGTTGTACCTTGGTCTTTGGGGAGAGTGGTCTCATTCTTAGCACAGTTTCAATATAACATTGGTCTCAGCAAGTGAACATACCAATATGGTATGACTGCCAGATGTGTCCTCATCTTAGCTGCCACTGGACTGGGTCCTAAAAGTCATTCCTTGCTTCTTGGGGCATGAATGCTGAGCTGGCTAAAAAATCTGTATTGGGCCATTGGGATACCCAGACACAGCCCTAGCAATCTTTTAAAACTCACAAGGTAGGAGTTTCCAATCTCTTCACCTAATGTGGAAAGGAACAAACACTGAGTCAGGCAAAGAACCCAGACCTATATTTGCCGGTCATATGCTTGCTTCTGGTGGGGAGAGCCCAAGGCCTTTCCACTCGTAGCATTATTTCTCACTGGATACTATCAGTATGGGAGTCAAAGCAAGAGTGAAACAGCCAAAGTTCTCATTGCTAGTGCCCTTTTGAAGGCTCTCCCAGTTCTGTCTGTTCAGCCAATCACAAAGGCTTCTCTTAATCAGATGGTTAGCAGACCAGACCAATTATTAAATGTCAACACATAACATTTCTCCAAGACACTTCCATTACACATAATCACAACTCTCTTGGAAACAGGACTCTTACTCTCTCCCATGTGGGGAATTTGCATCAGCTTAGCACACTGATGCATTCTGTGTATATGCTAGTCCTTGTTACAAATGTAATGGAATATTATTACATCATAGGAAATGATGAAAGGCATGCTTTTGAAGAATCCTGGGTAGCATGAACTGATGCAGAGGGAAGTAAGAAGAACCAGGAGAACTATCTACAGGAGGACAACATCATCAGAAAGAGAAACTACTTTTGAAAGACTTAAAAACTCTGATTAAGGCAAGGAGCAAACATGTAGCCAGAGGACCTATGATGAAATGTATCACCCACCTCCTGACAGGGAGACATGGTGAAGAAAGAGACATGTATTTTTGAACATGGGTACTATTTGGATTCATTTTGCTTGACTATGCTTATTTGTTAAAAGGGTCTGTTTTTTAATTTTGTTTTTTTTTTTTTATTAGGGGGGCAGTTTAGGGAGGTAGAGGATTAGGAAGTGATGTCTCCCAAAAGAAGGCCATGAAAACATTTAAAAAATGCATAAAAGAGAATAGAATGGAGTTCGGGAGGAAGCACTGACCAGCAGGATAGTTTTGAAAGTAATTTGTGGAATTTATTATATACTTTTCTATTTTTTTCTTCATTATGATGTTAAATTTTTTTGTCCTGCCATGTTCTTCTGGGAATTATCCATTCTGCCTTCAAGAAAAGTATGTTTTGCATATTTCCTTTTCATGTTATTGTTTTTGCTTCTCTTCTTCTAGATTGCCCCTCACTCTTATATATTTACATTTGCAATCTATTCTTTCTTTTGTTTCTTTGGCCAGATTCCAGTTTTTCTGTTCTGCCTGTTACTCTTCCTATGCAGACCATAAATTCTGCTCTCATAATTCTCATTTTTTTCCTTTGAACTAGCATGTTGTGGCTCCTTGTTCTCACATTTCTCAAGGTCCTCTGTCTTGTCAAGTGCTGGATCATTTTCCTTTGTTTTGCAGTATTTATTCATAGATGTCTGTCTAAACTCTTTTACTAGATCTAGAGGCCATATTTCCTTCTGTTGTTAATGTTTTCCCTGTTGATTTATTTGCTTATGTTTGTAAAGGTTTTGAGTTTTATTCTTTCTGAGATCTTTGGTAATTTTAGTCTTTTTCCCCCTTTGATTTTCCCTTATTCACATTCTCTGTTGCCTCTGATGGCAGTTTCCTTGGGGGCTGGGACTCCAAGTATCTCAGCCTCCTGTCATGCTTGGCAATTCAACGGTTCATCAGCCTAGGTCTCTGTCCCACGTGACTTTTTTGTGGTCATAACTGGCTCCAGCTGAATGCTATGCTCTTTCTCCCAGGCTTGGTAGAGTGCTGTGCACCTTTCTTTCCCCACTCTGTATAGTGTCCTGTCCTGGTGACCTGTCCCTCTCCCTCTGTTCCTCAATTCTCTGGCCAGGCACTGGAAGTTCAGAGCTTTGCAGTGCTGGTGCTATGGGTTTGTGCCCCCCCCCCCCGCCCCAGCTTTTGCCACCATAGGCCTGTAGCTGTGATGGTTGTCATTGCCCCAGCAAACTTACAAAGCCTGAGGCCTGGGTTTATAAGGCACTGGAAAGAGGGAGGATGTACTGGGAAGTAGGGATAGGTTTTGCTGTAAGCCTGTGCCTTGGGTCTGCTAGTGCAGTCTCACTACTAGTAGCATGGGAGGTAGGGGAGGGTGGTGAAGGGGAGGCTCAGGGTCAATGTGTATAGGTTCATGGTTTTTTTTTTTACCTTCTTTTGGATTCTAGGTGTCCTAGACCTTGGAAACAGCTGAAGTTGCTTAATCTCGGGCACATGATTTCTATTTTAAAGAGGTCTGAGGTGTAGTGGGGTAGAAATATCTTCTGTCTTGTTGCTCACATGATTTAGAACTCTAATGTATACACTTAAAAAACCCAACTGCTATGAAATGGAGATTTGTTTCATGCACAATCTCTTTTTGTGTTTTGCAGTGTATATGGGAATGTTCATTTTTTTCTCTTGCTGTTTAAATTCAAAATAAAAAAGTAAATAAAACAAGAAAGCTAGGAATCTCTATTTGTACCTATTCTTTGTCCTGTGGATTCCAAATAATCTTGTGAGGAAATACAAGGGGTGAGGGATAAGAACTGGGCCTATGATTTCACTAGTATTAAAAAAATCCCGGATGAGGAAACAATTTTCCAAGGCAGGTTGGCACTTTCTCTTCAACTTACAGTCTTAGAAAGTTGTCTGAGGGGCACTTAGCACAGTGTCTGGCATATAGTAAGTGCTTAATAAATGTTTATTGGATTGGGTTGGGTCACCTAGAGGTTGTGACTTGGCCAGGGCTACACAGCTAACGTGCATGACTTACAGACAAAGTCTCTATTCGCTATGCCAGTGTACAAAAGCCTTTGTTTAGGTAATTTGAAATGGAATCTTTTATTATGCTAGAAAGATGAGAAAAAGATTTGAGTTGGTTCCATTGTTATGGAACTGTGGGTTTAAGAAACATCAGGTGTGTCACCTCCTTGAGATCCTGGAGAAACGGGTGCCTTTTACCCATAAAAGAGCTGGAGGGAGAATGCTTTTGACTTAAGGCTTCAAGGGTGACCTCAGAAATGTAATCCTTTAATAAGGAAGATTTACTTCTCTTTATAATTGGGAGGAGAAGAGGTGAAATGGGGCCTGTGTATCGAGCCTATTGAGGAATTAAATATTTATTTGTGGTGATAAATCATATAGTAAGGGCCTTTGAAAGGGACTTTTCATCTCTTTCAAGGGAGAAAAAGCCATAGACTATAACAGGAGGTTAATAGAATAATAATGACTCCCATTTCGATAGTGCTTTAAGGTTTACAGGATGTTTTTCTCACAACACTTTGAGGAGGTGGTGCATTTTACTGAGCAAAAAATAAAAATGAGGTTAAGGAAGGGAAATATTTTGCCTACAGTTATACAGCTAGTTAAGGGCAGAGCCAATATTTGAACTCAGTACTCTGACTGAAAAATCCAGTGCTCCTTCTGCTAGCATCTGTATATAATTCCTGAAAGCTAATATTTTTTTAAAATTTTATTAATTTATTTTGATTTATCAACAATCACTTCCATATGCTTTTGAGTTTAAAATTTTCTCCCCCTTCCTCCCCACCACCCTCCCCAAGATGGCACACAATCTGATATAGGCTATACATTTACATTCCTATTAAACATATTTTCACATTAGTGATGTTGTAAGTAAAAATTAAAACCAATAGGAGGAACCATCAGAAAGAGGAAACAAAACTCAACAGAAGAGAAAAAAAATAGCAATTCAACTTTCATAGTTCTTTCTTTGGATGTGGATAGCATTTTCCATCACGAGGCCTCTGGAGATGTCTTAGACCCTTGTATTGCTGGGAAGGGTTAAGTTTATCAATATGAGTCATCGCACAACATGGCTGTTATTGTGTACAACATTTTCTTGGTTCTGCTCATTTCACTCAGCATTAGACCATACAAGTCTTTCTAGGTTTTTCTGAAGTCAGCCTGTTCATCATTTCTTATAGCACAATAGTATTCCATTACATTCATATACCATAACTTGCTCAGCCATTCCCCAATGGATGGGCATACTCTCAATTTCCAATTCTTTGCCACCACAAAAAGAGCTGCTGTGAATATTTTTGTATATGTGGGTCCTTTTCCCATCTGTATGATCTCTTTGGGATATAGCCCTAGAAGTGCTATTGCTGGGTCAAAGGACTGAAAGCTAATGTTACTGTGCTCAGAAGGACCTGGTACCTTCAGTGAGCCTCCTGCTTGCTATTTCACATCTTGGAAGTATACAGATAGAGACCCTGCAGTGGCTCTTTCCATAGAGGATAGAATTTGCCCATCAATGATTGAGGGCAAGGGGTACCGATCTTTTTCTGGTACTACAAGTCACCTGTCAATGACCTTTGCTGTATATTTAGTGGCAAATGTCACAAAGTCCTGGAGGAGGGGAAAATGGGGACAGAGAAGGAGGAAAAGGAGAGAGATAAAGGGAGAAGAATAAATAGATGGAGGAGGGGTGAGATGGAAGGAAAAGATGGAGATGGATCAGAAAGGAAATAAAGCAGGTTAATAATAACAATGGACTCTTAGCTAGGGATGGAGTGCAACTAAACAAGGCTGGTAAGAATGCATTGGCCCAGAGTTTTGTAAATCTAACCAAAAAGGATTTAAACGCCTGTGTTAGCCGCCTTAGTGGCCATTGGAACAAATGACTCTCATCTGCCTATTCCACTGGGGGAAGTCTTCACATGCTTGGGGTAGACACGTCCTAAATTCATGAAAGGTCTGAGGCCTGTTGGTTCCCCTCAATGTGATTTAACCCATCTGCTGAGATGGTTTTTATCTGGGTGTGGTTGCTGTGCATGGTACAGCTTCTCAGAGCTCTGAGAGAGTTGGATGAAGGTGGACCACAAAGGGTGGATAAGCAGCCCTGAAAAGGGCTCAGCAAGTCCTCACACCAGAGATGCTAGTCTTCTCTGAACACCCCACATACGACAAGGAATACAGAGATGGAGAAGAGCTATGAAAGTGCAGGAAGCAAGTGGAAGAGCTTGAGGAACAGAGAGAGGAGGAGAAAGACAGAGGGAGGTTGAGGTGGTTGGTTACCAGGGAAGGCAAGCAGGGCTGGGGCTCTAGCCCTCAGAAAGCAGGCAGACTCCTCTCTCTCTTTGTTGTTCAGTCATGTCTGACTCTTCATCACCCTGTATGGGATTTTCTTGGAAAAAATGCTGGAGTGGTTTGCCATTTCTTTCTCCAATGGATTAAGGCAAAGAGAGGTTAAGTGGCTTGTCCAGGGCCACACAGCTAGTGAGTGTTTGAGGCTGGATTTGAACTCAGGTCTTCTTGATTTCAGGCCCAGTGCTCTATCTACTGCAGTGCCACCTAGCTGCCTTTCTCCCTTAGGGACACACTATTGCCAGGTGGTTTCTTTAAAAAGGCTTGGAGCTATTAGGTTAGGGATCCCTGATCAATGTCACTATTTTCTGAGCACCCCGTTCAGGGTTTGGTGGTGGTGGTGATGGGGAGCCCAGAGGCTTAAGAGGCCCCAATAGACCAAGTGAGGAGTCTCAGGGTTGAAATATGAACCCAGGTCTTTCTTGGGCAATTTCTCTTTTCTACAGTTTTCCTTCCATATCTTCTCCTGAGTCTTACAGGGAATACACTTGCTGCTAGGAGAGGCTTACTTATGCTTTTTTATCAGCTATAAGATATGGTTAGCCCCTCATCTGCAACTTGATTGTTGAATTTGGTTAAATATGAATATCCTTGTGGACTAATTTTAATTTCATCTTGTGGTTTCTTTGTATTCCACCACCTATATTTGTGAGCTTTAAAGTGAGATGACCCAGCTATTGAGAGTCTGAGGGTGGTGGATTGCTTCAGCTTGGGAGTTCTGAGCCAAAGTGGGTCAAACTGATTGGGCATCTTTACTGTTTGGCATCAATATGGAGAGCTCACAGGAGTAGTGTGTGGGGCAGGGGAAGGGAGGGGAGCACCAGCTTGCTTATGGAGAGGAGAATTAGCCAAGGTTGGAAATGGACTCCCAGGCTCATCAGAACGGGACTGGGCCTATGTGTGGGCTCCTGCACTTCCAGCCTAGGTGAGATAGTGAGATCCAGTTTTTAAAAAAATAAAATGAGATGAAGTTTTAGTTAACATTATAAATCATGGGGATGATGGAGATTTGGAAATTCTTTCATTAGAGTGACTTCAGAGCAGAGGAAACCTTTCCATTGTCCTCCTGGTCCTGTTGGACTTGGGCTGACTCCTTGCCTGGCCCATTATGGATGTCGATAGACATTGTGACTCAGGGTTAGCTTTCGGCCTCTTTTGGTGTTCCTGCACATCAAAGGTTTAAGTAGGTGAATTTTGCAGCGATAAAGAATTGGCATGTGTGGAAACCAGAGTGACTCCTTTTGTTGCGGGCTGAGAGGTTGAGAGGTTGTGACCTCTCAAAGACTGAAGTACATGATGGGTCATCTGGAATGAATTCACAGACTTAAGCATTCTTTAAGTCAAGGTGGCAAAGTTTATTGTTACACTTTTCAGCGGGCAAGGATTCTTAAAGATTCCTGCAACCTAGAGAGGTACAGTTAAAGTTTATATAGGCTAAAATACAATAAAACATGTGCCAAATATGCTAACTAGGGGATTCAGGGTGGGATTAGGGAGTGGTTAAGGAGTGGTCAGTTCTTAAAAGAACATGCACTTCTTGTACCTACTGCGCAGGTGTTTTCCCAGAGTTCACTAGGAAAAGCCCACAAGGGGGACCACATGGAGGTGTGGTTTTAGGCCTGCTATGTCACTAAGTTAACTACAGTTCAGGGTAACTGAGAGTTGTCCAGTCTGCCACCAATCAATGTCTTGTTTGACAAGATAGATGTAGGGAGTATACATATGTCTTAAGTCTAGAACGCAGTTAATGAGGAGCCCAGAATGTAGATAATGAGGTAGGGCAGTACTATAGATAGTCCAGTGGGGATGAATATCTTTATGACCCAGTGCAAAGCCAGTTTAAACTAATAAATCCTTCAGGTGCTGTTTGGAACTGCACCGGGGAGAGAGATAAGGGTCTTGCTGGGGCCCACCCATGAGTAATTGCTAGGCACAGGGTCCTTGGGCTGGGGAGAAACTGTCAGGGACAGTGTTTCTAAGGTGAGGGAGAAATTGGGGTCCAAGTACAAGCACCCAAACATAAGCACCCAAGCATAAGCACCTAAGCACCACCAGTTGGATAATTATAGACAGTGAAAATTCACCCTCAAGTATCTCTGACAAGCAATTAGATGTGGCTTCTCCCATGAAAGTGAATAGAGACTGACCTGAAAAAGGCTGCTTTCGAGGGCATATGAAAGTTTTGCATCAGACAGCCTGTTCACTGAACTTACTGAATTTGTTGAGATTTCCATTTACCTTCTACATGTCTAAAAGCTTTCCTATTCTTTCTCCCTCACCGCATGCTAGTTTCCATCTTCCCTTCAAATTCGCTCTGTAATTATTTATATATATACATATATTCTATATATACTCATTTACATACATGTTGTCTCCTCTGATAGAATAGAAGCCCCTTGAAGGCAGACATTATTTATCTTTATGTGCTCTTTTATTTTTGTATCCTCAGCAGCTAGCACAGTGCTTGGTATATAGTAAGCACTTAAATGCTTGTTTTCTTGCTCTATCATAGTCTGGGGGATGCTTTTTCTAACCCCCGCTCATACTGAGTCAGGTCCTTCCAGAGCAAGACTAGCTACATCTCTGTCTCAGAAATCTAAAGGTACCCCCCTGAGGGGCTGTGGTGTCTTTCTGATGCTATCAGCTCACTATGCTATTCTACTCACTATCAACTACCAGTTACAGTTACTATCTCCTCTATATCATTGATTGACATAGTGAGTAGTGCCCCAGTATCACTTGACTAATTAATATCAATAAGCTAAGAAGATATAGCAAGGAAAGAGGTACAAAACACATCTCTCCCCAACACCAGGGGCATACCCTCTGGGGAGAGTGGGCTACAAACCATTTGCCCCACCAGGTTCTGCATGTGGTGCAGCAGATAGACAAGTTGCTTCCTTCCTTGAAGGGCCTGGCATCTAGTTGCCAGCTCTATCCATCGCTCTCTGGGCTGGGTCTCAGAGATTATTCCTCAAGTCATGGCGTCTAGCCAATTTTGATAGGGGCTCCAGTGCCCAGACCTCTGGTGGCTTACTTTCCCAACATTTTGAAGCTCACAAGGTAGTCACTGTCTCCAATACGCCACCTAGTGGCACTGAAGAACAGGTACAACAGAGACAGAAGTAGCAGCACCATGCACCCAAGTGACCAAATGGGGTCAGGAAGAGTCAGGCATGACTGAAACAATTGAACAACAACAACAGTGCAGGTACTCATCGCCTCCAGCCACACTTGTTTCAAGAGCTTCCTAATTGTCTCCTTGCCTCTAGTCTCTCCCCGCTCCAATCAATTCGTTCTCCGGACAGCTTCCAAAGCGATTTTCCTAAAGTGAAAAGGGCTGACCACACCACCTCCCTATTCACTAAACTCCAGTTTACTGGTTCCTTGTTACCTTTGGGATCCAAAAGGAAGAAGCTCTGGCATTTAAAGCATCTCATTAGCACTTCCCTGTTTAATTTTTAGTTTTCTTACACTTTACTCCCCTCCACAGACTCCACAATCCAGTTATATGGGACCCCTTGCTGTTCCTCCCATAGGACACTACATCTTCAGACTCCATGCCTTTGCACTGGCTGTGGCCCATGCTTGGAATGCTCTCCTTCCTCACCTCCACTTCCTAGCTTCCCAGGCTTCCTTCTGTATTAGGAAGGTATTTAATGCCCACCTTTTACAGTCCTCCTTCCCTCCCCACTCTCCACTCCCTGGCCTTTCCTCTGAGAATACCTTTGACCTGTATGTATTCTACTGAGAGTGAAATTCTTTCTCTTCTGTTCTGAGCTGCAATTTTATTTCATGTCCAGCTGAAGAGCTCATTTACTCTTATGTATTCTTTGGTATAATCTACCTTTTAAAACTTCTCCAATTTCTGTTTGCTATTTTACTTGAGTAAATAGGTGTACTAATTATTAACTGTTTGTGATGGATTTTGTGGAGGTAGTATTTGGTGGGAGGGGCTAACCCAGTGAGTGTAACCTAAGGCTTATCCTCTCCCTTAAGAATGATCAAAGAGTGGATAGAGCACTGTCCCTGGAGTTAGGAGGATCTGAGTTCAAATCCGACCTCAGGCACTAGACACTTACTAGATGTGTGACCCTGGGTAAGTCACTTAACCCTGATTGCCTCACAAAAAGCACAAAACAAAAGGATGAGCAAGGAAGTATCTTCCCTTCTAAACCTCTAAATGTTGTTCGCTAAGACTAGAAATATTTGAAGAATGTCATGTAGATATAAGTTTAACCTGATATCCCTCTTGGAAGATGGAGGAGATATTGTACAGTCTTAGCAATCCTGGACATTTCCTGTCCATCTTTATGATTCAGGCACAGCCCTTCTCCTACTCTGCTCAACTAGAATTTCTGACAATAAACTCATATGCCATACTTCCTGATTTTATAGATGAGGAAACTAAGGCGCAGAGAGGTTAAATGATTTGCTGAGAGTCACACAGCTAGTAAATATTCAAGGCAGAATTAGAACCCAGGTCTTTTTGGCTCCAAGTCTATACCCCATATCACACTGCCTCCACATTTTTCTCTATCTTCTCTTAGTCAATAAATGTTTATTAAGCACCTATTATGTGCCTGGCACTGTGCTATGTTCTGGGGATTCAAAGAAAGGGTAAAAGACAGTCCCTACATTACAGACCTCACAGTCTGATGCAGGAAACTCCAAAGTTCAGATAAATGGACAGCTCTTGACTAAATATTGATATGGCATTAAGCTTTGGGTGTGGCATAATATGTGTGCAACAGAAAGGCCATGTGCTTACTCCACTGAGTCTTCTGCTTAGGCCATGGGCTCTTCCAGCATATTTCTCACAGTAAAAATTAAAGTGCTTCCTCTCTGGGATTGCTATTTCAGGAAGGACTCCAATCATGTTTCACCTCACTCATGCCTCAACTCACTGGACTTTTCTTCCTTACAAGCTGCCTTCCCATCCTGGAGAAACCTTCCCGCTAAAGCTCAGATCTTTCCATCCCCCTTCCATCTTCCTTGTGGGTAGAGACCATCTGATTTGCTTGCATTTGAATCCCTAGCACTGGGCACAGTGATTGGCATACAGTAAGTATTTCATAAAGGCTCTATATCTACCACTATAGGGCTCCTTGACTGTAGCTTGATGACTTGCTTTTTGGGGACTTAGCGATAGTCTGGTATATAATAAATGCTTTTTTATTCATTCATTTCTAGATTTCTTGGTTCTTGCCAAGGCTAGCACCTCCGTGAAGAGCTAGCTGTCAAAATATTGACCTTGATCAGAAAGACTCCTGACTGGGAAGTCATTTGCAGAGTAGTTCTATAACATTGTGGCATCTGGAAAAGCCCTCTGGTTCCTGGGTGGGGTAGGCCTATTCATAAGGGGTGAAATAGATGCCCCACTAGGATGTTGCTTATGCCTTTCTCAGCCCTTTCCAGGAAGGAGTCTGAATATCCCAGCCCAGAAGGCTCACCAGGGAAGCATTCCTAGCCGACAGCACTTTAGTGTGAGTATACCAAGAGTAGGCCTCCCTCTTCTTACATATATCCCCTACAAATTTGGACCAATAGATGTTTTTCAGTATCAGCTCCAGAGTTTTCTCTTTGCCCAGATGCCCCAAATTAACCATACAATGTGTTCATAGTCTTGGGTAGGGTGGCATTGGGTAGCAGTATCAACTGCCTTCTCAGACCTTGTGTAGCGATGGTTCTAGTTCAGTCCAGATCCTCTTTGGTTAGTTCCAAATTATGCCACTGCCTGCATAGCAGAGTGCCCTCTGGTGCTTGAATCCCTGAGAGCCACATTACTTTTTCTTGGCCTATATTATGTCTTGTAGACCTTCATCTTGCAATTTCACTCACTGTCAATCGTCCAAGGACAAAAGGGGAATAAGGGGCTGGTTCAACGCTATAATATTCCTGCCTACTGATGGCACACTCTCTGAAGGAAGTCCAAGACTCTCATCTTTGCTGTCTTGAGTGAGTGGACCCTGCTTGCCATATGTCACACACTGATTTTCCCCTCTCCATGAGGACAGCTAGATAGAACACTGGGCCTAGTGTCAGGGAGATCTTGCTTCAAATCCCACCTCAGACACTTGCTAGCTGTGTAACCCTGGGCAAGCCACTTCACCCTGTTTGCCTCAGTTTCCTCATCTGTAAAATGAACTGGAGAAGGAAGTGGCAATCACTCCAGTATCTTTGCCAAGAACCCCCCCCCCCCCCCAAGGAGGGTCACAAAGAGTTGGACATGACAGAACAACAGTGACTTCTACAGTAATAAGAAAGTTAGGAAGATGGTAGTGTTTGGGAGGAAAAATAATGAATTCAGTTTTGGATATGTTGAGTTTCAGATGTTTATGAGTCAAATATCCAAGAGAGAGTTGGAGATGAGAGATTGGAGGTCAGGTTAGGTCTGGATAAATCGATCTGAGAATCATTACATTGATATGAGAATCTGTATTGATATAATAATTGAATCTATTGGAAGGAAAAAAAAGAACCAAAAGGCAGGTGACATAAGATAAACATTAAAACCTAGCACAGACTTTTAAGAATAGTGTCAGGAGCTGGGCGTGGCACCCACCTGCAATCCCTGCTGCCGGGAAGGATAAGGCTGGTGGATCACTGGAGCTCAGGAGCTCTAAGCCACAGAAGGGCTAAATCTCCTCAGGTGTCTGCACTAAGCTCATGATACAGGGAGCCACCTCCTCCTCTGGGGGTGAGCGGTCACCAGGCTGCCTAAGGAAGATCAGGCCTATAAGTAGACCATGTCCTTCCAAAAACAGAAGTAGGGGCCTCCCTGTCACTGAAGATTACCAAGCAAAGGCTGGATAACCCGTTGTTGGGAATGTGCAGAGAAGATTCTTGTTCAGGTTGGGGTTGGACTGGATGGCCATTGGAAGGATGTCTCTCCCAATTCTGTGTTTCTATGATTTTATGATTCCACATCACAGAAATTTAAGGAGCAGCTTCTAAAACAGTGATGTCCTGACAGTATGCAGAAAGGGAACTCTTGCCAGTGGGGTCAAGAGAACACAGGAAACGTGTACTCCACAATGTTGATATGCCAGTTTAGATGTACTGACCCTTGCTCAGGCCACAGATGTTTCACTGGCAGTCTGCTGGCAGATTTCAGGCTACAGAGTGCATATTCGGCAAGAAGAATGGCCCTTGAGAGAGTTTGTTCTTCACAATCTACTGGATGGAAGCCAAGAAACTGTCATGGTCATTCATATCCTAGACTTCCTTCAAAGCACAGCTCAGGGGCTACCTCCTACATGAGAATTTTCCTGATCCCCTCCAGCTGTTACTTCTTTCTTCCTTTCTTCCTTTCTTCCTTCCTTCCCTCCCCCTCCTTTCTTCTTTTGTGTTGTTTCACCCAAGCAGACTATAAGCTCCTTGAGGACAGGACCATTTTGTTTGTGTCTTTGCACCCCTGGTGCCAGCACAAGGTCAGGGACAAATTAAGAAATCCTTATTGAATTGAAATGAATCCCCCTGGCTCAGTGTGTGGCAAGAGTGCTAAACATGGAGTCAAGAGGCCCAAGTTCAAATTCTAGGTTCTAATACTAGCTTTGTGACTTTGGGCAGTCACTTCCTTGAACTGAATCTCAGTTTCCTTACCTACAAAATGGCAGCAGTAATCCTTGTACACCCTACCTCAAAAGGATTTTGTGAGCAAAATGCTTTGCAAACCTCATAGCCTTCTAGATATGGGCAATGAACAACAGGTGATCTTGGTTTAAACATGTGACACGGAAGTCCTGGGAACTGAATTCTACTCTGAGAACCTATGGCCAAATTTCTTCAGACAATTCAGCATTGGCAACTTTCTCCAGGAATGGCTGTGAGAGCAAGGTGAAAATTAGATTTGGTTGTGGTGTTTGAAAGAGCAGCAAAGAGACACTGCAAAATGTTTTTTTTTTTTATCCTGATTACTGACATGGGGGAGAACACTATGCCACTTCCCAGGCTAGAATGATCCTACATTTGAGATTAGAGAGAACTACATGGTGAATATGGTTTCCTCATTGAAATTTCCACTAGTGCTGAACTTGAAGTCAGAAAGACCTGGATTCCAATCCTGCCTCTGAAACTTACTGGCTATGTAACCCTGGGCAAGTTCTTTCACTTTTCCAAGTCTCAGTTTCCTCATCTGTAAAATGAGAAGGCCTGACTATGCTCTTTCACTTCAGCAATTTTCCAGCCTGTTCTTCATTCATGATTCCCCCAAACTCAAAAGACCAGGCCCTGGTGGGGCTTTGAAACCAGTGCCATGAGTTAGCTGGTCCTGATCAGTGTGATTCATACCCGTATCTATCTGGACCCGGATTTAAGAATGTTCTTTCACTCTGTTCTCTAACCTGACTAGGGCAGGTGCTCTACCCCTAAAGCACCTTGAAGGCAGGGACTGTCTGATTTCTGTATTTGTATCCCCAGTGCTTAGCATAGTGCCTGGCACATAGTAGGTGCTTAATAATATCCTTCTTTCCTCCTTCCCTTCTTTCTTTCCTTCTTTCTTTTCTTCCTTCCTTCCTTCCTATGCCTGCTCTATAACTTATAGTCTTAGACAATTGCTTGAAGTGCTGAGAATTTAAGTGACTTGCCTCTTTCCCATGGTCATTAGGCCTCACATTGATTATAAATTATTCTTATTTATATATAAATATAATTATATATTATATATAATACAGAATAATATATTATTACTAGTTCATACCAAACATATGCAAAGTCTGAGAAAGCAATCTGATACTATTACCCAAAACTTACTCAAGGCCATGAAAGCACCATATGGTTATTTTGGACATTTGGGCCAAGATAAAACTCTGGAGGTGAAATTGAACAGATTCTACTGGCTCAAGAAATGTGAGACCTGTGTTTGACAATAATAATGAAACTGATTCACACCCCTTAGGAACCAGTGTCCAATGTATTCACACCATTATAACAACCCAACATTGGAACATTGTCAATACATGCCCTAAGGTAGAGAGGCAGCTGTTGGGGGAAGATGGTTTGGACAGGGGGAAAAACTTTACTCTTGGAGTTAGGAGACCCAAGTTTGAATTTCAACTCTAACATTTACTAGCTAACTGATACTGGGCTAGTCACATAAATACCCTAAGCTGCAGTCCTAGTCCTTCTTAGAACGTCCTCTTTTCTTAAATAGGGCTTCAAAATCCCCAAGAACCCCTTCCCTGAAACATCCTGTCTCTTATCTTTAGCTTTAGCTCTTCTAACACTTTTTTTTTTTAAAGACCATGTCTCCCATCTCACCCAGGCTGGAAGCGCAGAGGCTACTCATGGGCCTGATCCCATGCTGATCAGAGCAAGAATTTTCACTTTTGTTGGTTTTGACCTGGGGCCATTCTACTCTCCTTAGGCAACCTGGTGGCCCTTCACCCCCAGAGGAGGGGGAGGCTCACCACATCGAGAACTTAGTGCAGACACCTGAGGAGATTTAGCTCTTCTATAGCTTAGAGCTACTGAGCTCCAGTGATCCACCAGTCTTAGCCTTCCCAGAAGCAGGGATTGCAGGTGGGTGCCACTGTGCCCCGCTCCTGACTCTATTCTTAAAGGTCTTTGCTAGGTTTTAATATTTATCTTATGTCACCTGCTCATTTCTTCTTCTTTTTTAAACAATGCTAACAAAAGCCAGCTAAAATGAACACTTCTATGTACATTGTAGAAGGCAAGAAGAGGATTGTAAATGAAACTGCAGATCTCTCTTATGTAGAGCTTGCTTTTCTTTTAAAGTATATAATGAATTATACTTGCAGCTTCAAAGCTGTGCTGCTGGTCTATGATTCCTTCTGGCCTTTCTGTTCTCTCCAGTGCCTTTTATTTTATCTTATTTATTATTTTTTTTAAAAGATCAAATTGCATAAGACAAATACAATAGATTTTACATAGGTGAGAGTAGAACTTTAACAAGACTAAGTCACAACAAAGCTGCAGTTCACACCTCTGCATGGGAACTTTATTAAAGTATGAGATCGGTTTTTTGATATCACATTATTACAAGGAATCATTGCATCAAAAAATCAAAACCTTGGAAAATTTTTAAAAGACTGCCCTAAAAAACATTTGGATATGTCTGATGATCTAGGATTTTGCAGCACTTTGTGCAAAAAGATGAAGAAATACTTGATCAAGGAGGAAATGAAAAAAAATTGTTCAATTCCCTCTCCGTGGTCCTGATCAACACCTCTCATTCCCACACTGCTGAATATGGACACTGCTTAGATTGAAGTGTAACAACATCGTAATCTGCCGTGCATTTAAAAATGTTTTATTGGCCTTCTTTTCTTTCTTTTTTGGGCATATCTATCCCTAGCCCCCTTCTCCCTCCTACTTTTCTGTTGGAAAAAATAAAAGCAAAACCTTTGTAACAGATAAACACACACACATATTCAAAATCTATTTGCACCACATCCCTCAAAAGGAGGTATTTTGAAAACTAAGCAAGGTATTTTGAAAACCTTAAGCATTAAGGAAATGAATGCTGTGATCATGAATAGGGAGGGGAGGGTGTTGTGGTTGGATTTTGTTGCCATTTTGAGTTGCTGTAGGTTGTATGCTATGGCATGAGTTAAAGATTTTCAGTAAAAAAAGACTGTCAAGTTTAAGGCCAGCTTGTCTCTTGCCTTTTTTTTTTTTTACACTGATACCTAATAGGCCCCTTTCAGAGAAGACACTGAGTCGATCCCATTTATCTGAGCCCAGGTTTCAAGGCTCATTGAAGGACAGTCAGTGGGAAACTGGTTGGTAAAGACATTTTTGCAGTTTGGCAGCCTCCAGGACAGGCAGCTGAATGATTTCCACATGAGGCTCACATATCATCAGAGGAAACGAATGGGTTGGGGGAAGAATGGACTATAGATATTGCTCCTCGAACATCTCTCACCTATGTGGCCCTTGAGAAAAGCTACCTCAGATTCCAGGTGCTCTGTGGGTTCAAATACACTAAAAACCATGGCTCATGAGCCTCCTCTAATTGTTTGCCTTTTTTCTCTAGTCAGTGACAGAGCATAATGAGCTCAAAGCAAAGACATTTAATAAAATAGCATACTAAAAAAAACCTTGTGGGTTATACAGTCCCACAAATGTATGCACCAGGAGTGGGTAGAATGGGCATGTATAGGGCTCAAGAATGAAGGACTTATACATAGGCAACACTTGTGGCTAGGGTACACATGTGGAGGGGCAACTCAGACCTCTGACATTATAGTACCACCTATGCCTTCTGATACAATGGCATTGCTCTCATTTGATGTGGCATCAGCACTGGGTGTATTGTTCTGCTATTCCTTCTTGGTCTAGTGACTACTAGGCATATCATTTTGATGGTGAGCTATTGGTGACTGCTTTGTTAGTAGATGCTATGTGTGATTATCTCTGTTGCTCCCTGTCCTTAGCTTTAAGGCTATATATGTCTTTAGGGCCCCCTCCCAGCCATCTTAGTTTGAGTCTGCTTGATTATAATGGCTAGAACCTTTCCCTGATAAAAAAAAAAAACACAAACTGACAGATCTTTGTTTTTTTAAATTAAATTTTATTTTTTAAAATGAACAAAAACGTGTTTTCTCTTTTTCCCATCTCCTCTCACCCTTGGGGGGAAAAAAAAGAAAAACAAAACCCTTGTAAAAATGTGCACATTTAAGCAAAATAAATTCCCACATTGGCCATGTCCAAAAAACATGTCTCAATCTGCACCCTGAGTCCATCGCCTTTCTGTCAGGATGATGATAGCATATTTTGCCACCAGTCCTCTGGAATCATGGTTTGTCATTATATTGATCAGAGTTCTTAAGTCTTTCAAAGTTTCTTGTCTTCACAATGTTGTTATAGTATAAATTATTCTCTCAGTTCTGCTTATATCATTTTATATCAATTCACACAAGTCCTCCCAGGTTTCTCTGAAACCATAATTTCTCATGGTACAGAAGTATTTTATTATTATTTTTTGTTTGTTTTTAGGCAATTGGGGTTAAGTGACTTCCCAGTGTCACACAGCTAGTAAGTGTCAAGTGTTTGGTCTGAGGTCGGATTTGAACTCAGGTTCTCCTGATTCCAGGGCCGATGCTCTATCCACTGTACTACCTAGCTGCCCCTCGGTAGTATTTTATTACATTTACCTGCTATAATTTGTTCCTCCAATTGGTGGACGCCCTTTTATTTTCTAGTTCTTTGCCACCACAAAAAGAGTCGCTATAAATATTTTTGTACATATGGGTCCTTTTTCTCTTTCTTTGATCTCTTTGGTGGTATAAGCCCAGTAATGATATCATTGGGTCAAAGAGCATGCACAGTTTGATAATTTTTTGGGTATCGTTCCAAATTGCTTTCCAGAATAGCTGCACCCATTCACAGCTTTATGAACAGTGCATTAATGCGCCTGTTTTCCCATAGGCCCTCCAACATTTGTCATTTTCCATTCTTTTTATCTTCTCAGCCAATATGATGGGTGTGAGGTAGAAGCTCAGAATTGCTTTAATTTGCTTTTCTCTAATTAGTGATTTGGAGCATAATGACAGCTCCTTAGTCATAGCTACCAGACCCAGCTAGTGAGAGTCAGGCAGAGGGCTCCTGTGTTAAGATTAAGTTTTTCTTTTCATCATTCTTGCCTAAGCTGAGATCTCACATGCTCCCACTCCCTTCCAGACAATTATCTCACTTAGGG
Source organism: Phascolarctos cinereus (assembly GCF_003287225.1). Taxonomy (NCBI): domain Eukaryota; kingdom Metazoa; phylum Chordata; class Mammalia; order Diprotodontia; family Phascolarctidae; genus Phascolarctos; species Phascolarctos cinereus. The sequence goes on from NW_027556291.1 coordinate 51,005,028, forward strand.
TTAGATATTCCCAAGCTCCTCTCTGGCTTAGCATACAAATTAATTTGAACCAGAATAAAAAGATACAGAGAATATATCATAATATACACAAAATGAATAGAAGGTAGTTTGAGGAGGGAAAACACTAGTAGATGGGGGGGGGATCAGGAAAGGTTTTATGTAGAAGGGAGTGCTTGAGCTGAATTTTGAAGGAAACTCAGAATAACAAGAGGCAGAGGTGAAGAGGGAGAATGTTCCAGGCATGGGAAGAGCAAGTGGTCCAGGATGGCTAGACCATAGAGTCTGTGGAGGCGAGTAATGCACAGGGCGATTGGAAAGGTAGGAAGGGGCCAGATTGTAAAGAGTTTCCAATTCACATCTTTCTTGAGCATACACCATGTTACCTTGATGAAAGATGAAAAGCCAGGAGCCCAGATCATTCACAAACTGGATCATTTGCTCTTAGAACGATCAAGATTTGGCTGTATTATTGTGGCCCCTAGGTCAGGTAGCATGTAGATAACCTTTTGTATGAGGACAAATACATGATTTTGATCTTCACTTGGCCTTCCTGTGTAGTGAAGCCTAGTTAAGACCCCAAAGGCAACTGTTAGCTTGACTTTGAGACGTGAAAGGTATAAATAGCTCACCTGCAGGTACAGGTGAGTTTTCCTGGTCAAGAACTCTTTCCCCTTAGGATTTCAACAAACACTTTCACATGTAAACACTCCATTCTGCTCAGCATTTAATGGTATTTAATATTTGCTATGTCTGATGTAAAGGAAAGGTGCACCTCCACCCCATTTGTGAGACTCTTTCCCCCTCCCTTCCATAAAGAGACATATGTATACCTCTGTAGGGCTTTTGCTTGTGTCAAAATGGTTCCTGACATTCCTGAAAGGAATAGATCTTAGATGGTTTTGCAGGTCTAGGCTGTATAACAAATACCAAGTCCACAATCAAACCTCTGATCAATTGAAAGGTTGGATTTCAAAGTGAACATCTAGAAGCCAGAAATAGAGGTGGTGCCCTGGAAGGAAGTATAAAAAAAGAGAGATGTATAATTACACTATGCTGTCTCTGTCTTTGGATGTAGGGCTGTATATTAGCATTAGACTACATGGGTCCGGGAGATGTGCCCCTTGGGAAACTGAACTGGCACAGATGGGAAGAGGGGGTGCCTACAGCAGCCATGTGTCATTCTTACCAAGACTTGTTAGCTATGGAATGCACATCCTTGGGGATGTCACTGAATTAGAATGGCACCAAGGATATAGAACTGTGCATTTGGTTATTTCTATGCTAAGGGAGGTAAGGGTGCAGAATAGCAATGCTTGAAGGTGAGAGGGGCCTATCAGCCTGCTCAACTTGACATAATGTCATCCCATCACCCAAGGGCTATGAACTAGGCTCTTATTATCCCAAGCATTAAATGTGACAGGCAGTATGATGTAGTGGAAAGTGTACTAGATTTGGCTTCTGGATACCTGGATCTGAGTCCAGGTTTGACACATATTAGATAAGTGACCAAGGCCAAGTCACCTCTCTGAGCTTCATTTCCCCCCCAAATGGAGACAAAAGCACTTATCTTGTAGGATTGTTTTGAGAATGAAATGAGATCACTGATTTAAAGCACTTTTCAAACCTTAAGGTGCTACATGTGATCTGAGGCAGCTTAGAGGCTATCAGCACCACCCTCTTCATTTGACAGAAGAGGAAACTGAGTTTAAGTGACTTGCCCAAGGTAATAGAGGCAATAAATGGAAGAGATGCTGTTAATATTACTATGAAATTGGGATGACCAGAGACAGTCACAGGATGAGAGTTTCCCCAAGTCATATTCTCTGAGTCTCAGTTTCCTTCTCTGAAAAATAGAAATAATATTTTTACTCTTTCCTTTACAAAGTAAGCACTTTGTAAGGAGAGCTGTTGCTGTTTTTTGGATTTATCTCACTTCTGATTTTTGTTTTTGGGTCAAGGTTTCTTCTCCAGGTGATTAAGATAAGAAATAGTCAGAAGGAAAAATGAAATAAAAATTATTTTCTTATTAGGAGCTGTAAATATTAATTGCTGCTGTATATAATATGGCACAGTATATATACATTTCTGATGGTGTGGTATTCATTTCCCACACTGTGGCATTAGTGAGGAAATTGGGATCAGGTAAATAACACCAGGACGTAATGACTGTTGACATTACCACTAGTAATCTGTTTTCCTGGAACAAACCATAAATGTATTCAGTTTGGAATTAATACACAATTTTAAATTTTCTCCATAAAAATGACTTATGAGATTAAATCCATTAGTTTAATGGAATATCACAACCATTATTCGAAACTTGTTTATATTGCAATCAGTAGAATGGGATGTTGTCTCAGAATAAGGAAATGAATGTGAGTGCCAAAGATTTTCCCTTTATTTAATTTTAATAACTGTAAATCATTATATGCGACAGGTATTTTTCATATTTATGCCCAGTTATACACACATAAAGCCTGTTAGAGGGAGTAGAAGAGAGCAAGGATCATAGTATTCTAGGCTCAGAGCTGGAGGGGATCTCAGAGGCTTCCTGGCCCCCCCCCTCCCTTTATTTTACAGAGGAAGAAACTGAGGCTCATAGAAGTTACATCCAATGCCCCTCCTCTCTCCTGACAGTGCCATCACCCTTGTGCAGGCCCTTTAGCATCTCCAGCCCGGACTGGGGCAGTAGCTCACTGGTTGGTCTCCCTGCCTCAACTTCCCAGTCCTCTTTAATTCTAGTGCCTTCCCTCTAAGATGATCTCCAACTTGGCCTATTCTGTTTGTATAGAGTTGCTTGCATGTTGTCACACCTTTAGATTGTGAACTTTAGCAGGGACAGTCTTGTTTTAATTTGTATTCTCAGTGATTGGCAAAATGCCTGGCACATAGTAGGTGCTTAATATTTACTGATCAACTGATTCTCTCCACTCAGTCTATCCTCTACTCAGCTATAAAATTGATCTTTCTAAAGACTGACCATGTCACCCTTCTCCCCATTGAACTCCGGTGGCTTTCTGTTACCTCCAGAATCAAATATAAAATCCTCTGTTTGGCATTCAAAGCCCTTCATGACCTGGCCCCTTTCTACCTTTCCAGTCTTCTTACTCACCCCCCTCTCATGATCCAGCGACACTGGTCTCTTTGCTGTTCCTTGAAAGAGACATTCCATCTCCTGGCTGGGCATTTTTACTGTCTATACTTCATGCCTGGAACTCTCTCCCTACTCATCTCTGTGTCTTGGCTTCCCTGGCTTCCTTCCAGTCCCAACTAAAATCTTACCTTTAACTGGGACCCCTTCTCAATCCCTCTTGGTGCTAGTACTTTCCCTCTGTTGATTACCCCCAATTTATTCTGTATATATCTTTTTTTTTTAGGCAATTGGGGTTAAGTGACTTGCCCAGGGTCACACAGCTAGTAAGTGTCAAGTGTTTGGTCTGAGGCTGGATTTGAACTCAGGTCCTCCTGACTTCAGGGCCAGTGTTCTATCCACTGTGCCACCTAGCTGCCCCTCAATTCTGTATATATCTTGTTTGTACATGGTTGTTTGCATGTTGCCTTCATCACTAGTCTGTAGACTCTTTAAAAACAAGGACTATTTTTTGCCTTTCTTTGTATCCCTAGCTCTTAGCGTGGTACCTGGTACATAGCAGGTACCTAACAAATGCTTATTGACTTACCCAGGGCCACACATCTGGCAAGTGTCAGAGGTGGGATTTGAACTGAGGTCTTTCTGACTCCAAGCCTAACAGCCTATCTGCTCAACCATGCTGCCACTATCAGGATTGCATTATGATCAAGTTGATTTATTTAAATTTTTTTAAATTAAAAAATTAAGAAATATGTATTTTCTCTCTCCCCCTCCTCTCCTCCACATTGGAAAAAAGAAAAACAAAGTCCTTCTAACAAATAAGCATTTGTTAGATGATTTCTCCCAAAGGACTCAGAGCTCCAGTCCTCCCACCTCCCATCCCTTCCCAAGAAGGTGGGTCATGGTAATGAATGATTCGTTAGCAATCAGAGTTGTGCAACAGTGTAATGGGATATCTTTGGAGGGAGTGAACAACAGTTTAACAGGATTCTTCAGAAGGAGTGACTCCTTCATCCCTGGAGGTGTTTAAGTAATGGCTGAAGGACCACCTGTTGGGTGGTTATAGAGGGCATCCATGCTTCAAGCATGGCTTAGCCTCTGAGGCCCCTTCCAGCTCAGAGTGTGTGATGTAGTAATGAATAGGAGATTTGTGCATTTGGGTTAGATCTAAGATCAAGGAGAAGGAAGAGGGTTGGGAGACATTCTTGACAGAGAGCTTTCAAAACACATTTGATGTCTATTCACCAGGATGTGTTTCAGGACCAGGGACAGTGAGGTACTAGAAAGAGCATCCATGAGGATGACTGCTCTCTCCTCAGGGGCCATCCATTCAGAAGGGATGAGTTAGCTAGTAAGGTTGGCCCTACACATGGACAGCGCATGAAGCTACTTGGTAGTATGATGTAAGGTCCTGCTTTTGAGGAGATCTTTGCCTTTTTCTGATGACCTGCCAGAGAGTTAGAGTCCAAGTATTTCCACTTCTGGAGGTTCATTGAGAGGTAGTATGGTGTGGTGGGTATAGTTCTGAACTTGGGGTTAAAAATACCTGGCTTCAAACCCTGCCTCAGATTTGCACTAACTTCTAGCTTTAGGATCTATGTGGGTGTGAACATGGACAAGTTATTTCATCTTTCTGATCCTAAGTTTTCTCCATCTGTAAGATGATGATAATAATAGCTCTTTCCTCACAGAATTGGTGTGAGAATCAAAATAGCAAATGACTGTAAAGCACTTTACAACCTTTTTAGGTGCTACAAAAATGTCAGCCATCAGTAGAGAACTGGACTACTTGGACCCTGAGATTCCTTTCTGCTCTAGAGCTATGATCCCATGACTTCAGGTCAGAAGACCTAGGTTTGAATTCTGGCTATGACACTGGTGTAACAGAATAAAGGTCACTCTATGAACCTCTGTTTCCTCATCTGTAAAATGGGAATAATGATTTTCAAGCTTCCTGCCTCACAGTGTTGTTGTGGGGAACACCCTATAGGTATCTGAGGCTTTCTTGTCATTATCCCGAGTCCTGTGGAGTTGGGGATGGGAACTGATAATACATGAGTTCATTATTGGCCATGAATGTTTTGACAGGACTGATTCATTAGATGGTTTTTCTACCTGATCACAGAGATTTATGGGGATGAGTCACAAGGGGCAAGTCTGGGAGCCGTGGTCCTGATTTGAGGAGAGAGGAGTGGCATGAGAATTGTGGGCTTTTGCTGGGAGGAGAAGAAAAAGGAAATGAAAGAGCAATAGAACAGGGGACACGGTTTCGTTGCTGCACAATTTTGACAAGGGATGGCCCTTTTAGTGCAGGTGGTTTTTTTCCTTCTCCTGTCTTACTCTGTGTGTGTGTGTGTGTGTGTGTGTGTGTGTGTGTGTGTGTGAATCAGATGATACACACTGGCCAATGGATAATGATTTTTTCCTTTTAAACAGAAAAGTTGACATTATGGGTAGAATACTGGCCTTGGAGTCAGGAAGACCTGGGTTCAAATCTTGCCTCATATACTTACTAGCTGTGTGACACTAGGCAAGCATGGCTTGGACTAGAGTGCCTCTGAGACCACTTCCAACTCAGGGTGTATGATACAGTGATGAATAGGAAGCTCATGCCTTTGGGTTAGATGTAGCATCAAGGAGAAGGAAGGTTGGGAGACATTCTTGACAGAGAGTTTTCAAAATATGTTTGATGTCTATTCACCAAGATGGGTTTCAGGACCAGGGACAGGGTGAGGTACTAGAAAGAGTCTGTCAAGAATGTCTCCCAACCTTCCTTCTCCTTGATGCTACATCTAGAGTACTCTGAGAGGTTGAAACGGCTTATCCAGGATCACACAGCCAGTATGTGAGAGAAGCAAGACTTGAATCCAGGTCTTCCTGACTCCATGGCATGTCTCTGCCATGTGACAGTGGCCTGGACCATAGTGATAGCAATGAGGATAGAAAAGAGAGGAGAGATGTGAGAGAGACTGTGAATGTGGACAAAGCCTCAGGTAACATCCCCCTTAACGGACTGAGAAGAGGAAGAGGAACAAGCAAAGGAAAAAGAGATTGAGTAGTAAGAGCAGTAGAAGGACAACCACTAGAGTATCTTATCTTGGAAGTCTATGGCATAGTGCTGAGGTTAGAGGTTAGAGGTGAGAAGTTGGAGGGCTGGACTTGGAGTCAGTCAGCAACTATTTATCAAGTGTCTATTATGTGCCAGGCTTTGTGCCAAGCCCAGGGATACAAAGAAAGGCCAAATAGTCCCTTCCCTCAAGAGCTAATGTTCTGATGGGAGGGCAGGGCAACATGCAAATATTATAAGCACAATGTAAGCACCTGTCAGCACAAGATATATACAGACTAAGTGGTAGGGAGAGGGGAAGAGGGAGGGCTGGGAAAGGCTTCCTACAAAAGGTGGCATATGAACTGAGTTTTGAAGGAATCCAGGGAAGTTAGGAGGCTGAGGTGAGGAGGGAGGGAATTCTAGGCTTGGGACACAGCCAATGCAAAGACACAGAGTCAGGAGATGTGAAGAATAGCAGGAAGACTAATATAGCTGGAAAATAGTGAGTAGAGTAGAGGGAATACAGTATAGGAAGAATGGAAAGGTAGGAAGGGGTCAGGTTGTGAAGGGCTTTACGTGCTAAATAGGGGATTTTATATTTGCTCGTGGAGATGATAGGGAGCCAATGGAGTTTACTAGGGAGGGAGGTGACTTGGTCAGAACTGTGCTTTTGGAAGATCACTTTGGCTGGTAAGTGGAGGATGGACTAGAGTGGGGGGAGACATGAGGCGAGGAGAACAATTAGGAAGTGATTGCAATGGTTCAGATGAGAAGGGATGGGGGCCTAAACTAGGTGATGACTTAGTAAGAGGAAAGAAGGGTTGACAAATGCTGGAGACATTGTGGAAGTAAACCAATAAGAATGAACGAAAAAACATTTATTAAGCACTTACTATTTGCCAAGAACTAGGGATATAAATACAAAAGCAAAGACAGGCCATGCCCTCAAGGAGTATACATTGTAATATGGGAAGACAACCTACATAGGAGAATGGTGGTCAGGAGGGGAACTTTGTTTCTGGAAAATTACATGGACAGTAAGTGAGACCACAGGGTTGTAGATTGACACATCCCAACCAGGAACAACAGCAGAGTTGACTTGATCACGAATATAGGACTGAAGGAGTGGAAGAGGGAGGAAAGATTATGCAAGAGACAACAAGGGTATTGGTGAAGCTGGAGAGGGAAGATGACTGTAGAGTTGGTAGCACAGGCTTCCCTGAAATAATAGCTCAGGAGAGGCAGTGAAAATCGGGACAGTTCTAATTGGTACTAATTAGGCAGTCCTAATTAGCCCAGGGCAAAAGTTCTGGAGATGGAAGAGTTGGACTGGCAGTTGGTGAGGCTGTGAAAGAGATGGCCAGAGAGTGAGAAGTGATTTGGTAGAGAGAAGGCTTGGCAACTGATTCGATATGGGAGATGAATTTGAGTGAGGAGCTGAGGATGATAACAAGGTTGTGAGCCTGAGTGAATGGGAGGATGGTGGTGCCCCAGACAGGAATAGGGAAGTTTAGAAGAGGGGAGGACTTGGGGGGAAAGATGATGAGTTCTGTTTTGGACATGTTGGGTTTGAGATGCTTATGAAATGTTTGGATGGAGACATCTAGCAGACATTTGGGGATGATAATTAAACCCATGGGAACTGAATGAGATAGATCACTGAGAGGGCAGAGAGAGAAGAGTGTAGACATTTTTTTTCCAAGAAGTTTAGAGGTGAAGAGGAGAGAGATGGAGTTAGTAGCACATAGTTGAAAAAGACCCAAGCTGATGATCAATATCTGATCAATAGCTCATTATGCCTCAGTTTAATGCCATCTGTGGAAAATTAAACACCACACTGTCTCTTATGTCCCAGTGTGGGTGCTTCTGCTAGCTCAATATGAGTCAATAGGGTGACATGACAGTCAGTCAATAAGCATTTGGTAAGCCCCTACTATGTGCCAGGTACTGTGCTACATATATAATTTCATATTTAATATTTTTAAACATGAAAAATTGCTAGCATTGACAACTTCTCCCAGAGCCCTTGGACCACTAGGGTGTTTTGTCATAGTTTGGAAGCCTATAGATACATAAAAGATACCACGTGATTATGCAAGGTGTAGCACATACAATTGGGGGACTGGAAGCCCCAGAATCTCATGGCTCTTTAGAATTGAAAAGGCCCTGAGAGATATCTACTGCAACCCATGCTTGAACTCCACACTATCCCCCCAAAGTGGTCAGCCAACCTTTGTTTGAATACCTCTGGTAAATAGGAACAAAGGTTTAATAGATGCCCAAAGCTCTGCTACAGCATTCTTTGTGATGGCAAAGCACTAGAAAGTATAGGCCCAGTGATGGAAGATGGCTACAAATATTCTGGCCTATTAATGTGCAGTAAGAAATGCTGACTAGGAGGAATTCCAAGAAATGCGGGAAGAATTGTCTGAATAGATGCACAGTGAACCAAGCAGGACTGAAAGAACAATATACACAATGAATACTACAATGTAACTGAACAGCTGGCTGACAGGAAGTTGAACATTGAGTCATGGAAAGCCCAGTGAAGGTCCGGGAGAAGAGATACTTAAACATACCTTCCCCCTCATAGTGCAGACTAACAGGACAGACTTTTGAATCTTTTGCCAGCTGCAGTCACTGTATGAGCTGCTTTTATTTAATTGGTTTTCTTTTTCTTTTTTTTTTTTTTTTGGTGAGGCAATTGGGGTCAAGTGACTTGCCCAGGGTCACATAGCTAGTAAGTGTCATGTGTCTGAGTTCAGATTTGAACTCAGGTTCTCCTGACTCCAAGGCCAGAGCTCTATCTACTGTGCTACCTAGCTGCCCCTTAATTGGTTTTCTTTATCACAACAGAGGGTTCCATCCATCTGGAGAGGGGGTCGATGACAAAGTCATCAATGAAACTTTTTTTATAAAGACCTGCAGTGAGGGAAAATTCATCTCCTCTCTATGAACCCCATCCCACTTTGAGAGAGTTAGTTCAGCTGAATCTCTATCTGCTTCTATGCAATCTCTCTAAGATTGTCAATGTCTGTTCTCAAACATGGCACCCAGGACTGTACACAATATTCCATGTGGGGTCTGAGGGCAGGGATCGGAACTCCCTAGTTTGGGATAATGTGTTTCTAATAATACAGCTTCTTGGCTGCCAGAGCTTAGCACAGTGCCTGGCACATAGTACGGGCTTACCAAATGCTTGTTGATTGATATCAAAATACCTATTACATATGGTAATTGTCAGCATGAAAACATGCTTATTTTCCTCTATTTTGCACTGAAATTTCCACCCTCTCTTCCATAGGATATTCCATAGCTCTAAGAGATAGCATAGTGTAATGAATAGGGAGCTGGCTTCAGAGTCAGGAAGCCTGGGTTTCAAGTCTCACTTCTGACTGACTCACTTCTCACTTCTGGCCGCATGATCCAGGTAACCTCTCAGTGTTCCAGGCAACTCTATAAAATTATAAATTGAAGAACAGGTGCTGATATGCAGTGGGAGAGGGGGTTTCCTCACTGGGAGTTCCCTACACTCATGAAATTGCAGGTTTGGACAAAATCTCTACTTCCCAACCCTCCAAAACAGTGTTTGTAGGTTCCATCAACATATTTCAAGCCCTCAGTGTTCCATGGACAAATGAGTTTGGGAAACCCTGCTCTATGTAAATGTTCACTTGTTCCTTGGCAAATAAGCAATGCCTCTCTGGGTCCTCTAGAAGGGACCAGATGCTCTGGCCTTAGGATAACAATAAATCATAGGGTTCAGGTTCAAAGCAAAAGATAGTTAGAGAAAGAGAAACTACTTTTTGGAAAATAGAAGCTACTCCTGTAAATTCTTCAGGATCTGTGTATCTCCTACATTTGCAAATGCAGGGTGCTATGCCTCTCTCTAAGGACAGGAAATCAGGAGTAAGTTCAGTTGGTATCAGTTAGGCAGTGCTAGATGGAATATGATGATTGCTTCACTTGGTCCTCCAATTCCGGTGCCCACTGGCCTCTGAAGTAGCAAGAGCAATAAATTGGAATTGGCACAGACACCCAGTAATATTCCCATGTGCCATGATGACAACACAAGGGGATGGGACCTGAGGCCAGCACCCAGGTGCCACAGCTGTCTTGTGCTTCCCAGTCTCAATTAATCTCTTCTTTATGCTCACTCCACTCACTCTCACCACACATCTCACTGACTGCCAAGTATCAGCTGGTTCTGAGGTAAAATGCACCAGCTCTCTTCTATCTTATGATCTGGCTCCCCTAAATATCCTGGCAGAATTAGCAGTGTAATACACTGCCTTTGTTTTTGCTTTTCATAGAACTCCAGCACTGCAGGGCCATCTCAGAGGGTCTTCTGTGCACCTCCTGGGTTGCCACTGGAACCTCAGTGGGTTCCATTATTTGACATTGTGTCATCATAGTCACTTTCCCCCACATTCTTCTTTCTTGAATGCTACTACCTTACAGTAGTAAGGAGAGAGAGAGAGAGAAAGAGAGAGAGAGACAGACAGACAGACACACACAGAGAGACACACACAGATTCAGAAAGACAGAGACAGAGAGATAGAGAGATAGGGACAGAGAGAGACAGAGAGACAGAGAGAGACAGAGAGAGACACAGAGAGAGAGAGACAGACAGACACACACACAGATTCAGAGAGACAGAGACAGAGAGAGAGAGATAGGGACAGAGAGAGAGAGAGAGAGAGAGAGAGAGAGAGAGATAGAGAGAGAGATAGAGAGATAAACCTGTTCTTTATTGTCTTTGGAAGATTTCTTTCTTTTCGAGCTCATTAGCACTGGCATTTCTGGGCAATGACTACTGGAGCACTGATTGACTTGCTTGGATTTAATGAATATTTATTAGCAAAATGCAAATGGACCATTTTGCTTCTAGATGAAAGCTTAGGGAAACTACTGCAGGGGTAGCTTGGCTAAGCCTGGCCACATGTGCTGAGAGAAGATTATTTATGAGGCTGTTGGGACCAGTTCTTTAATACCCTTATACTTTGTCTGCTGTGACTCAGCAGACAAATGAAACTGTCCCCTGCCCAGTGGTGGGCAGGAAGTTTGGCTGTGCTTGTGGGCTCCTAGAATGCCAATTGTCGATACTGCTGGGTTGTGAGCAGCTTCCTGGACACAATACCAGCTATGATCGGCTAGCATTTGATTCTATTATGCAGAGAAAATGTAGATACTGGGAGGCCGAGCTGGGACAATCTTTGTGCTCATATTAAGCAGTCAGAAACATACCCTCAATTTAGTTATTGGGAGATGGGGGTGGGCAGAGACTCTGGGATACCATAGAACCTCTGCTGAGGAGACTGATGTAGGGCAGGGGAAGTAGGGGTGGGTAGGGCCAGGGCCAGGCTAGAAATGAGCTCACCTGGGGTGTGGCTGCACAAGGAGGAAGGTGACTCTCCGTGGGGTTGTTCCTGTCCAGCTCAAGTCCCATTTTCTCAATGAAGCCTTTTCTGACTACCCCTGCCCCTGATAATGACTCACTCAGTAGGCCCTTATGAAATTCAGTCTTTAATGTTAGTTATATTTTCACGTGTGTGTATCCTCTCCCCTTAAACTAACTAGAAGTAGTTCTCATATCTCTTGGTGTACCCCAGAAGTACCAAACACAGGCCCAAGTGCTGCATCGGGGCCTGCAACAGTCCTGAATAGTGTTGTCTGAACCAAATTGAATTGCAATTGGAAAATGTTTTAGCAAAATAAATAAAAATGCAATAAAACAAAGATAATGTTAATTTGTGGTTTTCTAAGTCGATCTGTGGCCTGCAGGGATCCATTTCTATTTGAGTTTGACATCACTGATGTACCCCACAGCACCTAGTGCAGGGCGAGGTATATGGGATGTGTATGTGTGACTCAGCGACTATGGATGGATTGGTCCACTGTGTACCATCTTGTCAGGGGCAGGGCTGATAGGCCTCACTGATTGGGCAAATACTGAGTCAGGGGCTGAGTAGTCCTTAGGGCCTGAGAGGAACAGGAAGAGAGAGAGAAGGCAAGACTTGCAGCACGTGGAGGAATTGTTTGTGTAACTCAATGCATCCCATAAAGCTTTGGTTTTTATAGGGTTGCTGGCATTTCACTGACATGATGGTATGGTCCCTAACCTGGGTAGCCTGTTCCTACGGGATCGTGGATCTAGAACTGGAAGGGACCTCAGAGGTCATCCAAACCTTTCATTTTACAGATGTGGAAACTGAGGAAGTAAAGTAACTTACCCAAGGTCATAGATGTAGAGCTACAAGGGACCTCAGAGGCCATCTGGTCCTCATTTTACAGAGGCCTAGTGAGGGGAAATAACTTGTCCAAGGTCACACATAGAGCCTCTGTCTCTAAATCTAGCCCTCTTTCCATTGTGACATGCTACTTCTTAAACTACCTCTCCTGTTTAAGCCACACTGGTATGGCTGTGGGCTCTGATTGGAAAAAAAAAAAAGAGACAGGTATCAGTCAGTAAGAATAACAACTCCCAATTCTAATGCTTTGTGGTTTACAAAGTGCTTTCATAGGATCATTGGACTCTAGGTCTTGAGCTGGAAGTGACCTCTGAGGCCATCTAGTCTAAAACCCTCATTGACAAAGGAGGAAACTGAGGCCCAAGGAGCAGAAGTGATTTGTCCAAGGTCATACATAGGGTCCTAGAGGTAGAGTTGGGAGACACCCACAGAAATGCGGGAGCAAACTTGAAGGGGAGCTGATTGTTAAATTTTCAGTGTGAGCATTTATACCTTGGGCTACAAATCAGATTTGATTTACTATTTTGTTGATTGTCCAGCCTTAAGAAAGTGTCAGAGAAAATGTTGATAATGAAAATTAAGTTCAAAAGTGTGTGTGTGTGCTATATAATGTCTTTTGAGGGCCTGTCATTATCCATTTACCCTTGGAGGGACCATCAAGGCCATGTAGCTTAACCCCCTCGTTTTCCAGAGGAGGAAACTGAGTCCCAAGGAGGTGAAAGGACTTGCCGTCAGGTTCTTTTCAGATGAATTGAATGAATTCAAAGCCCTGTTAGCTGTGGGTACATTGGCTCAAATGAATAGATCCCATCAGCCCTGGAAGGGAAGAGGGAACTGAGTTGGATGCAGGATTGGGCAGTTTTCAATGGAGGGAGGTGAGGGGTGGAGTATTCTAGAACATAGGGCACTGTCCTGGGCAGGTGGGTAGGTCTAAGAAACAGGCAATTACACAAAGGCTAGAGGTAGACACCTGGCAATGTTGGCATATTGGTGGAAAAGAAGTTACTGAAAGGGAAAGGTAGAAGTGAGGAAGGGGCAGGAAGGTGGCATTAGGGATGAAGACCAACTTTGTGCCCTGAGGCCAGGAACTAGGCTATTTTTCAGTGTCCAGCCTCACCCCTTAAATGATACTGAATGGGGGGGTAATGATGCTCCTTGGACTGGCAGGGTCTGTTGCGGACCACCTGCCTCTTTCACAGTTGGGGTGCTGGGCTTTGGGAAGGATCAGATCACAGATGACAGCTGGAAGGGATCCAAAGATTATAGTGCTGCAGCTGGCAGGGCCCTCAGAGGCCATATACCTCTAACCCTGTCACTTTACAGAGGAGGAAATCGAGGCCCAGGTTGGGGAAGTGACTTGGCTAAGGTCACAGATAAGATCCGAGATCTAGAATTGGAAGGGAAATCAGAGGTTATCTACAACCCCTTCACTTTACAGAAGAGGAAACTGAGCCTCAGAGAGGTTAAGGGATTTGCCTAGGGTCCTACAGCTAGTAAGGTTCCGAGATGAATCCAGGTCTTCCTCTCTCTAAGTCCAATGTCCTACCCATGATATACCAACTGCTTCAAGATGGGCCATGATAAGACCTTCTTTTGGAGCCAAGTTAATTTGTCTCTGCAATCAGTTTTTCTCCATTTCTCAAAGTCTGAATCTCTCCCTATCTATAGGTTCCTTCCCTGTTGCCCACAAACATGCTCAATTCTCCCTTTCCTTAAAAACAATGAAAACAAACCTTCACTTGACCCTCCCTTTCCCTCCAGCTATCCCTCACTATCTCTCTTCCCTTTTTCCAGCCAAATTCCAAGCTGGGGTATTCATTGCCTCCTCTTCATTTCTTCTCCCTCAGTCTTTGACTGCATTCTGACTTCTACATTCATCACTCAACTGAAACTGTTCTTCCCAAGATAACCAATGATCTCTTAATTGCCCAGACTGATGGAACCTTTTCTCAGGCCACATCCTTCTTGACCTTTCTGTAGCCTTTGGCAATATTGAGCTGTATCTCTTCCTGAATCTTCTCTACTTCTTCTCCTACCTGTCTGTTCCTTCTCTGGCTTCTTTCCTGGCTCATCCCCCCGGCCCCCCATCTGTGGCTGTCCTCTGGGGCTCTAGCTTGGGTTCTCTTCCTTCTCTTTTCTCTCCACACTCTCTTGGTGACCTTCTCAGCACCCATGGATTCAGATGGGTCTATATCATATTCACTTTTGTCTCTTGGCCCTTCCTATGCCTGTAAAGCTCTGCATCCTTACCTCCTTCTCACCTCTTCGAATCCCTGGCTTCCTTCAAGCTTCAGCTCTGGTGCCATCTCCTTCATGAACCCTTGCCCGATCTCCCCCCAGCATCCATGTCTTTAAGAACCCCGGCACATTTCCCCTCCCTGCCTTGAAATGACTTTGTATTTGATTTTTATATATTTTGAGAAGCGGTATAGATCAACGGATAGACAGCTGCTCTTGGAATCAGAAAGATAAATCAGTATATGCCTTTGGCGTGTACTGGCTTATACAGTATACTGTATTCACACACACACACACACACACACACACACACACACTCTCATACAGTACACTGTCTCATAAAGCAGCATGTGCTGCTTGTAAGTGCCTCAGCCACCTCTCTGAAGTTGTAGCTCTGTGTTGGTAGAGGAGGCTTCCTTTCTAGTCATTCCTTACAATATTGAAATAACAGATCTGGGATAAATGTTTTATATTTACTTCTCTGAGGCAGTGTGGTATAATAGTGGCTTCTGGGGTCAGAGATTCAAATTCCACCTCTGATATTTGCTGTATGTGTGACCTCAGGCAAATCCCTTCTCTTGGCCTCAGTTTCCTTGACTATAAAATGAGTGGGTTGGACTAGATGGACTCTGAGGATCCTGTGGTGTCTCTCTCCTTCCTCCACCCTCAATAGAATGTAAATTATTATTTTTTTAATTTTTAAGGCAATTGAGGTTAGGTGACTTGCCCAGTGTCACACAGCTAGTAAGTGTCAAGTGTTTAGTCTGAGGCCGGATTTGAACTCAGGTCCTCCTGACTCCAGGGCTGGTGCTCTGTCCACTGTGCCACCGAGCTGCCCCAAATGTAAATTTTTTTTGTATGTGCCTGACATATGTTTGTTGGCTGAATATTAAATGAATAAATGAATGGCTCTGCTCTGTCTGGATGTTTGGACACCTGTAGGTTTAGGCCAGGGGGAATGGGGAGGGGAGGAAGCTCCTGTCCTTGGCATCTACCACTTGGGGTCATTCAACAGGCTAGAGGACCATTTGTTGAGTAATACTATATGTGTGTTTGGGGGAGTTTGTTCATGAATGGGTTGGCTGAGATGGCATCTGAGCCATCAGCCAATTCTGCCATTCTGTGATTCCTTAACTCATGTTAGGCCCCATTCCCTTCCTTGATGGATCAATAATGCTGAAATAATAACCACCACCATTTCTCTGGTGCTATGCTTATGAAGACATCTTCCTTATAGCCATCCTCTGACATGAGTGGAACAAGAGTTATGCTCTCTGTTTGACAGTTGGGAAACTGGAGCCCTGAGTGGTGAATTCCCTTGCCCAAAGTCACCCAAATGGCAAATGGCAAAAGCAGGATTTGAATTCAGATCTCCTGATACAAGGTCCCATGCTCCTTCCATTTGGCTTTGCAGTCTCTCATTGGTGGCATTTGCTGTTTTGACCAAGGAGGAATTGTATGTGTTCTTTGAAAATTTTATTGGGCTGTCTGGCTATGACGTGGTGTGTGTGTGTGTGTGTGGTGTGTGTGGTGTGTGTGTGTGTGTGTGTGTGATCATGCTGAGCTTCAGGTCCCATATGCCATTGCACAGGAATCTCTCAGGGACAGAATTGAACGGAGGAGTTCCAAAAACACGGTGCTGATCTGGATACTTCTGAACCTGGTAAGCAGACAAAGCCTTGGAATCCAGCTGAGAAGGTTCCCCAGAGTAGAGAGAACCAAGGAAGTGTCTTGTGGTCTGTAGAGAACTAGACACCCATTTGGTGGTCTTAAACTCTAAACTGGAGGAAACCTTCCTTGCTGGCTCCTCTCCCAAGTCTTCGAGCTCTTGAAGTCTTTGCTGACTTTTAGATGAGTGACAGGGGAGGGCTGGGAGCAGGAAGGGACTTTCCTTGGATCGTGTGATAGATGATAGCCTCTGTCCAAACACTTCCTCTCACCAACCTACCTTCACTGGGGCTACTTGTTAGGAGTGTTACCTGGCAGGGATGATGAGTTTTACTCAATTAGTGAGTTTACTCAAAAGCATTAGTATCCTTTGAAGAGATGGGACCCAGATGATATATTGGGATAGAACAGAGGAAGTCCAAAACACAAAGCACTCCCCAACCCAAGCTGGGGAGGGGTAGGGTATTGCCACCTGGTACCCTGGGCAGCCAGGAGGTAGTAAAAGGGGATTTAGACATATGGACAGCTAAAGGAGATGTATCAATTCCTTGAAGACAAGATGTCTCCCAAATACCCTTAGGTAGGACATGGTGGTAGGGGAACTCTTCAAACACTGCTTACTCAAATAGAGAGGATTTGCATAGGTAGACAATGCATTCTCCCCTCCCTTTCCCCATCATGATCCCCCTTACCTTTTCCCCCAAGGCTCATTGATTTAGATAGTAGAGGTCAAGTCCAACCTCCTCATTTTACAGATGAGGAAACTGAGGCCCAGAGAGGGGAAGAGACTTGCCCAAGGTCACACAGCATCTGAGGCAGAATTTGAATCCAGGTCTTCTGCCTCCAAGTCCAGCATTGTGTCTGCTATACTACGCTGTTGAATGTCTAGCCATCCTTTAAAATTCATCTAAAATACCTCCTCCATCATGAAGCCCTCTGAAAGCTGTTCTATGGCCTTGTGCTCATTTCACTTTGATTCTGACTGCTCCAGGAGGCCCAATCACTGGAGAGCTGCCTCTGTTCAAATAGGACATGTGGACTAGATCAGGTACCAGCCTTCTTCGGTCATGCCGAAGTTGCTTCTCAACCTTGGGGTGACGTCACAGCTTCTAGCGATTCCAGGTGAGCTTGATATGATGGAAAACGGTTGATTTTCCCATTAACTGGGCATTCACTATGAACTAGGCCTCCATTTATGGCCAGGGCCGTGAGAGCTCAGGCTCATAGGAAGGGCCTCTATGTCTCTGAAACCATTTCTGATTCATCAAAGGGAGATAACTGGAGTGAATCTAGTTTTTAGCATTTTGTGTATTTTACTTAGGATCATAGGATTTAAAGCTGGAAGGGTTTCAGACACTATCTAGTTCAGGGATTCTTTATCTGAGATCTAGGAACTTTTTTTTAAAAAGATATTTTGATGACTACATTATGAATAACTGGTTTCTTTTGTATTTTATTTTATGCATTCCAAAACCTTATTCTGAGATGGTCTCACCAGACTGCCAAAGAGGTCCATGGCACCAGAAAGGTTAAGAAGCTCCTATCCAGTTCAGCCCTCTCATTTGACAGATGGTAACACTGAGGCCCAAGGTCACACAGTTGCCCAGCAGTTGGAGGCCAGGTTCTCTGCTTTAAAACTTAGTGCTCTTTCTACTATACCATGACAGCCTGAGACATCATGTATCTACCCGCCCCACCCTTTGTATCCCCACTCTAGGAGATAGTCGGGGGGAATTGTTGGGCCCGGGCAATTTATCAACTGGTAGCCAACAACAAGACTTTAGCTGGACTATACTGAACACTGGGCCTGTGCTGGAAGCCTTTCTAGCCAGGCAAGAACTACCAGAGTTTGCCCTTTGCAGGATCCCATAGTCTTTGGGATCCCAAGGTCATTGCTACACCATTTGAAGATATCAGAGGAGAACTCTGATGGAGACTCTTACATGAGGACTGTCTTCATTTCCTCGGCTGCTAGTGCTTCTTCCCCCAAATGACCATTTATTTACTTTGCCTGTATTTTAGATATAATTACAAATGGACATGTTGGCTTCCCCAACAGAATGTAAGCTCCTTGAGAGAAGGGACTCTCTCATTTTTGGCTTGTATCCCCAGTGTCTAGCAAGGTGCTTAGCACACAGTAGGCAGTGAATAAATGCTTGCTGATTGATTCCACTGGAACCTAATTCCATGAAGTTTGGATAATAGGTACACCTGATAATATCCTAGCCACCAGAATGTTCCATTCCTCACCTGTGCTGAATGACAGAGAACAGGTCATGTGCCAATGGAGCATAGGAGTACCATAGATAAATAAAGGCCATGGATAATCCCCAAACTACTTACGTTTGGCTTCAGAATATATTCTATGTGCCAACCTACATTTATGTAAATCCAGATTTGCCAACCAGATCAAAGTAGTAGTTACTCATTTTAAAAGAGATGCTTCCCCTTAGAAAAGGACACAGAATCACATTCCTCTAATCAATAACCTTGTCTTGTGTATTTAAAATAAGTTTTGATTTCCTCATCTCCACTTCTATACTCCTATGATAACCTTGAAGTAGTAGGAAGGTACTCATCACTGATGTATAAACCATGGCTGCTGTCTGAGGACTAGCTCAGAGAAGTTCACCAACAGATGGTCACCCACCAGGAGATGGACTTTTTTCATAGGAGCACAGATTAAGAAGGGCCCGCAGGGACCATCTACTTCAATCCCACCATTTTCCAGAGGAGGAAACTGAGGCCAAGAGAGGTTAGGGAGTTTGCCCAAGGTCACACATAGGATCATAGATTTAGAACTGGATGAGTCATCACAGGCCATATAGTCCACAGCAACTCACAAAGACCATCCACCCAGGTACACAGGAGCTGTGATGTGGTTTGGTGACTACAAACACCCAGAAAGCAGAGATCCTTGAAATATTGGAGTTAGTCCTGATTTCCTTAAAACTGACAGACTTTATTCAGGGACACATCTACGGCAAAACCTTCCTCATTCCGTGCAGCTCAAGCTATTGTTAAGGCAGGCTCTTGTTCTGAAAGCAGACCCTCCTTGGGAGGGGAGGGGCTACTGGCCCAGGATGAAAACTGCAATTGCTATGTCTGATCCAGAAAGTAGAGAGAACCCATTCCCCTTGAGAACTGGGAGTTGAGGATGCTACCTTGGAACACTGACTGATTTCTTACCGCTATGAGGAAAAGGGGTATTACCAAACATTCTATTTCATGGAGATCAGTGATTTCAACACTCTAACGTTTTACCCTGCAGAGAGGAAACAGGGCTTGAACTGGTGCCCTGTTACTTGCTCTCTAGCACTGAAGTATTATGGGAGCTCACTAATTCTTTTCCTTTTGAGCAATGCCTGCCCTTCTTCTTTGAAGACGGCACCATTAATGAAGCTCCACTCTATCTGGGTGTAGCTGTGGCAGCAAAGACACAGGGCCAAGGGTTTCTGTCACTTTTGTGAGAATTGGGACAAAGCTGATGGGGATCCTGCTACCAGGACTGGCTCTGTGTACAAGGATGGGCTTACTTACAGGGGTATTGAAAGGCCTCTCTGAATAACAAAATCTCTCACACTGGCCTGTCATAGTGCTCCAAATTAGTCACTCTTTTGGGCCTTAGCATTGTAGACTCTTGCCAGAATACAAATTTGTCATCTGAGGGTGATGGCACGTCAAGCCAGAGGTGGGGAACCTCACAATAATGATTAGCTGGACCTTAGCTTGATAGCTTTCAGAGTAGCATTATTCTAGTTACTGCTACTATAGCCCAGAGAAGAATTTCTCCTTGGCGGCTTGCATGGCTACCCTAGTCAAAGGGGAACCTTTGAAAGTTGAAGGATAAAAAGCAGTTGAAGAACTACGGACAACAGTTAATTAATTAGAATTTCAGAGCACGGATGTCCATAGCCCAAGTGGAGAGCAAACTGCAATGAATGAATATTACTTAATACTTCAAAACCTACAGGGACTCTTTCCTTCCCTCTCCCTATTTTATTCCTTCTTCTTTCTGCCATTCTCATACATTTTTCTCTATTTTGCTCTGTGTTTCACTCCCTCTCAGCAACGCTCTCTCTCTTCTTCTTTTCTCCTTTGTCAATCTTTCCCTCCCTCCCCATTTGTCTTTTTCCCTCTCTCCAGCCCCCCAGTCTCTCCCACTATTTCCCTGTTCCTTTCTCTCTACTTCTCCTCTAACCAGCCATTAATAGGAAATGAAAGGATATTTGAGAATATTTGTTATATTTATTCAATACAGTTTTATGCTCATGGGTTTTATGTGTCTTGACCTCAAAGGAAATCTAACTACATTAAGCTGCTTCTAGGTTTCCTGTGGCCCTTGATTGATTTTTTTCCCCTGTGGACCAGAAGTACTTGATAGGATAAAGATTTCCCACCCCACATTAAGCCATGAGCATTGTAGCACAAATGTTTCTTATCTTGTTAAAGATAACACCCCCAAGGACTGGGGCAATAGACAGACAGATTGTGAGGAAGCAAGAAAGCAGGAGAGTAATTTGAATTCTAGAGCTGGAAGGGACCTTAGAGACCAGCCAGTCCAAACTGGCTTTAGAGCTTGAGGCACCGTTTTGGTATGGAAGATCTGGGTAGGCCACGGAAAGGACAGCTAGCATGGGGGCCTCAGGGCCCTGAACATTGGCCACACAGAGGGAGAAAGGGTTGGAGAGAGCCACATATTGCCCCCATGTCCCAGACAGCATAGTCAATCTGAAGCCTTTGCTTCAGAGAGCTAAGGATCTCTCACCAAATCTAAGCTCAGGAGAGCAGGCTTCCTTTCATCAGCAATTTATATGCCATGGTTCAGGCCTGAGGGCCTGCCTTGGCCCAAGTCGGAGCCAGGGGGTGGGGAGTTAGTGGGTGGTCGACTGAGTAGGTGAGTGGGTGGGTGGTTGGGTAAATGAATGGGTGGCTAGGTCGGTGAATGGGTAGCTGGGTAGCTAGATTAGAATTCAACTTCTTAAACTGTGGATTGCAACCCCATGGGGTCACGACCCATAGTTTAAGAAGTGAGGAAGGGGTCTTGAGTAGAAAAAGTTTAAGAAGCCCTGGATTAGATGAGTGAGTGGGTGGGTAGGTGAATGAGTAGTTGGGTGGGTAGGTGAGTGAGTGGGTGGCTGGGTGAGTGAATGAGTGATTAAATGACTTCATGACTAGTTGGGTGTGATGAACATGAGCATGGGGAGTCTGGAGAGCGGAATCGTTCCAGGAGACTAACTGGACATCAGAACAGAGAAGCCGAATTTTCTTTATAATTTTATTTACAAAATGTACTAAAACTGTTCGTACAATACCCCATTACATTGAGGCTTGGGAACTTTTGCCCACACATGCAATTTATGCTTCAATAGCCATTAGTTTGCTTGGAAATTTTTTCGTTCACTCTAGTGCAGTTTTAATGACAAAAGGAAAAGAACCTCTAAAGAAATTTAATCCTCAAGTCTCTACTGCGTGAACTCTCACAGCTTAAAGTTAGTAGCAGGAAGTTGAAGCAATAGATACTTTAAAAAATTTTATACATGCAAATTAAAAAAAAATAACAAACCAATTTACCGGCCCTTCACTCTGGTGAAGTTTTCATGCCAAGAAATGGAATAGCTTACATGAATGGCCATTTCTCTCTGTCCAAGGCCGGTTTGTCGCTTTGTGTTATACAATGTTGTCACGCACAGCTGTAGCTTCCCACTGCAGGGGATGATATATAGCATTCCAAAGTTGAAAATCACAGTTTCGTGAAAAAATGGAAAAAAACCCCACAACAGTTTCGTCTTGTTCAATACCATTTTAATACTTGACAGGTGAGTTCTTCTCTTTATGAAACAGTTTTGGGAAATGAATTTATATTACACTTTCCTGGTAATGTTTCATCCGACAGGACTTTTTGTCTCTCTTTCCCTTCTGAAGACTGAGTTTAAAATACTCAGCATCTGGGCCTAAGAGTACAACTTTGGGAAAGGACTCAAATATGCCCAGTCTTTCCAGTCTCCTAACTTCCAATCTGCTCTCATCATCAATGAGCTAAGACTACAAAACTGCAGAAAGCAGACTGCTATATAGGAGGTAATTGATTAGTGCATGGAGACTGTACTTGTTCAGACTTTTCAGTTGAATCCCACAGTACAGATGCATCTATTTACTTATTTATGGATGGAGTGAAGTGGGCCTCTGACAGAGCACCCTAGTGGGGAGACTGATCCATCTTGAGGGTCCCAAGTGAGCAGTGCTGAGGATCTCTGTTTAGCGGTAGGATTAAGAACACGCCTTTTTTAATTTTAATTTTTTTTTTAACCTTCGCCAACTAGAAAAGGACACATGCAGTCTGGGATGGAGTGTCACGGGCAGTCACAGGTAACAGGTGGTGGGCCAGGTCTAGCAAGAGTGAAGTGAGCTGGAGAAAGCGCCTAGGCTGAAATGGTAGGCCCTCTGTGAAAAGCTGTCCTATTTCCATTGGTGGACACTTGAAAGGCATACTTATCAGAGAAAGCAGAGCTAAAACACAGTGTTGTTTCTGAGAAAAAAGTGATTCTAAACACGACTTGGAGCAGCATCTCCCTCACCTAAATGCTTGCTAGCTCTTCGGTTTTGGGGGATTCCAATACATACAGAAAGCAAGAAAAAGTGATTGGGCTTCTTGGAAAGCTGCTCAAAATCCGTTGGAATAAAAGCACCAAGAGGTATGCCTGACAGAAGAAGTGTCCTGTTCTCTTGTCACCCATGGGAGAGGGAATGGAGAGTGCAGTTAACTTCTTCACCAACTGGGAAATCACAGAAGCCTTCCAATGAATCTGGTTGCCAACTGCTGAGAAGTCACGGGTTAGTCTCTTTGTCCAAAGTGTTTGAATTCTCTTTTCTCAGAGGGTTGTGTTCATGGTCAAAGGATATACACATGTTGGGAATGTTGAAAGGATATAGGGTATATAGAAAATCTCCACTGATAGGGAATACTGAAAACATCTGGACAGCAGCCGATACTAGAAGTGTCAGTCTGGTTTCTCAAGCGATGGGAGACGTAGATTTGAAATCATTTTCGCTAAGATGGAGCATGGGTTGGGGAAGGGGATGGTATTAATAGAAATGAACTTGGGGAAATTGGTTTTGTTTTGTCGAAGAACAGGATGCTTATTTACTGTGTACATGATATATACTGGGATATCAAAGAATGGCTTTTGAGGAACTGCTTGTTTTTATAAGAATTATTTCCTTTTTTCCATATGAGAATCTTGCCCATCCACCTTGTGTGTGTGTGTGTGTGTGTGTGTGTGCGTGTGTATGTTAGTTTGTGTGTCTATTAGATTTTCAAGCAAAGCAAGAATATTTCAATGATGATTTGCATTGCTGCAAGTCTCAGAGTGTTCCATAAGGCACTGAAGGACAAAAAAATCAGTTTTTCCTATTGAAAGGTCATTGCACCATCAGCAATATTCGTGTCATGCCTGACACCAAGGAGAGAGAAAAATCTGGCTCAGGATCCTTGAAGCAGCCACTTTTTCGGTGAATCGTCCTGTCACATGCTCCCAGTGGGGAGGGACCTGCAAAGGCAAGTGGGAGATTCAGCTGTGCCCCGAGGCTGGGCATCCCCTGGCCAAACCCCAGGGTTCTACAGTTCTCAGACTGGCACCAGCACCAAACTGCTCCCCAGCTGGTGTAGGCCCTCATGGGCCCTCACGTAGCCAGCTGGCCCATTTTCTGAAGCTTGATGCCCATGGTCAGCTAGGCAGGGCCTGAGCTACCCTGCAGGGCTTCCTAAAGACCCTGAGGCCTTGGGTACTTGGCTGATGGCTTAGGTTGCTTGTAGGATAGAAACCATCTGTCACTGGCACTGAGATGCAAAGGTGAAGGACTGATCTGATTTGGTAATGTCATTTCCCTGTGGAGAGACCTTTAGTGTCTTTCTCACCTTTAAGAACATATACAAGGTTCCCCTCTTGGCATTTGAGGGTCACGCTGATCTGTTTCTAACCTGACTTGCTATCTTCATCTCATGCCACTCTCCTTTACATATGCTACATTCGAGCCGAACTAGGCCCATTACTATTCTTTCACTTCATCCTGTTCTATCTCACCCCTGTGCATTTGCACAAACCTAGACTGTACTCCAGTATTTCCCACCATGTTGAAATCCTTCTTTCCCTTCAAGACCTAACTTCCTTCCAGAAACCTTCCCCAAACCTTTCACTAAGAAATGATTCTCCATGCCTACTCTCCCCCCATCTTGAATCTCTCAGGCCTCTCGCTTTTATCTTTCTTATGCATTAAAATTGAGAGACCGGGTGACTGAGGTTGAAGAAAGAGCTGCTGTCTTGAAGCTTGAGGTTAAAAGACCTGGGTCCAATTCCCGTCTCTGACACATCCCAGCTGTGTGACCACATGGATCACACAGATTACTTACCCCCTCTATGCCTTAGGCAACTCTCTAAGACCAGACATTACAAACGAGTTGCCCATCAGTAGAGGGAGTTTTCACCTGGGAGCTCCCTATACTAATGAAATCATAGGTCTGGGCCCCAAACCCTACTAGTGTACTTAATTGTATTCTAACCTGCAATAAAGACAATTAGGTGTATGTCTAACCCATACCACTATACTATAAATCCCTTAGAAAACTCTACAGACTTGTGCTCTGCATAGACTAAGCATTTAATAAAGGTGGATCGAATGCATTTTCTGTTGAGGACATATGCATTTTGTGCCCAAGGTACGCTCATTTCAGAGCCTATGTAGCAAGGAAAAATATTTCTTGCAGAGGAATTAAGTGTTTTCCTGTGGCCGCTCCTTTTGCTTAAAAGGTTACAGATGGTTTCTCTCCTACCCACAGTCTAAGCTTTTAGAGTTTTAAAGTTGTAAAATAAGAAAGCAAATTGTCCAGCGACTTGATATGCCATTGCAGGGATGTTCGCTTTGACGCCATGTTGCCTGGTGGAGATGCAGGTCACATGTGGGTCCCTCCCTCCCCTTCTGTCCCGATACTGATTTTCACCCCTGTGGGATAGCACGATTATGGCCTGCTTGGATGACATGTCCCCTCCTCATGCCAGGAGTGACTACAGGACTTAGTGGAAAGGGCATTGCAGACATTGCCCCCTCCCATCCTCAAGCCCAAAAGTTCTGTTCCAGAGCTCTGAACCAGACAATTTCAGAAACGTGAACAAATTGGCTTTCCTTGGCTAAAGGCTCCAAGCACACTGCTTCCTGCTGGCCACTGGGGAGACCAGCTGCCAGGCCTCAGAAAAGCCCTCTGTGCCTGCCTCCCCATCTGCCAAACAGGGCTAGGGTTCATCCTCCCTCTCTCCCAGGATGCTGCAAGGATAAAGTGAGGTCTCCGAGGGGAAAGGACTTTGGGAAAACACAAACGCAATACAAACTACAGTAACACCTCAGGCACCCAGCAAAGTGGGGAAAGATGGGATGGGTCACTTAGTGTCATTTTTTCAGTTACCAAAAGTCAACCCGTATAGGCAATGAAGTGATGACCCCTCATAGCCTGTAGGGACTTGACTCAGAAATGTTTACAGGCTCATCTTATATTTGATCATTTTCAACATTCAGCACCTCCAAAGAAGCCTTGTAGGAGCACACAGCTCAGATTGCCTGAGAGAATAAACCTAGAGGGGAAAAGGAGATCCTGTCTCCAAAAGTCACACTTGTTTCCAAAGTCGACAACAGCAGAAAGAAGAGTGGCTCTGCAGTCCGGGGACCTGGGTTCAAATCCGACCTCTTATGCTCATTACCCTGTGGGACCTTGGGCAAGTCAGTTAACCTCCCTATACCTCAGTTTCCTCCTCTGTAAAATTAGAGGAGGTTGGACTAGATGGCCTCTGTGGTCTCTTCCAGCTTCAGAGCTATGATCTGTGATCTATACTCTATCGCATAATCATTGAGAGATAACCAGTATTTAAAAAATAGAGTCTGATTAGAAATGTAAGAAGCCAGAGGGAGTTGTGAAAGACAATGGGACCATTAGACAGTACTTGTAGTGGAAAGAATGTTGGATTTTTGAATCAGAGAGAACCTGGGTTCAAGTCCTGGCTCTGCCATTGACTAGCTGAGCAGTGTTGGGCATGTTTCTTCTCCTCCTCTCTGAGCCTCAGTTTTTCCCTCTGTAAAATAAGGGGGTTGAACTAGGTGGACTTTGAGGTCCCTTCCAGCTCTAGATCTGTGATCAGATGTGTGACCTTGGGCAAGTCACTTGGCCTCACTGGGCCTCGATTTCCCCATCTGTAAAATGAAGGGGTTGGACTACTAGATGGTCTCTGAAGTCCCTTCCAGCTGTAGGTCTAGGATCCTATGTGTGACTAATGCACTAGTCACATCACTTCCCTGGGCCTCAATTTCCCAATATGTAAAATGAGGCAGTTAGACTAGATGGCTTCCGAGATTCCTTCCAGCTCTAAATCTGAAATCCTTCAATTCCCGACTATATCCAGGCTGCAGGAGAAGGCAGAAACTTCCCAAAGTTCTTAGGAAGTGAGAGGCTTTTCATTGACCTAACCGGTGTCCTCCCAACAAACACTTTGCCAAGCTCACTGTTGGCATTCACTACTGGTTTTCCAGTCCAGCTCAGATTTGTGCACTGACACAGGCAGAGTCTATTTCAAGGACTTAGGAGATTTTTCCCTTGTTCCCACAGGCCTCTGACAGACAGCCTTAGAAGGCAGCCCTTTGGGCTGACGCTCTGCCCTGGCTTCAGGCCCGCCATGGTTGTCTGGGTGCTAACTGGGGTGTTACTGTATTGCTGTTCGTCCATCAAGACACAATCTTTTCTCATTTACTCAAGCCTCAAGAAGCAGGATTTTGCTTTGGGGGAAGGAGCTCATCCAAGGGCACAAGACTGAAGCCAAAGAAAAGGGCAAAAGGCAAGCTCCGCCTTGGAGCCAAGGCAAGCTCTTCTTCTGGGGCACCTACCTCAGGACTATGTGCTTCTATGCTTCTGCTCAGTAACTTGGAGGTCCAGTGTTTGCTGATTCCAGGGTTTGCTCAGGCCCCTTCCCTGGGGATATGGTTTTTTTTTTCTTGAAGGCCAGTAGACACTTCAATAAGGTATGGAGGTCATAGTACCTGAGCATCTATGGCTGGGGACCATGCTGGGACACTCTTGGGTGTAATGGCAGCTGCCCCAGCAGATCCAAAGGTCCTGGGACAGTAACTCCCCTCCGCCCTTCAGTGACAGAATATATCTGGGTTGGGAGGGAGGGAAAGAGGGACCTGAGCATGGAGTCTCACGAGCCAGAATGGCTTATCACCAAGTAGACCATAACGGGGATGTGGACAGAGAGGAGCTTGGCAATGTTTTCCCTTTCCCTTCAGAGCTTTCCTTTGAAGAACTGAGCTTACAGGGCTAGACTTGGCTCTCCATCTAGCTGACTCCCACGTTAGGCTCCTGAAGGTCACCAACAGGACCTGGGCAATTACAGAGGCATGATGATCCAGTAGAAAGAGCATTCCCACTAGGAATCAGGGAACCTGGGTTCCAGCCTTGGCTCCCCTACTTGGCAGCTGTGTGACCTTGGGCAAGTCACTTAGCATCGCTGGCTCTCAGTTTCCTCCTCTGTCAAATGGGCACCATAGTACCTTTCCTCAGATGAGGTAACAGATGTGAAAGCATTTTGGAGTGTTAAAAGCTTACTATCTCAATGCAAGGTATCGCTCATTTTGACCCCACTAATATCAAATCTGGGATAATTTCAGGGGGGCTGGGCTGAAGTTTGCCTTTGCACTGTTCTGTGAAGAGGAAGAGTTGCTAAGCAAATTAAAAATGTGCACAAAATTGCAAAGGGTATGTTTAACCTGCTCTGGGGAACAAAATGTTTTTAAGGACATTGACACATTAAGTGTTTGCATGCAAATGGATGATGCTAATTAAAAATAAGTTCATTATTTTTTTTTCCATTCGGTAAAGCAGGCCCAGCTGAACTACTTGAAAACATTGTTAGTAACATTTCTTGACTATGTTATGGCTAAAGATCGAAAAGTAGCTAATGTCTGCAGCAGCAAAGAACAAAGAGTAAACTGAGGAACCAAGATTCCGTTTAAACTCAAATAGTGAAGGAGGGATGGAATCGGACTGATGGAGAGGTCGACTGCCCCCGAGGTTGTGGGATAGAAGGAGAGTGAGTAGAAGCTCTGGCTATTGTTCCTTCACCAAAGGATTATCTAATGAATGGAACCACTCATTGTTCTTTTCTATTGCAGACAGCAGTTTGGTTATTAACTATGGCATGTGTACTGAAAGGTATTAAAAATCGATTCCTGAAAAGATGTCTATAATCAGACATTTCCCTAATTCAAACTGGCCTTGCAGCTGGTCTGAATCAGGTGAGGCTTTGCTGTAGATCTTTAGGTCCCAATGGCCTCCAACAGCAGAAGTCTGAATATAGATGGGGAGGGTGGGGGGAAGGGGGGGAGGAGGAGTTTGTTTCATGTCACTTACCTGAGCATGAATTCTTGGGGGAGGGAAAAAGAGGGAAAATATGACACAAATATTGGGAAAAAAAAAGGTCCCTGGATTCAAATGACTGTTTAAAGAATCATAGACTCCCTTTGGGATCACTTCACTTCATTTCTGCTACTCATTTTTATCATTGATTACTGGACTGAGTAATGAGAATGGCTTCTCTAGAGACTTTGCTCCGTGGCGGGAGAGGGGAAGGGGAAAGGGAAAAGGACGAGGGAATGCAATTCAATCACAAACATGTTACCCAGAAACTCAAGGAAAGCATCATTCATTAAGTGTGACAAGAAAGGCACAGTCGCCGAATAGTTTTCAAAGAATCCAACAAACACTCTTTAGACTAGACATGGCTCGGAAGAACATCACCGAGCTGAAAAAGGAAAGGGCACACAATGCACAGCAACGGAAGGGCAATTAGCTTAGTCGTAGCAGGCCTTGGCCGTACCCTAGATCTTAACACTCTCTGTTCCATACACGTTGTAGCCTTCTCTGTAAGTAGCGTAATTCTGGGTGGTGGCGGCAGGAGCAGGCTTAAAGTTTTGAGTGTTCTTCGTGAGTTTCATGCGTTTGGATTCCGCTCGGGATTTGTAGCAGAACTCTATCAGAGCCACCATCATGGCCAGCCCCAGGCCTCCAACAAGGATATAGAATACACCGGCCACGTTGCTCAGACTCAGAGCGCTGGTCTTGTCCTAAGAGAAATGGACAATGTGATCAGTTGGTGAGAAAAATCACAGGTAGTGGGACATCATCATGCTTTGCAACAGATCAGGGCTGTCCTATGCTGTCAGGATAACTAAACACAGGCATAGATGGTATGGCTCAACCCTGGCAACTGGCTCATGTCATGCAATGAGTAGATTATGCTTCTATGGACTGTTATGATCCCAGGGGTCCTACCACCTCAAAAAAGATGTTAAAAGCATAACCCCCTGACAACTAGCTTTAGGAACCAAAGAGTAAATGGAAGCATAATTCATTCCTTTGCCAGCCTCAATAAATACCTATTGTCAGAGTTCAGCCATGACATCTCTTTCTTTCTTTCTTTCTTTCTTTCTTTCTTTCTTTCTTTCTTTCTTTCTTTCTTTCTTTCTTTCTTTCTTTCTTTCTTTCTTTCTTTCTTTCTTTCTTTCTTTCTTTCTCTCTTTCTTTCTCTCTTTCTTTCTCTCTTTCTTTCTCTCTCTCTCTCTCTCTCTCTCTCTCTCTCTCTCTCTCTCTCTCTCTCTCTCTCTCTCTTTCTCCCCCTCTCTCCAAGTAACACTTTTCATTTGGGAACCTGAAGTATTCTTTGCCCTCTCTACCCTGCAGTCCTTTCCCCCTCTCCTCCTTGAAGCACTATGTCTATCAGTCCCCAAAGCAATGGGTGAGAGTAATAGAATTTCCTAAAACTCTGAGCTGAGGACATTCTTTGCCAGGGTCTTTATATCAGTGTTTGCTCCACTTCTTTCTCAGTGGTTGAGACTTCACTCTAGGACTAGCTTTGATTAGGGTGTCAAGCCTCTCTGCTGATGGACTCCATCTGCAATAGAAGTTAGTCTGTCAATGTCCTCCCAAGAGCTGCGGGGGCCTAGTAGGAGGCCCCTTTAGTCCCTGATTGCCTCCATTTACAAATCAGGGAACATTTCTAGGAGGCTGGTGATTTAAAAAAATGCCAGCTCCTTTTAAAACTTGGATTTCAGTGAATGTCAAAGATAATTTTTGAAAATACTAAACTGATCATAAGCTTTCTATATGCTAATTTTTAAAAATGAGGAAGACGGTCAGTTACTTTCAGGTCAGACTGCAAATTTGACTAAGCTAAGACTGCATGAGAAAGCAAAACCTGGATTGCTGAATAATGGAAAGGAAAAAAAATTGCTACCTGGACCCCACCTTCAAGGTAGGACTGACCAAGGGAGGGAGGAGGGATTTTCATTGAAAAAGTAGCATTTTGTAATCTGTTTAGAGGGAATTGTAACCATTTTGCTACTGGATTCATCAGAATGCTTATTACCCCACTAGATTAAATTCCCTGTTTTAACTCTAAGGCAAACGGGGAGCCATCAGGGATGCTGAGCAACAGGAGGAACGTAGGTGATCCTTGGGTCTTTAAGGCAATTAAAGTTAAATGCGAAAGATTATACATTCATATGACCATATCCACATGTTTCTATTTCTTAGATGCTAGTCCTATACTTATTTGCCCTGATGCAAAGGCCAATTGAAATTGGACTCTATGTGAAGGAGGATGGAAAATATCCTTGTAAGCAACCCTGTGACTCATTGCTCATCCAGGTAGGAAAAGCGACAGTTTAAGTTGAGGAAGTCATTCATAATATATGCCACTTACAGCAACTGATCAATTTTAGCTTGGCTCCTCCCCTGCCCAACCCCTCCCCCCAACCCAATGTCTTCATCCCAGTCCCACTATTGGATTTTCATATGTGTTCTTTGACGTGACCCCTATAAGCTATGGCAATAAGAGTTCTGAGTTTCACATAACTGAGCTCCCAGGCAATTACGCCATTTATGGCCATGAGACATAGAGCTACAGTAGCAAAATGGTTCGGTGCATAGGGGAAATGAATGTTGGCGTTTCATGAAATGAATTAACCAATCCCACAATATTAGTTTAAAGAAAGTAAAAAGGAAAAAAAAAACGGAAACTCAAAGGAAAAAAAAACTTTCTTGGGGGAGCAAAGGGATAGAGGGGTGGGGTGAGGGATAGGCGGGGAAGAGTGTTTCATGCTTATCAATGTGATGTTAATCCTGACGATGTATACCCTCAACGAGCATGCGGCTAGATCTCAAAAGCGCTCCAAATAGCTTTGGAAGTGAGAAATGGGACAGACTTGGTGGTCTTCGAGAACCACCCAGGTGCTGGACTTGATTCAACAGCAGCTGGAATGAAGCTGATTCATGAATTCTTCCAGAGACCAGTCTGGTTTCCCGATTTGAGGGTGGGGCCAGCACAATATTAGAATAACCAAAAGTACTTACAACTTACAAAGTCTCTGATACTGGAAGAGAAAAAAAAAGCTGTCGTGATTTTTTTTTTGGTTGTGATTTTGGAATTGTTTTTCCTTGAGCCTTTAAAATGCAAAATACACTGGAAACCCCTTAGAATATACTGTGGGCCAAATCATGGCCTTTCTCCAAAAGAAGCTGCATAATACCACCAGCTGGTATAATATGGTTGGTCCCCAAGGCTCATTCTTGTTCCATTGCTTCAAGAGTAGCATTATAAGGGGGTCCCATTGTATTGAGGTAGGGTTATGTGTGTTTGTGCTCGTGTGTGCATGCATGTGTGTGCATGTGAATGTGTGTGCATGCGCGTGTGCATGTGCATGTGTGTGCATGCGTGTGTGCATGTATGTGTGTGTGTGTGCGGGTGTTGTTTTGGGAAAGCCATTTCAGGGGGAATCAAATAAACAGTGGGTCAAACTGCGATTGCTAATCAGTACAAAAAGACCGCCAGCGACTGACCTTACTCCCGGAGTCCTTGGCTCCGCACTCCCCCTTATCGTACCACCATTTGTTTTTCAGCTTGTCTAAGATGCCTTGTTCACTGAGTTTCAATACTGCAAGGTTTACAGGCGTTCTTCACGTGGGAAATAACATAAATAACATTATATTATGTTATTTTATGTTATTCAAGCTTCAAACTACTTTAAAACTATAGAAAGCGATAAAGCAGGGAGCCCTGGCCACAGTCATTTTAGACACTGCAGGCAACCTGAGCATTTTTACCTTATCAAACTTTACACTAGAGCATCTCTATATTTACCAGGGCCTGCCCATATCGCTTTGAGTAATCGGCACACACTGTTAAATAACGAGGGTAGAAAAACAAGGCAGTCACTTATTGGGGCGGGCTCTCTCTCCCCGTGGGTGCAATTGTCTGACTGCCACTTACTGCGAGTTGGGTTTGATCTAACTGGGCATCTTGTTCGACTTCCAGACAGAAAGCATTTGGGGGCAAGGGAAGTAGCTGAGGAGAAGAATGAGAAGGGAGTCCACATTACCGACAGAAAAGCAGAATGCAATAGATCAGACATTGTTGTTGTCATCGTCATTGTGTCGTCCTCATCCCCCTCTTTAGCCACGTGAAGATAGTGGCTGAGAAAGTTCATTGAAACATTCATTGGAGAGGCCCAAAAAGGCCGTTAAGTCTTTGTTAATACCGCAAGTATCTCTTGACCCAAGGCACACCTCAGAGTATGCGCCTCTGTTGGTATCCTCCTTTTAGGGCTTACTGTGGGCTGGAGGTGCCCTGGGCTTTCAAGGGCACTGCCAGAGTAGTTCCTACTAAGCTGTACAGGTTTCTGTTCCAGGCTGAGCCCTGGACTGTGTATCTGGCAGCTGAAGATCACCTCCCTGGTTAAGTATGCAGAGGCTCACCACCAGAAATGGGGTGGGGGGGATAGGGCATCAAAATCAATTTTTTTTTCCTTATAGAAACTCATGAAACTTGTCTGCTAAGGCCTGAAGGGGTTGGCCTTCCTGTGGGTGGTGGGAGGATTCAAGATCCAGGTTTTTGAAGCATCAAGGTAAATGTTGTACATGTGGCAACATTCTAGGTATCCACTTGTCCCTCCAGGTTACAAACAGGGGGAACATGTTAGTCAGGTGAAAGGAGAGAACAGGGGGGCTAGAGATGGAGGGGCTAGACTCTGGGTAGCCTTCTAATTGCTATGGCTATATGACTGTAGCTGAGGTACCTCCAAAGACACAGCTCATCCTTGGCCATTGAAATGGCCACTTTGGATTCAAAGGCAAACCACTTGTGAGGTAAGCAACTGATAGCATAGTACCAAGTGGTGCCAGGGACACTGTTGATTGCAGAACTGTGTGGAGGAGCTAGGGGGCCTCTGCATGTGTCTCTAGTAGTGGGGGCCTCTCTCTACAAAGACACTGGGCAAAATCCACCAAGGTAAATTTTCCAGGCCCCATGTCTCCTCTAAATGGGCAAGAAGGTCATTTGCTGCCCCCAGCCCATCAGATGCTTGAGTGGGCCTGTCCTTGCCCTGGGGTGACTGGCATTATCTCTGGGGTTATTTTCTCATCTGACAATGACTATGATGATTCTTGCCCCCTGTCTTCTCTCTAGGGAAGTTGAACGTTCAATGAGGTCAACTCATTGAGAATAGAGTTGCTTTGGGCAAAAGGGCACAGTGTTAGCTTATTATAAAGCAAAGTCAAAAAAAGGAAACCAGCAGGAATTAAACAACTATTACATAGTCTGAATCATGAAAAAATATCATCAGCTGATGGTATCCTGACCAGCCCTGGTACCATGACTAACTGGCCCACTTACTCTCTATGGGAGATGACAAGGGTCACCATGGACATGTCCCATAATGCTCCTTCCATCTCACAAATAAGTCTGACCAATCATCCTTTTCTGACCAATGCCAATCCTGCCATAGGTACAGAGAGCAGGCCTCTGGAGCTACCCTACTCACTGAGCCTCCTTGCCTCTTTCCCACCATCACCATCATAAGAGGGAGCAACTTTGCCTCCTCTAGTATCACTTTTGGATGTGTAATGTGGCTTCTTAACTGAGGACCCTTAAGATATTGGTAGGTTGACGACACAGGCTATTGTTGGATACTGGAGCCTGCATTTCATTATACAATTGGGAAAGTCTTTGGGGAGACTTCCCTTAAGTGCCTGGTGGCCAGGGTCTTTTGAATTGAGAAGCAAGACGTAATTGATGAGGGTGCTATATCGTATGTAAAGCATCATGGGATGCCCTGAAGGAAGCTTGAAGTTCCATTATGCTATTATCTGGGGCTGAAAATGAAAGGACTCAGGAGAACCCTTAAAGCCGGGCCAGGTAACCTCTGTTACCGATGCCTCTTGGGGCCCCCTGAATCATTGTTGTCTGGCCCATCTTCACTCCTCCCAGACATGGGCATTTCTGTCTGCTCCTCTTTATACAATGATCTCTTGCACATCATAACATTCCCATTGCGGTTTCGATATATAGCGGGTTGGCATTAGAAATTAGATGGGAATTTTTTGGGAATTTTGTGGAAGGCGCAGACAACACATGAAAGCTAACAGATGACACAGAAAAAAGTCTAGAAACTCAGAAGTGCATAAAATACATGTATTGTATAATATCAACCTACTTGATCATTTCATACCATAATAATTCAGACTTCTTCTTTGGTACAAAGCGAGGGCCAAAAACTTCTACGCAGATTTTCCAAATCGAGGGGGTGCAGTGCCCCTAACCCCTGAGATGTGGAAGGGATAATTGTATTGTTCTCTTTTTCCTCCTTTTCTCTTCCTTTCTTTTCCCTTCTCCTTCCCCCATTTATTTGGCCTGTCTATGCTTTGGACTGGGTCTATACAACCTAGGGTTGGTGGGCTTATCAGCAGGTATGTCTCTCACCCCTTCTGGGCTTCATTTCAGTACTTCTCTCCAAACTCTTGACATTTCCTCTCCCTCTGCTCCAAGGTATCACGGACCTTCATGGCCCTACTTTGGTTGGCTCAGGTTTCCTAATCGTGATTATCACTCTACCACATTCTCTTTGCTTCAAAATTATCCCTCACTGCTCCTCTTTGCCAACCAAAACTCCTATTGTCTTGATTTGGGTGGTGTCAGCCAGGTGCTAGCAAGGAAGCGCTCTGTCTGCTTAACACTATTTCCACAAAGTGGTGAATTACTACTTGACAGGGAGTAGTAGCACTCAAAAGAATTACCTGTTAATTCAAAGGCTCACAGGATCCTAGATCTAGAGGTGGAAAGGACCTTAGGGGTCATCAAGTTCAACTGCCTCATTTTACAGATGAGGAAACTGAGACTTAGGGAGGTAGAGTGACTTGTCCAGGGTCACACAGTTAAGTGTCTGAGGCTAGATTTTAACTCAGATCTTTCTAACTCCTGCTTTGCTGGAATGTGTGGAAATTCTTCTGAGCAGATGAGGCCTTCCTGGTGGCCCCTGGCTCACCTGGTTCCTCTCTTCTCTAACTGGAAGGTTGCCCACCTGTTGCCTTGGGTCCTTTCAGTGACTCCGTGTGGGAGCCACAATGGCCTCTCAGAAGGTGCCGAGTCCTGCCTGAAAGCACTGAGACCCACAACTGACATACAGTGGGTCGTTACATTGCCATTGCTGACAAGCACCAAAGACAACCGGAATTATAGCCTTTGAATGGGAAAAAAATCTCCCCCCTCCATCAAGTCCAATCCATTTCAGAAAACATCACAAAGGCAGGCAAAGGAAGGGGGAAGTGATCTTTAAATGTAGATGGACTCTGGGCAGAAGAGAGAGCAAGGACTTATTCATTGTTAAGGACAAGAGCCAGTGGGAAAAACCAAAACATATCCTAAGGGCATATTGAGTTTTCTCTGATTGTGGGACAGCTATTGGCTGGCATGAGGTAGCTGGTAACCATGTTAGCTTGGTTTTCTTTTCCATTTGGGGAATAAGAGTGGAGCGGAGTCTTTGCTCTGGCAGCTTGACTGGCAAGACTAGCCACAACCCAAAGATGGATGAAGCCTTAAGTGAAAGAGTTAGGGTGACTTATGGCCTCCTCTGATGCTTTATCATGGCACACAGGTGACTCTGGGAGTTCTGCCAGTACAATATGAGCTCTGGCAGCTAAAAAAGCACAGGCCTGGTGACAGACCATATGTCTGTGGTCTGAAGTCCAGCCATGAAAATTTGGAGAGGCTCATCACCAGTTTAGCCACAGGCTGCTGATTTCATTTTCCCTTTTGCCACAACAACTCTCAAAGATCATCTTCTAAGTCACAGTGGAGTTGTGATTTGTATCAGTGGACGGAATACTGACACTAGGGAAATAAGAAATGCTTGACATTTTGAAGAAGAGAGATTTAAGATTAAAGTGACCAGAATCTTGCCACACTTAGATACTTGTTGCTGTGATAGCCAAACCATGCTTTTGGTGGCAATGCACAGGCAATGCCAGTGGCATTTTTTATTGTCTAGAAGCTTCAAAGTGAGTTCAAATTAGGCCTGAAGGACACATGGGTTAAACTGAGTAGTGATTAAACTCAGCAAAAGTTAGCCAGTAAGAAATCTATTTGTTTCTAGATGGAGATTTTATTATTTTTTTGTTTCTTCATTGTTATAGTGATCAGAAACAATACTGATACTTTAATAAACTGTTTTCTTCTTCTTCTTCTTCTTCTTCTTCTTCTTCTTCTTCTTCTTCTTCTTCCTCTTCTTCTTCTTCTTCCTCTCCTTCTCCTTCTCCTCTTCCTCCTCCCAGAAAATAAAGGGCACCTAGTGGGTTACATAGCTTAATTTCTTCCATATTTCAATCATCCACACTTAGGGCTAAAGGAACTGCAAAAACTGTGCCCTGTAATTCAGGGCACTACTGCTACTTGGTGACAATGATGCAAATTGCAGGCATTGTCCCTAGGAGCAACCAAGCAGGCTCTAGGGCATATCTTATGGATTCAACATGATTTTGGTAATGTAAATTTTACATGGGCAGGGGGAGGGGGGGGTAGAAATCGAGAAACAAGCAATAATGATATCAGAGAAACCGAGATTCCTGAAAGGTAGCCAGGATATTTTCCCCTTGCAAAATTGTACTTTCTTTTGAAAAAACAAATGAAAGATATTTAGAACAAAAAAAAAATCCCCTAAACTTATTTTCGAGAAAGTCGAAAGCAATACACGGCAACAAGATACCTGTGACATAAAGAAGTTTTAAAAGTTTTATCTCGAAGATAACCTGAGTAGTGAATAGCTTGGAGTCATGTCAAATTCTTTGCTATAACAAAAAATGCCAAGAGAGTAATTTAAGAATGTTGGGCTGTCTTGCAAGAAAAAGCAAGAAGAGAAATGTGGGCCATGGTAATTTATCAGCAAAAAGACTCTGCCAAAGAATCTAGTGATTCTGGAAGATGCCTGGAAATGCAGTGTCTCCAGAGGACCTTGAACTATGGAAAATGGAGCTGAAGCTGACAAAGTTGGTATGCAGAGTGACAGATTTAAGGACATAAAGGGGGCAAGTGGGAAAAGAGAATATGAGGAAACAATGACACAGCCAGTATCTGCCAAGACCACTTGGAAAGATTTCAACATTATTTACAAGAAGACAACATCTCCAGCTCCTGTTGGGTACCTTCCATAAAGTAGCTCAGACATATGACATCAAGGTAGGTGATTATCCTTACTGTCATCGGGACCACACTGGTCAAGGGGTATCCAGTGTGTGTGTGTGTGTGTGTGTGTGTGTGTGTGTGTGTGTGCATGTGTGTGTTTTTGGGTCATGTTTCTAACAGTATATTTAAAGATGCCATATTTGAAAGGTTTAGCTTGAAGTCTGAATATTTTTAAAAGTATGTTATTGCCTTAGAGCTTTAACACAAATAATCTATGGCCCAACCAAATTGCAATAACATTGGAAGGGATGCTGCACTTAGAGTCTGAACAGCTGGGTCCAAGTTCAAGCTCTGCCACTTACTTGTTATGTGACCTTGGCAGGTCACCTTCATGTCTCTGAGGCTCTGTTTTCTCATCTACAAAACAGAAGCAATAATCTGCATTCTGCATGCCTCACTGGCTTATGGGGGTCAAATGAGGTAATGGATATGAAAACATTTTGCAAATGGTAAAATATTACATGAGCGTAAGCTAAGTTTAAAGGGAAACTGTGGAGGGAGGGAGGTGGGAAGCAATGGAGCTTACATTCTACTGGGGGACACAAAATATACATCAAATATAAGGCATTTGTGAAGGACTTGGGTCCTAATAACTGGAGGTGGTGTGGAGAAGGCTTTCCAGAGAAGGCAGCTCTACATTGAGCCTTGAAGTAAGAAAAATGAATGGATGAAGCATTTATTAAGTATTTACTATGTGCAAAAGCCCCAGTGGGGCTTTTAAGTTAAGCACCAAAGGTGCAAATAGAGGAAGATGGTTGCTACAGCTAAGGAACTCAGATTCTAATGGGAAGGAGACAATATATACTCAATAATGACATTGAATCATAATGAATAATAGTACACAGGATGTCCCAGAAGTCGTAGTGCACTCTGAAGCTCTCAATAGATGTCTATAAAATATTGATGGCCTTCAGTGGAAAGAGGGAAGTTTGGAAGAAGGAGGTTATTCTTTGACACAGCCTGCTTTTATCTTACTTCTATTCTCTATCATCTCCCTGAATGGAATGGAAAAGAACATCCATCGATCTGAGAAGTTACAAAGACAACTTGGACAAGATGTTGAGCTTGAGATGCCTGTAAGCTAATGACTCGTGTTTCCCTTAATGCCGAACTATAAATTTAATTCAGTTAAATTCAACAAAAAGCAAGATGCAAACACATCTGTATGGAGGAGGATGGTGGAAGAATATTAGCGATATTACCTCATAAAACAACAAGCAGAAGCAAAAGTAAGGCTAAGGTAAGTTTGGCATGAGACTCAACTAAGCCACATCATCCCCCAGTATTCATAGATGATGCTGGTAGGAGGACAACAAGCAGCAAGATTTGTTAATGTTACTGTAACTATTTTTATGATCAGTGAAAATGGAAGTACCACTTTTGATTCCTATCATCTGAGTCCTAGAGGGAGAAATGACAATTAATAATGGCACTTGGGAAGAGTGACTGGACCTGATCAATGCACACTGAGGAAATCTGGGCTGGAGGCAAAACAACCTTCAAAACATCAAGGGATCATTTCACAAATTATCTTGAGAGGGGCAGCTAGGTGGTGTAGTGCATAGAGCACCTGCCCTGGAGTCAGGAGGACCTGAGTTCAAATCCAGTCTCAGACCAGACACTTGACACTTACTAGATGTATGACCCTGGGCAAGTCACTTAACCCCAATTGCCTCACCAAAAAACAAAAGAAATTATCTGGGGGCAGAGAAGATATCAAAAGGATGCAGAAAAAAATGATGGACGATGAAAATGTCAAAAAAAAGGAGGTAGATAGGATGTCAATAACTACCAGCCCATACTTTCTCATCTTTAGAAAATCTATGAGAATGATTTACACAATAATTACATTTTCAGGGTGTCCTTGACGGAAAGATGAGAAGGGAACAAGCACGCTTTTCCAAATGATTCTCTACAGCAGATTAGATCTTTACTCATTCACCTGACTGAAAGGTATGGAAAAAACAAGAACCTATTATATTTGTTTTTTATTGATGATCACAAAGAGACTTGGTGGATCAAAATACAGCTTATAAAGTCCTCCTTCGTGTATGTGTTAAGATGATACAAAGACTCTCTCATGTATACGTTAAAACCATAGAAAACGAGTAGGTTCAACAACTCTCTCATTATTACTATGAAGTGAGGCATAAAACAGGGAGAGATGTACACTCACCAAAGGTGTCTACCACTGTTATGGTGGCCCAAATGGAAGAAGGATTTTCCCATCTTCTAGAGGCTCTTGTTCAGAGGTTATATTGTGTTAGTTGCATCAAACACCTAAATATTATAGGGCCCCCTCACTAAGATCCATGATTACTGTGAAGAGATCAGCTTAACAATCTATACAGAAGAAACTAAATGGATGAAAAACATCTATTATACATACTAAGGCATGAATTTGGATAGCTAGTTCACTGAATGAGGCCATCAGTATCTATAAGACGGATGAGTTGGTTTCAGGCTTAAATGGAGGAACAGGGTAGGCTGGACTGTTTTTAATCATGTCTCTGCTCCCTGGTGCACAAGCCAATCTTTTTTTTTAAAGTCAAATGTTCCTCCCAGTGATGCTCTCTGTGGTTATGAATCTTAGACCACCATATTAATCTCCAAAGAATGAAAGTTGTGAGTGATCCGAGGGGCAATGGAGAGATGCATGATGGGCACAAGTGGCTTATAGCACATTTCCAGCAATGAGCTCTGCAGAAGAAATGCCATAAGGGTTATTATTCTGGAATTATCCGACAGTAAAATGAGAGTGGATGGTCTTTTATTGAGAACAAGCGATAACCAGTACTCATGAAATGGAAAAAGGCCTAGAGGAATTTCTCCAGAATGTTGGGTGGACCCTCTGTGGGAGGATCTATTTGAGAACATGGACCAGCATGAGAAGGAAAGGATGAGACAGTGGAGGTAGGATATTTTTTAGTGAGATCACAGATCCATTGAATAATTCAATTCAATTCAACAAATATTTATTATTTTCTATGTTAAGATGAGAAATTAGGATAGCAAGGTAGTGCAGTGGATAGAGTTCTGGCCCTGGAGTCAAGAGGATCTGAGTTCAAATGTGGCCTCAGACACTTACAAGCTGGGTGATCCTAGGCAAGTCACTGAACCTCGTTCACCTCAGTTTCCTCATCTGAAAAATGAGTGGAGAAAAAAATGGCAAACCACTCCAGTATCTCTGCCAAGAAAACCCCAAATGGGGTTACAAGGAGTCAGAGACTACTGGAACAACTGAACAATAACAACAACAAGATGAGAAAACATTTGTGAATGTTGAAAATTAGCCCCAGCTTTTCTGGTGGTTTGTGCTGGCCCTGTTCTCATTTGGCTCTGCTGGGCTCAGTTAGGTTCCTAAAATTTTAGGAATCACATACCAGTCTGTAACAAGTAAGTGGAGCCCATGACATTTGTAAATGAGCTTTGGTGGGCTCTTAGCCTAAGAAGAATCCCTTCTTTACTTCTATCATTTCCCCTCAACTGATTTTTCAGTTATATGAAGTCGATCCCGTCACAGCTGGTATGATCTAGGCCTGAGAAAATGCCTTTGCAGAACATCCGGACCTCATTCAATCATAGGTTCCTCGTTCTACAGCTGGAAGGGATCTCAGAGGCCATCTAGTCTACCCGTCCCCCCTCATTTTACAGAGGAAGAAACTGAGGCCAGGGAGGTGAAGTCACTTGGGCAAGGTCACACAGTTAATAAGGGGCAGATTTGCGCCTTGTTCCTCTGCCTCCAAATCCATTGCTTTTAAACAATTTTTTGGTTGGTGTTTTCTGTTTCTTACATCATCATGGTATCCTAGGTATCCTGCCCCCTCCCCAAGAGCCATCCCATACGGCAAATAGTATTTTTCCATTGCTTTTTAAATGTACTGTGTTGCCTCTATCGACCCTCCTCATTTGATAAAGGAGGAAATAGCAGAAAGATTTCTGAACATTGAAATGTCAGTCATTTTTAGAAAGGGAAGCCAGTTGATCATGCAAGTTGGCACTGGAGCGATCCTTTCCTGGATCCCAGCTTCCCTGGCCCCTCCCCACCCCCAGTCCCACTGCTTTGTATCCCCAGCACTTAGCACAGTGCCTAGAACATAATTAGTGCTTAATAAATGCTTGTGGGCTGAATGGTTTTGTATTCTTGGGGCCACCAGGAGAGCTCAAACCTGCCTTGGTTTCCAGCAGCCTGCTAGATAGCTTCCCTGCAAGGCTGTGCTATCGATCATCTCAAACTCTGTATGCTTAGAAGCAAACTCCTCCTCTTTCTCTTAAAATCAGCTTCCCCCCACCCCGACTTCCCTGTTTCTGTCAGGGCCATTAGTCACCTGGTCAGCATCACCTTTGAGTTCTTCCTCTTTTTGGCCCTCTGTACCCAACCAGTCATCAAGTCCTATTGAGTCGGTCTTCAATATGTCTCCTGTTTCCTCCTTTCCATTCCCTCTGACAGCACCTTAGTTGAGTTCCCTTATGGAAGGCTAGGTGGTACAGCAGATAGTGCTGGACCTGGAGTCAGGAAGACCTGAATTTGAATCCTGCCTCAGACTCTTGCTAGCTGTGTGACTTCTTTCAGCCTCACTTTCCTCACCTGTAAAATGGGGACAATAAGAGCACCTATCTCAGAGAGTTGTTATGAAGATCAAATGAGATAACATACAGGGGATCCCAAAAGTTTTCTTTCAGGTCTAAGTGTAAAGGCTTTGGGGACAACATAAAGTATATTGCAGGTCTTAAAGTGCTACAGAAACATTGTTCTCGTTCAGCTGTCTCAATTGTGTCTGGCTCTTTGTGACCTCATTTGGGGTGTTCTTGGCAAAGATACTGGAAGGTTTGCCATTTCCTTCTCCAGCTCATTTTGCAGATGAGGAAACAGGGGCAAAGAAGGTTAAGTGACTTGCCCAGGATCACACAGCTAGTAAGTGTCTGAGGCCAGATTTGAACTCAGGAACACGAGTCTTCCTGACTCCAGGCCTGGCACTCTATCTACTGCAGCACCACCTAGCTCCCCTATAGAAATGTGAGCTGATATTATTTCTATCTAGATGTCGCAGTGGATAGAGTGCCGGACCTGGAGTCAGGAGGACCTGAATTCAAATTTGCCCTCAGACATTCACTAGCTGTGTGCCTCTGGGCATGTCACTTAACTTCTGTTTGCCTAAGCCACTGGAGAAGGAAATGGCAAACCACTCCAATATCTTTATCAAGAAAACCCCATATGGGGGTCACAAAGAGTCAGATACAACAGAAGTGAACAACAACAAATTATTTCTTATCACCTCACCCTAGACTATGTCATTAGCCTCCTATCTGATCTCTCAGTCTTTTCTCTCTCAAATCCATGCTTGATGCCACTGTCAGATTATTTTTCCTAAAATAATGCTTCTATCACATCATTCATCTGCTAAATAACCTCAATGGACCTATAGCCTAGAAGATGAAGTCCAAACCACCCACTCTGGCATTCAAGGCCTTTCAGAAAATTGCTCCACACTACCTTTCCATCCTTTTCTCTCTCATTCTTCCTCTATGTCTCCAAACTGATCCTATTCACTGACACTGCCCCTCCCCCCACCATCCCCCCACCATCCTCTACCTAATGTCGTTGATTGGTTCTGCCAAAACAGGCCATGAGATAATTGAATCCAAGAATCTCTGAGCTATAAGGGACCTCAGCAGCCATCTAGTCTAACTGATAGATGAAAAAGAATTCCATCTCTACAAATATTTTGACAATCAATAAGCAATCCATCAAATGGTCATCTAACCTTTGCTTGAAGATGTCTAATGAGGGAGGACCCAATGCTTTCTGAGGCCCAGCACAAATTGTTAGGAAGGTTGGCAAGGCCACATTTGCCTCTTTGAGACTTCTATCTTGTTTTACTAAACTCCTAGAAATAGTGGGAGGCAGAGATAGGGACCAGAAGTGTGATTTCAATGGGATGGGGAGCCCCCACCTGAGGAAATTCCCCTCTACCAATGCTGACCATCACTTCTACAGTGGATCGTCTTACACAGTTGCCTGGGGCCAGGAAGTTAAATTTCTTGTCCAATGTTACATAGTGTTAGAGGCAGGATTGGAAGCCAGGTTTTCCTGGCTCTGAAGCTGGTGCTTTATCTTCTAGAGAGGATGATTTATACTTTATTGCCTCCATTTCCTCACCTCCAATTCATGTCCTTTGAAATCTGGCTTCTGACCCCACCACTGGACCACACCTGTTCTCTCCAAGGGTACTAATGACCACCAGTTACATCCAATGGCTTTTTCTTAGCCCTTACCTCCCCTGACCTCTCTGCAGCTTTTGACACTGATGTCCACTCCCTGGAGAATCTTTCCTGCCTTAGCTTCTATGACATGATTCTACCTTGGCTCCCCTCCTCCACTGGAATACTGGTTTCTTCTCCTCTCCGTGTCCCCTAAGTATGGATGCCCCCAAGGCTCTGGCCTAGACCTTTTTCTCTTCTCCCTCTAGATGATTTCTCTTGGTGCTCTCAACCCT
Organism: Phascolarctos cinereus; assembly: GCF_003287225.1. Taxonomy (NCBI): domain Eukaryota; kingdom Metazoa; phylum Chordata; class Mammalia; order Diprotodontia; family Phascolarctidae; genus Phascolarctos; species Phascolarctos cinereus. The sequence continues at coordinate 51,049,427 of NW_027556291.1, forward strand.
TCCCATGGCTTCAATGAGCATCTCTATGCAGATGATTCCCAGATTTAGAAATCAAGCCTGTTCTTGCCTGTGCTCCAGCCTTCCACATTTTCTCTCCAAATCTATCCCTCCTTGAAGCTCATCCATGTCTACTAATGGTCCCCTAAATCCTTCCAAGGTTCACAACTCTTTTCTCTCCCCCAATTTCCATATGTAATTAGTAGCCAAGTCTAGTTGACCTAATTTCATAACATCTGGCACATCTATCTCCAACTCTGTCCTAGCACTTACTACCCTAGTTTAGTCTTTTATCATCTTTTGGCTGGACTGTTGCCACAGTCTCCTAATTGATCTCCCTCTCTGTCCCCTTCTCTAATCTATCCTTCATAATACACATCAAATTTGGTGACGTGCTCCCTCCTTTATAAAAGAAATCTTTGATGGCTCCTCATTGCATCTAGGACAAAATACAAAATCTTTAGACAGGCATTGAAGGTCCTCTGCAGTCCAACTCCCATCTACCTCTTCCATTTGATTTCATATTACTCCTCCCCTGCCCCATTCACTCTTCATTTATGTCAAACTGGTCTGCTGCTGTTCCCTGTATATACTTGTCTAGCCTCTGCTTCCTATACTTTTTCATGAGTGGTCCCTCATACCCCGAAGGTACTCCTTCCTCCTTCCTTCCTTCTGTCTCACAGGCTCCTCAACTTTCCTTGTGGCACGGCTCAGATGCCCTGTCCTACATGAAGCCTTTCCTGATCTTCTCAGTTATCAGCACTCGGTTCCTCTTGAATTACTTCAAGTGCTATTGAAAGGTGAGCTGTTAATAGCTCCTGGGGATTTCTGAAAGCAGGACCCTAGCCTTACAGGGTCCTAATGGTCAGCAATTACTTTTTCTGTAGACCAATTCTGTACCAGCCCTGAACTGTTCTCCTCACCCATGAGCAAATTTTCAATTGCAATCAAACCCAACTTAACAAAGAAATGCCAATACATGCAACTGACATGCTTGACATGTGACATGTGACATGCTGTGACAACGCCAAGGTCTGCAGTGCACAAGTAGCTTGGGAAAGTGTGTTCATTTTGACTGATTTTAGAAATGCAGTTCAAGCATATTAAACTCCGCACTATAATATCATCATAACAGTTGACTAATTTATTACATGGCAGGTACAATGGTTACAGCAATGGTCCTAGAATCCGGAGGACCTGAATTCAAATCCTTTCTCAGACACTTACTAGCTGTGTGAGCCTGGGCAAGTCATTTAACATCTACCTGCCTTGTCTGTAAAATGGGGATAATAATAACACCTACTTCCCAGGATTCTTATTAGGATCAAATGAGAGTATACATACATACATACATACATACATGTATGTGTATACACACACACAGATATATATATATATATATATATAATATGTGTGTGTAAAATGCTTTGCAAATTTTAAAGCATAATAGAAATATTAGTTATTATTTTACAAATGTGGGGATAGAAAGGGAGAATCGGTGGGAGACACTGTCTTCAGCTCCTGATTATGCTGGTAACTGAAGTCCATAGCTAGATATCCAAGTCTCTTTAAGCTGACATGCTCCAGCAGGCCTGTGGATCTAGTGACATTGATGGTGAAAGGGTCTCCAGATTCAGTGATGAGCTGGGGACCTTATATATTTTTCCCTACAGGTTCAAATTACATTGAGATCAAGAGAGTAAGGGTTCTGGCCCAGTCTCCTCTTGAGCAGGAGTCTTGAGACATTTCATTCCAAGAGGTAAAGACCCCGTGCCCAATGCATTCCTACTCACTTGCTATGAAGACCCTTCCTTCATATTGCCTCTGGGATGGCAAAATTGTCATTATGGGAGTGACATGGCAAGGTTCATAGATCTGGATCTGGAAAGGTCTTCAGAGGCCATATAATCCCTTCATTTTAGAGATGAGGAACACCTGGGGCCCAGAGGGGTTCCCCAGGTTTATACAGCTAGTAAGCATCTGAGGTGAGATTTGAACCCATCCCCTCAATACTCCCCTCAATACTCCCCAGCAAATCACATGTGCTTCTGGTGAGGGGGAAGAGCAACTGACCTAAGGGCCTCTAAGATCTGCAGTGGCCTCTGGTCCCTATCTTGTGAATTGAGCCTGCTACCTTTGCTTCTGGCATTATTAGTAACTGCTATCCCAATCTCAGTTGGGCCTTCCAAACACGGAGGGCATTTTAGCTATGCTGGTGAGGATGGGGTGTTTAGTTCTTGGAGTGTGGCCCTGGAGTCGGAATGACCTGGGTGCTTAGGAAGTTTCACATTTGGGCTAAATGCCACAAACTGTAGCCAGGGCAAATTAAATGTGGGATGGAGGGTTGAGAATACTGGCCTTCAGGAGGAAGACAGAGATCCTGAAGCTGGAGTGCAAGGGCACTCTTGGGGAGAAGCTCACCGAAGTCTACCATCTTGTAGCTTCCTATTTGAACTGTTTATTCTTGTTAACTAGCTGCTATGCTATCAGTATCTTTTTTTTTAAAAAAGAATTTATTTTGATTTATCAACAATCACTTCCATATGCTTTTGAGTTTAAAATTTTTCTCCCCCTCCCTCCCCACCCCCTTCCTCAAGACGGCACACAATCTGATATAGGCTATATCATATACATTCCTATTAAAGATATTTTCACATTAGTGATGTTGTTAGTAAGAATTAGAACCAATAGGAGGAACCACCAGAAAGAGGTATCAGTATCTTTTAAATTCAGTAATCTGGGACAAAGCCCCAGTCACCTACCTCAGTTATGACTTCCTCCCTCTCTCCATATATACCTATATCTATGACATCCTTCCTTCCTTCCTTCCTTCCTTCCTTCCTTCCTTCCTTCCTTCCTTCCTTCCTTCCTTCCTTCCTTCCATTCTCTCTTTCCTTTTCTCCCTTTCTTTTTCTCTCTTTCCCTTTCTCTCTCTCTTCCTTCCTTCCTTCCTTCCTTCCTTCCTTCCTTCCTTCCTTCCTTCCTTCCTTCCTTCCTTCCTTTCCCTCTGTCCACATAGGGTATAATACCCTTACCTGCGGGTGCTCTGCCCAAAGGGATGTAAATTTTGATCCCTGAAACCTGGCAAGATATCTTGGGGTTTATGGGCTAGATTTTTTTTAAGGACCTTGCCTTGAACCCAGATGACTCTGGCTCTCATTGACTGACCTAAATCCCAAGGTTAAATGACTTGCCCAAAGTCACACAGGTAGTAAGTAACAAAGGGAGGATATGGATCCAGGTGCCTTGATCCTAAATCTCCACCATATCATATTGCCTCGCTACTGTATCTCCATGGTACAGACAAAGGCCAAACACTGGGCAGATAGAAAGAAACAGGCCTTCACAAAAAATTCAGAATTCTAGTCATCCTGGGGTTATCTACACCTTCCCCTCATCTTCAGCCGGGACTCTGTTCCAATGTACTCAAATGGACACCAGCACAATCTCAGGGATGGAAAGAAGACATTTTTCTAGTGCAGGTTGGCGGGATAGGGACTGGACCTGGGATTGCATTGGCATAGGGAACTCTCGAAGGAGGAAATTCTCTCTACCAATTTGGGTTGGCACTTTCTCTGCCATTTCTGGTCTCAGAGTTGTGTAAAGCCCTGGGAGTTCACACAGTTAGCATGGGCCATAGTCTGGGCCTATGTAAAAGGTCTGAGGTAAGCAAAGAGTTCTGTGAATCTTGAAGCCATATAGAAATAGGACATATTTTTATCATTATTTTCCAAGGGTGGAAATAATACAAATAATATGATTAATTAAATTTAAAAATTAAAATAAATGAAAAAAAAATAACTGGGCTTAAACTGGTTTTAGGAAATATAGCTGTGAAAGACATTCAAGTCAAGAAAGCATTTATTAAATACCTCTGTGTACTAAGCTTGGTACTGTGGGGATACAAAAAGAATAAACTAAATGGTTTCCTGTCCTCAGTGAGCTTATTTATTTATTTATTATTATTTTTTTAATTTTTAGGCAATTGGGGTTAAGTGACTTGCCCAGGGTCACACAGCTAGTAAGTGTCCACCTAGCTGCCCCTCAGTGAGCTTATTTAAAAAAAAAAAACAAAAAACAATTTATATGGGATAAGAATGGAATTAAGCAAGTGAAAATCCTTTCTTATTAATTACAATTAATTTTTGACATTTGCATAGTATGTTGAACTTTTCAAAGTTATGTTCAGAGATATTATCTTGTTTGATCCTCACAACAGTCCTCTTTTACAGATGGGGAAACTGAGGTCTTAGGAAATGGTGGCTGACCTAGAGTCTGTGGTTGTTTTGAGAGGCCAATTATATAGGGAGACCGTGTGGTCCATTGAAAAGTGGTGCTGAAGGACCTTCTCTGAGCTATTGATGTAGAAGTGAGCTAACATTTTAGAAAGTACTCAGTCTCCATGTTGCTTCTCCTGATAGAATATGAGCTCTTTGAGGGCAGCCATTGTTTCATCTCTGTTTCTGTGTCTTCAGTGCAGAATACTTAACACATACTAGGTACTTAATGAATGATTGTTGATTGGTTAAACAATAATCCCTTTCACAATTTCAAAAACCTGTGAAAAGGCTTTGGAAATTTTTAAGCCCCGTGCAGGAAATTGTTATCAGCAGTTTGTGCTTATTTTCACTTGCCTAAAAGTCTTTGTATTTCTTTAACTTTCTATTGTTTTCTACCTCCAGAAACCCCGGCCTATCACTGGTCGAAGGAAGCCAGGATGTTCAGCCTGGAGAAGAGAAGATGTGGGGAAGGAGATCTGCTATGTGCTATGTTCTCTTGTGCTCCAGAGGCCAGAATTAGCCAGGAAGCCACAGAGGCGGTTCTCAGCTTAACAGTCAGAGGTGTCTGATAAGGGATTGCACTGCCATGGGGAGGGAAGTTAGTTCTCCTTTGCCAGAGGTCTTAAGGCAGAGGCTCTTATTGGATATGTTGGGGAGGGGTCCGTGTTTCAGGTACCAATTGGTTAAGTTGACCTCTGAGTCTCCTTCCAGCTTTGAGACTCTATAAAAGTATGCCTATAGTTAAAGGAAGTGTAAGAATGAGGTTTCAGTGTTGCAAAAGAGACCATGGTGCACATATACCATGTCTCAATTTGCAGCCAGATGGGCATCTTTCCTTCTTTTTCTGTCTGGTACCTGTGTGGTACCACCCTCATTCAAATGCTTTCCCCCTGCTGCTGCTGTTTCTGTACTCAGATATTGAAAGCTTAATCAGATTTCTCCAGCCAAAACCACACGTTCCTAAGTCTTAAAGTCACACCCTGAAGGAGGCGGAAAGAATATTTTCCAGATCACCAGAGCTTATAATCACAAGACCACACAGTCAACTTGTACAGTATTATACTAGAACATAGTCATACCCCAATGTCCTATAGGCTCATAGAGGTTAGAGATCATCCAGTTCCACCCCCTCATTTTACAGATAGAGGCAACTGAGGCACAGAGAAGGAAAGGACTCCCTCAAGGCCACACAGTAGAGAACAGAACAGCAGCTTCTTGAGTTTCAGGCTAATACTTTCACCCGTCTCTGGCTCACAAACAACATGACACTAGACAGTACAATGTTATGGCAGACAGTTAGTTTACAGGAACAATTTGTAACCCGGGCAGTCAATTAAAAGACATCATGGTGGGGTTCAAGATGTTGGCGGGCATCACCAAAGGGTTGATTCATTACAGTGTATTAATGACCTTGTGAAATGATTTATTAAGACCCCATTAAGTAGATATATGTTTGCAAATGCTAAATCCCATCTTTTTAGGTGGGATTAAAAAAACTCTTAAAATACCTAGAAAAATCTAAGGTTTTTGCTACCACTGGACTGGTTGAGTCCTCAAGGCCTGCTGTTACTCTGCTAGAAGCAATGGGTTTATTCACCTACGGCCACACAAGACTAGGGAGCACTTTCCATAGGAAAAATAACTTGCTCCTTCAAACTTCCCGGAGGCCACCATGGATACATACAAACCAATGAATGGCATTAAAATACTCACCCCACTCCTTCATCCCAAACCAGAATCTTAGGAATTTCCAGGAGCTCCAGCTAAGACCTGAGGAGGGGCTCATCATTCTGTGGGGATTCTTGTCCATGCACTTAGATAACTGGGTCAATAAAGAGGCATCGGCTCCATCTCAACCCTGGGGATCCAAAGAGTTGACCTTTTGGGTGGCTCCTCCCACTTAAAGGTCCATCTTGGTGCAGGTAAAAAGGCAACGGGGGAGTCATAGCCATCACCCTGGGCCCAAGAATGTCAAAGAATTCTGGGTGTGGAAGAGAACTGGTTAAGAGAAGGTGGCAACGGGAAGGAGGAACTGGAGATAGACATGGGAGAACCAGTGAGATATGTTGTAAGTCAATCATGCACATGGGAAGTCCAGGCTGACCTCATCAATTCAGACTCTCTTTAGCTGGAATCTTTGTTAATTCAGGTGGGGCTTGGCTGAAGCTTGCCTTTGTACTATCTATGAAGAAAGGATTTAATAAGGAAATGCATCATGGGAACAATATTGGCAGTGAGGTGGAAGGAGGAAAGGTTAGACTTTCAGAAGGAAAAGAATTGTTTTCAAGAGAACTTTGGAAGCATATGTATATGTCCATATATATATGTGTGTGTGTGTGTGTGTGTGTGTGTGTGTGTGTGTGTGTATACCCATATATACATATGCACTATATATGTGTGTGTGTGTGTGTGTGTGTGTGTATACCCATATATACATATGCACTATATATGTGTGTGTGTTGTGTGTGTGTGTGTATTCCAAACTTCCTCATGAATTCATTAAAGTACCCCAGATAAGAACATTTTGATTAGCCTAGTTGTGTTCCTGTTTTATGTATTTGAAGGTACTCAACTGGCATTTTCCCCATGATACTTTAGAACAATAGCAAGCATTATATGGTGCTTGCAAGGCATTTTACAAATAGGATCTCATTTGATCCTCACAACAACCCTGGAAGGTAGGTGTTGTTATTATCCTCATTTAACATATGAGGAAACTGAGGTAAATAGAGACTAAGTTTCTTACTCATGGTCACACAGCTAGTAAATGTCTGAGTCTGAATTTGAATTCAGGTCTTTCTGATGCCAGGTCCAGTGCTTTACCAACTGCACCACCCATCTGCCTCTATAAAGCAGATTGGACTTCCCCCCAGCTAGTCCAAGTTTATTTTTTTGGGGGGAGGGTGGTTAATTGAGTAACCTGTTTTCTCCCATCCCCCAAGAAAAATGTCTGAAAGTCATCCTTGCATTGTGGTATATTCCAAAGTAGAATCCTAGGATGTCAGAACTGGAAGGAAGCCTAGAGACCATCTACTCTAGTCCTTGCATTTTACAGAGGACAAAAAGGAGACTCAGAGCACGGAAATGACCAGGTCTGGGTCACACAGTGAGTTTAGTGGCAGGGCCCCTGGCTCCTACTCTTTCTGTCACACCACTGCTCCCTCTCAGGCCCTGGACAGAATTTCAGTGAAGTCACACGAGGGTACAGGTTTGACAAATAGTGAAATACCCTAAAACCTCAGGTATCAGCTGTCCAATCAGCTCTGCTTCCCTCTTTTAAGTTGAAGCCTCCTTATAAAGGTAATCAATGTGATTTTTGTTTTCAGAGGGGAAGTGACTTGCCCAAGGTCACAGAAATAGTTAGGTAGCAAGAGCTAAAATGTAAACCCAGGTCCAAGGAAAGAGAGAGCTGAGAATTAACTTATACTTCACTCCCTATTTTCTCATTTTGGAATTCACAGATGAGAAAATGCTGTGAAAAGTTCCAGAGAGAGGTGATGCCATTCTTTGTCACCAATCTCCAAGGATTGAATGGGGTTAGTGCTCCATTTGTCTGGGAGAGTGGGCTTGGATTGTATTCAGTCCCATTCATGTTGCTCACTGGATGGGTACCCATGAGAAACTGACCTTCTGAGGTGGCTTTATAAGCAGTGACCCTGGAGGTCAGCAGAGCTTTCTACTACATCAGCTTTGTGACCTCGTAACTCATTACCTTCTCTGGGCCTCACATTATCTAGGTCCAAGGATTGTACTCTTTTTGATTCTTGGATTCTTGATTGTGATAATTGTAGAAAGGGATGATATAAATGCAGTCTTCAAATTATTTTAGCTTATACAGTGAAGATTTAGGGATTAGGGCTAACTGAGGTGGGGGGTGGGAACGGCAAGTCTGAATTAATGAACAGCCTGAATTACTTACTCTTTGACAATACAGATTCATCATTTCCCTTCTCTGGGCTTCAGTTTCCTCACCTGTAAAATGAGTTAGGTTGGCCTGGATGATCTTGAAGGTTTCTTCTGGTCTGAAATTCTCTGTTCTCTGTTCTAGAAATGCTCTGGACTTTGGTCTCCTATGTTCCATGTTCTTTAAATTGTTTTTATTGGTATCTTTCATTTTCATATAACTTGCATGTCTAAATATGTCCTTCCCTGCTTCCCCACACAGTCATCCCTTGTAATGAAGAAGAAAAGACCATTTTCTATGTTTTAAGTCCCTTCCATATCTAAGATTCTATATTCTCTGTTCTAAGGCACTTTCTATCTCTGTCATTCTGTCTTCTAAGATTTCTTTTCAGTGCTAACATCCTAAGATTCTATAATTCTAAACATATATTACAACTCAAACAGGGAGACAGCACGACATAAGATAGTGGATGAGGAGCTGCCCCTTAGAGTTAGGTCCCTACTTTTGACCTACACTGGCTATGTGACGTGGACAAATCATTTACCCTCTTGGGGCACCAGGCGAGCTTCTAAAGTTTTACATTACAGAGAAGGCGTCAATCTACATTGGTTAAGGGAGTTTCCTCACTGGGAATTTTCTGTAACCATGAAATCACAGGCCCAATCCCCAAATAACTCTAATAAAATGCTTCCTAGTGGAAGATGCTCAGGGCAGAAGTGTCAAATACATGGCTTGCAACACTCCCAAGTGGGCTCTGAATCAGTTTAAAATGTAATTGGGAAATATTTAAACAAAATAAATAAAAATGCAATAAAATGTGGATAACATCACATTTTAAAAGCTAAGTCAATATGCGGTCCCTGTTTCTATCTGAGTTTGACAGCATTGGCTCAGGGGACCTGCTTTAAGGAATAGATTTGCTACTGGTACATTTATCTATTTTTTATTTATAAGGCAGGAATTTTTAACCAGAGGTCCATGCAGTTAGACGGGGAAAAATTACATCTTTATTTCAATATAATTGGTTTCCTTCATACTCTTATGCATTTCATTTTATGTTCTTAAAAACATTCTGAGAAGGGGTCCATAGGTTTTACCAGACAGCCCAAGGGGTCTGGAGCACAAAAAAGGTTGAGAACACTTGATATAAGGACTGCTGTTATAATTCATGATAATTATAAGAGATAATTATCTTAAGGAGCCATTTCCTTTACCAACTTTTCCACATTCAATTTCCGTATCAAACTTGCCTTTTGGGCATAGATAGCAGAGAGATAAACTTCAGCCCAGTCCTTGCCTGACTTTTCAGAATTAGGGGCTCCAATGGAAATCTCCACCACCACCTTTATTTATCTTTTTAAATGTTATTTGCTAAGGAGAGGGCAAAATGAACTTGTTTCATTGGCTGTCCCTTCCCTTGCCTACCCTCTGATATGCCAAAATACAGCAGGTGGGAAACAGAAAGAGGAAGAAGGCAAGCAGATGGATAATCCACCGACAGGATAATCAGGCCCTGAGTAGTCCAGATGTGACAAGTACCCGTGATGTGAAAGGTGGATTAACATCTTGCAAGGCCATGTGGAAGAGTAACTGATCCAAGCTGCTGAGCAAGGAGTATTGTGAGCTTGGGGATGGTGGAAACTTTTAAGACACAGTAGGAAAAATGGTAATTTAAAAAGTCACTAGCGGCATGGTCAAGGCTTGATGACTTGGAGGCAGGGGACTAGTAAGAAATTGCCTTGAGAAAAGCTTCTAAAAGAAATATGACCCCCTCCCCTGAAAAAAGTTCCAGTCACATCCATGATTTATAATCACAGCCTGCCCAAAGCTTTTGAGAGTGGAGCTTGAAGGTGCTCTCCCCAAGCTGACCTTTCATTGTGCCAACACATCTGGAAAACAAGAAGAAAGCTCGCCATTTGGATGTTTTGTCTAACTCTTGGCAAACATCAATGGGGGAAAGAGTAGGAGACCTGGGTTCTAGTCCTAACTTAGTCACTCGTTGACCATATGACTTTGATCAAGTCCCTTTCCCTCTATTTCCCCATTCTAAAAATGTGGGAATTGGGCTAGAGAGGATCTCTAAGGTCCCTGACAGTCTATGAGATCTGAACATTTGGACCACATAGACAAAACACTCTGAATGAGCGGCCAAAGTTTCTGTCTTCTCATCCAGATGTTTTGGTGTCATCTGGCGTCAACATCTCGCATTGAGCATGAATGAGGCATTCATGAGAGCCACTGACTTGGTCAGTTAGTATCCAGAGTTTCACTTGGCAATTCACATGAATGATGTAAAAAGGGCCCCTGGGTCCTATTAGTTTCAGGATAAGAAGACCAGTAACCATGTAGTTGGTTACTTTGGGCAAGAGGTTAGCCATACCCAAGATAGGGCTGTACCTTTTAGTGCCTTCCACTCACATTGTGGTAGAGATGGAGTCACTGCCTTTTGTCATATAGTAACACCTTGATTAACCAGAACACTTTGGGAATGGGGTATTTAACATGAGCAGAATTTTCTGGTGATCTAAGCATTAACATTTGGTGCTCTTTCTTTTAGCTGCTGGAAATTTTCTATAATTTTTCAGGGTTCACTTTTTTCCTTACTAAAGTCAGTCTAGTGACTAGGACTGAATCTTTCCTTATTGGGAATTGGCTAGAGCTTTGGGGCCATTCTTCAGATCATCAGTGATCTGTGCTGGGCACCAGAGATGGAGATAGAAATGGTGGAAGAGTTGGGCTGAGCCTGGAAAGTGATTTTTCTCAAAACAAAATCTTGGCTATATATTTTCTTTTTCTGCACAATTTGCTGGTCTTGTCTAAGTGGATCCCAGGGAGAACAATTCTTGTTGACCAAAGGACTTGTTGATTAGTTTCTGGTTAATTGAGGCTTTACCATAAAAATCAGAGCCCATGCCTTGACAGACTGCGTGTTATGAGAAGGCATCCTGAAGCTTGTATGGGGGGGGGGATGTATCATAGACCTTAGGGCAGCTGTAATATTTTGATTAGACAAAGACTGGTCTTCCATAATTTATTGGAGTCTCACATCTCGGGCCCCAGTGGGGGCCTGAGTTGAGGTTCTCACTCCTACTTACCGAGCATTCTTTTCCACCAGTGGGTCATTTGGTCCCGTGGCTTCTGAGCTTGCCCCTATCCCTTGCTGTTCAGTTGATCACTATTCCTGCTAGCCCTGATGAGAGTTACTGAGCCAAAGGAATGCCAAGTAAGATGGGACTTCTCACCACTGTCTGGATCGCACCTACCTGAGCCAGGAACGGGTCTAAGGAGAGGACAAATCAGGAAGCGATACCACATACAGCAACCGAGTTATGCAACATCCCTGCTAAAATCTACGAAATGCTTCATACAGCCTAAACCCAGGGTGGCCCACTGAAGAGAAACTCTCCCCCCACTTAACTTGAAGCAGAGCCCATTGTTTTTGCTGTCAAGTTAAATGGGGGTTGTCTTCAGTTGGCCATCATAAATAGAGAGCAATATGTTATCACTTCATGTTCATCTTCGCAACAGTCAGCCCTGATCGGTTAGCCAATCAACCAAGCTCTAGTAGCATGATGTCCTGGGAGGAAAAGCCCATGAGCTGTCATTTCAACGTCCAGGGCTGTTTTCATGGCTATTACCACTTGGCAAAGGTGGGCAGGGACTGCCTCAGGGGCAATCTCTGGATTCTTACCAGCCTAGGCCGCTAATGGCCTTCACAAGTCAATCCTAATGAGGGTGGGGAAGAGGAGGGGAAAAGGGAGGAAGCCAACATAGTTGGGGAATGTCTGTCTGGGAGTTTAAGAAGGGACCCAGTTAGATCAAAATCGATAGCAGCGCCACAAGCACTGTCCGGGTTCAAAAGCCACCAGACTTTTGGGTGCATCTTGCCGTACTCTCTCCTCAATTGTAAGATAACAGTCTTGCCGATTACTCGTCACTAAGGGTACCCGGTTGTGGTGACATTGAGGCTGACCTTGGAGTCACCGCCCCCGCTGCCGCACTCTCCTTTGTCGTACCACCATTTGTTTTTCAATTTGTCCAAGAGGCCTTGCTCATTCAGTTTTAATACTGCCAGGTTAACAGCATTTCTTGAAACGATAAAACATAACTTGTAAGAAAATGCACAAATGCTTAGGAAATCGTTAACGTATAAAAAAGGAGCACAAGAGGACAAATTGGCGAAATTGCACAGAACGGGGAGCTAGAAAAATGTCTGTACAGCAAATACAGGGTCAAATATTGGAAGGTGGCATGTAGGATAACGTTTGCTCAAAACTGAAGTGTGCGGGATGGGGAAATTGTCTTTGAGAAAAAAAGTAACTAGACTGCCACATCCATGCAATTAACATTCGTCACACATGGCACCATCACTTGGCTTTTACCATTTAAATTGAAAAAGCCGTTGAACTGTAAAATTAAAACAGCAACAAACAGTCAGAGAGGACAACACAGAGAGAACATTGAAAAAAAAAAGGATGCATTAAATAGATGAAACCATCATTTACCATCTTATTTAACTCCATGGAATAGTGTAGATTTTTAAACTGTTAAGTTACCTCAAAATCCACAAGAAAGAAAATGACAACAAAGTACATCAGGGTAGGTGGAATACTATAACAACATGGATATTGTTATATTATTCCACCCACCTTAATGTTGAGCCTTTAGGGGTTGCCACACCATAGCCTTTGGAATCCAGATTTCCACCAACTTTCATGGTATCACACGGCTTTCTCTGCTCAATATACTCGTTCATGGTTGACTCCAGCAGGAAGGCGAACTTTCCTTTGGACTTTCGCACTCTGGCCACACCGTCGGCTGTGGTTTTGGTAAACACTGATGGTTCGGCTGACTTCATGTACGACCACATTTTCTCGTAGACGGCTATTTTGGATCGCTGTAATCAATGAAGAATCAGTGTGTAGAATCAGGTTCTCATAGTTCAAATGGGCCTCAGGGGTCATCCAGCCCAACCCCTCACCCAACATACTCTGTGACTGCTCCCACATGTGGCCCTACAGCTTCTGTTTGAACATCTCTAGCAATAGAAAGTTTACTGCTCCTCTAGAAGGCCTATTTTGTTTTGGGACAACTTTGTCGGAAGCTCCTCCTTATATCAGGTCAGAATCTGCCTCCTTGTAACTTTCTTCCATTGGTCCTAGCTCTCCTTTCTAGAGCTACTTATACAGAACAAATTGGAGCCCTCTTCCTGATTGACAGCTCATTAAACATTAAAAAGCCGTGATCACATCCCCCTTCAGTCTTCTCTTCACCTGGCTAGATCTGGCCATTTCCCTCAACCCTTTTTCAACAGTAGAAAGAACACTGGCTTTGGACCCCAGAATCACAGAATTTGAGAGTTAGAAGGGATCTCAGTGACCATCTAGTCTGACCCATAGACTGCACTGCCTCTTAGAAGGAAACTAGGACTCAGAGAGATGAAGTCATTTGCCCAAGGTTACATGATGAAGAAGAGGCAGAGGCTTACTTAAACCCAGGTTTACTAATTTGCCCCATGGTCTTCATCTTCTGGGGATGACCAGTGACTACCAGAGCACCTGGGGTCAAGTCCTACCTCTGATACTTATTACCTGGGTTAATTTGGGCAGGCTGCTTCCCCTCACTGGGCCTCAGTTTCCCCTTCTATAAAATGAGGGAGTCCTTTCCAACTCTAGAGCTATGATTCTGTTTGTGACCTTAGGCATGCCGCATAACTTCTATGGGCCTCAGTTTACTCCTCTGTAAAATAAGGGGGTTGGACTAGATGGCCTTTAGAGGTCTCTTCCAGTTCTAGAGCTAGGATTCTATCATAACCCTCCACCATCCTAGAGTGTTCATGTGGGCAAGTACTGCTATTCCCTGTCTAGCACATGCTAGTCTCAGGGAAGCTGGTTTACATCTAAGTCCTTTGGTAGGAATTATGAGCTGTCAGGGCCAGACTATCATGGATAGGGGACCTTTTAAACTTGGCACTCCAACTACTCATTGAGGCCCACTCCCATCTGGCTCAAACCCATATTTCTGTGCTTTGCATTCTACCCAAACTGGCCAACGTTCTTGTCCCCCATTCTAATGCTGCCTTCCTTCCATTTCTGCCCATGTTCATACTGTCTCTCATGTCTGGAACAGCAAACAGCGCATGAGTCTAATTGGATAAATATACACACATTAGACTAATGAGACAAGAACTACCACCCACAAAAAAGAGCAGAGCTACTGAATAAAGGTAGCCAGTTCCCAGAAAACCTTAGAGAGCCTGGGGTGAGCATGGAGTTGCCAGTGCCTGGTCCTTATTGTTGACCAGGATTAAGCAGGTGGATTGCAGTGTTCTCCATGGTTAAAGACAATAAAATTTCTGAGGGTAAAATCTATATTGTTTCTATCTTTGCAAGCCTTGGATTGAGGACAAGCCCTTTTGCATACTGGGTGCTTAATAAATATTTGTTGAATAGATGGATGGAAAATCCTGGCATTGGGGGCCATGACTTTGAATGAAGTTTTTTTTTTTTTATCTCTGATCAAGATCTCTGTGAAAGATGAGGTGCTATGTTCTATTGGGGCATGATGGTAGTCACTGGTCATGCCCAGAAGATGAAGATCATGGGGCAAATTAGTAAACCTGGGTTTAAGTAAGCCTCTGCCTCTTCTTCATCATGTAACCTTGGGCAAATGACTTCATCTCTCTGAGTCCTAGTTTCCTTCTAAGAGGCAGTGCAGTCTATGGGTCAGACTAGATGGTCACTGAGATCCCTTCTAACTCTCAAATTCTGTGATTCTGCTATAGTAAAGAAAATGCAGGACTTGTTGGGAGGAGGGAACTGCTTCAAACACAAATCTAATTGTTAGGATATTCGTCGATGTTTCAAGCTAATATCTCTCTGTCTCTGTAATCCATCTGCTGAGGAGAGCATGTCTAATCCCTCTTTTGAATGATAATCCCAGAAGAGAGCTCTCATATCTCCCTAAGGTCTTCTCTTCCCCCATTCCTTCAATTGGTTCTTTTATGGCATGACCTCAGGACCCTTCAGCTTATCTATGCCCTTTAAAGTACTGTCATCCTAACTTCTAAAGCTTCCTAAATTGGTATCCGAGCTTAAAAAATGTTTCCAATTTTTGTCTTTAAGTTTTGCTATGTTAGTAGTAGTTGGGTATTAGGAGAAGGGGCCAGGCTAAGGCAGATGCTGTCACATAGCACATATCCACAGCAGGTTGTAGTGAAGCTCAAATATTATAATGTATATAAAGAACTTCGGAAACATTTACAATGATGTATGAGTATTAACTGTTAGTTTGGTGACTTACAACCTAATTCAGTACGGAGGGGCTCATCACCAGGGTAGCCAATAGGGCCATGATACAGACACACAACACACACACACACACATACACACACACACACACACACATATTCGTAATGGCAGATATTGAAGACTAGCTACCAAGCAATAGTGGTGTTATGGTCTATATGAGGGACAAGTCACTTCAATGAAATCACGAATCTTTGAAATATTAAAGTAATAGAAGCAATTGTCATTGTTGTCATCATCACCATCATCAACAAATTGATCTTGGGCAAGTCACTTCCCCTCCCTGGGCTTCAGTTTCTTCATCTATAAAATGAGGGGGTGGGACTAGTTGGCTTCTGAGGGCCCTTCCAGATCTAGGCAGCTATATGACTCAGTAGATAGAGTGCTAGACTTGGAGGCAGGAAGACCTAAGTTTGAATCCTGCTTCAGATACTTATTAGCTAGGTGACCCTTGGTGACAAATTTAACTTCTTTTGGCCTCAGTCTTTTCATCTGTAAAATGGGGATAATAATAGTACTTGCCTCTCAGGGTGGTTGTAGGGATCAAGTAAGATAACATTTGTAAAATTCTTTGTAAACCTTAAAGCACTCTTTAAATGTTGGCTAGCTAGGTCTAGGTTCACATGAGCCTATGAATTAGCTCCAAATTCAACGTGACTATCCTCTTCTAGCCATGCTTTCCTATCTTGTCTGAAAGCATAGTAAGCATTAAGTACTCCTCAAATGTTTTGCTAAAATCAAGAGATGCCACATCTAACTCCTTGGCTACCAGCCTCATTACCTTGGTAACAAAGGAAATGAGGTTAGTTTGGCATGACTTGCTCTAAGTGAACCCATGCTATTTCCTAGTGATTACTGTTTCCTTTTGTAAATGTTCATAAATAATCTGATTACTGTTCTGTTCCAGAATTTCCCTGGGGATCAAAATCAAGTTCACCAGTTCATAGTTTCCAAAATTTCTTCTCCCCTGCCTTCTCCCTTTAAAAATTGGGACATTTGTCCACCTTCAGACTTCTGGTATCTCTTCTACTCTACCTAGCTGACACTAGCATTTCTGTGACCACATGTGCAGATTCTTTCAGGACCCTAGGTGTAATTCATCTGGACCCAGAGAGCTGAACTCATTTCCAGCAGGAGCGGCCAGCCAAGTGACCTCTACCTAGTCTTTAATCTAGTGTGAATTCTGTTTTCCTCTTAATCATGGTGATTCCATCCTTGCCAGTCAGAAGATCATTCTCTATGATAGGGAAGAATTTGTGTTTCCATTTATTGTATTTCCATTTATTACAAGCTCAGGGTTGGAGTCAGAGTAGGTCCTGTAGTTCTAGTCCTCTACTTCAGTGTACAAGATTGTGTTCCCCTTCTTATTCCCTTCCTGATTTTATAGACTTGGATCATATGTCTTCTCAGCCTTCAGCATTCTAGGCTCGAGTCCAAAATTTAAAAATATTCTCATAATAATTATAGCTAACACTTATATAACATTTTAGGGTTTGCAAAATGCTTTACAAACATTATGCCATTTGATCTTTGCAACAACCTTGGGAGGGCAAATGCCATTATTATCATCCCCATTTTACAGATGAGGAAACTGAGACATAGAGAGGTGAAGTGACTTGCCCAATGTCAAAATCTAGTAAGTGTCTGAGGTGAGATTTGAACTTTGATTTTCTTGACTCCAAGTCCAGTCCTCTATCCATTGTACTCTTTTACTACCCTCATAGAACAGCTTCTTCAGATGCTTAAATTCATCCTGTTTCCTTCTCTCACTTAATGTCCCTCTCGGTCCCTTGGCCACGCCTTCTTATATGTTTGCCATTTGGCCTGCTGAGTACCATCTTTGGGGCACAGCCTGCTCTCAGAAATCGTTAGGATGTGTTTTTTCTTCTCTCATCCTGTCTGGTTCAGGCAGGCTGAGGCATGCCAGGGGTCAGTACAATTTCCTTCTCCTGCTGTTTGCAAACAGGCCTCTGCTTCCAAAGAGAAATCTCTTAGCCAAGGGCAGAGGGGTCCCTGAATTCCTCTCCAAGGATGCTACCATTTGGATTAATTTACTTCATCATTTGCTCTAGCTCTTGGATCACTGATGCAGGTGAAAAGGTTTAGTCCTGTTAGTAAGGAGAATAAATGGCCATGTTTGTCAGGTGCCATTAAATGGGTGCTGTGCAGAGGGAAAAAAAAATAAGGTATGCAGTAAATGAAAAGTTAGTTAATGGTGGACGTGATCAGTCCCTGGTCAGTGACTGAATTCTGGGAGAGGTCAGAGGGCAAAAGGAAATGGTGTAGAAGTGGGGAAAACAAAGTTGGAACATTTATCTCCCTAACTGGGATTTAAGTAGCAGGGCAGCATTTGTTCTGGAAAAGGGAATAAACTCCAGGCATTTTTTTTCCCAGTCTGTCTTATTTTGGCTGAACTACTGAAGGCAATAAAAAGGGATTGGATCTCAGTTCACTCATCTGGGGGAAATTAAGAAAGATGGGCAGGACACATGGCTTGTTTAATTCCTTTCCCATCTGCCATGATTCATTTAATTCATCCCACCATTTTGTGCTCAAGAAGGTCCAAACAGTGGCTGTGCAGTTGTGGCCAAGAGAAATTTATAGATCTCCAAGGCCATCTAGGCCAACCCCCTCATTTTCCAGAGGAAGGAATTGGGGCCCAGGGAGGGGAAGGCACTGGCCCAAGGCCACACAAATTGTTGGTGATGGTAAGGGTGATGATGATGATAGGCTTAGAGCTGGAATGGCCCAATTCTTTTAGCTAATTGATCAACGAGCATTCATTAATTACTTATTAGGTCCTGCTTGGCAATTACCGGAAGAGATTCACAGAGGAGAAAGGTAGAACCAACCCTGGACCTTCCATATTGATGAACGAATGAGGGCAAGGATGTTATCTTGTCTGCACACAATGGTGGCTTAATAAATGATCATTGAATCAAATGAATGAAATGAATAAATCATAGCCCAAATAGTTCTAAATAGCACAGAATTAAAAAAAAAAAACAAACCACTTGGACTTCAGAAAATGTGCTCTCTGAATTGCTGATTCTCTTCATCTTCCAAGCCACTATGGCCCTTGGCCCACTGAGCTTTGCCATGTGTCCCGCTGTTAAACTCTCTGAATCACCAAGTCTTGTTGTCTGCCCTGGCACTGCACCCTCCTATGTGTGTAAGCCCCTTGAGGGAAGGGATACTTGGCTTTTGGATCTCCAGTGCTTAGCACAGTGCTTGGCACATAGAGAAATAGATGCCCATTCATTCATTCTTTCATTTATTTGTCCAACATGATTGTGTGTGTGTGTGGGGGGGAGGGGACTTCCAGCAGATTTCATAACAGCTGACATTTCCTCAAGTATTTTAGAGTTTGCAAAGTGCTTCATAAATGTATATTTCATTTACTCCTCATGAGAACCTTATGAGATGAGTACCATGAATATTATTATGCTCATTGTATAGATCAGGAAACTGAGGTTAAGTAAATTGTCCATGATCACACAGTTAGGGAGCAGATAGATGTGAAATTCAAACCCAAGAGTCTCTGTCTATAGGTCTAGCATTCTTTTCACCACACTATGCTCCCTCTCATTTCCCTTGCCATTTAGGGTTTATTCAGGCCAATACAATCAAACATCCACTTATCTGAACTCTCAGGGAATGGGAAATTCTGGGTTATGGAATTTCCTTACTGAGGACCAGCCCCTTTTCTTTCATTTTTGCTTGTGGAATGATTACATTCACTTTTCTGTCTTTATAAGTAGAATCCTTTGTCCATGGTGCTGAAATCCAGGGGTCACCTTCTGCCTAAACCCCCATCTCTTCTCAGAGGGAGCTCACATTCCAATTGAAGAAATGTGTTATACCGAAAACTTTAAAGAACAGCTTCTGCTTTGATAGACCTATGATCTTATGTGTGACCTTGGGTAAGTCACTTCTCTTCCCCCGGCTTCAGTTTCCTCCTCTGTAAAATGAAGGAGGTTGACTAGATATAGTCTCTGTAGTCCCTTCTAGCTTGGGATGTAGGATGCTGATCCTATAAGATGTTAGCTATTATTATGATGGCCATTCAATTCCACATCAATTAGGCACTTACTATGGACTGAGTCTTTGCTTTGGGTGCTACTCTCCTTTTTGTATCCCTGTTGGGTCTCTCCCCTCTCTGCTCCCCTCTCCTGCTGAGGGCAGGAGCTCTGTGGGTTCCCATCTTTACGTCTCCAATGCCAAGTGCAGGGCCTGGCACATAGTAGGCCATAATAAATGTCTGTGGAATTGAATTGGATCTTTGATGTGCTGAAGCATTTAATGTTGAACACTGTGCTCATTTCCCTCTCTAGATTGCACCTTTAATTAAAAGCCTATAATTAAAAACCATAATCTCTTCCCTCCCCCCTTTAGTCTCATGGCCCTCCCTGAAATGTCTTCTTTTAAGAAACTCCGTAGTGATACTGCTGGCTGGTGCCAACACCAAGAGGGTATTTTCAGACTTGTAGCCAGTGGAATGATAGCATTTAAAGCCTCCCAGGGTTGTGAAAGTTCCATCTTTTTCTTCCATTCAGGGTTTGATTATTCCCACACTGTGTTTTGCACATGCTTGGACTATGGAGAGACAGCCCACATAGGGCAATGCAAGCTGAGGCTATGGGATTTGTCCATTAAGGAAGAACCCCAAGAAGCCACACTCAGATTCCTCCTGGGGGGGCGGGGCTTCATTCTGCTTAGGAGAATGTCTCTTCTCCTTTTCCTTTCCCATTTTTTCTTACTCCTTCCTTCTTATGGCCTGACCCTGTGGGCAGGCAGGAAGGAGAGAGGGCATAGATGCTCAGCTGTGGGGAGACTCTGTGGATATCACCATTGCTATATTTGGCTATACCAGTAAAGCTTATTGAGTGATTGTTGTATATTGTATATTCTTACAATTATATCCAATTAATAATAGAATCATTGGAGCATTGTCGATGGAAAGCTGGCAAGGACCTCAGAGGCCTCTAGTCTAAACCCCTCATTTTATCAAGAAGGAAACTAAGGCCCAGGGAGGGGAAATGACCTACCTAGGGTCACTCAGTACTATGTGACAGGTCAGATTTGAACCCGGTTGTCTGACTCCAAGGCCAGTACTATCTTTACCACACTGTTACTTCATCACAAAACTTTAGCATTGGCAGGGCCCTGGGAGAGCACATGAGAAGGCTATTCTTTACAACCTACTTGAGGAGATCATTCGGTCTCAGCCTACGGCCCTCCTCCCTATTGAATGTCCAGGTAGCCCATGCCACGTGTGGACAGCTCTCAGTGGTAGGAAGATTTTCCTGGTATTAGGCCTACCTTGGCCTCTTTGTGACCTTCTTCCATGGCTCCTAGTTCAGCCCTCTGGGGCCATGCAGAACAGATCTAGTCACCTTTCGCAGTAGAATCTGTCAAATAGACAGCTCTCACATCTCCTCTGCCTCAGCTTTCTCTTCTCTAGGCTTAACTTTCCCAGGTCCTTCAGTGGATCCTCACATGGCCTGGTCTTCAATCCCTTCTGTATCCTGGTGGCCCTCTTTTGGGCCCACTTAAGTTTCTCAATGTTCTTCCTAACAATGAGTGCTAAGAACTGTGTACAAGACTCCAGATATGGCCAGACCAGAACAGAGGTGGGCAGGACCAGCATCTTCCTTGCTCAGGACACTATTGATGCAGCCTAAAATCACACTGGCTTCCTTAGCTGCCATCTCACTGATGACTCATATAGAGCTTGTGGGCCACTAGAACCATGGGATCTTTTGTCACATGATGTTTGTCTAGCCAGGCCTCCCCCATCTTGTATTTGTGAAGGTGTCTTTGGACACACCAAGTGTAGGACTTGGCATTTTTTCTTTTTTTAGTTTAGGTCTTTTTTTTTAGACCCACATCCCTCTCATCCTTCAAAAAAGCCCTCATTTGATCCTTCTCACGCTGCTACCCATTTCCTCCATGTCTCCTCTCCTTCCAGCTCTTTGACCAAGCCATGTGTACCCGGTGCCTCTGCTTCTTCTCCTTTCAATCTCTTCTAAACCTTTGCAATCTGGCTTCTGACCTTATCATTTGCCTGAAATTCAGTCCACTCCAAAATTGCTAATGATGTCTTTGTTGCCAAATCCAATGGCCTTTTCTCAATTCTCATTCTCCCGGCTCTCTGCAGTCTTTAATGCTGTTGATCACCCTCTCCTCCTTGCTACTCTCTTCTCTTTAGGTTTTCAGGACACTGTTCTCTCCAGGTTTTCCTCCTACCTCTCTGACTACTCCTTCTCAGTCTCCTATGATGGAACCATACCCAGGTCCAGCCCATTAACTCTGGCTATCCCCACGGCTCTCTCGTGGATCATTTTCTCCCTCTCTAGTATCTCCCTTGTTGATCTCATCAGCTCCCACAGTTAAATGGCCATCTCTATGCAGATGATTCCTAGATCTGTGAAGCCGGCCCCAACTTCTCTTCTGAGTGACAGTCTCGCCAAGGAACTACCGGATATCTCAAATTCACCTCTAAACCCTGATGTCTTTTGGATTTCCCTATTGCCGTACTCTGGAGGTCCCACCATCCTCCCAGTCACCCCGACTCCCATCTTGTCTGTCATCCTAGACTCCTCACACTCACTGTACACATCCAAATGGTTGCTATATCTTGTTCCTACTTTTGCAACATTTCTTGAATACACGCCCTTTCCCCCTTGACACTGTCACCACTCTGGTGGCCCTTATCACCTCATGCCTGGGCTGTTTCAATAGCCTGCTGGGGGCAGGGGTCTGCCTGCCTCAAGTCTCTGTTTCATCCTCCACTCAGTTGTCAAACTGATCTTCCTAAAACCTGATCCCATCACTCAAAAAATTCCAGTGACTCCCTATTACCTCCAGGACCAAATAGGAACTCTTTCTCATTTCAGACTTTTCACATCCAGGCCCCTTCCTACTTCTCTAGTCTTCTTACATTTTACTTCCCTTCACAAACTGTACAGTCCAGCTACATGGGCCTCTTTGCTATTCCTCTGACATGACACTCCATCTCCCAACTCAGTGCCTTTGCACTGGCTGTGCCCCATGTCTGGAATGCCCTCCCTCCTTACCTTTGTCTTCTGGCTTCTCTGGTCCCCTTCAAGACTCAGCTCAAACCTTATCTTCTAGAGGAGGCCTTTCTTAGCCCTTCCCATTGCTAGTACCTTCCCTCTTCCATCATTTTCTTTAAGGGCAATTAGGGTTAAGTGACTTGCCCAGGGTCACACAGCTAGCAAGTATCAAGTGTTTGGTCTGAGGCTGGATTTGAACTCAGGTCCTCCTGACTTCAGGGCCGGTGCTCTATCCACTGTGCCACCTAGCTTCCCCTTCCAGCATTTTTCATGTATCTTGTAGGCACCTAGGTATTCATATGTTGTTTCCCCCATTAGAATGTAAGCTCCCTGAGGGCAGAGACCTGGTTTTTGCCTTTCTTTGTGTCCTCAGTGGTTGGCACAGTACCTGGCACACAGGTACTTCATTGATGCTTCTTGTTATTTTTTCATTTCATTTTATTTTATTTTGTATTTTTTTTAAGGGCAATTGGGGTTAAGTGACTTGCCCAGAGTCACATAGCTAGTAAGTGTCAAGTGTATGGTCTGAGGCCAGATTTGAACTCATGTCCTTCTGACTTCAGGGCCGGTGCTCTATCCACTGCGCCACCTAGCTGCCCCATTGATGCTTCTTGACTGACTTATTGTGAATGCCTTTAGCCATATCATTGACAGACATGTTAAATAGACCAGCACCATGAGGAAGTGGGAGGCAACCTGGTATAGCAGTACTCCTTGGCTCTGGAGTCAGAGGACCTGGGTTCAAATCTACCTCTATCACTTATTAGCTGTGTGACCTTGGGCAGATCACTTAACCCCCTTGTGGTTCAGTTGCCTCCTCTCTAAAATGAAGGAGTGTATTAATTCTATTTACACTATAATGATTGATTGAGGAGATGAACCCCCCCCCCCAACCAGGTCACAGAACTGAGAACTGAAAGAGGCCCCAGGGGTTACCAAACACTTGACATCAGAGGATCATTGATTTAGAGCTGTCCAATCCCTCATTTGAGAGTTGAGGAAACTGAGGCCTAACACAGGGGAAGTGACCTGTCCAAGGTCACGCTGTTAGCAAGCAGATCACAAGTTTTGAACTAGCAGGTCCTTCAGAGGCTATCAAGTCCAACCCCCTCATTTTCCAGAGGAGAAAACTGAGGCCCCGGGAGGGGAAGTGTTTTGCCTGAGGTCACACAGAGCAAGTAGCAGAGCTGGGATTCGAACCTACCCCATCCCCTCCACACCCAAACCCTTCCCACTTGCCCATTCTGCCTCACATTCACCTTAAACTTTCCAGGGGAGGAAGCTAAAACTAAGGGAAGAGAAAGGAGCTGTTTGAGATCACCCCACTGGTGAGTGGCAGAGCCGGTTGAACCCGCGGCATCTGGAATACACATCTACTCTGCAATGACAGTTACTTCCTGTCCCTTTACAATCAATTTCACCTGCCAGCTCCCATTTGCTTTAGAAAACCTGTGTCTGTTGTATTGCTGCCTGTCGCTGAAAAGCCAGGAGCTGAGAGGCGGGCCCAGAAATCTCGACTCCCAGTCTTGGCTTTTTGATTGGCTCCTTAGAATGGCATATAAGCTATTTTGGCGGCTGGGCTCTCAGACCACCTCAGGAGAGGTCACCTTCATCTGCCTGCTGATGTTTCCCTGCCAATGTCAAGGCCATAGCCGGGATGTCTTTGCCTGACATTTCCAAGTCATGTTCCGAGGCTTTCCCTCTGATTCCCCAGGGACAGGTATTTCAGACACCATGGCTGCTCTCTGGGCCCAGGTGGGGCTGACATCATAGCTTCCCTTTCCAAGGACCTTTCAAGTGCTTCTTTTAGTCCAGTCAGCTTTGACTTCTGCCTGGTAGACCAACAACCCAGGCTGAATACGAGGCCTGGGGTTGGGGTGGGGAGTGGAATCTGGGCCAGGGGCCCAGCACAGGGTGAAGCACAGGGGCCTTCCCCCAGAGGGGGGAGGGGGCTGCATTTCATCCCTAGGAGGACATGCTTCTCTTGTTGCCTGCCTTTGCCTCACACCACCAGTGTGGTATACTGCTGTCTGGTGATTTATGGTGCCACTGCCCCCCTGCCAGGGCCCTGCTCCCATGATGTCCCTTCTGAGGCCTCCTTCTTGTTGTGCTGGCAGTGAGACTGTGTTGTGTGTCACTACATACCCTCCCAGACTGCCTTTAGCCCTGGCTAAGTTTTGACTAATTATGGCTCACCCAGGGGCCACATGGAGGCAAAGCCAGTGCTAAGAGATATTGAGAGAAATCGCTTCCTAGGTCTTGCTGATTTGACTGTGGGATAAAGAAAGGGGTGAAAAAGTCCCATGTGGGCCTCAGCATACTCAGCTCTAAGTAGGAAAGAGAATACCCTCTTCGATCTTAGAATGGCAGAGGTGGAGGGGCCCTTTGAGATAATTTTGTCCATTAATAGATGAGAGAAATGAGGTCCTGCTGGGAAAGTTTTGTGTATTAAGTGATGAATGATTATAAATCACCTTGGGAAGGCTGACCTAGGTGTGTTTCATGATTCTGGGTAGAACATGGAGTAGCGGAAAGAGTACTGAACTCAGAGGTGGGAAGACTTGGGCCATAATGCCATCTCAGACACTTCCTAACCGTGTGACCTTGGCCAAGCTACTTAACCTCTGTGAACTCAAGTTTCCACATCTGTAAAATGGGCATAATGAGTGTATCTATCTTACAGGGTTGTTGTAAAGACTGGCTGAGGTCCCCTCTGTCAAGGACTTTGCAAACCTTAAAGTGGAAACCTTCATGTTAGCTGTTACTGTTGTAATTATTTTAATATTTTGTGGATGCCACTGTAGTATATACTGATTATTACTTATTCAGTGTTATACTGAATATCACTTACACTGGTTATACTGGTATCATTTTTTAAGCTTTTTTTTGCCCCCCACCTTTTTTTCTTGGTGAGGCAGTTGGGGTTAAGTGACTTGCCCAGGGTCACACAGCTAGTGTCACGTGTCTGAAGCCAAATTTGAACTCAGGTCCTCCTGACTCCAGGGCCGGTGCTCTATCTACTGTGCCACCTAGCTGCCCTTTTCTTTTTGGCTGGTATCACTTATTCAAAAGAATAAGTGATACTATTATACATAACTGTTACATAACACCTACTAATACTAACTGTTATATAACATTAACTGTTATATAATACATAAATGGCTCGGACTGCTTTGGGGGCCATGCTTATCCTTTATGGAAACAATACTTGATCTAGAGTTTACAGGACCTGAGTTAGAATCCTGCCTCAGCTACCAACCTGCATGATCCTGGGCAAGTCATTACTAACCTTGTCTGGACCTCAGTTTCTCCTGTATAACAGGAGGGGTTGGACTACCTAGTTGCTAGGAGTCCCTTCCATCTCTGACAATCTATCATCTTATGGTTATAATGATTATTTTTCCAGTTGAATTCACGAAGAACTTTAGAGACATGATCTTATATCACCTTCCAGAAACCCTGTGAGGTAGATACATGATCAGACCCGTTTTACAGATAAATAAAGAGAGGCTCAGAGAAGTCGAATGGTTACACAGCTAGTAGGACTCGAGCCCAGGACTCTTCTGACTCCAAGGCCAGCACTCTTTTCATTACACCATGATGCCTTTCTGAACTTTGTATTTCAACTAGTGGCTAGATATTGCTGTGTATACAGTACATATTTAATAAATATTTGTTGAATTGAGTTTGAGACTCGGGTTTCTTGTCCCAACTCTGTTCCTAACCAGCTGGTTGCAAAACTAGAACTAACAAAGGGCAACTGATTCTTTGTCTCACAATGCCAACATTTGAGTGGGTGTATTTCTTCTCTGTGCCACCCCTGCTTCTGCATTCTTCTCTATGCTACTCCCAGGCCTGCCAAAGGTTGGAGGACTGGTGCCATTGAGCACGTGGAGGAGACATTTCTTGGATTCTTGGGAGTGGGCTGGGCCCTCTTTCAACCCAACTACACCTGGGATGAATTGTCCTCTTTGAATTCTCCTTCTCCCTCCACTGAGTCTGCTCTGAGTATATGAATTCCGAGCTTTGGCCTTGGTGGTCCGACTTTGGGCAAGTCTTCTTTCATCTCTAAGCCTTAGTTCCTTTCTCTGTAAAATGAGCAGGTGGCATTAGGTGACCTCTGAAATCCCCTCTAATCCAGAGATGCTATGAAAAATACTGCAGCGAGAAGAGGAAACTATTTGGTGAGGGGACAGAAGGGTGAGGCAAACCTTGACATTAAGGCTGACCAGAATACAAATGTCCTGAGTTTAGCCATCTACCGGAAAATTTCCCAGAAGTAATAAATCCTATTTCCAGCTTTGGAGACAGCTGGCTGATGAGATCCAGGGACCACCCTCGACGCCATCAGGATGCAGCTGAGCAGAAATGTAATTGATTAGAAACCCATGTGATACAATGCCAAGTTCAAATCCAAGGGTAGTATCCTTCAGGGCATCTACAAGGAGGTGAGCTAGAGAGGAAGTCTGCCAATGTGTCCAGGACTATCTGGGGCATAGCTAGAGGGGATATAGGAGATCATCTAGTACAATGCCTTTCACTTATGGTTGGAGAAACTGAGGCCCAGTGAGGTGATGTGACTTGTCCAAGGTTACGCATCGAATAAAGGTAGCAGAACCAGAATTCAAACTCAGGTCCCCTGACTCCAAATCCAGCACCATTTTACACTACAGGGTCTTTGGGGGAGAAGTTTGAAAATGGCATCCTGAGGGTGGAGGAAAGTTCCTCCAAGTGCTGGAGCACACGGAACTTAGAACAAACCCCATCCTTGCAGATCATGGAAGGTTGACTGGATGTTTCCAGTATTACCACTAGCCTCTCACCAGCATTCCTCATCCTACTGTGGTTTGGGCTTTAGGGGGTGGGGTTTGGCACTCTGGGGGAACTGAAAAATCCAGTTCCTGAGCCCTCCGCTAAAGAAATGTAGCACCAAAAGGTGGAATTGCACCAATCAATTTGTGGGTCCCCATCCATGAGGTTTAGTTTGGGCAGCAGGGCCCTTTCTAATCTTCCTTAAATCTCAGAATGTGGGTGGTCATCTCCTCTGCCAGCTTTGCAAAATACATAGTCCAATCTCTGACACTTGCTACTTGTATGGCCTTGGGCCTCAGTGTCCTCTTCTGTAAAATGAGGGGGTTGGACTAAGTGGCCTCAGAGAGGTCCCTTTCAGCTTTAAACTTGTGACCGTCACTGATGGGTCATATTTCAGAGGGCATTTTCTGGGCAGTCGTTTCAGGGCAGGTGGTGTTTTGCCATCCACACCCTCTAACTATCAATAATAGTGAAGCTGCTAATTCCCAGAATGCTGTGCTATGAATTTATTCTCCCCTGTCTGTCACTATTGACTGCTCCCTAGTAATTTCCCTCAGGTGGCAATAGTCCTGTTTTTCAATGAAATCTCATCTTCATCAATCCAGAGTCCATCATCCTTGGCCTATCTGATTTCACTTTCCAATTGCCTTTTCATTTTCTTTAACTATTGCATTTATAGGAGAAACAAAATCCTTTCATTTGTCTTTAATGGTGTCATTTCAGTGCCGAAGCCAAGGCTGACAACATAGAGCCAAGGAAAAGATAAGAAAAGTGGCTACCCTATCAAGGAGCCCACCTGCTCAGAGGGTGAATGAACTCTTACGTGTTTCCCAGTAGCCTCACTCCAGTGACCCCCACTGTGGAACAAGGGCAACCTTGGGCTCTCCTAGGTTATGCCAGTGGAGCTCAAGCTTGGACAGGTCCTTTGGAGTTGGAAGGACTTGGAGGACAAGCCTAGTTGATTAGGTGCTAGCCCAGATAGGTGAGAAGAAGCCCCTTACCTAGAAAGCTAGCCATCACCTTATGATTTTTTTTTTTTTGGCTACAGGAATTTGTGAACTCATCTCCAAGGGGATGGAGGGGGTTGTAAACCAGGTTGCGATGGAAATTGATCAACTGACAAGCATTTTAAAAGTGAGTACTGTGTACCAGGCATTGTGCTAAGTGCTGGGAATATAAAGATAAAAATGAAACCATGCCTGTCCTCAATGGGCCTACATTCTATGGGAGAGACAACATGAACGTATATGATCCACTGGTGGAGGGGGGCAACTGCACTGATGAAATCATGGATATTTTCCCTTGAAGTATTGGGGTGTGTGTGTGTGTGTGTGTGTGTGTGTGTGTGTGTGTGTGTGTGAGTGAGAGAGAGAGAGAGAGAGAGAGAGAGAGAGAGAGAGAGAGAGAGAGAGAGAGATCATTGGAACAGGGAACTCCCAGTGAGGTAACTCTCTCCGCTGTTGTTGACTGGCATCTGCTCCACAACTTCTAGTCTTAGAGAGGTCCCTAGAGCACAGAGAGGCTGAATGACTTGCCAGGTTCACACAGCCACTATGTGTCAGGGGTGACTCAAGTCTAGCTCTCCATCCATTATACCACATTCTACACCCTCCTTAGTCTAGCATATAGGATAGGGACGAGCCCTAGTGACTTCATTAATCTGGACATATAAAGGGCTTCCTTTCTATGCATACAAATTCTCACCTCCCTTGTTGTTCCTAGTCCTAGAGTGAAATTTTCAGTGTGAGTATTTACACCCTGGACCTAAGAAGGTGAACATTTCCTGGCCCAGCCATGAGTGAGAGGTGAGGTGCTTTGCAGGGTGGTGGTGGGGAATCTTGCTTGTAGGTGTCAGAGGCAGGATTTGAAACCAGGCCTTCCTGACTCTGAGGCTGGCCCTGCCTGCTCTCTGCTCGATGCTGCCTTTCACAGTAGGGAGAACATAAAGCTCAGGGATATCAGACAATTTGCCCAGAGATCCCTGGAAGAAGAGCCCAGACTCTTCTTGTGCCAAAGAGCTGCCCTGTGGGAAAGGTAGTTTCCTCTAGGACTAATTGGACAAATCTGGACAGAAATCTCTTGGAGTTCAGGATTTCACAAAGGCTGTGTGTCCGAAATAATTGACCTAGTAAGGCAATGGGAGGGAAAATTGCTTGTGGCAAATTGTGGGTATGTATATATGCTGTGCTATTATGGAGATGCAGTGCTGATCCTCTTATTTGGGCACAAGAACTTCTCTCTCTCTCTCTCTCTCTCTCTCTCTCTCTCTCTCTCTCTCTCTCTCTCTCTCTCTTCTCCCCTTCATCAGGGTCAGCCTATGCTTAAACAGAGTTAAGGAGCTGACTTTGTGGTATAGTATAAGGGTCCCCACTGAAGACTTTGGCCTATTCAGAAAAGAAGGCCCCTAGCTAGCTTATCATGGAGCCTAAAATGTTACCATTACTGAGTCAGTCCTCTGAGTGTGCTGGTAAAATGTTTAACAACCAGCTCTCTGAAAAGTCAGGATGCAGTTTTCCATTTCATTTCCATTATTACCATTTTCTCTACCACTTTCTTAAACTAGACAACCAACAAAACAATAAACCAAGGCCTGATTGATAGCATTTGCTGATTTCTGAGGGATAAATGCTCACACTGAAAATCTGATCATGCATGGGGCAGCTAGGTGGCGCAGTGGATAGAGCACCAGCCCTGAAGTCAGGAGGACTTGAGTTCAAATTCGGCCTCAGACCAAACACTTGACGCTTACTAGCTGTGTGACCCTGGGCAAGTCACTTAACCTCAATTGCCTAAAAATTAAAAAAAAAAAAGAAAATCTGATCACGGGCTCTTCGGAACCTGGAGGAGCTGGCTCCAGCAGCCCCTGCCATGATTCCAGGCCAGTGCCCCTGGCAACTGGAGCATAATCCATAGGAATGCATCTACACTCTGGTCTGGCCAAACTGATGTTCTCACCACTCTGCACATAGAATATCCCACCTCTCCTCTCTATATCTGGAATGATCTTCCTCCTCCTCCTCCTGTCCGTTCCTTAGAATACCAAGTTTCCTTTGAAGCTCAGATCGTCACCTTCTACTTAAGGCCTTTCCTGATTCCCCTGCTGCTATTACTTCCCCTCCCAAAATTATATTGGATCTCTTTTGCATATATTTATATGGGCTATTGTCTGCTCCACTACACTGGAAGCTTCTTGAGGACAGGGACTTTGTGTCCTTAATACACAGTGCCTAGCACATAGTAGGTGCTTACTTAATAGTTGTTGATTGAGTGATTAATCAATATTCTAGTGTGATTTTGGATATTAGAGAAAGAATCTTGGGGGAATGGGACACAGGACAAATCATTTTTGATGGCAGGAAGAGAATCAGGATCTGAATAGGCGGAGGCGTGGGAGGGCTCTGCTCCATAGAGGCAGGGGCATAGCCTATGGAGATCCATGGGTACTCTAAGATCTGACACGCCATCTTTCAACTCCAAGGCTTTTCAGTGGCTGTGCCCCATGCCTGAAATGTCTTTGCCTCCTGACTTCCTTGGCTTCTTTCAATACTCAGCTCAAATTTGACCTTCTTCAGAAGGCCTTTCCTGGTTCACCCCAACCCCGAGCTAGTGCTCCTTCTTCTGAGATTACCTTCCATTTACACTGTCTATATCTTGTATGTCCAGTGTTTTTCATGTTGTTTCCCTCATTAGAATGTAAACACCTTGAGTGAAGAGACTGTTTTAATCTTTCTTGAGAACAGTGGTGTGTTGCTGGAGGGAGTTAATGCCAGCACTACCTTAATGTTTGTGTTCTCAGTTCACATGAATTCTCTCTTTAGAAACGGATTAAATGCCACCTTCTACGGCCAAGTAAGGCCACCCAAATGTCCAGTTGAAGTTTCTACACATCTTTCTTCTGCCTATGGCCTTTGATTTGGAATAATTGGGTTTAGTCTTAAGCTTTCTCCTTCTTGCTGTGTTAGGAGTATTATGGGAGAGCTCATTTCCATAGGCATCACTTGAATTATACACAGAAAGAAGCTGGCTAAGGCTTTGTTTGGCAAACATACTAGCTGTGAAAGTGACAGGAAAATGGATTTTTCCAGCACTACCATGTTTCCGTGCCAGCTTCTGCAGCACCAAAGCCTCACTGCCAGGGCCTTCTGGTGAGCCCAGGATCCTGGGAGAGAGAGAGAGAGGTAACTGAGCTGACAGGCTTCAATTATTCAAACCCATGGAGCTTCAGTGGTGGTCCATGATAGCAGACAACCCTATTGTTCTCTATTTGCTTATGGAATGTGGTCACTCAACCACGCGCACACACACACACACACACACACACACACACACACTCACACATACTCACACATACTCTGTTTCCTCTCTCACACACTTTATATTTATGCTGCATATATTTGCTTTGTACTTGGTATCTTCGCCATTAGAATGTAAGCTCATTGCAAGTAGGGATTTATACTTGTATCCCTAGCTCCTGACACACAGTAAGATCTTAAACAAATACTTGTCCATTGATCGATTGATGCTGTTTTCTCCTGTACAATGTAAGGTCTTTGAACATTAAGGTCAAGGTTCTCCTTCTTAAACAGCAGGGGCTTTCATTTTTTTTTTTTGGCTAGGCAATGGGGTTAAGTGACTTGTCCAGGGTCACACAGCTAGGAAGTGTCAATTGTCTGAGTCCGGATTTGAACTCAGGTTTCTTGACTCTAGGGCTGGTGCTCTATCCACTGTGCAACCTAGCTGCCCCTGGCTGTTTCATTTTTGTCTCAGTATTGCTGGTGCCTGGTGCACAATAGGCATTTGAGAAAGGTTTGTTGACTTGTTGTTGGACAAGTAGGTAGTTAAGACATGATAATATTTATGAACTGGGAGGGAGCTGGGAGATTGTCTAGCCTAATTCCCTCACTTGACAGAGGGAGAAACTGAGGCCTAGAGAGCGGAAGGGATTTGCCTGTAATCACTCAACAAATAAGGAGGCATCTAGGTGGTTCAGTCGATAGAGGGCTGGGCCTGGGATCAGGAAGACCTGAGTTCAAATCCAGCCTCAGACACTCACTAGCCATGTGACCCTGGGCAGGTCACTTAACCTCTGTTTGCCTTAATCTACTTAAAAAGGAAAAGGCAAACCACTCCAGTATCTTTGCCAAGAAAACCCTATGGACAGTATTGGTGTGCTATGGTTCATGGAGTCTCAACAAGTAAGTGTAGGAGGTGGAATTTGGAATTTGAACCCAAGTCTTCTGACTCCAAGTTCTATTCTCTAAGTATTAATGGCCCTAGGTAAAGTCTTGGCTGCACCCACCATGGTAAAAACCAATTACCAGCTCAGAGTGATTTACATATATTCTGCAAAATGATCTATATATATGATTTTATTTCCTCCTCACAGCAAGCCTTCGCTATTATTGGCCCAATTTTACAGATGACGAAACTAAGGCTGAGAAATCTTAAGTAATGTATCCAAGGTCACATAGTCAGGAAGTATCTAAGGCAAGATTCAAACCCAGGTCCCAAGTCCAACTGTTCTACCTAATACATCGGTCTCTTACTATGAGCTGTCTCTCATAGTAAGAATGCTTAGGATGAGAACGGGTCTGGTTTCCTGAGTCCGTTCTGATTATGAATAGTTAACAAAGTGACTATTTCTCTCTGAATCAAGTGGCCTCTACATGGTAACTCATGATTTCCCACACCACTTGTGTGGGAATGCCAATGCTTGGCACATCCAAAGTGCTTATATGTTTGTTAATTGACTGATTTTTAGTTGGAACCTTTATAGCTGCCCATTTCATGGTCCTGCCTTCTGTCTTGAAATGGCTACTTATGCTTCATGGAAAAAGTGCGTATCCCTTCCATGCCCTGTCCTTTGCTCCTTGCTGACTGAAAACAGCTACTAGGTGGGAGTCACAGGGCCCCCACTAAGCTAAAATGACATAGGTGTGCCAGTTTTACCCAGGAAATCAATGGCTGCAGAGGTGGTATGGCACAGTGGAAGGAGCATTTGCTTATGAAGTCAGAGGACCTGAGTTCAAATCTTGCCTCTGTCATTTAATACATGGGGGACCTGGGACAAGTCATTTCACCTCTTGGGGACTCAGTTTCCTCCTTTGTAAAATGAAGAAGTCAGACTGAATGGCCTCTTGGGTTTCTTCCTGGCATCTAGGTGGCTCAGTGGTTGAGTACTAGGTCTAGAGTCAGGAAGACCTGAGTTCAAATCTGGCCTCAGATACTTATTAGCTGTGTGACCCTGGGCAAGTCACTTTACCTCTGCTTGCCTCAGTTTCCTCAAGTGTAAAATGGGGATAATAATAGCATCTACCTCCTAGAGTTGCGAAGATCAAAAGCACTATCTGTGGAGTGCTTAGCACAGTACCTGGTATATTGTAGGTGCTATATAAATACCATCATTATAATCATTATTATTGCAGCTCTCGATGTAGGAGCCTATTTGGGACAAGTCACCTGACACTGCCAGGCCTCAATTATCAGCTCTGCACTTTACAGTCTTAGAAAGTCACCTGGACCACTGAAAGCTTAAGTGATTTGTCCAGGGTCACACAGTCAGTACATGTCAGAGGTGGGATTTGAAACTAGGTCTTTCCTTTTGTATTTGTAGCCAGTGAGGTGTTGGCATATAGTAAGTGCTTAATAAATGCTTTTTAGCCATTTAGCTATACAGTCCTTCATTCCTGACTGCAAGGCCCATTCTCTATCTACAGTTGGGCAACCACTCTAGAGCAGATTTGGTGTATTCCTTGGAATGGGGTCCAAACTGCTTGCCTGGATACAGGCATACATTGCTTTATACAACAGACAAGACCTGGAAGATTTGTGCAACGAACTGGATCTCAGAGCTGGAAGGGCCCCTGAAGGTCGGCTAATCGGAAGCTGGTCCTGAGGAAGAATTCCCTCTACAAGACAGCTGCTAAGGCCTTGTTTGAAGGCCGAAGGTAGTTCCAGGAATAGCCTATGCCACTTTGGGCTAGCATGGGGTGGGGAACCTTCAGCGCTGAGGCCACACATGACCCTCTAGGTCCTTAAGTGTGGCCCTTTCATCAGATTTGAAGTTTGGATTCGGTCAAAGGGCTGCACTTGAGGACCTAGAGGGCTACATGTGGCCTTGAGGTGGAAGGCTCCTCAGGAAGGCTCTCTTGACATCCAGCTGAAATCCTCTGCTTTTGTACCTCCCCCCAGCCCCCTGCTCCTGGTCATGCCCCCTGGCCAATCCTTCTTCTGCATGACAGTTCCTCAAATACCTAAAGACAGTTATTATGTCCCCCTCCTAAGACATCTATTCTTCAGGCTAAACATCCTCAGTTCCTTCAAGGCCTTCTCATTTGGCATTCTTTCTCTAGACTGCCTTGGGAGCCAAAGGGTACCCTGGGGCCACTCTGCTACAGTTTGCACCAGCCATATGGGAGACAAGCTCATAAAAACATATGGGAAGAAGTGCCTGATGGGGTCAGTGCCATGGCCCCAACAGTTCTTTGAAGAACTGTTCTTCTTTGAAGAAGTCAGTGGCTTGTGAGAGGCTAACTCTCTGGAAATGAAGAATTGAGTGAGAGCAAACTCCCTTTCTCTGTGAAGCTATCCAGGCTCTCCTAGAAATGAGAGAAATGATCCTTTCTCCTATATTAATAACCAATTAGTGGATTAGGACTAAGTTTTCCCCTTTCTACTTCCTCATTCCCTGTAGGCTATTCAGTCAGCCTTTGAAGGGCAGGGCTGATAAAGAGATGATATCTTGGGCAGATGTACCCCACTGGGAAAACTCAGATCTGTTCAAAAGGTGAAGAAATTTTAGTTTAGGTGAACTGATGGATTCCAGCCCATTGTGTTTTAGTCAGACAGGTCTGGGTAAAAGTGGATCCCCTTCTGTCTAGATTACCCTAGATGGGTGACATGGGCATAGACTGACCAAGACCGAATGATCAGAGTCATGTCCCCCACATGCTCATTAGAATAAGCCCACCTCTCATTATAATGTTCATTCCTTCATTACTTGTTGACCAATCAGAGTTGATTTCCATCCTAAGGCTTTACAAGCATTGAAGGTTCCACAGGTTAGCTCTCTTTGATCACTGAGAGGGACAAATAAGCCCATTTTGTTGCTAGCTTAGTTAATAAAATTGATTATAATTTACCCAGAAACTCTGTCTCGGAAATTTTCAATTGCCACAGAAACTTGAGGCAATAGAAGGGGTACTGCCCTGAGAGCCAGGTGACCTGGGTTCAAAGTCATAGCTGTGTCACAGTGGGCCTCAATTTCCTCTTCTGTAAAATGAAGAAGTTGAACAGGGGTTTTTAACGTTTTTTTGTGTCCTTGATATCTTTGGCAGTCTGGTGAAACTTATGGACTTCTCTGAATAATGTTTTAAAAGCAGAATATGAAATATTATGCATTTATGGCCATAAATATAGTCAAACCAAAACTTGAATTCAAGCCAAATTGAAACACAGCTATCAACATGTGTATTTTTAAAAACAGGTTCAGGGATCTCAGGTTAAGAATTTCTGGTGTGACATTTGATGTTTGAATGTCCCTCTCAGCCTTGATATTTTATTTTTGAAGATCCTTAATGAAGATCCTCAGTTTTCTGGGTTCTAGGAGCCCTCAGCTCAAACATTCTATGTTATGAGACCCCTGACCAGATTTGAAATGGTATGATTCTAGAAATGATTTCAGTTTCCCACCAGCCCTATTGTGTGTGTGAGATACAAACACATACAATGTGGAAGTGACTGAAACCCTAGGCCCAGAATGTAGGTATGAGGGAAGGCACTAGAATTAAGAGGGGTTGTGAAGGCTTCCTATAGAAGATGGATTTTAATTAGGATTTAATGGAAACCGGGGAAGGCAGTAGGTAGAGATGAGGAAGGAGAGGATTCCAGGTATGGGGGACAGCCAGTGAAGATGTCCTAGCCAAGAGATAGAGTGCCTTGTTTGTGGAACAGCCAGGAGGTCAGTGTCACAGGTTTGAAGAGTAGGTAGTGGGGAGCAAGACATAAGAAGACTGGAGAGGTAGGAGGGGAATAGGTTATGAAAGGCTTTGAATGCCAAACAGAGGATTTTGCATTTGATCCTGGAAGTGAAGGAGTTTATTGAGTAGGGGAATGATGTGGTTGAACCTGTGCTTTAGGAAAAGCATTCTATTGGCTGAATGGAGGATAGAGTGGAATGGGGAGAGACTTAAGGCAGGCTGACCCACCAGCAGCTACTGCAATAGTCCAGGCGTGAGGTGATGAGGGCCTGTACTTGGGTGGGGGCAGAGTCAGAGGAGAGAAGGGAGTGTATTGGAGAGATGTTGCCAAGGCGAAATTGATGGGCCTTGGTAACAGATAAGCTGGGGGATGAGAATAGTGAGCAGTCAAGGATGACTATCAGGTTGTGAGCCTGAGGGACTAGAAGGGTGGTGGTGTCCTCTACAGGAATAGGGGAGGTAGGAGGGGAGGAGGGAGAGTTTAGGGGGAAAGATAATGAATTCTGTTTTGGCTGTGTAAAGTTTAAGATGTCTACTGGACATGCAGTTCACTTGGAAATGCAAGATCAGAAGTCAGCACAGAGGTTGGGACAGGATAAGTAGATTTGAAAATCATCTGCATAAAGATGCTAATTAAATCCATGGGAGCCGATGAGCTCATCAAATGAAGTAGTACAGAGAGAGAAGAGAAGAGGGTCCAGGAGAAATATGATGGACACCTAGGGTTAGAGGTTGTGATCTGGAGGATGACCCAGCAAAGGAGACAGAGAAGGAATGGTCAGAGAGGTAGGAGGAGAACCAGGAGAGTGAGGAGTATCCTGAAAACCTAAGAGAGAAGAGAGTATCAAAGGGAGAGGGTCATTGAGAGTGCCAGAGGCTGCAGAGATGGCAAGGTGGAGAAGGACTGAGAAACGGCCATTGGATTTGGCAGCTAAAAGATTGTTGGTAACTTTGGAGAGAGCAGAGAGTGGCAGAGGGCATCTGAGTGATAGGAGATGAGGAAGAGGGGAGAAGAGGGAGCTTGTGGAGAATGGCTTCAATTTTTTTTCTGTAAAATATGAGGCAGGGTTCTCAGCTTAGAGTATGGGGGAGGGGGAGTCATGGACCATTTAAGGAGGGATGAAGAGCCTTGGTGGAGAGTGGGATAGTGAGTTGATAAGGCAGGTATGGAAAGGTTTGCCTGGCAGCAGTGAGGGCCCAGTTGGGGTTGTGTAATATAAATTTGTAGTAGACCCAGTCAGAAGGGTTGTGTGATTTTCTCTGCCTTCATTTAGCAGCAAATGTGTAGGAGTGAAGGCCATGGTGAATGGTGGGAGTGATCCAAGCTTGAGGCTTCGCAGGACATAATAAGCAAAATGATAAGCGGCTAAGCATTCCAGAAAGGACAGGCCAAGGACAGGGAGGCAAGCCGCATACTTAAGAAACAAAAGTTTCTCAATCCCTTTCTTCACAAAGTCATGCTCATTTCATTCTCTTCTTGACTTCCTGTGCAGATAAGCCCATCTGGTTGGTGGGGTGATTTGGGGGAGGGGGCTGCTATTTATCTTGGCCTGGCTGAGCTGGGCTCTCATTTTCCCTCACCACTTGTGGGACCTTCTATGAAACATCTGCTATATGATCAGTTGTGTCCTGATCTGAGTTGCTAAAGCAGCTTTCTTAAGCTGGCTTTCCAAGACCTTGCAAAAGGAAACTCAGGCAACCTGGAGAAAGCTCCTTTGGAATGAATGCAAGATATCTTTGAAATTAGGAGTAACATGGCAGAACCTAGGAGTCACTGCCTTTGGACAAATCTTATGGAAACCATGGCCAAAGAAAGCAATGTAAAAGGCATTCTTAATTGGTGTGTGTGTGTATATGTTAGTGTATGTATATGTGTGTGTATGTATATGTGTGTGTGTATGTGTGTGTGTGTGTGTGTGTGTGTGTGTGTGTGTGTGACAACATCCTATTTATGGAGGTGGGAGTCAGAGGGAGTGGGAGACTCAGGTAACCACGAAGGTAAAAGTGAAGCCACTCCCTCCTGCCAGGAATCAGGCCATTTAGCGGCTTCTTAGCTCCATTCCTGGGTCTAATACTGGGCTCCACTTGTGCCACATCATTTCATCACTAGGCCCTGACCCTATCCCTGCCTTCTTCCTTACAGGAACACAATCATTGGTTTTTACAAGTAGCTCTATTTTTTTTGACCTGAGACAAAGTCTTAGTTGCTCTACCCTAGTTACATCTCTTCACTGCGAGGTATAATGGCACACTGATCTCTAGCCACACTGATTATTTCAGAGTAAGAACTTTTTGGGAAAGTGTCACTTTCAGTCCCCAGATACCCTGGCTACCCACCCTACCCTCAACTGCCATCTCTCACTTCCTCATAAAGCCTGCTAATGTCAGCTCAAACCTGCCTTCTGCCAAGGGCCTTCTCCCCCTCCTCCCCTCCCCTCCTCTCTCTACCTTTCCCTGTCAAACCTTTGCTCCAGCCTTCCCTCCTCCCAAGAGCTTTCCTTACGGAGCTATAGCTACATAGGTTCAAGGAGTCTGTTTGTCTGATGGTGGTTTGACGTTGAACATCTAGTACTTTGTAAGTGTTTAAGTATTCAGCTTGCCTCCCTGTCCAAACAAAGGAAGCCCAGTATAACAGAAAGAGCACTGATTATGATGTCACAGAACCTGTATTCAAATTCTGGCTCTGTGGCTTGCTGCCTACATGACCTTGGGCAAGTCCCTTCCCTTCCCTGGGCCTCAGTCTCTCCACCTGTCAAATGAAGATCAGAAGAGAACCTACTCCACAGGGTTGCTATGAGGATTAAAGTAGCCAACACACATTATGACAGGTTAATGATCGCCCCTGGAAGCCAGTGGTGAATGCCAGAAGAGGCCTGGATCTCACTCTCCCTGACCCGAGGTCCCACAGAAATCAAGCTAGGGCTCAAATAAACTAGGCATTGGAGCCTGAGACATTGGGCAGAAAATGAGCAGGGAGACCCAGCAGAGCTACCCACAGTGTCTTCAAGCAGCTCCTGCTGCTGCTGCTACTGCTGCCAAGAACATCCTCATTGGGATAGTCAGGCATCCAGGGGAGATGGCTGGGCCTGGGAAGGCAGGAGATCGATGGTGTGAGATTGTTTTCTCACACTCATCCATGGTGGGACTTCAGGGTGACTGGCCAGAATGAAGAAGAAAGTCAACAAGTGATGGTCATTTGTGGGTCTTTTCAGACACACACATTATCGTCGCAATCTTCACATAGGAAGGAAAATCTTCACTCACCACACTAGTCCTGGAATGGGGGTTTGGGGGAAGCGAATTTTCTTGGGAACTGAAGGGTTCACTTGAACCCCTTTCTTGCCAGAAATCTTTTATAAATTGTTTTGCTCTGCTTCCATGCCTCAGTAGACAGAATCTGGTCACCCTGACTGTAGATATGGGGGACCTTGGGGTTCTTATTCTGACCCTCCGGGATCATTGCTCAGGGCTGGAGATGGAGAATGTGCAGGAGATGAGCCTGCTTTGAGTGAGGCCCCAGACTGGTCATTAACAAAATGGCTCATTTTCTTGCAATTTGCCTCTTTCTCCTAAAAGCAGGTTTAAAAAAAACCTCTGGTTTATTGAGAGTTCTGGTAAGCTGACAAGATGGGGCATGATGGGGAAAAAACACACTGGAGTAAAAGACATAGGCTCACAGGCTCACAGATTTAGACTTGGAAGGGACCTTACAGCCACTGAATCCAATTCTACTTTACAGATGAGGAAACTGAGGCCTAGAGGAGTGACATTCCCATGGTCACACAGCTGGTTATTGTCTAAGGTGGGGAGATTTGTGTTCTATTTCCGGTTCCAGTACTAGCCAGATATATTGACCTTGGGCCAATAATTTACTTTTTTGGGGTAGGGGGAGAATAAACTCAGAAGGCCCTCCTGGCTTAACATTCTTAGATTCTATGAGTTCCAGTTAATTGAAGTCTTGCTATAAACCTTATGGCCAAGGTTTTCAGGCCTTTAGCCAGCAAAGAAGGAGATCT
This sequence comes from Phascolarctos cinereus, assembly GCF_003287225.1. Lineage (NCBI taxonomy): Eukaryota > Metazoa > Chordata > Mammalia > Diprotodontia > Phascolarctidae > Phascolarctos > Phascolarctos cinereus. Next base: position 51,089,800 of record NW_027556291.1, read on the forward strand.
TTCAATAATTAACTTGCTTTGCCCACCTGGTGAATACAGCAGAAGCTTGCTTGAACAGATGGGCCTCAGCCCTCCAGCCAGAAAGCTAATAAATTATTTGACTTTGTCAGATAAGGAGAGAATGTGAGATCCTGGGAGGTGAGCTTCCCCCAGGCCATGGCCTCAGGTTTCCAGTCTGTTTCAAGAGCAGTGAGTCCTGGCTGATCTTAAGTGCCCTGATGGTGCCCTGGAGAGCTGGCAGGCTCTCTCACTGTGCTCATGAAGACTGAGCTGGACTGAGTTTTCTGGGCTGGGAAATGCTCACCTGAACAAGTAGGTTAGCACGGAGGACTCTGGGAGATGAGTTAATGGATTTCATATGGTAGGTAACTTTGGGCAGACAGCTCCTGGTCCTCCTGTAGCCCTGGGAGCTTTGAGGTGGTCTTGAAGGGTGTCTCCAAGAAAGGCAAATGGGGTCTCAGAGTGTCAGGTCACAGCGGCATAGAGAACTGCAGCAAGTGTGAAGCTTTACTGTCCTCTATGTGTATGACTGTGTGTGTGTGTGTGTGTGTGTATGTGCACAACTGTAGGTGTGTGCACCTGTAGGTGAGTATGTGCACCTGTGGTGGTATACACCTGTAGGTGAGTGTGTGTACCTGTAGGTGTGTACGCACTTGTAGGTGAGTGTGCATGCCTCTGTGTGTGCACCTGTGGGTGGGTGTGCACTTGTAGATGAGTGTGTATATGTGTGTGAGCACTTGTAGGTGAGTGTGTGCACCTTTGGGGTGTGTGTATGTGTGTGTGTGTGTGCACCTGTGGGTGTGTGTGCACTTGTAGGTGAGTGTGTGTGTGCACATGCGTGCACCCATAGATGAGTGTGTATATGTGTGCACGCGCCTGCACCCGTAGGTGAGTGTGTGCACCTTTGAGGTATATGTGTATGTATGTGTGTGTGTACCTGTGGGTGTGTGTGCACTTGTAGGTGAGTGTGTGTGTGTGTGTGTGTGTGTGCGTGCACCTGTAGGTGAGTATGTGCTGCAAGGGGGAGCAGAAGAAAGAAAAGCGCTCTCTCTCACTTGCCCTTTCTCTCTTCCTCGCCTTCTCTGTCTCTTCTCTCTTTCCCTTTCTCTTTTCACCCTTTCCCTTGCCTTCTCGCTCTTCCTGTCTCTTCTCTCTCCCTCACCTCCTCTTTTTTTCCTTGTCTCTTTCTCCTCTCACTTTGTCTTTCTTATTCTTTCTCCCTCTCCTCTCCTCTTTCTCCCTCCTTCACATTTTCTCTTTCTCCTTCCCTCTTTGATGGATGGCTCCAAGACCAAACACCTTTTATTTAGGTCATGCCCCTAAAATGATATCTCTCCGGAGGGGAAAAATATAGAGGCAGGACATGGGACGGAGGGGGTGGAAACAAAACACCCATTCTAGGTTGCACTAAGGTTTTATGAGAGAAACAGAGAGAGATAAAGAGGCAAAGACAGTGAGAGAACAGAGACCTGAATTCAAATCCTACCAAAGATGCTAATACTAACTGTGTGACCCTGGGCAAGTCACTTAACTTTGGTTAGCCTCAGTTCTCTCATCTGTAAAATAGGGGTTATAATAGCATCTACCTCATGGGATTGTTGTAAGAAGCAAATGAGATACTCTATATGTAAAGGACTTTGCAAATGTTCAAATGCTATAGAAATGTTAGCTAGCATATACACAAACATGTATAGATCTAGGGCTGAGAGGGATCTCAGAGGCCAGCTAGCCTGACTCCTTCATTTTCTATATGGGGAAACTGAGGCCCAGGAAGGTGATGTGATTTGCCCAAGGTCACTTAGCAGATCAAATGAGATAATACATATAAAGTGCTTTGAAAACCTCACATGCATATTATATTTTATATTACATCATGTCTATAAGTGTGTATATATGTATATGCTAGAGAAACGTTAGTTATTCTTGGTAAGAAACTGGTCTTCTCACTGTTCCTCACACACACCATTCTGTCTCCCACAGTCTTTTCTCCATGCCTGGAACACTCTCCCTCACTGCTTCTGACTCAGAATCCCTCATTTCCTTCAAAGCACAGCTCAGAGGCTACTTTGTAAACCGCCACGCCTATTCTGGTTCCCCAGATGATCTTTCTTGAAGCTTCCCTCCCCCCACTATGTATAAGCTTCTAGAGGGTAGGGACTGCTTTGTCTAATGTCTGGCACATAGCAGGCACTTCAGGGGAAGCTAGGGGGCAAAGTGGGTAGAGTGCTGAGCTTGAAGTCAGGAAGCCTTGAGTTCCAATCTGGCCTCAGGCTAGCTGTGTGACCCACCTCCCAGGGTTGTGAGCATCAAATAAGTTAATACTTGTAATATTTGTAAGCATATTGCAAGTGTTAGAGTGCTATATAAAATGCTAGCTACTATTAATAAATAATATTTGTGTAATGAATTGTTCAAAAGGAAAAGTTCTCCTTTAGGACAGGGAACAAGGCCTTCACTCGGTGACCTCCAGTCTTCCCCTTCTTCTCTAATCTGAGTTCCAGAACAGCTCCAGTGAAGGTCACTCAGACTTGGGGAATGCCCTAGTCTCTCAAGCCTCTAAGAAGGTGGCATCAGGCTTTCTTGTGCCCAGTGCCCTACAGAGCCTGCACTGACCGGAGAAGAGGCCTCAAGAACACACAAATTTGGTGACAAGACAGTTTCTTTGCCTTTCAGAACTCCTCCTCCTCCCCCTCCCAGCCTTTGGGCTAAGGGGTCTCACTGGAGAGCCTCCCTTTCCCCATCCAATATGGATGCCTCATCTCCAAGGTCATCTCTCTATTTCAAACATTTTTAAAAGTCTAATTGCTGCAGAAGTGGGAATGCTCGCCAGTGGGTCCCAGCCATTGGTGGCCATCAAGGCCAGGTCTTTTACTGGGATATTCTTGGGGGCAAAGGCCTTTTGGCATCAGCGCAGTGAGACTTGGGCTGCTGATTATGTCATCTGCTCTCAGTGTCCAGATGTGCTAGGGTCCTCCTGCATGACCTAGCAGAGGTAGCATGGTATCATGGAAAGAACACTCAGACTTTGCAGTCAGAGTGCCTGGGTTCAAGTCTCAGTTCTGTTAGGACCACAGAATCATAGGCTTAGAGATGGAAGAGACCTTAGCCACTGGCCAGTCCAACCCTTTCATTTTACAAATGAGGAAACTGAGGCCCAGGAAGATAAAGAGACTCATGGTTGTAGGATCACAGATCTAGAACTGGAGGGGATTTTAGAGATTATTGAGTCTACCTGTGCTCATTTCATAGAGGAAACAGAGGCCCAGGGGAGGGAAGTACTTGTCTGGGCCACAAACTTAGTGAGTAGCTAAGATAGGATGTGAACCCAGGTCCTCCTGTCTCAACATCTAGTGCTCTGGTCACACCAAGCTGCCTCTTGGGTTCTGCCAGGCTGCTCACATGTAGCACCATAGATTTGGAACTGGAAGGGACCTTAGAGGTCATCTAGTTCAACCCTTTCATTTTATAGATGAGTAAACTGAGCCTGAGAGACGTTAAGTGTCTCGCTCATGGTCACATAACTAGTAAGTGATTGAGGCTGCACTTGAATCGAGGACTTCCTGACTCAAAGTTCAGTGTTCTATCTACTACATCATGTTGCCTCTCAGCAACGTAACAGCTGTGTGATCTTGGGCAAGTCATTACCCTTCTTGGGGCCTCAGTTTACCCATCTGTAAAATGAAAGGATGGGGCCTTTTTGGCTCTAAATCCCATAGTCCTGTGGTTGTCAGCCATCTGTGGTTTGATCTCTCCATATACAGAGCAAATCTCAGAGCATTTAGGTGATTGTCTAGACAAAGATACTAATTTTCAGATGGATATAATAGATATGGCAGATAAAAGTTTTTTTTTTGGCTGGAGTTGTTTGGACAACGACTTTGGTATTTCTCAGGTACTATCCAGCTCTAATTTCTATGGTTCTAGGTTCAGCAAACTGGGAAAAATCTAGAATGGTACCGTTCCCAAAGGATGGCTTGATCATCACACACTCTTGGGGATAGGGGTGGGAGATAGGGAGGTGTGGAGGCCAGCTTAGGTAGCATGGAGGAGAGTGGCCTGGATATTCTCTCTCCACCCAACTTCTGGCGAGCAATTGGAAAGCTCTGGCTCAGAGATAGAGACTACTACAGCTGGGAGGGGTCTTAGAGATCATTTAGTGTGACACTCCTCATTTTATAGAGCGGGAAATTGAGGCCCCCATAAAACACCTTCAATTCATGGGTTCGTAGGATTTAGAGTTATCAGGGACCTTAAATTAGTCTAATCCCCTCATTTTATAGAGAAGGAAATTAAAGCCTAGAGAGGGAAAATGACTTGCCCAGTGTTCCAGAGCTTGGCAGAGCTGGGATTAGAACCCCAACGTGTAAGATTCTAATATGCCCAATGAAGGACTGGTATGGTAGGCTTGGCATAAGAAACTGAAAAAATGTTGTCTTTTTTAAAGTTAATTGTAAAGTTAAAAATTCAAGGAACATGCTTCTCCCATTTCTTTTTACCATGAAGCAAACCTTGCCATGGCCAAACCTTGCGGTAGCACATTTAAGAATGCACTGCTACAGGATTTACTCCTGCAGGTTGCTTTAATCCCAATGTTGATTTACTTTAGATGGTCAGCATCAAAGCAAGCAGTTGGCCCCTTTATCTAGGATCCAAATGAGATGATGTTGGGAAAGTGCTTTGCAAACCTTAAAGCCTACATAAATGTCAGCTCCGATTATTATCACCTTCAGGGGCCTGATTCCTGCACTATGAGAGAGGATGACTTATCTTTTCCTTTTTGCTAGATGTCTTTCCTTATCTAATGTGCTGTGCTCAGAGCAATTTCTAAGGCGCTTTTTAGGTCTCAGTCCTAGGGTCCCCTGGATCCTATAGAGTGACAATTAAGTCCATGACCCACCTCCTAGACAAACATGCTTTCCTTCTCGGATCACCTGAGCACATCTCAAGGCAAGCCAACTCCCTTGGCATCATTCCGTCTGGTCCAATTACCCAATGACAAAGATGACTGCAGTGAAAATCAAAAGTAAATGGTCCCTCCATCATCTCTGCCAGCTGTTACCCCCTCCTCTCTGTCAGTTCTGTTAAGGGCACAGATGATAGCTTTTTGCATCCCTTTCCTAATGGACATTCTGCTTCTCCCATTAAAGTGGGGGCCTTAGACCCAGTGGGAACATCTCTCCTCAGAATCAAATACACATACTCTCCCAAATAATATAAAACGCAGCCACTGAGAAACAATCTGAAAAATTGCCTTGGAATATTAAGGATCAGTACATATCATCTATAACTAGCTGCATCTATATGTCAGTCAGTCAACAAACATTATTAGGCATTCACTATGTGCCAGGCACTGTACTGAGTGCTGCGGATACAATGAAAAGGAAAAACTGCCCCAACCTTCAAGGAATTAATATTCTAATGGGAAGGAGGGAAAGGAATAAGCATTTATTAAGCACCTATGTTTTACAAATGTGATCTCATTCATCCTTACAACAACCCTGTGAGGTAGGTGCTGTTATTTATTATCCTCATTTTACAGTTGTGGAAACTGAGGCAGAGGTTAAGTGACTTTGTTTAGGGTCACACAACTAGTGTCTGAGACTGGATTTGAACTGAGGTCTTTCTGACTTCATGCCCATTGCTCTATCCACTGCATCACCTAGCTATTTAATTGGGAGATAATATGCAAATAAATATGTACATACAAGACATACACAGTGTAAATGGAAGGTAATCTCAGGTATATCTATATCTAAGTTCTAGTTCCATCTCTGCCTTTGGTATAATACAAAGTTGTGATAATGCCTGAAATAATACAAATCATATAACTAAGAGGAAAGTATATGAGCTCCTATTCCTGGGACCTGCTGTCCATTTCTTCTTTCACTGGTGCCAGTGTCAAGGTTGAGTCCTCAAGGAAGACTGACCAGAAGACTGAGTTTTACTAGTATTGTTGGCAGAAGGAGTTTTTTCCCTGGGAGTTTCTTAAACCAATGAAATCATAGGACTAGTTAAAAAAAACCCAACTATATCTATATCTATGTCTATATCTATTTCAGTATCTGTGTCTGTATCTGAATATTTAGACCAATTCAAAGGGACACCTACACACATTTGAAAAGAAAATCCGCTTCCAACAAGGAATAACTTGCTTTCCTGTAACCTCTCAGTTAACTGAGTCAGACTCAGATTCCTGTAGCATCTTAATCTTTTGTGGTATTTCAACTGGAGAAATGGAGTACACTGAGGCACCAGTTGGGATTGGTCCCATTTTTAAGGTCAGAACACCATGTACTGGCAAAGCACTACTACTTCAAAGACCAGTTCCATGCCTTCTTCTCTCCTTTGCCTCTTCCCCCTTGGAATACCATATCTTTTTTTTAAAATGATTTAATGATTTGAACATAACAATAAAAACCATAAGAAGCAGGCCCAAACAAGTGAAAGGTCACTCACCCGGAAGAATTCTTTGGTCGAGCCTGAATCCAGGGTTCCATAGGCAATCTCAGTCTGCTTGGCCAGATCCTCCGCACTCTCTATGGGCGACACCATCCTCTCCACAGTTAGGAAGGCAGCGAGGTTGGCGGTATAGGAGGAGATGATGATGAGGGTGAAGAACCACCAAACTCCTCCAACAATTCTGCCCGAGAGAGATCTGCAAAATAAAAGCCAAGACAAATCCCAACCCAGAGGGGTTGATAAATCCATGGAATTACTTTTGGTTAATGCAATTACAATTCATCAAAGGAGGCAGGTGATATGAGGGTATACATATGAGAAAGCCTTTGCCTGAAATAGCATGATGCCAGAATGGATGCCTATTTTGGGCACCAAAATATTGGGGTTTGTTTTTTTATTTAGGAAAGCCCTTCTTGCCTATACTGTTTGCCCCCAGCCATGGTACCATGGCCAGTGACCATCACACTGTCTGCCACACCCAGGGGAAAAAAGCCCTTTTGGTCTACAGGACTGGGTGCTGGATTTGGAGTCAGGAAGACTTGGGTTCATATCCCACCTCAGACACTTATTAACTGTGTGACCTGAGGCAACTTAACTTCTTAATCTTTCTGGGCCTCAGTTTCCTCATCTGTAAAATGTGGGAGTGGGATCTGATGCACTTTGAGGCCCCTTCCAGCTCTAGATCTAGGATCTCATGTGTGACCTTGGGCAAGTCCCTTCCCTTCCCTTCCCTGCACCTCTGTTTCCTCCTCTGTAAAATGAAGGGTATGGAGTAGATGACTTCTGACATCTCTTCTAGCTCAAGATTTCTCTATGATCTTTTAAGGAGAGATTGTGATGGGAGAAAAGAAAGAAGCAACAGCCTTCCTCACTACAAGAGGAATGGAAACATATGAATGAAACTGTTGCCCACTGGTGAAGAGCCCAGGGAAGAAATTTAATAGTGCTAAAGTTCAGTCAGGCCCAGCCTTTCCATTTAAAGAGTAGTTATATGTGGAGAAAGGAGCCAGAAAATACTATGCATTTCTTTTTCTTGAAATAAATGGCTGGCGAGACTTAGCATCTCTGACACAGGTCACCACAGAGAATAAAAATCTCCTTCTATTGAGGCTGAACACCAATTCTAGACAGTCTATGGGCCTCCTTTCCAATTCAATTCTTTGCCTTGCTGCAGGGGGCTAAAACCTTCAGGGTTACAAACCAATCCATTGTTAATGGGCAGTTCTCACTTAAATAAAGTAAGGGCATATCTACATAATAGAATCTGAGTGGTGCTGCCTTTCAAAATCTCCCCCATTGACCTGCCCTGGTGCATGATTGAAGGTCTACCATGAGAGCGCTTTCTTTGAGTTGTCACTGTCTCTGGAAGGCTCCTGTAAAATGTGACTATACAACCAGGATGATGTGGAAATTGGATGTCACTCCATACATGGAGATGAGAGGCTTAGAGAAGATCTGGGGGGGGAGGGTCATGACAGCTATCTTTAAGTATTCGAAAGGCTGTCATGGGGAAGAGAGACAATAACACTCTATCATGGAGGGTCCCTTGTCCACAAAAAAGTACAGGAAGAGGATGAATTGTAATAAAGTTCAAGAAAAGGTTTGTGGGGAGGACATGAAGCAATGGAAAGAACTCTGGAAGCCCTAGATTTGAATACCACCTTTTCTACTTGCTACATTTGGCAAATCTCTTCCCCAATCTGGATCTTGGTTTCCCCATCTGTAAAATGAGGAAGTTTTAATCAAACCTATACAAAGTCTCAACCCACAGTTTAAGAAGCACTGAAGGGATCATGAGTGGACAAAGTTTAAGGAGCCCTGGACTAGATGATCACTAAGGTCCCTTAGCTCAGAGGTGTTAAACACACGTGAGGCCCACAACACTACCAAGAGAGGCCTGAACCAGGTTAAAATGTAATTGAGAAATATTTAACAAAATAAATAAAAATGTAATAAATACATTTTAAAACTAAGTCAATCAGCAGCCTACAGGGAGTCATACAGATGGGTTAGTAGCTCCTGTTGCCATTTGAGTTTGGTACCACTGATTTAGCCGATCTCAGCCTCTGTCTCTCTGATTGGAGGGTGGGGCTGTGAACCGAAACCTCCATTTAAGGAGAGAGCTCAGCTCAAACATCTAATTTCTCATCAGGCTGCGTTTCTCATAATTGGGACATCTGTGACTGACTCTCCACCATGCTCCCTCAATGGGTATCTTTTCTTCCTCCTCCCCCACATTTTGGATTTTGGCATTTTGTCTTCCTCCATTAGACTGTAAGCTTTTTGAGGGCAGGGACTGTCTTTCTTTTTTTATATTTGTATCCCCAACAAAAACTAAAAAATAAAAATACTTGTAATAAAATTACAAATTTTTAATTTGTAATAAATTTATAATAAAATTTGTAATGAAATTTGTAATAAAAATATTGGCTTTGAAGTTGGAGAAGTTGGGGAAGACCTGGGCTCAAGTGCTTCTTCTATGTGACCCTGGCCAAGTCACTTAACCTCTCAATGTCCTGGACGGCTCTCAACAACTAAGTTGATGATGAATCACCAGTCTTCATTGGTGGATGGCGTTTCCCACCAAGCAGTTCCTTATACTGGTGAAATCACAAGTCCACACCTCCTTCAGAGAGAAGGCCCCGTGGTGGATGGGAAGGTTTAAAAGGGTCATGATCTGTCCCCATGAAAGTAGTGTCCATGTTGGATGGAAAGAGATCCATCTTAACACTGAGTCACGGTTACAAAACCCACTCTATTTTTCAAGGCCTCTATTCCTGCTGCTTAGCTTTGTTCTCTGGCTATACAAAATGGATTATTTATTTAATTCTTTCCTGAACACAAACACTTCAAGCCCCTCCAACATGAAAAGCCACTTTGCTAACAGGTTTTTGCCAACTAATAATTATTCTCTCTCAGGGTTGCAGTGGGAGAACGTTTCCCTTGCAGGGAAGAAAAACATCTGGATGACTCAGAGATGAATGTTATACTTCTGGACACCAAAAATACATAGAATGTTTCTTTTATAAAGCTGGACCTTCTATAAACTGTTTTTCCTTTTTTTTTTTTTTGGGGGGGGGGATATGTGTGTATTTAATTAGTTCCTGACTGATCTGGATGGCTTTGGAAACAATTATTAGTGTATAAGGGATTAATCCCTGTAAGTAGTTTCGCTTTGTTAATCAGCAAGAAAATATCTCTCCTTTGTGGTTCCAAGAGGAGAGAAATGGGAATGGTGAGTGATTTCTGGAAGATGCATTTTGTTATTCACACTGAAAATTCACTTAAAGGTACAGGAGAGCCAAAGCCACCGTGAGAATGGAAAAGGGTCTATTCTTTCCTTGCGATGGACAACGGAGTGAGATTGTCATTGGGAGGAGTGGGCTTTGACAGTCTTAGGGGAGGACATATTTGGGAGGCCTTCAGGGGTTACAATGGGACCCAGAAGGGTGAACATTCTGCCCCTGGGAACCAGGGTGCAAACTCACAGGTAGTTCCACATGGCCCACTTGTGATGGAGGGAAGGGAACAGAGAGGACCTTTTGGAAGATATGGCACACAGCATGAGTGTATTGGTGCCAAGGGGCTCCCGAACCAGGGCTATGGTTCTTTTGACCAGCTCCACAGTTGATTCAGAGATGGTTGATCCAAATGATCAGGTAAAACATCCCAATCCACTGGAAAACGGTCACTAAAGTGGCCATGAATGTCTATGTCTACTTTGCTACTGAATTTGGCATTTATGAGGATAACTTTTTTTCTGCATTTCTTTGCATATGGGGGTACCTACATATCAAAAACTACAGCAGTCATTGCCAGTTTCTAATTACAAATTCCTTGCTACATTGGACTCTCTAGTGCAGAGAGACCAAGGATCTGACATGACCAAAAAAATCCAGTCTACTGGAAAAGGTCCACTAAGGCGGTCATAGATACCTATATCTACTAGGCTACTGATTTTGGTCATCATGCTGATAATGCCTCTCATTTGGAAGCTATATGAGATTTAGAAGTTATAGTTTCCACATCCCCCCTCTACCCAAGTAGCTCTGCCAAGGACTCTTTTTTGATATTCTCATTACTCTCTCCCTATATACTTGTGAAGGGCTATCAGTTCCCTGGAGGGAGAGGTGGGGGATGGGAGTTCAGCTCCTATGAGAGGAATGAGCTGCATATCCATTTGCATGTTAAGTTACTTTCCTCATTGCAAATGATTATGACCACATCTCAAATGGCAGTCATAGCTAGACAAAGTGACATTGATGGGCGAGTCCTGTCACTTTTGACAAAGGCTCTATTAAAAACAGACAAAACTATAGAGTTGCATTAAAAGGCCTGTCACCTTTCCAAATGTCATTCCCCCCCTTTACTAAATTGGCACGTTGCTTAATGTTCATTTCAGACCAAGTTTTTGTGCATGAGACAGATCTTAAGGTTACTATAATGAAACGGCTTCCCAACACCGGGACATTCTAATTGGTGAATCATACTTGGGAGGATTGAGGTAGCAGGAAGTTAAAGCAAATTAGAAGCAAGACAAAGGAGAGCAGCCAAACAAAAAATCCTGGAAGATTGAGCCAATAACAAACACTGTACTTGTTATCTATTGAGCACAAGAAATTATGATTTCCAAGTTAATCATCAAATGCATTTTATAACCTCTGATAGGGTGCTAAAAGTGAGGGATGGGCCCTTAACCTTCCTCCCATAAGAAAATATATAAATCTCCACTTTGCTAACAAAGAAGTGCCCAAATTGTAAATCCATTTCTCTTTTACATAGACTCTTGGTGATTCTTTTTTTTTTTTTTTAAATCTCCTTTTTCCAAGAATATACTCCATTTTAACAGTGCTCACTGTTCCACGGCTGTGACCTATTGAGGAGAGGATAAAAAACCAAACCAAAACACCCAAAACCCAAAACATGCAGAATCAATCATCAGCTCTTACGGCTCTCTCTGATGGGAAAAAGGAACTGTGTCCCTGAGATGGAAAATGTTGGCTTTTAGCCACAGACCTTGTGAAATAGTTGTAATAAAAATGTTGCTATTACATCATCTATTTATTATCCTGGCTCCCCTAAAGTGAATTTGCAGCAGGAAGAAGAGGTGCTGGCCATATATCAGAAGACGAAAGGATGTTGCTTAAGGTGAGCAAAAAAAGAAAGAAACCCTCCTCCCCCATCCCTGCTGTCTTTATTGTTATGTTTATTGCTCTGCATATATTCTCTGTTTTTAAGAGGTTCATTAATCTATGTGTCACTAGAGTGGATTCCCCCCCCCCCCGCCTCCGCCCATCTCACTACCTAGAGGAGAGGGGGGAGAAGAGTGGCTTTGGAGCAAGGAGGAGGTTAGCTGGTCTCAAGAAGTCGGTGTTGCCTGGTTCAAGCTCCACCTCATCTTTCTCAGTACAGAGGACAGCAAAGACATGGCTGGACAGACCGTTTGATCCTGAGCTAGCCAGCCCTCGGCTAGCCCTGCAGCAGCTCTGCATACAACCAGCAGGGGGAGCACTTCCCATGCAGTGGGGAACAACAGGATGGCTTCCTTCCAGACTGCTCCCACTGTTAAGGGCTGTGGCAGCTCTGTCTGTCTGTGACACTCTGTCTGCTTGTCAAACTCCTTCAAAGACATCCCTTCTGGGGAAGAAGACAAAGCTGTGTGCTTCTGGCAGGGTTGGGAAGATACCAAGGGCTGGTGAGGCCCATCACAACATTATGAAGCCCATATGAGGTGGGGAGAGAGGATGAATGGCTGGGGCCTCGAGAAGGCGCTCGGTCGCCCCTGTTGCTAAGAAATAGTGATGGAAATGCTTCATATTTGGAAGGCGAAAGGTGGAATGATTTTTTCAAGTGCCCAGTTTTTACTAGCATTAGGCTGTATCTAAGCCCATGCTCACAAACTGGTCTGGAAAAAAATCAGGTGATTTCAAACAGGACCCAGTTATGGAGTGAGTGAATTGAATGTCAGAACTGGAACAATAACCAAGTGAGGCCTAGAAAGGGGAAGGAGGGGAGGCTCATGGGATCACAGGCCATTGGAGTCAACAAGCATTTATTAAGCACCTACTCTGTGGCAGGCACTGTGATAAGGGCTGGGGATACAAAGAAAGGCAAAAACTGCCCCTGCCCTCAAGAAGCTCACAGTCTAATGGAGCTGGAAGGAACATTAGAGGTCATGTGATCTAACTTCATTTGCCAGAAGGCGAAACTGAGACTGAGAAAGAAGAACAGGCTCATGGGATTATAGGCTGTCAGAGTTGGAAGGGGCCTTAGGGAATCCAATGTTTTCACTTAACAGAAGGGGAAACTGAGGCTCAGAGCATCTGAATTCCAACTCTCCTTTTGCACCCTGTGATTGGTTGGTATGTGTAGAAGCAGGCTCAGTGTTTGGGTAGGGGTTACCCTTTTGATATTTGCCTCTCTCTGCAGTTTGATATAGAGCAAACTCATTCACTGTGTTCAGCCAAGGGAGTTCAAAGCGTCAAACTTAACATTTGCCCAGATTCTCCAGGCCCTCAGGACACTGTCAATAGCTCAGTCTGGCTGACATGGAATGATGCACACAGCTCTCCTTGTGATGGCCCAGCACTTGTTTCCTGGCCCGGTAATTTGGGTGAACACATGGTCAATAGCATTTGAAATGCTCTCAGGGCTTATATTTGTTAACAGGCCGAGCCAAGGCACAGGCTCATTAGAGACTGGAAAACCAGAACACAAACACTGGGCGTCAACTTGGAGGAGACAGACAAAGCAAACCTAAGTAGGGGCCACATCTGGGTGCAAGGCAACCCAGAACAAGGGAAGGAAGGAGGGAAGCAGGGCTGGCCTGTGGGGCCTGTGGAGACACCATTCTCAGCCTAGCTCTGCCCCTGACTATAGGAGCTTGCTTAAGTCCCTTCCCCTCTCAAGTCCTCAGTTTCTTCCTCTGTCAAATGAAGAGTTGAGATAGATCATTTCCAAGGTCCCTCCCAGCTCAGGTACTCTCTTTTTTAAAGTTCTTCCCCAACTTTGTCATTCTTTATTCTTTGCTCCCTCCCAGCTCTGAGATTCTTTGTTCTAAGCTCTCTCCCACCTCTGCCATTCTCTGTTCTAAGCTCTCTCACAGCTCTGCCATTCTCTGTTCTAAGGTCTCTCCTACATTGGCCATTTTCTATTCTAAGATCTATCACAGCTCTGCCATTCTCTGTTCTAAGGGCCCTCCCAGCTCTAACATCCCACAGTCCATGTTCTAAGGCAGGGGTGTCAAACTCATGGTCTGAAGGGGAACACTCCCCAGTGCTGCCTGAACCAGATTAAAATGCCGTTGGAAAATGTTTAACAAAATAAATGAAAATATAACATAGAAAATATGAATTTGTAGTTTTCTCAGCCAAGATGCAGCCCACAGGAATCCATTTTTTATTTAAGTTGGACCCCATTGGCCTAAGTTCTGCTTTCTGTTCTCTGGGCCCTCCTGGCTCTCACGTTCTATGTTCTAAGGTCTTTTCCCTGGTATGATATTCTAGGGTTTTATGTTCCATATTCTAAGGTTCCTTTCAGCACTTTGGAAGACAATGTTTCATAATTCCTCCATTTACCATTGCTGTATAAAGGCATTTGGGGAAAGTTAATTGCAGATGCACAGATCTGAACTGTCTGGGGAGCTTGTTTCAAATGGCAACTATTTAAGACAAAACAAAACCTCTGTTGTCTAGGGGCCTTGAGAAGTCAACAGGTTACATATGCTTGGCACAGGGGCAGAAAGGCTGGACTCTGAACCAAGAAACCTGACCTCAGTTTCCAGCTCTGACACTTACTAGCTGTTTGACCCTGCACCTCCTTTTAGCCTCTCAGTGCCTCAGTTTCCTCATCTATAAAATGGAAATGATAACACTCCTCCCAAGGCTGCTGGGAGAAAAGCCTAATGGAAGCCTCCAAGTGCTGGACATGTGAGCACTTACTTCTGAATGGGAAGGATGCCAAGACAGAAGGCAGCCTGGGAGGGTAGGAAGAACGTTGGATCTACAGTCACAGGAGCTGGCTTCAAAGCTTCCCTTACCTGAGTGACTATGGGCAAGTTCCTTAACTTCCTTCGGCCTCAAATTCCCGAACTTTAAAATGAAGGCGTTGGACTCAAGCCTCCAGGGTCTCTTCTAGCTCTAAATCCGTGACTCTACTAGCCTCCGAGGGGCTGGACTGGATGCTTTCTGAGGCCTCTTCCAACGCTATACCTATCATCCCCTGCCCTGGGGTATATACAAATGTATGACATAACAGTGTTGGAGCAGTTAAAAACCAGCCAACCAAACAGCAAAATTTGGGCACTGAGGCTAGTTCCGACTCATTTTGTAGAGGTGATCCCAGTGGTATGGAGTAGGAAATGCTATTTGAAATCCAGGGACACTCTCTTTTTCTGATGGGTGAAAACCAGAGAGGGTGGGTGTATTCTGTTCCTGGAAAGGATCACATGCCTAGTAGAAAACACAGGGCTTCTAAAGACAATAATTACATACTTTGAAGAAGCAAATGGCTGCTTGCTCACAATCGCCCCTGGTATCTTTGTCTTTGCAGGAGAACATGGTCTTTGCTATGGGGATAATAACCTGCTACATTTCTCTGCCACTTAAGTGTTGCCCCATAAATATTGCTACCAAACTTTCAAAACCTGCCTGGCTCGCCAGTTCCAGGTCACCAGCCTACTTTAAAGTTAATATTTCTTAAAGTGATTTGAGGAAATCCACCTAAAACAAATGGCCCTTTAAAAGAGTCCTGTGTGAAGCATGCTCAGCTATGGTGGTCCAGTTTGGAGAGCTTTATTTATGCAAAGCTATTAAAACTGTCAATCTCAACTAGTGTACACTATCGTCTTACCACAGAGTTACTGG
Organism: Phascolarctos cinereus; assembly: GCF_003287225.1. Classification (NCBI taxonomy): domain Eukaryota; kingdom Metazoa; phylum Chordata; class Mammalia; order Diprotodontia; family Phascolarctidae; genus Phascolarctos; species Phascolarctos cinereus. The sequence continues at coordinate 51,105,123 of NW_027556291.1, forward strand.
CTATGTTCCAATAGCCTTCATTAGTGGTCATTCAGGAACCCCACTTTCGTGATTTGCAACAGACAGGTAGACACATGCAAAATTTTAAAGGAAGTTTGCCCAACCAATGAGGCCCAGATGAAAGTCATGGATTACCACACACTGTTAAGTGCCAGACCCACTTTGAGGGGAGTGTGGTGGGACTGAAAGGAGTGTGAGGCCCAAGGTATGTCTGAGCTGTGGCTAGCTAGGGCATGGTACATTCAAGCCCTGGCGACTATGATTTTTCAAACAATAGAAGGCAGCATTATCAGAATGCATTTCAGGGGGCTTAATGAGTCATTTAGGTTACTGTAAATGATCTATGCCGTGGGAACTCTGAGTGTTTTTCAAACGGAGAAACCTTGTTCTTTTTACAGCCTCGACAGGCTTGAGACTTAGCTTTAGCTGGTATCTATGTCATGGCTGAGTCCAAACTCTGATCAATGTCTCAGTGGCCATTGATAATGTAGGTGATGATCAATTTTGCGCTCCCTCTGCTCCCATGATATCTTTATCGCTAAATGAGATTCGAGTCTCATCTTAATAATAGTTAACACTGCAAGTGTGGGAATGAGACTGAAAATTTAGCTTATGTAGAAGTGTAATGAATTCTCAGTTACACGCTATACTTTACGAGTTCTAAATACTTTGCTCCCCGGACCACTGAGTTGCCTGATATTCTACTAGCATGAATTGGGGGCACTTCACAATGTTTGGTGTTGAGGGGAATTTCCTTAGGTTAAGGAGTTATCTCTAGAACAAGTATTCTGGAGGGTCAACTTATAGAGTCTTTAACTGTTTAAAAGACCTTAGTGACAATAGTTTGGTTATCAACTAGATGGTTAGCTGAAGAGGAATGGAAGGACAGTCAGGTGAGTGTTTATGGGGGAGAGGATAGAAGGAAAGGTCTGTTTGGGGAATTATCAAGGGAGGATAACATGGGGCACCACAGTAGAGGGCAGCTCTGAGCACCCAGAGGGCACAGGGTACTGGAGAGAGAGAGAGGATACATAGGGAGAAATGAGTGGGTACCAAAGACAAGCTTCCCCCACTTTCATGTTTGTCTAGGGCTTGCCCCACTGATGCCTCCCTCAGCCTGGCTCAATAGGAAACCCTCATTGTTTGACTTAAGACTACATTACTTAGACTTCTCTGATAAACATAAGACTAGCTGGTCAATATTGACTTTAGCCAGAGTTTGTATATCAGCTGTAACATATGTAAATATAGATATTATAGCAGAAATGCATTCACACAACTTGCTTGAAGGATGCTAGCAAGCTAAATGGTCTGATGAGACTTTGCCTAGTATGGAGTGGTAAATGAAAGAAATTTGCAGTCAAGATGCTTGTGAGCATAACATATGTTCACCATGGCCCTTGTGTATGACTGCAAAATGCCAGAAGGGGATGAGAATAATGTGGAAACAAACCTTGGAGAAATATCGCATCCTTGCTGCATAAAGGCACCCAGGGAAAACCAGAGGCTATTAAAGATTCCAAATTCATTGGGTGGGTCAGGAGGGCTCTGGGGGTCCCGAGGTTCTTCATTATTATCTTCCAAGTGCCATTCATAAGGACTGAATCTGCTGACCAGGAAAAGAACAACACTGACTCCAATGTAGGCAAAGACGATGCACATCCAGATCTCATAGGCCAAGGGGTCCAGGAAAGAGAACACTCCTGGCTTGGATTTCTGAGGCTTCTTAATCATGATCGAGATGCCCAGACTCATGAAGGGCTTGGAAAAGTCTATCACTTCTTCACGGACCAGTGTTATAGTGAGGGGGGCGACAGCTATATCTGCTCTCTGAAAAATCAAGAAAACAAATGACTTAGAGACAACATTTCCATTTGTCACTTGCCATTCAAAAGAGGTAGCTCATTGTAGTGGAAAGAGACGATGACTTCACATCATTTAGGAGACTTGGCTTGGAATTCCCCCATTTAATAGGTGTGTGCCCTTCCATAGGCTATTTTCCATCTCAGATTCCTCCTCTGTAAAATGAAGAAGTTGGACTGGAAGATCTCAAAAGGCCCTTCCAGCTTGGATGTTCTATAGTTCTACCTTCTGGCAAGTATTAATAGAGCAACTCAGAGAGTTCTCAGAGTCTGGTGCTTAACCCCTGAACCACTGTTGACTGGCTCATGGGTTTGCGCCCTGGCTCTTACAGAGGTTCCCAAACTTATTTGGCCTACTGCCTCCTTTTAAAAAAAATTACTCAGTGCCCCCCTGGAAATCTACTTTCTTTAGCCCTGTAATGCTTCTTTTGAAATTTGTGTCATTTCAAAAAAAATACCACCCCCTGGATCATTCTGGTGCCTCCCAGGGGGCAGTATCACCCACTTTGGTAACCTATGACAGACTATAAGCACCTTGAAGACAGGGGCTAGATCTTTGTCTTTGTGTCCTTCCCCCTTTCCCCCGCTCCCTCTCCAGTACCAGGCATAGGGGTACACTGTACATGTTTGGTAGGTTTTGAGGATTAATTGATTTTATAAATGCAATTATAAGCTTGGTGATCAAAAGGGAAATGCAGAGTGAGAACAATGGACAACCAAATGCAAAATGCTAGACTTAGAAGTCAGGAAGACCTGGATTCAAATCTTGCTTCTGACAATATCTGTGTGACCTTGGGCAAGTCCCTTCCCCTTTCCCCCTACCCTGAGTATTGAGTCTTAGTTTCCTCCTCTATAAAATGAAGTGATTGGACTAGAGAGCCTCTGAGGTCCTGCCCAGCTACAAGCCCCTTGTAATGTTGGCATCTGGACTGGCATCATAGGCTATATATCAAGCTTTTACCATATGGACTTATGTTTGGGTAGCCTGCTTTAATCTGTGACCTATTTGGATATGTGAAAGAATGAACTTCAAGGATCCCTGATGGCCTCAATGTGTGGATATGGCCTTTACTGATGGAGAACACAACTCTTCCATACCATCCCCTAGTGGCCAACCCTTTGACTAAGAACCTCTCTTTGCTAAGGGAGGCCAGTCCTTGAGTCTGTTGTTAGCCAGCACAGGCAAGTCTTCCCCTCTTCACAGGTCCTCCCAAAGCTTGGGACCTGTTGGAACAGTGCCCAGACCTGTCTAAGACCGCAGGGTCATTTCTATGGCAGAATGAAGCATTGGAAAATGAGTTCATTCTGTATTAGGACATTTTGATAGTATGGGGCAAAAAAAAAATCATATAATGTCAGAGTTGAAAGACCCCGAGAGTTCAATTTCTCATTTGACAGAGGAGGAAACTGAGGCCCAGGGACGTGAAAGGACTTGCCCAGGGTTCACACAGCTGGTAAATGTCAGAAGTAAGATTCAAACCCATGTCTTCCTTAGTTGAAGCCTGTCATTCTATCTGCTGTATCCAGTAGCCCTTCGGACCTTGTTTCATGGGAGCTCCTAGTCCCATGAGCTTCAGTGGGGAAAAATTGTTATCTTTATTTTCACTAGCCTTTGGGCTCTTTAATAGTTCTACGTGTTTTGCTTTTTTGCAGTTAAAATCACTATTCTGAGAAGGGGTCCTTGGTCCTCCCCAGACTGCCAAAGGGGTCCAAGACATAGGAAAGGTGGAGAAGCCCCGGTCTAGATAGACTCAGACAAAGTGAGGCCTTCCATCACACAGGGCTTCATTCAAACATCTTGAGGCCATGCCAGGGTGTGTGTGGGGGGTGCTGTACCACAATTCTTTCCAGTTCAGTGAGTGACTGCTTGTGGAGCACAGCAGCCCATTCCTTAGAGAGTGACCCTGGACAAGTCACATCCCCTTTGGAGCCTCAGTTTCCTTATCTGAAAAATGGGGATAATGATTCTTACACTACCTCTCTCCTCTGGTTGCTTTGATCCTTCATAATCCTTAAAAGGCTTTATGTTTAGTCTCTGGGCTCTGGCCATAAAAACCCCTCTCTTTCAAAGGCCTCCATTCAAGCTGAATGGGGAAGGGGGCGGGATGTCTAGACCATAAGACAAAGAGCCCTTTTCATATCATTGGACCTGAATACTGGCAAGGGTCAATTTGGCTCTGGCCTTGTTCTATTACTTGGTTATGAGTTACTGTTGCAGGCCATACTTGGGAATAGCAGGGCTCTTGTAAGAACTTGAAATGGTTCTCTAAAGCCCAATGGATCAAGTCCTGAGCCTCCAGTTTGGCATGCCAGCCCCTTCCTAACCTGCTCTGCTGTCTGATCTCCTCTCTCATTCCCTTCAATATAGGCCAGGTGGTTCATGGTTATGGGATCATAGAACTTGAGCTATAAGGGGCCTCAGAGGCCATCTAGACCATCACCTTCATTTTACAGATAGGGAAACTGAGGCTCAGGGAGGGGAAGAGACTTGCCCAAGGTCACACAGATAGTAGGCAATGCATGAATAAGATTTTAGGGTTGGTAAGGAATATTACAGATTGTATAGTTCATTCCCCTTTGTTTTATAGAGGGAGAAACTGAGGCCACCTCTCTATCCACTGTTCCACTATTTTATCCCCATCCCTCCAAGAGCCATGTATGCATCTTATTTGCAGAAGTCTGCCTGTCCACCAAAGAGGAAGCTGTCCCTTGGGACTTCTAGGTGTCTCTAGAAGCATCTCTGGCCTGCAGTGTGCTAGCAATCCCAGAATGACTAGAAGAAAGCTCTCTTCCCCTCAGGCCCTGAAGTTCTCTCCTCCACTTGGCAATTCTTTCTATCTGCTTTTCTGTTCCTGACGAGCTTCTTTAAAAAAAAAAAAAGGCAGGGCAGGACCGTTCTTTCTCCGAATGCAGTATTTTCCTAATGAAGAAGTGTATTAAACCTGCTGTCAATTAAGCCTCAGTGATGTGGAAAGCAGTCCTGGCCCAGAGATGGGCGAAGCCTTCCAGCTGAGCCTTCAAAAGCACCCAGAAGAAGTGTGGCACAGTTGGATAAAGGGAGAAGAGCCCTGAAAGGTGAGCATAAAGCAGCTTAGCCATCAGGCAGGAGGAAAGCCACTGTGTAATCCGTGAGGGCAGTCAGGGAGGTAAGAGGACTAAGTTACCCCCAGTCCCCCAATTTGTCTGCAATGCAGGAGGCAAATAAGGGCCAGGCAGAAATCAGCTCTCAGCTCTTCCACTAGGGGGCCCCAGAAAGGTTACAAAACAGTTCTGGGGCTGTCACCAGGCTCAGGCCCAGGCCCAGAGCCAGGCTCAGCTGAGCTGTGAGGAGGGTATTTCGAGGGAAGGTATGGAGTGCTCACGAGAATGGAAAAGAAGAAAGAACACTGATTCTGGAATCAGATGATCTGGGTTTGAATACTGGTTTTGCCATGTACTACCTTGGGCATGCTTCCTTGAGCCTCAGTTTCCCCATCTGTAAAATGAGGGGGCTGGACTAAGAGGCTTCTGAAGTCCCTTCCAGCTTGAGGTCTATGATCCTATGTGTGACATTGGACAAGTCCCTTCCCCTCCCTGGGCCTCAGTTTCCCCATCTGTAAAATGAGGGGCTGGACTAGGTGGTCTACCTCTAGGTCTATGATCCTTTCCATTTCCAGGGCAGAGCCCAAGCTGCCCATTGAGGTACCCAGCATTGAACTGGGGGCTGAGTGAAGGACTAAAAAGGACATCATTTCTGGAGTGCATGGGGCTGCTGCTGGTGGATACTGCAATTCTGATCCTTTCATAGCTCCCATAATCCTTCACTTATATTTGTCATGAACCCTTCCTTTTGCTGCTGGGCTGATGAGTCTGGAGGGAACTCAAAGATGAGGTGAAGTTACCCTCCCTACTGAGTCACCTGTCTGCCTCCTCTTCCGGGACCCAAGGTCCACTGGGATCACAGGATCCTACATCCAGAGCTAGAAGGGACCTCAGTTCCCTTATTTTACAGAGGAGGAAACTGAGTATGAGAGAGGTTGGGTGACTTGCCCAAGGTCACATAGTCAATCAATCAACAAGCACTTATGAAATGCTAGGCACTATACTAGGATCTGGGGACATAGGACAAAAGCCAAACAGCTTCTGCTTTCAGGGAGCTATCAGCTTCCCATAAGCAGAATGTGAATCTGGGTCATGGGACTCCACTATATCACGATGCCTTCCTTGGGCACATCTTGTGAGCCCATCCTTTATCAGAAGTCCCTGGTAAGATCTTTAGAGCCTATGCCTTGGGCCATGCTTTGTTGGAAGCAGGTTGTTCTAAACAACCTTCATACATGTGGGTGCACATGTGTGGGTAGGGCAGCTGGGTGGCACTGAAGTGGATAGAGTGCCAGGCCAGGAGTCAGGACGACCTGAGTTCAAATCTAGCCTCAGACACTTACTAGTTGTGTGACCCTGGGCAAGTCACTTCACCCTGTCTGCCTCAGTTTCCTCATCTGTAAAATGAGCTGGAGAAGGAAATGGCAAACCACTCCAGTATCTATGCCAAGAAAACCAAAACAGGGTCATAAAGAGTTGGACGTGACTGAAACAACTGAACAACACATTTGTGCGTACATATGTGTATGCATGTGTGTGTGAGTTTGGGGGGGCCGAGGAGAGATGGGTGCCATGCCAGGGTTCCAGAAGAGTGGTATTCAGGAGGAGGGGGAAAGAGGTCTGGAGGTCCGGCTAGGGCCCACGGCTTTACTACCTGACTGGTATTCCATCAAGTCACTTACGGGCAGCAGGGCGAGCTCACAAAATGGAGCAAATTAAATTTGATTTTTTCGTTAGCTTTGGTGCAAATGCACTTGGGGAAGAGAGTCAAGCCAGAGTTTGCCATTTTTTTTAGTAGGTGGATTGCCAGAATCTGAAATAGTCTATAATGTTGTTGTGTGTTTTGAAAGAGATGAGGAACTCCAATCTGGCATGAGATGTTTAAGCTTGGAGGTGTGTACGATTGTCTCTGTGAAAAGAATTTGTTTCATCTGATAAGCCTGTACTCAGCTTTGAGAGGTCTGTGGCTGGTGGGCCATGAGCTACTGTTGTACATCTGGGTCCAATGCTGGTGAAAGCACATAGCTGAGGATAGAGAGCTGGCCTCAGAGAAGACCTGGCCTTAAGTCCCACCTCTGACAGGTACTGCTCTGTCTAAGTCACTGGATGTTGTGGAAGTCATTTAACCTCTTGATTCCCAAGGTAGTTGAATGGTACCCTGGATAGAGAACTGGACCTGGAGTCAGGAAGACCTGAATTCAAATCTGGCCTCAAGCACTTACTAGCCACGTGACCCCCTGACAAGTCTTTCAACTTCAGTTTGTTCTTCTGTAAAATGGGGATAATAATAGCACCTACTTCCCAGGATTGTTGTGAGGATATACAAGATAATATTAGTGAAGTGCTTTGCAAACCCTAAAGCACTATATAAATGCTGGCTTATTATTATTATTATTACTATTACTATTACTGTTATTGTTATTTAAGTTGAAAAGCAGGTGATGATCTACAATTGGTAGAAACAGCCCTCACGTACAGGGAAGCCTGTGTGGACACGTGTTATGCCAATTGCCTTGGCAAGTCCTGAAGCCCCCACCCCAGCAGCCACGGCTACACTCTCGTGCATCAACGTACTTGGCGTTGTCAAATGGTTCAACGGCAGAAATGAATACGGTTTTATCGGCGGAAATGCCATCAGAGAAAGAGTATCATGATCTGCCTCGCTGCTGCCCCCTAAGGCCCAGTGGGCCTTTCCAGCTGCCCTGCGGCTGCACCCCGCTCTCTGGGTTGTCTCCCCCCGTTAGAATGGGAGCTCCCTAAGTGCTGAGTCTGTCTTCTTTCTCTCTCTGCATCCCCAGCACTTAGCACAGTGCTCTGCACATAATAAGAGCTTAAGACTTTTTCATTCATTCATTATTTTATTCACTCATATTACCTGCCTCACTGGGGTGTGATGAGGAAATTCTATTGTGAGCCTTAAAGTTGGAAAACAGAAAGAAAAGGGAGTTGTTGCTTCCTGGTGAGAAAGTTTAACCCCAGGATATGGGATTTCTCCTCCTTCCACCATACTCCATTTATGGTCATTCCAACCCTGATTCCAGGTCCCCAAAGGGCACAATTTCCTAAAGACTTCGGCATTTTGCTTTCTTGTCCCAAATACTGACCTGATCTGTCATAGTTGATGTTGGGAGTGGGGGGAGGTTCTGGATCATAAAAGATTTCTGTCATTCTTCACACATCCCAGATAACAAAATTTCAGAGTTTGAAGGGACCTCAGAGGCCACTAGGCCCAGCACACTCATTTTACACATTAGGAAGTGGAGGTTGGGTGAGGGGGAATGACTTATCCAAAGTCACACATAGGATCACAACTCTAAAGTTTGCAGGGCCCTCAGAGGCCACTTAGTATAAGCCCCTAGATTTATAGATAAGGAAACTGAGGCCCAGAGAGGGGATGGGACTTGCCTAAAGGCTCACAGATATCAATTATCCAAGTCAGCAAACATTAAGTCACGAAGAGCTAAGAAGTGTCAAATTGGAGATATTAAGTGACACATCTGTATCATAAATAGGCCAATAACTAGAATAAATTAAGTACATTTAACAAGAAAATCAAGTATATTATACTTTCTTCTTTCATCAGAACTTAAGGTTGGCACTATAAACTTGCTATTCCTGTACTGGGGATGTCAAGAAGGGCCACTTCACTGGGAATTCTGACTAATAATAACATACGTGTACAGCATTTTATGTTTTAATTCAGCCAATGTTTATCAAGTACCTACTATGTGCAAGGCATGGTTCTTGGTGCCGGGAAGACAAAGAAAAAAGAAAAAAGAAACTGGACTTCTATTCTACTTTATAAAGCCACTGCAAGCATCTCAATGATTTTGCCAGGAAAGGGGGGAGGGCCCAGGTTCCTGTCCCCATTTTGCTACTGACTCACTTGTAGAAGCCTGGGTAAGTCATTTCACCTCTCTGTGCCTCAGTTTCCCCATTTTATAAATAAGGGGATAGGACTATATGACCTTTGAGGTTCCTGCCAGCATGAAGTCTTTCAATCCTGTTGTTCTCCTGGGAACATGCATGGCATGGAGTACCAGGGAAACTGGTGGTTCAGAAGGGCTGGGACAGGGCCTATGTAGTGGTGGTGGCACCTAAGAGTCAACTCCCAACACAAGCTGCTGAAAGCAAGTGGCCGTTTCTAAGGCCATAACGTTCTGAAGAGTTTATATAATGGGGCCTGTTGGGTGGCGTTGACGTTTGTTTTTTAAAAATAGCTCCTGAGTGCCCCAAATATCAACCTTGACTATAATTTCTTTGGAAAAGAAGGAACCATTTTGGAAGGCAAATTCAATCCCCTTGGAATCACTCCTTCTCACTCCTTCACTACCACAGACCAGGAGCTCTCTTTAAAAGCTTTCTTCAAGTCTGCACTCCGCCATTGGTGTCCTTGATATTCTCCATCATGTGCTCAAAGTTCAGAGGGGTCAGAGCTGGAGCCCTGACCCAATGCAGGGCATGAAGCGGTCAGTGGAGGACAGAAGGAAGGGTGGCCATGGCTATGCGTGTCCCCTAGCCTGCAGGGACAGATGCTGCCCCCATGCTGAAGGCAAGACTCTTGGCCAAACCCCAAGGATTTCTGCTGTTGGGCACTGTACACATTGCCCCTGCTGTACCAAAGCTGCTTCAATTCTCTAGCACTCACCTCCTGCCAGCATCTGGGTCTTCACTGGTAGATTTACCCCTGCTTCCTCCTGCCTCCTTGCAGACTCTTCCCCAGGGCACAACCTCAGAGGATTTAGATCTGGACAGAATCTTCGAGATGACTCAGTCCTATGAGGCTCAAAGATCTAGAGCCAGAAAAGACCTCAGAGGCCCTCTAATCCAGCCCCTTCATTTTACAGAGGAGGAAACTGAGGCCCAGGGAGGGAAGGGACTTGGCCAAAGTCATACATTGGATCACAAGATCATGAATTTAGATGGGAAGGGACCTCAGAGGCTATTTAGTCCTATATCTTCATTTTACAGATGAGAAAAATGAGACACAAGGAGGGGAAGGGATTTGCTTGACGTCACACAGGTAGGAAATGTATGAGGTAGGATTTAAACCCAGGTCTCATAAGTCTACGATACTTTGAGTCCAGCCCCCTCGTTTCCGGATGGGGAATCAAGGTCCTGCGAGGGCCAGGCCCAGGCCTCTGCATCGGGCAATGCTTTAGATTTTGAGGCCTACTCTCCAGTACAGCATCTGGTACATAGCTGGTGCTTAGTAAACGTTGCCAAAGCACTAATCACACAGGCCAGAGCCAGGAATTCTGGGCCTCCAGAGCCTCTGCCTCAGGCTGTCTCAATGTCTCCAAAGGTTCATCCAGAGTGCTAGGCTGTGCCTACCTTATCCCCTCCTCAGACTACAACGAAGCCACTCTTGGTTGGCAGGCTGCCCCTGTGGGGGTGGGACAGGACAGGACATGACACAGAGGCCTCCCCAAAATCCACGAGTGTCATGTTCATATCAGCAAGGTGACTCCTTCCCTCCCACAAATGTTCTTTCTTCCTCTCTCTAGTCTGGAAATAATGTCGGTGGTGGTGGGGGAGGGGGGCCCTACCTGCCTTATTCTCCTCGTAGAACTCAGAGACCCGAGAGTGAATATGCATCATCCGCCCTCTTCCCTGCGTCTCTCTGGGTCGGCCACTGCCTCCCCCTCCCCCAGCAGCCACTCTATCTCCACACTGCTACCTTTGACCAAGAGATGTTCCCAAAGGAACAGCTTAGAGGGAAGGAGGGGAGGAAACATTGACCTTTGAGGATGTGTGGGGCAGGGGGAAAACCACAGAACTTGGCACCATGAAACCTGGGGTCCAATCCTGGCTCTGCTACTTACTGTGTGACCTTGGTCAACTCACTCAAGTTCATTGGGCTTTAGTTTCCTCCTCCATGAAATGAGGGGACTACAGCAGATCCTATGACCCCTCCTTCTGTAAGAGGTCTTATACTATAGGAGGCCAGGGTTTTATGGCCAAAGGCTTCAATTACTTAGGGACTGTTATTAGCCCAATAGCAAGTTAGTTAGTCTGCTATAGCCTGGCCCTTCTCTGAGGGGATTCAAAGACCTGGGTTCAAGTCCTACCTCTGACATATCCTGGCTGTGTGACCATGGGCAAGTCACTCAACCTCTCCAAGATTATTATGGACTTGGAGAACACATGAAATTAGCGCTGGCCTTGAGTTAAGCTTCCTTCTTGGCCAGAGAGATCCAGTGGGTGTGTCATGAAGCCTTTTTATAGGACCCACTAAGGGTTAGTCTTGGCCATGTTTTCCACCCTCATCTATTGAATGGAAATCTCCTGAGGGTCTGCGTTTTCCCCTTTTGTCTTTAGATCCCCAGCACCTAGTACGGTCCCTGGCACATAAGTGTTTGTTGATTAAGTGAATGGTGAAATCACAGGACCATAAATACTGAGGATGTAGAGCTAGAAGGGACCTTAAAAGTCATCCAGTCCAACCTACTTATTTTACAGATGAGGCCACTGAGGCCTAGAGAGATTTAGTGACTTGCCTAAGCTCACACAGGTAGTGATATAAGTGGGATTTCAACTGAGGTCCTCCCAGTATTGCATGCTATTTTCCAGCTGAACCGGCATTCTTGTTTCCTGAGTGTGACATTCCATTTTTGGCCTCCATGCCTTTGCACAGGCTGTATCCCCTATGCCTGGGGTGGTTTTCCTCCCCCTCTAACTCTTAGAATCCCTAGCTTCCGTCAAGGCTTAGCTCGAGCACTGCCTCCAAAAAGTCTATTTCTCATCCCTTCTAGTGGTTAGATCCACCTCTCCACTTACTTTTTAGCTACTTTGTATGTATCTTCCGTTTGCTTATCTATGTACACTTGTTCCTTCCTCTTCCCTTCTCCCTCAAGTAAAAAGTAAGCTCCTGGAGGGCAGGAACTGTTTTGTTTGTATCCCTAGCCCTTGTATATTTATTCAGGCACACAAAAGGCTTTAACAAATGCCTGCTGAATTGAATTTGATTGATCGATTGAAATGGGAAGCATGGGGGAAGAAAGTTGAATGGAAACTTACCCCATAGACAAGCTCCCCAACCATGCCATTCCATATTTTTGTCTCAGGATCCCGCGCGCCATATTTCCCATCTCCAACAATGGACAGCTTATATTTGATCCTCACGTGCTTGGCTATTTCATAGGCTAAGTCAACGCAGTAGCCCTCATAGCGCTCATTACCTTCTAGTTGTTCATGGTTCTTCTTGTACATTACATAGGGAGATTCCTTTGGGATCAAAATGAAGGTCAAAAGTTAACTCAAGCGAATGATCTTAAGAGAGAGAAGTGCCTAACCTAGAAGTGTGAGCCTCCTTAGTTTCTAGCTGGGAAGGCTTAGTGGGCATGTGGCTGTCATTACACTGAATCCATAGGCAAAAGTCCCTTAAACTACAATTCACTGGGCTGGACCGTTCTTCTAGGCACTCAGCAGCTGCTCTGTGAAAGCTTAAAAATCTGTAGAGGAGGTTTCTACATGTGGAATCCTGGAGTTGAACCAACTGTCCACATGTATAGCCCTCAGTCATGCAGAGGCTAATAGCCCTTGATGGCTCAGGGATTTGTAGGGCCAAGAAAAAAAATAGACTTTCTGAGGTGGAAGAAGAAAGTCAGTTGGCACTCACTAATCCACACCATCTGGGGAGAAAGTCAGTTGGAACTGGCAGAAAGTCTGGATTAGAGGATTATTTGGAAGAAAATACAATTCTAATGAATCTGAATGCTCCTAGTTGCTAGATATGGTCAAAAAAAGTATTTGCAAGTAAAAGTCCTTAGACCTGATTTAAGAAATAGACAAGGATGATTGGGTGACTTCTGGTTAGCTTGGAAATGAACAGTTTATTAATGGTTTAGGATTTCTTTCCAAAAACTCCAAAGGAAAACTCTAACCATGCCCTAGTCCTGTCTGCCCTTGTCCCTAAGAATGTCCCCCAATTTGGCATTAGTGGTCTAAATGAATGAGTTTTGCCTGGACTCTGTAATCTTCCTCAAGCTCTATGAAATCAATTTGTCTTCTGCTCCTTCCAAATGGACCAAATGGATTTTTGAAAAGCCCTTGTGGAATCCTTTTAGAGCAGGCATTGAATGAATAATCATACTTGACATGTGGGAAATGGTGATTTTTTTTTTTAACGCTTTCATGTTGTTTTAACCCTAGGAGGAAGGCAAGGCATTCAACAGAGGGGAAAACTATGGGGAGGGGCATGGTCAGGTGACTAACCTAGGAAGTAGCAGAGTGGGGCTGAGAACCCAGGTTTGCTGGCTTTACGTCCAGGGCCTTTCCCCTAAGACCATGCTGCTTCTCGAAAAGAATCTAAGTCTAAGTTTAAGGAAAGGCCACAAATAGGTGGGGGTGAGTGAGCGGGTGGGACTGGGCAGATATAAGAAATGGGATCTCCTGTTCATTATTCTGACAATTTAAACATACCAAGAGGCAGCATGGTGGAACGAACGGAGAGTGAGCCTCAGAGCCAGGAAGCCCTGGGTTCAAGGACCCCATTTGATCCATCCTGGCTGTGCCACACTGGGCAAGTCCCCTCCCTTCCAGTGCCTCAGACAGCTCTGGGCATTGTTGGACAGTTGCTGATCAGTACTGGCAGAATGAAATCAGTGAAAACAAGCCCCAAATCATGTGCAGACTCATCATCTCAGTGGGCATAAAAGCAATGAAAAGGATAGTAGAGATAGAGAATGGAGCTGTGTTTTCATCGGTATAGGGAACTCCCAGGTGAGGAAATTCCCTCTACCAATGCAGCTTCTTTACAATTTAGTCTTCAAGAGTATCCTGGAGTATCACTAGATCAAGGGACTTAGCCAGGGTCACAAAACCAGTTTGTGTGAAAGATATTATCAAATAAACACAGGACCAGCAGTGGAGATGGAGAGGGGTAACATGGCTGAGCGGATAAAGTCAGGAAGACTCAAGTTCTAATCTCTAATCTTTTTTTAAAATTATATCTTTTTTTATGGGGCAATGGGGTTAAGTGACTTGCCCAAGGTCATGCAGCTAGTGAGTGTTATGTGTCTGAGGCCAGGTTTGAACTCAGGTCCTCTTGACTCCAAGGCCAAAGCTCTATCCACTGCACCACTTAGCTGCCCCTATTTCTAATCTTTAATACCTTTTAGTTGTGTGATTATGGGCAAATCCCTTAATCTCTGTGAGCCTCAATTTCTTTGTTTTTAGTTTTAGTTTTTTGTTTTTAGGCATTTGGGGTTAAGTGACTTGCCCCGGGTCACACAGCTAGTAAGTGTCAAGTGTTTGGTCTGAGGCCGGATTTGAACTCAGGTCCTCCTAACTTCAGGGCTGGTGCTCTATCCACTGTGCCACCTAGCTGCCCCAAGCCTCAATTTCTTTGTCTGTAAAATGGACATAATAATACCACAGTACCTACCCTCACAGAGTTGTTGTAAGACTCATGAGATATTGCTAATGAGTGTTTTGCAAATGCTTCAAGTAGCGTAGAAATGTCAACAATTATCATCATCATCATTTATTGAGGGATAGGCCAACTGCCATTGGTAGCCATGTAATATCAAGAGATCTGCAGGTAGATCCCAGCAGTGGGAGTGGCCCTGCTGTGGAGGATTGATGGGAAGATATAGACATGAGGAAGATGAGTAGGTATAGCAATAGAGGGAGTCACCACATTGGTGAACTCTCTTATGCACTGGACTGTGGCAGGATTGCAGTGAGATGGAGTGAGAGACTGTGGAGCTGGCTTAGAGCCAGGCTTTCTCCTTGACCACTCCACTAAAAGTTTTCAAACAATGACTTGATTTCACTAGAAATAAAAACAGCTCCTCCTTCAATAACTTACCAGAATGGTAGTCACCACTATGGTCCTGTTCTCAGAGGATGAACTGTCATTGCTGACTTGCTGATCCAGGAATGGAACAAATCTTTCATATTCATTCCAATAGCCAGCCTGCAAAGAGCAGACATGTTACTTGCTTACCTCTTTATCACTCTGTAAGTGATGGATGGAATTTCATGGCTGCAGTAAAGCCATTTAAATAGAAAAAACGTGATTGCATTTTACACACACAGAGAATAGATATCTTTGGTCTCTGCCTTCCCTGCCCCCCCCATTACACACACACACACACACACACACACACACACACACACACACACACACACACATGAAGGTGTGGTATCTCCTCATTCTGGGGATTCTCACACCTCTTATATTTTATGAAATGATTTATCTCACTAAAGTGTGAAGAGAGCTTTTTTTTTTTCCCCTACTCTTCCTATAACACTCTCATTAAGGAAGTGTGAGGAGGCCTAGGGAAGCAAGCAGTGGGCTTCCTGCAGAAATGACAGAAGGCATAGTACCTACTGCTTAATAGCCCTGCTGATGTGTTTGCAAGAGGATGCTTAATATCTACCCCCTGCTCACTTAAGAAATGTGGTGAGAATTAAGGCGCCGTGGCTGAGGCAAATCACCTGTCAAAAGAGGTGTCTAGTGGAAGCAGTTTTGTAGGCCCTGCCCAGCTCTGGCCTTCTCTGTTCTCTTGGCTCTGGCATTCCAGGTTTTATGTTCTCCTGGCTTTGATATTCTGTAGTCCATGTTCAATTAGCCCATCCTGCTCTGACATTCTATGTCTATTAGTAGTCATAGAATTCACCTCCATGAAGGAGGTGCTTCTTCTGGCTCTGAGGTTCTCATGGGCCCCAATTCCCACTGGGGATTTGGTAAGGATAAAAAGATCCCAAGGCATATTTTGCAATATTGATGGAACATCTGTCTTTCAATTGTCTCATAGTAGCTTGTGCCATCTCAAACTTATTGCTTTGCTGTGCTTGGGTAGCAATGACCTGAAGGGGAAAGTAATTCCCTTTTAAAAATATGTGGAAATACACACTTTGACAATAGAAATAGCCCAACAAACAGTCTTCCTCCACATGGTGTTCTATTATGTTTGTCTTTGTGCATCTGAGTTAACATGTGGCCCATTTTCCTTGGTGACTATATAGTTTCTCCACTTACTTTCCGAGAGCCAGTGACTTTCATTTCGTACACATCAATTGTATAATTTGTACGGCGTCCATAAGTATCAAATTGGATATTTCCAGTCATTCCTTGCACTTGGACCTGAGTGGGGGGAGGGTAAGAGAGACAAAGAGAGGAACAGAGAAGGGAAGAGATAAAGGAAAGAGAGACAGAGAGAATATTTAAATAGTGCAGCATTATTGCCTTTTTATATATTGGTATGAGTAGGTCACTAGGGGGTTGATTAATTCTGGTTTACTTGGAGAAATTCCGTTTGGAATAATTGGTTGTTCAGTTGTGTCTGACTCTTAGTGATCCTATTTATGGTTTTCTTGGCAAAGATACTGGAGTAGCTTGCCATTTCCTTCTCCAGCTCATTTTACAGATGAGGAAACTGAGGCAAACAGGCTGAAGTGACTTGTCCAGGGTCACACAGCAGTAAGTGTCTGAGGCCAGATTTGAATTGAAGATGAGTCTTCCTGATTCCAAGCCCAGCACTCTATCCCCTGTGCTACCTGTTTGAATAATTACACATGGTCTACACAGCTGGAATCATCAGCTGCTTCTTGGGATTTTCTAGGTGTCATGTCTTCCCACTGAGAAGTGTTACACACTTTTGTGTGATCTCACAGGTCGACAGAGTAGGTGGCCACTTACATTATATAATTAGACAATGACGTTCCCTAGTCCCATGCCTGAAATTCACACTATGAATCTCTGTGTAAGATCCTTCCAAGAACTGTAATTTAAACTAGGCTAGGGCCAAATATGAGTGAGGAGATGATAAAAGAAGAACTAGTTGTCTACAGTGAGTTACTAGGTCCCCACGAATTACATTCCAGGATACTGAAAGAACATGCAGTTGTGACTGTTGATCTTTGGAAATCCATGCCAAATAGAAGAGGTGCTGAGGACTGCAGAAGGGCCAATGTCCTGATTTTCAGAGAAAGAGTAGAGGAGCCTACAAGCTACAAGCCAGTGAGCTTGACTTCAAATTTGAGTGTATTATTAAAGGGATGCTTAGTGCCTGTCTAGAAAAGGAAGCAATAATCAGATAGAGCCACAAAGCATGGTTTCATCAAGATCAGGGAATGATGGACTAACAACATTTCCATTTTTGACCAGATTACTAAATTTGCAGAATAAGGAAAGGCATTAAATACAGCTTACCTTGGGTTTAGTTAAACATTTGACCACTTCTCTCTTGCTATTCTTGTGGAAAAGAGAGAGAGGTGTGGGCTGTATGTAGAATGATGGTGTCAAATGGCTGTCATTAATAGACCACTGTCATTTTAGGGTAGTGTGTCTTGTCCATTCTATTTTTTTATAAATGACTTGGATGATAGCATAAATGGCATGCTTGTCAGATTTTCAGATTACTAGGAGTTGGGAGACATAGCTAATCAATTGGATGACTGAATCAGGATTCAGTCTCCTGAAAGATCTTAAAAATTTGGAAAGATAAGCTAGATATAAAGTCCTACATGCGGATTGAAAAAAAATCCAGCCACACAAAGTTTGGAGAGACATAGCTAGACAATAGTTAAGGTGAGCATGGACCAGAGGCCTTAGTGGACCGCAAACTCAATAAGAGACAACAGGGTGAAGTGGCAGTCCAAAACATTGATGTGAACTTAGACACTATTAAGAAAGGTAGAATGTCCCAAATGAGAAGGGTGACAGATATAGTGTCACTGTCCTCTGCCCTGGTCAGACTGCATCTTAGGGAGGAAATGGAAAAGTAGGAATACACCCAGAGGAAGATGACCAGGACAACAAGAGGACTGGAGACTGTCACTTGAGAACTTGGTAAAGGAATTGGGGATGTTTCACTTAGAAAAGGAAAGATGAGGGGAGGATGTGACAACTGCTTTAAGGCACTTGAAAGACTAAAATAGGGAAGAGGGATTCTAGTTATTCTTCTTGGCCCCAGAGGACAGAATTACGAGCAGTGAGTCTAAGTTTCTGAGAGGCAGATTTTGGCTTGATGAGAGGGGGAACATTCCAGAAATTGGAGCTGTCCCAAAATGGAATGGGCTACCTCGGGGGCTAGTGACATCTTTGAGTTGGATAAAAACTGGCAGAGAGGATTCTTGCTCAGGTCTGTTAGACAAGTGGGCCTCTGAGGTTCCTTCCCACTCTGAGATTGGATGATTCTTTGGAATTCTGTTACTTGGGAGGAATAACACATTTCCTTTGGTGGAGATTAATTTTTCTGATGAATTAACTCCTTACCAGCCATTTTCTCTCTAGAGAGAGCAGGGCCCTGAAGAGCTGAGACAGATGACTTCCGCATTGTTCTTATGATTACTCTTAGTGCCCCGAGCTAGCAAGGAGCATAGAGCGGTGGAAAGATTAGTAACCTTGGAGCCGGTAGACCTGGGTTTTAGTCCTAGCACTGCTACTATGTGACCACAAACAAGTCTTTTTCCTGATCTGTGTCTCAGTTTCCCAACCCATAAAAAGAGAGGGGTTAACCTGCCACTCTGTGCTCTAAGTGATTCTGATTGAGACAGGTAGAGCAATTTCTTTCCACATTTCTCAAGGTGCACTGGTGTGTTTTGGATGAAAGGTGCTCCATAAAGCTAAGCCATTATCATTACCTACTCACATTACTCATTTGGTGTGTAGGAGCTGAGTACTTAGTTTCAAAGAAAAACGAATCTGTCTCATTTCCCTAGTATGGAAGGATGAAATATTTTTTTTTTATCACTTATCAAAAGTGTCAAGCTGTCAGGCAAGTCAGAAGAAGTAATGGACTTCTGCTGCAGTCAAGAAGATGGATGTCACGCATTAGGGAACATTTTGGTAAGGGGAAGAGGGGTTTGTTCACCAGTGGATGGATATCTAAGGCATGATATGGAATGACTATTTCTGGGTTCCTTGATATGCCTCATCAGAGGAGAAACAAACTCATAGAATTTCTGAGTTTAAGTAGCCATTTCATCCAACCCATATGTGGAAAACAATCCTCTCTGCAACATCTTGGAAAAGTACACATGTAGCCTTTGCCTGAAGACCTCAAGTGAGAGGGAAACCAGTGGTTCCTGGGCAGACCCTCCTTCTTTGAGACAGATCTCACTGGTAAGAAGTTTTTCTGGATATCAAGCCTAAATTTGCCTCAAATGCAGCCCCCACACATTGCCCCCATTTTTTCCCTCTGGGGTCACACAAAACAAGGTGAGTCATTCCTCCACATGACAACCCTTCGTATACTTGAAGATAGCTCTCATGCCCCCTCTAAGCCTTCTGTTCTCCAGGCTAAACACCTCCAGCTCCATTATATTGTGGCTGTTGGCTTTTGTTACTTTACTTAGACAGGAAGGAAGTAGGTAGTGCAGAGTCACTGGAGGGGAAGGTGAATAAGGACACCAGAGGTTCTGGCAGTAGGGGAAAGACTCAAATCTTTTGTGGGAAGAGTGGGTCTGGAATGACATAAGTGTGATAAGCCACATCAATTGAATGTATCTGGTAGGCTCAGTGAAATGCTATTTGAAGGTGTTCTGGGAATGCAGGGGGAAGAGGGAGCACGTGTGTATACGTGTGTGTACGTATTGAGTATGTGCATGAGTGTGTGCATACTTGGGTATGAAGGGGGAAACATTAGAGCAAATAATTCAGCTATTTCTCAGCAATAAGTTTGTCTCTGTTTTAGGACACAGTCTAGTGTCTGGAATGTCACATGTCCCTCACACAACAAAACCTTATGCGCATGGACCACGCCAATTTGGAGTTTGTGCTAATTCAGCCATGTTGAGTTGAATTTTAACATTGGCTGTTAAAAATAACAGGGTTAGCTAAGCCACTGAAGAGTCCAAACAAGATTACATGAGGGGAAGGCTTCGCTTGCTTAAGAGAACACACGGCTTTCAAGCACTTCAGATGCATCTGCTGTCCAGTCAAGCACAGTGTCTTACACATAAGAGATACTTAATGTTTGTCGACTTGTATTGAATCTAAAGGAAACAGAGCTTGGGTGGAAGTCACAGGGAGGTCGATTTCAGCTCTATACAGTGAAGTTCTTAACACTTAGAGCTGTCCCCAAGTGGAATGGGAGGCCTCAGGAAGTGGTGTCACTGGAATCTTCCAAAAGGATTCATGCTTCAAGAAGGGGTGGGGCTAGATAAACTCTGAAATCCCCGTTAATTCAGAGAGCCTAAGATTCTATTGTCACCATCACATTCTACCTCTCCTAATACTTATTTGTGTACATGCATCCTCTCTAGTAGGATGCAAACTTCTTGAGGGCAGGGCCTGTATCATTTTTTCATCTTTGTATTGTTAGCGCTAATCACAATACTTTGCTAATAGCAGATACTTAGGAAATATCTGTTTAGTGAATGAGTGAATATCATCATGATCATGATAACAGCTGACATTTATATCCTGCTTTCTATGCACCAGGCACTGTGCTAAGAACTTTTATAATCACTTCATCCTCACAACAACCCTGGGATATAAATGATGTTATTATCCTCATTTTACAGATGAGTAAACTGAGGCAAACAGAGGCTAAGTGACTTACAGCTAGTGTCTAAAGCCAGATTTGAACTCAGGTTTTCCTGACTCCAAGCCCAACACTCTGTCCACTGAACCACAAAATGATACGATAATTATAAACCATTTTAATCTATTCATTAAAGTAGATCTCCTAGAGACCTTTATTAAGGAAATATTTTTGTTAGTCTGATTTGAGTTACCATATACTTGAAAGTAATAGAACACAATTTTAAAAGTTTATTATTTCCTAAGTCATTTTACTAATCTAGTCTAGCCTCCTCAGTTAATGAATTAGTTGTATAGCTTTTTATTTTCAGGTTTTTCTATTTCTCCTCTAATTTTCAAATTTTCTTCTTTTGTACTTGCTTCAGGACTGCTAATTTGTATATTTTTAAATGTCAGATCATGGGCTCAGTTCATGGATATTCTCTTTCTCCATTTTGTTACTGTGTTTTCAGAGAGAGAAAATTTCCCTTGAGGACTGTTTTAGCTGCATCCTTTAAGTTTTGGCATGATGTTTCATTATCATTTTATTTAAAATAATTGTTTATTGTTTCTATGATTTGTTCTTGGATCCATTCATTAGGCAGGATGGTATTACTTGGTATCCATTTTAGGCCTGTATCTTTTGCTCATATTTGCTATGTTATTATTTTTGATGTATTGTCTGTAAAGGACATTCACCATATCTGCCTTTTACATTTGTTTATTTACATTTCCTTTATGATCAATTTTCATCAGAATACCATGGGATGCTGGGAAATATACATAGTTTTAAAAACTCCTATTCAGGCATTGGCATACATCAATCATGTCTAGCTTATCCCAAAATTCATTTAGTTCTATATTTTCCTTCTTGTTTATCTTTCTGTTGGTTAATTCAGCTCTGAGACAAGAATATTAAAGTCTCTTACTATCAATATCTTTTTTTTTTTTTGCAATTTCCTAGCTTGTCTTTTATGAACTCAGTTGCTGGTCCATTTGGTATATATACATTTTGTGTTGTTATTTTTCATTGTCTAAGCCGGGTGACCTTAAACATAATGCAGTCTTCTTGCCTATTTCTCTTGACTTTATCAATTTTTATTTATCATTGCCTTATCTGAGATCATGATTGCAAATCCTGCTATTTTCGGTAGCCTGAAACATAATAGTTTTGTCCCCTCATTTTTACTCAATTTATATGTTTTAAATGTAATTTTTGTGTGAAACAAATTGTTGGGTTTGGTTTTCTTATCCACTCCTCTATTTCTTCTCTTTTTATTGAGAAACTTAATCTATTCACATTTAGAGTTATAGTTCTTAAATGTGCATTCTCTTCAGATAGTCAAAGAATTAATGACACTTTATTATCCATCCATTGCAATGGGGTTTCTTCTCCTGGGGGAAACTGGTCTGTGTTGCCCTCTTTGGGGCAGTGGGCAGAGTTTGGATTCTAGATAAACAGGCCAAGAGAACATCCTTAGTCGCTTGTGGGTCTGAGTGCTAGAAGGTTAGGGCTGTAGGAAGCTTATGAGCTCCAGGAACTTATGGCTTGGGGTAGTCATAAGTTCCTGAAATAAAAAGATTCTGCTTTGCAATAGCAATATTGATCTTCATTGTTCTTGCAAGTGATGATTTTAAAATCCTGGTCCCTTTCTATTTTTCCAACTGGAAGAATGGGATGGTGGAGATATTCATGCCTGTCCCTTGCATCCCTATCGATGGAAACTTCTTCTGTTGCTGTGGACAGAACGTTGGATTTAGAATCAAGAGGACACATGTTAGATTCTTTGCTCTGGTGCCTTCGTGCCCTTGGGCAAATCTCTTCTCATCATTGGGCCTCAGTTTCTTCCTCTGTACAGTGAAGGTTTTGGATCTCATAGGTTTCCTCTGATCTGATTCACTCTGGGGGAATTTTTTTTTATTTCACATATTGTTCTGTTTTGCCCGACAGCACAAATCCTACAACTGCTGTGAAGGTTGAATTTAATTAACTGCTCTTCAGAACCATGTGGTGCCATGTCCCGAAATCAGCACTGAGGTCATTTGGTGAGGGATTGCCATAATGACATGAGAATTGGCATGAGGGGAGGACAAACCATTTCTCTCTCTTAGAAAGACCCAGGGGCTGCTAACCCCTTTGGATTGAATGTTTCCAACTTGGCAAATGGGAGGCAGCAGACGTGAAATGAAGAACACAGTGGGGGGGGTCTTTGCTATTACTTCATTGCCAGCTTGGGCAGGCTCAGTATTTCCTAGCATCACTTGCCTTTGCCCAAGCTTCTTTGGACACTGAAGAATCAGGACATGCTGACAGTGGCAAGAAAAGAGAGTCTGGCTTCTTGCAGGGAGAGAGGGAGGGAAGGAAGCAGGGAAGAACTTGTGGACAGAAGGGAAGACCTTTTGTCCGGGAAGCTGGGGCCAACTGGGAACACTGCCCTGAGTCAATAATAGCCTCTGCTGGAGGTTATAATGAGGGAGTGTAGCTAAGATTTAGTCTCCTTCCAGTACAAAAGTAAACTTTTTACATGCATTCACTCATTGATTCCTTGGACTTCTAGCCTCCTGGTGAGGCCTGGGAATTGATCACATTCCTGTACTTCCTTCATTGGAAGAGAGGAAAGAATATTGAAAGGATAGGTGCCCTTAGTAGCTATTCTAACTTAGTAGCTATGAGTTGATTAAAAAC
The DNA here is from genome assembly GCF_003287225.1 of Phascolarctos cinereus. NCBI lineage: Eukaryota > Metazoa > Chordata > Mammalia > Diprotodontia > Phascolarctidae > Phascolarctos > Phascolarctos cinereus. Next base: position 51,128,230 of record NW_027556291.1, read on the forward strand.
CTCCTGGAAAGTGATTTATTTAGCTCACACTGAGAGCTGGAAGGGACTTTAGAAGCCATGTTGTCTAGCTCCCTCTGTTACAGATGGAGAAACTGAGGCCATATAAATAGAGCCAGGACTAGAATAAGGGCTCCTAACTCTATTTCTCGTGCTCCTTCCATGGAATAGCTAGCCCCCTACATTCTATACCTACTCTATGAAGTCAGATCTCCACTTACTAAGTCTCAGTCTGCTAGGAGTTTGGCCCAAATTCTTCCACCATCTCTCCTGCCTTGGCTTGTGCTCTGCCCTATGGCTAGAATGCTCTTCCTTCCTCTCTTCATTTCTTGAATTACTATTCAGATTTCAAAGCCAAGCTTAAAAGCCACCTCTTTCAAGGAGCTTTCCCTGATTCTCCTGGTTGGTAATGATGCTCTACTTGCCCAGGATTTCACGTGGCACTTTGTACCTCTGTAATGAACTTGTGTAATATTTTGTATGACAGTGGTTTGTTCTGATGTCTTATTGCCCTTACTGGAATGTAAGCTGCATGAAGGCAGATCTATTTTCTCTCTCTCACAAAACTAGAGACAATGCTCTGTGCAAAGTAGATACCTAAGAAATGTTTATTGAATTGAACTGAATTCCTGCATATCTGTCCTAAATTTATGGAGTCCCCACTCCTAGTTCCAGATTTTCAGAATTTGGTGACCTGAACTATGCTTACCCTCTCCACACCACTTAACATTCTTCCCATATCTACCTTATACCATTTCTGCTTTTGTCTCTCAACAATGGAGAAATCTTATTGCTTTGTCCATACTCAGAAAGAAGTCCATTCCACCTTCCATCTCACTGTTCATCCTGCCTTCTATTCCGCCACCATGCCCTGCCCTCCCCCTTATCCCCATCTTGGCCATTACCATTTTTAGAGCTCTCTCAATATCGATTCCTTGGCTCCATGGCACTGCAGGATTGGCCAAGCAATCTCCAGCACTGCCTCTCCTGGAGACGTCCACTCGCTGCCTGCGCAGGTAGCGGAAAGCTTCCGCTATGACCAGTATGGCATCATGTGTCAAAGCGGATGTGTACTGAAAGAAAGCATAACATTGTGATATACTACCATTATAGGTGGAAAGGTGCTTAGAGATCATGTAGTCTAATCTCAGTTTACAAGAGAGGAGCCTGAGGCCCAGGCAAGGCCTGAAAGTTGAATAGCTAGACTGTATTAGGCCTACAGGATTAGAACCCAGTGTTCTTCCCCATACAATCCCATAGTTCACACAATCCATTCATCACCCTTTGCCCTTGCCTTCTCTCATCAGGGAGTCACCCTTATTGACTACTGCAATAAAAAGGATCTAGCCGTGTCCCTGCCTCAGGACAGTTCTGCATGTGATCCATCCTTGAATCTTATCTCACTCACACAAACATGCAAAGCATGTGAGCTCCTCTCTAGCACAATCTTTGACCCCATCCACTGTATGGTGCTGAGTTTAGTAACTGGCTGGGAGGGTGGGTGCTCTACACTCTTCCTCTAATAAAGTGGCATGGGGCTCTGGGATATTCTTCCCTGGAAAATATTTAATATGTAAGTGTCCCCAAACCCTCCTTTACCTAACGCCCTCTTCTGATGCCTCACCAGGGTGAGGAGGGGATCCAGACTCTCAAAGGCAATGTCAGGGGCCTCTGACTCTATAGGCTGAAATGGATAGGTATTTGGGCCTGGTGATGGGCTTTGTGGCAGCTTAGCTGAGTACAGGAGGTGTGTGTGGGGGGCAGTTCATCCTCAGAAGGCTGATCTCCCAGAGATAAACATCCCATGAAAACATTAACTCTGATGGAGCGAGGCCCATATCTATATTAATGGAAGGAATACTCAGGCTGAGGAAATCACTGATATTTTGAAGTTACTGAATGAACAAATATAGTTGTTACTGTATGAAGAACTTTAATTTCTTCTTTTCTGCTCCCTAATTCCCTTTCCCCTTGCTTTTATTGAAGGCTATTCCATCTGACCGAAGCCCTATGGGACATCATTGATGGCTTCTGTCAATATGGTTTAAGCCTCAAAGTAGTTCATGTCTAAATGATCTTGGCAAATGCTGTTGGGCCTATGGCTGAGCTCTGATTTTGAAGTCGGGGACCTGGGCTTGGGCTGCAAGTTAGTAGCTGTCTGACCCAGGGCAAAGTCACTTTCCTTCACTGAGTCTCTGCTTCTTCATTTGGAAGGTGAGGGGGATCTTCTAGGGTCTCTTCCAGCTCTGATATGTATTCTCAAATCCCCCCCAGCTCTGACATTCTCTGGCCTCAGGTCCCCTCAGCCCTGACACTTTGCATTCTTAAATCCTTCCCAGCCTCTGACTTTCTTTGTTCTGAGTTCCCTAATAGTCTACAGTCTTTGGTCCCCCCTCCAGCTCTGACACTGTGTGTTCTAAGGGCCCCCCATCTCTAAAGATTAAATGAATTTAATAAGGAAGGCTTGTGAGGTGAGGGGAAGGTTAGCTATGGGTTAGAGAGCTTCTCTAAAGTGTTTTCCAGCTGGGCTGGTGTTTGTAAGAGAAAATCCAGCTCTGTTGTTTACTTAGGGGAAAACTGGAAATGGCCAAGCAAGACAAGCTGGGATTCATTTGGAAGAAACATTAATCATTCCTGCCTGGGCCTTGTTTCTGGCAAACTAGGACCTAGAGCCAGTCATCAATCAGTCTTCACTGATTGTGAAGGGGGCGGGGGGGGGGGGGGGGGGGGGGGGGGGGAGACAAAAGGCAAAGTTGGTTTTTTATTGAAGTAAATTCCAGTGGTTATTGGGTTTTCCATCTGAGAATGTCACCCACTTTAGGGATGCTGCTAGATGCAGGAAAACTGCATCTTGCCTGCTCTGCAGCCCCAGGAATGGGACTGGTGGCCAAATGGCAGCTTCAGATTTGGGGTGGCATTTGTGCACAAATCAAATCAACAAAGACATAGAAAAACCAGCTGATGCCTATTTGTCAATAGACTTAGTACCAGCATGAGACCTGGCACACAGTAGGCACTTCATAAATGCTTATTGACTGACAGTCCACAGGGCTGTTCCCTGCACATCCAATGCCCCAGCTTTGTCATTAGCTTGCTGTGTGATTTTGGTCAAGGGTCTTTTCTCTGGGCATGTTTCCTTCTCAGTAAAATGAGATGTGGGTTTTTATGATAATAATAGCTTATATTTCTAGATCACAAAGCATGGTCTGCACCATCCTGGGAGGAAGGTAGTGTGTATTATAATAATTATTATTACTATTATTGTTGTCATTATTTGGCAAATGAAGAAACGGAGACTGGGGAAGGTAAATAACTTGGCCATGAACACAAAGGTAGTGAGTAACATGGAATCACAGAATTTCAGGATTGGAAAAGCCATCTAGTCCAAAACATACCCCAAAAAGGAATCGTCACTCTAACATCCAATACGAGATCACAAAGCCTTTAATGGTAGGAACTAGGAGGATTAAGAAAAGCCTTGTGTATGATCTTTGAAGGAAGCTAGAGGTTCTGAGAAGCAAAGGTGAGGATGCAGAGCATTCCAGGCATGGGGGAGAGCCTGGGCAAAGGCACTGAGCCAGGAGACGGAATATGGAATTTGGAGGACAGCTAGTCAGTCAGTTTGGTTGGAAATGTAGAATGAGTCAAGAAAAGTAATTGAAAATGTCCAGGAAGCTAAGTAGGAGCCAGATTGTGAAGGGATTTATGTGCCAATCTAAGGAGTGTGTATTCTTTCCTAGAAGTAATAGGGGGCCATTAAAGATATTTGCTTTAGTAAAATTATTTTGGCAGCTATGTGGAGGAGGAATTGGAGAGGGGAGAAGCTGGCGACTGAGAGGTTATGAGGGCTTGGACTAGGACGATTGTGGTATGAGTGGAGAGCAGGGGACAAGGCATGTGGAAATAGAATAAACAAGATTTGGCAACTGATTAGGGGTCAGGGCATGGGGGAGAGGGAAGATTCAAGGATGAGTGAGGTTACAAAACTGGGTAGCTGAGAATATGGTACTATATTCCTCCCAAAGCATAGGGAAAGCTTACTGAGGGGTAGTTTTTATGGGAAGATAACCAGTTCTGTTTTGGGTATGTTTTATGCCTGGACATGGATATCCAGGCAAAGCAGACAGTTGTTGATGAAGGACTGGAGCTCAGGAGAGGGATTAGGGCTGAATATATAGAGTTAGCAGTCATTTACAGCTGTGTACGTGTGGCCAGTTACTTCCTTTTACAGGCCCTCAGTTTCCTCCTCTCTAAAATGAAGAATTCAGACTAGATGATTCTAAGGTGCCTTCCAGCTCTAAAGGTGGGGAAGCATCCTGGTAGAATATATAAAATAGCTCAGTTTCCTCATCTGTAAAATCTGTAAAAATATATATATATATATATATATATATATGTATATAAAATGCCTGACAAACTGGAAAGTTTTCCAAATACCTTCTCTCTGACTAGATAGCCTGGCCTTCTGATAGATGAGCATTCACCATATTTAGCTTGGACTCAAGCCCCTCCACACTCTATAACTCCAGTCTCCATCTCTGACTCCAAATTCAAGCTTCCACCTGGGATTCAGGGCTTCTGGTTGGCGAGCCTTACCATACGTATCCTGTACATAGGCCCACTACTCTACTGGCCCTGGTACCATGAGTGAGTCTTTTCTCTCTCTCTCTCCCTTTGCCCCTGCTTTCCTTCTGTCTCTAGCCCTGTGAACAGTAATCACATAGATGCTACCATTTCTGGGAAAAGACACATCAGTCAACTGTTTTATAAATCTGATCACTATTCCTGTTACTTCCACCAGGCAACACTCCTCCCTGGCCACCATTTCCTTATATGGGTTACCTCTCTAATCAGTTTCAGCTCCTTGAGGGCAGGGACTGTCTTTGCTTTTGAATTTGCACCACCCTTCTGTGACTTTAAATTCTTCTCTCCTTCCACTGTGCTGCTGCCTTCTAAAGTTTCTATTTCCTAATGCATGAATGTGTAAGATAAAAAAGACTGAAAAGGAAACCTTGATAAAATGTGGCATAAATTAAGCATCAGGACTGTCATTTCAAGGCAATTTTTTCCTGAATAAAAAATATGGCACATCAATTTTTAAAGTGTGCTTTTTGTCTGATTGATAAATAGCGAGCAAGTTGAGTACAGAGCAAACCCGTGCTGGGAGCTGTCCCTGTGCTTGGCTGTTCTAATTTCCCAAGATACTTGATGCAGTTTTCCTTACTAATCCTGCTTAACAGCTCGAGAGGCTCCTACTGGAGGGATATGAAAACTGCATTTATCCCCACCATAACTGGCAGCTGCTGGGACCCAGAGGAAGGCAGGGAAACTGAGGTTAAGAGGGGGAGGGACTTGCCCAAAGTGGAGGAGCCAAGTGAGGAGGAGCCAAGACTTGACCCCAGATCACCTGGTTCTGAGCAAGGTTAAGGCTGAGTGTCTTCACAATGGCTTCCTTGCGCTGTGCTGGTGATTTTTTCTATTGGAGCCCTTACATCTATACCCCAACTCTGGAATGATCCCTTTCTTTTCTTTTCTTTTCTTTTCTTTTCTTTTCTTTTCTTTTCTTTTCTTTTCTTTTCTTTTCTTTTCTTTTCTTTTCTTTTCTTTTCTTTTCTTTTCTTTTCTTTTCTTTTCTTTTCTTTTCTTTTCTTTTCTTCTAGGCAATAGGGCTACGTGACTTGCCCAGGGTCACACAGCTAGTGAGTGTCAAGTGTCTGAAGCCAGATTTGAACTCAGGTCTTCCTGAATCCAGGGCTGGTGCTCTATCCACTGTGCCACCTAGCTGCCCTCTCCCTTCCTTTTCTTGTTCCTTCATTTTACCCCCTTCCCACATGCATCCAAAGTGGCAAAGTGGTGAATAGGTGTTTAGGAGGACACTCAGCTAGGGGTAGTATACTTGTGATAGTAGAGGATCAGGGCATACACTGCTTTAAGAAAACTTGTGTGGTAGAAGCAGGAAGGAGGGCCAGAGGGGAAGAAAGGGAAAGAAAGGGAGAGAGGGGAGGAAGAAAGAGGGAAAGAGAGGAAGAGAGAAAGAGAGAGAGAGAGAGAGAGAGAGAGAGAGAGAGAGAGAGAGAGAGAGAGAGACAGAGAGAGACAGAGAGAGAGACAGAGAGAGAGACAGAGAGAGAGACAGAGACAGAGAGAATGATGGAGGCAGGCAGAGAAAAAGAGAGAAAGACAGAGAGAGAAAATTACTGTATTTCCATATTCCCCCCTCCTTTTTTTTTTTTTTTAACACAAGTAGCACTATTTTAGAATAAGCCTCCATTTCAAATATAAATGATCTCTCTCTTCCTCTCCTCTCTTCTCCTCTCCCTCATATACTGTAAGTACCTATGGGAAATGGCTTGTGCTTAGAAGTCCATTTGTTCCACAAATGTTCTTTTCCATAGCCAAATATGCTTCTCCCTACCTGTGTTTATAATAACGTATGGAAGTAAGCCCTTTACTGACTTGTATTCTAAATTGCAACACAATGTGAGGTTTTTTTTTTTTTTTGGCCACAATCCTTAGTATATGAAAATCTGGATTTGCTGGAAAGATAAAGTGGGTATGGAGGGGGTGTTAATTCTGTTTACAAAAGGTAATTAATTTGGTTTTATGAAGGGTTCTATTAACTTGTAGGCTACCTTGCTGGTCTTAAAATAGGATTTGCTTTAAAAAATTGGATTTATTTGAAACTTTTCTGGAACATTCTGATTGTGGAAGGCTAGGCACACCTATACTGTGATGAAGGCTTGTAAACCCTTCTCTTTTCTTCTCTAGATTAGGGATAGTGGGTAGGGGAAGGAAGACCTGGCTCATTCTTTCATATTTTCAGGGCTCTGGAAAAGTTGCATGTAAATTGACTATCAAAATGCAATCCTCTTTTCCACCCATTAGATTCTTTAAAGGAAGTCCAGAACTGGAGTCCTTTTGTAATAACTTACCCCCGACTTGATCTATATGTAACCAGATATTTATATATCATGCTTTTTTACATAGAGATAGACCTAACTGTGTAAAGTACGCACATTTGTGGAAGCTTTGAAAGTTGCACTTTTTATTTTCAACATTTCTATCTTTATTCCAGCAAAATGAGCAATCTAGGTAATGCTGTTATTTAAAAGGGATTTTTGCAGACAAGAAAACATTTTGGCTGCCCCCATGCATACTGAGCCAACCTACTCTGCATCAGCCCTAAATTCATCTGGCTTCTCAGAGATTCATGGGACTTATTAGCACACAAAGCGATCACATAAATAATGGAAAATCTAATTTGCTGTTTCAGTTCATCAATCTTCCCTACCTATTCTCCCCCCTTCTTGTAATGAATATTCTAAATTGTTATGAGCAGATTACAAATTAAATTCATTTAAAAAAAGGTTAGTCAACTTACTCCTAATGCTGGATGATATTATAAAGGAGAAAGGGCTCATAGTTATTTGGTTTAGATTTAGAGATTCAAGTTGGGATCTCCCAACGTCTGTGGCCACTTGGTCTGGGCACTTAATGAGAAGGAATCATTATGGAGGGCAGCCTTGGTAGGCTAGCTTAAGTTTATATTAGACATAGAGGCTTACCTTCAAGGGAGAATTCTTAGCTTCTGGAAATTCTCTTTCATCCAGTCTCACCCAGCGCTGGATGAACTGCTGAACCATGGGATTCTCATTGTTCACGATCTGGAATCCTGTAATGTTGGCACCCCCATGCATGACTCTCTCCAGCACAATGTCCGTGAAGCCCTGCAGACAGATGGAGAAAGGGAATCAAAATGGTGGCAGGGCACAAGATGACGCTGACTCTGGCGGGAGTGGACATCTACCTGGAAAAGCCCAGGTGCAAGCTTTGCCTCTGAAGCTGAAGGTGGGACCCAAGAATGTACCTCGTGACACTTTAGGCGTAGGCTGTGTCTGGTACTGAATGTGGGTGCAAGTTTAGATGCCAACTTTAAGGAAGATGTAAATGCAAATGAAGGCAAATGAAAACACCGCTTTCTTATAACTTTTCTCATTTAATTCTCATACCAACCCTGCAAGAAAGGTACTACAAGTGTCATCATCCCCATTATCCAGATGAGGGAACTGAGACTCTAGGAGAAATGACTTGCCCAAGGTTCCACAGCTAGTAAGGGGCAGATTTTGGATTTAGGCTTAGATCTTTGGTTTCCATCTGTACTGCTTTTTCTGCTGTACTATGTTCTCTTTTGTCCTTAGAAAATGCTGGAAAAGCATGGACCCTAGACTATAGAAATCAGTTGAATCCACCTTTGACATGCCAATTATGAGAAGTGATTTTTTGATCGTTTTGTTTCTAGTGATGGATCCTTCATGACAAATCATTTTATTGAATCACAACCTGATTAAAGCAACAAAACCCGCAAATAGTCAGATAAAACTTTGTTGCAAATGGTGGACAAATGTCAATTTTGGGTCCCCAAGCAAATTACTGAAAAAGGAAGGGGCATGATCTCTTGCCTGTAGCCCTCTTCATCCCATCCTAGCCAACATGCCATCCGTCTCCATGTACACTAAGGGTCTGGTGCCTGATCCCTGCACCTTCTAGGGCCTTCATGCTGCCATTGTTTGGGTCCTGGTATTTGGTACTGGCTGTATCTCCTTTGATCTCCTGCCCAAGTTTTAGCTGTGGACAGCTCATCATCACCTTTGCTTTCTGAGGACCAGCCTAGCTAGAAACAGAGGAGATAACCCTCAGTAGGCTGAACACATGATGTTGAATGCTTTGGGTATGGTAACCCATAAAATAACTTAAAATACAAAATGGCCTCATCCCTATATGGTCCCTTTCTGCTTCTGCAATTATGGGGGTAGAGTAGGAGAACAGAGGATATAGAGTATTAAGAATCACACATCCTTGTCCAATGACCAGTGAGTAGCCATTCCATAGGAAGTCTGGCTCACAGATTCTCTTTGCAGAGGCAAATTGGTGGAGTTGATTTTATTGTGTGTCCAAAGGTAATATTGTGGGACATTTGGTCATTTCATATCATGGTACTCATGTCAAGCATTTGCATGTCTTCCATGAAAACAATTTTAGCTTTTGTGCTAACATTTATTACAAAGAATGAGGAGGTGTACAGATTCTACAAGGAACTTGCTAAAACTTTCCAAATTAACTCAACATATATTTTAATACTTGGTGAATTCAGTAGAAAGGTGGGCATGAGGAGGATGGTGAAAAATATGTAGGAAAAAAAAGTTTAGGAGTAAGAAATAAGAGCAACTAAAGGCTTGTCAACTACATAGGTCTTTTAAACACCGTACTTTCTTTAAGAAGATTCAGAAGACACTGGATATGGCAAGCAACAAATAACATTACAAAGATTAAATCTGATTATATTTTAACTGACAGAAAACTATTGGTTACTAATGTGGGAGTTATTTCTGAATCAGTCATCTGTATATAGTCAGAACACTGACTTGTTAGAGCAAAGATCAAAATCAAACACCAAAGTAGAAGGGAGAATAAAATAAAAAAGTTGATACAGTATGCAACTGAGGTAACTCCATTATGATCTATTTAAACAAGGTGTTGATGGTGAAAATAGGAAATGGAAAAAAGGACAGACACTGACACAGGCTGCTGCCATTTCCTAAGGATGTTTAAGCAACTTTAAATTTAAGCAGTTGCCACAATAAGTAGGCCAGGAGAGACTAGAAACTACCTCAGTCATTGAACACTTGATCTTAATGAGCAGAAAGAACAGCCATGGGCAAACCCAATTTAGAATATAATCATTTATAAAAAACTTATGGAGGAAGATGGTAGAATATTAAGAACAGTATCACCTCATAAAACATTAATAAGCAATGGAATAATGGAAGCAATGTAAATTTGTAGAAAGCTTGATGAGAGACTCAACTAAGCCAAGTCACTTAAGGCCTTACAGGATAAAACTGTAAGGAAGACAATGAGCAGATGAAAAATAGAAAAGATCTGTCAAAATTTCTGTAGCAAATTCTTTTCTACATCAAGGACAGTCAAGCCACCACATTTGGTCTTTAACATTATTGTACCTACTGTGCTATTTGAGAAAGTAGAAATGACACTAATTAAGATGAAAAAACAGTGGCCAGACTAGACCAAATATATACAGAGGAGGTTTGTGCTAGATGTCACCCAATTTTGTGGGTGTTGAGGAATTGATTCTCAAGATAAGTGAAAGAGAGAAGGAAATGAAAAAACTGTAAAAATATAGATCTTATTTTTACTAAAAAAAGGCAGGGGGAATGAGAAAATATCAGTACCTTTGCCACATGTTCACTTTCCCATCTCTACAAAATCTTTATAAGAATAACCTACTCGTGCCATGTGGGCACCCTTAGTAAAGGTTTCAGAAGGGAAAACACAGGCATTTTCTTTTTTAAAAAATTTCATTTATTTTATTATGGATTTGAAGCATTCTTTTCATATTGCTGTTACTAGTTTGCATTTCTTCTTTTAAAAATGGGGCAGCTAGGTGGCACAGTGGATAGAGCACAGGCTCTGGAATCAGGAGGACCTAAGTTCAAATCCGGTCTCAGACCAGACACTTGACACTTACTAGCTGCGTGACCCTGGGCAAGTCACTTAACCCCAATTGCCTCACCTAGAAAAAAAAACCTGTTATGTCCTTTAGTCACTTATTTATAGAGGAAACTTATTTTTTATTTATTATTTGTAAAATTTTATTTTTAGCATTTAGAAACATTTTTGAGTTCCAAATTCTCTCTCTCCCTCCAGCCTTTCTCCCACTCACTGAGAAGGTAAGCAATATGATTTGCATTATACATACGAAATTCGGGTAAGCATTTTCAAATGATATTCTATCACATACCATATCTTTATAGCCATACATCTGAATGAAAGTTGTAGAGAATACAAAATCCTACTCTGCTTGTTTGGTAGAACAAAGTCTTCTTACTCTCTTAAGGTACTCCCATTTGTAGATGACATTATGCTGAGTGCAGCAAAAGAATTCAGCCTAAATAGCCACAGAAGAAAAACCAAGTGGATGAGGAATGCCTGTTATTCAGACTATGATAGGGTATCCAATAGGACTAGTCCACATATAACTTGGACAGATAGTATAGATAGACTAAGAGATGGGCCCAGAGCTGAACAAGAGCAGGAGAGCAGGTTAGATTTCCTTCTGATAAAGCTGTATGGCTGCAAGTCAGGGAATATCTTAGTCTCTGAAGAATTCAAGTTATAGGCCACTCAATGGGCAGTGGAGAGGTGCATGATGGGTATGATGAGGCTGTATTATATTTTTTGTTGTTCAGTTGTTTTTCAGTTGCATCTGATTCTTCATGACCCTATTTAGGATTTTATTGGCAAAGATGTTTGCCATTTCCTTCTCCAGTTAATTTTACAGATGAGGAACTGAGGCAAATAGGATTAAATGGGCTGCCCAGGGTTGTTCAGCTAGTGTCTGAGGCCAGATTTGAACTCAGGAAGATGAGTCTTCCTGATTCTCAGACAAGTGCTCTATTTATTGTATCACCTAGCAGCCTGTAGTATATTGCCAATAGATTATCATCAGAGGAATATGATTAGGAAAGGAGGCAAGCTGGTCACGTAGCTATAGCAAGGAGTGACTAATGAGGACCTTGTAGTGCTTTTCTACTTTCCGTGGAATGTCAGGTAATGTAGAGGGAAGCCCCAAGTATGTTGAGTAGATCCTTTGTGGAGGACTGATGGAAGGACACGGGAAGGAGTCACACAGGGTAAGATGGCATAGCTGAGTTGCAATCTGAGCCACTGGAGGGAATAGCCAAATTGGTGAGATCATAGCATATTTCCTTGTTGGCCTACTCCAATGGCTCATTGGGGCATGAGAATGACTTTGCATTCTCCAAGGCTATGTCAAAAGAAGTGCAAATTTGGCAGATCCTGTTAAGCTGATTAGGTTTTAAGTCTGGGCCTGGCAAAGGATAAGTCTCTATCATCCAAAAAGCAGTCTAAGCAAAAGGCTAAGAGGCTGGTCACCAGAGGACTGGTCACAGGGTGATGAGCTTTTCAGCCATAGAAACATCATGAAGACATCTAAGTTCCCACAGGGCTATGATCTGGGTTGCTCTAGTCCAGGGATCCTGAACCTTTGATGTATCATAGACTTTGTTGTGTCTAATCTGGGGAAGTGTATGGACCACTTATCAGAATAATGTTTATTGCCCACATTCATGATTGAAGGAAATGCTAAATTTCAGCTGGTAATTAGTGTAAATGAGGATGTAATTTATTTCCCATCTAAGTTTACAGATTCTCTGAAATCTATTCATAGGCTATGGACCCCCGATTAAGAACCCTTGCTATAGAGAGAGGATCCCTGAAATATTGATGTAAGTACAGACATCTCACCTCTGAATGTTTCTTACCTGTACAGAAACAGATTATTGGGTAAAACAACATCATTAAGGGTAATTAGTTCTATACAAGCAATGGCATAAATGTGTTGTCACTAGTCAAATGGCTCCACAGTGGTGGTTTGTGGCATTAAGGGGGGGGATCTGGCTATTAACAACTTATTAGGAAATGACATTGGTTAGGGCAGGGGTATTCTCTCTTTTGGATGATGGGGGAGATCTGGCCCTTCTCCCTATTTATCTCGAATGTACTTGAGCTAGTAGGGAGGAGAGGAACAGGAAATAGCCCACCAGATAAATAATCCGAGGAAAGACTCCAGTGTCCAATTTGGGCCTATTGCCAAAAACCTGACATAGGGTTTTGGTTTCCCCTTAGGAGGAAACTGATGGGTCCCCCACCTGCTGCCCTGAAAGCTCACATTTGGAATTTGTTGTCTAATTAAATGAATCCTTTGAATGATGGCATTCAGCATCATTGCCTTGGCGTGCCAGACAATATGCACAAGGGAGTCAGAGAGATAAAAGAGCGGAGAAGAGGGGGAAAATACAAATTGCATCCTAATTTATCTAAGTAGGAGGAAAACTAAGGCGACAGTACTCCGTTGGTACAGAGGGATGTTTCTTGCTGATTGATCAGGCAGGGAGGTATTATGTTCTTAATTCTTCTGTTAAGCAGGCAGGAAGGAGGAAGCCTCATAATGTGGTGTCGTAATAACCCTTTGTGTTGAGAGGATGGTTTCCCCTGAGTAGTGCCAAACCGAAGGCAGCAGCTAGCTGCACCCCCATTCTTGGGCTGGGGATGGGGAGGAGGCAAGCATCAGAGGATTATACCCTGGAAGGCCCTTAGAGGTCAGCTCATAGGGGTCCAGAGGGGTGAGGTAACTTGCTAGAGGTCTGTGCCAGAGACAGGTTTTGAACTCAGGTCGTTGGAATCATAGGATCTTACATCAAGAACTGGAAGGGAGGTGGAATTGTGAACTGATTCAACCATTCTGGAGAACAATTTGGAACTATGCCCAAAGGTCTATCAAACTGTGCATACCCTTTGATCCAGCAATACTACTTCTGGGTCTGTATCCCAAGGAGATCAAAGGAAAAAAAGGAAAAAGACTCACATGTACAAAAATATTTATAGCAGCTCTTTTAGCGGTGGTAAAGAATTGGAAATTGAGGGGATGCCCACCAAATTGGGAATGAGTGAACAATTTGTGGTATATGATTATAGTGGAGTAATACTGTGCCATTAGAAATGATGAGCAGGATGATTTCAGAAAAACCTGGGAAGACTTACATGAACTGATGCAAAGTGAAATGAGCAGAATTAGGAGAGCACTGTACACTGTAACAGCAATAGTGTAAGATAATTAACTGTGAATGACAGCTTTTCTTAGCTATACAAAGATCTAAGACAATTCTGAAGGACCCATGACAAAACATGCCATCCACCTCCAGAGAAAGAACTGATGGAGTTTAAATGCAGATCGAAGCATACTTTTTCACTTTCTGTATTTTTCTTGTTCTTTTTTGGCCTGTGTTTTCTTTTACAACATGACTAATATGGAAATATATTTTTCATGATTGCACATGTATTACTTATAAACAATTTCTTACCATCTCAGAGAAGGGGGAGGGGAGGGAGAGAGGAAGAAAATTTGGAACTCAAAATTAAAAAAAAATGAATGTTAAAATTGTTTTTACACATAATTGGAAAAAATAAAAGATGAAAAAAAAGAACTGGAAGGGACCTCCGGGGTCATCTAGTCTAACTCCCTTATTTGACAGAGAAAGAAACTGAGGCCAGGTGAGTTTAAGTAACTTGTCTGAGGTTATATGTGTAATGAGCATCAGAGCCAGGATTTGAACCCAAGCCCTTTGACTACATAGCTAGTGATCTTTCTACCATACCATGCCACCTCCAGTCCTTAGAGATCATAAAACCAATTCCTTCCTCTGAACAACTACTTTACCATCTCTCATCTTGGGGTAGAGGGCTCTCTAGGAGTTAAAAGTCTATTACATTGAATACTTGTCCTAGACAATACCAGCTAAGTGGTCATTTAAAGACCATTGTCCTTCCACATAGATATTATTATTGAGAACTTTGGGCCCAGCAGCCTAAAAGGTGTTTTTTTTTTTCAGTTTCAGTCATTTGCATGGCTGCAAATGGCTTAAAGCATCTGAAAGTGTGATAGGCCTGGATCTAGAGTTGGCAGGGCCCTCAGAGGCTTTGGGGCCGACACCCTCATTTTGTAGATGAAAAAAACTGAGACTGGAGAGCTTAAGTGATGTGCTCAGGGTCACCCAGCCAGGAAGTGCTGGAGGCAGGAAAGCTGGATGGATTCCTCATTTGACTTTCCTACCTCACAAGGTTGTTGGGTGAGGGGATGTTTTATAAACTTTGCTGTGACAGAGAAATGTGAGCTTTTATTATTAGAATGTCAAAAGGCAATTACGGGCTTGGGTCTGGACCTAATGAACCCTTGGAAAGAAAGACCATTATTTTGGGAGGTAGGAAGGGGGATCCAGCTCTTCCTTTTCCCCATAACCTGAATTAACTGAAGCTGCTCCACCCCTTGTCCCTCCTCCCCTCCCCGCCAGAGTCAGCCTAACTTGGAGAAGGGGCAGATCTCCATTTCCCCCACAGATGCCCTAGTCTTTCCCAACCTTTAAGAGTTACAGGAACCTAGCTCTAGAGCTGGGAGGCCCCTCAGAGGCCATATAATCTAAAACCCTCATTTCACAGAGGAGGAAACTGAGGCCCAGGAAGAGGAAGTGACTTGCCTAAGGTCACACATAGGCTCAAAGATCTAGAACTGGAAAGGGCCTCAGGCCAGCCAGTCCAACCCCCTCATGTCACAGAGGAAGAAAGTGAGGCCCAGCCTGATAAAGTGACTTGCCAAGGTCACACAGCTAGTGCCAGAGTGGGCAATGGCGCTGTTATACCAGTTCTGAATAATCCTCCATGCCTGACTACATGAGCACATGGCCCTTTTTATGTAGGGACACCAAGCTATGTCTCTGCATCTAATCTAGGTGGCATAATGGAATTACTTTGGTAGGGGCTTAACATTCAAAATCCGATTAGGCTGATCAAAGTTGCATTTAAGAAGCTGTAAACTAATAGAAATAAATTATCAAATTATTATTTTTCAAATTACTTGAGCCTATGAGCTTTGCAGCTGAAACAAAAACAGTGTAATTGAGGACAAATGGCTATTACACGCAGCTCCTGGTATTTAGTGAAGTCATTTTTCAAGACCAAGGACATGTGGGGTGCTTGATGACGTTCCCCCCTGGATGATTACTGCTCATGTGGCCTGAGTTGGCAGGCACAATCACCAAGGTACATTTTAACCGAGAGTCCTTACCAGATTAGCAAGCATGTAGTGATAACCTCTGGAATGTTTCCCCAGGATTACTACCTGCAGAAAAGAGAAATAATAAAGATTGGTTAACCTAGGTGGGTGTTCTCAGGCTTGCAGAGGGAATGGAAACCAAATAATGGTAAACCACACCTAGTACATCAAAATGCTAGAACATTCAGAAGCTCTATGACTAGGTCTTATGAAGAAATAAGTGTTTACTATGGGCCAAGCACAGTGCTGCGCTCTAAGCTAGATCTCCTTTAGTGATTAGTACATTCTGCACACAATGTTGAACCAAATTTAAAAAAAAAACCCGTAACACATGGTTTTCAGCTCTCTTGTGCATATGCAATATGATGTACATACAATATCCTATGTTACAGTGCTTTGTGCTCATGTCACATCTCCCTACTAGACTGTAAACACCCCCATGTCTTAACTACATTTGAGAGAATCTCTGTTCTGACACTCAGCATAGGATTTTATTCATAGCAGATGATTCATGTTTGTTGAGCCTTGGAGAAGTTACTTACCTCTTTGGGCCTCATCAGTAAAATGGGGGGGGGTTGGACTAACTGGTCCCCAAGGTCCCTGCCAGCTCGAGATCTAGGATCCTATGAATGACTAAATCAATGAACCAGAATCCTAAAATAACCTGTATTCTCTTATACTTTTAAGAGGAAAGAGACAAATTCTGGAGAAATTACTTTTAGAAAATGGAATAATAGCTAGCATTCACATAGAGCATTAAGGTTTACAAAAATATTTACATATACTCTCACTTTTGATCCTTACAGCAGTCCTTAGTGGTGCTATTATTATTCCTGTTTTACAGATGAGGAAACTGAGACTGAGAAAGGTTAAGTGACTTTCCCAGGGTCACACAGCTAGGAAGTACCTGAGACATGGTTTGAACTCAGGTCTTTCTCACTCTAGGTCTAGCATTCTATAATAACAGCTGGCATTTATATAATACTTTAAGGTTTTTGCAAAGCACTTTACAAATATTTGATCCTCACAACAACCCTGGGAGATAGGTGCTACTTTATAAATGGAGAAACTGAGGCAGACAGAGTGATGTGACTTGCCCAGGGTCACACATCTAGTAAGTATGTGAGGCCAGATTTGAACTCAGGAAGATGAGTCTTCCTGACTCCAGGCTGGGTGCTCTATCCACTGCAGTACCACCTAGCAGGCCCAACTGGCATTTATATAACGCCTTAAATTTTTCAAAGCACTTTACATCCATGATCTTATTTGAGACCTCTGCCAATGGGCTATACATTATATTAAGAGACAAATGAGCGATAGAGGTTATAAAGTACAGTGGAGGATGAGAAGGTGAGATAATGGTGGATGAGAGTGCTTAAGTGAGACTCTCTGGAAAAGCAGACATTTGAGCTGGGCCTTGAAAGACAGGTAGGGATTTCAATGTCATGGCAAAGTTAGAAACCCATACATAGGTCTTACTGGGTCTGCTTCTCAATGAATTTTAATCCAAGTCCATTTTTTTCTTTTACTATTTAGATATATCATAAGAGTGAGTGAGTGAGTGAAAAGTTTAAAAATGTTTTGCTTATTTCTCATGCTTCTATTATATAAAATGGTATAATTTGGGATATGTTTATTTGGCAGCTTGCAAGAAATATCGCTTGCAGACACAATTTATTAAGTTGTTGTGACATATTTAATGGTGGGTCAGAAAGGTACATTTATCCTATTGAAGATTTAATCACCAGTCAAGCCCAGCACTCTTCTAGCCTTGCCAGGAAAAGGAACAAGTTCTCTTTGAGTATAGGGACCCCCAGAAATCAGGCCGAGCCTGGAGGGAAATCAGCAAGTCAGACCAAAATCAGTGTGGTCATAATACTTCCTATTTCCATAGTACTTTAAAGTTCACAAAATATTCTTCTCACATCTACGAGGCAGATAGTACAAGCAGCAGAATGGATAGAGCATTGGCCTTGGAATCAGGAAGTCCTGGGTTCAAATCCTGCCCTACTAGCTTGCTAGTCAATGTGGTCTTACTTACTAGCTAACTGTTGTGACCCTGGGCAAGTAACTTAACATTTCTGAGCCTAAGTTTCATCATCAGTAAAATGGGGATTATAATAATACCTACTTCACAGGGCTTTTGTGAGGATCAGATGAGATAATGTATGCAAGGTACTTTGCAAAGCTTAAAGTGCTATATAAAAGCGAGTTATGATGATAATGATGATGATGTTATCAGCATTTTCTTCACATGCTCAGTGGCTAGAGTGCTGGGCCTGGGGTCAAGAAGACCTGAGCTCAAATCTGACCTCAGATACTTACAAGCAAGTCACTTAACTTCAGTTTGCCTCAGTTTCCTCATCTGTCAAGTGGGAATAATAACACCATCTACCTCACGAAATAAAATGAGATATTTGTAAAGTACTTTGCAAACCTTTATGCTATTGTTATTATTGGCACTTGGGTTGTTTTTAATTCTACTTTATATGTTCTTTGCTTTTTTTCATTTTTATTTGCAGTAAGTTTGTAATAAAAAGTCCAGAATGTCAATTTTTTTTCCCCCACCAAAGTCATGTCTGAATGTGGACTGAACTCAACTATCACCTCAGTCACTAGTAACAAGTGTGGCTAAGGGGAATCAGAAGAATTCTTGGGACCAGTTGCTGAAGAAGATGGCAGGCACCAAGCAGTGATGACTGGTATGTGTTCAGAACAGCTGATAAATAAGACAGGGGGAAATTATAGAAGATTTAGATAGAAATCCATTGTCTGAAGGAAATGTCATTTTCTCCACAAATATGTTTTGAAGGAAAAATGTCACAGTTGAGTTACTGAGGTCGACACAGTTGCATGATGTTAGGAGAGGTGATGGCATGAGGGGGAAATGGACTCTAAGAGGTCACATTGCCCATTCAGTGGACACAACTGGGTTTGGGGGTATGTGTATCTTCGATTGGCAGGGATGTTATAAGACTCAAATAAGATCATGAATGTAAAGCACTTTGCAAATCAGAGAAATCTTTGATTTCTCTGGGCTGGACTTTAGTTGGCTACTTACAAGCACTGGGTTTGGAGCCAGAAGGCCAAGGTTTGAATCTTGGCTCAGCAGTTTACTGCCTGTATGACCCTTGCCCTCTGGGCCTTGGTTTCCTGCTTTGTAAAATGAGGGAGCTAGACTAGATGGTGTCTGAGCTTCCTTTCAGCCTCTAGATCTAGGACCCTCTGTATGTCCTTGGGCAAGCCCTCCCTCTTTCTGTGCCTCAGTTTCCTTGTTTGTAAAAATGAAGGGGTGGGACTTCATCTCTCAGGGTCCTTCCAGTTTTCAATTCCAATATTCTGACCAACAAGACCAGTCTTTGTTGTTGTTCATGTTTTATTCTGGATGTTTTCTTACTTTCAGAAATTTGCAAGCAAACTACCCCAGTGGTCCTCTCAAGAGAGACACATAGACCCTCCGGGATGGGCAAGCATCTGTTTTTCCAGTTTCACATTTGGTGGTTTTTTTTTTTGGTGTGGAAATGTGTGTGTCCTTCCCTTCCCCCCATGCTCCATCTGTCATGTAAAGAAGTACATTTGCAGACTGCAAGTGGGGGAGGGCTCCCTCGCTTCATGTGGGAATCTTCTTCATGGAAGTAAAAGGGGGTTTATATTCCAAGATTGAGCCAAACCATTTCACTTTGGCAAAGGCCTTTGATGAAGAAGGCATCCTGACTTCCAGCGTAACTATGTCTTGTGGCGTGGGCTTCCCTTGGTTTGGAGGTATGTGCATGTATGTATGTGTATTGTGCATATGCATATATGTATATATACAGTTGTGCATATATGTGCATGTATATACGTGTTGCTAAGCTCACAGATTACATTACAGGCTATCTAGTTAAACTCTATCATTTTACAGAGGTGGAAACTGAGGCCCAGAGAGGGGAAGTAGCTTGTTCAAGGTCACACATAGGATCCTAGATCTAGAGCTAGAGAGGATCTCAGCCACATAGGCCAAACAGGCCCCTTTATTTTACAGAGGAGGAAACTGAGGTTTAAGTTCACATATGTGCATATATATGTAAGTTACACTAACATATTTGCAAGTGGAAGAGGTAGGATTTGAATTCAGCTTCCATGACTAAGTTCAATGAGAAAGTCTGGCACTCTTTCTATTGTATCACACTACCTCTGTGCATACATGTGTGTAATTATGATGATGAGGATGATGATAGCTGACACTGATGCCAGATTAGTATCATTGTCTCTTTTGAAATGATTATTAATCTGGTAGATGTCAGGAATGCTGTGAACAAAATGTATAGCTTTGGATTAAGTATCTCAGACTATTCTTATGGAGAAGGTGGAGAGATTTGGACTGGACAATAATAGAATCAGATAGGTTGGATGGCTGGATTCAAAGAGTAGCTGTTCATGGTTCAACGTCAACATGGCAGAAGGTCTCTATTGGAGTGCCCTAGGGATCTCTGCTTGGCCCTGTGCTATTTAACATTCATATCAATGACTTGGATAGAGGCATAGATGACATGCTCATGAAATTTTCAGATGACATAAAGATAAGATAAAGGTAAAGATATAAACACACTAGCAGACAGGCTAGAAAGAGCATTGGGTTGAATCTAATAAGGTGAAATTCAATAGGGATAAATATGACCTTGTACTTTGGTAGCAAAAAATCAATTTCACTGGTGTGAGATAGAGGAAGAGTGGTCAAATTGCAATTGTTTTTGGAAAAGATCTGGGGGTTTCAGTGGACTGCAAGCTCAATATGAGTGAGCAAAGGGATGCGACAGCTTTTGCTCTGGCCTGACCTCATCTGGAGCATTGTGCTCAGTTCTGGGAACCATAGTTTAAGGAGGACATTGATAAGTTGGAGAATGTCCAGAGGAAGGCAGCCAGGAGTGGGGGAGGGCCCTGAGTCCATGTTATATGAAGATCAATTCTCTGTTTGGAGAAGAGAAGACATGGAGGGGGGCATTCTAGCTTTCTCCAAGTATTTGAAGGATTGTCATATGGAGGAGAGGATGAGACTCGTCCTGCTTGGTCCTAGCAGGCAAAACCAGGAGGGGCAGGTGGAATTCTAAAGAGGCCATCTCAGGTGTCATGTCAGGAAAAGCTTTGTAACAGGTTGCCTGGAGGGGTGGTGGCCGCTTCCCCTTCCTTGGAGGTCTTTGAGCAGAAGCTGGATACTCACTCGTCAGCTATGTTATAGTGCATAGGTTGGACTAGATGGATGCTGAGATCTCTGGCAGCTCACCAATTTGGTGATTCTCTGTATCGCTGTAATCTGTAAAGGGACTTTACGGCCCCTCTCCCCTTTGATCCTTACAATAGCCTGGCAGGTGGGTACTAGGAGTATTCTCATCCCGGTTTGACAGATGAGGACATGGAGGTCCTGAGGGTTAAAGGACCACCCAGCCCTATTAGTAAGTGCCACCTGTGGGCTTCCAAGCCAGGCTTCTCCTGACTCCAAGTGCAGAGTCCTTTCCACTAGGTACTTGGTGAGGATGTGACATTACTGTTTTTAATAGGCCTTTTCTTCCATAACCATAGCTTGGCTTTTTTTATTTTTTAAGAAGGTCTTCGATTGTTTTACTATTTTTCATCACTGTCATTATTATCACTCCCAATGGATGCTAATAAGTGAATGCATTACCCTTCTCAAGTTAACAGCTGCCTTGTAACAGGAGCCTTCTAGAAACACAATGCCTTGGCACCAAAGAAGGAACTTCGTGGAAGTTCAGAGCTGAAAAGGCCCTTAGCCATAACAAACACTTTAAACATAGAGAAGCTGAGTCCCAGAAGGGGACACGAGAACTTGTGTGAGATAACACAACATGTTAGTAACAGAGCTATGACTCTAACCCATCACTGACACTTGTTTAATTTTCTATTTATGTGTCCTGACTTATTCCCTGCCCTCCCTTATCTGTATGGGAAGCCCTGATTGAGCAGAGACTGTATGTAGCTTTTTACCTAGAGGCAGCTAGGTGGTGGAGTGGACGGGGGGCTGGGCCTGGTGTCAGGAAGGCAATTTCAAATTTGAGTGACTTATCTTTCTATCTCTCTTTCCCATCATGGGATAAGGAATCAGCTCTCCTGCTCATTGGGAGGAGATAGGCAAAATAGAAGTAAGTAAAATGAGCAATTTAAATTTACATTAGTGATTATGATTAAATTATGATTAATTATTGAACAAAAGAACATTAGATATTACTGTGATGAATTGTCTCCATGTGTTGACACTTGATAAAAATAACTGCATGGTTACATCTTTCTTATTTCCCTGGTTGATGTGCATGGCTGTCTTCATTGCCTAGGAGTATTTCCTGACCTTGTGCCCTCAGGGCACTGTACCAGGCACTGAGGCTACAAAGAAATGGAGACCCGGTCCCTGCTCTCACAGAATTTAGTCAAGTCCCAAATCTACATAAAGACTTTGAGGATTTGGGGCAGCTAGGTGGTGCAGTGGATGGAGCACCGGCCCTGAAGTCAGGAGGACCTGAGTTCAAATCCGGCTTCAGACCAAACACTTGACACTTATTAGCTGTGTGACCCTGGGCAAGTCACTTAACCCCAATTGCCTAAAACAAAACAAAACAAAAAAAAAGACTGAGGATTTTCAAGCTATGCATGTTGCTGACACGATTGGAAGTAGGGTCAAATTTCTTAACTCTTTAAGTTTCTTTTGTCTTCCCTCTCTATCCTATCCTCTGTCATCTCCTCCAGTAGATTGCCCACATAAATGTCCCCTCTCCTTCCCTCTAATTTTCTATATCTCCCTATACATTGGCTCCTATTGTAGGCTCTTGCCTACAAACACGTTAATGTCGCCCTGATCCTTAAAAAATCCTTTTGACCCTACCATCCCTTCAAGGCATCATCTTCTCCCTCTCACAGCCAAACTCCCAGAAAAAGCTGTCTACCCTCAGCGAGTCCACGTTTCTGCCTTTCACTTATTTCTAATACCTTGCAATTTGGCTTCCAATCTTATCATTCCACTGAAACCACTCTTTCCAAATTTACCAGTGGTCTCTGAATCGCCAAATCCAATCAGCCTTTTCTCAGTCTTTATCCTTCTTAGCCTCTGTAGTCTTCTGGCCACTTTCTTTCTCTGAGTTTCTCGGACTCATCTCTGTCTTAGTTTTCCTCCCATGTACCTCCCTGCTCCTTCTCTCCTTTGCTGGCTCTTTATTCCTGACCTGTGCATGTCCATGAAGATGGCTCTGTCCTGGGCCCTTTCCTCTTTTCTCTCGGCACTCTCACTTGGTGAGCTCATTGGCTCCCATGGGCTTAATCATGACTCGAGATCTAGATGTCCAGCCCTCTCTTGAGCTCTAGGCCCACATTGCCAACTGCATTTTTCAGTGGATGGCCTATAGACATTTCAAACTCAACATGTCCCAAATAGAATGATCTTTCCCGGCAGATTCATCCCTTTCCCAAATTTCCCTAATTTGGTAGAATGTACCACCATGCTTCTAGTCACCCAGGGTCACAACTACAATCAGCCTCAATTCCTCACTTTCACTTTCACCACCCCCTATATCCAATTAGTTGCTGTTTTGTTGATTCTACTACCACAACATCTCTTGCATTTGTCCTCATATCTCAACTCACATTTTGGACAACCACAGCCACGCAAAAAATCGCCAAATTCGGCTTGTTTCCTAGTCAAACAGCACAGCCTTGGGAAATGGAAGACATGGATTTGTGTGTTGATTTTGTCAGTGACCTGCTGTGTGACTATGGATAAGTCATTTCTCATTTCTGAATCTCAGTTTTGTCCTTGTTCTGCCTACCTCAAAGGGTTAATATGAGAAACCCCTGAGCTGATAACTATAGCATACCATGTCATGGGAAAATTGTTCCAGAGCTGGGAAGGCCCTCAGAGGCTCTGATTTTACAGAGGAGGAAAGTGAAACACAGGGAGAGGAAGGGACTTGTCTAAGGTCACATATAGGGTCATAGATCCAGAGCTGGGAGGGCACTTAGGGACCAGCTAGTCCAACTCATTTATTTTATAAATGAGGAAACTAGGGTCTAAGGATTAGGTGAGTTGCCCAAGGCCACATAGATGGTGTCAGAGGCAAGATTTGAACTATGACACCAGCATCAGTCTCTATTTGCAAGCCTCTTTATCTCCCAGTTTCCTCCCAGTGTTCTTGCCCTCTCTGCCTGTTTGATAAGAAAGGGTAGCTACTTGCTTCCCAAGAAAAGGAATCCAGAAGTAACTAAGACAGATTTATAACCCTGCCAAAGTGCTGTTAGTAGGCTCAACTATTTGCTCTTCAGCCCAGACAAAAATCCATTGGCTGAGCTCTCCCTTAAATCAAGCCTTTGCCTCATCAGAGGGGGGTAGGCAAATAATGGAATTGTAGCTCTTCACATGGCATCCATCTCCTAGGGCCATGTGCTTCATAGCTAAGAACTCAAGGTCAAAGGTACTCAAGTAACCAGCCAATCCGAGAGAGGTCTGCCTTCCACTGAGCCAGGCCCCGGAAACCTAACACAAAGAGGGGAGTGACTCCAAGGCCCAACATGGTGCTTCCTAGGACCTGAGCCATGGTTTCTATCAAAGCCAGACACTTGGGTGTTGGTCAGTAGATCTATTAGTGGTATACATCTTATCTTGAATGAAATCAGACCTAGACAGAGCATGCTAGACTGAGCATTGTTGCTCTAAATAGGAAATGCTAGCTGGGACAATATGCTCCCTAGAACTATGAAGTGACATCATCTAGTCATATTTTCCTCCTCTAATTCCCTCCTGCTCCAGGTCTTGTCTGGACCCCTCATGTGACACTCAGCTTTCAGAAATGCAGAGCTGGAGCAGATGTTAGAAGTCATCATTTTATTGATGAGGAAACTGGGGCCCAGGGGAAGAAAGAAATAAGCATTTTTAAGCATCTACTAGGTGCCAAGCACTGTGTTAAGCTCTTTACAAATATTATCTTATTTTGATTCTCACAATAACCTTGAGAGATAAGTGCTGTTGTCTTTATTTTACAGTTGAGGAAACTGAGGCAGAGGCTAAGTGACTTGCCCAGGGTTACCCAGCTAGTAAGTGTCTGAAGCTAGATTTGAACTCAGGTTTTCCTGATTATAGGCCTGGCCCTCTCTATCCACTTAGCTACCTAGTTTCTCTGTCCAGGAAAGGGGAGAGATTGCCCAAAGGAAAAAATAAATCAAGGTCAGAACCTGAATTAGAACCTTTTACTCCCCAGATTCCTATTTATAATATAATTGGGTTAGACTAGATAACAATACAAACATTATTTATATAGCATTTCGTGGCTAATAAAATGGTTGTCTTAGAATACCTCTGTGGAAGTTAGATAACCATAAGTTTTGTTGCCCCATTCTAAAGATGAGGAAACTGAGATCCAAAGACTTAAAATGACATGCTCTGAGTCACATGGATTGTGACAATCCAGGACTTTGGACCCCAGTCTTAGTATTCTTTCCACTTTTCAACTCTGATGCCGAGAGAATGTTAGCTCCCTGAGAGTTGGGCCAGCTTCATTTCTATTTTTGTATCCCCAGAGCCTGGCACACAGTAAGTACTTAATAAATGCTTTTTGATTGATTGACTATAGATATTTCCTAAGCCTCCTTTTAATCCTAATCTTCTACAGTTTGGATTCAGAAGCAGAGTCTATTGATTTTAGGGACTTGGGAAGGAGAAATGTTGTTAATGGTACCACAAGGTGGAGGTGGGCTCTGGTCAAGGCCCAGTCCACGTTCTGATTGGGCTAGTGTTTTCTCTCCTGCTTCCTGCTGGCAAAAATGTGGGGTCTTTGATCAGTTGTGCAAGACAGCATATACGTTCCCTTTTTCTTTCCCTTCATTCTTTTTTTTTTTCTCCCATTTGACTTCTGACAAAGGGTCCTTTTGACTTTTATCCAATGAAACACAACTTTTGCATTCCATAATGTTTTCAGGACCAAGGACAATTCCAGTGTGAGTTGAGAGCATTGGTCAGAATCCTTGGAAGCAGTAAGCTTTTAAGAAACTTCCAGTGGTTATTGGGGAGGGGGGCAACCCTAAGGAAGGGGGCTTGTTTTTTTTTTCAGAATTACTGGGTTTTAGAGTATGGAGAAAAGAGAGATGCTTCCTCACCAAATGCCCTTCTTTCCTTCCCTTCTCTCTCATTTCCTACTTCCCAGGCACTTTGAGGGCCTGGGTTTTGCAGAATTCCCTTCTTGCCTTGGGTCAAGAACTCTGGCTCCCAGGAGAACTGCCCTGCACAGAGGGGTAGGCACTGCAGGAGGATGTGCCCAGGCCTGGTACAGACATTGCCACAGACTCTGAGTTCCCTGGCTCAAGCCTTTGAGCTGCGGTTCGACAAGTCAGGCTGCAGTGGACACTGTGCTTGGGGTTATATAACATCACGACTGAGAGGGAGGACAGTTTTCTGGCTATAAAGACAGGCTTGCTGGGCATCAGGCCAGTGCTTTCTCTTCAACAGGCTAGGGAATGAGAAGCCTATAACTCTTGTGGAGGGAATGTGGAGACAAATGAGATGTCTCTCCTTCCTTGCTGCTGAAAGGCAATGACTGAGGACTCAGGGCTAGGCCCACTGCCACTAGTTATGGATGAAGGTTGACTGCCCCATTGGGACTCTTCTTACCACTCCCTAGAGTTACCACTGAGGGGCTCAGTCAGAGTTTCCATGGCAACTGATGAAGGCAGGGGCTTGGATGGACCAGTTGGAGTTTGAAGGATTGCAGTGTGCCAGAGAAAGAGAGCTTGGAATCCAGTTAGTGCCGAGATGCTGAGGCTCCTTTCTTTTCTCTGCAGCTTCTAAGCAGCCTGGTGCAGAGATGGTTGTCGTGCAACAATTGGTTTTGTTTTGGATGCAGAGGGAGAGGAGGAGCAATGGAGCAGGAAGAGTTAAAGTGGAAATTGGGGCTCCAATTGGAAGTGGGGAAAGGGTGCCCCCAAAGGCACTTAGATTTGGGATGAGAAACTCATAGTTAGTGGTTAATCAGCCTTGTAATTGATCTCCCTGCCTCCAATTCATACCCCACAGTACAGGATGCCCAGACTCTCAAAAACGCATTTCTGGCCATGCCATTCTCCTGCTCAAGATGCTTCAGAGGCTCCCTATTGCCACCAGGATCACATATAATGCCTCTTTTTTATCTCTCAGCCCTTTATAGTTTGACTTAAGCCTACCTTCCCCATCTTATTGTATGTTACTTTTGCTCATTTACTTTACCATCAGCTAACTTGGCCTACTCATTGTTCTGCACATACGACATTCCATCCCCCACCTCTGTGCCTTTGCATAGGCTGTCCCCCCTGCCTGGAACACACTCCTGCCTTACTCCACCTCTTGGAATCCTTAGCTTCCAGCTCAAGCACTACTTTCTTTATGAAGGCTTTCCTGATCTTCCAGCTACCAGTTCCTCCCCTACTCAAAAATTATTTTGTGCTTACTGTGTATATGTTTTGAATTTACTTATCTGTGTACACGTTCCCCCCCACCAAATAGAGAACATAAGCTCCTTGAAGTCAGGGACTCTTTGAGTCCCCAGGATCTGGCACAATGCCTGGCACATAGTAGGTACCTAAGAAATACTTGTGGTTGATTAGTGACTCATTAAACAATCTCCTTGCATCAAAGATTGTGTTTCCATATTATCTTTTCTCTTGCTTTGAGATAGGGGACCAATATTTTTCTGTTTATATTGGTTAAGGAAAGCTATGAAAACTTTTCACTAATGAAAAAAAAAAGCTACTCCCCCCTCTTATCCTTCCTTATTTTTAATATAATTTGGAGATTTCATAAAAATGGCCACTAGATGATAGTTATAGATTGTTAGTGTTGGAAGGGACCTACGTCAACTCTGTATTATATATACAAGGACACTGAGACTCAGAAAAGGGAACAGACTTAACCAAGGTCCCATAGCTAGCTAATAGCAGAGATGGGTCTTGAACCTATGTGTCTGGATTCTCTATCTGGTGCTTTTCTACTGCACCATATGGATGGGAACCAAGTGTTTGGAGCATAAGGTGTCACTGGACCTGGGTGGTAGGTGGACCCTAACTTCAGGCAGTGTCTAGGTAGAAAAGAACTCAGACTTCTGAGGGCTGAATTTGCGAACTGAAACCTTTAAAGTGATCAGAACAATATCTCAGCTACAGAAATGGATATGTGGAAGGCCCCAAAACCAGTGAGATGGGCTTAAACCGTTTCCACTGGCTGAGCAGGTAGGTCCCCATGTCTGCTGGGTCAGCTTCTCCCTCATGAAACCTGCCTCAGATGATGGAAGGGGGTTAAGGGCTATTATAGTTTCCTGGCTCAGAGAATACACTGTCCCTGGCTTTTTATTTTTTCCTCTCCACTTAGGAAATTAGGTACAGTGACTCTGTTTAATTATAGTTCTCGGTATTTGTCGAGTTTCCCTCTCTAAGGAGCTTAGAATACCTGATAGCACTGCTCTGACTCATCCCACCACTGTCCTGGCCTGGCAGGGCAAGTGGAACAAGCCAGTGGGAATTTCCTATGTTACTGATGCAGCCCCTAAAGCAAGAAAGCCGAGGAGCTATCCAAAGTCACAGACTATCCTTGACGTGGAAGCCAGACTAGAGTTCCATTCCTTAGACCAGTGGGCATTCAGGTACTTACTGGGGGAAGGGGATGGTGGAGATCATAGGATCCTAGATCTATAACTCCAAGAGACCTGAGAAGTCATTTGGTCCAACCCCTTCATTTTACAGACAGGGAAACTGAGGCCCAGGGAGGGGAAGTGACTTGTCAAAGGTCACACATAGGATTCTAGATGTATAACTCTAAGGGATTTTAGAAATATCTAATGACATTCCATCCCCCACCTCTGTGCCTTTGCATGGGCTGTCCCCCATGCCTGGAACACACTCTTGCCTTACCTGCACCTCTTAGAATCCTTAGCTCCCTTCAAAGCCCAGCTCAAGCAGTACCTTCTTTATGAAGGCTTTCCTGACCTTCCAGCTACCAGTTCCTCCCCCACTTAGAAACTATTTTATAGATGGAGAAACTGAGGCCCAGGGAGAGGAGTTACTTTCCCAAAGTCACAAGAAGATCACAGATCTAGAGCCAGAAGGAACCTCAGAAGACCTCTTAGTCTAATGCCTTCATTTTACAGAGTAGGAAATTGAGGCCCAGAGTAAAGCGACTTGCCCAAGATCACACAGGTAGTAAGTGGCAGAGCTGGTAATTGAAGCCATACCCTCTGATTCCCAGTCCAACTGTCCTATTCCCCTATACATGGTCTGTAGTCCAGCTGAATGGGGCTATTTTCTGTCTCCGGGATGTAGCCCATACTTTCCTGCCTCAGTGCTTTTCCTTATACTGTCCTCTTAGAATGCCCTCTCTCATCCTTTCTACCTGTTGAATCCTTCTCCATCTTTTTTTTTTTTTGCTAGGCAATGGGGTTAAGTGACTTGCTCAGGGTCACACAGCTAGTGAGTGTTATGTATCTGAGGCCAGATTTGAACTCAGGTCCTCCTGACTCCAGGGCCGGGTGCTGTATCCACTGCAGTCACCTAGCTGTCCCCCTTCTCCATCTTTTGAAGTCCCACTCAAACACTCTCCTCTCCAGGAAGTCTTCTGAGGCAGCTTAGAGTAGCGGACAGAAGGCAGGCCTCAGGGCTAAGAAAACTTGGGTTCAAGTCCCACCCTCAAGAAGTAACTCTAAGACTACAGGTTATAGCTTAGTCATCGATCTGGATTGATGGAGAGGGTTTGCCCAGTGCACTTCCTTTTACTCATCAGAAATCCCAGCTCCAGAACCAACACAAAAGATATGTTAGACAGATGTGTATTTGTGTCCTTCCGAGAGGACAGGAACTGCTGCCTTTTCTAAGCTTTGTATCTCCATCAGTTCTCTGCATACACTCAGTACTTAATAGGTGCTTGTTGAGCAAATGACTGAATTAAATGAGGGAGTGGTATTCAGCACCCCGCTGAGCAGCCCCAGTGGCCTGGCACTGGAGGATTTGCCTCACTTTTTGAATTAATGGAAAAGCATTCATTAAGCGCTTACCATGTGCTGGGCATCACGCTAAGCAATAAGAATATGAATATTAAAAGAAAAGATATGGCCCTCTTAGTCCTGGAGCTTCAATTCTGGTACGCAGAGACAATGCCTGTATGGGAACGGGGAGCAGGGAAGTGGGTTTTGCGCTGTTGGAGGTAGAAAGAGGGGAATATAGGCAGACAGTGGTGAGGTGGCCTGGGAGCATGGCTGATTGGTCTGGAGTCTAGGGACATCTAGAAGCCAGAGTGGGCCAAATGGGCTTGTTTGCACACACACACAGTCACCCATCACCTGGACTGGTCCTTAGGGAGGGTGTTCTCAAAATGAGCGGATTAGTTTCTGCAAAGATTGGGGCCTGGAATCTGGGCAGAGGTAGTTTGCCCATTCTGAACCAGAAGCAGTAGGATTGCTGCTGAAGTTCCTCTGCTCTGGGACAGGTAGCCTGGTGACTCTCCAAAGTTCCCCCTACCCTGTGACAGGGAGGCCCACCTCTAGACCAACATCAAACTGAGCCATGGAGATAGAACACCCCTTCCTACCTCCAGGCTAGCAGACTCTCTAAGCTGTGAGGAACCTGGCAGCCAGCTAGCCCCACCTGGACCTGAACCAGAATCCTGTCTGCCACATATCTAACAAGGGCTCATTTGGCTTCCACTCAGACCTCCCCATTGAAAGGGAACCCACCACTTCCCATGGCAGCCCAATCCACTCTTGGGCAGCTAATTGTTAGGAAGCTTTTCTTGACATCAAGCCTAAATCTGCAACTTCTTCCCATTGATCCTGGTCCTGTCCTCTGGAGCCAAGCAGAATGAGCCTGTCCTTCAAAAAAGCATAGTTCTGCAGATACTTGCAAACAGCCATCAAGTTCCTCTGAATATATAAGAAGCCAGAAAGCCTTGGGTTGGTGTAGACCACTGGAAGGGGTTTGGATGAAGGGTTTCAAAGACACTTTTCAAGTCTCAATTCTGCTACTTACTTGTCTATGTGACCTTGGGAAAGTCATTTACTTCTCTGGGCCTTGGTTTCCTACTCTATAAGATGAAGGAGTTGGACTCAACCATCTCTGGGCTGTCTGACCTTCTATAGTTTATATCAGAGGTATCAGAAGACCTTACCCAGCTCTGGCATTCTATGAATCTCCCTCATATTATTTTCTACCATCCCGCCTCTTAGCTTGCAATCTCTTGGAGCTTTCCAAAAGAGCACTCCAGATGTCCAGGCTCAGCTCCTGGGGCTCTGGCCCCTTAAGCCAATGGCTTTGGTGGCCACCACTGGCCTGCCTTCCTGCTGATCTCCCCAAGTCATCCTTTGCTATCTTTCAGGATCTAGGGCAGCGTTCTCTTAATGAGGCAGCTAAGAGACTAACCTAATTGTTACAACCCTATAGCTCTGGATCTGGAGGAACCTTCTGATACAAGGGGATCATGCCTGCTTGCAAGACAGGAAGTCAGATGGCATCAAATGCTTAGAGCCTGGTAAGGCTTCTGGGCACTCTCAGGGTGAGACCACCAGGCTGTGAGGCATCATAGCTTTTTTTCCGCACTGTTGCCTGAGAACATAGGTATTGCTGCCTGAGGGAAAGAGCAAAAAAGCCACTCAAATCTTTATTTTTTTCTCTTCAAAGTGGCAGATCTCAGCTCCTATTTGATTTAAGATGTGGGATTAGCTCAATACCAAGGGATATTCATGTCAGCTAGGCTTATACAGCAGAATTAGATTAGTTTGTGTTTTCATAACTTGGGAAAAGGGCACTCCCCTCAGCTCCTGAGTGTTTGTGCTAAGGAGGGGCCAGGATTTATGGGAAAGTAGGTACTAGACAGCATAAACAGCAGCCTGCTGCAGGAAAGGAGGGGAGGCAGAAGGCCTGGGCTCTGCTGCTGATTCACTGGCTGACCTTGGGGAAGGCATTTTTCTATTTCATACTCCAAGGTTCCTTGAAGCATTGACATTCTCTATTTTAAGGTTCCCTCTAATCTGGGCAGCTAGGTGGCACTGTAGTGGGTAGAGTGCTGGGCCTGGAGTTAGGCAGAATCATCTTCCTGCGTTCAAATCTGGCCTCAGACACTAGCTGTGTGACCCTGGGCAAGTCACTTCACCCTCATTGCCTCATTTCCTCATCTACACAATGAGCTAGAGAAGGACATGGCAAACCATTCCAATATCTTTGCCAAGAAAACCCCAAATGGGGTCACAAAGAGTCTGACGTGAATGAAAAATGACTCAGCAACAACAAAAATGAGAAATGGAACCTTCTAGGCCTAGATCTAGGGACCTATGTAGTCTCTAATAATCCTATGCTTGTAGTGTTGTCAAATTAACAGAGGTGCACAGACCTAGGAGCTGGGAGAAACCCAGTTGCTGGTAAGTATTTTAAGTCTGAATCCTGGTACTGTCCTGGTACTTACGCCTCTGTGTGACTGGGAGGTATTCTTGCTCTCACACTTTTGTTAGGTTGGCTCATTATGGGTTAAATAATGCACACTTCTCTCTTCTACACACTCTGTGATCCAGCAACAGTGCTCTGCTCGCTGTTCCTCACCCGGGACACTCCATCTTCCTCGTGTCTCCTTGGCTTTGAACTGGCTTTGCCCCATGCCTGGAATACACTCCCTTCACACCTCTGCCTCTTGAAATCCCTGGTTTATCTCAATACTTAGCTTAAGCATCACCTTCTACACAAAATCTTTCCTGATCCTCCAGCTGCTAGGGGCTTCACTTTTAAACAACCTTGAAGTCATTTTGTAGATATTCTGTATATCCTTATATATGGACCTATGGAGGGTATGCTCCCTGAGGACAGGGATGGTTTCATTTTTTGTCTTTGTAGTCCCAGGGCTTAGCACAGGGCCTGGCACCAAATCAATGCTTGTTGATTGACTGACTACTATTAAACTGCTACTTTTAAAGGTAAGGAGCTAGGCTACCTAGATGAGTCAAACAGTGTGGGGTAGTGGAAAACCCAGTGAAGTTAGAGTCAAGGGAACCTGGGTTTGAACCCTAGCTCTGTTACCCATTTGACCTTGGGTCCTGACTTCTGAGGCCCTTCAGAATTCTAAGAGCCTATGGTGCTATGAAATTTGATCTAGGAAGAGAGGGTCCTTCAGAAACCCACAGCTCACATGTCAGAAAGGCTAGCCCAGCGGCCTGAGAGAGGCTCACTGGAGCAGGGGGTGGAGACCCCCTGTGCCCTTTAGAACACTCAGCATGGGCATCCCTTTGAAGATAATGGAATTTCTCAACCAATATACATATGGGACCTATGGCTAGTCATAGCTAGAGGTGCTCCAATGTTGCAATATGGACAGCACACTCTCACACTAACAGGAAAAGCTGCCGGCAGCTGGAAACATTACTTGGGCATTCATGTCACTACCTAATCCAATGAGAACTGAGCTCTCCAAATTGATTCCTCCCCTTATGGGGCCCATCACTGAGTTAGATTGTTTTCACTCTGAGTAAATGGATCCGATCGTCATAAATGAGTTCTTAGGCAAAGGGTAGGTACAAGGGGGCAGATTTTCAATTCAGTGTGTTAATAGGATATAGCTCTTCACCCATCAAGTGCAGATGATAGCCGTGAAATGGTTGCTGTGTAAAGCAGACGGCTGTGGGCCCCTGCAGAATGCCAGCTTCTCAGACCTTCAGGCACAGAAGTGCTCAGGCAGTATCTGTGACTTAGTGTTCTAGGATTGCTTAGAAGCTAGCTAGGCCTTCTGTATCACTTTTTAAAAAATCCCAACATGTAGGCCAAGGATCTGGAGCTAGAAGGGCTCTGAAAGGCCAGTCAGTCCAGATCTCTGATTTTACAGTGCTGCTAAGTGATGAATTCAAGGTCACAGAGGTAGGGTGAAGGAAGGAAAGAAGGAAAAAGCGTTTATTAAGCACTTCTTATGTGACAAGCACTAAGAGATGCAAAAAGAAAAAGTGAGACAGTCCTTTCTCTCAAGGAGCTCATATTCTAGTAGAGGAGACAACACATAAAAGAAAACTCAGCTGCAGGGTGGATGGAAAGTTTTCAGAAAGTGCTCAGGATTCTAAGGATGTAGAGACTGTTCAGATGGCAAGGCCCAGGGGGTACTTCACTTAGATCAGTAGGGCATATGATAGTGTCAGGAAGGATTTGAACCCAGGTCCTCTGACTCTACATTTGGTTCCCTTTCCACTTCATCACTTACAATTTTGTTTTTCTAGAAAAGCAGAGATCTCCTAGGAAAGGTTTTTCTTGAGCTCACATTGGTGGGATCTAAGGAATGAATCTCGCTTATGAATGACTGAGGTAGAATGAAGATGTAAGTCATATAAGCTGAGGATATTGGTGAACTGGAATGCCAAAGTGTTCAAAGGGACATCAATGTGGGTAAGGCCTCAAATATAATAGCAGGGTTTGGGGTAATCAAAAGACTGTGAGGCACATATTGAATGCCTTAAATTTTAGTCTTGGCATGAGCCCAGATAACTTATATGCCAGAAGAGCTGGGAAGAAATGGTCCAGTAAGGAAATCTGGAACTAGAAGAATAGTGAAGAACATTGTTTGTGAAGGGAGACTCCTGATGCCTGTCATTGGGAGGCACTTCTCAGAGGAAATGCCAACTCTCTATTTTGTATTGGGCCCCCAAAATCTTAGAATCTCAGCAGTCCCAGGATCATAGATCTAGAACTGGAAGGGATGCCGGAGCCCATATAGTATAAACCAATAGTTGTTGTGGTAGTTATTATAGATCTAGAGTTAGAAGTGACCCTAGGGGCCACTTGGACCCTAGTCCAACTCCTTCATTTTGCTGATGCAAAATGGTGGCCCACAGAGGGGAAGGGACTTTTTCAAGGTCACACAGGTAGGAATTATCAGAAGTGGGATTTGAACCTGGGTCCTCTAACTCCAAAGATAGCATTCTTTCCACTATACCAGTTGGAAGGGACCTCAGTAGCTATCTAATCCAACCTGAACATGAATCCCCTCTACAACAGCCCCAACAAGTGGTCATCCAATGTTTACTTGAAGACCTCCAGAGAGGGGGAGCTCACGACCTCCCTAGACAACGCTTTTCTACTTTTGTACAGCTCTAGTTGTCAGTAAATTTTTTGGATACCATTCCTAAATCACCTCCTTGCAATCTCATCATTGCTACTGGTTCTGCCTTCTGGGTTCAAACAGAAGAAGTTGAATCCCTCTTCTACTGGATAACTTTGAAGGAAAGCTATATTGTTTCCCTTGAGTCTTTTCTGCAGGCAAAATATATCTAGTTCCTTTAACTGATCCTCATTCGGCACTGACTCAAGACTTTTCAACCTTCTGGTCACCTTCCTCTGGACACTTTCTATTGTATCATTGTCCCTTTTAAATTGTGGCATCTAGAACCGAACCCAATACTCTGCATGTGGTCTGACCATGGTAGAGCAGAGTAGGACTCAGAAGGGTGCAGGATAGTATAGAGTTCAACTGGCCAACCATGGAGTCAAGTCTATGAAGGGAAGAAAGTGAGGCCAGAGCAGAGTAGAATGACTGGGACATGAGAGAGAAATGGAAGGACTTAGCAGGCATGGCAAAAATGAAAGCTAAGTTTAGAAGGGGGTGAGAAAGAGGGAGAGATGGACTGCTAGGATGCTGTGATCACAGAGAAGTCTTTCAGTACTGATTACTGCAGTGGGCATTCAATGCCAGGGTGATAAATTGATATTTGATCTGAGAGTCAATAGGGAATCCCCAAAGATTCTTGAGGAAGGGAATAACGTGGTCAGACCTGTATTTTAGCAAGATTATTTTGGCAGCTGTAGACAGGAGCAGGGAATCAATTAGGAAGCTATTACAATAGTCTAGGTGGGAGGTAAGGAAGGCCTGAGGCAGGGTAGTAGCCTTCGGAGTGCAGAGAGGTTGTAGAAGAAGAATCGATGAGATCTGGATGCTGATTGGGTATGAGCTAGGGATGAGAGAGAAGAAAGAGGCAAAGATGGGTGACTGAAAGCATAAGCAGTTGTTCAAAGTGTCAGAAGTATAGTTATTTTAATAGAAATCTATTTTTGGTATAAGTAAAATGTGGAATTTTGGTAAATTGGGGTGGGCTTGAGCACAGAACCACCATCTTGAAACTCAGGGAAAACATGCATTTCAACAGACCACATGGCTCTATGTAGCAGCCTATTAGCCACCTGGTGACAGTGTACCCAAACCACAGTGACTGTTGTTGAATACTAGGAAACAAACCCCTTATGTGCAAAAACAAGCCACAAATAAAAGTCACGAGGTGATTGAAT
Source organism: Phascolarctos cinereus (assembly GCF_003287225.1). NCBI lineage: Eukaryota > Metazoa > Chordata > Mammalia > Diprotodontia > Phascolarctidae > Phascolarctos > Phascolarctos cinereus. The sequence continues at coordinate 51,164,216 of NW_027556291.1, forward strand.
TTTACTGTACCCAAGAGGCCTTTTAGAAGGGTGGATGAATAAAACCGATTCTGCTTCCTAACCTTTATAACGTAATGTTTCTATGACTAGTGCTCCCTGAAAAATCATGTGGAAAATAGAATGAAGTGTTTGTGTACAGGGAGGGGGGAGATGGTGGAGCATACAGGATTGAACAAAGAACGTTTCTGAATAGTGCTGATAATACTGCTCCCCTGAAACTGTAATAATACCAACACCTTACATTTTTGCTCTAACCTTCGGAGATTTAAAAAAAGTACTCTTTAAGTAAGATCATGGGATCATAGATTCTGACATGGATGGAACCTTAGAAGCTGTTTCATCCAATTCTTTCATTTAATGGAGAAGGAAACTGAGGCTCAGAGAGGGGAAGTGATTTGCCCAAGGTCACACATATATTCTCACATTTGATCCTCATGACATCCTTGAGCATGTCTTGGGCACGTATTGATCCCATTTTTTGAGGGAAAACTGAGGCTCAGTGAAATTGCAATTTCTGTGAGGTCATGCATATAGTTAGCAGCAGAGTTAAGAGTAGAGACCAGGTCTATCCAATGTTTATTTCTTTCATTTTCTTTTTAAAACCACATTCTACTGGCAACTCAGAAACATCCAGCACGAGGCCTTATAAAACTGGAAAGACTTCTGAAACCCAGTTGAGTGACTTGAGCTCCTTTGAAGTGGTTACTTAAAAGGGAAAAGGCAGGGTGTGACAAGAAGGATGGTTGTGCCTGGGGGTGCCTGGCTATGAAATAGGTCACCCACTAAAAGGCTCTGGCTTTATTTGGGTATGTGCCTGTTCCAGGGCATGGAGGCCAGGCACTGACATCGCTGACCTGATTCTTCTGTTTCTAGACCTAATTGAATTGAATTGAATTGAATCCACGTGGATCAAGGGCAAGGCTTGGTGCTAGGCACTGGGAGAATTACAAGGTTTAGCTAAGACAGGGTCCCAGCCCTTAGGGAGTTTATAGTCTGAGTGGATTTAAAGAAATAAAAAAAGATGTAGCAGTGAGATGGAGCAGGAGTATTGGCCTAGAAGCCTGGAGATTTGAGCCTGAGGCCCATCTCTGCCATTAATTCACTGAGTGACTTCAAGCAAGTCATTGAACCTTTCCGGGCCTGGAGGGGGAAGAGAATCTTTATGTCATAGGATAATATAATGACAGTTGATATTTAAATAGCACTTTACTAGGGTAAATGCCATTATTCCCCTCATTTTGCAGAAGAGGAAACTGAGGCTGAGGGAGCTTGGTCACACAGATAGTATGTGTCTGAGGCTGCATTCAAAGTGAGGCCTTTCTGACTCTATCCTCTATGGCCAATTGGATTATAGGATTAGAGTTGGGAGGGAGGTCATCTAGTTTAACCCCCTCATTTTACAGAGGAGGAAACTGAGGCCCAGAGAGGGGAAAGGACTTACCCCAAATCATACATAAGATCTTAGATGAAAGAGCCTCAGAGGACAGCTAGTCCAACCTCCTCATTCCATAGAAGAGGAAACTGTGGCCTAGAGTCCCTACAGGTAGTAAATGTCAGAGGTAAGATTTGAACCCAGGTCCTCTGGCTGCAGACTCAATGCTCTTTTAGCTCTAGAGCCTCTGATCTTCAGTTTAGGGGTGCAGGTAATGTCTGTGCCTCAGAAGTTGGGCCACTTGGCATAATCAAGGCCACCTGCTAGCCTGACTAGGGGCACTTCATTCATGGGTGGAGGGAGCCATCTTCTAGCAAAGGGACAACTAGCGAGCTCCACACTGCAGGGTCCCATCCTCATCCCCCACTCTCCAGGTCTTCTGGCAGTGGTTATCCAGCTGCTCCCAGGGACTGCTCACACTCCACCAGGCTCCGGGGCCTGGTGCTCATTGGCATGGCTGGGCCTGGGGAACGGAAATTTGGTGGGAATGCGTCCCTTCCAGTCGCGGGCCTGGAAGGATGGACAGACAGTGTATTCAGAGCTGGGGGAGCAAGCAGCTCTAGCTTCAGCACAGTTCAATTGGACTTTTCATTCTGAACTGTAATCGTCTGTTTGGTGTGTGAAGGGAGGCTTATTGGCCTGCTCTCTGGGCACAGATTCCCTGGAATGCTCGCCCAGGTTTCAGAATTAATGCACACTCAGAATCTGGGGCCCTTTGAAGGGCAGCTTTGACTTCATCATTCACTACCACTTAACTCACACTTGGAGCCCTGAATACTGTCTGAGATCCAGGCAGGAGTCAGGAAGACTGGGTTCAAATCTTGCTTCAGACACTGTCAGGCTATGTGTCATTTCCCCTCTATGAGCCTCAGTTTTCCCCTATGTAAAATCATAGGATCGTAGAGAGCTGGCCAGGACCTCAGAAGCCATTTAATCCAGCCTCCTCATCTGCTAGGCAAGGAAACAGAAACTCAGCAATCAGATACTTGTCATGAGGAAAGTGCTTTGTAAACATTAAAGTAGTATGGAAATCTGAGTGGCTATTTTTCTTTCTTATTTTATGACACCTTATTTTAGAAATTGTTTTGGCAATTCCAAGGAAAAAACAAACCCCACAACATATTAGAAATATGAGGCTATTATGCCAAATCCCAAGTTTCAATTCGACTTCTTGACTCAATTCAATCCAAGAAGCATTTATTAAACTCCTACTGTATGGAGAGCCAAAGACAAAGATGTAATCCCTGACCTTAAGGGCTTATGTCCTATGGCATGGTGGGGGGGGAGGAGCAGGAGAAGGGGAGGGGTACTACTCCTCTATGCCTAGAAAGAATGAAATATAAAGTCAATACAAAATAAATACAAAGTGATTTCAAGGGGAGGAGAACACTACGAAAAGGGGGGAATCCCATACAAAAAGACTTTTGTAGAGCTCAACCTTGTGGTAAAGATGAGAAAAGGGAGCATTCCAGGCATGAAGGGAAGACTGTGCAAGGACATGAAGGCTGGAGATGGAATTCTAAGTTTATGGAACAGCTAGTAGGTCACTTTGGTGAGAACATATGATGCAATAGATGCATCAAAGGAAAAGTTGCAATAGATGGATGCAATAGAGGAAAAGTTAACCACTCATTCCCATCAGAAGTCAGATTGGGACAAGGAATGCTTTGAGAGATCAATGAATTCATAGTCCTGGGGCCATGCTCTGGAGACAAATTCACTTCACCTCCTCTCACCTCACTTCAGTTCACCCTAATTGAATTAAATAATCATTTCTTTTTCTCTCCTTTCCCCTGAGTATGACAGTACCCTCTACAGCAAAATATGTCTGGAAGAGAAATGCACTGATCACTTTGGAAAGGTCAGCTATCCATGAACCATGGGTATGTCTCTGGCTGACGGGGCATTAATCCAGAGTCTGCTATTGCCAACAGACTTCACATCGTGGGGCAGGAGGCTGGTGGGAGTAGAGTGAGATGGTAAGGGTTCAGAAGAAAATCGCCATCCATGGGCCTATTGGGTCATTGAATCATTGAATTGGGCATGCCATTTCTTTGAAGATGTGGGAAATGTTTTAGCGGGATGGTCTGGGGGATTGGCTGCACACTGAATGAGCCACAGTTGTACCTGTTCCAGAATCGTGTTGATCCTCTCGACCTCACAGTCAATCAAGTATCGTTTCTCCTGACGCCTGTCCATTTCCTCAATGATTCGCCGGAATTCCTGCACATCCTTGATGCTTCCCACAGACCTTGCTGTCACTTGCCAATTGTTTTGCACAGCAGCTTCCATAATTGCCTGGAGGATTGAGAATCCTAGAGAAGAAAAAAAATATGGTAATTATTTAATTGAAAACGCCTCTTATTTAGGCATTTGTAGACATGGCAACCATTCACTGAACTTTAGGAATCTTTGGCAGGGAATCATCATCTTCAGAGATAGACAGGTTATTGAATCCATTTGTGAGCCTGTTAAAAAACTCTGGACACCAGGCATGGTCGCCATCTTACTCTTGAATAATCCGGGCAAAAGCACTTCCATCTTGTTTTTAAGTTGACAAGTTTGGTATTTAGAGAACATTAGCTGCCATCTTGTATATATGAATGAATGTTCACTGGGCATATGTTGCATATTTTATTGCAGTGCACATTGCAACTAATAAGTTGAGGAATAGACATACATTAGGTACCTGTACTACTTCTATAAACTACAAACTAGGAATGATAAAAGTATCCATACAGTTCAGTATTTGCTCTTTTTCCTACATTTTTTTGTTTTGTACAGGAGGTCTGAAGAATTATAAGTTTACTTCGAATAAAGCTTAAAAATCATATACTTTATGATAAAGGGCTTTTAATTCATGACAGCCAAAACACCGACACTATATATATATATATATATATATATATATATATATATATGTATTTGCTATAAAGAGAATTATATGTTTTATTTTACTGATATTCAAAGTTACTTATTAAAGACTTATTTCCATTTTTAAGTTATTATTCCTAAACCTATGAAATGATCTAATGATTTAGTCAATGTAGGCAGTCCTGCATACCCGATTCTGCTTAAATTATACACTTTTCATTGGCCTGTGTTGCTGAGGTTCTAGATGTGGCCTTATCATGAGCAAGTTCTCTTTAAACCACTGAAAATAACCATGGTTAACCCCATTACTCTATGGCTCTCCATAGAAGGTCAGATCATGGCACCTATACACACAGAGACACAAAACACATACTATAAACCTAAAACAAATAGTCTATGACCAGAATTGATTCATTGATTGATATTAAGTCACCTGCTTTGTTGCTGTCTCTTCTCACTTGTACTCACTTGTACTGGGAATTCTTTATTGATTTTGAATTAATTTATATCTGATTTGTCAAGGCCCAATAAGTCTTCTTCAGTATTCTAGATCTACCCAGGATGGAATGAAAAAGTCCAGAGTTTTGGGTGGTCTAAGCTAGGTAGGAATAGTTTTCTGTTCTTTTGAGGTCAAGAATTAAGTCCCATAAATATTTTTATTTCTGGCATGAAGTTATTATGTATCAAGATACTAATAAAATACCAAGTCATTAAACTGGTAAAAGGGATTGAATGAGACAGATAAGGACTCCTTTAGCTCTGACATACTGTGTTGTATGTTCTCTGCCCTGCCAGTCTATGTTCTATGTTGTAAAGTCTCTCTCAGCTCTGACATTCTCTATTCTGTGCTCTATGAGCATTTTAGCTCTGACAGTCTGTATTTTATGTTCTAAGGTCCTTTTAGCTCTGACATTTTATGTTTTAAGGTCTCATCCAGTTCAGCCTGTGTTCAAAGTTTACTTTCAGCTCCAATATTCTACGTTCTAAGGTCCCTTATGGCCCAGATATTTTGTGTTGCGTGTTCTAAGGGACATCGCAGCTCAGTTTATGTTCTATATTTCAAGTTTCCTTCTAGCTCCAACATTCTCTGCTCTAAGATTCCTACTAGCTCTGACATTCTCTTTTCTGTGTTCTAAGGCCATCCCTCTCCAGTTCTAACATTCTATGTTGCATGTTCTAAGATCCTTATTGTAACTTTCTCTGTTCTAAGGTCCCTATCAGCTCCGACATTCTATGTCCTGTGCTCTAAGGTCCTTTCTATTTTAAAAATCATTTATTTATTTATTTATTTTGGCTAGGCAATGAGGTTAAGTGACTTGCCCAGAGTCACACAGCTAGTAAGTGTTATGTGTCTGAGGCCAGATTTGAACTCAGACCCCTCCTGATTCCAGGGTCAGTGCTCTATCCATTGCGCCACCTAGCCGCCCCCTCTAAGGTCCTTTCTAGCTCTGATGGTTTGTGTTGTAAGGTCTCTTCTAACTTTGGCATTCTGTGTTCTAAGGTCTAGCTCTGATCTTCTCTGTTCTTTTTTTTTTTTTTTGGTTTAAGGCAATTGGGGTTAAGTGACTTGCCAAGGGTCACACAGCTAGTAAGTGTCAAGTGTTTGGTCTGAGGCCGGATTTGAACTCAGGTCCACTTGACTTCAGGGCCAGTGCTCTATCCACTGTGCCACCTAGCTGCCCCCTGATGTTCTCTGTTCTAAGGGACCTTCTTGCTTCAACATTTAAAGCAGCCTCTTCTCACTAACTTCGGTATGTGTGTCTAGTGGGAGCTGGTGTGGGGGAGGTGCTTCAGATTCCTCAACCTGCAAGCTGAACAAATTCCTCAGCCCCCAAGGATAAGAGTGGAGGGAGGAGATCATTGCTCTTTAAAAAGAGTCAGGTTTCTGGCCAGCTCTCTGGGCCTCACTCTGTACCACAGGGAGGCTCTGGTTGACAATACTGACTCTTGATGCAAAGACAATGGGCCCAACAATTGGAGTGCCTACTTGAGGAGATGGCAGCACAGTGGTGACTCAAATGGCCCTCATGTTGTGATTGTATGCTGGGCATGCAGGGATGCACATCACAAATGAGACCCAAACACTGGGTAATTTCCAAATGAGCAATTTCAGTACCAGAGCTCAAAATCACAGATCAGAGTCAATTACCCAACTCTGAAATGTTCATTTTTGCTCCGTATTAACCAGCCACACATATTTATTTCTCTTATTTCCATTTTCCCTTAGGCCTGAGGTACCTGTTCAGCTTTACTGGAAATATACAGGTCAAAGAATGGGCATAGAAAGAAAGAGATGGAAATGTTTAAAAATCTTTCCTGAGTGAGTCATACGTCCAGAATCTGGAATTAGAGACATAGTGTGGTACGGTAGTGAGGGTACTGGCTCTGGAGAGGGAGGATCTGGGTTCTCATCTGCCTCTGACACTCACTTACTACCTGGACCTCCCAGGGGCCATTTAACTAAAGTCCTCATCTTACAGAAGAAGAGACTGCAGCTCTAAAAGGGAAAATTAACTTGCCCAAGGTCACATGAGTAGTCTGACTTGAGAGGAGGCATTGAAATTCAGGACCTTGAGCCATGGTTTCATTCTGCCTCCAAAGAAATTTGACTTCTTCCTCATAAAATTCAATACTGAATTTTTAACATCAGCAAGGACCTGAGATCATTTAGCACAGCATGGGCATCTCTCTCTGGCAACATCCCTGATAGATGAGTGTCCAGACTCTGTTTGGGTACCAATGTGCAGTAGAAAGATCCCTAGATCATGCATCTAGAGGCCTGGGTTCTAGTCTCAATTCTATGGTTAACTAGCCACATGACACTGTTGAAGTCCCTTCCTCCTCCCTTTGCCTCATTTTCCCCCTTTATAGAATAAGGGGGTTGGACCATCAGGGGTGGGGAACCTGTGGCCTCGAGGCCACATGTGGCCCTTTAGGTCCTCAAGTGTGGCCCTTTGACTGAATCTGGATTCATGTGGCCTCGAGGCCACAGGTTCCCCATCCCTGTACTTTGCTGGGCTGTTATGAGGCAAAATGCATTGTAAAACTTAAAACTCCAAAGAAATGTGAGCTCTTGGCATTCTTACGAGATATAGCCCTTTCCTTTCAGGAGCTGATTGTCTATTAGGGGAGACAAATCACATGCACCAATAAATAGCATAGAAAATGAGCATAAGAACAGAAGAGAGATAGAAGGAGCTGTATAAGGTCCCAATATGTTTCATGGCTGTGACTACATTCAAGTGAGGCCATGAAAAATGGGGAAGATTTTGGAAGGCAGAGATGGGGTGGGCAGAGCCACAGTTCCTGGATGGAATGGGTATGAGCCCCAGCCCAGATTGAAGGCTGGGGAGAATCCCTGGTAGGCCGGAGCCTAGAGCACATGGTGGGGCAGAGTGGGACACAAGACTGCAAAAGTCACATGATCTTAGATGGAGGGTTAGAAGATACCTCAAAGGCATTTAGTTCAATCCACTCATTTTACAGAGAAGAAATGTGAATGCCAGGAAAGTGAAATGACTTGCCAAAGGTCATACAAGTAGTAAATATCAGAGGAAAGATCTGAACCCAAGTCCTCTGATTCTAGGTAGGTTAAGGCCAGGCCATGGATGATTGTGAATGCCTGGCAAAAGAGTCTGGATCAAATATGAGAGGAGCCACAGATATATACAGATATTCTTTTAAAGCCCCAAAGCAGTCCAGGAAGCGAAGGTAAAGAGGGTGTGATCAATCCCAAGGCAGTTGGGATGGTTCCTTCTATCCCAATGCATTCCTGGGATGCATTTAAACAATAACAACAACAAAACTATGAACCAACTGAAAAACCAAAGGGAGCTGATTGAGCTGAATTGTCGCCGGGGAAGCTTGCAGAACAACAAACAGGATACTGACATGTGGAAGTTGCTAATGAAGAATGGCAGGAAGGCAGGGCTGGGACTCATTTGCCTCCTTTGGCTTTTGATCATTTGGGCAGGGTCTCTCTGCTAGAGGCAGCGAGCGGAGCAGTGGAAAGAATCGATTCTGAGCAATGAGAAGACCCAACTTTGAGTATCAGAGCTACCTGACTTTGAGTAAGTGACTTCTCCTGGGGCTTCAGTTTCCTTCTCTGAGAAATCAGAGGGTTAGCCCTTTTTTTCTCAGACATTCTCTCCATCTGATGTGCTCCAATCACACAGCACCTAGGCTGCCTATAGTGGCCACAAGTATCCCTGGGGGATCCATAGTTACAAATCAAAATTGTGTCCTACCCCCAGCTCCAGGTGTGTGTGTCTGAGAGAGACATTGTCACCATAGAAGCCTGAGAGAGGTCTTGCCCACACATTGGTCACACAAAGGATCACAGCCCTAGACCTGGAAGGGACCTGAGAGGTCACCTAGTCCAACCCCTTTTCCCATCGTACAGATTAGAAAACTGAAGCCCAGAAGGTAAAGCAACTTTGCCTAAGGGTCACATAGTGACATAAGGTGTCAAAGATGGGATTTGAACCCAAGTCCTCAAAATCCAAAGCCAGTGCTTTCCCATTGTTCCACAAAATATTCTCAAGACTGGAATGACATTTTTTCTAGATGGAACATTTCTGTAGTGGGTGGAGTGTGGGCTGAGGAAGCTACTTTTGGTACTTTCCTAGTGAGGATGAAGGGACCAAATCAGAGGTCAAGAGGACCTAGAAACTCTGCCCGATGATCTGGAATCCAAGATTTAGGAAGACATATGTTGGCACAGTTGGGGAGGTAGGGAAGTGGAGCTCTGGGGAGGAAGGCAGAAGCTGCTGCCAACAGTGCCTGGGACACCAGCCTCTCTCTCATCAGGTGCCTGGGACTGGCCACACTTCAAAGTGAGGAGAGCCCAGGCATCTGGGGTGGTGGGAGACTGATTCTCCTATTGCAGTTTGAGGATATTTTGGAAGAAGAGAAAAATCAAAGGAGCCAGAGGAGACCTGAGTGTGTTGTAGCAGCAGGGATGCCGTCTACCTGTGGGGACTTGACCTCTGGGCCTGTGTCACTTTTGTCTTGGGTGATGCTGGGTAAAATCTTGCAGATTAGGATATGCTGTGAGCTCCTGGAGGTCTTGGGCAGCAGAATACACCAAGGGCTGAGAGATAATAACTTTTGTCACAAGGTCAATAACATCTGCTGAGCCCTTCCCCATTTTCTTGGGTGTGACTATGTCAGAGCTCATGGGACTCTGGCAGACAGAGGATGTGAGGCTACTGCAATAGCTTCTTAGAGCTAGAAAGGACCTTATATAATAATAATAATAATAAAGCAAATAAAATAGTGAAAATGAAAAGACTGGCAGAGGAGCTTTGGGTACTCCTTGGTGACCCTGAAATCCTACCAACTAGGCCCTGGCCCAGGTATAAATGGGTTCTAAGTGTAGGGTTACAGGGGAGAGCTTTCTCTTCAAGCTGAGCATGTAAAATCTGGTTATTAGGATAGCTTAAGGACCACTTAGGCAAAATAGGGTTTAAAAAAAGAAAAAAGGATTATGATCATATATTCTGTGGGATTGGGTAAGCATCTGGAATAAAGACAAGAGATTAGCAAACACACTTGGGAGGTAGACTGACATAGTATATAGTGTGTCAACCTTAGAGCTAGGGGGACCAGAATTCAAATTCAAATCTGCCTCTGATATATACTAGCTGTTCATCTGGGCAAGTTCACCTGACAACTCTTAGGATGACAAATTATGGACTAATTGCTGCCCCATATTGGTGGAGGCAGTTACAACATGGGAAGTTCCATGCTCCATACTGATGAAACCATGGACCAAAAGAAAATGACAAAAAGCCTCATATACTATTTGGCTTTCCTACCTCCTTACAGGAAAGTTTCATCTTAAGAATCCTATGAAAAGGCATTGTTTAATTTGATGAGCTAGAAATAAAGGCAGCAAAGTATAGCGCAGAGAATACTAGATTGGGAGTTAGAGAAGCTGGGTTCAGATTCCAGCTTTTCTCATTTCTACTCATGACCTTAGGGAAGTTTTTGAACCTCTGTTTTCCCATGTGTAAAGTGAGGGGATTGGACTAGATGACCCCCAGGGCCCTTCCAGTTTTAAATCTAGGATCCCATGCATGATGTTGGACTAGTCACTGCATCCCTCTGGGCCTCAGTTTCCCTCCTCTGGAATATTGGGAGGGGGGTTGGATTAGGTGGATTCTCAGGTTCTTTCCAGCTCTAAACCTACGGATTACATGTTTGTTAAAGAACTTGACCTCAGGCGGGTACTGGATCTGCCCAGGGTTAACCAAGACAAAAGAGCTAAGGGAAAGCATGGTGAAGAAGAGGGTGTTTTGCACACTGACCCCATGGTGGGCTGCACACAGAAGGGCAAATGAATTGGTGCCACATGCTTACATTATAAAGTTCTAAAGCCTGGCACTAGCAGGTGCTAAATAAGTGCTTGCTGATCCATAATTTTCCTCCTCTTCTCATTGCCTCAACCCACAGGACAGACGGAGAAACTGAGGTTCTCTCAACCTCTATGTCCTGTCTGCTGCACTGTGCAGCTCCACCCTCTCCAAAGCAAGTCAAGACAACATACACTAACAGATAGGTCAGCTTTGTTGCACGCGAGGCTCTTGGCTTTGTGTTGTCAGATGAAAGGCTATTTCAACCATCTGGAGTAGATTTGTTCAACGTGCCAGAACAGCAAGCTTTCTGATCCACTCCCAGCGAGCCTTACAATGGAAGAAACCAAGAGCACCTGGGATGGGGATTCCAAAGTGTTTGCTGAGAATCCCTTAGTGCACCTGTTGGATGTGGGCGGCCTAGCTTGGCTGCCTGAGCTGGCAGGGCTCCTGCCCAAGTGGCTCTGGGTAATATGCCATCATTTTATAGATGCCATCAGATAACTGATTGTTTTTATCTTTATTAATAATGATGAGCCCCATTTTCTCTAGTGACTTTAAGCTTTCTAAAGAACTTTGCTCACAAGCAGGCTGTGAGGTAGGCAGCACAAGTAAAACCATATGCATGCATCTTTCTAAGGGGGAAACTGAGACTCAGAGTGGGAAAGCGACTTGCCTGAGGAAGTGTCAGGGGCTGTGACTTGAACCTAGGTCAGTGTTATTCTTATATCTACAGATGTAGAATGGGAAGGGATTTTAGAGGTCATCTAGTCCAACCTCCTCATTTTATAGAGGGGGAAACTGAGGCCCAGAGGGGATCATAGACCCAGAGTTGGAAGAGATCTTAGAGGCTATCAAGTCTAAGTCCTTCATTTTACAGATGAGGAAACTGAGGCATAGAGAAGTCAAGTGACTTGCCCAGGGTCATACAACTTTTAAGTAAATATCTGGGATGGGATAACCCAAGGCTTACTGACTCCAAGTCCAGTGCCCTATCCACTGCACTGAACTCTGGCTTGTAACTTCAATGTTTCTAGGACCTATGATTCCTTAGTATGGGACTTCCCTCTATTGGTGATGATTTTGACCCCTTGATGACTTAGTGTATGGTCCTTGAAGCCTTTCCAGCTTGGTAGGATCTTCTCAAACCCATGCCTCACCGGCAGAGCCTTCTACATGTTGGGGTCACCTCCAAGTCACAGTAGGAGGTACAGCTGCCTAATTCATCCACTGGAAGTCAGTGTATCATGGATCTCTGGGCCACAACTCTTAGGGAGCTATCTTTCAAAGCCAGAGGTGACCCTAGTAGTCAGGGGAGGCCAGTTGTGGGGAGGCAGAAAGAGCACCAGACTTGGAATCTTCGGAGACTCATTGGCTGTGTGACTCTGGGCAAGTCACTTTTTCTCTCCGAGCCTCATTTTCTTCATCTGTAAAATGGGGATGTAATAACAGCACTTACTTCCTTAGGGCAGTTGTAAAGAAAGAGTTTTGCAAACTGTAAAGCAACCTAGAAATGAGAGCCATTATTATCTAAGATGGCAAACCCTTTGTAATGATGAGACATGATATAAATGCAACCACTTACATATAGAAGCCCCTGCTGGGCTCCAGGTATTAGCCAAGAGCCATCTTTTCCCTCCCAGTTTTGATCATTCCAAAGGGACCTGAAAGTCAGCAAACTGACCCCCTGGAGCCAGATGTGTGCTTTCAGATCTTCCCTTTGGGAGGGTCAATTAAGTCTGCAACATTCTTTCCCCTGGCCTTCCTTGTGATCAATGGATCAGTACTGATTGGAACTCATAGGCTCATCAATTTAGAACTGGAGGGGACCCTGGGTCATCGTGCAGATGAGGAACCTCAGGGGGAGAGTGGTAAAGGAAGTTCCATAAAGTCACACATAGGACCATCTGCCTCCAAGTCCCATGCTCTTCCCACTGCACCACACTACCTCTTAACTCAGCTCATGGCTGCAATGAACACGTGAGCAGGCAGGGAGATAGAGGTTCTTCATGAGAGAGAACTTGTGCTCTGGACCACCCAGATGAAGACCTATTGAAGGAAATGGGGATGTTTAGCCTGGAGAGGAGAAGGCTTGGGGGAGACATGAGAGCTATCTTACAGTTTTTGAAGGAAGAGAGAAGAGACTCATTCTTCTTGGCCCCCATGGGGCAGAAGGAGGAGCAATGGGTAGAAAGCAATGAGGCCTATTTTGGCTTGATGTCAGGAAGTTTCAATAACAATGAGAGTTGTCCTAAAGTGGAATTGGATACCCAGGGAGGTAGTGAGATTCTCATCTTTAAGCCATTTGTCAAGGATGTTATAAAGGAGATTTTTGTGCAAATTCTTGTGGAAATGTGGGTGCAGCAGGGAGGTATGAGGGGCAAGTTTCACAGATGACAGGGGATGGCTCAGGGTAGAAGGCAATATTTAGGCTTAAAAGGTTGGGTAGGAATAGACGAAGAGGGGGAGGGATGGCACTGTAGACACAGGAAACAGCTCGAACAAAGGTAAGGAGGTGGGAAAGTACAGGGTGTGTGGGGAACAGCTTGGCTGGAGCATAGAAGGTATAGAGGACAGAGGTGTGAGATAAAATTGGAGAAGCAGAGTGGAGTCAGATGATGGAGGATCTTAAACGTCAGGCAAAGGAATCTGAATTTTTCTTCCCAATTTGGAAGGGCTGCAGAAAGACTACTTGGCTCCTATTGTTTTCCTGGGGTTGTGCCTTGGGTCTTGAGGAAGAGGGAGGGGGCATGGACTTCCCAAGAGGACAAAGGAAGAGGGAGGAAGCCTGGCTCCGAGTCTCTGATAATGGGAGACAGGACAGAGGGCAAATAGGCCTTGGTGGTTCAGCTGGGCAGGCCTGTGCCTTACTTTGCCTGTCTTCCCTGCTAAGAATGGCATGGTCTCTTGATCCCGATGCCATCAGAAGGCTGTCAGAAGGAATATTGAAGATAGGCTCTGGGAAAGGAGACTGGGGGGAGGGCACTGAGGGACAGATGAGGAAGTCCTAAGGACAGCAGAGGAGTTTTCCCCTTGAAAAGATCTATGCAAAGATTTGGTCCTGCCATCTCACTGCTCTGCTCAGAAATTGTCAGGGACTCCCTGTGGCCTATCAAGTGAAGGTGGCATTCAAAGCCCTCCACCATCTGGTACCACCTGACCTCTTCATATACCATTCCCTGACTCTCCTCTGGGAAAAGCCAATGCTTTCCCTATTAGATGGATTTCTACTGGGCGGAAGGGGATATTTTTTTTGGGGGGAAGTACATGGATGGATCCATACCCATGTGTCCTTGCTATTGGAAAAATAACTCAAAGAGGTCGCCCTACTTCCTGACAGCTGGCAGCAAGTTCACCGAACACATATGATGGGCAAATGGCTACCAAGGCGCCGAGATGAAAGATGACTGTCCCTATTCTCAAGGAGCTTATAATCCAGTAGTGAGGATGGGGACATAAAATTAGGTGACATTTCTCTAGCTCCTTAAAATTTTCAAGGTGCTTTCTATATATTATTCTCATTTGAGCTTTCTGATAGCCCTGTGAAGCAGGTACTGCACTTTTCATTACTGCCAATTTACAGTTGAAACTGGCTTAAGACATTAAGTGACTTGCTCAGGGTCACAAAGCTGGTAAATGTGGGAGGTGGGATTTGAGCCCAACCTTCCTAACTCTGTTCACTCCACCATGCTGCCCCTCACATATGTATAAATAAACACACTCTAAGTTAGACTATGGTTATAATGCATAGGAAAGACTCAAGGGGAGGAAGGATTGGTTCTACTTGGGGAGTCCATTGAGATGGCGGCACCTGAGTGGGATCTAGAAGGAAGAGAGGTATGTCAACAGGTAGAGACGGAGGTGGACACATAGCTTTAGAGCTGGAAGGGACTTGAGGTCAGCCAGTCCAAGCCCCTCATTTCCCCACAGGTGTCCCTGACTTTGACTTCCTTGCTCTGGTATGCCAGCTGGCTACAGCTAAGAGTGACCCCTAAACCTGGAATATTGGTTTAGGCACGGAGTGAGGGGTCCTTGGAGCCATAAAATGTTGAGGTAAAATGTTTATTGGGTTGGCTAGGAGTGCAGATGCTCCCACTAAATTCTCAAGGCCAGGCAAACACTGGAGCTCTGGCTGGGGCCTCTGTTTGTAAAAAAAATAAGGATTCTCATTAGGAATCTTATTATCACAATGGTAAACTTAGTGGAGGAAGAGGTCTGTTGTGTCCACAGCCTCATAAGTAGTGTGATTCAGGGGGAAGGATGCTGGATTTGAAGTCAGTGGACCTGGGTTCAAATACTGGCCCTGCCACTTCATACTTTTGTGACTCTGGGCAAGTCCCTCCCCCTCCCTGAGCCTCAGTTTCCTCCTCTGTAAAATGAGAGGGTTGGACTAGAGGGCCTCTGAGGGCCCTCCCACCTCAAGATCTGGGATACTATGATCCTATATATATGACCTTGGGCAAGTCACTTCCCCTCCTCTGTACCTCAGTTTCCTCATCTGTAAAAAGAGGTTGCTGGACTAGATGCTCTCCAAGGTCCTTTCTAGCTCTAGATCTAAGCTCCTATGATCCATGTTTACTCAGGCCAAGTGCCTAGCAGTGGGACCTAACCAAATGTCTGCTCTTGGCTTGCAATTTGTTCCTCCCAGGCTGGTGAGAAGAAGGCAGGTGCCAAAGGGTACCAGTAAACTTTCCAGGAGGTTGGTGCAATGGGACTGCAAGCAAGTGCAGGGAAGGTGGGTGGCAGGAAACCAGGGAATTATTGACTGTTTATCCACAGTTTCCTTGGTGGGCCAATGAACTCAGTTGCTCCCTGCATGCAGGATGGAAAAGCCGAAAAATAAAACCCAAAGCAGGCTGCTTGGGATTGTCATGTTGGCCAATTTTGAAAGCTGCCTTAAATTTTCCAGTGTGTTTCCAAACACTGTTTGACAATCCCTTCAGGCCACAAAACATGTTTATATTTCAGATGGAAATGACATAATCAGATGCTCCAGGATCTTCTTAGGGGAGCCTTCCCATCTGTGGGCAGTGCTTGGCTTAGCTCAGTGCAGTTCAGCAAATCCCTATGTAATAGGGCAGCCCTGACACCAAAGATGATTAGTCTTTAAGTTTTATTAGCTATTTCAAGTGAAGAATGCAATCAGGAGCAGAATAAAAGGTGTAAAAGGATGCTGGAATTACCATAGGAAGAAAGTGAAAAGATCATTTTCCCCACCTACTTTTGTTCTGACAACCCTCAAAGCAGAATGCATCATCTCTGGCCATCACCAGTACACTAAAGGCATCAGAAAGCTCCTTGGGCAATGATAGAAGGCTCCCTCTGGAAGGGAGGAAGCTCTGATGGAGTGGCAAGTCTTGAACAGGGGTGTGGGTCTGGTGGCCTGGGGTCTATCTTCAACTCTGCCAATGACTCACTGTGTGGCCTTGGGCAAGTCACTCCCCTTCTGGACTTTAGTGTGCCCATCTGTAAGCAGAGAGAAGATGGGCCTAAGAGTTGGCCCCCTATTGAGGATGTGACAGCTGTCATGGGGAAGAGGGAATAGGCTTAGGATCACAGCATCATAGATTTAGAGTGAGAAAGGCCTTTGGAGGCTGTTGAGTTCAACTCTCTTATTTTACAGATGAAGAAGTGGCTCGCTTGGGGTGACACACCCAGTAAGTGTCAAAGGCAGCAGTTGAATCTAGGTCTTTCTGACTCGAAGGCTATCCACTCTACCATACCATGCATCCAGGGCCATCTCCAGTCATCCTGATCTATATCTTGCCGCTGGACTCAGATGGCTCTGAAGGAGAGAGTGAGGCTGGTTACTTTGCACAGTCCTCCCTCGCTCAAATCCAATTCACTTGCAAGTCATGGGATCACCTTCCTGATGCCATGGTCCTCTTCAAAAATGAAGGACAAACAACAATAATCATACTGCACTTAGCCCCAGAGGGCAGAACAAAGAAAAATGGGTGAAAGACGCAAAGATGCCTGAGATAAGGAGAAACTTCCCAATAATGAGAACTATCCCCAAAGGGAACGGGCTGCCTCAGCAGGTAGTAAGTTCCAGGAACAGAAACGTTCAAGTGCAGACTGAATGAACAATTATCAGGGATGTTGTAGCCGGCATTCCGTTTAGGTATGGGTTACATTGGATGACCTTTGAGGACCCTTCCAATAATAAAGGGTTATGAAACTGTAGAGCTCAAATCTAAGCCACAGAAAGAATGTTTCCTTCAATTCCCCAAATTTCATTAAGTGCCTACTATGTGCTAGGCACTGGGAATACAGAGACAAAATTGATAGTCCCTACCCTTAAAGAGCTTCCATTCCACTGGAGCGGCTCACTCCACATGTACACTGTCAATATAAAGTGTATACAAATAAATACAAAGGTATTTTGATGGGTGAAGACCACTAACAGGGGAATTATCAAAGGCCTATTGTAGGAGATGGTGCTTGACTTGAACCAGACCTGAGACTTAAGGGGAAAGACTAGGGTCAGGGAGAGCAATAGTCTTCTGGGGATTCCAAGAGGCAGAGGAAAGGAGGGAGTGCATTCCAGGCTTGGAGGACAGGCTTGCAAAGGCACAGAAGTGGCAAATGGCTGGAATGGAGGGGCAAGGAAATGACATGAAATAAGTTAAGAACGGAAGTTAGGATCATATTGTGAAGGTCTTTAAATCCCAAATTGGGTGGGGTGGGGGAGTTAAGTTTTATCCTGAAGCTTTTTATGAAGGGAAGTGATATAGTCAGAACTGGTATTTAGGAAGATCAATTTGTTAGATGTGAGGAGGAAGGATTAGATGGGGGAGATTGGAGGCAGGGAGACCAATCAGGAGGCTGGTGCCATAATCCAGATGAGAAGTAATAAAAGCCTGAAGTTGGGTGGTGGCCATGTGAGTACTCAGAAGGTACAGAGGTGAGAAATACTGTAGAGGTAGAAATGATGAAACTTGGCAACTGATTAGAGATGGAGGGTGAGGAAGCCTGAAAAGGTCAGGATTACTCTGAGGCTGGGCCTTGAGATGTGCCAGAGTCTCAGTTCAAGGTGAGGGGAGTCACGTCTGGTATCTTTCTCTCCTGGTATGCTGGTGATCTTCCTCACCTTGGTCTTGTGTCCCAAGATGTGAGATATCTTTCTGAGGTCTCTATCCACTTCTTGCAAACTGAATTAATCTTCAAAAGTTTATCTGAGGGCACCTTTGGTGTTGCTTATCCAGGGGAGTATTTTTGCTTTGCTTATTTGAGTCCCTGAATACCAAAATTGCTAGTTATAGCTCTGTTGCCGTGCAGCAGTGAGGACTCACTTCAGATTAGATAACAAATTTGTAGTGGACATTGGCAATACAACTATGTGATTTTCTCCAGCAGAGTTTGGTAGCATGGAAGTAGGAATAGAAAACATGGATGGTGTGGTTAATCTAGGGTTAGGGGTTCAAAAGGGATGAGCCAAGGACAAGGTGCCAAAGAATTTGAGGGTAGAAGATATCATAACATTGAATTGGTTAACTATAGTGTATATGGCATTGATTTCCTGGAACTTTAAGCTGTTGTGACCGGGTTACGAGGCTACCCTTGGATGGTGCCAGGTCCCTAGATGTGAAATGAATGGATTGTGACCTGGCTGATCTGGTCCCTTCAGTCACCTTAAACACTGATGCAGATCACTGAGTGAGGGACTTGACAGAAGTGGCCATCTATAGCAAGTGGGAAGATGGTCCACTGGGACCCTGATCTGGTTTGTCCCGCATGGGTTGTTTCTAGAAGCAGGACTGGTACCTAGAAATACCTGATCCAGTGGCAGGGCCGTGATATTTAGTCCCCACTCCCAAGTTCCATTTATTCCAGTAATTTGTGCTCCTAAGAAATCCTTGACCCAAGAATAATGGTGTTGTTAGTTACTTGGGTTTACGTTTATAGAACACTGAATATCAGAGCTGGGAGGAAACAACACATAGCCTATCAGAGGTGCCAGGGACCTTAGAATATATAACATTGAGTGTCAGAGTTTGGAGGAAACTTGAAATGTAGAACAGAGAATGTCAGAGCTAAGTGGGAACTTAGAACACAGAACACTGGGGCTGGAAAGGACTTTAAAACAGCGAATGACAGAGCTTCGAGGGACCTTACAAGGCTGAACAACGTAGATGGGATCTTAGAGCAAAGAATATTTGAGTAGGAAGGAATTTAGAATGGAAGTCCTGGAAGGAACCTTAGAACATAGAAAATAGAATGACAGAACCTTAGAACATGGAGCATAGATAGCATGGTAGGCCTAGAAGGGACCTTGGAGATAATCTGATTCAACCCCCTCAGTCTCTAGATGGAAAACTTGTGGCTTCTTAGCACCATTCCAAACATGAATAGATTTATACCTATGTAGGGATGTGAATTAGATGTCTGGCATGCTAACTGGTGAAAATAGTTCTTGGCCTATGTAGGTGACAGCATCTAACAAGTCATTTCTGGCACTCAGGGGTCTAGCCAAAAGACCCTGCTGCTGTGCTGAGAACAGATGCTGCTCTGCTGGAAGCTCACAAATTCAGAATCTGATGGGGATTTTGAATCCCCACATTCATCCATGGAGCTCCATCCGAGGCAGCCTCATAGCTCAGGTGGAGTTGTCTGACCAGTCTGCTCCTGACAGGACAGGTTAGCCTCAGCCCTTGCCCTGGTTTTGGGCTCTCTAATCAGCCGCAGAATTTTCTGCAATTCAGTGGTCCAGGAGCTCTTGACAGGGACTTTGAGCCCAGGAAGTGAGCACCCACAAAGGGAGAGACCCAAAGAGGTTGCTGATGTGGGAAGGGTTCCTGAAGGTAGGAAGGACCATAGGAAGTTGCCATGCTAAGACAGGCAGAGCAATTGATCTGGGGGGGGGTGCAGCTGGGAGCAGAGCGGAGCAGCTAGCCAGTGTGAGCAATGGCTCTGAGGGAGGGGGCACTAGCCTCTCTCTTATTCTGAGTCTCTCTACAGGCAACAGATGAAAACTGGAGAGCCAGGACCTCTAGGTTAGTGTTTATGAGGCCAATTCATTGGACTGTTGATCCAGAGCATATGTCTGAGAAAGAAAGGGAGGCATTGTTTTTGATAAGGGATGTGAGGAGAGACGTTAAACCCCACATGGCACATGAGTGGGTACATAATACCTGGACCAGCCCTGGGCTGCTCTGAAGAGGTGCTCTCTGCCCCCTAGAGCTTGACTACAGAGGTGAACCCAAGTGACCACTAAGCTCTAAATGAGAAGTGAAATGGCAGCTGGACTGTTCTACCACTTTGGGAACCTAAGGCACCTTCCTAGACTTTGCAGTTCCATCCAATGAGGCCATTAGTTGGCAAAGTTATACTTTACCCTCAGAGCTCTAACCTGATTCTTGCTCAGGGAGAGGTCAATTGCCAAATGATACTGTTAGAGTCCCTGGGATCATGACCCCCGGGAGTTGGATTGGATCTTGGACACTACATAGTCCAAGCCCTTTATTTTGCAGGAGGGGAAGTAGAGTCTCAGAGGGGAAATGACTTGCTCAAGGTCACAGAGGTACTATATAACAGAGATGGAGACCCAGGTCTTGTGAATCCCAGTCCAGCAATCATAGATCATTAACTTAGGTTGAGATCAGGTTGAGATCATATATCGGGTTGAGATTAGGAAGGGATCATAGGATCATGGATCTAGAGCTGGAAGGTCCAACAGAGGAGGAAACTGAGGTCTATGGAGGGGTATTGACTTGCCAGCTAGGCCAACCCCCTCATTTTAAGCATGAGGAAAATGGAAGTCCAGAGAAGGCAAGGACCTTGCTCTAGGTCACACAGGTAGTAAGAATCAAAATCAAAATCTGAATCCAGGTCCTTTACTCAAAGCCAGTGGTCTTTCCATTGTACTATGACGGACTCTAGAGGTCTTCTAATCCAATTCCCTCATTTTTTAAGATGAGGAAATGGAGGCCCAGAAAGGTAACGTGACTTGCCCCGCAGTCACCCAGACAATAACTGGCAGAGCTCCCTTGATTCTAGATCTGGCACTCGGTCCAGTATGCTGCACTGCTTCCCATCTTCCCACTATGCTTTGCTGGAGTGCCGTTAAGTGACTTTTCACATCTAGACCCTGTTGTATCATTTCCCCCAATTACTGATGTGGCACTGAGATGACTTCGCTACATGGCTGAAGCATCTCTTTAAACATTTCCTCCTCCTATCCCCACCTCCCCCCCAACAAAGCACAACATCCTTTGAAGCCTCAATAGGCCATGAGAACCAAATCCAGGCCAGGAATTGTTTCCAGACAGAAGCAAGCTCACTGTGTGTCTTCCAAGGCCCATGCTGGGCATGGGGACATATCTTGACATAATGCAAAAACCTTGGCAAACCTTAAAGTACCATATAATTGTTAGCTATCATTGTTATTATTATTTCTTGGGTGGGAACAGGACAGAGGAAATGCAATTGTTTGGTATCTGTTACTCAGGGCCCCTTTTTTCCTCTTCCCTTTTCTTTTCTCCCTTTGCAAATGTGACCACCCTCCCTTCCCCACCTCATTTAAGCCTTTGAGGAGAAGAGGAGGAACAGAGGGGCAAAAGTAGGGGATGAAGGGAAGTAAGAGGGTGAGGGGGGGATAGGAGAGATATACTCTGGAACAGACTGCTCTGGAACAAGGCTACCTAGATTTCAACCTCCCCCCTCCCCCGCCACCATCCATTACCTTCAGTCACACTGTCTTTGAGCTCAATCTTTGGATTTATTTTTTTCTAGAATGCTTGGCTCTAGGGATAACCCAGGAAGGCAATTCTCTCCAAATCTTTTGTCAAATTCTACCAACTAAAATCAGCTCTATTTTCTCTTGGACTATCTATGAAATGTAGAAGATCAGTGCTGCTTGCTAGGCTGAGGTTATAGGTTCCTAGCTCCAGAGCTGACAGGGCCCTCCGAGACCACCTAACCTGAAACTCTCTTTTGACAGAGGAGGAAACTGAGGCCCAGGCACGTCAAGTGACTTGTCCAAACTTCCCCATAGGATCCTAGATCTAGGGCTGGAAGGGATCTCAGAGGCTGCCTCATTTTAGACTTGTGGAAACTGAGGCCCATGGAGGGAAATTCCAGTGGCACACAAATAGTAAGCAACAGAGGTAAGATTGGAAGCCAGGGCCACAGACTCCGAATCTTTACACACTGCAGAATGCTGCAGGTGCCCTTTTCCAGCATGGTGCCTGATACATAAGAGTTAGCTGGCACGTTTTTAGTTATTGTTGTTCCTTCGATTGAAATTGAATCGCTGTTACAGAGAGACTCACGTAATGGCAGAGCTGGAAGTGGTCATGGAAATCATCTCATCTAAGCCCCTCATTTTTAGTTTTAACCTCCTGGGAAGAAACTACAGCCCAGAGAGGGTGAAGAATTTGCCCAAGGTCACCCAGTAAGCCAGGGGCAGAGCCAAGAATTAAGGCCAGGTCTCCTCACTCCCAGTCTGGTGCCCTTTTCACTACAGCATGGATGCTGGGATACTTATATAAAATGGGGCATCAGAACCGCCCCCCCCAGCTCACCCCAAGGTCGTATCAAGGCAGAAGTCACTTTGCAGCATTGGTCTGGCTGCTGCAGGATGCAGATAAAAGGCTTCCAACCTACTTCTGGTCCCCCTGAGTCTGGCAGGCCCCCTAGGCCCATTTTAATTTGAGCTTTCAGGATGGCAAGAGAAGAAGTGAGCAAGGGAGGTTAATTATCCTAATTATAAAAGAAGCAGAAGCTGGCCCTTCTAGGTCAGGCAGTGGGGCTAGTTTCCCCCAAGCTGCTGGTTTCGGACATTAGCCAGTCATTGAATGCTAGAGGATAGACAAAGGGCCTCCTTGCTTTGCTGCCAAAGTTCCTCCCTCCACTCCCCCCCTCCCCCCGCCCACCCCCATCTACAGTGGCAGAACATTCTTTTCAAGAAGAGTCATGTGATTGAACTGGGCCCTAGAATCAAAGTGTGGGGTAACTGGAGGGAGCAGCTGAATGAGACTCCAGTGTAGACACAGACCCAGCTAGAGGAGTCCCCCATGAATATGTAGACACAGGAGGATGAATCTCCTAGTCCTATCTCATCTCACCCACTCTCAGCCCCTGGCTATAGCAATAGACTGTGATGGACCATGGCACAGGTCTGCCAGCAAAGACCTGTAGTTTCTGTTGCCCACCCAGAGACTCAACCACATCGACAATGCCTGGCGTTTTGAATATACAGGCAAAACGTGGAAAGTGTGGCTCTGATGAATGTTGTTTTACCATTGTTAAAGTAATGTAAGCAAACCTCATTGTAAGGTTGCAAACTACTGCTGTGCCACCATTGGGCCAACCGCCCACGTAGAAAATGGTTCCCGTGGGACCAGGTGCCCCTTAGAACACTGTTTCACTGATAGCATGTTTTCACAGAACCATTGAAGGATGTTAGGAAGGGTAAGCACACACATATTATTGGACCTATGATTTCATCATTGTAGGAAGCACCCAGTGAGAGTCTCCTTCTAAGAATGCAGGCCCTCACCTCCTATGCAACTTCCAACCTTAGAGAGTCACCTAGACCAGTGGTATCAAATTCAAATAGAAACTGTATATAAGGATCCCTGCAGGCAGCATCTTGACTGAGAAAACCACAAATTAACATTATCTATGTTTTGTTGTATTTTTTATTTATTTTGTTCACTATGTCTCAGTGATGCTTCAGTCTGGTTTGGCAGGCACTTGGGCATGTACAGTTTGAGGCCTCTGGCCTAGATCACTTAGATGTTCATGTTCTCTCCCAGTGTCTTCCAGGCAGTAAAGATGAGAAGCGGGGCGGGGGGGGGGGAGGTGGTGTCTTTCTGAGCCCAGGGGCAGCTCTCTAGCCATGTTATCTTACTGCCTCTCTTCTACCTTATATATATATCAGAGCTTAGAACTTACTTCAGGAGAAATCCCCCCGAGCACATGGAGCATGTCTTTCGGGGGCACATTATATATATTTTTAAAGAGCAGGGTGTCTGTTTTGCAGTCTACTTTTTTATACCTACATGTTGGATGCTTTGAATTGTTAAATATACTCATTTATCAATGAGGATCAAATGAGCTAACCTTAGTACAGTGCCTGGCATAGTAGTGGGTGCTTATTCCTTCCCTCCCTCATCATACAAATAAGAAGAGATGAATGGTTTGGGTGACACATTGGCCCTCTGGGGATACCAGAAGCCAGAGGAAGCGCTTAGTTCGTTAGATGGCTCCTCAAGGGAGGGCTTTATGGGAGGAAATAGCTGAGAATTCCAGCGGACCATTGCCAATGACTTTCTGGACTTGTGAATGCCCCCTTGGGCATCTCACCCTCACCCTCCTGAGGCTGTATGGTTGCAACGTGGCAGAGCTGGAACTCAAAGCTGTCTTCTGGCCCCTAGATCAGTGTACCATCCCATACTACCTCTGCTCTCCAAAGAGCTCCTCCTTTCTCCCCTCTTAGGAGTCAGGCTGGATACAAGGTAAATAAACAGGGCTTGAGACTTCAACAAAGCAAGTAATTAAGAAGAAGAGATACTATCAATAAGCTCAAAAGCAATTTCTGTTAGGTGGATAATTTAGCCAGAGGTAATTGAGTGCTGACTGTAATAGCCCTTTCTGCCATTCAGTGGGTTCTCCTTTCAAGCCTTGAGGGTTGCTGGGACAGGGGCACCTTTGGGTTCTGTGCATGACCTGGATCTGGGGGGAGGTGTCCCTGCTAGAACACCTTCTGTACATGCAGAGTCATTTGTGCCGCTCCCAAAGCCCAAAGGGGAAAAGTCGGCAGCAGCCAGGAGAGTGTCTGAGCCTGGGGCCCGACATGCAGGTAGCAGGCCTGAAATCAGGTCAGCTGCTTGGAGATCTAGCACTTCTGACTGAAAGGGAAGATTTACTGAGACTCTAAGTAGTCCATACCCTAAGTTAGGCAAGGAGTCAAGATCTGATGCATAGATCAGGTTGGGATGGCAAGAGAGAGCTCATGAGATGAAATCAAAGGTCTGTGTGACCTTGGGTAAGTCCCTTTCCTTCCCTGGACTTCAGCTTCCTCCCTTGTAAAATAAAGGGGTTGGGCTAAAGGGCCTCTGAGGTCACTTCCAGCTCTAGAGCTAGAATCTCATATGTGACCTTGGGTAAGTCCCTTCACCTCCTGGGCCTCAGTTTCCTCCTCTGTAAAATGAGGAGATTGGACTAGAGGATTTCTAAGGTCTCTGCTAGCTCTGATGGTCTTTGGACCAAAGGATCTTAAATCTAGAGCTTGAAGAGTCCTCAGAGACCTTCTGATCCTGCCTCATTTTACAGAGGAGGAAACTGAGGTGCATGGAGGAGGGCCTTGTCTGAGGTCAATACAAGTAGGAAGTGTCAGAGGCAAGATTTGCCCTCAGGGTCAATGTCTCAAAGCTCTTACCACTTGATACCACTGCCCCCCTCCGAGGATGATGATGATAATGATGATAGCTAGCATTTATGTAACATTTAAAGGTTTAAGAGGCACTTTACATATGCTATCCCTTTTGACTCTCACAACAACCCTGTGAGCATAGTCCCATTTTACAGAAAAGGAAACAGAAGCTCAAAGGTAGAATGTTTCACTCAGGGCCACAGAGTTAGTTCCTAAGAACCTGAGGTGGGAGGCAAGCTCAACATGAGTCAACAGACTGGCCAGAACTTTGAAGGAGAAATGGTTGCTGAAGAATGGTGGCCTTGGGAAGGTCTGAGGGTGGCAGCAGGGAGTGGGAGTGTACCAGGGGGGTTGTGAGAGAAGGAGCAGCCAGCCTTGGAGACAGGGCCAATAATGATGTGGCATCTTCTGGAGAAAGGCAGGCTTCAGTGAGAACAGGAAGACAGAAGGAGTGGGAGAGGATGAGATCGCAGATGAAAGAGAGTTTGTTAATGATCCAGGAGGGTTCCGGGGGTGCAGTGGGAAAGGAGGGCGGACAGAGACAAGCACTGGGGAGGGCTAGGGATGAGAGTGGGGGCTAGTGGGGGTGGGGTGGGGCAGAGAGAGAACAGAGGAAAGGGCTTTCTGCCTAGGCAAAACCGCAGGGATTAGAGCAACAGGAGGGAGGAATTTGCTAGCCTTAGCGCATTGGGAGTATCAAATATATAGGAGCAGTTAAATCAGCTTCCAGCTTCTAATTAGAATGCAGTACAGGGGCCTCTGCAGATCCGGCCTCTAGGAAGCCGGGCTCTCCCTCCCCACTTGGATGCAGCAGAGAAGGAGGGGGTGCTGATGGATTGTTTGTTTGACAGCAAATGGATCCATTGTTACTGCAATCATTGACAGCCACGACCACAGAGAAGGTAGCAGAGGAAGTGCCCTGCCTTCACAGAGTTTCCTGGGGGAGGGGGGAGAGATGCAGTGGCTGGCACATGCCACCTTTGCTGCCGATCTTGACTTGGGTTTCTAAGCCGGATGGTATGACAAGGGGCGGTCTGCCCTGTGGAGGCAGTGCCTCGACCACTCCAGGCTAGTTTAGGCCCTAGGAAATACCTCCCACTGTAGGTACTTTGGGTAGCATCAAATGCTTATTTTCTGTCTTTGGGTAACATACAGACAAACAGACACACAGACACACACACACACACACACCACACACACACACACACACACACACACACAACATTTTTCAGCCTGCTAAGAGTGGGCCAGAGAAATCTTTGCTAAGAGCCCTGCAGAATCTCCAGAATGCCTGGGGGCGGTAAGGACAGCAAGTAAAATCATCTCTTTATTTATTTTATCTGCTTTATTCCAAGACTCTCCTCTTGCCTTTCAATTAATAATACAAACTTAATTTCCAACATAGCCCCAAGGTAGCCAGCCAAGTGCCATGCAGTAGCAGCCCAGCTTTCATTCCTTAAATAGCTGCCCCTCCATGGATGGCGAAGGAGCTTAGGACATAGGGATCCTAGCGCATAGCAGTCAAGTCAGCAAGCACTGATTAAGCACCTACTATGTGCCAGGTACTGTGCTAAGTGCCTGAGGCAAAGCACTGGCCTTGCAAAGAGGAGACTTGCCTTTCTTTTTAGGCCAATACTTTGTACATTGGCCTTTTGACACCAGTGAAAGCCAAGGTCCAGCATGGGAACAGTGAGCAGGTGTCACCCCCTTTTTCTCTCTTAGTACACTCTGCTAGGATTACCCCAAACATAGAAGGCATCATGGAAAACCAAGAAGGATATTGGAATGAAACATCAGAACATCAAGAACTGGAAAGGCCCTTAGAAGAGAGACAAAGAAGACAACAAGCTCAAGAGGGGCTCACTGGTGTGAGATGACATGGTGGCCAAGAAAGCCAAAGCCATCTTACGCTGTGCTAAGAGGGGCAGAGTGTCCAGGACAAGATCTTGCCTGGAGTGTTGGCTTCAGTTTAGGAAGGACTTTGACAAGCCGGAGAAATGACCAGAGGAGAGTAACCAAAGTGGTGATGGACCTATGGATCAATGGAAGGAACTGAGGGTGTGAGGCTGGCAGAAGGGAAGACCTTGGGGGATGGGAGGAGGGTCATGAGAGCATTTGAAGACACATTAGTCTTGTTCAGCTTGGCCCCAGAGAGCAGAACTGGGAGCAATGGGAAGAGGTGACAAAGAGCCCAATCTAGGTGTGACATCAGCAAGAATTTCCTAATATTTAGAGTTGGCCCCAAGGGCAAAGAGCTGCCTTGAGAAGTGGTTAGGGGGGTCAGAGCTTGCATGGGAAGTCTTCAAGCAAACATTACAATATGGAGATATGGAGAGGACGTTTTTCAATTAAAAAGTTAAAAGGTTTTATTGGTACTTTTTTCTTTTTTTTTTTTTCTTTTTAAACTCTTAGGCAATTGAGGCTAAGTGACTTGCCCAGGGTCACACAGCTAGTAAGTGTCAAGTGTTTGGTCTGAGGCCAGATTTGAACTCAGGTCCTCCTGACTTCAGGGCCAGTGCTGTATCCACTGTGCCACCTAGCTGCCCCTTTATTGGCACTTTTTAAAAGCATCATATTAATTTCCCAATATCCAGTCCATCTATGTCTTTGTTCTAAGAACCCTCCCCTATAAGAAGAAAAAGAGTCAAGCAAAACAAATCAAGACAGCATGCACTTCGTCTGTCAGTGTATACAATATTTGGTTTCCCTACCCCCAATCCTGAGAGGGCCTTAAAACTTAGACACCAGAGCTGGGAGGGCCCTTGGAAGAGAGATTTTCAGAGCTGGGAGGGCCTCAGGACATAGGATCATACAACGAGATCTGGATCTTAAAGGACGCTTAGTCTACCTCCCTTATTTTACCGAAGAGGAAACTGAGAAATCTCAGATCTGGGAGGGACCTCAGAATGCAGAATGTGAGAGCTAGGAATGATCTTAGAGCATAGAGAATGTTAGAGCTGGGAGGGAACTTAGGACACAGAACAGGAAAACTTGGAGATTATTTAGCCTTACCTCTCTCATCTTACAGAGGAAGAAACTGAGGGCCAGAGCTATACTCTTTGTTCACAGGACTAAAAGTGAGGCACAGTCAAGCATGGTCCAAGTATTTCCAAGGCATTCCCCTCTCCTGCAGGATTCCTTCCTCCAGCCTAAATCCCTTTTTGCATTGGTGGTGGTGTAGGGAGCCTCTCCCCTTCACTGAGCTGACCAGGACAAGGATGGCCAATCAATGCCAAGATAGCCTCTGGCTTCTTTACTAAAGTCCTAGAAAATGGTGGTTCAGTAAACAGTATTTGCTTCTTCTCAGTTGCCTGGAAATGGAAACCACTTGGGGGAAGACCTTCCCTCAGAGCCATAACTAGGGCTTTGCTCCAGGGCACAGAAATAGAGAGCATTTGCATTCCTTCAGCTACAGAGTCCTCTCCCAGCCACTGCACTCCAGGTGAGCGTCTTCCTTTCATCCCATTGGCTTCACTGTATCCCAGGGTCTCTGTCTCCTTACCTCCTCCTGAATGAGTCTCTCTTAAAGGCCCCCCTTCATGCCCCATTTCATGCTACTTTCCCCAGGCTGGGGCATGCTTTGCAAAGCTTTCCCCAGGTGAGGAAAAGGCCAGTTATAGCTGTGACCTCACTCCAGGCAGCCTAAGTCTCCCCTGTCTACTGTGCCCTCATCCTGCGTCATGATGAGGTGACTCAGCAGCTGTAAATACCAAACCTGCCAGGCCTGGCTTCTTTTCAAAAGCCTTGGATGATACTGACACAAGAAAGTCCCTTCCCCAGTGGAGAAGCTGGAGGAGGTGCCCCTGCCAAGGAGAAGGCAGATGGGGATGTGAATTTCAATTCTTTTGACTCAGCACATCAAAGCTCTTTTGCAACACTTTCAATGAACTGGTGAATTCTGACTTAATGCTCCAGGACAGGGGTGGGGGAACCTGTGGCCTTCTAGGTCCTTAAGTGCAACCTTTTGACTGAATCCAAGGACCTGGAAGGCCACATGTGGCCTCAAGGCTGCAGGTTCCCCACACCTACTCTAGGAGGTTGGGAGGGGGTTTGTCCTTACTTGAGGTCTTCAAGCAAAGACTCCCTCATCAGGGACATTGTAGAGGGAATTCCTATACAGGTACTGATGCTACGGGAAGGGCCCTGAGATCCATTCCAATTCTGATTGGAAGTTTAGGCTGGAGAGAAGAAGACTTAAGAGAGACATGATAGCTGTCCTCAAGTATGTGAAGGGCTGTCAGCTGAAATTAGCATTAGATTGCATAGACAGCAGAATTAGAATTCTGATTGTGAACATGCATGTGATGGTGCGCAAATTATCTAACCTCTGTGAATCTCAATTTCCACATCCAAAAAATTAGGCGGTTGGGACAGATGACCTCGAAGGTCTCATGACCTCTACATATAGGACTCTGTGATCTGATGATCTTGGGCCAGTCCTTCCCCCTCCCTGGGCCTCAGTTTCCTTCTCTGTAAAATAAAGGAGTTGGACTACATGGCCTCCAAGGTCCCTTTCAGCTCTAGATCTTGGATTGTCTGACTTGTTTGGCTTGGTCACAGTGGTAAGGACCAGAATCAATGGATAAAAGTTGCAAGGGGACATATTTTTGAATCGAGGGACAAACTTCTTAAGGAGGGCTGTTCCAAAGTGGAAGGGGCTGCCTGAGCAGGTAGGGAGCTCCCCCAAATGGATGTCCTCAAGCAGAAGATGGATGAGCACTTTTCAAGGACACTGTAGAGGGGCTCTTGGTCATGAATGAGTTGGGCAGGTTGGCCCTGGAGGCCCTGGGATTCTGGGCAAACCAGAAGACTTGGGGAGGAATCCAGGCTCTGCCACTTCTTAGCTGGGTGACTTTGGGTTTACTACACTAATCTAACAATCAATCAGTCAACTAATCGACAAGCCTTTATTGAGCTCTTGCTAATTATCAGGCACTGGGGAGACAAAGGAAAAGTAAACATAGGCCCTACCCTCCAGGAGTTTATAATCTAATGGGCAAAATGCATGTATAGAAATTGAGATATACATGATACCCACAGAGCAAGTCATAGATTTAGATCTGGAAGGGATGATAGAGGCAATTGAGTCCAAAACTCTTATTTTACAGATAAGGCAACTGAGTCTGAAAGAGTCAGAGAACTTGTAAGTACAAGAGGGAGAATTTGAACTGAGGTCTTCCCAAATTTCAGCCTAGGACTCTTCTTACTGTACCACCTAACTTTATATATGGAAGTCATCTTAGAGAGAAAGGTGCTAGCAGCTGGGGGGAACAGCAAAAGATGTCTTCAGAAGTTGGCACTGGAGCTATGTGACCCTGGACAGGTCACTTTCTCCCTCCAGTCTTCAGATTTCTCCTCCCTTAAGATGGAGGCAATAATACTTATTGTACCCTACCTCCTAAGGGTGGGGTAAGAATAAGTGCGAAAAACTCTATAGAAATGTGAGCCAACTTTATTATTATTCGTAACATTGTCATTGTTTATATCCATCCTCCCTGATGCCTCAGTGGACTTAGGAAACTTTGTGTGCCCAATTTGGCATGGAAGAGATGTGCTCTAATTATTTATTTGTGTGGAAGCAATTAGTAATGCCAATTAAGGCCATTTAGATCTGTGGATTGTACAGAACACTGTATTTTCCACTGTTTGTGTTTGGAGTAATTGTTCGTGTCAAAGTAATTTCCGAGGGAACATAGAGTAATTTCTCTCAAGTCTCAGTTAGATGGTCTGGATCCAGTTTTGGCCTCTTGGGTAGCGATGGCGGACAAAGACTTCTGCACCAAAAGGGGGCAGAGGCAAGAAAGCAGGGGGTCCTGGATGCTTCTGTTCTTAATCAGCCCAGAAGCAAGTAGGAAACCGACATAGAGATTGCACGGGCCAATAGTCCATGGAGGGAGTGAGGAGCCATTCTGGCTGGGAGCTGGAGACAGATGCACAAGATCCAAGGAGATGGGATAGAGGTAGACTGAGCCCAGGGCAGCTCCTGGTGACTGATTTTTGGAATCCTTCATTCTTGCTACGTGACTAGGCCATCTCCCTTTCTTCTAGGTGACATTAGTCTACTTGTATCTGCCTTATATTGTTGTATTGCCTTCTGGGTCACTTTTATCTGTGGTTTTTCTAAGAAAGACATAAGCTCCTAGGTCTAGATCTGGAAAGGTCCTCAGAGGCTATCTGGTCCAATCCCCTCATTTTTACAGAGAAGGAAACTGAGGCCAGGGAGAAGAAGTGACTTTCCCAAGGTCACACATAGGATCTTAGCTATAGAGGTAGAAGGGTCCCCAGGGGCTATCTAATCCAACAACCCTCTTACTTTATAGAGGAAGAAAATGGGCCCTGGAGAAGTAAAGTGACAAATTGGGTAGGTCAATCAATCACTCACTGTTATCTTTGCTGATCCTGACTCTTTCTTTCAATCTTATCCCACTGAAGTCTCTCTTTCATGTTGAGTCCTCTCCTGGGACAAGAAAGTTACCCTGTGGTATACTTCAGGTGGGGGCCCGCCATGATCAGCACCCAATATCCTTCAGCAGTCATTTGTTCTCATAGGTGCCAGAATGCATAGCTCCTATTGTAGTGGCCTTTGTGGCCCATAAATTTGACTCTGCTCTACTGACAGATCTCACAATTCTAAAATATGAAGAATTCTGGTTATTAATTTGTCTCACAGAGAAGATCTACAGAGGCACAGTGATGAGATTTTGGACCATGGATGCAAACAGTGACAGCTTTTTTATCCTTGTTCCTCCTACCTTTTAATCATCCGACCTCTAAAAATGGCCAAACATTTTATAGATATTTAAGGAAACGGATGTGAGATCCATTCACAAGGCCAACAAAATGATTGTTTGCATCATAAACAATTGTTAAGGCTTGGCTTTTGTTTTTAATGTGGAATTATTCAATACAGCTTTTTATGGCATTTCTGCAGAAATATGTTTAGGTATAAATCAACTTGGAATTATCAAGAGAGTCATTATAACTATTCAGTCTACAAATGGGGAAGACTCAGACTCTGAATGATATTTATTTCCAGGAAATTCTTACTTTGGAGAGGCAGCATGGAGTAGTGGCTCATGGGCCAGTCTTGGAATCAGAAAGAACTGTGTTTAGGTTCCCCCTCTAACACAGACTGGCTGTGCACTCCTGGGAAAGTCATTTAACTTCTCAATATTCTAGGTGAATACCTAGACCAGGGGTGGAGAACCTGTGACCTAGAGGGCCACATTGGATTTGGTCAAAGGGCTGTGAGGACCTAGAAGGCCATATGTGGCCTCGAGGCTGCAGGTTCCCCACCCCTGATCCTAGACTCTAAGTTCCAGAGAAGGGGATCACCTACATTTGTAGGGGGGAGTTCTTCATTTGGGAATTCCCTAAACTAATGAAATCATAAGTCTAGTTCCTATTCCTATTTATTTATTATTCTTTCCATCTTTCCATGAAGACCCATGTGAATGGGTCTTGGATTTTCCACTGGGAGATGCAAAACAGTGATACCAAGTGCTAATTATCAGAGTTTTAAGGTTTAAAAGTATTTTATGTATATTATCCCATTTGAACCACCCTGTGAGAAAGATAACACAAATGCTATTCTATTTAAAAGGTGAAAAAACCAAGAGTGACCTTCCCCAAGGTTACAGAGCTAGGAAGGGCAGAGCTGGGACTGATTCCAAGCTCTCTAAGTCCAAATCCAGCGCACATTGTAATATACTGCAGGATCTCAAATTGTACCCTGCAGGCAGCCAACTAGTTCACCTACGCCCAGAGCCAGCCCAGGTGCTCAGTATGGATCCTGTGGTGATGATCATGCTGACAGCTCCTCTCAGGCCTTCCAGAAGGAGCTCCAACATCAATAGACATCATACCAAAGATCATTTATGGAGTCTAGGTCTTAAATACACAAAGACTTTTCGCAATTGGTCACACCTTACTAAGATCTATTCAGGAATTCTTCTTCCAGAAGTCCTCTCTCTAACTCTCTGGAGAGAAATCAGAGAAGCAAGAACTTCCAACAAAAATCAGTTTATTGCTCTGAAGCTGGGTGACATCTCAAAGCTGGCTCTCCAAATGTTAAGGCAAATGGGCCCGGATTAGGTCCTGTGGGAAGAGAGGTATGAAGGCAAAAGATGACCTAAACCACCAGGCCAGTCATTGTGTTTCTTCCCAAGGGACATATTCTACAATCCATTTTCAAATGCAATTTGCAGTAATATCCAGGCAAAAATCCAATTAAAAGGTAGAAAGAGATTTGCATGTATACAATAATGTGAATGTACCATTAAAACAAATGACCCCAGTAGCAAAAATTCAAAGGTCTTTTCTTTGAAAAAGTCCATTTCTGGAGCATTTTAGTGGTTACTTAATTCTCCACCTGAACATGTCCAAAGGATTAGGTGAAATTACAGTGTCTGAACTCACTACGGCTTGATGCTTATGGGAAAAAAATAAACCTTATTGCACACCTGGACTGGATTCTGTGTGATTCACTCCTTTATAAAAGCTTTTTGCTTATAATCATAGTCAGCCAGAGGCAAAATTGTATTTCATGAAGCTTTCAAACTAGATGGAATCCACAAACTTGAAGGAGAACATTTGGGTGGGATGAAAGGAGAGAAAAAGACTATGCTGAAGAGAGTATTCTATAGGTTGCCTAGTCAGATGGAGGATATGAATGCTGAGTTCCTGACTTTGATCACAAAATGGGCACAGAGAAGAGCTACAGAACTGATGGGTAACTTCAACACTTTAGAGATTTGCTGGAAGTTTCATTCCACTGGTCAATTCTTAACCTACTTTGGGGACAATTCCATCTCTCAGAATGAGCAGTGAGGGCAACCATTACTCTAGAGCTCATCTTGACCAAAAGAAAGAATCAATCAATGCATTATAAACCAGTCATCTTAGCATTCACAATTGCTAAGGAAGAGAGTACTGGGCGTGGTCACATATGGACTTTAAGAAAGTATTCAAATGTTCAATGAAACAATAGGCATAATTCCATGATTATAGACTCTTCAAGGGAAGATAGCTCAAGTGGGATGGAAAGCTCCACAAAATTAAATTCTGACAATTTTGACAATTAACAAATTTTGACAATTGTAAATGGTCCCAAAGAAGAAGAAAGAGGGGGAGCTATCTAAAAAGAACTATGTGGCTACACAGGGAGCTCTCTGGAGCTTAGATTTTAGGAAGGGTACAAAAGATGGAAGGGCACATATATAAGGAAGGACACAAAAAGGTAGCACAGAACTGTAAGAACAGTGTCAAAGGGGCAACAACCCAGAGTGAATTGAAGCTTGTGAAAAATGCTAAGAACAATAAAAAGAATTTAGGTGTGCTCAGAGCAAGGATAACAAGGAGGGTACAGACAGGTCCTCTGCCTGGAGCAGATGGTGAAATGTTAACTGATAAGAGATGAGATGACAGAGAGAAAATAGAACTACTCAGTAACTATTTGACTTCTATCTTTTCTATCAAGGAACGTGATCTTTAAACTAGAAAAGGTCAAACAAACATGACTAAGAGGGAATTGAAGTACAAACCAAGTAAAATGAGAGTAAAAACAGCATTGAGCCGCTCCAAATGAGCTCAAGTGTGCAGACCCAAACAAATTACATCCCAGCACATGAACTTGAGTGCCCAAACCAACATGCCCTCTTCGAGGTCTCTAATAGGTGGTCACTCAGACTCTTCCTGGAGAAGTCCAAAGAAGGGGAGCCCATAATCTTTCAAAGCCCAGGTTTGGATGGCTTTAAATCTTAGGAAGTTCCTCCTTATGTTTAGCCAATGTTTGCTGAATGAATGAAAGAAATCTGCCTCCCTGTGACTTCTTTCTAGTTCTGTTTTCTGGGGCTACATAGAATAAGTCAAATCTCTGAAAGCTTTACTTTCCCCATGTGCTAGGATGTGCTGGGACCTGTCCTCACAGAGTCTCATTTTACAGATGAGGAAACTGCAGGGTAAATGACTTACTTGCCCAAGGTCACACAGGTCTCAAGCATCAGGCGTGGCATTTGAACTCAGCTCTTCTGACTCCAGAGCCAGGGCTCTTTCCACTGGACCACACTGTCTCAGAGCCTGAATTGCAACATAAATTTCCAGCACTCTTTTGTGAAGGAATTTCAAAATTGCAGGCTTGGAAATGGAAAGAACTGAGGAGTTCCTCTAGTTCACCCTGAAAGTGAACAAAAAAATCTCTCCAAAGTGGCCAGCAAGCCTCCACCTTAAGACCTCCAGGGATAGAACTGCTAGTGTTTATATGAAAATTGGTGCCTGCCAATGTACTTTTTTTTGGGGGGGGTGGGGTAAACAGTGGTTCTCTTTTTCATTTTTCCCAGCTCTCTGGAAGTTTTTTCCCCTTGTGACTCAGTTGCATACTTACTAGGGTCCCTGTGTGGGAAGGTATGTGTGTGTGGTGGGAGGGCAGAAAAAGAAGGGAAGTAACTGGGAGAGTGATATCCTTCCATTAGTAGCTGGTGGCTTTTTCTCTTCAAAATGTAAAACCACCAAAGGATTGCAAATGCTGAATTCAAATAGCTGAGGCAATTAGTTAGCTTGTTAGCTCCCTAAGGTCAGGTATCACGGCTTCTGTTTTGTGTGGAGGACGGCCTAGCACGGTGGGAAGGACATTGGATATGGAATCAAGAGAGAGACTTTGGGTCTGGGTCTAACCTTTAGAAAATATGACCTTGGGCAAATCACTTTCTGCCTCTGAGCCTGATTTCTCATTTCTAAAATGAGGATAATGCCTGTAAAGGTTGGGGTGACACAAGGGTAAAGCATGAGAGAAATGGGCAATTATCTCTGTGTCTCTCCCAGGAGGAGCGGGCACACAGGTGGCAGTGTTTACTAAGCTGTTAGTTCAGTCAGCTGAGATTCCTTAAGAAGTTCAAGAAGAATCCTTTCTATTGATCATAGGCCCGGTGACCGACTGTGTATCTGAGTATCAGGCCCAAGCTGGCTAAATTCAGAGAGGCTCATGCTCAGGTTGGTTTCGGGATAACGGATTTTCAACCACATCAACTCATAGCCCATCTATTAAAGTTGTAGAGTGGTAGTAATCTGCCCTGGTGAAAAGGAAATCATGACGTCTTAAACAATTGATGTTAACACATTATTTGTATTTTCAAGGTATTTTTACAAGGTGGCACAGTGGATAGAGTGCTGGGTCTGGAGTCAGGAAGACCTGAGTTCGAATTTGACCTCAGACATTTACTAGCCATGTGACTGACCCTGGGCAAGTCACTTAACTTCTGCCTGCCTCAGTCTCCTCAACTGTAAAATGAGGATAAGAATAGCACCCACCTCCCAGGGTTGCTGTGAGGATCAAACGAGATGATATTTGTAAAGTGCTTACTTGGCACAGTGCCTCGCACATAGTACAAATGCTCATTTTGTTCCTCCGTTATTTCATTTGATGCTCACAAGTCTTCTGAGGTACAAAGAATAGACCTTACCACTACCGTTTTACAGGGGACCAAAGTGAAGTGACTTTGCCAAGGCCACAGAGAACCAAGTCTCCTGTACTTTTGACCAAATCCCAATGCCTCCAGTGGAGGCAGCCTGGAATAGTGGAAAGAGTTGACTTTGAAGTCAAGAGGATGTGGTTTCAGATCCTGTCTCTTCCTCTCACCCACCAACTCTGAGATTTGGGGCAAGCCACAAGCCGGCCTCAGTTTACCTAGCTAGTCTTACTGCATATCACTCCCTTTCCTGCATGCTTGGGTTCAGTCAAATGGTCCTCAGTTTCCTCAAGTGTAAGATAAGGGGCTCAGAAGTGATGGCCTCAAAAGCCTCTTCTAGTTCTGAATCTACGATCCTATGAAAATTCAGAGAATTTGAAAGTGAAGCCAGATTCTGTCTGCAGCTAGGAAAGTGAGATAAGTTCAGTGAGATACCATTCCCCATGCCTGGAGTGCCCTTACCCAATCTCTTCCTGCTAACATCCTACCTGTGAGCTCTAGTTCAGGGGTCATCTCTGCAGAAAGGCTTCCCTGATCCTCCCAGTTGGAAATATTCTCTCCCTCATCACAAAATTTTATCCCTCATTTGAACGCCTAGGCTGTTCTGTGTTGTTTTTCTATGCTTGTTTCTCGGGGCAAGGGCCATGTCTTATTTATCTTTGTTCCTCCTCCAGAACTCATTACTTTGTTCTGCACATAATAAGTATTTTCTGAATTAATAAATGAAGACGTTTGAGTTGTAAAAAGTGATGTATATATTTTTAGAAGATGGTCAATGGCCTCTAAGAATTTGTACATTTATTAGCAGGGATCTGCCTCTCTGGGAAAACAAAACAAAACAAAACCGTGTGTACAACACACTTTGAAGTTGAATCTGCATTATTAGCATTTGCTCCATCACTTTCTTAAGCCTAGATAATCAACAAAGCAATAAATGAAGCCCTGATTTGGAATGTTTGCCTATTTCTGAGGCGTAAATATTCTCACTGAAAACTCAACAAGAGGCTCCTGGTACTGCGGGGGTACAGCACACCCCTACATTTCTCTCTGTTTTTTTAACATTGTGTGAAAATCAGATAATTTGCTTTCAGTTGGCCTTATGTCTTGCTAAAGAATTTGGAGATCCATTTCTGAAGGTGCTCAAAACGAGAAGCAGTATGTATGTGGTGGAGTAGAAGGCACATTGGATTTGGAGCTGGAAGACCTGGGTTCAAATCCTGCCTCAGATGTCTACTAGCTGTGTGACCCTGAGTAAGTCACTTACCCTCCCTGGACTTTAGTTTCCTCTTCCAAAATATGAGGTCATTGGACTGGATAGTTCCTCAGGGTTTGTTCCTTAGTGTTTTTCCAGTCCTAACAATCTTCTCATCCTACACTTGGAAGAGAATCTGTTCCCATTGCCAGAGACCAGCATGCCATAGACAAGGTCATTTGCATAAAGATGCAAATGAGCGTTTTGTAGGCCAAGATCATATTATCCAAAACAAATAGCTTTCAACTGGGATGCTTAAGGATGACATTGTTATGGCTGCCATTATCATCTTGTCCGTGACTTTCCCCCAAGAGTGAAATTTCTCCATAAGTGTCAGTGAAATGTAGCCAACATGGGAATCCTTCCCTAAGTTCGACAGTGAGGATTTGTTAGGCTACTTAAGAAGGTCAGAACAGAGTTGTTAGGAATAGAAACCCAGAATCTCAGAGTTAGAAAGGATCTCAGAGGCCATCTTCTCTGTGATCTCCCGGACAAGTGAGCAGCAGGCCTTTTCCCATCCCACTCTGGGCCAAGCCTAGATTTACCTCATTGTTCCTGCCCTCTGGGAAGAGTTGGAACAAGGCTAACGCTTCTTCTGCATGACAGCCTTTCAAATACTTGAACACTGCTATCATGTTCCCCTTAAGCCTTCTCTTCTCCAGATCCCTCATCCATCAACTGCTAATGCTATCCTTATATGGCAGTGATGGGGAACCTGCAGCCTTGAGGCCACATGTGGCCCTCTAGGTCCTCAAATGTGGTCCTTTGATTGAATCCAAACGGCAAAGTTTGGATTCGGTCAAAGAGCCACACTTGAGGACCTGGAGGGCCACATGTTCGAAGTCCCTTGCCCAGAGACACCAGAGCTTTCTTCAGCGGAACCACCAAACAGGCAAACCTCCACCTTTTATTTGCAAAATAGGTTTTTTTTGAACTGAAGAGGGAGACTTAACATTGGTTCCTATTGTTTCCTCTTAGATTCAGACCACCATTCTGTGCTGTTGAGTTAATTTTGGATCTTGACTGCCATCCCGAATCACAGAATCTCAGTGTGGGAAGGCACCTCAGTGGTCGTACTCCTACCTGAACAAGAATCCCTTCTACAACTCACCCAACAATGGTCACTCAGCCTTTGCTTGCAGGCCTCTAATGAAGAGGAGCCCACCACCTCTCCCAGGCAGCCCATTCCACTTTGAGATAGCTCTAACGATTAGGAAATGTATCCTGGCATCAAACCTAGATCTGTCTCTTGGCCACCTTCCACCCAAGGCTCCTGGTTCTACCCTTTAGAGGCAATGAGGACAGACCTTCCCTACTTCACAATATAGGCCTGCTGGCTTGGGTAGCTAATGGCTGTCTACACAGGAACCTCTGCTCAGACAGCATTGATGGACTTTACCCATTTAGGGTGAGTGCCTCATCGATGACAAGGAGGAGGCCTCCAGCAATATTTCCGTAGCATAAGGAAGATGGGCTGATCCTGGGGGGGGGAACCTACTTCCCAAGTTCATTAGGATTTTGGCGGGAACACATTAACTCTTTCATGTCCTGTTGGTAGAATATTTATTGCTCAATGGTAGGTTTCCTTATGATGCTCCAAACAGTGCCTGGCTCTCCCACCAGCCCTATCCACTTATCTAGAGTGTCCCTTGCTTAGCAGTGGGTGAGCTGCCAATCATACTTTGTGGTGTTTGATATTAACACACATCATAGTGCCAGTCCTCTTTGTTCCTCTGAGATAAGGAGCAAGCTGTATTATTGCCATTTTCTAGATAAAGGAATTGAGAGGCAGGAAATAGGAACAGCTTAACCACATAGAGTTGGGAAGAACTCTCCGCTTATTACAGCCTGGTTTAATAGAGGGCGTGGGCTGCAAAGGAAAGAGCACTAAACTTGGGGTCCAAAGGCCTAGGTCAAAATTTTAGCTCCAATACTCACTAGCAATATGAGCTACTAGCTGTCAGTCTCAGTTTCCCCCTGTGTCAAAGAGGGATGAGAATCCTTGCATGGCCTGCTTTATAGGACTGCTGGGAGGAAAGTGCTTTGGAAAGCATCTCTATAGGATCAAAGATCTTGAGCTTAAAGGAACCAATCCCCTCATTTTACAGAGGAGGAAACTGAGGTCCAGAGAATGGATGTGATTTTCCCAAGGTCACACATAGGATCTTAGGTCTAGAGCTGGAAGAGACCTCAGAGGCCCTCTAGTTCTCCCCTTGAAAAATCTGTTCCCTGGTGGCAGCTGTCTGATGAGGAGTCTCTTGAAACTTAGCTAGGCTGGTCCTTGGGTGACAAAGGCCCTGTTGCCGGTCAGTAGTTGAAGCCTTTATAGCTTGGAAGGACTGAAAATAATAAATGACCAGGGTGGGAAAGGTGGGGCTTTGTCCCAGGTAGCAGCATCTGGGCCTTCTTTCCTCCCCAGTGGCATTGCTGCTGCCTCTATGATTTGATCCAGGGACTGCTGTCCCTGTTCCTTAGGCCTGTGCTGGCCCACGCCTCAGAAGTGTTTGGAGGGAAGGTGGCCTCTGGGGATGGGTTGATGATGGTGGAGGCCAGGGGATTCTCCCTTCACAACTCCATCACTCTGGAGGCCTGCCTGCTTTCCTCTACCTTGGAATCTCCTTTCCTCTGCTACCTGCTCGCCTCCACTCCTTATTAGGATTCAGCATAGTCCTAGCCCTCCCTAGTTTCTTTCCTCCTCTGCCCTTATTGCCAGGCCCCCTGGAACCCTTCTTGATGATCAACCCAAGATCTCTTCCTTTCACATTGCTCCCATTTCCTGATGCTAACTGAGCCCCAGCTTTCTCCAGAAGATGCCACATCTCTCTTGGCTTCCTCTCTCTCAGGCTGGCTCTTCTTTCTCTTATGCCCTTTGAGACAGGCCAGGTAGGAGGAGCTGACATATTCTTTGCTATTTTCATATCTCCTCCGACCCCTAACATCATTCAGCTCCCCACCTGGTCTTTAAGTTTACTCCATCATATCCAGATCATTGTTGCTGTTGTCTTAGGATTTCTAGCCAGGTCACTGTGATTACAAATAGGAAAGGATCTTAAAGACCATCAAGTTTAACTCTTCACATTTTGCAGATAAGGAAATTAAGTCACAGAGCGGTTAAGTGATTTGTTTAGGGACACACAATTAGTAAGTGTCTGAGATGGGATTTGAACTCCTGCCTTCCAGTCCCATAGACTATCTTCTAAGTCAGGGGTGGGGAACCTGCAGCCTCAAGGCCACATGTGGCCCTCTAGGTCCTCAAGTGTGGCCTTTTGACTAAATTGAAACTTCACAGAACAAATCCCCGTAATAAAAGGATTTGTTCTGTAAAACTTGGACTCAGTCAAAAGGCCAGACCCGAGGACCTAGAAGGCCACATGTGGCCTCAAGGCTACAGGTTCCCCACTGCTGTGCTAGGCTATGTTGCTTCTTTTACACCCCGGCCCTTATTCTCTTCAAACAACATGGCTTCCTAGTTCCTCTACCTCCTCAACTCCCATGATTTCTGTGCCCAGCCCAGCACAACCATGTACAGGAGTGGTCATACTTTAGACCGCTCGCCAGCCCCAACCCTGCTCAGCTAGCTTGACCCCAGGTACAGAGCTCCTAGTTACATCTCTGGTGGGACCCTTGGCACTTGTGCTCTGCTGATGTAGCCTTTGAGAACTTAGGGTGGCCTGTACGCCACCATGAGGCACTGGAGGAGGCCTTCGACAGAAGGCCAGAGAAATACATATGGCTCCTATTTTGAAAACTGCATTTTGCAAAATGACTTGCAGCGGTTGGAACTTGACATAATGGTAAAGAAAGGAGTCAATCCATTTTTACAAAAGCTTTAGCTACAGCCTGACCTTCTGACTGGAGCAAATTGCCTTAAGCTGCCTTCTGGCTCTCAAATTCAGTGCATTGTGATCCTGGGATATACATGCCATATGGTCTGCACTGTGCTATGCATTGTGGAGAACAGAAGACATACGAGTGGTGGTCTCTGACCTCCAGGGACATTTATTCCAGCTATAGACCTCAAAGCAGTTAGCAGACAGTCTTAGCAAGGATTTCATGACCTGCCCAATCAAATAAGCTCCAGTGAAGTCGTGGTCAGGGGGTGAGCCCAAGGTTTCAGGGTTTCTGGAGCAGAGTTTGTCTTGGGCAAACTTGGGTAGGCCGGAGAAAGTCTGACTTTGGGGATAATCCTGCGTCCCCTGTAGGGTCTCTGATGTCCTCCTTCCCTAGGGGCCTAGCCCAAGTCCTAGTCTGGTTAGTCCAAGATAGGCCATAAAGGTAAAACTGGATCATCACTGCTAAGGGAATGCTTAGGCGGCTCCATAGTGCATGGAGCACTATTCTGGTCCTGGAGTCAGGAAGAGCCACGTGCCTCAGGTACGATTAACTGTGTGACCTTGGGTAAGTCACTTTATCTCTGCTTGCCTCAGTGTCCTCATCTGTAAAATGTGGATAATAATAGCACCTATGTCGCAGGGTTGTCGGAAAAATCAGATGAGATAATATTTGCAAAGTGCCTGGCACACAGTAGGTACTATATAAATGTTAGTTATTATTGTTATTATTGGTGGTGGTGGTGGTAGTAGTAGTAATAGTAGTAGTAGTATTGGTAGTGGTGGTAGTAGTAGTAGTAGTAGTAGTAGTATCACCACTTCAGGCCTAACCTGTGAAATGTAAGGGGGCTCATTGTACAGTAGAAAGAGACTGGCTCAAAAGGCAGATCCTTGTTCGAATCTCACCTCTCATACTTTGCTATCTGTGTGATCTTGGACAAGTCTCTGGGCCTCAGTTTCCTCCTCTATAAAACAAGGAGGTTGGACTGGGTGGCCTCTGAGGTCCCTTCCAGCTGTAGATCCAATGAAGTTCCTTGGAGCCTCTCAGAGGAAAGGGTGACATCTGGAGGCTGGGTACATGCAGCTTTGCTTCCTCTTCCCACTTACTGGGCACTTTTATTCTAAAGGGAATTCTTGGCCCCACAAAGCTTTCAAGGCCCAGTGAAATGCCAATCTCCTGGCTCATTTTGGAGCTTCTTCAGGTAGTCCGGACAAGTGCAGAAAGCTCCCTGGTCCCTTCTGTGATGTGTCTGGATCGATCGCCTCCTTTGGAGACGACTCAGTCCTTCTCTTAGCCACTGTCTTCTTCTCCTTCATAGATGGACAACAGAGAATAGTCTGAGCATCTGGGGAAGAGCATTTTCTGCCCAGAGAAGTGTCATGTGGATTAGCCGTTCCCGGGCTCCCCTCCAATGGCACAGATAACTGAGAGAAGCTGGCATGGCCTTCCGCATTAACCCTAGGAGCTGATCTGCTGTAAAGCCCTCAGTGCACCAGCTCTGTGCCAGCGCTCCCGGCCGGCTGTCATCCCTGTCACTTTGCCTATGTGGGCATTTGGAAACAATTTGTTTTGTTTACTCTCTTGCTGGGACCTGAGGAGATTAATTTCGTCTTGTTCTTGCCTTGTCTTGAGGGAATTGAAGCAATTCTGTAACTATCAGCAGGTCAGGCCAAATGGAATAGTGAAGAATCTGGGCCCAGCAACCACCACCTAAATGGCACTAGAGCCAGTGTCCAGCCAGCCCCAGGTGGCATGAAGTAGTGGGTCAGGAGAGGTAGGTCTGAGTCCTAGCCCTGCCACTTCTCATCTGTGTGACCTTAGGTCAGTCACTTGCCCCCTCTGAGCCTCAGTTTCCCCAGAGCAGACCATGCTTCACATCCCACCCAGCTGTTTACCCTGATCTACGTCTTGTCATATCCTTCTCCCCTTCTTAATTTCTCTTCAATTTCTTGAAACCTCCAGATGGCCAGCTGCAGGGAAAGTGAGGGAAAAGTGAGTGACATTAAAGTCCTTGGAAGGGGAGAATGCCCAGAGCCAGGGGCAGCGTGGTCATAGCAACCATCTTAGAGCTGTCCCCAACGAGGCTTCAGGAGCTACTGTTTGAAGACACCTGGGGAGTGACTCATCAGTCTACTCTTCCCTCCTTCCCAGGAGAGTGCCAGGATGGCCTTGGGCACAGAAGGGAGGGCATATGATTACAGTACTCCAATTGCTTCCATATTTCTACTAAATTCCAGGACTTATTTTCAATCTACCCACTGAGGGATGGTTTGAGTGTCCTGATGAGACTCCAAAACCACATAAAGAGATACTTTGCGGCTTATGCATCTTCCACCTCACCTCCTTTCCAGGATGGTTGGAATTTGGTGCAAACATGAAAAAAACTGGAGTACTGTAATGATATACAGAATGATACAGAAAAATGTGAGGACCAGAAAGAACTCTACAATTTAGAACCTAAAATGTCAGAGTTGGAAAGGACCGTAGAACATAGGATGTTAGAACTAGGT
Source organism: Phascolarctos cinereus (assembly GCF_003287225.1). Classification (NCBI taxonomy): domain Eukaryota; kingdom Metazoa; phylum Chordata; class Mammalia; order Diprotodontia; family Phascolarctidae; genus Phascolarctos; species Phascolarctos cinereus. Next base: position 51,208,313 of record NW_027556291.1, read on the forward strand.
GGGATCTTAGAACACAATGGGAGAGCTAGGAGGGCTCTTAGAACCATACAATGATGAACTGGAAGAGCCCTTAGAAAAAAGAACACCAGAAGTGGAAGGGACCTAAGAATTTAGCACCTAAGCACTGGAAGGGACATTAGAATGTATAGTAGAACATAGAATGTCAGAGCTGGACGGGCCCTTAGAATGGGGAATGTTAGTGCTGGGTGGGACCTTGGAATGTAGAAAATAGAATGTTAGAATTGGGAAGGAATTTAGAAAATGGATCATATACAAAGTTAAAGCTGGAAGAGAAATAAGAGATCATTTAGACCAACACCCTCATTTTACAGAAAAGGAAACTGAGGCCAGGGAAGTGACTTGTCCAAGGTCACACATAGGATCCTAGGTCTAGAGGTGGAAAGGACCTCAGAGGCCATTAAGTCCAACCCCTTCATTTTACAGAGGAGGAAACTGAGGCTCAGAGGGCTGAAGGAACTGGGCCATGGTCACACAAGCAGTGTGTTTCAGCAGCAGTACTTAAACTTAGGTATTCTAGACTCCAATGCCAGCTGTCTGGTCACTACACTGAAACTCTTCTCAAATGGCTTGGATACAAGGCCATTAACTTTTATCATTGCTTCCAAACATATTCCAAATTTGATTGAAAGAAAGCTGAAGAGAGGCAAAGGGGGAGAGTAGAAACAGCACTAGACTTGGAGTAGAGGGACCTGGGCTCAGATCCTGTCTCTCTCACTTACTACCTAGGTGACCTTAGGAAATACCTTCCTCTCTCTGGGCTGTGGTTTCTTCAGCTGTAAAATGAACAGTTGGACTCCAAGATCCTCCAAGATCCTTCCTGGTTCTCAAACCCACAGCCCTATGAAATCCTGGTCCCAGTATGCTTGGGTTATCTGTTTCACCTCTCTGAGACTCAGTTTTCATCTGTAAAATGAGGATGGAGCCCTGTACTATCTACTTCACAGGGGTGCTGTCAGGAAGGTACCCTGCAAACTTATAGTCCAAAAGAAATGGGAATTACGAGCATTCAGAAAATGAGCCCGGAACCTGGCAATTGCCCACAAAGGAAGGACCAATGTATATCTTGGATAAGATGAAGAGAAGTTGTCATGGGACTGGGCCAAAATCAATGCCAAGGCCAGCTACTGAAACAGAGCTAGCCAAATAAGCCCCGCCCCCAAGAAGAGTGGAGCCCCACCCCCAGGAAGAGCGGAGCCCCGCCCCCAAGGACAGCAGAGCGCCACAAATGCACAGACTCCCACTGGCCTCTCCTCCTGACCTGATCTTAATTAGCCTCTATCCTAGTGCCCAGAAAGCCTGCTGAGCCAGTTAGCACCAGAGAATTAATCAGATCATTTGGGGAGCCGACAGAGTGCAGGCCAGCAGCCCAGGGGGTGGCATGCCTGGCAGCAGCCAAAAAATGCCTGATGGAAGGCAGGCTCTCTTTTTTCTGCCCCCATCTCCCACCAATTAAAGGCATTCAATGTGCCGGGCCTGTGGGGAGGAGGGAATTGCCTCTCTTGTCTTAATCCTCTGTCCAGGCCTTCTGGATAGCTTTCTGCACAGGTCTCCAAGGTGGCCAGGGATCTGCCCCAGACCAAGAGGCAGGAGCTCTGTTTATCTTCATTGGCATGCTTTCAAGAGTCCTGCAACTGCAGCCCTAATTGAGAGGCAGGGAGATGGGCCGGGATGTGGCTCAGACTTGGGGGGGTTCAAGCCTTGACTCTATTGCTTATTTGCTGTGTGAGCATAGGCCTTCCCTCTCTGAAACTCAGTTCCCTGTCCTGTCAATATATACTTATATGATCTATCACGGGGCAGCGAGGTGGCGCAATGGATAGAGTGTGGGCCCTGGAGTCTGGACGACCTGAGTTCAAATGTGACCTCGGACACTTTCTAGCTGTGGGACCCTGGGCAAGTTACTTTACCCTGTTTGCCTCAGTTTTCTCACCTGTAAAATGGGGACACATTGGACAATGAAAAAACCATGGGGTCATGTAGAGTTGCACAAATGATTTATCCCACAGGGTTGTGGGAGAAAGTTTCACCTGTCTGTCCTCATAATGCTTTCTCTGTTCTGACAAATTGTGCCACTGACTGTGACATTCCATCTTTCACCTTAGTAATGCTTTACTGCCACTTCCCAGAATTCTCCACTTCCTTCAAAGCTCGCCTTGGGTACTACCTCCAATGGGCAGTCCTTCCTGGTCTCTCTATCCACTGAGATGCTATATCCTCCCCCTCTCCCTGCCCCAGCCTCCTGGTAAAATGCAAACTCTTGTAGGCAGGGATTGCTTTTCATTTTTTTTTTTGGCAATTGGGGTTAAGTGACTTGCCCAGGGTCACACGGCTAGTGTCAAGTGTTTGGTCTGAGGCCGGATTTGAACTGAGGTCCTCCTGACTTCAGGGCCGGTGCTCTGTCCACTGTGCCACCTAGCTGCCCCTGCTTTTCATTTTGTCTGTCTTTTGTCAGGTGCCTTGAACATAATTGACCCTTAATAGGTGCTTATTAAATGAATTCTAATAACCACAGCTGGCATAATATAGTGTTTTAAGGATTACAAAGCACTTTACAGTTACTCTCTCATTTTATTCTCACAACAATCCTAGGAGGTAGGGGCTATTAGTATCCCCACTTTAGAGATGAGGAAGTTGAGGCAGACAGAGGTTAAGTGACTTGTTCAGGGTCACATAGGTAGCGTCTGAAGCTGGAAGTCTTCCTGACTTCAAACCCAATGCTCTATCTACTGTGCCACATAGAGAAATGGAAATTCTGTTTCGCATTTAATAACCAATCAACAAGTTTTCATTACGTATCTACTTTGAGCTAGGCATTGTGCCTGGGATAGAAACTGGAACTGTGATATCATTGGTATAGGGAACTCCCAGATGAGGGAACTCCTTCTCTAAGTTCAGGTCAGCACCTTCTCTGCCACATTCAGACTTAGAGAGGTGCCAGAGCCCAGAGAGGTTAAGTGAACTCACTCATGGTCACACAGCCAGTGGATATCAGAGGCAGTTCCTGAACTCAGGTCTTTCTGGCTACAAGGCCAGCAGGTACCAAAGGACAAGAGTGAGTCAGTCTCTGCCCTGGAGGAGCTTACAATAATGGCAGTAGCTCTCTCTGCTCAGGAGGTTTGAGCCTGCCTCTTGGCACTGTCCCTGGGCTCTGAGGGGCGAAGGTGGGGAGGAGCCATCACTCTGTTTTCCTTTGGGAAGCAAGGCAAGACCATTGCAAGGCAAGAGAGATACATGGTGTTCTGGTAATGGTTTCCTACTTTGTCCATGAAGCCTTCCCTGGCACCTCTAGCCTCCACTGAACCGATTGTCCTTTGCTGGAAGTCCTGGGCCACACCATCTAGGCCTTGGTCACATACTGCATTCTGGACTGTTCCTTAATTGTTTTGGAGGTATTTGTTTTGTTCCCTATACCCCACACTTAATCCAGTGCTGAGCACACAAGAGATGCTTACTAAATGCTTGCTTGTTTGACCCTGTGACGCACAGGTAGATACTAAGGTCCTTGTTAGCTGCCTGCCATAATTCTTCCCTTGACCTTGCTCCCCCCTCAAGCTAAAGTGCTATTTCCTTCCTTTCACTGTGAAACCTCTCTATTGAACCATCTATAACCATCAGGCACTTTAGTCCCTCCCCAACCTCCTCTCATCTAGCTTCTGCCCTTGCTGCTTTTTTGAAACAACTCTCTCAAAGGTTACCAATGACCCTCGATACCCCAAACCCAGTGGCCTTTTCTCTGTCCTAATTCTCTTCATTTGACACTGTTCGCTATGCCTCCTTCCATCCTAAAACTCTCTGCTCCATTAGCTTAACGTGCTGTCAACTCAAAGACAGTCCAAGTGGCACTGCCAGCTGGGAGAGGCCTGAGGGATGAGCCTCCAAGTCACAGCACAGAGGTGGCCACTGTTGTGACTTCCTACAGACTTACACAGTATATTAATTCTACAAGGGGCATTGAAGGTACCGCCAAACACTGACATATTATATTGACTTCAGCTATATCTTCTGAAATGAGAAGAGTCATCCATTAGCCAAAGACTGGTTTGAATCTTAGGATCATAAATTCAGAGCTGGGAAAGACTTTAAAGGTCACTGAGCCCAACTCCCTCATTTTACAGATAAGGAAAACACGGCCCAGAGAGTTAAGTGACTTGCCCAAGGTCATGCAGGTAGGAAGAACTTGAGGCAGGATTTGAGCCCAGGGCTTTCTGACACTGAGTCCAGAATTGTATATGCTGTGGCTGCTGCTACTTCTACAATCTCTAAGCTAGCAGGGAGTTCAGAGGTCACTCCTCACTCATGGCAAGAATTCCCTCCTCAGCACCCTTGCCAGGGGGTCATATGACTCACTCTTTTCTGAGTCAAGCTGTTTGCTCCAGGTGTTTGAAAGTTCTCTCATATTGAGCTAAAACTCACCTCCGTGTAGTGTCTAGACACTGCTGCTAGTTCTTCCCTCTGGGACCCAGCAGAGCAAAGCTGAGCTGTCTCTCACGTGACAGTCTTCAGATGGTTGAGACAGGTCTCACATCCTTCCCTCACATCTGCCAACACACACACACACACACACACACACACACACAAATGTACACACATACACACAAACTCTCCACACATACACACAAGAATGTATACACACACACACACACACAAACCCTCTCCCCCCACACAGACACACATAGACACACTTATACACAAACACACAAAGACACAAAGACACCCTCACAAACACACATACACACACATATAGCGTTCTCTTTTCCAGGCTAAACATTCCTAGTTCCTTCAATATTGTTTCCAGTTCTTTCCCCATCCTGGTCATTCTCTCTCTTTTCTCCTTCTCAAAGCAGAAAAGAAAAAGATGATTCTACATGACACTGTACAACTCTACTCCAGACATTTCTTTTAAAAAGTACATAATAAACTCACTGTGTTACTTTCCAAGCTATCGTGCTTGTCTGTTTCCTCTGGTTTTCCTCTGTGTGTTTTCCTTTAATTACTCCAATAACCTGCTTCTTTCTATGTTTTGGCAACATCATTAACCCCTCTTGCTCCAATTGAAAATGAGAGAAACAAGACCTTTGTGACAAATATGCACATTCACACAAAACCAACCCCACACATTGCCCGGGTCTGAAAAGAAATGTCTGCATTTGAGCCTACCATCTCTCTGTCAGGAGGTAGAAAGCATGCTTCATCATCAGTGCTCTCAAGTTGGGGTCTGGCATTCATTGCACGTTGTTGTCATTGTATAGATGGTTCTCCTGATGCTGCTCACTTCATTCTGCATCAGTTCATACAAGTCTTTCCTGGTTTCCCTGAAACCATCCCCTTCACCATTTCTTACAGTACAGTACTATTCCATTAAACCCATACACCAAAACGCATTCAATCATTCCTCAGTTGCTGAACACATCCCAGCTTTTCAATTTTCTTTCTAAACCATGGCACTGAAATTCAACACAGTCTTTAAGGTGTGGTCTGACCATCGCAGAGTCCAAAGAGACTCTGGCCTAGCTCTATCCAGACAGTATCCCTCTCTTACTGCAGCCCAAGATCACATGATCTTCTTTGACTGCTAAGCATGTAGCCCAATAAACTCCCCCGGATCTTTCTTTTAATATGAATTGTTTTCCATCCACACTTCCCTATCTTGTACTTGTGAATTTGATTTTTTCAAAGCTACATGCATCACTTTAAATCTATACCTATTACCTTTTGCCTCCTTTGGGTAGGCCCATCGTTCTAGTGGCCAGGGGTGGGGAACCTGTGGCCTCGTGGCTACACGTGGCCTTCTAGGTTCTTGGGTGAGGCCTGTTTACTGAGTCCAAGTTTTACAGAACAAATCCTTTTATCAACGGGATTTGTTCTGTGAAGTTTGGATTCAGTCAAAGGGCTGTACTTGAGGACCTGGAGGACACATGTGGTCTGGAGGCCGCAGGCTCCCCACCTGTGTAAGCCTATTGAGGTCTTTTTTGAATCTTGATTCTATCATCCAACATAGTGTCATAGGATCATGGAGTTAGAGCCCCATAGGATCAGAGACCTGCAGCTAGAAGGGACCGCAGAGGCCATCTGTCCTAAGCCCTCTCATCTTTACAGATGTAGAAACTGAGGCCTAGGGAGGGAAGTGATTTGCTCAAGGTCACACATAAAAGCTCTAGAGCTGGAAGAAGCCTCAGAGGCCCTCTAGCCCAAGCTTCTCATTTTATAGAGGAGGAAATGGAGGCCCAGGGAGGTCAGGTGACCTGCCCAAGATCACATATATTAGCTATTCTTTCCATTTTGAGTCCATTCTCAAATTGGATAAGCATGTCTTCACGTATAAGTACTTCAATATGAACAATGATCTGGGCCCAACGTTATGCAGCAGAAGACACAGAACTGGAAAGTGGTAGAGTACTTTCCATGATTCCCTGGCTGTTCGTTGTCATAGAAGCCCATCTTTCCAGCATCAGTAGTCTTCAAGTGAAAAAACATGAAACATCATGATCTCAGAGTTATACTTACAAGTAATGCTTTGGGCATGGAAAGATGTATAGCAGATGCAAGCCAGCAACATCATGTCACCATGAACACTTGCATATGAGAAATGAGTAAAAAGCAGCGGCCAAGATGTATGGGTTCACAAAAGGGAGCAGATGGGTCATAGAGCAACAATGAGAAACAGAAGAGTCCGAGTGCCGCATCAGAACTTCTGAGAAAAGAACCTCCCCTGCATTGGGTAGATTCACTGTGGAAGGTTTATGGAAGGAGATAGGCAATAATTGCATAAGAAAAAAAAATATGTGCGGGGGTATGTGTGGAGGGTGGGGTGTGGTTTATGCCAGTGGAAAGAGTGTCTCTGGTTCTGAGGTCTGGGATCCATAGAAGTAAATAATTCACTGTTCATCTATGTCACTGACAAAAGAGTTGACTAGAACTGAGGTTAAGCTAGATATTTGGCACGCCATTGGAGATGAATTTGTAGGCTGACACTGATCCAATAAGCAACTTTTGTTTTAATATAGCCATGCAACCTGGTCATAGATATGTGTACAGGATGTGGTTGATGAATAAAAATAATGCCCTTTATGACTGTTTATTCAAGGTCAACCTTAAAAAGTAAATTTCCTCGTGCTAATGAAATGCATTGTAGACACTGATGAATCAGAAACAAATCTGACTGTACACTATCACCTCTATTTTCATTTGAACCTTAACATCCAAGTCACATCTTTCCATCTTGTCCACGAAGATGTCATGGCAACCGCCACTTTGGTAGCTAGGTGGCACAGTGGAAAGAGAGCTTGACCTGGATTCAGGATGACTTGAGTTCGAATTAGACCCCAGACACTTACTAGCTGTGTGACCCTGGGCAAGTCACTTATCCTCTCTCAGCCTCAGTTTCCTCTTCTGCAAAATGAGGGGGTTGGACTGGATAGCCTCTAAGGTCCCTTCTAGCTCTTGCTGGTGTGCTATGAGAGACTTTGGGGAATGCCCTGCTAAAATCTATGCTATGCTGTTGTACTTTGGCTATAGTGTCCCATATCTATCAGTTAGTAACCCTACTAAGAAAAAAAGAAGGAAAGAAACAAGCATTTATTAAAAGTCTACTATGTGTCAGGCACTGTACTAGGTGCTTTTAGCCCTGAGAAGCCAGGGTCCCTGGGACTGAAGTCCCATTGGGGTTTTAGACTTAGAAATGAGACTGTGCTCTATAGGAACTGAGTTCAATTATGAACCTAATTCCTTTCGCTTAAGAAACAACAAAAATATTAGCTCATCTGAGCCTCCTAACAACCCGGGGAGGTAGGCATGGTTATTATCCCAATTTTACAGTTGGAGAAACTAAGGCAAACAGAGGCTAAATGACTTGCCCAGGATCACACAGCTAGTAAGTCCAGATGTGAATTCAGGTCTCGCTGACGCCAGGCCCAGGGTTCTATGCACTGTACCACCAGCTGTTTCTAAGAGGTTAGTTTGATGAGTTACTCTTAAAGAAACAATGCTAGCTCCTGGTTCTCACCATTTGCTTTCTAAGGGCCCCCAACTATTCGTCTAATTCTCTGCTCTAGAACTATCACCAATCTTAAATTCCCCTGTTGCTAATTTCCAGAAACCGCCTTTTCTTCATTCTTGAACATCAATACTGAATCTGCCCATTTCTAGACTTCTGGGAACCTACTACTTTTCTGTAACTCTTCCAAGGTCACAGTCCAGTGGTTCTGAGATCATATCTACCTGTTCCATCAGTCCCCAGGAACGTATTTCATCTGGGTCTGGACTCATACGCTCAGTTACAATAACTCAATGTCCTCTCACTAGATTCCTCATCTCTCCTGGGCCTCAGTTGTCTTTACCATATTCCCTTTACCATCACCAACTTGAAGATCATTCTCTTTGACCACAAAAGAGAGGCACTGAGTCATTCTGCATCCTGCCATCTGTTAGCATCATACCACCTAATCTCCTCTCACAGGTAGTAGGCCTATTTCTTCCTGGTCCTTCTTGCTCTGAACAGAGTGATTCAGCATCTTTTTAGGGTTAATTGCTTTTGGGGCTCTGATCTGCCTGGGGAAAGTAGAAATGTATTGGAGAGCACACCAGACAGCACACCAGCACAGAAGAAGAGAGAGAAATTCTGCCACCTGCTGCCTCTTTTCCTCCAGAGGAGTAAATGCTATTCAGGTAACTGGTGCATTGCTGGGTGTTGGGGATGAGGGTGGGGGAGGGTGAGCTATTCATTTTGCAGGCCAAAAGGAGCAAGGCATTTTAGCTTGTGGAAGCAGAACTTTGGACATTGCAGCGGAAATGGTAGCTATACCCCTAATTCCAGTCAGCAAATCTAGCACAAGATCACTAGATCAGACACCTTGGAGATCAAGCACAAACCCTCCTTTGCAAGGTGAGGAAATTGAAACCCCAAAAGGTTATGTCAGACAGCTAGAAAGTAGCAAAGGCATGATTCAAACCTAGGGTCTGTGTCTCTAGTCCCACTGATCTTTCAGTGAGGTGGCATAGTAGACGGTCTCCTGGTCCTGGCATCAGGAAGACCTGAGGTCAAACCCAGCCTCAGGAACTTACCAGCTGTGCGACTGTGGGTAAGTCAATGAACCTCTCTGGGCCTCAGTTTCCCCATAGGTAAAATGACATTTCTAATAGCACCTACCTCACAGAGTTGTTGTGAAGGGTAAAAGGAGATAGTATTTGTAAAGTGCTTTGCAAAACCTTTAAGTGCTATATAAAACTCAAGAGGTTATTGCTAATAATTGTTTTGAAGTACTACCTGCCAAGTGTATGGATAAGCCATTGCCATTATGGAAAACAATTCACATCTTATGTCCTACTGATGTGAATGCCATTATCATATCTGAAGAAGAGAACGTTTTCATAAACTCCCAAAAGAAGATTTACTCTTTTATCAGTGTATACATGAAGATAAATAAGATCAGAAGATCATAGGATAGATAACTAGACAGGACGTTAGGGGTCACCTAGTCCAACCTCTTTCACTTTACAGATAAGGAAACTGAAGCCCAGAGATTCAATGATTTACCCAAGGTTACACCCTGGTGAAATATTAGGAGGCACTGTGGGTTGGTGGCAAGAGTAATGGGTTCGGAGTCAGAGAATCTAGCTACTACTTGTGTAACATTGGGCAATTCACTTCACCTCAGTTTCCTCCTCTGTAAAATGAGGGGGTTGAACTAGATGGTTTCTGTAGTGCCTTCCAACTCTAGATCTTTCATTCTATGTATGACCTTGGGCAAAATAATTTTCCCTTTCCAGGCCTCAGTTTCCTTCTCTTTAAAGTGAGGGTCTCTGAGGTCCCTCCTAGCACTAGATTTATGATTCTATGACCTATGTGCTTCCGGGTCTCAGTTTTCTTCTAAATGAAGGGATTCTCTGGCAAAGGCCTCTTTTCTCAAATATATAGACAAACGAGCCAAATTTATAAAAATAAAAGCCATTCCCCACTTGATAAATGGTTAAAGGTTATGAACAGGCAGTTTTCAGAGGAAGAAATCAAAACTTTCAATAGTCACATGAAGAAAATGCTCTAAATCACTACTGATTAGAGAAATGCAAATGAAAACAACTCTGAGATACCTCCTCACACCTATCAGATTGGCAAACATGACAGAAAAGGAAGATGATAAATGCTGGAGGGGATGTGGAAAAATTGGGTCACTAATGCACTGTTGGTGGAATTGTGAACTAGTCCAACCATTCTGGAGAACAATTTGGAACTATGTCCAAAGGGCTATAAAACCATGCATACCCTTTGGACCAAGCAATACCACCACTAGGTCGGTATCCCAAAGAGATCAAAGAAAAGGGAAAATGACCTATCTGTACAAAAATATTTATAGCAGCTCTTTTTGTGGTGGCAAAAAAATTGGAAATCGAGGGGATGCCCATCAACTGGGGCATGGCTGAACATGTTGTGGTACGTGATTGTGATGGAATACTATTGTGCTATAATAAATGATGAGCAGGATGGTTTTGGAAAAACCTGGGAAAACTTATATAAACTCATGCAAAGTAAAGTGAGCAGAACCAGAAGACACAGTTACACAATAACAACAATATTGCAAAGATTATCAGCTGTGAAAGATTTAGCTGCTCTGATCAAGACAATGATTGAAGACAATTCCAAAGAACCCATGACGAAAAACGCTATCCATCTCCATAGAGAGAACTGATGAACTCTGGATGCAGACTGAAGCATACTTTTTAAAAATGTCTTTATTTTTATTGTTTCATTTGTATTTTCTTTTGCTATATGGCTAATATGGAAATGTGTTTTGCATGGCTTCATACGTATAATCAAAATCAAATTGCTTGCCTTCTCAAGGAGGGAGGGAGAGAATTTGAAACTCAAAAAATTTTAAAAATTATTGCTAAATTTTTTTTTATATGTAATTGGGAAATTTTTAATGGAATAAGTAAAAATAATTAAAAAATAATAAATGGAGGGACTGGGGCTACATGACCTCTAAGACCCCTTGTTAGTGTCAGGAGGAGGATTCCAACCCATGTCTTTTGCCTCTCTCTAAATTCTCTGTTCCTTACACCATGCAAACACCTCAACTCGAAGTTCACTGCCACCAAGGAGTTAAGGACACATTCTGATCTGGTAGGGCCTTTGGGAGTGGAATCGGAGAAATATATTACTTGTGGAAAATACCTTTGGAACCCGAGTGTCTTTCCCCAGCCGAACTGGAAATCTTCCAGTAAACGGCGTCCCCTCCCAGAGAGGCTCTTCTCAGTCGGCATGACAGCCTTAAAGGGTGCCGGTATTTATTAAGAGTCGCCTTGTCTAATCTGTGGCATTGTCCCACCGTGGCGAGAACAATTGCCCCGGTAACTAATCTGCAGTATTGGAGTGGCTGGTTTAATGGCTCCCGATCTTTTCTCCCTGATCGTCAGCCCATCCCCAGGAACAAGCTACCGAGCTAATAACCTTTGTGGAAGAGGAAGTGTTTAAATGTTAATTTATTTCAACAGCTGACAACAAATTGCTCGGCACTTGCTCTTTTTATGCCTCAAAGCAGTCAAGGATGTGCCGGGCAAAGTATTCAAAAATATGACAGCTCTGGTATTTTCCTCTTCAATGAGATTCTCATTACAGACATATGTACGGCCTTTTCTTCACAAGCCAGTCCAAATAGTCATTCAGCACTCTCTACGGGCTCTGGGGTGTTCTCTGATTTGAAGACTCTTCACAATAGATTAGGCAAACTGCAGAAACTACCAAATGTCTCAGCTACTGTCAACCTCCATTATGGCCACTCAGACAGGGGGATTTTGTGTCTGTCTCACAGAGGATAATGTACTCCCTGGGCCTGTCTAATTTATGCAGATGGAAAAAGAAGCCAGAGCTCAAATAAGGCCCCAAACAGAGCTGAGCTGGGCTTCTCTTGTCCCATTTGACATGCATTCATTAAATACCTACTGTGTGCAAAGCCCTGTGCAAGGCGCTGGGTAAACAAAGACAAAAAATGAAGGTCTCTGTGCTCACATTCCACCGGCTTCGTGGTTATTATTATCATGTCCTTGAATCTGTGCTTGAAGGGGAAGATACAGGGGAGAGAGCCATAGTAGTTTGCCCCCTTTCCAAAAGCAACAAGTGCTTGAGATCGAAGATCTAGATCTGGAAGGCCTGAAGACACCATTTGAGGCCAGGTTGCTCAACTGGCAGAGAGAAATTGAGGCCCAGAGAAGGAGAACGGACTTGCTTAAGGTCACACAGCTTGTGTGTCCTCCTCACAAAGGCGATCCATGAAGCCAGGAGGATGGAGCAAGACTACCGGAAAGAGAGCAGGGTAGAGGACCGTTCCTTGGAGAAAAACTCAGATACTGGCATTGATCTGGGCTTTATCTCAGACCTTCTCAGTGAGGAAGCCACAGATGCTTGTCAACATAAAGGAAGCATTTCTGGAAAGTATTTCTAAGAGTAGAGAACGTCAGAACTGAAGGTGAACTTGGAGATCATTTAGGACTCTAGATCTAGGCCAGCTAGGCCGAGGCCTCAATAGACGGACTGTTACTTGTCCAATGTCATAAGCTCAGCAGTAAGCGTCAGAGGCAGGATTGGAACATAGCTCCTGTGACTCTAGAACCAATGTTCTTTTCATTATACAATGCTGTCTCTCTCCATGGCGCCATGCTAGTCCAATGTAAAGAAACTGAGGTCCATAGAGGACTTAAGGACACATTGGTAATAAAAAGAATAACTGTCATTTATATAGTGCTTTGGAAGTTTGCAAAGCTCTTTATTATCTCCACTTTACAGCATGGCATGGTGGGTAGGGAGCAAGCCTTGGAGCCAGGGAGACCTGGGTTCAAGTAGTGCCTCTGACACATATGGGCCGAGTGACTTTGGATTCAATGATTTTTTTTTTAGGCAATTGGGGCTAAGTGACTTGCCCAGGGTCACACAGTTAGTGTCAAGTGTTTAGTCTGAGGTCGGATTTGAACTCAGGTCCTCCTGACTTCAGGGCCAGTGCTCTATCTACTGCGTCACCTAGCTGCCCCTTGGGCCGGGTGACTTTGAGCAAGCCACTTGTGCATGCTGACTTAGAAAGCCACATATTAACATTATCTATGTTTTATGGTATTTTTAAATCATGAGATATTGGGATATAGTGAAAGGAATGTTGGATTTCAAGTCAGGAAGGCCTGGATTCAAATTCCTTTCTTTGTTAGTAACACATCATTTAACCTCTCTAGGCTCAGGACTTCACCAGGGGCTGGATTTCATTGGTATGGTAAACTCCCAGAGAAGGAAACTCCCCCCTTTGAATTCAGGTTAGCACCTTCTCTGCAACATATAGGCTTAAAGAGTTACTAAGAGCAGAGTTGTCAAACACAAATACCCCCGGCTACATGAGCCCACAGCATTCCAATTTGGCTAGAACTGGATTACAATGAACATTTAATGGGGAAATAGTGAACAAAATAAATAAAAATTGAGGACCAGAGGGGTCACGTGACTTGGCCTAAGGTCACATTGGTAGTAAGAGACAGAGACAGGATTTGAACTCAGTACCTAGCTCCTAGATCTTGAGCTGGAAAGGCCCTGGGAAGCCATCTATTCCAGCCCCTCATTTTACAGAAAGGGAAACTGAGGCCCAGAGAGAAGGAAAGTGATTTGCCTAAGGCCACACATGGGCAATAAGCCCCTGAGGTGAATTGGAATGAACCTTGGGCCTCTCATTGCAGAAGGTGCTTTCTGGAGGTCTCCAAGGCCACATTATCTCAGGGTTTCAATGAGAGGGTGGATCTTAGGGGATACCTAAGAAATCAATCATTGTGCACCGGTGAGATTTGAGACGTACCTTGAAAGATGATACTGCTGGATATTGTGTATATATTGTTTGTGAATTAATTTCTTTGGTAGGCGCTGATGGTGTGACCTTGGGCAAGTCCCTTCTTCTCCCCGGACCTCAGTTTCTTCCACTGTAAAATCAGGGCATTGGGCTAGATAGGTTGTCTCTGAGGACTCTTCCAGGTCTAGACCCTGTGATCCTATGTATGACCTTGGGTGAGTCACCTTCCCACCCTGGGCCTCGGTTTTGTCTTCTGTAAAATGAGGTGAGATGGTCTAGATGGCCTTCGAGGTCTCTTTCAGCTTGAGATTTATGATGGATCAGAAGACCATAGGATTACAGATTTAGAGCTGGAAGGGACAGAGGCAGGGAGTCTTCATATTACAGATGAAGCAATAGAAGCACGAGGAGGTCAAGTGAGTTACCCAGGGTCACATGGCTGGTAAGTACCTACAGTGGGATTTGAACTCAGTTCATCATGACCCCAAGTCCAGTGCTCTGGCCACATTCTGATACCTCTCTGTTAGGAACCTGAGTCACTTAGCCTCACTGCTTCCATTTTTCCAACTGTAAAGTAGGAGGGGTTGAATTAGACGCCTCCTAAGATGCTATGAACCCAAGTGAGGGGAAAGGGAGCAGGCCCTTGGTTCCCGGCAGCCAAGTCTGTCCAAGGCAGATGCCACAAGCACAGCTTCTCAGCCCTCATTCAAGGCAATAGAAACTATTTTATGGCTCAATGATTTTCAAATGATAATGAGTTTCCTATCAGTGGAAGTATCCAAAAGAAGGCTGGGAGGGCCACTTATTAAGGAATAATGTTATGGAGGAGATTCCTATGAAGATAGAGGTTGGATTAAATCCACTCTGAGGCCTTATTACAGTTCTAAGATTCTGGGATTCACGAGTGCAGTTATGAGCTAATAAGGGACAAATCAGCTTTGCTTTGGGGAAAAATCTCTGAGGAATGGGGTCTCATGGTGCTCTGCGGGGGAGTCTATTACTGTGAATAGGTCCCACGATGGCATACTTAGGGCTCACACTTCTGCCAGACTAATGTTTCATATATACAGATGTACACATGACACTCCTCAGCTCAAATATCATTAGTGGCTCCCTGTTGCATCTTGAAGAATTCATGCTCCTGATTTGACATTCAGGTCTCTCCAGTCCTTTGTGCCAGCCAACCTTCCTAGCTTCTTGTCATCATTTTCTCTCTCTGCCCTCTCCATTCTATACAAACTAAAATATTCTACCCTCTGCACATCCTGTGCTCTCTCCAGCCTCTATGCCTTTGCTTATGCCATCTCTCCACCTGGTGTGTCCTTCCTTCCTTGCTTTGCCCAGCAAATTCCAGCCCATCCTTTAAACTGAAGTGTCACCTTCTCCAGGAAGCCTCCTCTGATTTCCCCAGTCAGTCCCCCTTGGACATCTTCTTAGTACCTTTTTCTGCCCCACTCCCAGGCATTTATCATGCAACATTATACACGCTAGTGATCTATGCTGGTGCCTTGCCTGTCATGTGTGCACTCCATGTGGCCCATGCCCTACCTCCTTTGCCAGAGCTGATCACAGGGCTCTGGATGCAGCAGGGGCCTCCTCAGTGGTTGGTGACTGGCCAAGCTTTGGGTGAGCTCAGGCAAACAAGGAGTATAACATTTGGTTACAGATCAGGCCCTCAGTTTCAGAGTTTCTCCATCCAGAGTATCTCAACACATCGCCTCAATAGCAATTGTGAAAACCTCCACAAAGCAGCATTCTGGCCATGCCTTAGCTCCTGCGTCTCTCTCTACTACTTGCTAAGGGGCCACTCTAGGAAGACCTGGGGTGAATAGACCTGGGAGGCCACAGGCCTTGGTCCATGTCTCAACTTAGCTCTTAATCAGCTGCACAATCACAAACTGTTTTTTAGGCGTGGCATGTCCTCCCTCTCCATCCTGGCCCGGGGAATTCTTACCCGGCCCAGACGCTATCTCTTCCAGGAAGCCTTCCCTGATACCTCTAATTGGTAATGGTCTCTGACTTCCACCCCCACACCCTATCAGAATTTATTAAACAATCATTTTGTACTTAAGAATAATAGACAATATTGCATGTTATCTTTATATGAGTTTCATCACCCTACAAGAAGGGATCTGTGTCATCTAACAGAACCTGGCACAACTCTCTGCATACACAATGTGGCATCTCAGATCTGTGCCTGGTACAGAAAAAGTGCTTAGTAAATGCTTGTTAATGGATTGATTTTCAGAGCCTTAGTTTCCTCATCTGTCAAATGAGGACACTGACATCTGTCTTCCCTACCAGGGAATTAGCCACCCACTCCTCCCCCAAACAAACAAACATTCTTCTGGCCCAAGGCTGTCTCTACCTTGGACTGAATGAATTTGTTTTTGGTACACATTTTAGATCAAATAATTAGTTAAGACAAATAATTTTTAGGGGAAAGAGCTCAGGTGTTTTCTTTTTTACTGCTATTACCAATGGTGCCCTCCCTCTTTACTGTTTGACTGTTCATGTAGCTTGGATGAGATTGGAGTTAATAACGCTTTTCCTTCTGGTGACAGGGAGGACCACCAGGCCTTACTATCTGCTCAGCCATTGCATCCCAAGAGCCTCTAGGCCTTACCTTTTCGCCTGTGTCTACATCCTGCAGTCTCCTAGCACTGGTCATCTGATCAACTTATGTAACCTACATAATCAGGGATACAGATCCCTGGGCCTTTCCATCTGCCTCACTGATGCACCCTTAGAACTTTTCTGCCTTTCAATCTGTCCAGCAGATGAATTTTTTTTTTCAATGTGTCGTAACCCCCAGTGGAGTGTGAGCTCCTTGAGAGTTCTCTTGATCTTTCTATTTGTATCTTGAGGCTTAGCACAGTAGTAAATGGCCCATGGTAAATACTTAATAAATACTTTTCCAGTCAGTCATTCATTATTCATTCATTAACTCATTCACCAGTTGAAGGAAGAAGGAACTGCGTATATCACAACTTACCTCTTTCAGTGTCATACAGGTACACAAACTTCTCCCACTTGTAGTGGCTCAGCAGATTCAAGATGGCACCCTTCAGTGCCGGCCGCATCTGGATGACAAACTGCACATCGGCATCAGTGGGAAAGCTGGGTGTGACAAAGGATGTATGCAGAGCCCCACAGAAGGAGGTCAGGGTGTTCATTGACATCTGGTCATAGAACCCGAAGATAGCATACACCCCTCTGGAGAACTGGGAGCAGACTGTAATGAGAGAAAGAGAGAAACCTTTCAATAACCTCATACTGATGGAGGGGGACAAAAGCCATTTTTGGAGTCCTTTGACCTGAGTCAGAGTCCCAACTCTGACACCGAACCTATACCCTGCAGTATGTCACCAAATCCCTATGAGCCTCAGTTTTGGCACCTTGCCTGTCAGGGTATAGAGGGCTAGACTTGGAAGATCTGGGTTTGAATCCAGGCTCCAACACCAACAGCTGTATGTGACTCTGGGAAAATCACTTTTCTTCTCTCCATCCCCTAATCAGTAACATGAGGTGAATACTACCCATTACTATCAGGTTATATCCTTCTACTCTGAAAGGCTTTGTAAAGTACTGTACTCTCAGAATGCCATTGTTTAGACCCTGAGTGTTGATGGGATTGGAAGGACAACATCAAATCACAGGCTTCAAAAGAAAAGCAATAACCAAACAAAGCTTTTATAAAGTTCAGAAAAAGGTAAGGACCTGTCCCATGTCCCAGACCTTTACCTGACCTCCTCCACACAAAAAGTATCAGGATATCCCCTCACACTGTTGGCCCTACTGGATGATGATGTGGCATAGTGGGCTCATGAACCAAACCAGTGCCGGCTAATGTGTTATCCCTCCTTCCAGGTAACAGAAGCATTCTAACTGCAGGAAAATGCACGACAATAGCTTAAAGGAATCTGGCCTGGAGAAGAGAAGACTCAAGGAGGGCCATGATATCTGTGTTTGAGTGTTTCAAAGGCTGTCATATAGAAGAAGGACTAGATTTCTTTTGCTCGGCCCCATGGGGCAGAACTTGAAGCAATGGGCGGACATTTCAGAGAAGCAAGTGTAGGCTTCTGAACAATCGGTGCTGTCCCAAAGTGGGATGGTCTGCTTGGAAAGGGCATGGGTTCTCCCTCCTTGGCGGTCTTTGAGCAGACACTGGATGACCACTCACTGGATATGTTGGAAGGGAGATTTTTTTTTTCTTTTTCTTTAGTGAGGCAATTGGGGTTAAGTGACTTGCCCAGAGTCACACAGCTAGTGAGGGTGTCTGAGGCCGGATTTGAACTCAGGTCCTCCTGACTTCAGGGCCGGTGCTGTGTCCACTGTTCCACCTAGCTGCCCCTGGAAGGTAGAGTCTTGTTCAGGTATGGTTTAGACAAGGTGGCCACGGCATCCCTTTCAGCTCTGAGATTCTTTGATTTATAGGGTCTTAGATCTAGAGCTAAGAGGGCCCTCAGAGGCCATCTAGGCCAACTTTCCTCATTTTACAGAGGATATTCAGGCCCAGGGAGGGGAAAGGACTTGTTCAAGGTCACACAGTAATTATCAGAGGTAGGATTTGTACTCAGGTCCTCTATTCCTGAGCCTGAACTTTACCCCCTGTAGAATGCTATCTTCTTACGCTCTCCATGAATGGATATTTTACTGGAAATCTGGGGCACTGAAACAGGTTTATTGGGGCTATTTTGGGCGGGGGCAGAGAGACACTTTGGGCACCAGTTCCCATCACAATTTGTCAGACATTGCTTATCCAGCCCACATATGGGGCTGATCCTGATTTGGGAGCAACAGGTCCTGCTTCACTAGTGAGGTTAATGGGGGCCCAGGATTGACCAATGCTACCTCTTCCTTCCTAGGCCTAGGCTCCTCTGCTGCCTCCTAGCAGTGAGCAGTCCTGGCCTCTCTCTGATAACACCATAATTTAATTACCATCTTTGGGTTCATTTCCTGGCACACAGTTTTGCTTTCGGGAGCACACTGCCTCTTCACAGTCTAAATGGTTATTTTTGCAATTACATGGTATAGAGCTAAGCTGTGCCAAAGGAAATGCTGCTTATCAGCATCAGAGCCTGCTCAAAGGGAGCAGTGAGCAAATGCAGGCATTAACCCGGCAAAACATGGTGCTTCTTTGGGGGGGGTGGGAAGCATTCTTTTTCTCCGTAAGCCACAGAATGTTGTATTTCAGGGTTGGGAGGGACCCCAGAGGTCATGCAGTCTAACTGTCTTCTGAGCAGAAATTCCGGTTACAATTTCTCCAGGTAGTCATCTAGCCTTACTTGAAAACCTACGGAGACAGGGAGCTCACTGCCCTGTGAGATGGCCCATTCCTTTGTTGGACCATTTTCCTTCTTAGGAACTTGCTCCTCAGGCAGAGTCAATTCTTTGTAACTTCTGCCCTCTGGTCCTAGAACTACCCTCTGTGGTCAAGTAGACTAATCAGACTCTCTTCCTCCTGGAAGCTCTTCTGATATTTGAAGCTATCTACCATCAGGGAGTATTGTAAAGATTTGGAGTAAGAGGACATGGGTTTTAATATTGAACAAGTATTAAATACCTACTATGTGGCAGGCTCAGTGCTAGGCACTGGAGACATAAAGGCAATGAATTAAATAAGCTGTACTACAGGGGGCTTACATTATAATGGGGGAGACTCTTGGCTCTGTGATTTGCCATATGACCTTGCATAAGTTGCTTCCCCTACTTGGGCCTCAGTTTCCTCATCTGTAAAATAAGAATCTTGGTCTAGGACCATAGGATCATGCAGATTTAGAGCTAGAAGGACCTCAGAGGCCATCTAGCTCAATGCCCTCATTTTACAGATGAGGAAACTGAGACCCAGATAGGGGAAGGAACTTGCCTCAGGTCAACCCAGTTGCAAGTGGCAAAATTGTAAAGATCTTTTACAACTCTAATTCATATGAACCCATGTGTTTCCTAAACCTTCCCATCTCCTGGGTAAACATCCCTAGTTCTTCCAAGCTAAGGAATTGTTCTGGTCTGAGTTTCTCAATATCCTTTAAAAAGTTGAGGCAATGGGAAGAGATGCAGAGAAATGCAATGGGTTGGGTTGGGTGACAGTGGTCCTTCAGACCCCCTTGGTGTGCAAAAGCAGCAGACTGGGAGTGAAGGGCCTGGATTCTAGCAATAGCTCAGTCACTGTCTTACTGTGACTGAACCTTGGTTTCCTCCTCTTCAAAGTAAGGATAATACAACTTGCACTGTCTCACTTACTGGGCTGTGATTTACAGAAAATGAAGTAATACCCCTAAAAACACTTGGGGAAGAATTAAAAGTAGTGAATTAACCCAAGGTAAGACCATTATCCATTGTAATAATGACAATAAAGGACTCAATAAAACTAATTGGGGGTCACCAATGTTAGTCATTTCCATTTCTACCATAGACTAGATGGATTTTTATCCATAAACCATTTGAAGCCAGAAGGCCTGGATTCAAACCCCAGCTCCGCCACTTCCTAGCTGTGTGACCTTGGGCAAGGGCCTCCCCCACTTTGGGCCACAGCCTCGCCATCTGGTCCTGGTGCTGATTTACAACTCATTGGACATGTGATTCAGGAGGCATCTTCATTGAAAAGGTCATCGAACTCATCCTAGTCTCTTTAAATGAGACATAACAAAAGTTGGCTAGGAAGCTGATTCATATGTCCATGTGTCTTTGTACCAGTTCCATAGCTTTCCATGGACAGACAGAGCTGGCAGAAATGATGCTACATGGTAATAAGCCAAGCAGCAAAACTTGGCATTGAGCAGAAGGTTGCAAAGTAATAATGTGGTCTCTGGGCCTCCAAGCAAACAATGTCAAATCCTCTACAAGTGAACAAATGTATTAGGTTTATCGTCAGTGGGGCCGACAGGGCTTTATTTTCTGTGAGTCAAGGAAGTCTACCTCTTACCCAGTGGAAGAATGAGTCATCATTGACAGATTCTCATCCAACCCCTGCTTAAACAGCTCCAGCCATGGGGAAGTCCCTCCCTCCTGAAGCTGCCCATTCCTTTGTTGGACAGCGCATTGCTAGAAAACTCTTCCTCATACTAACGTCAAACCTGTCTGCCTATGACTTCTACCCATGGTCCCTAGTTCTGTCCTTTGGCTCCTAATCTATGTAACTATTTGAAGACAGTGATGGTGTCCTTCTCTATTTCAGGCTAAATAAACATCTACAATTCCTTCCACTTTTGCATGTATGCAATGGTTTTGAAGCCCCTCACCATCTCAGTTGCCTTTTACTCTAGCTTTTCAATATCTTTCCAAATACGTGGTGCCCAGAACTGACCACAGTCATTCAGAGCGGGTTTGACCAGGGTAGATAGTGCAAGGCAAAGACTGTGTGAGCTTTTCAAGCTGTCACATCAAGCTGTTGACCCATCCTAGTACCGTGTGGTGAAGTCTTACAGTAGTCAATATGTACACCTGGAGTCAAGAAGACCTGAGGTAAAATCTGGCCTCACATACTTACCAGCTGTGTGACCCTGAGCAAGTTACTTGACTTCTGTCTGCCTCAATTTCCTCATCTGTACAATGGGGATAATAAATGCTCCCTACTTCTCGGGGTTGTGAGGCTCAAATAAGATCACATTTATAGAGTGATTTGCAAACTTTAAAGTATTATAAAATGCTACTCATTATCATCATTATTAATAATAATAACAAAAATTCAGTTGGTTTTTCATATAAACTGCACTCTAGCCATACCAGTCCAACACTATGCTTGTGCAGGTATTTTTTGGACCCACATGTAGGACTTTACGTTAATCCCTATCACTGTTTACCTCTTTAGATTTGGCCCATTATTCTAGAATAATTTGGATCCTGGTTCTGTAGTTCACTAAGTTAGCTTTCTTTCCCGACTTTGCCCTTACTGGCATAATTTGGTAAGAGTGCTATCTATGCCTTCGTCAGTGATAAAAATATCCCACAGCACAGAGCTACTCATTGGTGGGCCCAGCCCTCTATTAACAACCTTCTTCCAGGTTGATATGGACACATTCATCACCACCCTTTGAGTAATGGGATTTAAAAAGCTATGAATCCATGAAACTATGTTATCAGTTAGAATATTTCCAAGGGACTGAGTTCTTTAAGCCCATTATAGGGAGGAACAGAAGGCAATAAAGTAATGGTTCACCTTTCACTCTTACTAACTTCAGAGCTGAAGACTGGGGTTGAAGTCTTGACTGCAATACTCACTGCCTTGTGTGTGACCTTGGGCTGGACACTTTTATTTCTTTGTCCTCCGTTTCCTTGCCTGTATAGTGAAGGGATTGAATCAAAATATCTCTGAGGTCCCTTCTAGCTCAAAATCCTGTGATTCCATGTTTTCTTTTCATCAGCCCTAACCTGTCTCACACCCTTTTAGTGGCAGTAGGGTAGTGGAAAAGCAGAAAAGAGAGGGGGAAGAGGAGGGCCAGGAGGGAAAAGAAGAGAAGGAAACAAGGAAAAGGGGGTGAAGGGAAGGGAAGGGGAAGGATGAAAAGGGAAGAGGAAAGGTGGGGAGGGAAGGATGGATTCAAATTCTACCTCTGACTCTTATTAGCTATGTGACCATGAGTGAATCACTTAACCTTGCTGGGCTTCAGTTTCCTCCCCTGTAAAATGGGGATAATAATCCTAGTGGTACCTATAGCAATGTTAATTAAATAAAGGACTTTGCAGACCTTAAAATGCCATAGAAACATGGGCTCTGATTTCAGTAGGCTGTTTAATTCTGTTTGGATTCGGTACAGATCAGGGTGTCTTTGGAGGCAGGCCAGCCCTGTCTGTGGAACAAGCAGAGTGATGGTCAGCCCTGGGTCCTACTGCCCATGTAGAACACTGGATTCAGAGCCAGAAACCTGGGTTGAAATCCCAGGTTCTGTTGTTGTGTGACTTTGGACAAGTCACTTCTTCCTTCCTGCCTCAGCCCCTCATCTGTAAAAGCAAGGAATTGGAATAGAAGACCTCTGAGGTCCCTTTCAGCACTCCAGCTAGGATTCTAGGATCTGTAGGAAATGAATGCAGTGGCTGGTCTGTTATGAATAGTCAGTCCCTGGTCAGATTTGGTCTCATACCATGTCCCACATATCAGCACAAACAGGGATTTGGGACTTCCTGTATGCAAGGCAAGGTGCTAAAAACTGGCCAAAGATGAAGTGAAACAATCCCTGGTCTCCAGTACCTTCTGTTCTACCACTGAAGAGAACATGTATCTCTAGAAGGATAGAGTATAAATATGATCAGAAGAAATCCAAGGCAGTTCATTACAGTAAGAGAATGTTGGGGAGTGGGGGTGGGGCAGGGAGGGGTGTCAAGCAACCCAGACCAAGGAGAGTGTTTGCGATTGATTTGAACTGGGGCTGGGGTCCCTAAAAAGGATCCTAGAGCCAGAGCTGGAAGAGATTTCAGAGGCCATCTTGTCCAGCCTCCTTATGTTACAGAAGGGGAAACTTGAGGCCCAGAGAGGGAAAGAGACTTGCCCAAGGTCACACAAAGCCAATAAGTGACAAAGCCTGATTGTGACGCAGGTACTTTGAGTCCCAAAGCATCAATGCTGCCGCAGGAGGAGGTTCAGGGAAGGCCGGGAGCGGGGATCCTGCCTGGGGCAGAGGACGAGCCTCCAGGGAGGAGGGTGCTCAGTGGGTGCCCTGGGGCAATTTGAGCAGTTGGAAAGCCCGGGTTGCCAGGCACTGCAGAGACGCAGTGGGCGGGTTGGTGGGCGGGAGAGGTGGAGGCTGTGCTGAAGACAAGCTTCACCTACTTCCCCAGTCGCCCAGAACAGGCTGTGCTCTCCGCTTCTGGGCCCAGCCACTTCTATTTCTGGCCAGAACCGGGTCTCTTCGCACACAAAAACCTCTCCCAGGGCTCTTCTCTTTGCCTTGGTGCAGCCCTCCTGAAAGCCCCCAGGGGCGGTGCCTAAAATGCCTCCGGGTGGGGTGGGGCGGGGGACAGGCTCGTGGACACGACTTGCTCCAACCCCTCATTGGGCAGAGGAAGGACACGGAGACCCAGGGTGGGGAAGGAACCTGCTGAAGGTCACACAGCAAGCTAGAAGCAGAGCCAGGATGCTGGTGCAGGTGGTCTTTGACTCCAAAATCAGGAATTTGCACAAACGGCTGAAACTTACATAATACAGCTCTTAGAATAAGTCCATAGACTCCTAGATCTTGAGCTGGAAGGGACTTCTAGTCTAACCTCCACATTTTACAGAGGAGGAAACTGAGGCCCAGGAGGGGCAGTGACTTGCCCAAGGTCAAAGGGAAGAGGATCCTGTATCTAGAGCTGGAAGGGACCTTAGAGGCGATTTGGTTTTCCCCCTCCTCCACCTGATTTTACAGAAGAAAATGGGGCCCAGACAGGGAGGCTGGGGTAGTGCTTTGCCCAAGGTCACATATAGAGTAAGTAAGCATCTGAGACAGGATTTGAACCCAGGTTCTTGAAGACTTCAGAGTCAGATGCTCTTTCCACTGAACCCAACTAGTCTCAGCCTCTGCCTCCTCCTCCTCCTCCTCCTCTCCCTGTTTTTCTTCCCCCCCTTTGTCTGTCCTCTCCCCCTTCTCTCTGTCCTCTCTCTCATTGCTCTCTTTCATCTCTATCTGATCTCTCTTTGTGTGTCTCTTCCCCCTCTCCCTCCCTCCCTCCCTCCCTCTGTCTGTCTCTGTCTCTCCTTGCTCCCCCACCCCCAGCTGCATATTGGTTTAACTCTCTTGTGTTTATTCCTGTTAGAACTGCCTGAGTGCTGTCTCCAGAATTCTTCTGGTACAGCACATTTAAGGGCTGAGAATGTTTTTGATGACACTGTCACTGCTTCACCGATGCCCTCCTCTGATGGATGTCTCCTCGTGTCCTGGAGGTGACCTTGGGCTCTCCAAAGCTCCTCCAGCAGAGCAGTATACAAGCTGATCAGGTCCTGCCCAGATGAAGAAGCTTCCTGGCCAAGCTCATCCTCAGAGAATTGCCTTGTTTTGGTCATAGCCACTTCCCCAGCGGCTGTGATCTGCCTAGGTGAGAGCAGGAGCTACGCTAAGGAAGATGCCACTCTTGTGAAGCTTTGAAGTATTAATGGCACTTCACCCTCAGTTATCTGGAATGCTCCTCCCTCTGGCCCCCCTCTCCATTTTGGCCAAGGCCATAAATGTAGAGCAATCTAATGACTTAATAATATTAACAACAGACATTTCTATAGAACTTTTGTTTGCAAATGCTTCACATGCATCATCTCATTTGAGCCTTAGAACAAGTCTTTGAGGCTGATATTACCCCCATTTTACAGGCAAGGAAATTGAGGCCTAGGGAGGTTAAGCCATGGTGGCACAAATATGAGAAAGATTTGAACCCACAGTTCAGCATTCTATGCACTGGGCCTTGCTGCCTGTCTCTTCTAGGATTCTCAACCTTTCTTATGTCCTAGACCCCTTGGGCAGTCTGGCTTATTGATCCCTTCTCAGAATAATGTTTTTAAATACATAAAATAAAATATGTAGGATTACAAAGGAAATCACTTTTTATTGAAATATAGTTATCAAAATACCTTGAAAAAAGTTAAGAACCCCTGCTCAAGGGGGGCAATATGGCCCAATGACCTATGGCTCCTCCTGTCTCTTGGATAGAGGCCTCCTCCTTGGGCCTGATATTTGAGGCCCTCCTTAAAGCTCTGGCCCCATTGTATTTATCTAAATTTACTTATGGTGACTTTCCTTTGGGAGTCCTCTGTTCCAACCAGTACCCTGTCCTCCCTGCCTCTCAAACCCTCCGTATTTTCTCCACTTCTACATCTTTGCTTATGCTGTTTTCCCTATCTGGGATGCTCTTTTGCCCCATGCTAACTGTGTGTCTTTAGGTGAATCGCTTAACCCCTCTGAGCTTCAGTTTCAAGTGAGGGGTTGGACTGGTTGGTCTCCAAGGTTCCTTCCAGCTCTAGATATAGGGTCTAATAGTTTTCAGGAAGATAGAACACAGACCTTCATGTCCAGAAGCTTCCACTCTAATAGAGGGGAAAGACAGAACCAGAAGTATATATGGAGATGATGGAAGGCAGAGAGGCAGAGAGAAATGCCAAGGAAGGGTCCTTATCTAGTGCTCTGACAAACCTGAAGAAGGAAATCTCTCCCAGTGGTGGGGGAAGGCCAGGAATTAGAGGAAAACAGTCTGACAAAGCCTTTCCACTAACACCTCACTCCTGATGGTTCTGTTACTGCACCAGGGGTATTTGGAGTTTATAGTAACCAAGGCCTCCTTAAGCAGAAGATCAGAGTCAAAAGAGACCTTACTAAGAGGCCCTCATTTTCTAGAGGGGGAAACTGAAGCCCAGGGAGGGGAAGGAACTTGGCCAAGGTTACACAGCTATAAAGGGGCAGAGCTTGAATCAGAACCTAGCGTGTGATCACAGAGTGTTAGATCTGGAGGGGACCTCAGAGGTCCTCCAGCCCAATCCCCTCATTATCTAGAGGAATAAATTGAGGCCCAAAGTGGGAAGCCAACTTGGTCAAGGTCACACAACAAATCTGGCAGAAGTGACATGAGAATCCTTGACTTTTGACTCCCCAAGTCAGGAAAACTCAACTCAAATCCTCTCTCAGGCACTTAGTGGCTATTTCATCTTGAGCATCACTCAGAGCCTCAGATCACTATTTGTAAAGTAGAGGCAATAAAACTTAAATTCCCTTGTTCACAGGATTGGTAGGAGGAAAGTACTTTGCAAAACATGAAGCATGTAGAAATATGTTATTGTGGTTGTTTTTGCTCTTTCCAGTCCACCGTGTTCCTTGTGTTTGCCTCTTCTTCTCACTTTCCCTGCAAGCTTCCTGAAGGGACCTGGCTTCTTTTATCTTCCCTGGGAGCACAGGAGCACCACACCGGTCTGGTGGGTGCTCCATGACGATCTGCTCGTTACTCAGTCTGTCACCTGCCAGAGCTCCCAAGTTAGTTTCCTGAATCATTGCTGCCTTAGTCTGCCATGACCTTTACTTTGCCTCGATGTGTGTTCCAGCAGCTCTCTGGGACCCTGGAGAGCCCATAGTATTTACACACTTGCAGGGATGTTTGGGGGATTAGCAGCGATGATTGTAAAACACTTAAAAATATGAAGATCTGTAGGAACCCTATTATTATAGGAATAATCATAATTACAGCTGTGCTTGCTTAAGTGCTCCAGCAGGCATATTGAGAAAGCCTTCTCAGGGGGAAAGGCAGCCAACTGTACCGGCAATTAGTCAATTATGAGTACTAAATTCCCTTTTGATCACTTTTGACTTTTGTGTCTTCACAAGAATGGGGGTTTGGTCACCTTCTTTCTCTTCCAAATGGCACCCCCAGTGTAGCTGGATCAAAATGGGAGGCTCTGCCTGTGGAGACTGAGGCGAATTTTAGTTCTGTAGTTGGAATAGGTTGAGGAATTGGCTTCGCTGAGCCTCTTTTGTCTATAGGAGGGGCTGTGGCTTTAAAAGGCTTGACTCTGTGTATGTATGTGTGTGTGTGTGTGTGTGTGTGTGTGTGTGTATGTGTGTGGGGGGGTGTTGGAGAAGGGCAGCTAGGTGGCACTGTAGTGGATAGTGTGCTGGGCCTGGAGTCAGGAAAACTCATTTGCCTTAGTTCAAATCTGTCCTCAAGCACTTACTAGCTGTGGGACCCTGGATAAGTCACTTTAAACCCCTGTTTGCCTCGATTTCCTCATCTGTAAAATGAGCAGGTGAAGGGAATGGCAAACCAACCACTCCGATGTCTTTGCTAAGAAAACCCCAAATGGGGTCATGGAGAGTTGGACGTGACAGAACAATAAAAAGACAAAGGGAGAATGGGAAAGAGGTGGAGGGAAAAAGAAGAGGGGGAGGAAGAGGAGGGGAAAAAAGGGAAGAAGGAAGAGGAAAAATAAAGGGAAAGGGGGAGGAGGAGAAGAGGAAAGAAAAGAAGAGAGAAGGAGAAGGAAAAGGGGGTAAAAGGGAAGGTGAGAAGGAATAGGAGAAAAAAGAGGAGGAATTTATCTGTAGAGAGGCAGCATGGTGGAGTGAAAAGAACATGGGATTTGAAATCAGAGTCCTGGCTCTGCTACTTCCCCTCTCTGGAACTCAATAAATGACAGGGTTGGACTAGATGGCCTTAGAGGTCCCTTCCAGTTCTAAATATGTGATCCTGTGACACTGAGAGGTTAAGAGACTTTCCCAGGGCTACAGAGAGGTGGGAATTGAAGGCAGGTCTTTCTGACTCTGGGGCTGCCTCTACCCACTAGGCTACACTGCCTTTCCAAAATTAGAACATAGGAGTATAGGGTACTATAGCTTGAAGGGCTCTTTGAACATGGAAGAGAGAATGGACAGTACTGAGAGGGACTTCAGAGACCATTAAGCTTAACCTTCTCATTTTACAGATTTGAAAACTGAGGCCCCGACTGGGTTGTCTAAAGTCATCCATTGAGTTAGTAGAATAGGTAAAACTCCAGGCTTAATCTCCTGACCCTAGCCCAGAACTCAGTTCTGTCCTCCACCTCTCACAGCTTCCCAGGTAAAACCAGGGGACTGGCTTCCTAACCTGCTTACCCCAGTCTGTGGCCATCTGTCTGGGGGTGACTGGCTCACGGGGTGGCGTGCAAGGCCAGGGATGGGGGAACCTGTGGCCTTAAGGCCACGCGTGGTCCTCTAGGTCCTTGGGGGTGGCCCTTTGACCCAAGCCAAACTTCACTGAACAAATCCCTTTAATAAAAGGATTTGTTCTGTAAAACTTGGCCACCCCCAAGGACCTAGAAGGCCACATGTGGCCTCAAGATGCAGATTCCCCACCCCTGGTCTTGGCCCTCTGCACAGCCCTGAGCCTGAGCAGGCTCCCTCATAACTCTCAGGGAGGACCACACCTTCAGCAATTAAGCTGCAGGGAGAAGTGATTACATTGATAAGAAGCAGCCTAACTCAGAGGCTGCCCTTTATTTAAAACTGCAGGGGGAAGTAATTATATTTACTAGCAGTCGCATTTCCTCAGTGCCACCACAGTGGCTGGCAGGGCCTCCTTAGCAAAGCAGGCCAGGCTTTGGCCTCCTAGGCTAACTCGGGGGTCTCCCTGGGGAAAAAAGGGGGGTGGGAAAGATACTGCTTCAGTTCCTGAGGGGCTTCAAGGTTTACAAAGGCTCTCCTCACAATCACCTCATGGGTACAAATATTCCCATTTTTCAGAGAAGGAAAGTGAGGCTTAAAAGGGAAAGTGACTGGCCCAAGGCTGCAGAGTGAGACAGTGTTTGCAAAGTTAAGTCTCCTGACTTCAAGTTCAGGGTTCTTTCCATTATGTAACAAAGTCTGGGTCCCTGGGACCCTAATAGTCCAACCTGGTACATCAGGAATTCTGGGATTCTGCTCCCCTGGGTCTTGTGATTGGGCAGAAGGCTGTAGTTTTTTTTTTTTTCTGCTCAGGCTTCTTGAGAGGCAGCTGGTTTGGGTGTACACAAGAATGGCAGTCAGAAGTCTGGGGCTGGGGCAGTTAGGTGGTGCAGTGGCCCTGAAGTCAGGAGGACCTGAGTTCAAATCCGGCCTCAGACCAGATGCTTGACACTTACTAGCTGTGTGACCCTGGGCAAGTCACTTAACCCCATTGCCTAAAAAAAAAAAAAGAAAGAAAAAGAAAAGAAGTCTGCAACCTCAAGGCTACATGTGACCCTCTAGGTCCTCAAGTGCAGATTCAGTCAAAGGGCCACACTTGAGGACTTAGAGGGCCACATGTGGCCTCCAGGCCCCAGGTTCCCCACCCCTGCACTATACCATGCTGATACAAACTTGGAGAGTGATGTGAGAGGGACCTAAAAGACCATTTAAGAATACTAGCAGCTCACATTTCTATGGTCCTTTAAAGTCATAAGATCACAGATTTGGAGCTGCCACAGAGTCCAGCAATGACATTCCAAAGGTCACTCAACTACTAAGTGTCTGAGGCAGGATTTGAATCCAGGTCTTCCCAACTCCAGGGCCAGTGCTCTATTCAGTAGACTGTTCTCACTGTCCTCACAACAACCTGGGGAACCCTAGTGTGCAAGCAGTATAATTTCACTTTTACAGGTGAGAAAACTGAGGCTCTGAGAAATTCAATGACTTATTTCGAGATGCATAGTGTCTGAGGCAGGATTCAAAGCCAGCACCCCCGACTCCAAGCATGCCATTTCATCACCATGCCACACTGCTTCCCTGTCTTCATTCCTCAGCACTGGCTGGTCCCATGCCTGGAATGCTTGTTCTCCTTCCTTATTTCTGCCTTAGAGAGTCCCCCTTTCCTTTAAAACAGAACGTGAAGTCTACCCTGATTGTCCTGAATTCCCTCCTTCCTAAACTACCCTGTCTGCTTAACTACTTTGTACATATTTGTATTTTGTAATTTTCCTTTGCTCCTGTATCCCCACCTAGCATGATAGCTGGCACATAGCTGGCACTTGGTAAATACTGTTGATTGATTGCCTCCAGCCTCTTTCCATGGTGTTGAATCGATGTTTGGAACTGAGGCCCAGAGAGGAGAAAAGAATTATTGTCCTCCAAATCACAAGGCCTGTCAGAGCCATAACTAGGACTGGGAAGGCTCCTGACCTCCATTTATAAAATAAGGTTAGACTCAATGGTAATAGCTACGATTTCTTTGAGTAGTAGCACAGATAGAGATAAGCACAGCTAGGTGGCGCTGCAGTGGATAGAGGACTGGGCCTGCAATCAGGAGAACCTGAGTTCAAATCTGACCTCAGATACTTACTAGCTGTGTGACCCTGGACAAGTCACTTAATCCTGTTTGCCTCAGTTTCCTCATCTGTAAGATGAGATGGAGAAGGAAAGGGCAAACCACTCCAGAATCTTTACCAAGAAAACCCCAAATGGGGACCACAAAGAGTCGGGCATGACTGTAAAAACGACTGAACATCAATAACAAAAATGGATAGAGAACTGGGCTCAGCCAGGAAGCCCCGGGTTCAAGCCCTACCTCTGACACATCTTGGCTGTGACATCCTGGGCAAATAACTTAACCTTTCAGTGCCCAGAGGCACTCTCAAACTGTAAATTGTAGAACAGGTACTGAGCAGCATCTGCAGGGGGCATTTCTTTATCTGGGAGTTTTCTTTATCAGTGAACCACGGAAATTCCAGATCTGGCCTGATGTCTCTTTTAGTTCTTTAGCCCCTTTGCAGTTTACAGAATGCTTTCCTGTATTGAGGTAGAACCTTGGCCAAGTCATTTAAGTTCCCTGGGTCTCAGTTTCCTCTCTGTAAAACGAGGGGGTGGGATTAGATCAGATGTTCTTAATTGTGTGTGTGTGTGTGTGTGTGTGTGTGTGTGTGTGTGTGTGTGTGTGTGTGTGTGTGTATGCCTTGGGAAGTCTGGTGAAGACTAGGGACCCATTCTCAGAATAACAGTTTTAAATGTATCAAATGCATAGAATAATGAAGGAAAGCAATTATACTGAAGTATTGTTATCCAAATATTAAAAAAAAAAAACCCAAGTTCACAGATGCCAGGTTTAGAACCCCTGGACTAGATGACCTCTGAGGTCTCTTCCTGCTCTAGATCCAGGATCCTAAGTGATATTAGGTCCATTTTACAGAGAAAGAAACTAAGGCCAAGAGAAGCGAAGTGGCTACCATGAGTGACATCTAGTTTTGGGAACCTGCCCAACATCTTTGCTGACCCTATACATGGCTATGGGGCTTGCAGCTCAATAATTAAGAAGTCTCTGTGTCTCTGAGCTCTGGTCCCTTATCTACTGCCATTGATGCTCTGGATGAAGATGGCCTAAGTGTTGCCTTTTTTTCTTTAAGGGAATCTGATTCAGAGTGGTGAGGGTAATGCTGAGCAGAACCAGGAAGCAACAGCTAGCCCTGAGGGCTCTCCTGAAGGTGGGAGAATGCAGTCTGTGCCAAAGGTCCGGGAAAGATGCAGAGGAAATAGGAGCCCTGTCCCCTGCCACGTTAAAGCATCCCTTTTTGATCTGCAAGGGGCTGTGAGACATGAGGAGGCGCCTCCCTGGGAGGCTGGGCACTGTTCTCGGAGAAGCTTTATTTTTAGAGAGCACAGATGCTCTTTTTTTCCAAGTTGGCTCAGGTGCAGTGCCTTGCTGCAATCCACATACACTCTGTCTGCAGCATTCGCCCATCTACAAGTCTAGTAACCTTTTCAGAAAAGCAAACGAGGTTAGTTTCGCATGACTTCTTAGTGAACCCACGCTGACTCTTGGTGATCACTGTTTCTTTTTTGTAAGTGCCCACAAACCACTTGGCTAATTTTCCATTTCAGAGCTCTGATGGAGATGGATACCATAGAGGAGAATACCTGAGCTCTAGAACTGGGAGTGAGGGGACCTCACAGACCATTTAGTCCAACTACTTCATTTTGCAGGGGAAATGACTTGTCCAGGGTCAGATAGCTACTGTGTAAATGTCAGAGGCGGGATTTGAAACCAAGTCTTCCTGATTTCAAGTGCAAGGCTTTAGCCGCCATACCAGGCTGCCTCCAAGATAAATGAGGGGTGCTCAGATCACACCAGCGCATCCTTTTAGTACCTTGGGATGTTTTATTTAAAGCAGCGGAGTGCTCAGATTATCCTCTGCCTCAATCTCCTCTGAACTATGTTTGTTTTGACTTTTCCAGTCTGCAGACCATTCTCATTGGTGGAAAGGACAGGAGTAAAATAGAAGTTGAGTAATTCTCCTTTCTACCTATCCTCTGGTAACCTCACACCATCTGCAGATATCCAGGTGGCCTGTAGTATGTTTCTATGACAATATCTATCACTTTTTTCTTCTCGACCAAATGGTGTCCACCATGCTTTCTCCTTCTGATTCTTTGACTTCCTCATTTATCTTGTCACATGTGACTCTTTTCTATTTGTCCTTTGTTATATGTGTCCCTACTTCCATTTCATCGGTGAGCTCCCCTTGACCCCAGGAATATTAGAGCACGTTAGTCAGTCAGTAAACATTTATTAAGTACATACAATGTGTCAAGGACTGTGTTAAGTGCTGAGGATACAACAAAAGACAGACCCAGCCCTCAAGGAGCTCCCAGTATAATGGGGGAGACTTCCCTGACTGACTGTTTATTGACTGACAGACCCACTATCTCCCAAGACCATTACATTTTGGGACAGAATTTTGAGGGACATCACTTTTCCCCTCTTTGCCCAGACTTATAGTTCTGCCCAGAGCCAAATAGCAGAATTCGAATCCCTCGTCCACAAGCTAGCCTCTCAAACAATTTGATGACTCCTATTATGTATTGCCCAGTTCTTTCAACCCAATCTTCATATGGGACAGCCAGGTGACATATGGAGCACTGGACTTTAAAAGTCAGGAAGACCTGAGTTTGAATCCTGACTCACTATGTGATCACTTAAATTCTGAGCCCCAGCTTCCTCATCTGTAAAATGGGCAGAAAAACAACAGCGACCTCATAGGGCTGTTGTGAAGATCAAATAAGCTAATATAGATAAAACACTTTGCAAACCTTATTATAATATTATTATTAAATAGTAACACTAATATTAATTTTAAATTATGTTAATGATTTATACCTCATACTTGATTTATTACTACTGATGATAAATGTTTATTGATTGATACTAATTATATGAAGAGCCAAATAAATGTTAGTGATTAATATTATATGATATGAACTTGAGGCCCTTTACCATTTTCGTGACCACTTTCTGGGCATTCTCCTGCTGATTAAGGACCTTCCTAAATTGTGGTGCCCAGAATAGAACACAAATACTCCAACTGTGTTCTGAACTGACAGAAGTCAGTGAGACTGTCACTTTCCTGAAAACTTCATTCTTGTTTTGTCCAGACCTGTGATTTCATCAGCGTAGGGGACCCCTAGCAAGGGACTCTCCCTCTTCCAATTCATAGCAGGGCCTTCTCTGTAATTTATAGTTTTAGAGAACTGCCTAGGATCACATAACTAGTATGTGTCAGAGATAGGTCTCAGACCCAGGTCTTCACAATTCTGCGACTCTCTATCCATTACCTTAAGTCAGACAGGCAGTATAGAATTCTGGACTAGGTAATCAGTTCAAATCTGGGACTCAGACATTTATTAGCTGTGTGACCCTGGGCAAGTCACTTAACCCTGTCTGCCTCAGTTTCCTCATCTGTAAAATGAGCTGGAGAAGGAGATGGCTAACCAGTATCCCTGCCAAGAAAACCCCAAATGGGGTCACAGAGAGTCAGACGTGACTGAAACAACAGAACAACAAAATGGGGATAATAATAGCGCCTACCTCCCAGGGTTATCGTGAGGATCAAATGAGATAATCTTCGTAAAGCGCTTTGCAAATCTTAAAGCACTGTATAAATGCTGTCATCATCATCATCATCATCATCATCATCATTGCTATTATTATTATTATTATCATTACTATTATTATTATAGCACATGGTCTCTCCATTCCTGGAAGCTATGTCTCTCTTAGTATAGTCCAAGGTCACATTAGCTTTTTTGGCTACCACATTAATTAATTAATTAATTCGTCCAACTCATTTATTTGTTCGTTCATTTAGCAAGCATTGTTTAAGCACCTACTATGTGCTAGGTGCTGGGGGATACAAAGACAAAAATGAAACACTCAGCACTCTGTTGACTTGTATTGAACTTGCAGTCCACTAAACACCCCCAGACCCTTTTTCAGCCTCACTGTGATCTAACAATATATTTAACGAAAAAAGAATTGGCTAACACAATTGCTCCCCTCTTCTACTGAGGAGATGCCTAAAAGGTGTTACTATTCATCATACAAACATCTCCGAACATGGTCATCACAATTCAAAATCCAGTAGAAAGTAAGCTCCTTGAGGGCAGACTTTCATTTTGATCTTTGTAGCCTTAACACCCAATCACAGTGCTTAATCAATCCGTTACTAGATCTATCAACAAGCATTTACTAAGGCCCTACTACGTATACCCTATTAAGTATAGAAAGAAAGGTAAAGAACAGTCCCTGTCTTCTCGGAGCTCCCAGGCTTGGGGAAATGATGGCACAATTTGGCCTTTCTTTATGTCTGTCGAGCTCACAGACAGTAAACTTGCCACTCTAATGGTGCTATTGTTGGCCCCTTATTTCTTTGTTGTGCCTTTCCCCAGAAGTTCCCCCAACATGAGCAGCTTTGTAAGGATTATGGGGACTCTATTTCAAGTGACATTTTAAATACCACAGAACCCATCCCTCTACTTTGAGCATATGTTTTTAACACTGACTGCACACCTGCTCTTCCCAGCCTGAGGCCACCCCCAAGTGGGGAATGGCAAAGGGTGCCACCCAATTGCTCTCTGCCCTGGGTGAGCTTAGAATGGAACAGCCCCTGGAGGCCTGAGACAGTCCTAAACAGCTGTTCCAGTCCTCCACGCCACCCAGACCTCTCATACTGCCTCATCTCCTCCTGCACCATTCAGCATTTCTCATTTTCTGCAGCTTCTATGTTTTTTTTTTTTTTGGTTTGGTTTTATTTTTATAGCTTCTCATTCCTGATTATATATTCAGCACACCCTGTAGGGGGCCAATTTGATTTTATTGGACCATTTAAAGGGCAAATAAACCTTTGTTTTTATAAGGAGAAGATAAAGGACCAATTATCTTGATACTCTTTGCCATATACATCTTTAAAAGAACATTGGCCCATCGTACCCTGTTTCCTTATTTCCTGGCATATTGGCATGATGACATAACATGCTTGCCAATGAAGACCTTAGCTCTTAATGAACGAGTTGTTATTTTATTAGCCCCTGTCTTTTTATTTATGGCCTAAGCTCCCATTAGGAGGCGGACCGGTGCCAAAAGGAACATTTCATCCCCTGAAAAGGATGCACCAACCCTGGCATGTCAATACAATGTCTGAAGTGATCAGGTATATGCTGCGATTGCATTGCACACAATGAATTTCCAGGAGCCTTGGAGGACAACCCTCCCCACTATAACTCCCCAAAGGAGTTCGTCCTGAGTGAGCCTGTCACCCAGTTAGGTGTCAGTTCAGCCACTTCTTCAGTCATCCAAAGTCAGGGGGAGAATTTATTGATGTGGTTTCAGGATGCTAACTGTGTGCTCCCTCAAGGATCCAGAGAACTGATAATTAGGGGAATTGGGAAAAGCTTCTAGGAAGAGGTGGTACTCAAACTGAGCCTTAAGGATTCTAAGAGGAGGATGTGAGGAGGGGAGTGCATTCCAGGTGTGGGACACAGCCTGGGCAAAGGTATGGAAATGAGAGGTGGAATATCTGATTAGAATTTAAAGTGCCTCTTTCTAGACTTCCTTTCTATTACTTCTCTCTCCTGCACTCTCCATTGTTGTAGCTGAATTGGCCAATCTGCTGCTGCCTG
The DNA here is from genome assembly GCF_003287225.1 of Phascolarctos cinereus. Taxonomy (NCBI): domain Eukaryota; kingdom Metazoa; phylum Chordata; class Mammalia; order Diprotodontia; family Phascolarctidae; genus Phascolarctos; species Phascolarctos cinereus. The sequence continues at coordinate 51,244,467 of NW_027556291.1, forward strand.
AACTTAGAATTCCATCTCCCGCATACCTGCTTTTGTATAAGCTTTCCCCTTGTCTAGCATCCCACCTCTTAGGCTCAGCTCACATGTCACCTCCTACAGGAAGACTTTCCTGATCTGCTCTAATTGGTGGTATGGGCCCTCCCCTCTTCAAATTATCCTATAAATATATGTATCTGGGGGCAAAGTGTGGTCCCATGGGATGTGCCCTGCCTCTCAAGTCAAAGGACCTAGGCTCAGACTCCAAATTGGACCTTTACTGCCTGTGTGACCTTGAGCAAGTCTCTTCCCCTTCCTGGGCCTCAGTTTCCTTCCCTGTAAAATGAGGGGCTTGGGCAAGAAGGCAGCTGGGATCCCTATGTGATTACATGCTGTGTTTGCCCAGTGGAATGTAAGATCCACGAGAGCAGAAACTATCTTTCATTTTGTTTTTACATCCAGTACAGAGCACCAGGGGCTTGGGTATGCCCAAGAGGTATGAGAAGCTTGTCAAAGAGACATGGAGAATATTTGCTAAATAATAAGAACCTGCTGAAAAGAAATCTCTTTATTTTATATTTTATATGCATATAAAATAAATTCTAAAATTTCTTTCATTTCATATTGAAAATGGGGCGTGTGAGCCAAGGGTTGAAGGGTCAAAAAAAAGCTGGAACATCCTGACGGAGTGTGATGCCTCATCCCCAAGCAGGTGCTCTAATAAATGTGGGCTGGATTGCAACGGGGATGAGGAAATCGCAGGGAGGAAGGTCCTCTATAAACCCCATCCATGGTGAAGCACTAGACACCTGTGAGGTGTTACTGAAATTTTCCCTATTTAATCTTAGAATGCTATATAATCATGAGCTATTATTATTACTGTGCCTCCGTTATTAATTGATTAGAGCAACTAGAGAAACTGTAGATTTCTACGAAATGTCAAGGAGGAGTTCCTAACATGTAGGGCTGTCCCAATGTGGCTTGGGCACATTGAGAGGGGGAGGGTAGGTTGTCGGGGGAGGGTTGGAGCTTCCTACTCCCTGGAGGTCTTCAAGCAGAGGCTGGTAGTGATGATGACTGCTACTGCTACTGCTGTTCTTGTTCAGGTATGGGCCAGACTGGATAACCTCTGAAATGCTGGGTAAATTTGTAAAATCTGGGTAAAACTTTATTGCTGGAGGGGACCTTAGCTCACATCTAGTCCAGTTACTTCATTTTTAGAGAGGACAAAACAGGCTTAGAGAAGCAAGGTAACCACCACCACCACTGCTACTACTACTACTGCTGCTGCTGCTGCTATTACTACTACTAGAAGCTAGTATTTATACAGGACTTTAAGGTTTACAAAGTGCTTTATGAATGTTATCTCATTTTATTCTCATAACAACCCTGGGAAATAGGAGCTATTTTTATCATCCCCAATTTTACAGGTGATGAAACTGAGGCAGATGGCGGTTAAGTGACTTGCCCAGGGTCACACAGCTATTAAGTGTCTGAGCCTGCATTTGAACTGGATCTGAAGTGTATGAGCCAGGATTTGAACTCAGATCTACCTGACTCCAGGTCTATCACTATCCATGGCGCCATCTATCTAGGTAGTAAGGGACAGGTCTTCGATTCCAAATCTCATCTGCTTTCATGACCAGTTGGCTCAGAGGTTCTAAGTCCTATATTATTGAGGCCAGTCATCAGGTACAGTCTCTGGGAGTTCTAAAGCCTTAGATTATGGGATAATAGAGTCAATGCTAGAAGGGAGCTCAGAAGCTCATGGATCCTTGCTATTGAGCTAGGAGGGAAGTTAGAGGCCATCAAGTCTGCCCCCTTGTTTGACAGATCAGGGAACAGGCCTAGGGAGGGGAAAGGACTTACCCTAAGGCTACCCAGCTCCTCAAAGTAAGAGTAGGGATTTGAACCCAGGCCCTCCAAATCCTGTGCTCTTTCCTCTGCCCGACCCTCATCATAGAGCATACCTTTGTGGTTGATCAGAAGGAGAACTGAGCTAGAGAAAAGGCAGCCACAGCACGATGGAAAGAGACTGGCCTTGGAGACTACAAGGCCTGATTCAAGTCCTGCCTCTGGCATATTCTGGCTAGGTGGCTCAGGGTGACCTCTTAGGGCTCTGAGCAGCTCTCCAAGATTCCAAGTTGTGGAGAAGGTGCTGATTTGCATTGGTGGTGAGGGTTTCCCCATATGGGAGTTCCCCATACTAATGCTATCACAGGTCTAATCTCCATCCCCTTCCCAATGCTTTCTGGGCTGGTGGTCATTCTTCAGTGTCATCTTTGCCTGCAGATGGGAGGGCTGTTTTTCTTTAATCGCAGCTGATGTGACAGACACACGTCTTGTGTTAATGTAAGGAAGCTGAACCAATAAACCAGCAACCCAAACATAAAAATGAGTATTCTCTTCTTCTTTTTAGTTTTTTTTAGTCTTTTCATTAGGGGGAAAAATTCCCAAGCCACGAGAAAAGGCAAGCGCAGGGGAATAATGCACGGTTCCCGTGTTTAGGATGTTACTCTCTGATCATCAAATTCCCTGGAAGAAGACACACTGCTTCCTCTCTCATGCCTATCCCTTGGACAGGAAGCAATGAGGTTGGAGGAAGGGCAGAAATGGGAACCATGATTCTTTTATAGGCACGAAAATGCTACCCATGTGATCTTGGCAAGTTACAGTCCAGGGTTTCTTATCTCTGTGCCTTTGTTCACAGGGAATCCCATGCCTGGAGTTCCTTCCCAACTTCTCTTTCCCTGTTGACGTCCTACCCAACCTTCAAGGTCCAGCTCAGTGCTCTCTTCCCTTCAGGAACCAGGCTTCAAATCCCTAATCCTGTCCCCAGGCTAAAAGCAATCTCTCTTCCCCAGAATTCTCTGGTATCTTCTCTTGTGTCCTTTTCATTTGTACATGGGACTTGCTTCTCCTCCCTCCATTCCACTGGGAGCTCTCTGAGGGAAGGTGACCCTTTTTTTTTTTAATCTTTTTGCACCTTTGGATCTCTGATGCCCAGCACAGGCCCTGGTGCCAGGGTAGGCAGTTAATGCATGTTTATGAATAGATAGGAATGTTTGGGAACCCCAGTCCGACTGCTTCTAGCCTGAAGGTCAGGCATATTTTAATGATGCATGACTGGAAACTGGGGCAGCAACTCATGTGTTGTGAGCTGGGGATGATGAATGGATGGAGAGCCCAGGCTCTGCAACTGTAGGTACCCACTGAACATCACAAGACCCAGAGGAAGGCATCTAATTCACTGGGTAGGGTCTCCCTCTATGGAGGAACTATGCAAATCCCTGGACAAAAATCACATGGGAGAAGGAGGCCTAGATGGGTCTCAACCTGTAACTAGTGGAAGGAAAGTTCACACTAAGATGCTTCAAGACCCACTGGGACTGAAGTGCAATTGAACGTAGCACTCTTTGGAAGGCAGAGCCATCTAGACTTTCTGGAAGACTCTGGTCTGATGGACCCAAAATATGGGTGGGGCCAGGAAAAGGGCGAAGTTAGGGTTTACTGCCTGGCTGCTACTGCTACCCTGTTTGGACAGAATATTTTAAGGCCCTTAAGGAAGGGACCTTAAAGACAATTTAATCCAAAGGATTAAATGATTAGATCACAAAGAGAGCTAAGTGACCGAAGTAGTGCTATAATCCAGGCCATAGAATTTAGAGCTGGGAAAGATCTTAGACACCATTTATCCTTGTCCCCTGCAATTTACAAAAGATGAAACTGAGGTACCTAGAGAAGGATAGTGACTTGTCCAAGGTCACATAGTGAGTCAGGGGACAGAGCTGGGACTAGAACCCTAGCCATGGGATTTAAAGTTGAAAGGGTCCTTAGAGATCATCTGGAGCAAATGCCTTATTTTATAGATGAAGAAACTAAGGCCAGTGAGGGGATAGGCTTACCCCAAGCTACACACGCGTTCTCCTCCTTCACTATGCTGTAGAAACATGATCAAGAAATGCTCTGCCTGCCAATACATAGTTTATTTCTCATGGTTGAGGAAAGGCTAACAGAATCATAGGATATTAGAATTGAAATCCTGGACAGGGGTGGGGAACCTGTGGCCTTGAGGCCACGTGTGGCCCTCTAGGTCCTGAAGTGCGGCCTTTTGACTGAGTCCAAATTTTACAGAACAAATCCTTTTATTAAGGGGATTTATTCTGTGAAGTTTGGATTCAGTCAAAGGGCCGTACTCGAGGACCTAGAGGGCCACATGTGGCCTCAAGGCCGCAGGTTCCCCACTCCTGTCCTAGAGGTTATCTAATTACAGATGGGGTAACTGAGGTCAGAGAGAAGTGACTTGCCCAAGGTCACACAGGCAGGAAGGGCCAGAGGAGGAAGTTAAATGCAAGTCTTCTGGTTCCAAATGCAGTGCTCTCTTACCACACCATGCTTCTTTTCCATTCTTTTCTCATTCCTAAAGAACTTTGATCTCTGTCAACACTGAATGAGATGTCTTGAAGAATTGGTTTCCCTTAACCCTAACAGAGCAAGTAAAATGCATTTCAAAGCCAAAGTGCAAACGCAGGTTTATAATACATTGTTTTGTATTATCTTTTGCAATGGCTCCCCTCCATTACTGCAGATAACAGAGTTGATGGTATATGTTAAATGGTGGTGGTTGTCCTTCAAGGAAGAGGATCAAAATGACATCACATTAAATAAGGATTTGCATGTTGACCTTTGGTGATAATACCTGCTTTTATTAAATTCGGATGGCATTTTTCAATGGCTTCTGCCTTATTCATTTGATGTGAAGTCTGAAGTTATTTTGTTTAAGGAATTCCTCCCTTTCTAAGCCCTATTAGAAAGATCCCTTGACTGAAGGTCAGGAGGCCTGGGTTAAGGTCACTGAACCATTGTGATGAGAGTGGCAAGAAGGATACTCCCATCTACTGATGGGAGATTTGTTATGGATGCAGAATGGGGAAGCCTTGCAAGTGATTGAATATTAGAGAGAGAAGAGTCACTGATGCCTCTCAAGTTCTGGACCTAGGGGATTGGAAGTATTGAGACACCTGCAACGGATATTAGGAAGTTTGGGAGATTAACAAGTTTCATGTTGGATATGCTGAATTTAGGTACTGAGGCAATTGCGGATACAAGCTTGGAGCTCAGGAGAGATATTAGGGCCGGGTATATAGCATATATCATCTGAAGAGATGATAACTGAACCCGTGGGAACAGATGAGATCACAAACAGAGAAAGTATAGAAATGGAAAAAAATTGGGCCCAGGACAGAGCTTTGGAGGACATCTGTACTTTCTGGGAAGGAGAAATATGACTTACAAAAGGAGGCCAAGGACGATCAGGCAGGCAGGTAAGAGAACTGAGAGCACTGTTAGAGAAGCCAAGAGAGGATGGGCCAGCGAACTGTGTCAGAAGCTAGAGAGAGCTTAAGCAGAATGAGCCCTGAGAAAAGGACTTAGCTGTTAAGATTTCATCAGTAACCTTAGAGAAAACAATTTCATTGAAATGGTAGGATTGGAAACCCAGTTGCAAGCAGTTGAGAAGTTAGGAGGTGATCTGGAAATGGAGGCAAGCAGTATAAACAATTTATTCTAGAAGCGTGGCTATGAGAGGGAGAAGAGTCACAGAACAATAGCTAAAGGGAATGGCAAGATCAGGTGAAGGGTTTTCTTAAAGGGTGAGGGAAACATGGCTATGTTTCTTGACAGTGGTGGGGGGTAGTGATACGGAGAGGCCGAAGATGAGAGTGAAGGAACGATTGAATGGGCAAGCTCTCAGAGGACGTGGGAGGGCACAGGGTCAGGTGCACAAGTTGAGGTGTTGGCCTTGGTACGGAGAAGAGCTCCCTCTTTCTTAGAGACTAGGACAAAGGAGGAGGGGATGAGGGATGATATACAGGAGTCTTGAAGCATGGAGAAGGAGAGAAGAGGGAGTTCATGGAAAATGTTCTTATTTTTCTCAGTAAAGTGGGAGGAAGCAAAGTTCTTTGCTGAGAGGGAGGAAGGGGGAGTATGTGCAGAAGACTTGAGGAGACTGCGATAGATAGTCAATTCAGGAAAAAAATAAAAGAATTGAAGCAGAACAATGAGAGTCCAGTTGAGATTTGATAACATAGATTTGTAATGGATCCAACCTGCATGGCTGATGGGGGTGGGGAGCATGTTTTATCTTCTAAGGTCCCATCTAGTTCTGTAATTTTCTATTCTAAGATATTTTTCTACTTTGACCCCTTTTCTTCTTTGTTCAAAGGTCTTTTCTGGTTCTCATGTTCTAAGAAGATTCCTTCTAGCACTATCTAACATTCTATGTTCTAGGATCCCTTTCATCTTTAACATCCCATGCTCTAGGTCTCTTCCTGCTGTGACATTCTATTGCCGAAGGTATAATCCATTGATTACTTTTTAAATCAAGGTCTTCTCTATGATGTAGGTGACAGAGATCAGAGAGGCTACTGGAAAGAGCTTGGACTTGCAATCAAAAGCCTTGCATTTGGAATTCTAGCTCTGCTACTTGTCTGACATTAGGCAAATGTCCTGGGAGGATGTGGGTTCCTCATCCTTGGGGGCCTTCAAGCAGAGTCGGAATGACCACTGCGGTACGTTATAATGGAGACTCTTTTAATCTAGATAGATACTGGGGTCCTTTCCAACTCTCAGTTTCTATAATTTGGTAAGTCCCTTCCTCTCTCTAGGCCTCAGTTTTCTCATCTGTAAAATAATTGGGTCAGACTCAATGGCCTATGAGGTGCTTTTCAGTTTTAGATCCAGGATCCTATGTGCCCTAGGACCTTGGGCAAATCACTTCCCTTCCCTAAGCCTCAGTTTCCCCTTCCATAAAATGAGAGGGTTGGACTAGATGGCCTCTGAAGTCTAGAAAATTCAAATATTCAACCTACCCTCCTACCCTGTGAAGGGATGCATTTTCCTAGCCCATGAAATAGTGGGTTTTCATTCCTTTCTGTTTAGTGGAACCACTGGGTCATTCCTAGGACCAAATGATTAAAAAAAAATCACATCTGTCTTTTCTCCCTAAATAGGATCCAGCATTTTTTAAAAGGCTCTTCCTTGTCAAAGGCTATTAAAGAGACTGGCCGAGGGAGATTCCAGAAGTAATCTTTTGGTGGTCAGGAGATTAAGATGGATTTGAGGTGAAAGGGGCCAAGCCCCAGCAATGCAATTCATTTGCATTTTTATTGGAAGAAGAATTTAGAATAAATTAAACCTCAAAGGTCCCAACTTCAAGCCATGTCCCTGAACTCAGCTCACAAGATGGGTTTGTCAAACACGCTGGCCTCCATTACTGCGGAATCTTGAAAGTTCTTGCTTGCTAAATTCAATAATTATCACATTAATTGAATCATCTTATTTTTCAAATGCTAAAGTGGAGGGCAAGAGTCTAGATTTCTCCAGGAAATGAAGTGGGAAAGAAGTACTTCAAGCCAATGAATTGCACGTGAGGGCCAAGGAGAAGTCCCATGCTCTTCCCACCACCCCCTTCATGAAAGTGGTGGGTTCTAGGTAGGGTCTTGAAGGAAGAGAATGGGTTCAGTGAACTGAGATGGGGCATGTAAGACTCCTAACAGATCACTGCATCCTAGATCTAGAGCTGGAAACTGAGACCCAGGGAGGGAAGTGACTTGCCCAAGGTCAACCACAGGATCAAAGCCCTAGAGTTGCAGGAGATCTCAGAAGGGCATCTCATCTCATACCCTCATTTTCCAGGGGAGGACACGGAAGCCCAGAAAGAGAATGACTTGCCCAAGGTCATCTATGACTCCATGGTCATAGATCTAGAGCTGTAAGGAATGTTAGAGGTCATCTAGACCAGAGGTTCTAAACCTGGTGTACATAAACTTGTTTTAAAAAATATTTTGATACATGTATTTCAATATAATTGGTCCCCTTCATAATCTTATGTATGTAATTATATGCATTTTAAAAAGTTATTCTGGGAAGGGGTGTATAGGTTTCACCAGACTGCCAAAGAGGTCCATGAAATAAAAAAGTTGATGAACCCCTGCTCTAGTCCAACTCTTTCATTTTACAGATGAAGAAACTGAGGCCCAGAGATGTTGAATGGCTTGCCTAAGGTCTTACACGAAGGATAATAGCTCTTGATCTGGAAGGGCCTTCAAAGGCCATCTAGTTCAACCTTCTCATTTTCCAGATGAAGAAACTGTGCCTTGGAGAGGGGCAGTGACTTGTCCAAGGTCACAGAACCAAGATTCCAACCCATGTCTTCTGACTCCAAATTCACTGCACTAGATTGCCTCCTAATGTTGGAGTGGAGCCAGCCTCTCCTGGTTGAACATTCTCCTCAGCCAGTAAAGGAAGAACCAGTTCCTATAGCAAATACTGTTGGTTGGACAGACCCATTCTGTATAGAATTCCAGCAATAATAATAATTGCTCGTTCAGTTTATATTGCAGACAAACTGGACTACTCAGTACCCTCGCCCCCATTTTTGGCCTACCCTTTCTTGTATCTCCAGGCCTTTGCCTACAGGGGTGGGGAATCTGTGGCCTCAAGACCACACGTGGCCCTCTAGGTCCTCAAGTGCGGCCCTTTGACTGACTCCAAACTTCACAGAATAAATCCCCTTAATAAAAGGGTTTGTTCTGTAAAACTTGGACTCAGTCAAAAGGCTGCACCCAAGGACCTAGAAGGCCTTGGTGGCTTCCTGGCAGCAGGCTGCCCACCCTTCATTATGCCTAGAATGGATTTCTCCCTGTCCACCCATCATCCTTATCTTAGTTGAAAATCCATCCCTTTTCCCAAGAGCCAACTCAAGTGCCCATCTCCCAGACTTTCCCCTCGCCTTCAAAGCTATCTATCTTTCCTCTAATTTCTCATATTATTTAGCCTGGATTTCTCCTTGGCCCTTATGTCACTCTTCTATGTATTCTTTGGTACAGAAGAACACTGAAATACCTGGTTTCAAATCTTGTTTCTGTCATTTACTAGCCAGATGGCCCTGGACAAGTTATTTTATCTTTTTGGGCCTCGGTTTCTTTATTTGCACAGTGAAGTTTAACATGTATTACCTACCTCATCAGGCTGTTGTGAGAAAAGCACTTTGTAAACAATGCCCTACAGAAATGTGAATTACTATTATAGCTATTTATACCTTTCTATTAGATTGTAAACTCCTTGAGGACAACATCTGTGACATTTTAAAAAAGTTGTTTTTTTTTTTTAACACTGTCTGCTCTCCACATCTCATTCAGTTCATGATTACACAGTGACAGCCAGAGCCTGGGAATGTGACCTGTAACTCCGCAGAAGAATGTAAACTACCTTAGGTAAATGTAAACAGCAAAAGAAGTTCCAACTATCCCATGGGAGCACTTGCATGTGACCCTGGGCCATCCCTGGCACTATGTCTTCTTTGTTCTATTTCTATACAGTGCCTGACCTGACCCAGGGTTGGAGCAAAGATGTGCCATTCTGTCCTCCTGCCACCAAGGACTGGTCAGTAAACTCCAATCAACCCTAATACATCTACGTATATAATAACCAATATGGTACAGAGCCCTCTGTCTTTGGTTTCTCAATATTCTCACAGAGGGTCTGCATCCCTACAATTGGAATATCAGGGCAGAACAGATCAGCCTCCTTACAACTGGTGTAGCTGGCAGGATTGTCTGCTCCCCCTACAAATCTTGTGTCCTTACAATGGTATAGTCCAACCCCTGCCAAGAAAATCAGTTGAGCAAATCTGACTGACAAAAGCTATCCAGTAATGCCTACGACAGTCTTCATATGTAGTACCCTCATCTTTCCACTGAGAGGAGGGAAGTGGATCTCATTATCTAGTCTCTGAGAGTAGAACTGGATGAAGCAATCAATATGAGTTTGGCTTTCTTCTAGTATTATTTTTGTCTGTATCACTGCAGTTGTTGAATCTACTTCTCTGGTAGTGCTCATGCTCATCAATTCATATAAGTCTTCCCACACTTCCCTGAATTCCTCATAATCATCAAGAATGTTCCATCACGTTCACATGCCACAATTTGCTGATACCAAAATTTGCACAAACTTCACACACCATAAAACATCCTGATATGAATTTTTTTGGTTTTTCCTAACTTCCTTGGGGGTATATACCCAGTAGTGGGATTGTTGAGGTCAAAAAGCATAAACAACATGGTGACTTTTCTTGCATAATTACAAATTATTTCCCAGAGTGATTCGGTCAATTCATAGCTCCAACTATTCTTGGCAAAATTTCACTCAAATTGGTAGGGTTGGAAACCAGATTGTATTTCTTCATCAAGATCAAGCCTGTTTTCCCACAGCCTCCTCAACAGTGATTATCTTCTTTACCAATTTGGTGGATGTAAGGTGAAAGATAAGGGTTGTTTTAATTTGCATTACTGATTTGAAGCATTTTAAAAATATGGTTGTTGATAATTTGCTTTTCTTCTCTTGAAAACTGTTCATATTCTTAACCATATACTTATTGGCAAATGGCTTTTGGTCATATATTTGCATCGATTCCTTTTATATTTGGACATTAGACTTTTATCAGAAACATATGATATGAAGATTTTCCCCACTCAGTGGGTCTCCTCTTAATCTAGCTGTATTGATTTTGTTTATGCAAAAGGTCTTTTTAATTTATGTAATCGAAACTGTCTTTTCTTAGAGGGTCATATGATCAACAAAATGGAAGACTACACATTTTCTCTGATCTTCACAATTTCTCAGATCTTTCCAAAATAGGAATTAGGCACAATCAATAGAACTATTTCAGTTCTTTTCATGGTTTAGGATACCAAAATACAATTGTTACATGCTACCTGTATAGCTTTTTTCTCTCCTACCACTCCTCTCCCATAATCCAATCAGAATGTCTTGTCAATTTTACCATCACATCTTTTTTAAAAAAATTATTTTCAGTTCCAAATTCTCTCCCTCCTCCTCTCTTTCCCCACCCATGGAGAAGGCAGTAAATAAGATACTCATTATACATAGGAAATCATGCAGAATATTTCCACATTAGCCATGTTATTAAAAAAAAAACCAAAAAAACAAAGGGAAAACATGCTTCAGTCTGCACTCTGAGTCCATCAGTTCTCTCTCTGGAAGTGGATAGCTTTTTAATATCATGAGTCCTTTGGAACTGTTCTGGATTCTTTTTTTGTTGTTGCTGTTCTTTTTTTTTTTTAATTTGGCTAGGCAATGGGATTAAGTGACTTGCTCAGGGTCACACAGCTAGTAAGTGCTATGTGTCTGAGGCCAGATTTGAATTCAGGTCCTCCTGAATCCAGGGCCAGTGCTCTATCCACTGTGCCACCTAGCTGCCCCTTGTTCTGGATCATTCTACATTAGTCTCCTCTCTATTCCCACGGCTACTACCCTTGGTCGGGCTATCTAACTACCTTTTACCTAGGCTACTGGTAATAGCCTCCTAATTAGTCTCTCGCTTCCAGTCACTCCTGTTCTCCAATCTATCCTCCACAGAGTCACCCAAATTGGCTTCCTAAATCACAGGTCTGATGATGCCACTCCAATCCTCAAGAACACCCCATTACCTCTTGGATAAAATACAAACTACTCTGTGTTTGACATTTAAGTACTTCCCATCCTGGCTCCAGTCTATCTTTCTAGACCTCTTTCATATTCCTCCCTCTACATAGTCAAGTTTCCAACCAAACTGTTCCCCATACAGGAAATTCTGTCTCCCACTTCCTGGCATTTGCCTTTGGAATGCTCTCATCCTTCACCTCTATTCCTGGAATCCCTACCTCCCTTCAAAGCTCAGCTCAGGTGTTACCTCCTCCATGAGACCTCTCCTGCTCCCCCTACATGTTAATGCTGCCCCCAATCCTCCCTCTATGCAATTACTTTGTACTCAGGTGTTTACATGTTGTATTCCTTTAGTAGGATGTCAGCTCCTCAAAGGGAGTAGTTTTCTTTTCTCCTCTCTGTAATCCCAGTGCCTAGCATAGTGACTGGTACATAGTAGACTCTTAAGAAATGTTTAAGATTTGAATTGAATTTCTGTTCTACCTTCCTGCCTTTCATGATTATCAAACTCAGGAGCACCTATTCCCCCCTTGCCCCCAAAGCAAAGACTGAGACAACCCCTTGACCCCCAGAGGACTGTAAGAAAAGTGCCCCATAGATGGCAGTTGGAGGACAGTGGAGGTAGGGGCTCTGAGAGCATCGTATTAGCTTCTGGATGTTCAGAAGAAGCCTCACTGTGAGTTCAAAGTGTTCGTGTCTACTTTGGAAGTTTGTAGAGAGAACATTTCACTTGGACATTTCAACGTTCCAGGCAGGCCTACTTGCTCAGCCAGCAGCAGCCAAAGCAAGGGAAGATTTTGACAGGTTAAGACAACATCAAGGGGGCCATGGCATCAGTGTCTTGGCTGCCAAGGCAGCGGCCCTAGCTGCTGCCTTCTCAGGCCATAATGTGGTGTGGATGAGAAATCGATACCTTAGACAATCCCTGCTTAGCTGAGAGCTTATTATTTAAGGCCATGGAAGAGCCGATCAATTTCTTAAAAGTGCCAAGGACACTCTTGACAAAGGACTGCACAGAAGAGGGCAGGCCCTGTTCCATCAAGGAGATCAGAAAGATAGAATACTATGCCCTGTGCCTGTGGAGCTGTTCCAGAGGAGCTGGGGGGCAGGGAGGGTGTGTGTGTATGAGTGTGTGTGTGTGTGTGTGTGTGTGTGTGTGTGTGTGTGTGTGTGTGTGCGTGCGTGCACCTGGCTGGCACAGGGTCAAGTCTGTGTTCTCATAATGATCACTTCACACTAATAATAAAAGCCAACATTTATATAGTGCTTTAAGGTTTGCAAAGCACTTTCCACCTATTATCCCAGCAACAAGGCCAGCTCTCACCTTCCAAGACCTTCAAGGTTTACAAAATGTTTTCATTGCAACAACCCTGGCAGGTGTTTTTGTAAGCATTAGTATCTCATGAGAAAGGAGTGACTTGCCCAAGGTCACATAGCTAGTAAGCAGAAAAGCTGGGGGAAGAACCAGGTAAGCTGACTCCCAGTCCTGTGCTATTTCTGCTTCCAGTACTGCCTGGAAAGGTCAAATTCTGCATGTCAAGTCTATTTAGAATGAGGGATAGCACATTCCGTGTCAGATTTCTGACCACCTTTCTACTTTATTCATTAGTCATAGGATCACAGAATCATGGATTAAGAGCTAAAAAGGACCTTGGGGATGATCTAGGCTAACATTTCACATTTCACATTTCAGAGGGGGAAGGAAGAAGCTTCTGCTTCCAATGTACCAAGAAAGATTGTGGGGTTCCAATGTACGTTGGAAAATGTTTGCTAAAAAGTTCCCTACTTGTCTTTTGTAGACAATCAGAATAATATCAATGTTTGTATGTCACTTAAGCTATTCAACAACATCAAAGAGGTCTTTTAATGCTTACAATAACTCCACTGAGGCAGATATTCTCATTTTAAAATTAAGAACACTGCAACATGGAATAAAGTGAAACGACTTAGCTGAAGTTCCCATTGAATTAATTGCATAGTAGGGACCAGAGTAGGGGTGGGGAACCTGTGGCCCTGAGGCCATATGTGGCCCTCTAGGTCCTCAAGTGCAGTCCTTCGACTGAATCCCAACTTCACAAGTTGAGGACCTAGAAGACCACATGTGGCCTTGAGGCTGCAGGTTCCCCACCCCTGGACTAGACCCCAGTTCTCTTCTTGACTCCCTAGGAGCCTGAAGGTCTCACTATTAGAAGTCCAAGCTGCAGCAGTGAGGGCCCATACTGAACCTCTGAGCTAGCGTCCAGGAAGCAATTACTTGGATGCCAGACAGTTGGATTACTGGAAGGCTGGTGGCAGCCAAGGCATGTTGGAAGAGATAATAGCTCAAGGATGGGATGCAGTCAAGCTTTTGTCCGGGGCAAAATTAATCTGCTTTGGGTTAGAAAGGAGCACAAATATAGGGACCTCACTAAAACAATATGGCATGGTAGAAGCAACACTGATCTTGGGGTCAGGAGACCTGGGTTCAACTTACAGTTTTGACACATATTGTAAATCGTCAGGTGAGTCATTTAATCTGTTAGAGCCTCACTTTTTTCATCTATAAAATGGGGATAATAATACTTATATTCCCTACTTGACAAGCCTGGTTTGAGGCTACTGCCCTCAAACCAGTAAGGCCACCTACACTGAAAAACCAAAGCATATGAAGAATATACTATTGCCCAGACTAGGAAATGGAGTTGGCTGGGCAGCCTTTTGAGTCAGTCCATCAGGACATCTCTCTGTGAGAGAAGTGACAATGATAGACAATGAGCTGAGCTCAGAATTGAAGAGGAGGCAAATGGGGTGGAGTGCCTTTGAGAAATGGGGCAAGATGATGCCAAGTCCATCCCTTTCCACCAGTATTCTCCCAGTGATGCTCTATGGCTATAAATCATGGAATGCTACAGTTGTTGTACAATCCAAATCCTGGGTGACAGAAAGGGCAATGGAAAGACAAATGGCAGGTTTAAGTAGTCTGCATTAGAGTTAGCCAGCCTCTGCTCTGAGCCCTCCAGTGATGGAGAACTCACTACTACCCAAAGTAGCCTATTCTACTTTTGGACCCCTCTAAGTAAGTTTTCCTTTTTATTAAGCCTAAATTGGCTTCTTTGCAATTTCTACCCATTTTGCTCCTACTTCTGCCCCAGGGGAGGAGGGGCAGTTCTAATCCCTCATCCTCTTGACAGACCTTCAAATACTTGCAAATCAAAACAGCTCTGAGGTTTCCCCATACACCTAGCAAATTGGTAAAGCTGACAAAAGATGGGAATTGTCAGTGTTGGAGAAAGATAGGCACACTAATACACTGTTGGTGAAGCTGTGGAGCTCCATTTTGGAGAGCAAATTATGCTAAAGGAAAAGTGACTAAAATGTCCATACCTTTGACCCAGATATCCCAGTGCTAGTTATATACCCCAAGCAGACAAATGATAAGAAGAAAGTTCCCATATACATCACAATATTCATAGCAGTACTTCTTGTGGTATCAAAGAATTGGAAATAATGTACGTAGAGGCTCATCAAGTGAGGAATAGCTAAGTAAATTGTGGTCCATGAATGTAACTGAATATTACTGTACCACAAGAAATGATAAATATGAATAATGCAGAAAAGGGAAGACAAATATGACTTGATGAAGAATGAAGTAAGCAGAAGCAGGAAAACAATACACACAGTATATAAAAATGCAAATAGAAAGAACAATACTTACAACAACAACAAAAAACTGATTGCTATGAAATTATATGAAGTAAGCAGAACCAGTAAAACAATACACACTGAATATAAAAAATCCAAATAGAAAAAACAATACTTACAACAACAAACTGATTGCTATGAAATTATAATGACCAAGTCTGTTACCAAAGAAGAGATATGAGAATCTACTTCCCTTCCTTCCTTGTAGAGGTGAGGACTATGGGTACGGAACACTGCATAAACTTTCAGATTAGTTTGATGGATTGGTTAATTTGCTAGACTCTTGTATTTATTCTCTGTTATAAGGTATGGCTGGAGTAGGTAAGGGGGAGAGACATGTCGTGAAAAAAAGGTCATAGTAGAAAAAAGAGGTCAATAAAAATTTAAATTTAAAAATGTAAAAATGAGGTTGGACTGAATGACCTCTAAACTCTAAGTCTAAGACCTCCAGCTTTCAGTCTCCTGATCTGATGATCCCTTAGTAATGTCTCTACTACCAGGGTAAGATGGAAAGTATGTTCAGTCCAAAGGCTCAGGTCTGTAGGAAGACTTCCTTGGCTACCTTCTCCATTCCCTGGCTCAAGGGACTTGCAGACTTTTTTCATATCTTCTGACTCACATCTGCAAAGTCCCCATCCTGGGACTAAGGCCCGACCTTCTGAGGGCCTTGAACTCCTGGGCCTGGATTGGCTGGATTTGTAAGTACTTTGCTGATGGGAGTCTGCAGCTGCTCAGGGCTCTAGTTCTGCTGGCTTGGCAATGATTCCCCATGATTGGGGAGGTGTGGTGGTGTGTGGCTGGAGATAGTGAAAGGCCTATGGCCTGGGTCAGCACCTTTCAAAAACCCTCTCAGCCCTGTTAGAGACTACCTGGGAAGCTACATATGAGAAAGAGAAGAGAAAGAGCAAGTCTGTGGGATTCCATGTCCAAAAGCTGACACTAGAGTAGAATTGCACATCAGACTTGTTTTTTGTTTTCATAGAAAATGTACAGTTGATTCCATATAACAGTGATAATGCCACTAGCTCTTATTTTGTGTGAAAGGCCTAGGCTCTGTACCAGCGTAGATCAAGGTAGACATTACAAAGGCCATGTGCTCAAGGGGCTTACAGTCTAATGGGGAGGAGGTAGGAAATAATTAGGGGCAAGGAAGATGGAGTTGATTTCAAAGGAAAGGCCCAGGGAAAGTGCCAGCAGAAAGTGGGGAGGGAAAGGCCACTTTTGGGAAGAACCGAAGTTGGACTTTGATGGAGGGGGCAAATTTCAACACATGGAAGGGTCAGATGAAGGAGCTATTCCTGGCACAAGAGGATAGTGTGAACAAAGACACATTTTTTTTCTTTTGATGGAACTTAAATGAAAGGCCAAGAAGTTGGCTGAGATGGTGAAGAGGTTAGGGGTGCTGGGACCCAGAGACTGCAAATGCATTCACACACTCTTGGGCCATCCAGGGACAAAGATCCTTGGGCCAGACACCCTTGTGTCTGTTCTGATAAGAGAATGTGTTCTGCAATAAGAGAAAATTTTCTTAGAGGACAGGGGCTTATTGAGAAATTTGGAGGCATCCAGAGCCATGATTTTAGGGGTGATTCCTAAGCACCCTATCATTGGGGAGGAGAGAATTAGTCAGTACTCAGGTCATACTCCTGCCCTTGTGACTCTCAGCCCTTTTCTTGGGTGGAGGGGTGTGTGTGTGTGTGTGTGTGTGTGTGTGTGTGTGTGTGTGTTTGTGTGTGTGTGTGTGTGTGTGTGTGGCTGTGAGGTTTTTCCATACAATCAGTTCTGCTATAATGTAGTGCATACATCCGCCAAAAACAATACAGCTATGCAAAACAGAGCAATAAAAACCACAGGGCTTATGGGAAAAATGGGGTCAGAGGCATTACATTCACCAACTTCCTCAGTGACACATTGGAAAAAAAAGAGGGGCCCAATCAAAATGGTAGCACACATCAAATGGGTAAGGAATACACAAATACTACCTAAAATAGTGGCGGTGGGAGTCGGTGGCCTCAGGCAGCTGCCTCAGGTAGCTACTTTGCTGGCTCCCCCCGGTTCCCTTCCCAAGGCCTGGCCGCCAAAGTCTCGAGACACGTGGGCAGGCGTGGGCAAATCACAACTCCAGGGGGTCGGGGCCTCAGCTGAGGCAAAATAGAGGTAGGGGGCGGGATCTGCCTCCTGGCTGGCCATGGCCCAGCCCTCTTTGCCTCGGCCCGGAACTAGGCCTCCAGAAGTAGACAATGAAAACGGCACTTTAGCTTGACAAAGCCCTGACATTTGCTTGTGGTAGTGGGCGTCAGAAGGTGTGCAGCTTGACGATTATTGCAAAGTGAGGCAGTTTTCTGTATTCTCACAGAATCAGAACAGAATTTGAGTTATGCTCAAATTGTTCCCTCATCTAGCAATCAAGTTGGATCAAATTCACAGTTGATACTCCAGACCCTGAGGAGAGGTGAGCTGGAGCTGCAGAAGCTGGCTGGTCCTTCCCAGACACCAGATGCTTAAACCACCGACCTGAGCCTTGAAAGGCAAGGGAATTCTAAATGGAAATACCACCTTTCAATCACTTGTCCATCAAAAACAACAGGAAGGAAGAAATGTTAGGAGGTCTATATTCCAATTATCCAATTGGCTTGGCTATAGATTGCTGTGTAACTACGGGTGAGTAAATTGTTTTTAAGTAAATGGAAGGAGAGATTCACCAAGATTAATGAAGGCTACCAGGGCAGCATGATCAGGACTCAAATGCTCCCCTAATTATCTTCTGTTTTAAATTGAGAATGGCAGTAAATGGGAAGGAAAACTATATGAATATGATGTATATATATGTATATATATGTATATATTTACACACACATGTCTATGTGTGTATATATGCATGTGTATATGTACACACATGTGTGTATATGTGTGTATACATGTATATGTACACACATGTGTATGTGTGTGCATACATATACATACATATACATACACACACACACACACACACACACACACACACACACACACATATATATATATAGTTAGTTAGTTAGTTAGTTAGTTAGTGACATTCAGTTGTGTGTCATCCACAAATTTGACCTTGCTGTTGTTGATGGTAAAATCACTTAGATTTTATCCTCTTGGAAGACAGGATCCATGTCTGCCCTTATAGTTATCATTTATGGTACTCCATGACCTGGCTTCACCTTATCTTTCCACCCTGATCACATACTACTGCCCTCCGTGTATTCTACCCTTCAGAAAAAGTTGACTACTTGCCATCCTCTGGACACGATCATACAACTTGCCCATCCTGTTCCCTAACCTTGGATGTTCTCCTTTCTATACTTGACATCCTCCTGATCTTTCAAGACCCAGTTCCAATACTACTTCCTCTAGAAGGTCTTCTGTGATCTCTCAGCCACAAGCACTTTCTCCTTCATCTCATCCCATATCACTTTCTACCCCTCATATGCACTTATCATACAATACTATTTATTTTATTTATTTGTATACCTGCATTATCACTTCTTACTGGACTATAAGCTCGATGAGGGCAAGAATCATGTCTCATCTCAACTTTGTAACCTCCCATAGATCTAGTATAGTTCACTACACACAGAAGATACTTAATCTTTATTGAATTGAATCCAACTTGCCGGGTACTATGCCTAGCACAAAACATATGATGAAAGCTGGTTTTTTTTGCTGACAATTTTGGATGAAGAGGAAGGCCTAGCCCAGGGCCCTGCACATGACATGTCTTTGGAATTGAATGGAATTAAAGTGGAATTCTGAAAGTGCAGCCTTAGGCTAGGTCAGCAGGTGATTATTTCTGAGCAGAGAGGGAGAATTCTAACTCTCCTAAGAGCATCTGGCCTGCCAGTAGCAGTGAGTGATGCCATTTGCATTGGCTGTTCATCTCTTGTCTTTATGTGGCTCCAGTTAATGGACCCATTTTGGCCTTTGTTGGCCATTGCCCTCCAGGACTTCCATTTTTCTGAGTCTTTTCATTTTCTCCCCAGAAGATTCCCTTTCACACTGAGGAACAATTTAGTGACATACCCTTGACCTGAAATCATTGTCAGCTTGGAATTCTGTAAAGGTAAGCCTTAACCTTCAACCTCAGAAGTTGGCAGCTCCCCTACATTAATAGTAAACTGATCTACTTCCCCCACCAACTCACCCCATCTTCAAGCTCCACCCCCCTGACAAAAATGAAGCTGGTTTTATGCTGTTATGGTGCCTCAAGGCTAGACAGATGGCTTGGACAGCTTTCAGGTCCTAGCTCAGTAGACCTGTAAGAACCAAGGGTTACCAATGTAAAAGAAGATAGATGCTAGTCTGGGAGTTCCTTGATCCCAGCAAAACTTTTAACCAGGGGATGCACCACTCCCACTGGTTCTGACCTTGACCTTCAGCGTAGGTCTGCCTGTTTCCATGCCCCCCCGGTTTTCCCCATATCTTTTACTTGGCTCATGTGGTATTCTGCTCATGGTTTATGCTTCTCAGTCATTCCTTGGGTAACCTGGTGCTGGTCCCCTTCCTTGGCACCATTGGTGCACTTGGGTCACCCCTAAGCACTAGGCCTTGGCCCAGGAGCAACATCGGCAAACATTCTGTTGGCCCCGTGGGTCTTGACCCATTCCTAGACATTGCTTTGTGCATTCATTTCCAACAAATTTGTAGCTTGCCATATAATTAAAAGGTTCAGGTGCAAAAGTTTGGGGTCTAAGAGCTACGATCATTTTACCTTGTGCCCTACTCCCATCACCCACTTCCACTTGCTCCACAGTCTTTTTTATTTAGCTAGAGACATTTTCCCCAGACTAACCATTGATTCCTCAGCACTGGCCAAGGTCACCTTCATTAAGCATAGTCTCTGAACACTAGAACTTGCCAGGAATGAGAAAAACCCTCTGATGAGAGGATAGGTAGAAAGTAATCCTAGCTAGGGGCAGGGGAGGAAAACAGTTATAATTTGAAAGCTAGGCTCGGTCAGTTACCAGAGCTCCGGGGGGCACCAAGATCTGAGGGATAAGAAGGGATAGGTGACAGTGAATGTCAACCAGGAAATTCAGAGCTAAGATCCTTCTGGAGACCAGGGAGCCAAAATGTAGGGCGTGTCAGGGGAGTGAAACTTTGTCTATCTCAAGTCACTTTCTGGAAGGATAGGCCTTTCTATTGGGGAGTCTTTGGTCCTCCATTTTGGCTGGCACTAACACCCAGTATAGCCTTTGGTGGGGCCTGTCATGTTAGTAACCCCTGCCAAACTGCGGGCCTGTGTAGGGAATGATTCAGACAGCATACCCCAACCCTCTATAGTCAGATATTTTATTAAGCCAATTAAGCTGTTTTAGACTAAGTTGGGAGAAGGTCAGTCTGAATTAGTGAACAGTCTAAGCTGAGAACTGGACTATTTTTAGAAGAAATGCAGATTTATTACATTCATGTTCACACGGGAACTCAAAACTAGGCTAATGAAGCATTGCCAGGATGTTTTGCCAAGGAGAGATCCTAGGGCCTGTTTTAATGATTATATATGAGGATGAAGAGCCGATGTGTTGTAGTGGAAAGAACACTGGTAGACTTGAGTTTGAATCTCAGCTTTACAACTTGGCCTTGTTAGTTAAGAGCTATATGACCTTAGGCGTGACGCCTGACCTTTTTGGGCCTTAGTTTCTCCATCTGTAAAATTATGGAGTTAGACTAAACTAAACGGCCCATTCCAGTTCTAGACCTGAGATAACTACTTAATATATTCATTTTCTATGTTAATGAGTCTGCCTCTGATGTTCTGTTCCAATGCCGGAGAAATCTGGAAAGGTTTTGAGTAAAGGCCCAGCCTGGACCATGTGTCTTTTGTCTGAGGACCACCCTAGCTACACTAAAAGAGGCTCATCAATGGAGAGATGATGAGTGCATGAAACCACATAAAATAAGTCTCATGAAAACCACGTAAAATAGTCAGGGAATGTGCATGTTGTCACCTAGCCTCTCTGGATTTTCTATGCCACCCCCCTTACTCTGCCTCACTTCTCTTTAGTTCAACACACACGTATTAAGCATTGACTAAGGCACCGTGTTATGGGTTGAGGATTAAAAAACCCCCTGACACCCAAACACCAAACCATCCCTGCCTTCAAAGAGCTTACATTTTATAGGAGGGGTATGGGGAGGGAGGAGAGGGGTATACATTGTATACACCAATAAGTAAGTATAAGGTAATTTGATGGGAGAGAGAGAGAGAGAGAGAGAGAGAGAGAGAGAGAGAGAGAGAGAGAGAGAGAGAGAGAGAGAGAGAGAGAGAGACCTAAAAATAGAGGTTCAGGAGGCAAGGCCAGGAGTTGGTCTTCAAGGAAGATGAGGACCCTGTGTGATTTGCACACCAAAAGTACCAAATAAATGCTTTTTCATTCATTCCATCTCAAAGGCAGAGATGAAGAGGGAATGCATCCAAGGCAGGGGAGACAGCTGGTGAGAAGGAAGAGAAGCAGGAGATAGAAAGTGGCGTCCAGAGAGGGTGGAAGATAGAGTGGGTGAAAAGAATGATAAGAAATGAGGTTGTAAAGGCTGGTGAGAGTCAGATGTGGAGGGCCTTAAAAGCCTGGTTGGGGAGCTTGTAATGTTATTCTAAGGGCAATAGGGAGCCAATGAAGGCTTTTGACTAAGGGAGTGGTTAGAACTATGCTTCAAATGGTTTCTTAGAGACCTGCTTTAAGATGTCTCCATTCCCAATTAGAAACTCCCAAAATAATGTGTTCCCTAGGTTCAAAAGTGGAAAATCGACTGCTTTGCCTCACAGGATAAAACCCTTTGCTCCTGTGTGCTGGAGGAGTGCTACTTGCTACTAGAACTACAGTTATCCTTTCCCCATGTCACTTTCCCCATCACGGTTTTGATACATGGCAGGTTGGCATAAGAAATTAAATGGGAATTTTGGGGGAGTTTTGTGGAAGCCACAAACATGTGAAGGTCAGCAGAATTTTGAAAGTCACCATGAAAGAAAAAGAAAAAAAAACAGACTTCTTCTCTGGTACAAAGGGAGGACCAAAACTTTTACTCAGATTTTCCAGATAGTGGGGGCGCCATACCCCTAACCCCTGGGGTGTGGAAGGGATAACTTGTGCCTTAGTACCATGTCAGTCAGTCATTTGATCATTCACCAAAGCATTTCTTAAGTGCCTATGTATTTTGTATTTAGTGTCACAGAAACTTGGGCAATGTGTCCCTGCACTCCTTTCTCCTTGTTAACAATTTTCAGTGTTGTGTATTTGCATGTATTTGCGAGGCTGGGAGGTGGGAGAAGGAAGAGGGAATCTAACTTAGTGATTTTAAACCTTTTTCTGCCTACTGGTCACTTTTCTGGGGCAGAGGACCCCAGCACTCACTTAACCAACCACTGTAACACTGCCCAGACACTTCATCAAAGTTAATGAGATAAATAGCTCTGGGTTGGATGAGAAACTATGAAGCTGATTCCTTGTCTTTGCTAAATTTGCTAAAAAATGAACCACTGATTCCATTCAGAAACAAAAATATAGATCCTGGCATATTCTAGTACAATTCTTGAGTAACTGGCACTTCCACTTAGCCATTTATGCCTACAGATACAGCAATGCAACATGGTGAAACAAATCTCATGGCATATTACTATAAAAATGCACAAGCTGAGATTTTACCATGAAGGCAGGCATGTAGAACTTCCAAATGAAATATCACACTCTCTTTTTTTTTGAACAGGAAGCTATAATCCTTCCCCAGTTAAAAATGAGGCTAAAGACCAGGTCTTGAAGATGCCTGTGCTTACAACCTCTAGGTATGATTTTTAGCATTTCACATAGCAAATCTTGGCAGTTTTCTCATCTTTAAACTATCTTCAGTATTATTTCTTTCTCTAACTCACCAGTCTTAATTGTTTTGCTTAGCAAAGCCTTTCTAGGGCATGACCTTCCAAATCAGGTTGGTCAATGACTTCTGAGTTGTCAGAGTGCATTATGGGGAGTAAGCCTTTAAGGAGCTAACATTCTACTTGGAGGAGGGCAAGGAGGAGGGAAATACATGTACACAGATGAGTAGAAAGTATATAAAATAAATATGAAGATATTTCTGTTGATGTGGAATAGTGCAGTAACAACTGAAGATTAGGGCTGGCCTAATGTGGGAGGGGGCAACTGAGTGAAGTCTTGAAGGCAGTTAGGGATTCCAAGAGGTGAAGTGATGAGTAAGGGCAGTCTAGGCATGAGGGATAGCGTGGGTAAAGGCACAGAGGTAGGAGACTGTAACAATTTATGAGGAACAGCAAATAAACCACTTTGGCTTAAATTTAGCAAGTGTGAGAGGAAGCAATGTGAAATCAAGCTGGAAAGATAAGCTAGCGCCAGATCATGAAGGGCTTAAAAAGCAAAGCTGAGGGGTTTCAACTTTATCCATCCAAGAGACAATGGTGGGGAGTGACTAAAATTTCTTGAGTAGGACAGTGACATGGTCAGACCAATGGTGGCTGAGTGGAGGATGGATTGGAGAGGGGAGAGGCCAGAGGCAGGGAGGCCGATCAGGAGGTTACTTCAAGTGTCTAGGTGACAGGTGGTGAGGGTTTGAGGTGGTGGCCAAGGAAATAGAGAAAAGAGGATGAATATTAGAGAAGTTGGCAACTGGCTGAATATGAGTGAAGCAGAGGGAAAGGTCAAGGATAATTTTAAGGTTGGGAATCCAGGAGATTGAACTGAGGACTGAGATGGTCTTCTCAATAAGTAAAAACAAATTAAGAGGCAGGGGTGGTTTGGGGGGGGAAGAGAATGAGTTCCATTAAGGCCATGTTGACTTTGGGATGCCTGTGTGATGTCCAGGTGGCAGTGCCCAGCAGGTAGTTATTGCTGAGGGAATAGAGCTCAGCAGAAAGAGAGGAGGGTTAGATGTATAGATCTGGGAGGTATCTGCATAGAAATGATAGTTGAACCTGTGGGAACTGATGAAATCAACAAGAAAGAGAGCCTAATATGGAGTCCTACGGTACATCCCAGAAGATGAGATAAATAGATGATCCATCAAAGGAGACTGAGGAATGGCCAGATAAATAGGAATTTGAGAGTGTCACGAATACCCTTGCTAACAGTAAGGTCAAGGAGAATGAAGATTGAGAAAGGTGAAAGACAGGAGAGGGATGGGAGGAAGAAGAAGAAGAAGAAGAAGAAAAGAAGAAGAAGAAGAAGAAGAAGAAGAAGAAGAAGAAGAAGAAGAAGAAGAAGAAAGAGAGAGAGAGAGAGAGAGAGAGAGAGAGAGAGAGAGAGAGAAAGAGAGAGAGAGAGAGACTGACTGAGACTTCAGTTGAGTAATCAGGTTGGAAGCTAGATTGTAAGGGGCTAAGGCTAAGTGAATTGGAGGTGGGGGGTGTAAATGAGTCTAGACTTTGTCAGTCCCAAAGAATTATTGAAAAGATCAAAGTTATGCAGAAGGAGATAATGCCATGAAAATGATCTTGTTAACCTTAATTCTAGCTCCTTTGCAAGAGAAATACAATGAACATCAACTAGTTCTATTACCAGCCCCTCTTCATTCACCTTTGATTCCCTTCTCACACATCTTCTACAGCAGATTGCTCCCACTCTCATCCTCACTCTCTCACTTATTTTCACTTATTCTCTCTCTCTCTACTTGTTTTCACCTGGCTGGCTGTCCTAAGAGCAGCTAGGTGGCACAGTGGAAGAGGGTTGGACTTGGAGTCAAGAAGATCTGAGTTCCTATCCTGACTCTCTTATTGGTCATGTTACCATAAGCAAATCATCTAGTCGATGAGCCTCAGTTTCCTCATTGGTAAAATGGGGATAATAATAGCACCTACCTCCCAGCGTTGCTGTAAGGATCTAATGAGGTAACATGTGAAATGCTTCGTAAACCTTAACGTGCTATAGAAATGCGGCTACCATCATCATCAGTCGATAAGCATTTATTAATCAAGTCCCAGCTCTGTCCCTTTTTTTAGATCTCACTTCCTGCTTTCTGTAACATGAGGGAGGGAGGTCTCTAAGCCCCTCTTTCACCTAGAGACATCTATGTAGTTATGACTAACTACAAGCTAGGATAAACAAACCTGCCAGGGTGAAAATTTTGAGATAAGCAGGAAAATAAAGGCAGTCCAATAATGATCAATGGACAAAAGCTAGGGGCTAGGAAGTTGGATAGTGATATCTAATAGTGAAAAGCAAGGCAAAATTAAAGAAGAGGTCAAATTGTCTCCATTAAGCCAATTATATATGGCCTCCTTAAGCCATTGAATAAGCTAAGATACACTGCATTAGCTTTGACAAGCAGTCAGGCATTGAAAGCCATCTATAAATGATGGTAAAGAATTGATATCCTTCCTTTTAATATTCTTCCGTATCAAAATAGAAGTGGCCCTTGGAAAGTTGGCAGAGACAGTAATTGAACATGGCCATTTGGGAGTGCCTGTCTCAATTGTGAGGGGAAGTCTTCTAATTTAAGGGCACTATTTAGGAACCCAGATTAAACTGGGTGAAAGCAAATCAAAGTTGACTGATTGCCATGTGGCCCATACTGAACTCTTGGTATGACTATAGAATGTCACAATTAGAAGGGCCCTTGGAACATAGGGCATAGAATGTGAAAGTTGAAAGAGACCTTAGAACTTCACAAGTTTGGATTCCATTGAAGGGTTGCACCTGAGGACCTAGAGGGCCACATGTGGCCTTGAGGCCACAGGTTCCCCAACCCTGCCTTAGAACATAGAACATGGATTTTCAGATCTGGAAGTATCCTTAGAACAGAGAACAAAGAGGTGGGAAGGGCCCTTAGGACAGAAAATGGCAGAGCTGGGAAGGGTTGGGAACATAGACTGGCAGAGATGAGAGGAAACATAGAAAACAAATTGGAAGAGCTGGAAGGGACCTTTTTGCCAGCCCTATTCTATCTCCCAAGCTCTGGTCCCACATGATCAAATTCTTATTTGAACATTTTCCAGTAGATGGCCCATGAGTATTTAAAATTTAACACATCCTAAATAGTACTCATTATATCCCCTGCCCCACCCCATCTCTATTTCAAATTTCCCTATTACTATAGAAGGCATCACCCGTTCTTTAAGTCACCCAGGTTTGTAACCTCAATCTTATCCTTGGCTCCTCATCAGTAAAATGGGGATAATGACAGCACCTACCTCTCAGGCTGGCTGTGAGGATCAAATGCTTTGAAAACCTTCAAGTGCTAGAGAAATGCTGTTATCATTGTCATCATCCAATCAATAAACATCTATGTGCCAGACACTGTGCTGAAGTTTGTTTTTCCCCCAGAGATACAATGCTTATCAATACAACACAATATCACTCACCCCACATATCTAATCATTTCCCAAATCTTGTTTTTATCTCTACAATCTCTCTCTCTCTCTCTCTCTCTCTCTCTCTCTCTCTCTCTCTCTCTCTCTCTCTCTCTCTCTCTCTCTCTCTCTCTCTCTTTTTGTGAGGCAATTGGGGGTAAGTGACTTGCCCAGAGTCACACAGCTAGTAAGTATCATGTGTCTGAGACCGCATTTGAACTCGGGTCCTCCTGACTCCAGGGTCGGTGCTCTATCTACTGTAGCACCACCTAGCTGCCCCTACAATATCTCTTAATACATTTCTTCCTCATTACTCACATAACCACCACCATAATTCAGGCTTCGTTGCCTATTAGAGGACTACAATAGCAAATCTAGGAAGGCTAGGTGGCGCTGCAGTGGATAGAGGAACAGGGCCTGGAGTTAAGAAGACCTGAGCTCAAATCTGGCCTCAAATCAAAGACGCTTATTAGCTGTGACACCCTGAGCAAGTCACTTCACCTTGTTTGCCTCAGTTTTCTCATCCGTAAAATGAGCTGGAGAAGGAAATGGCAAACCACTCCAGTATCTTTGCCAGGAAAACCCTGAATGGAGCCACGAAGAATCAGACACGACTGAAACTACTAAACAGCAGCAACAAATAGCCTCCTAATTGGTCTCTTTGTCCCAAATCTCTTCTTACTCAAATCCGTCTTCCACATAGTTCCCAAAGTGATTTTCCAAAATGACCATGTAATTCCCCTATTCCCCTATGGCTCCCTATTACTTTTTTTTAATATGAGGCAATTGGGGTTAAGTGACTTGCCCAGAGTCACACAGCTGGTGAATGTTATGTGTCTGAGGCTGGATTTGAACTCAGGTCCTCCTGACTCCAGAGCCACTGCTCTATCCACTGCATCGCCACCTAGCTGCCCCTCCCTATTACTTTTAGGATCAAATATAAACACTCTTTGTCATTGAAAGGTTTATAACTTGCCCCCTTCTTATTTTTCCATTCTTCTTACGCATTATTCTCCTGCATGCGTTCTATGGTCCATCTAAACTGGCCTTCTTGGGGGTCCTCACTCATGATACTTAATCTCCCATCTCCATGCCTTTGCACTGGTTGCCTCTTGTGCCTGGGAATAAGGGAATACTTTCCCTTCTCATCTCTGTCTTTTAGAACCCCTGCCTTCCTTCAAGAGGCAGCTTGTGTGCCATCAGCAGGAGGTCTTTACTCACTTTCCCTACTCTAACCAGTGCTTTCTCTCTAAAGTTTCCTTTTATCTGTTCTGTATATACCTAAATATATATTCCTCCTTCCCTCCCATTAGAATGTAAGCTCCCTGAAGGCAGGGACATATTTTTCTTTTGCTTTCTCTTCACTTAGTATAGTGTCTGGTACATAGTAAGTGCTTAATAAATGCTTATTACAAGTCCCTGGAAAAGCTGTTAACACCTCCCTGTTCCCCTCTCCTGCAAGCTGGAGGGTTTGCTCCTTTTTCCCAGCATGCAATTATTAATTTACTCAAAAAAAGTGTGGGGGGTGTGTGTGTGTGTATGTGTGTGTGTGTGTGTGTAGGGGGGTGTTACACAATCCTGAGACCTTAGGACCCAGCATATACTTTATCTTTTGTTTGTTGGGAGCAAAAACCCTTCCTCTTTGCTTATGTAGGGCTGCTGACTCCTCAGTAGTGACACAAAGTTCTGTCTCATCAGCCCTCAATACCATCATGAAAGTTGTCTCATCAGCCCTCAGTATCATTCAGTTGCACTGCTTCATAGTGAGAACAGTTGCTAGAAATGCCAGTTTCTGGGCAGGGCGAAGGAAATCCTACCTTGTTGGGAAGCCCATGAAGCAGCAGCTGTGGCAGCTTTAAATGTACACATGCCATACACATGATAAAGCAACAGCTTTATCCTTCCAGCTTTATCTTATCAGGCAGTGCACTGCAGCAGAATGATTGACCTAAATGATCACAGTTTCACCTCCCTGTTGAAAACGCCAGCATTTCTCCTCCACTGATCCACCAAAGATCTATTTGTTTGACTCAGTGTCGCTTAATGGGAATGACCCATGTAAATAGAACATGCATCTTGCAAACAATAAGCTCTGCTGTGGTGGGAATCTAATTTTAACTTGCCCAGCAGTTTGGCAGAAACTCTTGCAGCAGACCCGAGAGATGACGGTGGCTTGCTTAGAGACCAGAATTCTCAGCCCACCCTGTTCTAATAAGTGTTTCTAGGCACACCCCCACCTAATGCCACTTATGAATTCTGGGAAAATGCAATATTAGGTGAAATAACACGACAACGGACACTTAATTCCATAGGAACAATGTTATAAAAGGGCTGAATGACAGGACAGTGGGGATTTCGTGACTCTAGAATGGCAGGAGTTTGGTTATAATGTATTAACATCACCATTGCATTAAGGGGAGGTGGTGTGTGACAGAGAGTCTGGGTCAGGAGAGACCTGGGTTTAAATCTCAGTTCTGCCATGTATGGGCTAGCTGTGTGATCCTGGACAGGTCACTTAACCTCAAAGAATCATAGAATTTTAGTTAGAAAGGACCTCAGTGCCCACAGTCATAGTATCATAGATCCATTTAGATCTGGAAAGGACCTTACACATCAAGGGACAGCTAGGTGGTAACATAGTACACAAAGCACTAGACCTGGCATCAAGAAAACTCAAATTCAAATTTGGCCTCAGACACTTACTAGCTGTGTGACCCTGGATAAGTCACTTGACATTTCTGCCTCAGTTACCTCATCTGTGAAATGGGGATAATAATAGCATGTCTCCTCCCAGGGTTGTTGTGAGCCTCAAATGAGATAATATTTGTAAGGTGCTGTACAGAACTTAAAGCATTATATAAATGCTAACTTATTGTTAATCTAATCTTTTCATTTTATGGATGACAAAGCTGGAGCCAGCTGGAACCAGCTGGGGAGCTGATTGTTAAATATTCAGTGTGAACATTTACACTTTGAAAATCAGCCAATGCTACAAATCATAGCTTGATTTATTGTTTTGTTGATCTCCAGATTTAAGAAAGTGTTGGAGAAAATGTTAATAATGCACATATTTTTTTCCTGGGAGAGCTGGTTGTTAAACATTTAACAACACACCCTGGTTATTAGCATTGCAAATGGCATGTCAGTATAGAATTCTGAAGGTGGAGGGAGTGGGGAGAGAAGGGAACAAATCACTGACAATCTTGTTATTGCTTTCAGTATTTTTTTTTTCTGGTCCTGTTTTTTTTTTAATTATTCTACATCAAGTTCTTTTTGCTTATTTAGGTATTTTAGTAGGAGTTTCTTCTGCTCTACAAAGAAGTTCTGACAATCTTGCAAAAAGAATCCCATAGACCAGGGGTGGGGAGCCTGTGGCCTCCAGGCCACACGTGGTCTTGTAGGTCCTTGGGTGCAGCCTTTTGACTGAGTCCAAGTTTTACAGAACAAATCCTTTTGTTAAGGGGATTTTTTGGGTGAAGTTTGGATTCAGTCAAAAAGCCACACTTGAGGACTAGAGGGCCATGTATGGCCTTGAGGCTGCAGGTTCCCTACCCCTGCCATAGATGCACCCAGACTCTCCAGCAAAAGGACAGTGCGATCATTTCTGCTCAAGTGAATGCAGTATTAAGTGCATTTAGGCAGTGCTCTCCAAGAAGGAAGTAGCAAATCAGCCATGATTTTGCCAACAGTTTGAAAATGAATAGATTCAAAGAGATCTGATCCATAGCAAGCAGGTCTGGGACTTATGCTTCAAGCAAACATGTCAGGTTACTATTAAAAAATTGCATCCAATTTAAACATGCTATAGAAATAAATCTCTAATATATTTTGTTTCCAAACTACCTTCCTACCTTTCCTATCCAGGTGAGATCCCATTCCCTGGAACTCTAAGAGCACCGAAATCCTCTGTTTGTTAGGCTGTCATTATTAAAAAGAATAGTTTGGGGGCTCCAAGTGAGACACAGATAAATGAAGGTGCTTAATTTTAACGAGAGAAGGAAAAAAAAGAACCAAGCAGGGTAGTCTGTGAAGAGAACCCCGTGCCAGTAGGAGCCTGCCTTGAAAGGTATGGCTTGATATTAATTTAAATCAGACAGACATTGGCACCTCATTCTTTTATTCTGCATTAACGTTTTGATTTAGAACAACAGATTGCTGCAGTGAGGGAGCCATCTGCTGCGAATCTACCTGACGACTCTGCTAGCAGAGGAAGCCGGGGGCTCCTGGAACATGTGCAAGAGGGACACACACCATTAACTAAATGACAGGATGAGATATTCAAAACTTCATAGGGTCAGAGGAGGCAAAATCAGAGAAGGCAAGTGGGAACAAATCTGGATTGGAAATCCAAAGGATCTAAATGATCTCTGAGAGCCAATGGGAGCAAATTTTGGCTGGAAGTTGAGTGGGCTTTCTTTCAAAACTAAAAGGGGAAAAGGTAGGCTTTGGATACATTTTCTAGGTGCTTGAAGCTTGCTTCATTAAACATTGACACTTTTTTTAAAAAGAAAATTTAGCCATTTTGGATGAAAACCTTTCTCTGAACTCTGTTACAACTCTCTTAGCCTTTTTAAACAGAGACATTAATTATTTTGAACACCAAACATGGGCCTGTGCTGTGCATCCATTGATGCCTTCAAGGGCAATAGAGGCATATAGGGGTATTTGCCCCTGAACTAAATGGCCCCTGGTTGCTGTGTCTTTAAAAAAAATCTGAGGGGCAGCTAGGTGGCACAGTGGATAGAGCACCGGCCCTGAAGTCAGGAGGTCCTGAGTTCAAATCCGGCCTCAGACCAAACACTTGACACATACTAGCTATGTGACCTTGGGCAAGTCACTTAACCCCGATTGCCTCAGTAAAAAAAACCACACACATAAAAAACAAAACAAAAAAACCCCCAACAACTGCTATTTGCTCCTTATCAATTGTCATTTCTCAATATATCTGCTTCTAACTCTGCCCCACTTCCCCCACTTCTAAGAAGCAGTGTGATGCAGTGGAAAGTGAAATGGACATGAATTCAAAAGTCTCACATCTGAATTATAGTTCTCTCTCTAAGTAGTTTTGTGACCTTGGACAAATTGTTTTACCTCTTTGAGATTCAGTTTCCTCATCTATTAAATGAGGAGCAGTCATATTGTACCATCTATCTCTTAGGGTAATCTGTATCAGCTAATTACAGGTTACTGATCAGTTACCTTCATTTTATCCACAATTCAAAATAAAGAGACTTTGGCTTGAGGATGGCTTTCACTTGTGTAATAAAATGCATGGGCTTTGTGACATCTATTTTCCATTCTGCTCAGTCTTTCTGATTTACTTTTAAGCTCATGGCTATGTTCTTGATTGTTCAAGTTGTCAAAAGTTTGACTACAGAGTGAGTGAGGCATGGCTGCACATTGCTTTGACTATCATCTATTCACATACTAAGGGAAAATTCCAATTTTGATAAAATTAGAAGTTGGTCAAATTTTGTACAATAGACTGAACCAGTGGTTTCTAGGATCTTTAATACTCCATGCATGAATTTCAGGAACAAGCTCACCACTCTGTGTTAGGAATGATGATGGTAAATTGATTAAGATGATCTCTCATCTTAATCAGAGGGGATTCAAACATCCAGGGAGGTAGTTACCAAGACATCAGAACAGAGTTACTCATGACTCTCTGTCCTGCCCTCTAGTGGGGAATAAATGACCTTGCCCTTCTCCAGGATTCGAGGAGTACAAGGTGTTCTGAAATTGTAGTGCACATTAAAGCTATTAAAAGGTAACGATGAAACAATAATAGCTAGCATTTATATAGCATGTTAAACTTTACAAAAGCATATGCGCATATGTGTATATGTGTATACATCACATATACTCTCTATGAGTGTGTATGTTTGTTTTACATCCATTACTTCATTTGATCCTAACGACCACCCTGTAAGGTAGGTGCTATTATTGTTTCCACTTTACAGATGAAGAAACTGAGGCTCACTTAGGTTGAGTGACTTGCTCAGCGTCACACGGTGAGTAACAGGCACAATTCTAATGCCGGTCTTTCTGACTCCAACTCTAGCACTCTATCCACTAAGCCACCTAGCTGCCTCAAGAATCAAATATTTATTCCTAGACTTAACAGGGAGCCACCAGAATTTATTGAGTAAGGGAGTGATACTGTTAGACCAGTTCTTTAGGAAAATCAGCTGTGTGGAAGATAATTTAGAGAGAGGAGAGGCTGGAGGCACAGAGACTAATTGGGAGGCTATTGCAGTGGTCCAGGCTAGTGGTTATGAGGGTCTTAACTAGGCTGTGTTAGGGAAGAGAAGGGGATACACGTGAAAGATGTAATGGAGGTAGAAATGCCAAGATTTGGCAACTGATTGACTATGTGGCATGAGGGAGAGTGAGAAGGCCAGGATGATGGTAATGTTGAGAACCAGCGTGACTTGAAGCATGGTAATAGGAAGTTAGAAAGAGGGGTGGGTTTTTTGGGGGAAATGATGTCTGTTTTGGATGTGTCGAGTTTGAGATGTGTGTAGAATATCCATTTTGAAATAGCTAACAGGTAGTTGGTGATGTGGGACTGGAGCTTAGGAGAGAGACTGAGGCTGCCATATATAGAACCAGGAGTCATCTGAGTAGAGGTGAGTTAAACTCATGGGAGTAGATGAAGTCACCAAGTGAGAGAGAGGAGAGTGGAAAAGTTGGGGTAGAGCCTTTGGGACGACTCATAGTTATAGGATGGTATGTCAGTGATGACCCAAAAAAGGAGATTGAGGAAGAGCTGGCAGGCAGGCAGGAGGAGAAACAAGAGAGTATTAGTGTCATGAAATCCCAGAGAGGAGAGAGGGCCCAGGAGGAGAAGGTGATTGACAATGTCCAAGGCTGCAGGGAGGTCAGGAAGAATGAGGCCTGAGAAAAGACCATTGGATTGGGCCATTAAGTAATTTGGGAGACCAGAAGGATGATGGTACCATGGGGAAGTTCTGAAAAGGGGTGGACCTGGGGAGAAAGAATATACAGGAAGAGAAAAACCCATTGAGGCTTGTTCATTTTGTGTTACTCCCTTTTTCTCATCCCCAAATGAAAAGTGTATGTATGTTTGTATGTGGGGAGGGGAGGGAGAGGAATATTACTCATTGGCCGCTGTCCCAAGACCAGTGATTCCAGGGTCCAAGAGCAGGGTCCCAAGATCCCAGGAGTGGGACTGGGGAATTTTACATGTGCAGCTGCTAAGGGGCATATGCTTTGCTGTCACGGGGGAGGCTAGCAGTGAGAGGTCGTGGAATAGGAAGGAGGTTGTTGAAAGGGATGGTGAAGCTGTGTCAGAGACAAGACCATGCTTGGGTATAGGGAGGAATATGGGATGAAACCCATCTTCCCATCTTCTGATTGATGATAAGGAAAGAGAATAAACATTTCTATGGTATCTACTATGTGTCAGGCACTGTGCTAAGTGCTTTTTACAAATATGATTTCATTTGATCCTCACACAAACCCTCTGAATTAAGTGCCATTATTATCCCCATTTTACAGTCAAGGAAACTAAGGAAACTAACAGAGGTTAAATGACTTGCTCAAGGTCCCACACAAGCATCTGAGGCTGTATTTGA
Source organism: Phascolarctos cinereus (assembly GCF_003287225.1). Lineage (NCBI taxonomy): Eukaryota > Metazoa > Chordata > Mammalia > Diprotodontia > Phascolarctidae > Phascolarctos > Phascolarctos cinereus. The sequence continues at coordinate 51,278,547 of NW_027556291.1, forward strand.
ATTCAGATCTTCCTGCCTCTGGGCCCAGCCCTGTGTTCATTATAGCACCAGTTGCCTCTGTCACAGCTGATCACATATCCCTTGGGGTTCCCACTTGAAGACTATTATTGATTTAGCCCGACTCCTTCATTTGACAGATAAGGAAACTGAGGCCCAGAGAGTTAAGTGATTACTTAGAGTCACCCATAGGATCCCAGACCTAGGGCTAGAAGGGACATATAAGAAAACTGAGGCCCAAGGAGGGGAAGTGACTTGCCCAAGGTCATATGAGTCATTCATGACTCAGCTAGGACTCGAACCCAGTTCCTCTGACTCCAGAGTCAGTGCTTTTTCCACTGTAGGCCCACCAAAGCATGAGAGAGGAAGAGGGCGTGCCAATTAGATTCACCTAGAAGGTCAGGGCCATCTCCCAATGTTCTCATTTCCTTTAACACACCATCCTCACTCTACTGCCTGGACTTAGCTAACCCTTTTTTGGAGCCTATTTATATTTCCAGCCTGTACCAACTCCTGGGGAATAAAGTTCCATATGTTTGCTCCCCACTGTGTAAAGTAGGACTTCCTTTTATTTGTCCTAAATCTGCTTCTTCTAAGCTTTCAGGGGAGTCCCCTAGTTCTAGCATCCCAGGATCTGGTGGCTGAGTCCACCCCCACTCGCTCACCCCAGCCCCTGATGCCAATGGCCTTCATCATTTCTCAGCTTGTAATCATATGCCCTCTCTCAGCCTTGGTCTTTCCCAGTCGAGCAGGACCAGTCTTTTTAATTCCCTTAAAGATCCTCAAACCCCAGAGATAAATGCAGCTGTAATAGCCAATGATCACTAAGGTTCTCACTTCTATAGCACGTCAACATGTACAAAGCCCTTTTCCCACCACTGTCTAGTGAAGTCAGCAGAGTAAATATTACTGTGCTCCAGTCATCTTCCAGCCAGGCTACTGCTTCCCTCCACCCTCAGAGGATTACAGATTATAGTTTTTGAGTTGGAAGAGATATTGGAGTCATTGAGACCACCCCCTTCATTTTACAGATGAGGAAACTGAGGCCCAGAGACGGGAAGTGACTTGCCAAGGTCACACAGTTAGTAAGTGTCTGAGGCAAAATTGGAACTCATGTCTTCCTGATTCCAAAGCAAGCCCCTCTGTTCACTATGCCTGACTGTCCTTCCTCTGCTTTGAGCCAGATATTCCAGCTCCAGCCATGGGGCCCTGGGCTCTCGTTGGCAATATTTCACCATGTCTAGTGCCCCCTGACTCTTCCTGATCCACTCTGGCTGTCTTTCTGCCATCCTTTTCCTTTCCCACTCTCCATACCCACTTTCCTCCTCAAGCTCTAGAAACTGTAACCAATCAATACTACCAATCCTGGAAAGGCTATGTCACCCAGCTGTGCTGTAGTAACTCCCTTTTCTGCCTCCTATTCCCCTATCTATGTTGTCTTCTCTTATTACAATGTAAGCTACTTGAAGGTAGGAGTTGTCCCACTTTTCTGTTTGTATCTCCAGTGCTTAGCACAGTGTCTGGCAAGTAACACTTAATAAATGCTTTCCCCCCCCCATGCACACACTAATTATTGTACCCATTTTACAGATGAGAAGACTGAGATTCAGTTTGGTCATGGTCACATAACCAGTAAAGTTTCAGAGCCAGGACATGAATTAAATTCCTTTGAATCTAAGACCAGTGCAGGCTAGCTCCCCAGTAATAATGTGCATTTCTAAATCCCTTTAAGGTTTCACAGAGTGCATTCCTCCCAATTATCGTTGGAGGTATGTGGTACATATTGTTATTTGGAAACTGAAGCCCAGTCCTCCCAATTATTGTTGAAGGTATGTGGTATGTATTGTTGTTTGGAAACTGAAGCCCAGTCCTCCCAATTATCGTTGGAGGTATGTGGTACGTATTATTATTTGGAAACTGAAGCCCAGAGAGGGACATGACAAAAGGTCACAGAGTGGCAGAGCCAGGATTCAAACCCAGGGCTTCTGAACTGAAGTCCAACACTGGAAGAAACTGACCCAATGTAGTGGGATACCTTCCTGGTCAAAGCAGGGCCCTACACCATTAGTCAGCACTCTCTCCCAGTTGTGACATTCTCTGGTCTTGAGCTATTAGGCTTCCTGGACCTTGGCTGTGGGTGCTGCCAGGCTATTGAAGTGAAGTTGTATTGCCATCGGATAGTTCAGCGTCTTTTAGGTGAGAGGGGGAAGGAGGGAATGCCAGGGGAGGGCAGGGGCTACAGTGCATTCCCTCCTGGCAGCTCTGATGATGGCAGCTTTGGTGAAGACAGTCAGATTTCTAGAGCTTAGAATAGTGGGACCTCATTTAGGTTGATTGTATTAACACATTTCACACTAAATTTCTCAACTGGCTGCCGCTTTCAGTGGCATTTTTGGTCACCTTTGGAGCTTGCTACTGAAATACTCTGTTCTTGTTTCCTTTTAAATAACCTTCTGAGCCAATGAACTTGAAAAGGTTGTCAGGTAGAAGTGTTTATGTACTCATGTCTCATCTAAAATAGCACAAAGATGAAAATACCCTGCAAACGTATTTACCCAGGGCCTGGTGCTATATAATTCAGGGGATGTGCACAGTATCTGGGCTGTCATCAGCGATGCAACCTCCTCCTAATCCTGGGCCTGGACGCTGGCCAGTGAGAAATGAATGGTCCTCAGACTCAAATCACTTCCGCCCATTCAAAGGCTTGCATTTTCAGGTGCCTAGCAATTTCATCTGCTTTGCTGAAGTTGTCACTAGATAAATAGCTGGGCATCAACTGAAAAGAACCAGATGAACAGTCAAAGAGAGGTGATTTGAGGTGGAGGTCACTGAAGTCCAGAGCTGGAAGGGACCTTAGAGGATATTTTGGTGTAGCCTGCACCTGAACCCCCTTTCACACACAACAGATGAGTAGTCATCCAGCCTCTGGGTGAAGACTTCTAGAGAAGGAACTCATAACTTCCTAAGGAAAGTGTTAGGTTTTGGTCAAAGGACATGGGTTCAAATCCTGGCTCTGCCATTTGCAACTTGTGTGACATTGGCCAGTCACTTCCCTTCTCTAGGGCTCAGTTTCCCCCTCTGTAAAATGGACTAGATGGCTTCTGCAGCTTTAAATCTATCCTCATGATCCTAAAGATCAGTTTTGGGGACAACAGAAGTCGGATGAGGCCAATCAGAGAAAGACAGAGAGACAGAGAGAGAGAGAGAGACAAAGACAGAGAGAAAGGGATATCTATATCTATATCTATATCTATATCTATATCTAATCTATATCTATATCTATATCTATATCTATATCTATATCTATATCTATATCTATATCTATATCTATAGAGAAGGAAGATAGCAGAAACCTGCTGTCCATCACATATTGAAATGGGATCTCAGTGACTTGGAACCTAAATGAATTGCCAGAATGTTTTCATATACCCTGATCTTAGGAGGAAAGGGCAGATAATAAAAGAAGCTGTGTGGCATAGTGGAAAGAGCTTGGGGCTAGAACGCAAGGGACCTGGGATCTCGTACCCACTCTGTCACTGACTCATTGTGGGACTTTGGATCAGTCATAAAGGGAGGCAGCTTGGTACCGTGGAAAGAGTGCTGGATTGAGTTGGAGGACTGGGCTAGGTCACCTACCCACTAGCTATTGATTTAGAACAAGTCTCTTTCCCTCCCTGGGCCTCAGTTTCCTATTATGTAAAATCAAGTGGCTGGAGTAGAAGGCCTCTGATGCCCTTTCCAGCTCTGGAGCTCAGATGCTATAATTCTCCATTTCTGGGCCTTAGTTTTCTGAATAGTAAAATGAAGAGGTTAGACCAGCTGACTCCTAAACTTTCTCTTAGTTGTGACATTTTCTGTTCTGAGACCCCTCCTGGCTCTGACATTTTGTGTTCTCTGTTCCTGGGCAGAGGGTTCTTAATGAGCTAATTTTCAAGGTGCCAATTTGAAGACACTGCTGACCCTCTCTGAAAACTAATTGTATAGCAACAGGCTGCCCCTTATGTTGCTGATTTTCCCCAACGTAGCTTAGCTTAGCCCATAGAAACAGAGGTGTCCACACCTTTTCTCTTATCCCGCAGAGATGAGGATGACTCATGAAGGGAAACTGCTTCTTGCCAAGATCTTTCCCCCCTCAGCTGGAGGCCTGGCAGGGGGTTACAGTGGGAAGTAAGGACCAGAGGATGGCTAGAATGTAGCCTCCTGGAGGGCAGGGACTGTTTCCTTTTTGTCCTTGTTTGTCCAGTGCTGAGCACAGAATGTGGCTTATGGTAGGCTAAATGCTTGTTGATGACCCAACAATACTTCTATCAGACCTAGACCCCAAAAAGATCAAGAGGAAAAGGACACATATGTACAAAAATATTTATAGCAGCTTTTTTTTTGTGGAGGCAAAGAATTGGAAACCGAGAGGCTACTCATCAATTGGAAAGTGGCAGAACAAGCTGTGGTCTATGAATGTGATGGGATACTCTTGCACTGTAAATTATGATAAAGGGGATGGTCTCAGAAAATGGAAGACTTGTATGAACTGATACAAAGTGAACAGAGCTAGGAGAACTATGTTCATAGCAACAGCAATGTTGTAAAGGTAATCAGTTCTGAAAAACTGAGGAACTCTGATCAATACAATAACCTACCACTATTCCAAAGGATTTATGATGAAATGTTCAATATACCTCCAAATAGAGAACTGATGGACTCCAAGCACAGATTGAAGCCCATTTTCTTCTCTTTTTCTTTCTATTTTTGGACATGGCTAAAGAGGAATTTGTTTTACACGACTGTACATATTTGTAAAGGATTTTCTTTTTCTTGCCTTCTCAGTAAGTGGGGGGAGGGTAGATAGGAAAGAGAGAATGAGGACCTGAAAATAAAAGTTATTGGAAAGAAATCAATGCTTATTGATTGTTTGATTGACTATATAGATCTAGAGCCAGAAGGGACCTAAAGGCCACCTAGTCCAACTCTCTCATTTTACAGAGGAGGAAACTGAGGCCCAGAAGAGGGAAGAGACTTGTCCGAGGTCACACAAAGTCTTCTAGATCTAGAGCCTGAATGGACTTCAGAGGCTGCATAGTCCAACCCCCTCATTTCACAGATAAAGAAACTGAGGTCCAGGGAGGTTCAGTGATTTGCTTAAGGCCACACAATAATCGTTAGAGGTGAGATTTGAACTCAACACCTCTGACTTCAGAGTCAGTGTTCTTTACACAATATTATTCTGTAAGGTAGGTGGTGCAAGCATCACTGGCCCCAATTTCCAGATAAGGAAATGGAGATTACATGGATTTGCTCAGAATAACAAAGATAGTAAGTGTCAGAGCTTGGAATTTGAACTCAAAACTCCTAACCCCAATTCTACATTCTTTCCCCTGTATTACACCCTGAGGCATCTTGCCCATGGAGAGATTGTGGCACATTTGTAGATCCACCCCAAAATATAAGAAAAGAAATCAAAATGGCCGTGAATATATTGTCCTAAACTATGCGTGCCCCATGTAGTCTCGAGATGGTCCTTCATATGCCTTTTGTCATAGAATCTACGAGTGGTCCTGTGCTCTGGGAGGGAACATATCCTTGAGAGCTGAAAGATGCCATTAGCTAAATGACTCATTTAATCTGGGCCCATCTCTTTGTTCCTTCAATTCCCTCTTTCTTGGGGAAGTAACATCAAAAGTAAAGCCCCACTCCCAGGGAGCTGCTGGCACCGCCCATTTTCCCCGAGTCCTTGATGACAAGGCCTCAGACAGCCTGGGCTTGAGGGGCTTTTCACAGCTTTCCCTTGCCTGAGTGAGGCCTCCAAAAGCTATTTCCTGCTTTCTTCCTTTCAACTGCATTAAAATAGAACTTTTCGTTTAAAGACAAATTTCCTCTCCTTCAAGTCAGCAAGTACCAAGGTTAATCTGAGCAGCACTCTATCTGAGGCTGGGGGGTGGTGTGGTGGTGGTGGTGTAATAAAGTACCAGGCAGCTCTAGTTCTGAGAGAGAGGAAAAAGGAACTCCCAGGCCTATTATGTCTCACTCAAAGAAGGCACTATGTGCACTGAACTTCTTAAGGCACAGAGGGCCTTGGGCTTTGGTCCCTAGGGGGAAGGCATGTGCATCTAGGAGGTCACTGAAAGGGACCACGGAGCTCCAAAGATGACAGGGCAAGGAGGGAAAGTCCCAGTAGCATTCCTGCTGCTCTGCTGTGGCCTGCACATCTATGAGAGACCCATCTCCTCCAAGTGTCTCTCTTCATTTCTTTTGTGTGTCTCTCTCTGCCTCCCTCTCGTTGTCTCTCAATGCTTGTTGCCTGTTTGCTCTCTCTCTCTCTCTCTCTCTCTCTCTCTCTCTCTCTCTCTCTTTCTCTCTCTCTCCCCATATCTACTATTTCCAACACTCTCTTGATGTCTCTTTTTGTCTGTCTCCTGTGTCTTTCCATTATTTTCACACACTCTCTCTCATTTGCTGTCTGCATTCCATTGTCAGTGTGTTGCTCTCTCCCTCACATTATCTCTTTCATCATCTCTTTCACTCTCTCTGTCTCTTTCCATCACTCTTTCTCCCCTCTCCCTTTAAAAAAAAAGATCAAGTTCAAGGGTATAGGTCAAGTATTCACTCCACCAACAGGAAATGATAAGTGCTGCTGGTATGATAAGTACCCATGAACTTCACCCTCAAAGTCAGCTTAATTTATTGATATCCAGGAAGAGGCAAATATACATCTAGTCAAAGAGACATCCTCGATGTTAGAAGAAAGGCTGCATCCCTAAAAGCCCGTGCTAACCAGGAGCTAACCCCCTTGTCAAGGGACACCAGGCCACACAATGCTGAAAGTGAGCAGCAAGACAGCTAGGGGGCTGGGGTAGGTGGGTTTCACTCTGATCTTGCACATCTAGATGACTTGGAGAAAACTAGAGGAGGCCCCAGCTACAGGCCAGTGCAAACTCCAGCACAGGATCTCTGAGGAGCAGGGGGGCAGCCTCGTATAGGGAAAGAACGCTGGCTGGGCACCTGGACCCTTGGGTGCTAGTCCTGGCTTGGGTGCTAACTAACTATATGACTTTGAGAAAGTCCTTCCTCTCAGTTTTTTCCTCTGTAAAATCCTAACATCAGAGGTCAAGAGATAGAGGGAACCTCAGAGGAGGAAAAGGAGACCTAGAGGTTAATGATTTGTCCAAGATCACACATGTAGTAAGTAGAAGAGCCAGTATTTGAACTCAGGTCCTGAGACTCCAAGTTCAATGGTTTTTTTTTCCAGGGCATCAGAAGGGTTTGTTGATGGAGTTGGCTTCTAAGGTCCTTTTCCCACCCTAACATTCTTTGTTCATTCATTTGCCGAGCATTTCTTAAGCACCAACTTTGTGCAAGTAGAGATGAGGCAGGGAAGGGGAACAAAAATGAAAACAGAGCCTGCCCTCAAGGAGCTTACATTCTCCCCTCCCCCCCCACCTCGAGGCAATGAGGTTAAGTGACTTGTCCAGGGTCACACAGCTAATAAGTGTCAAGTATCTGAAGCTGGGTTTGAACTCAGGTCCTCCTGACTCCAGGGCCAGTGCTCTACCCACTGTGCCACCTAGCTGCTCCAGGAGCTTATATTCTATTAGGGTCTATGTGCTGAAGTCTCTCCTAGTTCCAACATTTTCTGTTCGATAATTCCTCTGAAAATATTTTCTGTTCTATGGTCTCCTATTACATCCTGTGTTCTAAGACCCCTCCTGTCTCTGACATTCTAAGTTCTAAAGTCCCTCCCAGCTCTAAGATTCTCTGTTCTAAGCTCCCTTTCAGCTCTGGCTTTCTCTGTTGTATGATCCTGCCCAGCTTCTATGTCATAAGGGCCCTCCCAGTCTGATCTTCCATGTTCTAATGCCCCTCCCAGCTCTGTCATTCTCTGTTTTTAGGCCCCTCCCAGTTCTTACCTTCTAAATCCCAAGGGCCCTCCCAACAAACCTCATCTTTCCATATGTTAGAGACCTTCCAGCTCTAACCTTCCAAGTTCTAAGGTCTCTTCTAGTTCTGAAATTTGCCCCTTTGTGGTCTCTGGCCACTCTTAAATTCTCTGTTCTAAAGTCTCGCCCAATTCTGACATTCTTTGTTCTAAGGTCCCTTCCAACTCTGACCTTCCCATATTCTAATGGCCCACCTAGTTCTAACCTTCATATTCTAAAGTTCTTTTCAGCTCTGACATTCTCTATACTATGACCCCTTCTAGTTCAGATATTGTATATCCTAAGATCTTTTCTGGTTCTGAACTTCCCTGTACTAAGGTTTCTTCCAGATCCTACATTATCTGTTCTAAAGCTCCTCCCAGGTTTGACAATTCTATATTCTAAGGTATTTCTTAGTCCTAACATTTCATATTCTAAAGGCTATCCCAGTTCTGACATTCTAAGTTCTAAAGGCCCTCCCATCTCAGACATTCTATGTTCTAAGTTCCCTCCCAGCTTTCATCTTCCATGTACTAAAGGTCTTCTCAGCCCTAACCTTCCAGGTTCTAACTAAGGTCTCTTTCAGTTCTGACATTCTCTGTTCTAAGTTCCCTCCCAGCTCTAATATTCTATGTTCTAATGACCCTCCCACCTGTGAAATTCTGTCTTAAGGTCCCTTTGAGCTCTGACATTCTGGGTTCTAAGGTCTCTTCCTGCTTTGACATTCTGCATTCTTCCCTCCCCGCATCCCTGACTGATGTTCCATATTCTAAGCTCCCTTTCAGCTCTGACTTTCTCTGTTCTATGGTCCCTCCCTATGTAATTCTGTGTCTTAAAGTCCCTATCAATTGTGATATTCCTTGTTCTAAGGATACTTTAATGTTCCTCTCAGCTCTGACTTTGCATTCTAAAGGCCCGCCCATCTCAGACATTCTGTTTTAAATTCCCCCCCAAGTTGTCACTTTCCATATACTACAAGTCCTCCCAGCTCTGACTTTCTATTTTCTAAGCTCTCCTCCAGCTCTTTCTCTATTCTATGGTCCTTCCCAGTGTAGACCTTTTATGTTCTAAGTGTCCTCCGAGTCTGATCTTCTATGTTCTAAAGTCTCTTTTGGATCTGACAATTCTATATTCTCAAGTACCTCCTCCCCAGCCCCAGCCTTGATGTTACATGTTATAAGTCCCCTCCTAGCTCTGACTTTCAATGTTCTAAGCGTCCTTCCAGCTTTGACATTCTTTATTCTAAGGTGCCTCTCAGTACTGATATTCTTTATTGTGTGGTCTCCTCCCAGTTCTGACATTCTGTGTTCTAAGATCCCTCCCAGCTCTGACATTTTGTATTCTAAGATCCCTCCCAATACTGAGGTTCTATGTTCTAAGCTCCCTTCCAGTTCTGACTTTCTCTATTCTATTGTTCTTCTCAGCTTAGACCTTTGATGTCCTAAAGGCCCTCTCAGTCTGACCTTCTTTGTTCTAAGGTCTCTTCCTGCTCTGACATTTCTGCATTCTAAGGCACCCTTCTTCCTAGTCTCAGCCCTTATGTTCCAAGTTATGCCCAGCTCTGAAATTCAATGTTCTAAGTTCCCTTCCAGCTCTGACATCGTCTATTGTAAAGTGCCTCTTAGGTCTGACATTCTGTGTTCTAAGGTCCCTCCCAGTTCTGATGTTCTGTGTTCCAAGTGCCCTTCCAGCTCTGACGTTCTCTATTCTAAGGTTCCTCTCAGACTTCTGTGTTCTAAGGGCTCTCCCATTTCTATTCTCTCATATTCTAAGGCCCTAACATCCTCTGTTTTATGAATTCATAGCCTGACTATGAAAAAAGAACCTTTGGGCTTAGTGTAGACCTGAGTACTTCTAGAAGGATCCAAGGTGATTAGCTTGAGTTGGTTGACAAGACATACACACACACACACACACACACACACACACACACACACACGCAGAAAATGTGCTGTGTTTCTTTTGGTAAAAATGATCCTGTTGCCTTATTAATAAGCAGCTGATTTTGATTTAAGTGACAACAGAGCTGTCCTTAGACACTGGCTGGCATTGCAGGAGCTGAAAATGTAAAGTACAATTCCCCCCAAAATGGATGACGCTCCAGACCCAGACCCAGGGGACCTCAGAGAGCACTTGGTCTGCATACCTCGAATGTACTTATCACGCATTATTGTCCTTTCTAGTTATCTGTATACACGCCACATACCCCACCATGGTCAGAGGGCAGGGGCCTCTCTGAACAGTCTCCCCTGCCCAGGGCCAAGTAGAGAGTTCTGCACCCAGTAGGTACCTAATAAGTACCTGTTGCATTTGAAGGATGCTAAAAAATTATGAAGGGAAATGGAGGAATGGTATGGAGGCTTCTTTCCAGGAAAATTTGAAGAAGAGAAGAAATCTCCCAGATATTCACCTACTTGCAAGCAGTGAATGGACCAAATAAATATCAGCTCTTTCATAGTTCCCAAATACCAGGGCTCTAATACCTCTCTTGTGTGAAACCCTCTGGTTCCCTAATCTCAGCATGGTGTATTAAATAAACTGCCAGACTTGGAGACAGGAAGATCTGGGTTCAAATCTCACCTCTGACTATTTGTGTAACCTTAGGCAAGCCACTTCCTGTCTCTGAGCCTTGGTTTCCTCATTTGTAAAATGAGAGTGTTGTATTAGGTAGCCTCTGAATTTTCTGACGTCTATGATCCTGTCATTTAATTCTCTTGGCCTCAGTTTCTCCATCTGTAAAATGGAAGGAGTTGGACTAGCTGGACTCTGAAGCCCTTTTCAGTTCTATATTTGTGATCCTCTGGGTGACTTTGTGTAAGTCACTTTAACTCCCTGGGCCTCAGTTTCCTCATCTGTAAAATGGAGGAGTTGGACTAACTGCTCTCTGAGGGCCCTAAAGAAGATCCATGATATTAAAGTAGATATGAAATGTTATGGACCAGGCTGGCAGAAAGCCTAAGCAGAATGGATGCGAACCATGGTGGGATTTTTTTAGGCACACCAAGAAGGACTACTGTCTCCAGAAGGCCTCATCTGCCAGCTTGTCCATGCCTAATATTTTTTTTTTTCACAGAAGATAAAGTCTGAGAAAGAAGCTTAAGAATGAATATGCCCTAGGAGAGAGGACATATGGACTTAAATTCACACTCATGTTTAAATGACTAATAGAATTTTTCCCCTTAGGGCAGGTTTTGACAGAGGGTTAGAGGAATGTCCCAGGGAGGGCATGGGTCATTGCAATGTAGTTAGTGGAGGTGAACACCACAATTTTGCCATAGACCAGCTCTAAAGGGGAGGACGAACCAGTGCCTGGGCTAAGGAGCCGATCTGAGTGTTCACAAGCAGTGGGTCTAATTGGCTTTGCCCTCTCCCTGCCATTGTCCCTTTCCCTTTCTTTTCTCTTATAGTCCCTGGAGGTCTTTAGCATCTATTAGTGTCCCTACAGACCACAGCTAGGGGATTCAGCTGATGATTTGTTTATGGCCTTGAGTCAGGATGGTGGGCCTTCCCTTGTCCAATGTAGTCACTAACAGAGGCTGTGGAAGGCTAGTGGTATTTGGCCCACAAAAAAACATTATCTCTTGATAAGAACTATAGTATGTTTAGGCTGGAATCAAGTCCTACCAGAGAAATAGATGGGATTTTAGATGTAGAGCTAGAAGGACCTCAGGGGTCCTCATTTTACAGATGAGGAAACTGAGGCCCAGAAAGGGCCTTGCCCAAGGATACAACCTTAATAAGTGTCAGAATGTAAGTATGAATAAAGGTAAATTTATATATATATATATGTGCTAAGAAATGAAGATTCTATCTTTTTGGAGTAAATCAATACTCTGTCATATCCTTATTATTGTTTTTTAGAAATGTGTTATTGTAAGCTTAGACTGAGAGGATTTCGTCTACCTGGGATATACACTAAGATTTTCTGTATAAAAATTCAGGTTGTGCAGGTTGTATAATTTGATCTCTGATGCTTTGGCTATTCTGAGAAACTTTAACCAAAAGGAACCTCAGCAATGAACCAGGAAAGGGGTGAGGTGTCTACTGTTGCCATAGCTAGCGTAGAGGGGAACCCCAGTCTGGAGAAAGAAATTGTATTTTTCTAATGTTGAAAGGACGCTAGGCTATATCATCTATGTTGTGGCTAAAGATCAAACATTGGCTAATGTCCAAAGGAGGGAAGAACAAATGCAACTTTGTGCATTATTACTCTTCTGTCTACACTTTACTTTCCAAAGCTAATTATTGATATGTTTAGCTAAAGGCCTGATTCTTGATTTTAGTGCCAGGGTTGGGGAACCTTCGGCCTCAAGGCCACATGTGGCCTTCTAGGTCCTCAAGTGAGACCTTTAGACTGAATCCAAATTTTACAGAACAAATCTTTTTATTAAGGGGATTTGTAATGTGAAGTTTGGATTCACTCAAAGGGCCGCATTTGAGGACCTACAGGGCCACATGTGGTCTCGAGGCCGTGGGTTCCCCACACCCCTGTATCTAGTCCATCAGAGGCCACATGTATTGAAAAATGTATATTTTTCATTTTACATTAGAGAGGCAGCTAAACTTAGGAACTACTTATATAGGCTAATATCTGAGTAAAACATTAGATTTTACTTAAATGAGCTGACAATTAGCCTTGAAAACAAACTAATAAACACGAGTTAAAAAGAGTGCTGGATCTGGAGTCAGAAGACCCAGGTTTAAGTCCCGTCTCTGAAGCTTACTACCTTTGGGACCTTGGACAAGTCACTTCAGTTCTCTGGGCCTCAGTTTCCTCTTGTGTAAAATTAGGGGGTTGGGCTAGATGGCATCCGAAATCCCTTTCAGCTCTACGTCCTGTGATCCTCTGATCTGTACTGGCCTGCTGCAGATTGCAGTCAGTTTTTCATCTTTGATCGTAACAGATAGACTTACCGGCACAGACACTTCCACACTTTCCCCACTCTGATCCCTTTCTGTATCAGGGCTACCGATGGCAGCCTGGCAACTGATGAGAGAGTTGCAGGGAGCAGGGCCTGAGTTTCCATGAGCAATCCACAAAATGGATAATTCAGTAATGGAGAGTAATTGAGAGGAGACGGTGAATGAGGGACTTCCACAGAAGGACGAAGGTCCAACTGATGTGAAGGATAATCTATCACTGTCCCAGATGAGCCAAAGGTCTCACTCTTCCCCAAAGGGCTTGGTTTCATGGAAAGGATCAGTAATATAAGGCAACTACAATCAGTCAACCATCACAGAGAGCTCATGTTCATAGAAAGCACCTAGTACATATCTTGCAATTGTGGGAGGCAAGCAAAGCCCATATTCACATTCTCTCCCTCTACTTCTTTGACCCTCACTCTGCTCACTAATTGCCCCAGGGCCTTACTACATCCTACCCTGATGCTCCCTCCCTGAACATCTCCTCATGCTCTTAGCCTTTCCTGGCTTGCCCCCATCACAAAACTTACCTGTCCCATTTCCTGTTCTCTTAGCGTCCTGCTAGGTGACAGAAGTTCATCTGAGAAACTAATTCAGGCTGAAGTGCTCAGGGCAGAGAGTAGTTCCCTTCTTCTAGATAACATGTGAAGTTTAACAATGGCCTTCGATGCCTTTACCCAAAGAAAGGAAATTCTGCCTATGGTAAGGAAGAAATTAGAAATGGGATGGAGTAAGGGGTGCCTCTTGGCAGCCCTTAAGTTATATCATGTGAACAACTGCTTACTCCTGCCGCAGGGCCTGGGTTTAGGTGTTTACAGCAGAAGATCAGAGGTTATAGGATCATAGAATGTCAGAGTTAGAAGGGACAGCCTTTAGGGATCATCTCCTTCAGCCTCCTGCTCTTACAAATGGAAAAAAGTGAAGCCCCTAGAGAGTAAGTGAATTCTCAGGACCCATCTGATTCCTTTGTGATCACTAGATCATAGATTTAGAACTAGAAGAGACCTTAGCAGTCAGTCTCCTCTTCCTAGTGATGAGGGCATTGAGGTCTGGGAAAGTAAAGGACATGTCCAAGGTCACACATAGAATCCTAGCATTTGATCTTGAAGGGACCTCAGAGGTCTAGTCTAGCACCTTCATTTTACAGATAAGGAAACTGAGGTTCAGAGCATTGAAGTGACTTGTTTAAGGTCACATAGAGAGTGAGTAGAAGATCAAGGATTTTATCCCAGGTCCTGTGACTCAGAATCTTGTACAATTTCCACTGTGCCACACGACCTTCTAAGGGATGGGTACCCCAATCCTCTATGTATGAATCTAGCATCTTTGCCATTATGCCTTGGTGATCTCCTCTAGGCCTCTCTGAGCTTCGTGCATAGAATTATAATTCTCACTTTCAGCTCTGCTGGGAAGGAGGTCAGGCTGTTGACATGCAAGTTACATTTTGGGGTCCTTTGGTCTAGGGATGGAGCAGAGACAGACCAGGTGGTAGCTTGAAGAGCTGGGGAGCTCAGAGCAGGTAGATCCCTATGAGTGGCCAGAGTCCAAGGAAAAGAAGGAGCTGTCCAGAGGTCTCAGTGAACTACCTTCCTTCTTCATGTCCTTAATTCTGTACCACACTCCTGCATACACAACACTAAACCGCCAGCTCTCTCACCAGGCTTGTAATTTAAGAGGGGGTGGGGGGAAAACATATGTTCCCTTCTCGTCTTTGCTAAGCGAGCCTCCTGCAGACACAGCAGAAATGGTAGGTAGGGAGTCCTGCTGAGAGATGCGTTCCTTATTAACAGCATTTGTTGGGAATTTGAGAGTGAGCTCCTGGGGCCAGAATGGGCCGGATTCTCTTCCTGCTGTATGCCATGGGCACCTCCCTCTGAAGGCAGCTGGGCAGGCTGGCAGGGGGTGTCGAGCTCGATAAGAATTGGGCTGGGAGAATTTTTATCCTTCACTATTAAAATTCCCCCAACTCTAGGCTGAACAATGCTGAACAGAATTGATGGATGCTGGCTGGCCGAGGCCCCCTTTCTTCCCCTACTGCCCTGCCTCCAAAAGAGGTAAACATTTCTAAAAGGCCATGGCCAGTAGAGAATAAAACAGGGAGACACTAAAAAAGCCAAGAACACCCAGAGGCTGCTGAAAGGCGAAGAGTATGGGTGGACTTAGGAGCATGCCTGCTTGGCCTGAGGTCATTGTCTTGACCTCCCCTTGGTTGAAATAGAGATGAGATCATTCTTATCTGTCTCTTTGAGAACTGAGGACAGAACAGTTGGGGTAGGATGTTGCAAGACAAATGGCAGAGTTCCTTGGGAGCTGCCGCCTACTGACTTTGTACCCTTTGGTAAATCTCTTCCCTTGTCTGGGTCTCAGTTTTCCCATCTGTAAAATGAGGAGTTTGGAATAGAACATCTCTGAGGTCTCTTCCAACTTGATATCTATGATCCTGACTACCTGTGTGGCCTAGGGAAAGTCATTTAACCTCTCTGGGCCTCAGTTTCCTCATCTGCAAAATAGGGAAAGGGTTGGATTAGATAACCTCTGAGGTCCCTTCTGGCTCCAGACTTAATATCCTATGAAAATTAGCTAAACGGTGCCCACCCTTCATCTGCTGCCACCAGACAAGAAACAACTCCCCTCTTTTAGCATCATTGCAGAGGCAAGGCAGTTAAACTATGGGCACCGTAAGGCATCAACTTCTACCAACAGCCTAAGGAGGGCACCAGGCCCTGAGGCTGCCTGAAGACAGGAGAGAGAATCAGAAAGAGCCAGAACATCGAGTCTGGAATTCCCAAACTGGTTCCTCTGCAAGATCTGACAGCAGGGAGAGCTAGAGAGGCATGTGAAGTCTATTTCTGACAAAGCATCGCAATTAGGGGGAGTCTGGTTACCTGTTTGTCTTCTCCTGTGGTCGATATTTGCATTCCCCAATGGAGAATATGTCCCTGGGAAAATCTGGTGCAAGGGACTGTGCTGTAAGCTGCCTGAGTTCTCAAAGTACAGAGTAAACCAAAGGATTGGGCAGTGATGACTCTATTGTACAAAATCAGCCTACAGTCACATGATCGATGGCATCTTCTGAGTCTTTCCCTGTTCTCATAGTCATTCCTATTTAAGAGGTCCTGAAATACTATTAGAAACCATAAAACCCTTTCCTTCCTTCTCTGTTGTCCCCCATCCCCACCCCTCCTACCTCCCAACCTCATGTGACCTGTCCTGTTGGTACTCTCTGACTCCAGGAAAACCTCTTTGTTTCCTAGTGGGGGCATGCCTCTGCTTTCACCCTATAGACACCTCTTTTCTGTTTCCAGGGTCGATTTTGAAGCCATGCCTACAGAGCTCCAGAGACTCAGATTGTTGCCCAGTTCTGATAATGTCCCAAACTATCCCTGGAGTTCCATGTCCAGGGTGAAGAATCAGTTGCCCTCTGCTGCATGTGGTATAATAATATTATTATTAATGATGATGATGATGATAATAACTGGCATTTATATAGTGCTTTATGTTTTGCAAGACACTTTCCATACATTTGGCCTGTGATACTCTCCCGTGGTTGGGAGACAGATATCTGTGTTCAGGGCTGACCTTGTGCTTAGCCAGAGTAGGAAGACTTGAGTCACCAGCAATAGTACTTGAAATTCTACTATTAGAGATTCATACCTTATACTATGTACCTCCCCGAGTCAGACAGATGGATCCAGAGCTGGATGGGCAAGTGTGCCTTTGGAGGGCAAGGAGCATTTCTTATCTAAATTTTGTTTCTCCCTCAACATTGGCACAGGACTGTGCTCCCAGTGGGTGCTCTAGTAGTTTGTTGATTGAGTAAGGAATGGTAACTTTAAGAGCCTCTTGGTAAAATAAAATGCAGAGAGGCCAAGTGTTGTAGTGGTTTGAGAGCCAGCTTTGACACGTGCTGATGGCATTACCCTGGGCAAGTCACTTGCCAAGCCTCTAAGAAAGACTTGAATTCATGTCATGCTGCTGATGACACAAATTGTGTGTGACCCTGGGCAAGTCTCTTTACTTCTCAGTGGCTCAGGCAACTAGAAAGCTGCAGAGGGTCCACTCATCTGTATTGGGAGAGGGAAGTTCTTCACTGGGAGTTCCTTATATCAATGAAATCACAGGTCTGGCCCTAAAATTCAAAATAAAACATCAACGCCCTTGGGGAGGGGTGTTCTTGTGGGAGAGGGGTGTCCACGAACTCTTTATCAGCCATTAATACTGTGTCATAGAAAGAACACTAGATTCAGAAGCAGAAAGCCCTGGGTTGAGTCCTGGCTCAACCACTTATTAACTGCTCTACCTTAGGCAAGTTACAGGGGTGGGGAACCTGTGAACTTGAGGCCACATGTGGAATTCTAGGACCTCAGGTGTGACCTTTTGACTGAGTCCAAGTTTTATTAAGGGGATTTGTTCTGTGAAGTTTGGATACAGTCAAAGGGCCACTCTTGAGGACCTAGAGGGCCACATGTGACCTTGAGGCCACAGGTTCCCCACCCCATGGCAATTAACTTCATTTTCTTATCTGTAAAATGGGGATGATACTTCTATCTGCCTCACCATATCATTGTCAGAAAATTGCTTTGTAAACCTTAGATGTAGTATAGAAATGTGAGTCAGTGATTATTATTGGGAAGCCAGCAAGGTATAGGTTATAGAAGGCCAAGGCTAAGGAGGCCAGCCACATGGCAGCCAGAAGCCAGAATACCTGAACTCCAGGCTTGGCTCTGTGGGACCTTAGACAGATCCTTCAGTTCCTCAGCCTTTCAAGCTTCCTTGGATGGCCAATGGGAAGTTGTCCTAGCTATCTCCCAGGGTTAGTGGACTAGATGTAGAGGTGGAAGGGACCTTTGGAGGTCATCTCATCCAGCCTCATTGTCTGAGGACTGAATAAAATAGGTTTGGGGAAAGTGCTTTCTGAATGATATATCCCTCAAGAAATAGGAGCTTTGAAAAAAAAATGACCGACTTAGGTGGTAAGAGCTTGCTGTCCTGTTAGAAAGAAGAAAACAGGGCTTTTTGTGGGGGTTGGTTTGGGGGTGGTATAAGGGCAGGTGGGAAAGGACTGGAGCATGGAGGCTTGGTGAGCAAAGACAGGCCCCCACTGGGCGTGACCTTGGGAGCTCTGAGCAGCTGGAAGTATCATGGGGCAGGAGGGAAGAGGAGGGGATCTGGGAACAAAGCAACCTTCATCACTGGCACCAGTTTGCCAAGGCTCAGTGTTGCTATGGAAAGAGATGCCTTAGCTTTCACTCTCTCTCACCTAACCTACTCAATCGGTTGACAAATTTCATCATTTCTATGCTCACAGGGTCTCGAATTGTAACCCTTCTCTCTTCTCACATGGTTCAGACCCTCCCATAGATCATTAAGACAATCTCTTAATTGGCCTTTGCCTCAAGTCTCTCCACACTTCAGTCTATCTTCCCCACTGCTGACAGAGTGATTTTCCTTAAGCACATATCTGACCATGTCATTCCCTGAGTCAATAAATCCCAGAGGCCCCCTATTAGAATCAACTATAAACTGGCCTGTTTGGCTTTTAAAGCCCTTCACAAGCGTGCCCCAACCTACCTTTCTAGCCTCATTGTATATGTCTTCTTCCCTCCAGCCAAGCTGGCCTTCTCTGTGTTTTTCACACAGGACCCTTCATCTTCCGTCTCTGGGCCTTTGCCCTGGCTATTCCTCATGCCTGGAATGTACTTTCCCCTCACCTCAGTCTCTTCAAATCCTTCTCTTCCTTTAGGATTGCAGCTCATGTACCCCTTCTGCAAGAAACCTTTTCTCCTTCCTCCAACTGCTCTGCCCTCCCTCCCTAATTGCTTGGGATTAAACTACTCTATATTTATTCTATTTTTAATTTATTCTGTGTCCATACTTCCTTATATATGTAATATGCATTCCTTCTATATGTACTGTCTTAGAATGTAAATTCCTTGTAAGTAGGGATTATTTCATTCTTTGCCTGTGTATCCCCAGGGCTCTAGAACAATGCTGGAACATAGTAGGCACTCAGTAAACACTTGCTGATTATTTAATTGGCACTTTGCTCCATTCAGTAGGAAGAGTGCTTCTAATTCACGGAGTCAAGTCCTGACACCACACTCCTGGGAGGGCCATGCTAGACCCTAAGGTTTGAACACCATCTCTCTTAAGAATTTTTTCTTTTTTAGACCCAGGGTCTAACCAATTGAATAAAAAAAGCATCTATTGAGTTTGGTCCAAGAACCCACCCTCCACTCTAGTCCTTCCTTCTCCAATGCCTCATTGTGGTATTCGTGAGACCTTGGATTCGGGAAGCCAGCATCAATGGAACACAAATCCTGGCAGATCTCACCAAGCTGAAAAGGCTCTGAGGGAGAACCAGGCCCAGTCTGACGCCTCAGAGAATTGACCACTAGGTGATGCTTTTGATTTGGTTTTTTCCCCCAGCTGTGGCAGCTGGCGTCTTAGAGCACAGAGGGGCCAAAGCCTTCATGGTAGCGAGCACGCACACCAGTGCAATCATGGGTCCTTGAAGTAGCAAAGGCTAAAAGCCCACAGGGTTAGAAGTCTTGATGGCTTTGTTCCATTTCTAGCAGGGCCCTGGTCAAGCTCATGGATGCTCTTTCTGACCTCCAGACAAGGTGGAGGGTACTTCACTGTAAGGCCCTTCAGAATCAATTGGGTCTGTCTGCAGTCCTGGGCTAGGGAGTTGGAAGCAAGAGCCATTTGGGGAAGTTTGGTGGGGTTAATCAAATCTGCCAGCTAAAATCCTGCTCCTCTACTCTTAGGAAATCCAGGCTGTCTTTTAATCCTTCAAACAACTACATAAAAATGACAAATTTCTTCTCCATAAGGAAAGACTAATAAGGAAACCTCTGCAGATTCATTTATTTTTCAATTTGTTAAAATGAAACCAGCCAATAACCTCTGCCTACCCATAACAATGGGATTAAAAATGATCAAAAATTTTAAAAAATCTAATAAAAAAAACAGGGACAGCCCCCACCTTTCTCATTCAATCTCCCTCAAAAGAAAACAGCAGGATGCAGAGGACAGCTCTCTTTGGGATGGGGAAGGAGTAGAAGAAGGCAAGGCAGATCTTTTCACTTGAACAAAAAAGCAAAATCTACCAGAAAATCACACAGAAGCCCATACTCACACACACACACACACACACACACACACACACACACACACACACACACACACACACATACTCAAACCTGACACTTTTTACACAGGGGCTAATAAAAGGCCACATTCCCCAGGAATCTCTCTACTTTTCCTTCCATATTTCTTAGAGCAATAGGAGGCTACCTTCTTGCTTTGGAATAGCTGCATCAGGGTTGCTTTTTAACCTGGGAGTCAATGGGGATGGTGGGAAAAGCAAAGACGGAACGCAATTTGTGGGAAGCCTCACTTTTCGCAGCCAGTCCCTGCTTTCACTGTAGCAAGGCAGACAGTGTTGGACAAACAGAATCATAGACTTTGAGGTGGCAGGGACTTCAGAGTCCCTCTGGTTCAGCCCTTCTTAAACTGTGGGTCCAGATCCCATATGGGGACTGAAATAGTTAAACTCACAGTTTTAGAAGCACTGAAGGGGTTGAGAGTGGAAAAAATGTAAGAAGCCTTAGTCCAACCCCCTCTCATTTTACAGAGAAAGCAACTGAGGCCTAGATTGTTAAATGACTTACCCAAAGTCACACATAGGATCATAGGTCTGGCCCTGGAAGGATACCTAGAGGACATCTCATCTGATCCCCTCATTTTACAAGGAGGAAATTGCAACACAGAAAGGTGACTGGTGTTGTCTAAGATCCCACAGCAAGGGAGTGTGTAAGGAGGGATAGACCTGGATCACAGGTAGAACGTGATGGGAGCTGTCCCATCCTTTCATTAATGGAGAGGAAATTGAGGCTGTGAGAAGGGATAGTACTTGTCCAAGGTTACACTGCTAGTCAGTGACAGAAACAGGACTGGAACTGAGGTCTTCTGACTCCCAGTATGTGCAGCAAATATACATACATACATACATACATACATACATACATATATATGTATGTATGTATGTATGTATATATATGTACGTATGGGTATGTATCTCTCTCTCTCTCTCTCTCTCTCTCTCTCTCTCTCTCTGTCTATCCAAAATAACGGCAATAAAAGATTTTGTGAGGACATAATTTCAATGTTTGGCTGGTCCTACTATGGGCATCAATAGCCTAAGCCAGTTGGACAAAGAGAACTCACATTCCAGATGAGCCAACTGTCTTAGGAGTAACCAGAAAAAAATGCCCTGTGGCAGCAGAAGTGTGTGTGTGTGTGTGTGTGTGTGTGTGTGTGTGTGTGTGTGTGCACACGCGCGTGATGCTACAGAGATGAAACATAACATAGCCATGCCAGTCGCTATGGAACGATCAGATCTGGACAAGAGCCCTTTTAAACAATGTGAAATTCTAAAGATGGGAGTGAGCTGGGTGCCTAGGTCGGCAGGCATTCTTGGGGAAGGTTACCACCTAAGTTTCTAAAGCTTTGGTGAAAAACTTTAAAGAGAAAAAAAGAAAAGAAAAAAAAGAAATGGGGTAGGAGTGGAGAGAGAACGGGTTTGGGAAAATATCTCCTTCCCGGAATGGACTGAAATAGTTAACTAGATCCTGGCAATTAGAAGAATTAGATAATTAGATTGTGACTTGGGGAAGAAGAGAAGGAAACCTGTCTCGGCTAAGTACACTCGGTAGGGAAGACGCGCCAGTTTATCAAAGGAATGTGCGGTTGGTTAGCAAGGCATATTTGAAGCGATTCAGAAAATGAATCAGATAAAAATGTTCAGTGAATAGGCTGGAGTTAGCAAGCCAAAGGAATTCTGCTTGTCGATAAATTAGATCCCGAAATCAAAGTCCTGCCTTTAAGTGCCATCCCCCTTTCCCCCCACCCCAAACGCAGGCTGATCTATGGCTTTTTATTCAAGCCCATGCTTTGTGACCACAATTCCGGGGTGAAGAACCTTTAAGGTTACATTTGCCTCTTTCCCTGCCTCTTGCAAACAGTGCGTCGTCCCGAGCACATTTGTTGGCTGGAAAGGTGTGCAACAGCAATTTTTGCAATGACAGTGCGGAGAGGGGATATGAGATCTGTGTGCTAATGAGCTGACACTGCAGAGGCTGAAGCCGGCAGCGGGAGTGCGCTAGGAGAGCACACGGCACAGCGGCAAGAGAGGCAGGAGGGGGCCTTCAAGGGAGAAGGCGACAGCTCGGGAACGGAGCAGCAAGGCGGCGGAGGAAGAGCCAGGCTGCTGAAGCAGCGGAGGGCCCAGAGCTCCAGTGGCATGTATGCGTGTCTATGTGTGTGTGTGTGTGTGTGTGTGTGTGTGTGCCCACCTGTGCCCCAGTGCCAGTGCCTAGATACTAGGCACAGAAAAATCTCCTTGACCACTGGATGGGGGCTAGAAATCAAAAACCCAAATGAACAAACCCAGTTACTGTCTGTGAAACCCAATAAGGATGATTTTCAAAGATTCCACAGGCTAAACTTTCATTTACCTCCATTCTGAAGCCTCGGATGGACTGGCCCATAAAGCCAGAGGTCTTTCTTTAGCCTCCAGGTTCCTCTCCGGGGGTCCTACAAAAATGTCTTCCTAGCAGAGGGTTATCTAGAAACAACTGATTATCTTGTGGGGAAGGGATAAGAGGGAAGAAAGGGTTCCTTCTTTAGGCAGGTCTTACCTAGTGCTTGTTTGTCTCAGGACTCAGAGGGTAGGAAAGGCCTAGAAGAGTCATAGCATCATAGAGCTAGAGCTAGAGCTAGAAAGAGGCCTCTGAGGCCAGCTAATCCAATCTTCTCATTTTACAGATGAAGAAACTGAGTTCCAGGGAGAGGAAGGGACTTGCTCAAGGTCACATATGAGATCACATATCTAGAATTGGAAGGACCTCAGAGGTTACCTAGTCCACCCTCTTCATTTTACAGAGGAGGAAACTGAGGCCCAGGGAGGGGAAGGGACTTGCTCAAGGTCACTCAGCTAGTAAGTGGTAGATACAGGATTTGATTTCAGGACCTCTGACACCAAATATGCCAGATTTTCCATTGTATCACCCTGGGAAGTGAAATGAAGTCAAACATTAGCAATCAGAGCCTGGGATGCCAGAAGCCAATTAGGAAAAGTGTCTTTTGGGCTAAACTGATGGGGAGGAGCAGGGAAGGCAATGGGTCCTGTCCTCATTTGTACTTTGAGGAAGTTAGATTAGATGATCCTTTCTTTCCCTATCGGCGCCAGATCCTCTGAGCCTATGCCTTTTGGCCCCATCTGATGCTCTTTGGTACCTGGCCCCCAGGCTCCTGTATTAGCTGGGGTTGAATGGGAGGCTTCAGGGCTCTCTTTTTATTGGGAATGGCAGCCATTTGAGAAGTCGATGAAGGTGCTAGTTATTCCTGGTACTCCCTACTAGGTTCAAGCACTGAAGAGGGGCCATGTGTCAACATTTCCGATGACTTCTGCTTTCGAAGAGCAATACAGATTCTCAGGGAGGGGTGTCAGAGAGCAAAGAGTAGCTCCTCTAGCAACCTAAAATTATTGTCTGTTCTATTCTCATGTGGTTTTAGAAATGCAGATTTCAGGCTGGAAGGGTTTTTGGAGATAATCTGGTCCAACCCCCTCATTTTACAGATGAGGAAACTGAGGCTGAGAGAGGTGAGATGACTTGTCCAAGGTCACACAGCTCCTAAGTGGCAGCACCAGGCTATAAATTCAGGTCTTCCTACTCAAAATCCCAGTACCCTTTCTACTGCACCATGCTCCCTCCAATCTGAGCTGTGCTTTGGCCAGCCAAGCTTCCATGGGCAAGCCCACTCAGCAGCTATCCTAAGCCATCTTGAAGAGGTGGCCTGTATTCCCAGACTGTGACATTCAGAGATGTATGCTTAGGGGACTGACTGGGAGAATGACAGCTTTCTGAGTCCGCTGTCTGTCACTGCACCATCTCTGAGTGGGCAAAGGACAGCTGGATATATTTATCATAAGTACTGCTTTCTAAAGCCCTGCATTGGCATGGCTGTATGGACCAGGTCATCTCTTTCCTTCCTTCCTTTGACAACTTTGCCCATTTAGGAGCTTGGTGGCCAAAGTGTCATGGATTTGGTTTGAGAGATCTTACTAGCTTTTCACTAATAGGAAAAGGTGACGTAGAGTCAATAGGGATGACTTCTTTTCTCTTCAAAACCCTGAGTCCAACAGGGAAACTGCTTTATCAATTTGGTTTCCCTATGATAAAGACAATTTCCTAATAGCTGTCCAACTGTGATCTCGGTGTCGGGTATAAGTTTCATTAGCCTCATTCATTATTGACTAAGAGAATGGGCCCAAACTTTATATTTAACAAATTGTTTCATTTAACAGTTGGCACTCTTATCTTACTCTGCATCAATGAAGAAACAAGTATTCTGGGTAAATGAACATTCTCCGGCCAGATGACTGGTTGGATAGCAGAATAATTGATATTTAGGAAGCTATGTTTGAGATACAGCCTCTTGAAGGGATTACGGAGAGGAAGGATTAAGAGTCAGGTGTGTGTTGTAAGTGCTGTTGAGACAGGATGAGATTAGTGGAATAAGATGCAAAGTATAGACAGGCATTTTATAACTTTCACACTTAGCCAAAATTAATCAGTTCCTATTTTTATCCCTGTCGGCAATCCCAAAGATGTCAAATACTTAATAGAACAGAATGTTAAAATAAGGCTCTGTAGCCTCAGCTAAAATATCCTCACGATATGTAACGTTGATGACCCTCTGATTTTTTTGGTAACCTTCCCCACCCTGGTATTCTCCCCACTCCCAATCCTCTAGCGTAAGGAAAAGTATTTTGGGTGCTCTGTACGATTCCTTTTGGCCCTTCCACTTTGGGGGCAGCCCTAGAGGCAGCCAGATTTGGAAAAAGATTTATTCAATGGCATACATAGCTCTCTCCTCTCCGAACCTGAACTGCAAAAACAACTCCCACCCCCACCCAAACCATCCTTAAAACCAAAACACCATCTACCACCTCTTCGATCTCCCCCAAACTTTTAGTGAAGTAAGCCTGGACTGAAAAGCCCCATTCATTCATACAGACTGTTGCATTCATGGAAAACCATTCCCCAACAGGGCGATAGAAACCATGGTCCCCATTCTCTCAGGTCTTAAAATTTTCCCATTTAGAAAGAAACAATCCCAATACAACAGCAAAATCTGGGTTTCAGGTGGCACTTGGGGTAGATGCTGTGCTTATACAAGCTTTCTGGGCTTTGGGTTTTTCCTTTTTCTTTCTTTCTCGGAATTAAGGACATAATGTTATCATTAACAATGGAGAGGGGGGAGGCAGAATCGGGGAAAGGAATGAAAAAATACTCCACAGGCCAAACTAGCTTTCAGAATATTAAGATCTAGCATTGGATTTTCCCTTCCCTCTCAGCTGTCTGGGTATTCATCACTTGCAATCAGTTTGTAGCCTTAACAGTTCCTATCAGGGCTGTCTCTGGAAGAAAGGTGATCTTCTAGGACAGAAGGAGGCCAGGAAACCCGCCCTGGGATCTGTCCCCTCAAGGTCACTTGTTAACAGAATTCCTCACGTTTGGTTCCTCTGAATTAGGCAGTTGTCAAATTCAGCTGTTTCCCACGACCAGGCAGGGACCAACCTAAACGGCTAAGTAATGTGCATCTCCAATTTCCTCAGTCAAGAGGTTGTCTTGTTTCTTTCTAAGTCTTAGGCAATTTCTCCGAACAACTGTGCCATCTGTCCCCCCAAGGGGAGGGGATCTGGGAGCTGGGAAGGGGAGGAGGAATTGACACTTTTGTATTAGACCTTATCCAAGGCAGTTTTCCTCATAGCCTTAACCAGATTGCCAATACCTGAGGGGTTAGCACTGCTTATAACCCCCTTGATTTAGAGGGAAGAAATGACCTCTCTCTCCCCCATCCTCCCGCCACCCTCAAAGAGGGACCCACCAAACCAAGCAAGTCAGCCAGCCCAGCGCAAATGGCAGGTGTCCCAAGGGAGGCTAGGCAGCGCTACTTACAAGCGTTAGTCACAGAGAAACTATTGGAAGAGTCCAAGTGATCAACGTGGTAATTCAAATGGAAGGGCTTCTCGGTGGTGTTCTGGTTGGTGTTGTATAACTGGACGGCAAAGCGGAAAGCGCTGTGCTCCTGGACGGTGTTTCTCATGAAGAGTCCACCTAGGAGCAAAGGGATCAGAGATTGGGGGTGGCCTCCCTCAGGGCTCCTAAGAAATGCTGCGGGATGGGAGGCGGCACAGGTCAAGGATTTATTTATCCGGTTGGGACTGGGATGGGGAGAGGGATGCGCAAAGGTTTATTGATTTTTTCCCCCTCTGTGGGACTCTTAGTTGGGAATATGGCTTTCCTCCCATGGCGGTGGGGAAGGAAGCAAAGCTGAACCCCGCAAAGGGGGCAATAGATTTGTTCTCTCTCGTGCCCCCCCCCCTTAGCCCAGCGGGCAGCAGCTTTCCTAGGCAGTCTATACCGCCGCAGCCGCAGACGCAACCACCATCGCGCCTTTCCACTTTGGGCGTTGGGAGCCCCTTTGCACCCCGCTCCCTCCCAGGGAGCGACCCATCTCCTTGGGCCCCACTCCCAGTCTTAGTCCTGGATGCCAGGCAATGTGTGGAGGGCAATGGTGGCAACTTCAGCACTCGTCCACACATACCGAAGCCTAAGCCGAGGGAACTAACTCCCTGCCCAGCTGGTGCCCAATGCCAGCCATCCAGCCAGGAACAAGGGGCACTTCCCGATCGGCGTGGTCTCTACCTGCTGCCTGCTCGCCTATTTATTGCCCTTGCCCCCAGTCTCTGTGTTTCCCCCAAGGCTCCTATGCCCCTCCAACAGTCCACCTTGTCTCAGCCAGCAGCGCCCCCCCTTTTTCCAGTCTCCGCACCCCAACATCCTCTGGTTTCTCTCTCCCTCACCGCAATAGCATCCTGTCAATAGCCTGTCTGCCTACCCCAAACAGCTCCAGTTTTTCTTTCAGAGCTCTCTCGTTCCCCTTTCCCATAGTCCCTGTCTGCCTCCTCAAAACGGCCCCTGTCCCCTCACCCCCAGCCACTATAGCCCGCTGTTCTTCTTTTCCCTTTCGAAGGCGGAGGTAAAATTTCTTTTCCACCCCCAACAGCCTCCCTCTCCCCACAATCTCCTTAAAGATGGGGCCGAATTGTACTCTTCCTTCTCTCCTTCGGGATAAACAGGACTACCTTCCTTTTTCTTTTTTCTTTTCTTTCCTTTTTCTTCCTCCCGCCCCCCCCCCAATCCCGGCCCCGCTGCTTCCGCGCCCTGGCACTGCCTGCAGCCGGGCATCACCCTGGGATAAGTGCCAGGAGCAGGATGCCAGAGCGAAGTCGGGCAGAGCGAGCCGAGCAGCCGGCAGTCCGGGCCCCCCAGGAGCAATGCGGGCTGGCCCCTGTCTCTGCTTCTTCTTGCCGCCGGTTTTCTCCGGGCACTCCCAGCCCCGACGGCCCTGAGCCCTCTGCAGCTTTGTGCCCCCCTCTACTGCCCAGAGCCAGGAGTTTTCCCTGCAGGTGCCAGGAGATCTAGGCGTGCCGGGGTAGAAGGACCCGCTGCAGCCGCAGTCCAACTCCCCAGGGCCAGTAGCTCCAGGACCCGGAGGGTGCCGTCGGCCTGGCTTCCCCTCCCGGTCCCGACTCGGGCTCGGGCTTGGTATCTGGCTCTGTCTTGGACTCGGGCTTCGGCTCCGGATCGCGCTTACCTATACTGATGGTGTTGGGGAATCCTCCGAAAGAATGAGCCAAGAACCCCAGGACCAGGAGGCAGCTGGTCTGGAGCGCGCCTTGCCTCATTTTCTTCAGCCTTGCCCTGCTTCCTTTCCTAAAAGGAAACTGAAAAATGCATGGGCGCAACTCGGACTAATCCAAAAAAAAAAAAAAAGGAAATAAAAATAAAAATAAAAAAGATTCTAATTGGGAGAAAAGAATAATAAAAAGAATTCTCAGGCTCTTCTCCACCTGTCCCCAACTTGCTTTTCCTCTCTGCCCCACACACTAGTCTTCCTCTTTCTCCTCCTCCTCTTATTATTCTCTTCTTTCCCTCTCTTGCTCTCCCTAGCTCTCACTGCCTCTCCTCTCTCTCTCTCTCTCTCTCTCTCTCTCTCTCTCTCTCTCTCTCTCTCTCTCTCTCTCTCTCTCTCTCTCCCTCCTCCCTCCTCTCCCTCCCTCCCCTCTTCTCTTCCTCCCTCCCCTCTCCTACTCTCCCTCCTCCTCCCTTTCCTCTGTCTCCGCTCTTTTTTTTCCTGTCTCTTCACTCTCTCTCCCTTCTCCTGTTTCTCTGTCTCTCTTGTTTCTCCCCCTTTCTCTCTTTTTCTTCCACTCACTTTTCTCTCTTCTCTTTCTCCCTCTCTCCTCTTTCACTGCCTCCTCTCTAGTCTCTCTTTCTCTTGTCTCTCACTGTCTCTCTCTCTCTCTCTCTCTCTCTCTCTCTCTCTCTCTCTCTCTCTCTCTCTCTCTCTCTCTCTCTCTCTCTCTGTCTCTTCCTCTCCCCCCTCCCCTATCAATCACTCCCCTCTTCTGTCTTCACACCAATCTAGAAGCGCGAATGGCTTGAGCAATTTCTCTCACTGTCCCTAAAAAGAATAAAAGAACGTTTTTTTTTTTAATCCCCAAGACTTTCCCCAAAAGATGATGGGTACGGTACGGCTAGGGGTAAAAGCAGCAGATCAAGCCAACGCTGCGGGCTTGCGGGCTCGCTCGCTAGCCGGCTGGCTCTCTGCTGGCTCGCTGCTGGCTGGCTGGCTGCGGGCTGGCTGGCTGCTGGCTGGGCAGGCGCCTCCGATTGGGCCGCCGCCGGCAGGGGGATATTGATCAAAGTTGAGCTGACGTGGAATTAAAGCAGCACGCGCCCCGCTCCGCTCCCTCGGCTCTTTCCCTGCAAACTGCAGCCTCGGACTGCAAAGCCCCGGCGGCGGCAGCGACGGCGGCGGCAGCAGAGGCAGCGGCGGCGGCCGGGCCGTTTGTCAACACGCGAGGTGCAATCAAAAGCAACAAACCAGCTTTCACGTGGACTAACTAGCCTTTCAATCTGCAACTGGCCCTTTTTAAAAGCTGCATTGCCTCTATGTTCGCGCGCGCCCGTGTGCGCGCGTCTCTGTGTGTGTGTGTGTGTGTGTGTGTGTGTGTGTGTGTGTGTGTGTGTGTGTGTGTGTGCCTACCTGGGGGCGGGGGACAGGGAGAGGTGCTGGGCTAGGAGGCTGGGGGGGGGGGGCGCGAGCGCAGGCTGCTCCCGAGTCGGTGGAGAGACTCTGAGAAGCAGTCAGTCCCCAGCACAATGCGCCCGAGGAGGCTGCGCATGCCTGGTCTTGGACGCTCAGTTTTTACAGCAGGAATCCGAGGCGAGTGCACCCCCCCCGCCTCCTTCCCCCCCCCCCGGCAAAGCAGGTGCGTGTGTGTGTGTGTGTGTGTGTGTGTGTGTGTGTGTGAGAGAGAGAGAGAGAGAGAGAGAGA
This sequence comes from Phascolarctos cinereus, assembly GCF_003287225.1. Lineage (NCBI taxonomy): Eukaryota > Metazoa > Chordata > Mammalia > Diprotodontia > Phascolarctidae > Phascolarctos > Phascolarctos cinereus. Next base: position 51,307,857 of record NW_027556291.1, read on the forward strand.
GAGAGAGAGAGAGAGAGAGAGAGAGAGAGAGAGAGAGACAGAGACAGAGAGAGTGTGTGTGTGTGTGTGTAGGGAGTCACTGAGAAACCTATCCCTCTCTCCCAAGTGTAGATGGGGGGGGATAGTGGTGATGGACGAAGTGGGGGCGTAGGTGACAGTTTGGTGGGAAATAGCCAGGTATTGGCATGAGGGTTGAGGATGGAAAAGATATGGGAATTAATTTGGGGGAAGGGAAGGAGGAAAGGTGGGGGGAGCTGCTAGCTGCCAGTACCTCTGTTATTTAGGAAGGCACAGCAGCCCCCCCAACTAATGACACCCCCAGTGGCAATCTGCTTCTATATTTAACTCTAAAGTCCATTCTCCAATCTCCCTCTTTTCTTCCATTTCCTTCTCAAGGATTCCAGCCTGGATGAAAGGAGGTGTCAGTCATATCCTCTTAATGATCATAGATTCAGAGCTGAAAGGGACTTCAGAGATGAAGAGTCTGACCTCCCACTCCTAGAGGGAGCCCCTTCTTCAGCCTCCCCGACACAGTTGTTGCCCTCCAACCTCAGCTCTTCTTTTCCACCTATCCCCCTCAACTCCCCACTTCTACTTCCATAGTCACTTCCCACCACTATACTCCCTGTCCCTCCCCACCCCCCAACTTCTACTTTAAGTTTTTTGCTTTCAGCCAGGGAAGTGAAAAACACTTCCTGCCTGAGCTTGTGACCCTTTGCTGGAAAACAGATTGATTTTGACAGAGGTCCTATCAAGGTCCTGATGGGTGGGGGGTGGGACATAACTGCTGTAAATCTTCAAGAACTTGCAAGTGATAGACTGAGGTGGAAAGAGATGTTTATTCTCAAACTTTGGGTCTCAGGACAAACAGTTCCGGGGTTCCTCCCAAAGCTCCACTCATTGTGCTGATAGGAGAGGCCAGGTAGATTGAGCACTGCCTGGGGTCCCAGAGGAAAGTATCTGGGAGGCTCTGAGAATTGACAGGAGGTAGAAATAGGCTGGAAGAGGAGACAGCAGAAATTGGACTGGTCCTCAGCAAGATTGTTTAGTGGGGAGGCATTGGCCCTGGAGTCAGTGATCTGGTTCCATATCCTTCCTCTGGTACTATCTGTATGACCTTGGGCATATCTTTGAGCTTCTCTCAGTTTTCTCATCTGTAGAATGAGAGGGTTGTCCCTGAGGTCCCTTTTGCTTCTAGATTTGTGATCTATTCTCTGAGCAAACCTCTTTGGAGTCTTTCTGTCTTCTCCAACCCACTTTGATGCCCATGAATGATCTGATCATCACCCCTTTCGGGTAAGGCTTGTGCCTGAACACGACCATTCAATACTTTCCCCCAAAGGAATGGCTAATGATGGGAATTTCCAGGCAGCATAAGGGGAGGCAAAGTGCTGATCTGGGTCCCTCAGTCACATGGTACAGGTGACTGCCTTGCCTCTTTGTCAGACTAGCCAGCCAGGAGAGAATCCCAGAACAGGCAGCAATTTCATGACTTGTAGTACAGCAGACACCCCCAATGGCTTGGGCACCAGGAGCTCTGGATTCCAGTCCTGGCCCTGTGTAAAGAGGGACAAGTCACTTCCCCTCTCTGATTGGACCAGGTATTTGATCTCAAAGGGCTTTTCCTTTCAGCTCTCAGCTTCTGTGAAGTGATAACTAGTAATGTTATTTTCACTTCTAAACTAGCCACATGAAAGAGCATCCGTTAATGAGAGGAGCAATGAACAACTTTGACAACTACAAACTGCCATCATTGATATTAGCAGTTGTTACCACTTATTATTTTATTTGTGTTTGCTCTCTGCATGTGTGTGTGTGTGCACGAGCAGCTTGTAACCAGCTGCTTCAATGCAGCTTTTCTTTGATAGATGGTCCCTCAGGTAGGTTGGTTCAAAGGAAGAAGCATACTTCCAATCTTGAAGCTTCCACTTGTCCCTGGCTTGGCAGGTGTACCTGGGCCATGCAGTGAGTGCTTGGGTCCCTACAGCGAGAGCCACATTTGATGGATAGCTGCCCCATGTACATATCTGGAACCCTCTCCCTTTCTCCAGACTCTGTTGAAGAGTAGCACAGCTCTGATTTATGGGGAAAGAAACTGCTCTAACTTTAGAGGGTCCCAAGCCAAGAAATTATGTCCTTTTCTCTCACTGGGTGACCTCAAAAAAGTCTGAGCCTCAGTTTCCTCTTCTGTCAAATAGCAGGGTAGGGCTATGGGATCTTGATGATCCCTTTCTAGCTATGGAACTCTATGTTCTTCTTCTTCTTCTTCTTCTTCTTCTTCTTCTTCTTCTTCTTCTTCTTCTTCTTCTTCTTCTTCTTCTTCTTTGCAAGGCAATTGGGGTTAAGTGACTTGCCCAGAGCCATACAGCTAGTAAGTATTATGTGTCTGAGGCTGGATTTGAACTCAGGTCCTCCTGAATCCAGGGCTGGTTCTCTATCCACTGCGCCACTTAGCTGCCCCTGGAGCTCTATGTTCTAAGGGCCCTCCTGGTTTTACTATTCCATGAGTCTCCGACATGGGATTAATCTAGTGCCATGAGGAAAGTATCTCCATCCTAGGCTGTCACTGAGCAATTGATGGTCCTGCCTCCTTGGAAAGAGAGACAGGAGTCATTCCTTAGCTAACTCCTGCTACCTCTAGAATTTCAAGGTGGCTTTGAGTTCTGCTTTTATGGAACACTTGCTCTTTTTGCCACTTCTTTTTGCTTTAGGGGTAATCACTGTCAAGAATAATAGAAAAAGCTTGAGAAAGATAGAGACAATGTGGTATGGGGGAAATAGCATGGGTTTGGGGGTCAGAGGAGCTGGGTTCAAACCCTGCCTCTGTCACTCACTCCTTTTGTGACCTTGGGCAAATCACTTCCTATCCTCGGGCTTCAGTTTCCTCATCTGTAAAACAAGAATGTTTGACTAGGTGGTCTCTGAGGTCCCTTCTAGCTCTAAGTCTAGAATTCCATGATCCTCTGACCCCCACCCCCACCCATCTCTCCATCATCTACTGATTACAGTTCAAGTCCCTTCAGTCAATTCCCTCCTCCATTTGGCCTTCTTCCCACATCAATGAAAATGATGGAGTCAGAGACTTAGAAGGTTCATTTTTTTCCTAATCTAGAGCATGATATGGAAGCAAGTCACAGCTGGAATTAGGCGAGGGCAGGAGAATAGACTTCCTTCTAAGAGGAATCTGAGATATTGATATTCTTGATTTGATAAAGTGAGATTCTTCTGGTCATTTGGCCAGTGGCCCAACTTTGTGCTGCTATCCTAACCATTCTTACCCTCCTCCCCCTTCCAAATGAATTGTGGGCTTTTCTTCCATTATAACCATTTGCTTTGGCCATTATACCTTAGTCCTCCAGATTTCCTTGGTCTCTCTGGCCGTGAGGCCCTCTGTATTTCTGGTTGAATAGGTGGGGTATGGATGAGCAGAGATTCCTGGCTACAGGGCCCAAATTAAGATGGGATAGCTATGGGAGTACTATGCCAAGTGGCATATGGTCTATTGACTTCACATTTTGGGGTGATTCTCTCTCCCTCCTTTGAAGATTGGTGTGGATTGTGGCAACTTGGATCCTAATTCTTGCTACATGGATTACTTTATACCCTTATGCACTATCTCCAGGTGCCCTGTGTTCTTAAGGTCCTATTTCCTGGGGATGATGGGTGAATTGTAATAGACTACAAGAGCTGACTCATACCTTGGAATCTTGTTATAACCCACTGCCTATGTTGAGGCAGCATGGTATAATTGCATGAATACTGGCACAGGGAGCATTTATTAAGCTCCTACTATGTACCAGAAAGCACATAGAGTAGGTAGAGTGCTGGGTTTGGGGTCAGGAAGACTCATCTTCCTGAGTTCAAATCTGCCCTGAGACACTTATTAGCTTTGTGACTTTGGGCAAGTCACTTCACTCTGTTTGCTTCAGTTCCTCATCTGCAAAATGAGCTGGAAAAGGAAATGGCAAACCACCCCAGTATCTTGGCCAAGAAAACCTCAAATGGGGTCACAAAGAGTCAGACACGACTGAAATGACTGACAACAGCAACATGAAGGAGAAGACTTTGAGAGTCAAGAGAACTCTCTTCGGAATCCTAGCTTGGGCACTTCCTGGCTATGTGACTCTGAGCAAGTCACTTAACCTCTTGGAGTCTCAGTTTCCTCATCTGTAGAATGGGAGGGGGGAATTCCTGTGAGGACCAGATGTGATCATGTATATGCCATCTGGCTAAAGCCCAGGAAGTCCTTTCAAGGCCAAAAAACTGGAAACCCAATAAACCCGGGAAATGCATGCCTCCATACATTCCAGCCCACCAAATCTCACTTGGTCCTCCTGAATCTTCTTGGGTTTTAGCCAGTTTGCATATGGAAAGTGCTTTGCAAACCTTGAAGTCCTCCAGACATAAATGTTAACTATTCTCATTGGTTCATGCTTTGGGACCACTGTACAGGCAAGACAATCTTATAAAAAAGGTTCTTTTGGGACTTTACCCCGAGTTCCCCTGAAGGGGGTCCAGGGTATACCTGTATTCTGCCAGATTTGTATGATAGTGAGGGGCCAATGGCATAGAGTTTGTGGAATGTTACTGATAGATGAACTCTATAGCACATTATAAAGAACTTTCTAACAATGAGTGGGTATGCTGCTTTGTATGGTAGTGAGTTATCTGTCAATGAAATACTCTGGCGAAGGTAGGATGAATGCAGAAGATGACACCAGATAGGGGGTTGAACTGGACAATCTTTGAGGTCCCTCCCAACTCTAGAATGTGATGATTCTATGAATGTCCCTTTTTTGAGAGAATAGAGTTTGGGGAGGTCTCTGGAACTCCATAGATAGATTCTCCCCCAATAGATCGTAAGGTCCTAGAGAGCAGAGACTGGTTAGCTTTTGTCTTTATGTGTTTGGTGCCTGGCACACTGTATGTGCTGTGCTTTTGATTGAGCCCAGTGACTCCTCCCCATACCCCTTCTAGGTAGACAGAGGTTGATGATGTTACACTGAAGACTCAAAGGGAAGTGACAGGTTCAAGGTCACACAGCTAAGACCTGGTGATGCTGGGAATTGCACCTGGTAATCTGGCCCCTCTGGGAGACTATCTTCATGCTGGAAGGCTGGGTATGCAAGGGAACTGAGTCTGAACAAATCAATTCCATTGGGATGGGTACATCTTTAGCCAGTTAATTATCCCCTGGTGGGCTCCGAATGGGTTTAGAAACTGCAGGTGGAAATCACATGAGCAGGGGACTTCTCAGCTCCCAAAGTGACATTCTTATAAGCTGCAGTGTCTCTCTGATGGCGAGCGGTAATTTATTGTGAATTATGCCAGGTTACTTCCCAGGGTTGACATCACTGACATTTTTATTAATGTATGCCTCCCCCCACCCCTCTCAGGAGGTTAGAATCTGTCATTGTGAAGCAGCCTGGGCAAGCTGGGCGAGGGGGAGGGGAAGTGAGAGGAGGGGGAAAAACACCCTAACCTGTAACAGGAGCTCCTGGGAGGCCTTCACTTGAGGCCAGTAGGGGGGTGGAATTCTGGGTGCCCATTGGCCAAGGAGGTGACAGCCAGTTATAATTAGCTGGAAGCATTTCCATTTTTAAGCCCGTATATAATGAATTAGGAAATAGCTCTGAAATTTGGAACACACATGGAGTTCTCTGACTAGATGTCAGGGTCTGAGTCATTCATCTATCAGATAACATAAAATGGAGACAAACGAATGCTTTCCCCCTGATTTCTTTTCTTTGCCTTTCTTCAAAACAGGGAGGTGGGGGGGCAGTATTTCCATTTTGTTATTTTCATGGTGCCATCCTCAGGTTTCTATTGCACTCAGGACTGGAAGATTTTGAGTTAGCAGGGCCCTGAGAGCTTACCAAATCCAGCCCACTCATTTTACATGAGATGGAACTGAGGCCAGGGAGAAGGGACTTGTCTAAGGTCACAGAAAGACCTTGGCAGAGCTGGGATTCAGGCTGCCCTCCTCTGCTTCCAGATCTGCTGGCAGCCTCTGTTTGGCTGTCTTCTGTTCCCCCACCTTAGACTGGCGGGCAGGAGGGATGACAGGCAGGCCAGTGGGAAACAGTAGAGGGCCCTAGTAGACTGAGGCAGCATCTGGCTCATTGACATGCTCTGAGGGACTGGGACTTGGATGACTTAGTGTCTGCTTGGCACCTCAGCCTTAGCCCTTCAGTTTTCTTAGCTGGCAGGTCAGGTCCACAAATGCTTAAAAGTCCCCACTATGTGCCAGGCACTGGAGACTCAAAGATGAAGAATGGCTCTTAAGGAGCTTAGAACCTTACGTGGAATAGGTGCTATGTGCACAAATAGGTGGTATCCAAGGGAGAGTGTGCTACGGTTCATAAAGTGTAGAGCTGGGAGGGTGCTTAGGAATCATCTGATTCCTAAGGGAACTTACAGGAGCCGAGGATCCTAGGATCACAGAGTGTGCAAAGGGAATTACTAGCACAAAGGATCAGGGGATCACAGAGATAGGAACTTTATAGGGGCATAGTGTTATCAGAACTCGGAGGATCATTCTTTTATAGACTTAGAGCTTGAAAGGCCTTGGAGGTCACCTGGAGATCCACCCCTGTCATTTTACAGGCCAGGAAATGGAGGCCCCAAAAGGTTAAATGACTTTGCCGAAGTTCTCATAGCTGGAGTGGAAGAGCTAGTATTTGACCCAAAGCTTACCTCCTTGGCATTGATTACTCCAAAGCCAATACTCTTCCCTCTTCACCATCCTCGTTTAACAGAGAAGGAAGCAGGCCCAGAGAGGAAAAAGGGACTTGCTAAAGGTTGCACAGAACAGGAGAGAGGCAGAAACAGCAATAGAGCCTACCTTCCTCTGATTCTGCCTAGGACCCTAGATCCAGAGCTGGAAGGCACCTCCAAAGCCCTCTAGTCCAACTCCTTTGTTTTACAGAGGAGGAAACTGAGGCCCAAGGAGGGGAAGGGACTTGTCCAAAGTCACACATAAACTCCTAGATCCAGACTTGGAAGGCATATCTGGGGCCCTCTAACTCCTTTGTTTTACAGAGGAGGAAACTAAGGGCCAGGGAGGGGAAGGGACTTGTCCAAGGTCACACATAGAATCCTAGATCAACTAGTTCAACCCCCTCATTTTACAGATGAAGTTACAGAAGTCTGAGGAAGTTAAGAGATCTTCCCAAGGTCATACAAATAGTGCCAGGTGCAGGATTCAAAGCCATGTCTTCTGACTCCAAAGGTGGTGTTCTTTTCAAGGTGCCGTGTTGGCTCTCATCATCCCCATGATATAGACAGAGTACCCTAGGGCAATTTGATGAGGGAAAGATCATTTGGAGGGGAAGTTTCAGGGAAACTTTACAGAGGAATTGTTTCTTGAGCTGGACTTTAAAGGCAGAGACAGATTTCACTAGTGGGAGAGAAGAAGAGAAATTTTCTTTGGACCATCTTGAGTCCTGGGCATGTGGGCCTCTTCTTTGGTTGAGGGTTCACTTTCTAGGCTTTAAAATAGTGTTCAAAGGATTGAGGGAAGGCAGAGATAACTGGAGGCTGGTGAGCAGGAAGAAGTTTGCCTGTGGCTCATTCTCATAGAGGAATAATTGGCTTTCCTAAATGCTAACCTGCCTTAATCTGTGAGCCTCAGCCATTGTCCAGCTTGTCTCCTTTATATCTATCTATCATCTATCTATCTATCTATCTATATCTATCTATCTATCTATCTATCTATCTATCTACTATCTATCTCTCTGTCTATTGCATACATATATGTGTATATGTATGTATGTATTTGGAAGGGATATGTTTTAGCATTTTCTTATTTTGCTAGGTCATTCTATATAAATACAGTCCTTCCCCTTTCCCTCTTCCAAATCACAATTTCAGTACAGGTATGCCCTGCTTTTAAGCAAATCTGATATATGAAAATATCATTTTTTTTTCCAGAAAGAAAAATTAAGAGGGGATTCTTCATTTTCACCAGGGATTTATTAGTCTCTACCCTTTCCTCTCAGTCTAGCTACAGTTGCAAAATTAATACTTTTTTTTTTTTTGGCTAGGCAATGGGGTTAAGTGACTTGCCCAGGGTCACACAGCTAGTAAGTGTTATGTGTCTGAGGCCAGATTTGAACTCAGGTCTTCCTAAATTCAGGGCTGGTGCTCTATCCACTGCACCCCCCAGATGCCCAAAATTAATATTCTTGAAACACAGATCTGACCATATCACTCCCCTACTCAAAAAGCTTCAGTGGCTCCCTGTTGCCTCTAGCATAAAAAACACAAAATCCTCAGCCTGGCACCTGGACCTGTATACAATCTAGCTCCCTACTGCTTTTCCAGACATTTCACATTCCTGGGAATCCCTTCACAGGCTACCTGTGGCAATCAAATTGGCCTATTAGCTATTTTACTACTAGACATGGCATCTCCCACCTCTGCATCTTTGCACAGGAATGTCTACAATGCCTTCCTTCCTCACCATTTACTTGCAGAATTCCTGGCTTCTTTCAAAGAACAGTCCAAGTCTCCTGCAGGAGACCTCTTCTGATCCCCCTAGCTACTAATGCTTTCTTTCTCTTGAAAATACTTTCCATACCTTGTTACATCGTCCCACCTAATATAATATATCCCACTCAGAAGTGAGAAAATGCCAAATTCCTTTCAGAGTTCTGAACTTGTATCTTATAGCAGTAGTTCTGTTCTTTGTTGTCTCACAGGTGAGGAACTGAGGCACAAGAGAATCAACATCTTTCTGGCTTACTAGGCTGCCTCAGCTTCTTTTAGTTTACTTTAGTAGGTAAGTGCTGTAAGCAGCACTGTAGTGCTTGGGTAGCTGGATACAAAAACACCCAAGGAGCAGGGGTGGCAGGGGCTGGAGTTTGGTGGAAGAGGTCCATCCCTAACCTCCATCTCCTCTGAGGACTCTGAAAGTAATAGCAGCAGGAAGAAGAGAGGACAAGAATCATGCTTCCCAGTTCCTTATAAACCTTATGAAGTAGGTAGCATCATTAGCCCATTTTACAGAAAAGGGAACTGAGGCTTAGAGAGATGAAGTGACTTACCCAAGGTCATAGGGTCAAACAGCAGCTGAACCAGAATTCAGGCCCAAGGCTCCCTAACTCTCAGTCCAGAACTCCTTCTACAATACCACCCTCCCTCTAAGGAGGAAGGCATTCCCCAGTATTGTTCAGAATCACCAACTCTCAGAGTTGGAAGGGACCTCGAGGCCATTTAGTCCACCCCATACTTGAACAAGAATTCCCCCTACAGTAACCCTGACGAGTGGCCTTCACTTGAAGACCTTCAGTGTCCCTCCCAAAGTCACCATTCCCTCCTTAGGATTGGTGGAATTATCAGGAAGCCTAAATCTGCCACTTGCACCCACTGTGCCCAGCTCTGCCCTCTGGGGCCAAGCAGAGCAAGGCTAATCCCTTTTTCTTGGAACAGCTTTTCAAATGACATTTCTCTCAAACTCATCAAAGTCCTTCCTAAAATGTATCACTCAGAGGTGAACCCAGTATTCCAACCATGGTTTGACTAAGGCAGAGCACAATGAACCATAACCTCCCTAGTCCTGGGACCTGTACCTCTCTTTTCATTAAAACCCCAACATCACATTAGATTCTTTGGAGGCCACATCACACCATTGACTCTGTGAGCACTAACTGAGGTTAGCTAACCCCTCAGATCTTTTATTTTGGCCCAAATTCTTGCCTCGCGATACTTCACTCATCCTTTACTTCTGAAGTTGATTTTTTGAGACTAAGTATAAAATTTTACATTTATTCCTTCATCTCATAGATTTGGTACATCATTTTAGCCTGTTGATATGTTTTTGGGTCCTGTCTCTATTATCAGCATTTCCAGATCATTCCTCTTACACTCTGATTATATTCTTCAGCCCCATCCCATTGCAACTTTGAACTCTGTCCCTAGGATGTTAGCTCTGGTAGAGAAGCATTCATGTCACCTAGCTAAGAGCAGGCCTCTCTGTCATTTCTGGCCATTTCCAAACCCACTCCTACCTTCTTCTACCTCCCCTTTATTGTTGTCTTCTCTTGTTAGAATGTGAGCTCCTTGAGGGCAGGGACTGTCTTGCTTATCTTCATATATATAGCATAGTAGATGGTACAAAGTAATCACTTAATAAATGCTTTATCAGTCCAGCATATTAGTTATCTCTCTGTTTTGGGTCAGGCCTTACTCAGACTGGCCTGCTGGTTCAATCTTGAGATTGGGATAAAATGAGACATTTTTACATTTCTTCATATATAAGAAAAGGAATTTACCTAGCATTGGCATTGAAAAGATATTTAGCAGACATGACATTGATTCAGGTGGTTGCATCTCCCTTTATCTCCACATAGAGACATGCCCAGTTAGGAAAGTGGGTTGACTCACAAGGCATCAGGGAGTCTGCCAAGCCTGAGGAACCCCAATTTCTCATGAACTGAGGCAACCCAGGAAGCTGTGTCAATAGTTCAAGCCTTTGTCCTCTGAACCAGTTGTCTCAAGGACAGTTTCATTGCCTTTTTAGGGGAAAACATCCAGTTTAGTCTAGTTGGAAGGTTTCTTGGTAGATATGGAGAAGTAGCCTAGGCTCTGTGAAGTAGCTGTTGCTCCTACTACATGCTTCTAGCTATCTGGAAATTTGGCAAGCACCCCATTTATGTCTCCAGCCATGTTATTGCTGAAAATGTTGAACAGCAGACAGATCCCTAAGGCACTCCACTAAAGACCTCCCTCCTCCCTCTGGGCAGAGAGATGTTATGGTGGAGATATCAGCTCCTTGGAGTCTCCAGGCTGCTCTAGCTCACTGCACTGAGAGGGTTCTCTGGTCATTAACAAGGCCCCTAAGAGATGCTACCTTTCCTGAGAGTGAGTCCCTGAGGTGTCTCTTATGACTTCTTCTAGTTCCTTAGAGGACAGATCCACCCCTCATAAACGTTCTCAGTCAGGAAGGGAGGGAAAGCCCATCCCTTTTGGTTTGGTATAGTCCTCTGGGAGCCCTTAACTTTGCTCAGTCTTGGCAGGAGACCAGTTGGAGAGAGGTTTTCTAGATCTTTACCGCCCCGCTGTCTGGGCACAACCTCAGCTCCCCAGGGAAGAGAGCTCTCTAATCGGAGATGCCAAATAGGGGATTGCCTCTGAATAGCCCTGTGTCTGTATTTTCAAAGACACATCATATTCTTGTAGTAAAAGAAAATCATCCGCTATCTCTGTCTCATGCCCATGGCCTGATCCTCTTCCTGGCCAGGCCACTACTGACGCCTGGTGGCAGTTTACCCTAATTTCAGGCAAAGTAGCCAAGATGAAATCAACCACTTCATAAATTCATAGGATTTAGAACTTAATGGTATCTTAGAGAGCATTCAGTCTACCACTTTCTCATTTTACTTGTGAGGAAACTGAGGGTTAGAGAGACAAAGAACTTGCCCATGATCTCAGGATTGTCAAACTTGCCTTTGTACTCCTATACGTACTGTCTGTACTGCTGTAATGTCACAGTTCTCCTGACTAGTCCAGACCTGGAGATGATCAGTTTCTTTGGTACTAGCTCGAAGTAGGCAATGGTGAAGATGTCCCATTTCCCATTATGGTTTATGGTAAATAGTGAGGGAAGGGAGATAGATTACACTTTCTTTTGTTCATTCAACAAATCTTTACTGAATACCTGTTATGTTTGGAGAAGAGTACTGTGTAAGGCATTAGAGGGGATACAAGGAAAACTCAGACATGATTCCTACCCTCATGGAATGTCCATGCTGGTGGGAGGGGGCAGGAGGGGGAGAGAGAAGACATATAAGAGAACTATAATAAACTATGACATAGACTGTGGCTGTGCCCAGGAGGGATCCAAAGCAGTCCAGGAATTCGGAGGGAGAGGGGATGCCTACCCTTAGTGTTAGACTGTGAAGAGTGCTAGGAATCAGGCCAATCAGGTTGAAGGATGATGGTGCTGATAAAGCCAATAGCCTAAATGAAGGCTCATATTTCCAACTGTACGGGTGGCCAGGCACAAGAGAGGTTGCTTGGTGAAGTTCAAGGCAGCAAGCTTCTACCACTATGTAATTCATTTCAAACATTTATGAACTGCCTACTGTATACAGAGCCTTGGTTTGGTGGGGGGAGGAAATGGTGCATCATGAACTCCAGTTTATGAAGATCTTAGCTACAACAACCATGCTAGTACTATTTTACAGATGAAGTGAGGAAACTGAGGCTCTGATCAGGGAACTGGCTTGCCCAGAGTCCTGTGATGAGTGATGAAGCTGAGCCTGAAAGTCCATCTAGTCCAGTCCCTTCATTTTACACAGGCCCACTGAGGCTGAGTTAATTGCTAGGGTCACATAGGTTGTAAGCATGAGAGGTGGAATTGGAATTTTGGTCTTCTAATTCTGGAGTCACTAGTCTTTCCATTGAGCCATTCTTGGACCAATGATTTTCCTATGATCTCAAAACTAATAAGGATTCCAGTTCACATTGGAACACAGGTGTACTAATACCAAGTCTAGGGCTCCTTCTCCTATACTACAGTGGTCCCTGCCCACTCCAGCTGGTAGTTTAGTGGAGGATATACCACATATTTAGAGAACTCTAGAGCAAAAGCAGTTATTTTTAGATGATGGTGCCTGTACTCAACCAGTCAGTCAACAAATATTTATTAGGTGCCAGCCAATGGGTTGGTAGTACTCAGTTAATATAAGGCTGATTGACGCCAGATGTTGAGAAAGATGGTTAAATAAAGGAGTAAGATAGACTTAGGGGTGGCTCAGGGCAAAGGTGAGTTGACTGAAACCTTGCCTTTGACCCACCATAGTCCTCTCTATATACAGAAACAGAATTGCAAAATTCAAACATTGTGGGAGACTTCAGTGGTCATCTTGTGTAATCCATACATGAAAGGAACCCTATACTAGACAAGTGGGCATCCAGCCTCTGCTTGAAGACCTCTAAGGAGGGGAACCCACTATTTCCCAGGGCAGCTCCTTGCTTCGGGGCTGCTTTTGGTACCCTCTACTCTAGCAACCTCATGCTAGCTCTCTGGTACCTGACATTGTGGCCTCTAGTTCTTTGGGGGTATAGGGCAAAGCTATACCCTCCATGACCAGTCTGTCCCTTTTTATGGGCTGGCTCATGTACAGATCATCATGGATGATACGTTGCAGCCTACCTGTGTCCCCTTGGTGTCTTTCTACCTCTCTTCCAGTCACCTACAGATTTATTACTGTTGTTTTTTTGGTCTGGAACTGGGATTTCATCAGTGTAGGAAACTTCCAGGATGGAAATTCTTCAGAGGCCATGAGATTCTAGGTCTAGAGCTGGAAGGAACCTCAGAGGCCATGAGATTGTAGGTCTAGAGCTGGAAGGAACCTCAGAGACCATTTTGTCCAGCTCCCTCATTTTACTCAGGAGGAAACTGAGGCCCAAGGAGGGGAAATGACTTGCTCAAGGCCACACAGGTAATAAGAATCAGAGGCAAAATTAGAATCCAGTGCCTCTGACTCCTGAGCCCATGATATTTTTCCCTTCATGGCTTTGATTGGATTGTTTTGGGATTTGCAGCCAGACAGAATCACAGACCGTAATGCCAGCATTAAAAAGATGGGCTTTCATGGTGAGGAAACAGCTTGACATTGTTAGGAGCCCTGTGCAATTTACTAAGTGGGATCCACTCAGTCTTGTTCTCCTTGTAAATTCTGGGCCCAAAGGCGATCATCAAAGTTAAATGTCTTTGCATTGCTATATTTCCTGTTTTTCAGGATGTGCAGTTTGTTTCTTTCTACAAGTTGGGTCAGCCCTGTTGTAACGGCATGTGGTGGCTTCTCCTCTTTATCTTTTCTTCTAATTAGATGTGAATTTTGCCTTTTGCTCTAAACAGTCAATGATCTGAATACACAAAGACAGCTGAATAGGAAATGACTCCCACCTTTCTAAGCAGACATTTCTGATCTGTTCGGAGGAAGTTTGTATAGTGGAGAGCAAGCTGGCCTTGGAATCTGGAAGGGCTGGGTTCATATACTGCCTCTAACGCCTATGCTAGCTGAGGAGCCCTGGGAATGTTACCTAACCTCTCAGTGTGCTAGGCTAGGCAGTTTTCTAAGACCATGTTTTGCAGAGCAGGGTCCAGTTTGCATGGGTAAAGGGAGTCCCCTACACCCATGAAAGGTCCAGTCCCCTTCCCCACCTCCATCACCTCCAAAGCATTTTTAAAGATTTAATTCTCCTTATGACCAGAGCCTTTGGACTCTTCTTGAAGAAAATATTCATGAGTACAGCACAGGGCTTTTAAAAAAGTTCTTGGCCTCAATCTGGAACCATATTTTCCACTATTTAAAATTTATTTTTAAAGACCTAAGGGAGGTTATTACTCTAAGGAACCTTGCAACCATGTGGTGGTGTAGTGGCAAGTGCACTGGATTCTTAGTCAGAGGTGCCATGTTTAAGTCAATAAATGGTCTGCCTTGATTAAAAGATCATAGATTTAGAGCAGCTCCTTCATGCTCATTTTACAGAGAAGGAAACTGAGCCTCAGAGAAGTGAAGCCATTTACTTAAGGTCACGCATAGAATCCTAGATCTAAAGTTGCAAGGGAGCTGAAAGGTCATCTAGTCCAATCCTCCCATTTTACAGAGAAGGAAACTGAGCCTCGGAGATGTAAACTGATTTGCCCAAGGTCACCCATAGGAGAATAAATGAAGGGAAAAGAATAAACATTTATATAGCACTTACCGTGTGCCAGGTACTATGCCAAGTGCTTTTTACAAACATCTCATTTGATCCTCACAACCACACTGTCAGATAGTATCGCTGAGATATTGTTATTGTTGTTCAGTTGTTTCAGTTGTGTCCAACTCTCCATGAGCCCATTTGGGATTTTCTTGGCAAAGGTAATGGAGTGGTTTGCCATTTCCTCCTCCAGCTTACTTTACAGATGAGGAAACTGAGGTAAACAGGACTATGTGACTTGCCCAAGGTTGCACAGCTAGGAAGTGTGTGAGGCCGGATTTGAACTCAGGAAGATGAGTCTTCCTGACTCCAGGCCCAGTGCTCTGTCCACTGCAGCGCCACCTAGCTGCCCGCTGAGATATTATTGTGGCGCTATCACCCCATTTTACAATTGAGGAAATTGAGGCAAGTAGAGGTTAAGTGACTTGCCCAGAGTCACACAGCTAGTGTCTTGAGACTGGATTTGAATTCAAGTGTTCCTGATTCCAGGTCCAGTGCACTATCCACTGTGCTACCAGCTGCCTCCATAGGATCATATAGAGAGAGCTGGAAAGGACATCAGGGGTCATCTAGTCTAACCCATTTATTTTACAGAGGAGAAAACTGAATCCCAGAGAAGTGAAGTACCCAGCCCAAGATCACACAGATAGTAAGTAGCAGAGCTGAGATCATCATTGGTGACAAGCTACATCCTATTTATGCCTGCCATGTTTCTCTCCGTTGCTGTTTGGATCATCCACAATTTTGATTCTTTGGAGACCGAGTTATTCTGTGACTCATGGCAATTATATTAGTTTTAAAGGTGGCCTTTTGTTTCAGGGAGAAGCCTTAGGGCCATTAAAAGCCCTGCACAAATTCCTACCTGTTGTCCAGCCTGCCCTCTCCTTCTTCAATCATGGGCCCAGCTTAATGTCTGTCTGCATCTGCCAATGACAGTTGCTCTGATGGACCAGCTCTAGGGGCTCTCCAGCCAACGGAATTTCCTAGTCTAGATCACAGGCATTCCTTTTCTATTTTAGATGAATATTTTCTTTTGCCTTGACAAACAAGTGAAAGTCAAAGTCACTTAAACACTAACATTGCAAGAGAAGAAAGTGACAGGATCCAAACCTTTGACAGATATGCCATCCCACCAAAAAGGACCATGAGATTTTCTCCCTTAGACAAACCCTTGTGATAAGCTGCAAATCAAACTTCCTTTGGGTTAGGATGCCTTGCTCCTCTTACAGAGTTCAGGAAACAGAGGGAGCTCAGGAGAGAGGAGCCATCTAAGTGTTTAGGGGAGTTTGAGTCAGTCTCCCCAGTCTTGATCCAGTTGCTCATTGAAATCTCCTTGTCTAAGTGGGTCCTCCATTTCTTCTTGATCATAATCCAATTGCTTTCTGAGCTAAGATGTCCTTCTCTCTCTGGTGTGTACGTGGTGTGAGTGTATGTGCATGGCAGATATGCACAGTTATGAATGGTTGTGTTGTACCATCTTCCAAGAAGATACTCTCTGGGTATAAAAAAAGTATCTTCCCCACCCCATTCATGAACTACAACATCTACATAAACACATTCATTTAAAAGGAATAGTCATCTTGGGAAAGCAGAAAGTTGTGGTTCCAGCCATAGCTCCGTATAGAACCTTGGACAGCTCACTTCCCTTCTAGAATGTCTGTGTTCTGTCCTCTTCTGTTAAATGAAGGGCCCACCCACATTTCTGCCCTCTCACATTCTGATATTCCTTTTCATGTGTGTGTGTGTGTGTGTGTGTGTGTGTATGAGTGTGCACACATTGGTTTGCCCAGGGAACTCCAGGGAGCTACTGCCTTTAGTTCATTGAGCTTGATAAGATTCTGTTTCTTTTGAGGAGTAGTGTGGTCTTAGGACAATCAAGGACAGTAATATCTATGTCCCTCATAATTGGTGGGTTCTGAGTCCAGTGGTATTTTTTTCTTTTCTTTTTAGCTAAGCAATGGGGTTAAGTGACTTGCCCAGGGTCACACAGCTAATAAGTGTCAAGTGTCTGAGGTTGGATTTGAACTCAGGTCCTCCTGACTCCAGGGCCAGTGCTCTATCCACCGTGCCACCTAGATGCCCTGGTGCTTTTTTTTTTTTATACCCAGAGAGTATCTTCTTGGAAGATGGTGCAACACAATCATTCATCACGCAGTTCTGGTGTGGAGTTACCATTATCTCATATTCATACTTAGGATCAGAGGAACCTAGATCTGGAGTTGGAGGCCCCAGAGGCCTAGATCTATGCTACCCTGCTTCATTTTACAGATGAGGACACTGAGACCCAGGGAGGAAAGGGGACTTGCCCAAGGTCTCACACACAGGATCCTAGGTCTAGGGCTAGAACAGGTCTTTGAACCATTGAACCCAATCCCCTTACTTTACAGGTGACAACACTGAGACCCAGGGAGGGAAAGGGACTTGTCCAAGGTCACATAGAGGCGCTATCATAGATCTCCATCTAGTTCAATTCTCTCATTTGATGGAGGAAGAAACTGAGGTCCAGGCAGGTGCTCCAACTGGCTGAGATCATCTGGCTGCTATATGTTAGAGGTTGTGTATGAATACAGGTGCTCTGAATCTAGGGTCAGTGCTCTTTTGGGCAGTGCCTTTGCCTCTGGGGCCTGGGGACAGGGCCTGTGTCACTTTGGTCTTTGTGTCAGCAGGCAGGATGGTCTGGGCCAGTGCCTGGCATGTAGGAGGCACACGTTAAATGCTTCTTTGCTTGCTTGCTTGTGCCTGACGAGATGGGTAGTGCTGGAACACCTTCAGTGTGTGAGTCTGCCTAGTCCTGGCTGGAAATTGCTTTTCTTATTGTTCATGGAGAAAGCCCTTTCTCGGCTTATTTTAAAAACCAAAACTGTCTTGGAAGAAAGATGAAACCCCAGATGTCATTGAGGCAGTGTAAGATAGCCAATTATGGGCTGCAGCTGGAGTCAGAAGGCCCGTGCTCAAATTCTGTCTTGTCTCTTTACTACTTGTGTGACCTTGGGCAAGTCACTTCAGCTCAGTTTCCTCTTCTGTAAAATGAGGGGCTTGGGCTGGATAAGCTCAAAGGTTCCTTCCAGCTTGGAATCATCTCTCTGAAAGAGAGAGTTTTTGCCCAGAACTATTTGGTGATTTAGCTCAAGGTATATTAGAGATGGTAATTAGAATGCCCTTTCTCTGAACACAGAGGTTAGATGTGGCATGGCCAGGGGGAGGATCTCTGGCCAAGAGCCTGGCCTCAGATTTTATCCTCGTCTCACTGGTCCAGAAACCACTTGCTGAACACACTGCAGAAGCTGCAGTCCCTTGCCCCACCACTCTGCAGTCTAGAATTCATTTTTTATTCACTCTCCTTATTAGCTGCTCCCTGGGCCGAAGAAAGCTGAGCAGGGCCTTGGGATCCGGGTCTAGACTTTTCTTTAGGATTCTGTCCTTGCTCCTCAGCCTCTGTCTCCTCTTCTTCTACCTCCACCTTCTCCTCCCCCCCTTCATGCATGTATTTGCTCAGAACCTCCTCCCATAGGTACCTCTGAGGCTTTGGGGACTGGGGAGGGGGG
Organism: Phascolarctos cinereus; assembly: GCF_003287225.1. Lineage (NCBI taxonomy): Eukaryota > Metazoa > Chordata > Mammalia > Diprotodontia > Phascolarctidae > Phascolarctos > Phascolarctos cinereus. The sequence goes on from NW_027556291.1 coordinate 51,326,117, forward strand.
ACTGGGCAGGGACTGTGCCCAAGTCCCATTCTCACTCCCCTCTGATTTCTCTGCTGTGGTGGTAATGACACAGAAGCCCCTCCACCACAGGAGACAAGTGTCTTGGTGTTTATTGAAAAAGAAATGATGACTTTGATTTCCAAAATGCATTACGTGTATTTACGGGGAATATGAGAATGAGGTGGGGAAATAGGTTTTAGGCTCAGAAGGCAGTGTCTCTAAAGATTTACTGCAATTTGTGCAAGAACATGAAGTTGGAGAGAGAAAAACACAAGTTATCAATTTTGGAACAATTTCCTCTCTGGTGCTAGATGATGGGAATTGAAATCCAGTGTTTATAATCAAATGATGCTTATTTTCTCAATGCTGTAGATAGCTTCATGGGGTGTTTTCTCTGTGCATTGTTGGATATGACATTACTTCCATGGCTATTCCAGGCTGGAATCAAAATACTTCAGCTCTGTTACTTACTACCTGTGTGAATTTGGGCAAGTCCCTCCTCCTCCTCCTTCTCTCTGGGCCTCAATTTCCTCCTCTGAAAAATGTGCTATCCATTTCTACATCTTTGGGTCTTATGATTACAGTGCATGAAGTTGGTCGGCTTCTGATGAGCTGCATATATTTTAATGGACAGTGTGATCCAGAGAAGAGTTAAGTCTAGGGCTCTTTGAGCTTGGCTAGGCCTGAGAAGACTCTTCCTCCCTCACTGTTGGTCACAGAGGTGGATACAAAGACTAGGCCTGGCTGGCTTTATGTGTAGGCAGAATAGTGGATGCCTATATTTATGATGTGAACAGTTCCCAAAGGCTCTTATCCCAAAATGTGTCCACCACCAATCTTGCCACAGCGTCTGGAATTCCATATTACCTTCTCCTAAAGGTGAAAGTATCAAAGGCCCTTGTCAAAAAGCAGGGATACCACATTAAGCTGTTAATAACTCAACCCACATGAATTATGAGATGAGTCCTGGATCATGGCATAGCCTAAGGTTTAAGTTCCAGGGTATTTTTTGTTCTTTTCACTTGACGTTGTAGATGTTGTATATATTGTTTTCATGGTTTTGTTAACTTCACTCATTAGTTCATTTAAGTCTTACCATGCTTCTCTGAATCCTTCATAGTCATGGCACAGTAATATTCCATTACATTCATTACAAATATAATTGGTTAGCCATTTCCCTGTTGATGGGTATCTACTTCATTTCTAGTTCTTTGCTACTACAAAAAGTGCTTCTGTGTTTTAGTGTATATGGTGCTCTTATGTTTTTTTTTTACCTTTTTGGTGTATATGCTTAGCAGTGGGATATCCGGATTAAAGGGTATGGGTATTTTAGTCACTTTTATAGCATAATTTAAAATTACTTTCCAGAGTGGTTGGACCAATTCACAATTGCACCAACAACATATTAGTGCACCTATCTTTTTACCACCCTTCCAACATTTATTGTTCCCATTTTTGTTGTCTTTGCTAATTTGCTAGGTGTTCGGTGAAATATCAGAGTTATTTTATTTTTCATTTCTCTTATTAGTGGTTTAGAACAATCTTTCTCATGTGGTTGTTAATAATTTGCAATTCTTCTGAGAACAATTTAATCATATCCTTTTACCATTTACCCATTGGAGAATGGCTTTTGGTTTTATATTTTTGTGTTAGTTTCCTATATATCTTGGATATCAGATCCTTATCAGAGAGATTTGATTGAAAGGCTTTCCCTCAAGCCATAGTTTTTCTTCATATCTTAGTTGCATTGATGTGGTATGTACAAACATTTTTTCGATAGCATATAGTCAAAATTGTGTTTTGCTTTCTGTGATCTTTTGTGTCTCTTGTTCATTTAAGAACTCTCCCACTAGGCATAGCTATGAAAGGTGCCTGGTCTGGTTCTCTTCTAATTTTTTTTATGGTATGACTATGTAATATCCGAGTTTGCTTATCCATTTTGAGTTTATTGTGGTGTATGATATAAGATTCTGGTCTAAACTTAATTTCTGGCAAACTACATTCTAGTTTTCCTAGCAACTCTTCTATGACCCCCATTTTCATGCCTCCGTGCTTTTGTTTATACTTGTCTCTTGCTCTCTCTGTCAGAAATGTTCTCTCCCCTCCCTGCATCTTTATATATTGAAACCTACCCATCCTATCTTTTTTTTTTATGAAACCTTTCCTATTTCTTCTTTTTCCCTCCACCCCCTGTCCCACATGCTCCCTCTCTCACAAGAGTAGTCATGAAATCACATGACTGGAAAGACCACAAAATCTGAAAGGACCTTAGAGATCATTAATCTAACTCTCTTATTTTATAGAAGAGGAAATTGAGGCTTAGAGGAGGCAAAGGAAGGTACTTGGCCAAGATCACATGAATAGTAAGCGGTAGTTTTGAACCTAATTCCTCTGCTTCCAAATCCAGTTGCTGTTTCTACTAGATTGGGCTGCCTCTGTGTTTCATATGGCTGTATATAAAGGATAGGATCACAGATCACTGAACTAGTGAGTAAAGGAAACAGGACTAGAATCAAGGTCTTCTGATTTTTAGGCCAGGTAGATCTTTCATAGCACTTTGTACCTCTCTTAGGTATTTATTTGTTTACTTTTTTCTTCCTTCCTTCCTTCATTTCTTTGTCTCTCATCCAGGCTCAGGGGTCAGGGCCCACTCAAAGCCCTCATCTCACTCTGATTATCGTGGTAGTTTTAACCTGATCCATTTCTTACTGAGATCAGTAAGACCTTCAGGCAGTGTGGTGGCCCCTGCTCCCACAGACTTACCATATTGATGCTGAACTTAGTGTGGGTACCTGATCAACTTTAGTCCTATTGCAGCTCAGAACTCCACAACTCATGAGATCCATCAGTCTCAGCCTCCCAAGTAGCAGGGATTCTAGGTGAGCACCACCCGGCCCAGCCCCCTCTTACTCATTTAATATATTCTATTTTGTCTTAGTTATTTGGGTTCCTGACTTTTCTCCCTGTGAGCTCCTGGAGGGCATGGCCTAGGTGTTATTCATCCTTGTGACCCCCACAGGCCTACTCTGTATGAGGAACTTAGAGTAAGCCTAATAATTGTTTGTTGTCGAACTGAGCAGAAATCTATGCAGACTTCATGTCAATTTTGGAAGAGGAATACATAGAGGAACTTAACCATATTTATTTCATTAGATGCCAAAGAACCTGAGCTTGGGTTGTAAATTTAAATGATCTCTGTGTTTCAAATACTCTGTTCTAGCCCAGAGATATGAAACTAGCTGCATCTCAGCCAAACCAGATTAAAATATAATTGGGAAATGTTTAGCAAAATAAAAATAGAATATAACAGATAATGTTAATTTGTGGTTTTATAAGTCAATAGGCTGGCCCGAAGGAATCTATTTCTATTTGCATTTGACACTCCTGTTCTAGACAGACTGGCCTACTAGCCTTGAACTCAATAGTTCATCTCCCACCTCCATGACTTTGCACAGGCTGTTCTCCACGTCTGCCCCTCAGAGTCTGTAGTTTACTTAAAGGATCTGCTCAGGTGCCACTTCTTTGAGGAAGTCTTTCTTGATTTCATCAGTTGGCAGTACTCTTTGTTAAATCAAACTCTCTTGCATTTACTTGCTTATGTATATGTTAAACATTCTCAGCAGAAGGTAAGTTCTTTAAAGTTTGAGATTGTTTCATTATTGTCCTGGCATCCCTAGAGCCTAACACAGTGCCTTCCACACTGTAGACACCTAATAATTGTATGTTGAATTAAACTGAGCCATAGAGAATTAAAGCTGGAAGAGACCTTGGAGCTCAATCCTTCATTTTGCAAATTGAGAAACTTTAACCCAGAGAGAGGATGAAATTTGCCCAAGGACACATGGGTGTTAAGTGGTGGAGCCAGGTCTCAAACCTTGGTCCTCTGCCTCCAAACCCAATCTTCTTTCTATTTTTTTCTGTTGTTCAGTCATTTAGTCATGTCTGATTCTTCATGACCCCACAGACCATAGCATGCCAGGCCCTTCTGTCCTCCACTATCCTTTGAAATCTGTCCAAGCAATACTAGTCATGCAATTTTCTTGGCAAAAATCCTGGAGTGGTTTGCCATTACTTTCCCCAGTGGATCACCTATTGTCAGAACTCTCCACTATGGCCTGTCTATCTTGGGTAACTTCATGGCATAGCTCATAGTTTCATTCACCTCTTTCTACTAGAGTAGGCTAACTCCAGGCTTCATATTCTGCATTCATTCATAGGTTCATAGATCTAGGGCTGGAAGTGACCTTTCAGGCCATCTGGTCCCACCCTTTCAGTTGGTAGATGAGGAAGCTTAGACCCAGAAAGATTAAGTCATTTGCTTATAGTCATACAGCTAGTAAATGGCAATGGCAGAGCCAGGATTTGAATGCAGGTCCTATGACTTCTAGTTCATTGTTCTTGCCACTATCCCTTGCTGCTTTCATATTGTAATGATGGATTAGTGTTGGGGAGCTATCAACATCTGCCTTAGTTATGCTATGTTGTTGAATTTGGGAGTTTACTGGAGGCAAGAGAGGTGGGTGGTCTCTTCTGTCCATTTCCCCCATCATTGATTGGCATCTGATTTCCAAATGGGAAATTTTATGATAAGTTATGAACTGCACCAATAAAATGGGAGACAGCCCACACATGAAACTTATGTATCTGAAGCTAAATTGATTGGGGTGGAGTTTGGGGGGTACAACTGTATGACTCTTGGTTTCATGTTAAGGTCCAGGAACATGAATATTGGTTGGGCTTCTCTGTACTTCCAGTTGGGAAACCAACTGTGAGATCTTTTTCTTTGGGCTTACAGCTAATCACAGTTGTATAAGTGACAATAGCAGGGATGTAGAGCCAGGAAGAAAGCAGTAACTGAGATGGGGCCTTCTGCCACTTCCTTACATATAGGAGAAACCTCAGCTTTCCACATAGGCCACAATATTCCTAACACTTTTCCTACTTCTCAGTCTGGCTTTGGACTTTACAGTATTTTAATTGGTGGGGTAATGAAGTATCACTTGCTCTCTTCTCAAATCCATTCATTGGCATCTTTAAACGTTACAATTGATTGTGGTGGGGTGGGGGAGAAGGGAGAGGAGAAAACCAAAAATAAAAGGAAAGGATGTCTGGGTCATCCCATGGCTAAACTCACCAATTTATCATAGATTGCATAGAAATGGAAGCCCATTCTCTTGACTTTGGGGTATGGTCTGTGAGACCTGCTTATCTGTACATTCACAGAGATAAAGGGACCACCCTCTCCTTTAGACACAGATGACTATTATCTACATAGCAATAACTGTTTGAGAGTTTGGACAAGTGACTTCATGGCTTATGAAGGCAAAGGTAGCAAATAGACAGAAAAGTTTCCCCCAAACCAAGAGTCCACCCACGAAGTCTCTTGAACCAGTCTCTAAACTTTAAGGCGTGCTGTATAGTAGTAAACAGTTTCACATTCACTCAGGGCTTTTGTTTGGCACTTCTACTGCTGAAGTGTCTTGCATTTGTGAGATGGATCAGTAGGCAAGTACAAGGGGAAAATGCTCTCCTTCCTTTGCTAACTGATGTTTTCCAGTGTTACCACATAGGTGTGTGTTTTGGGGTATGACTGTGTGGATACAAGTTCCCTTGAGCCCTGTGGGGAGTTGATAGGGAGGAAAACTCCAAAGCTAAATTTGGTAATGAGGAGTTGCAAATGGATATTTCGGGCCAGGTGTGCCTATGTGCTCCACTGGCCCTTTTTGTTTGCATTTGTGTATTTATATAGTGCTGATCACTCTTGCACCTGGCCTTGACAGCCACCCCTATTTCCTAGATGAAGAGATGGGTAAAGAGGCTAAGTGATTTGTTTTCCAGAATCCAGTCCAAGTCAGCAGTTAAGAGATGATGATCAAGACTAGAATGGGTTAGAGGCAACGTTGTGAAGCCTATCTTTGCCACCTGCCCTCCCTTTTCTCCTTCGCTCCTCCTCCCTTCTTAAGCTTTCACTGTCCTCTTCTCTCTTCCCTCAGGCACTCAGAGCCTCTGCCGGGTCCCTTTGTCTCTGGGGAATCCACCCCTCTCATTCTCTAGACCTTTCTCCCCTTCTTCCCCTCTCTCTTGGATTCCTTCTCATATTCATTAATGCAACAAAGATGGGGTTTGTTCCAAGACACTCTACATATGTGGTACAGTGGGGAGTGTGCTGGATTTGGAGCAAGTGGGTCTGGGTTCAAATCCTGCCTCTGTCATTACCTTTGTGACCTTGGGCATGTTGCTTTCCCTCCATGGGGCCTAAGTTTCTTCTTCTGTAAAATGAAGGGGTTGGATTAAATGATTTCTAAGTTATCTTCCATCCCTAAACCTATGATCCTGTTTTAGTCACTGTTCTGAATTCCTCATTCTCCATTAGGGGAGATAAACCACAGTTTAGCTATAATACTATCTTTGTCCTCAAGGAGCTGATAATTTAGTAGGGGGAAGAAACACCAACATAGAGGACTAAAATATTCAGTATTACACCACAGTAACATTTGAGATATAGAAAGCAAAGTACTATGTGATGATCAAGGGGAAAAGTTCTTACCTATAGTAGGATCAGGGGAGGCTTTCTGGAGGAGGTGGCCTTCAAGATGGAACTTAAAGAATGCCTAGGAATCCAGCAGGTAAAGAGGTGGGGGGGGAGGAGAAAGAGATTGAAAACCCAGAGAATAGTACAAGCAAAGACACAGAGTCAGGAAAGAGTAAGGCATGTGTAGGTAGAGAATGGACCAGTTTGGCTGCAGTGTAGAATATGAAAGTGGGAAATATGAGATAAGGTGGAAAGGCAGAGTGGTGTCAGACTGTGGAGGGCCTTGAATACCATACTAATGAGTTAGACCTTCCCTTGGTAGGCAATAGGGGAGTCACTGAAGCTGAGGAGTGCCATGACCAGACTTAATAAAGAGGATTCAGGTAGTGGTATGAAACACTGATTGGAGGGGGAAGAGAGTACAGGCCATCCAAGCTTAGCTCTTCTGTGTCCCCTTCTCTCAGGGCCCCCTCTCTGCTCAAAAGGGAATCTTGTTGGTAGAGCCAAAGAGTTAACTTGTTGCTCTAACACATTTGCATTGGTGCCAGGGTGCCCTGAAAATGCCATTCTTCCCCCAAAGGAATGGGGATAATCCCAACATCCCTGCAGATATCTGGGGGCAGGAGGGGCTGCCTTTCAGCATCCCTGCTGCCCCCTTCCCAGTGTAGCATCCAGCTGAGTGAGCCAGAGCCCTGTCTCTAGTCCAGGTGACTCACTAGATAAGGCTATGCCATCTTTTCACAATGGAGAGTTCTTGAATTCATGAAACACCAATAATAAGACTTGTACGGTGGGCAAAGTGGATGAAAGAGCAAAAAGAAGGCCTCTTTCTTTGTGCCTGAGTCTCTTCAGCAGAATATGAACTCACTTAGAGTGGGGAAATGTTGGGAGGGCTCTTTTTCTCTCAAAGGGGAATGAAGAGAACTGGCTTTCGTTTGTCTGGGATTGCTGAACAGTCTTGCCTGGAGCATGGATGGGAGAAGCTCTTGAGGTAGGAGCAATTGGCAGCCCTCAAATCTAGTTTTCTTATCTTTTGGAGTTTTCTCCTGCAACTTTGAAACCTCCACATGTTGGGATTGAGGAAGGGACAGGGAATCGTCAAAGGACAAGTATAACTTTTGAAGACCAGCCAAAAGTTTTCAAAGGGATTTAGGCATTGGCTGGCTGTACATGCAAAGGAAAGGGCAGCATTGTGGCCAGGCAAAGAGAGATGATGTCTCTGTGGCTTCCCTCCCCCCTTGCCCTCATCTACATTGGAGAGGGGCTTTGCAATGGAAAAACAAGGAGATATTCTTTCCAGAACCCCAAGGCCTTTGGCAGTTTGATTGATCAGCCACAGTCAAACACACTGTACCTTGACCCCAACATTATGGTGTCATTGATCCTCTTCAAGTGCAAAGGATGAACAACAATAAAAAATATTTTTGTTAATGTCTTTTGATTTTTATGTCATCATAGTTATTCACAGGGTCCCTCTCCTTACCCTTTCCAGAGAGCCATCCCATGTAACAAATAGCATTTTTTAAAGACCCTTCCCAAAAAAAAAGAAAGGAAAAGAAGAGGAAAAAAGTCAGCACAATACATTGAAAAAGTCTGAGAACATGTGCAATGTGTAAGACCCTTCATGAAGGGGTGGGTTGGAGGTGTCCTCTCGTGTCTCTTCATTCATGTCATGCATGATCTTTATACTTTTGTTACATTTACTTTTGATTTTTTTGGCATGGCATTGTTCTTTCCATTTACATTGTTGTAGTTACTCTATATATTGTTTTCTTGGCTCTGTTTACTTCACTTTGCATGAGTTCATGTAGATCTTTTTATGCTTCTCTATATTTATCACATGCATCATTTCTGACAATACAGTAGTATAACATTATATTTATGTATCAGAAAAAGTGATACTATAAATATTTTGGAGTATAAGGGGATTTTCTTCTTATTGGTGGCTTCCTTGGAGTATAAGCTTAGTAATGGAGTCTCTGGTTCATAGGGTACAGGCATTTTCATCACTTTATTTGTATAATTCCAAATTACTTTCTAAAATGGTTGTACTGTTTCATAGCTCCACCAACAATGTATTAGTGCACCTATCATTCTCTCCAACATTGACTATTGCTATTTTTTGGTCTTTTTTGCTAATTTTCAGGGAGTGATCAGTTGAGGAATTACTAAACAAGTTATGATACATGAATATAATGGTGAGATGAAACCTTAGGGTTGTTTTGATGTGCATTTCTCTTATTATTAGTGATGTGGAGAATTATTTCATGTGATTGTAAATACTTTGCAATTCTTTACTTGAGAAAGGTTTGTTCATATCCTTTGACCACTTATTTGTTGGGAAATGGCTATTAGTCTTGTACGTGTTTATTAATTGCTTGTATATGTTAGATATCAAACTACCATTCTTATCCTAGGTGCATTAATGTTGTCTGTGCAGTAGCTTTTCAGTTTCATGTAATCAAAGTTACCTATTTTATCTTTTGTAACTTCCTCTATCTCTTCTTTGGTCAAGAATACATCTCCCTCCTGTAACTGTGAGAAGTATATGATCTTCTTCTCTCCTATTTTTTTATAATATGATCTTAAAAATGAGGTTCACATATTCATTTAGAATGTATTGTAGAGTGTGGTGTAAGGTGTTGTCTAAGCCTGATTTCTGCCAGACTACTTTCCAGTTTTTCCAGCAGAGTTTATCAAATAAGGAATTTTTTTTCCCTAGGTAATTTATGTTTTCCATTTTACCAAACACTAGATTATTGAGCTTCTTTGTTTCCAATTCTCTCCTGTCTAGTCTGTTTCATTGATCTATCTCTCCATCTTTTTTTAACCAATACCAGATGTTTTTGATGACTGTTGTTTCATAATATAGTTTGAGGTCTGAAAGTGTTATTCCTCCTTCATCCCTACTTCTTTTCATCATTTCTCTTGATATTCTAGATCTTTTCTTTTTCCAAATGAATTTTTTTTTATTATTTTATTGAGTTCTATGAAGTATCCCCATTGTTGATTTGATTGGTATAGTTTTAAAAGTGTAAATTATTTTTGGTAGTATTGTCATTTTTATTAGATTTGTATGACCTAGCCACATGCACTGAATACTCCTCCAGTTATATAAATTGTTCTTTATTTCTTTAAGGAGCACTTTGTAATTGAATTTATACAAATCTTCTGTGTTCTTTGGTAGGTTGATCCCAAGATATTTTATGCATTTTGTAGTTGTTTGGAATGATCTTTCCCATTTTATTATTGCTTTTTAGGTTTTTTTAGTATTATATAGAAGTGCTGTTGATTTTTGAGGAGTTATTTTGTAGCCTATACCTTTGCTGAAGCTATTGTCTCAATTAGTATTTTTGCTGGTTCCATAAGATTTTCCAAGGAAACCATAATATCATCAGCAAATAGTGATAGTTTTATCTCATCTTTACCTATCTTTGTGCTATTAATTTCTTCCTCTGGTCTTATTGCTGTTGCTAGAATTTCCGGAACTATATCAAATAATAGTAAGGAGGGTGGGCATCCTTGCTTCACTCCCATATTTATTGGGAAAGGTTCCACTGTATTCCCAGTGCACAGAATATTTGCTTTTTTTTTTTTTTGGCAACTGGGGTTAAGTGACTTGCCCAGGGTCACACAGCTAGTAATGTGTTTGGTCTGAGGCCAGATTTGAACTCAGCTCTTCCTGATTGCAGGGCCAATGCTCTATTCACTGCGCCACCTAGCTGCCCCTGCTTTTGGTTTTCGATAGATGCTTTGGAGGGGTCTCAGACAAAACAAGAAGGGAAATGCCTATAAATTAGGGTGTTGAACTAAATGGCTTTTGAATTCCCTATAGCTCTCAATCTATGATTCTATGTGTGATGTTGGTTAACTCACTTTGCCTCCCTGGGCCTCAGTGTCCTCCTCTTAGATTTTAAGGCCAAGGTCCCTTCCAGCTCTGAGTCTATGATCCTCTGATCCTCAGCCACTAAAGTTCTTTGGGCTTATCTACAAAATGCCGAGGTGGCCTCTGAGCTCCCTTCCAGCTGTAAATCTATGGTCCTGCTCTAAGGCCCTGCTCCTCTTAAAGTTCCTAGGCCTTGGTCAGTGAATGAACTGAATTACAAGGAGGCACTGAAGAGAAGGAAAAAGGGAAGGCCTTCTCTATGGCTGTTTTCAGAATGAATTTTTTACCCATAATTCTCAGCCCCATTCCTACCTCTATCCCCACACAATAATGGGGTGGAACCCAAGCATATGAAGTCAAATTGTCTAATGGCAATGTTACCTTAGCAACACAGCTATCTAGGTGGTGAGACTGGCTCACAGAGTTCCAGTAATCCTTGGGAAATCCCTGAACAATGGCTTTTGTTCACATCAGGGCCTGCATGGAATATGCTAGATTTGTACCTGGCAAACAAGACCCTTCACTAGAGTACCAGTGTCTTGCGCTACTATTTCTCAAGTTTGGGGAGGCTCCTGCTCTGAAGGCCTGAGCCCTCTTGCCAATTTTTCAGCTTGAACTAGCTATAGGACTACTCCTTTGTCCCTTACTAACCACTTTCAAGTCACTCTGTCAATTGAGAGGCCAAATTGCTTTTACCCCAACTCAAGTGGCTGGTCAGTGGCCAATGATCTGACAGGTAGCAGCATGGGGTTAGGACAGAGAGTACCAGGCAAGGGATCAGGAGTCCCTGCTATGCTCCTTATCAGCAGTGGGCAAGTCTGTTCACCTCTCTAAGCTCTAGTTTTTATATCTATAAAAATTAGGACAATAATTCCCTCCCCCTGCCCCCTGCTGCCATCTAACTCTTTTGGGAAAAGGTGCTTTGTAAACCTTAAAAAATCATCCGGAAGTGGGAGTTATAGGTATGCTTATTATTTCTCTGCTGCAGTTTTCCAGGCCTCAGGGACAAATGGGAGAATATCCAAAGTACAATGTCTGGGTCCCTGAACTTAGATCATGATAGTAGTGATAGACATGGGGCCCACGTCGCATCAAAACAGAGCTTTGAATACAAACTTCCTATTCCCACCAAATATACTTGGGAAAATAAAAAAGTGGTGTGTGTGTGTGCGTACACGTATGTGTATGTATGTATAAATGTATGTATGTATGTGTGTATATATATATATATATGTATGTATGTATGTATCAGGGAGTCCATATGGAAGCAGGCCTAGGTTCTGGCTGCTTCTGGTAGGAGACTTAGGCCCTTTGCTAAAGGATATTCATGAACAGTAGGCTTTTAAAGGAGAAGACAAAGTGTGGGCCTTCTCATCCCTCTTTCTTCCATCTTTTGAGCAAATGGCTTTGAGGCTCTGCCAATATTTCCCGAGAGGTGTACCCCCCTGGAAAGGGCCAGAGCATAAGCCTATCCTTATATAGGTTTCATGGAATTCCCCTTCCCTCACATGTGGTATATTAAAAAGATAAAGACTACCAGGTAGGGGGTTGGCCAACCCAGGTCCCCCACTCTGTAGCTGACTTGCTCAACATCTCTTGGCCTCATTGTCCCTATCTGGTTGGTCTTTTTTTGGATCTAGACCTTGTGATCTCACATCAACGTAGTGACTTTCAGATTTGGAAACTCCATCAATGCAGATGGACAATTCCTCTCTAAGTTATAATCTTAGAGAGTTTTTTTTTATTGAGATAATGTCAATCAACAAAATCTTAGTGAGTATCTGCTATCCCTGAATTCTACTCTGTTAGTTCCTATGGACTATATAAGAATTCATCCTTTCAGAGGGCATCCATTAGCTCTCTCCTCCATGAAATGCCAGGATTTCCATGAGGCACATGGGGGCGGGGAGGGTTCCTATTATAGGTACATAAGCCATAAACCATGCTTTCTTGGGCTGTTTAATCCTTGGGAACAATGGGACTGGTGGCCAGTCTAAAGAGAGGGAGGAAATGGAGTGGGATAGAAATGGAATAGAAAAATCAGAAGAGTAGGCTGGGAAGTGGTGAGTTGGTGCACAGATTTAAAGGGTTGCCCTGGGCCTTGCTCTCTAAGGTTTGCTGACTGACTTGGGCTCTCTGCTGGAGCCAGGTAGTAAGCACCTTATCTGTATACCCTTGTCCTTGGCCTCGGTAGCCAGGTGGTATCATTCATGGAAATGAGACTGTCAGACTGGAAAATTTGGGCCTTAGTCTCTCAGGATCAGCAAAGACAAAAGCATCATCGTTGTAATCACAGCCCAAAGAACCCAGTTGTCTTTCTTTAGTCAAAGTGATAACAGCTTTGGCATGAGGAAATGTTTTGAGTCATAAACCCTCTTCATCAATGGTATTTTGTACCAGGAAGAACAGGAAATAGAACAATAAAGAGAATTTTAAATTCTGCCTGAAAAGATCCTTTTGGTGGAGTCAGTGTTTAAAATCGCTACCTTCTTCAGGAAAAAGTGGGTGACCTAGGGCAAGCCACTCCCCCTCTCTGGGCCTCAGTTTCCTCATTTCTCCCAATTAAAAAATGATCTTTACTTTCTCTGACCTTGCGTAGCACTTCTGTGCTTGTCTTATGCTATGAGTATGTTAGTCTCTGCATTGCAATTATATATTTATTGTATCTTAATTGAGCATTTCTTTCATAATTAGCCAACAGTAAGTGCAGTGGGATCTTGTATTCTCTGTATTAATTGTGGGACAGTGGAGATCTGGATCATCGTAGGACATTGCTTGCAAAAGTCTGTCTGTTTCCTACTAATGCCCTTGTTGAGAATGCCCTCAATTTGTGTATAGATAAGTCTCATAAAGATTGAGTATAGATGGGAAACTAGGCATATAAGTCAATAGTTACTGATGCTCTCTCAGTTGCCTTTTTCTGTATTAAGTTTTAAGATTTTTCCTGAGCCTTTGGTATCTTCCCTTCCTTCATATACCTTGTGAATCAATCCCTCAGTGCCCTCACAATTGTGTCTCCTTCAGCACAGATCTATTTTATAGGCACCTGGTCCAATCCGGCTACTTCTCCTGTCTTTGTTCTCTAACGTTATTTCTACCACCCCTCTAAGTACATTCAGACTGCTGTTATCATCTAAGTGTGGTGGCTGCATTGTCCTTAATGTAGACAGTTTTTAAAAAAAAAATCTGTGCAAGTTTTTTGATTCAATAGAGTGAAATGTTGCCTTAAGGATGCTCATCCAAGGTATAGCATTCATACATCAAAACCACTCAAGAGTCCTCGAAAGATGTAACGATAGACATAACCCTTTTCAACGACATTCTGATCACAAATATTAGGTGATACTTGGATCCGTGTGCTTACCAGAGCTGCTCTCTACTCTGATAGAGGAGATACAGTGCTAAATCCAAGTTGAAGAGGGATTCTCTGTTGGTGATGAGGACCTTAAGATGTTCCTGTTTGTAAATGACATTGCGCTGGTAGTAAAAGCCTCAGAACTCAGCAGAGCCTCCTGAAAGAGATCCATAACCATTCAAATGAGTGTGACCTGACCATCTACAGGGGAAGAACAACTGGATGAAAAATGCCTATTGTCCAAATCATGGCATGCACTTAGATGGTCAAACCATAGAGCTTATTCATCAGCATGTATATCTGGGACAGACTTCAAATGGACAAATTGGACCTGGAATTAAACAGAATTATAAACTCCCTCATGCCCCTTTCATTGAGCCTTCTCTTATAATAAAGATTATTTAAAAAAAAAAGGAAAAAGGTTCAGCAAAACCAAAAATAGTATATGCAATTTTTCATACTCATAATCCCCCACCTCTACAATAAGGGGAGAGAGATGCACTGCCTAAATTTTTCTCTGAGGCCAAGGTTTAGTCATTATAGTTATATATGTATTGTTCAGGTTTTTTTTTGTTATTTTTTTCCACTTAAATTATTGGAATCATATTGTATGTTCTTTTCCTGCTTCTCCTTACATCACTCTGCATCTATTCATAGAAATTTCCTGATGCTTCTTTGAATTTTTTACTTATTTCTTATGGCACAGCAATATTTCATTACATTCCTCTATCATAATTTGTCTAGCCATTACCCAATTGATGGGTATCTACTTAATCTTCAGTGCTTTGATACTATAAAAAAGCACCATAATGAATATTTTGGCATATATGGCACATTTTTCTTTCCTGTATTTAACATTATCCCTAGCAGAGAGACTTCCAGATCAAAGGGCATGGACATTTTAGTCTTAGTTTTGTAATAGAACTCTTTTTTTTTCTTTTTAGTTTTTAGGCAGTTAGGGTTAAGTGACTTGCCCAGGGTCACACAGCTAGTAAGTGAGGTCAGATTTGAACTCAGGTCCTCCTGACTTCAGGGCCGGTGCTCTATCCACTGCGCCACCTAGCTGCCCCTAGTCTCAGTTTTGGCACAATCCCAAACTGATTCCTAAAATAGTTGGACCAATTCAAAGCTTCACTGACAATGTATTAGTGTGCTTGCCTTCAACACTAATTTCTGTTTCAACACTAATTATTTTCATCTTTTTTCATCTTTGTCAATTTTTTGTGTATGAAGTGAAACCTCATAATTATTTTGACTGGCAGTCTTTCTTATGATTTTCAAAAACCTTCAATTATTCTTTTGAGAATTGTTTATTCATATCCTTCGATCACTTGTCTGTTGAGGGAATGGCTCTTGTTCTTATATTTATATTAATTTCTTGTGTATCTTGAACATCAGACCCTTATCAGGATATTTTATACATTTTTCCTATTCTATAATTTTTCTCCTTATCCCAGTTGCATTGATTATGTTTGTTTAAAAGCATTTCATACAAAGAACTTATTTATTTTGTCTTTTGTAATCTCCTCTATTCCTTTTTTGGCTAAGAGTTATAAAAGATACCTCCACATCTATTTTCCTCCAATTTTGTAATGATGTGACTTTTTCTCTTAAGTTGATATCCATTTGGTTCTTGAAAATTCACTTTGGTAGAACAACTTTGATCATGCTGGCTAAGTGAGGGATCACTACATATCTAGTGTAAATGAGCAAATAAATGGTTGGGGATGAGAGGTTGGAGATAATGCTTACTATGCCAGTTTGTTACAGTAAGAACAAAAGTATGACTGGCTGGAAAAGGTTGGTAAACGCTAACTTCCTAGTCTCCTTGAGAACAAGGATGATCCAACAGACTTTAGAGAGATTGTGCAGTCCCCTCCCTGAAAACAGCTCAAATAGTGAAACAAAAATGGCACCCCACTCAATAATTGCTCTAGCTTCACTGGGAGAATGCTTTTTTTTTTTCTGGAATTGATGGAAGTGATGGTTGAAGATCGGGCCACTGACAAGCATAAAATGGATCTAGAAAGACAGTAGGAAGCAAGCTGAATTCTTGAAAATCATGAAGATGTTAGGAAATTTCTATTTCTTCTATTGGGCCCTTAGGTCATGTATCTTTTCAGGATATCATGTGAATCATATAATTCTGAAGTTGGAAGGGACCTTAGAGATCATCTCATTCAATCTCCTGCTTAAGAGAATCCTTTTTATAATATCCCTTCCAAGTGGTGATCCATCTTCTGCATGAAGGCCTCCAGTAGTCGGGAGCTTGCTACCAAATAGGAAAGTCTGTTCAATGTTCAGATAGTCCCAAAATGATAAGAAACCCTTTATTCTATTGAGCCAAACCTGCCTCTCACCTACAAACATTTGAAGACAGAGCTCATGTCCTCCAGGTGACTTCTCCAATCTAAACATCCTCAGTTTATTGGATCATAGGTTTAGACCTGGAAAGACCTTCAAGGTAAAATTATTCAACACCCTCATTTTAACAGTAAAGAAATCAAGGCCCAGAGAGGTCATAGGACCGTAGATTTAGAGTTGGGCAGTACGTTAGAGGTTGTCTAGTGCAGTGCTTCTTAAACTGTGGGTCGTGACCCCATATGGGTTTAAGAAGCACTGATTAGGGGTCATGAGTGGGAAAAAGTTTAAGAAGCCCTGGTCTAGTCCACACTCTTCATTTTACAGAGAAGGAAACTGAGACCCAGGAAAGTTAAGCAGTTTAAATAAATAATTTGTCGAAGGTCACCCAAGTAGTGAGTGGAAGGGCTGGGAACCTACATCTTTTGGCCCTAAATCCAGCTGTCTTTCCACTATACCACACAACTGATCACTGTAGGAAAATGGCTCACAGATCTGCCTATATCCCTGGCTCCTATGGTGGATTTCACATTAGTCTTCTGGGATTCCTATGGAAAATAAAGTTAAGCAACAGGAAAAGTATCACCTGCATAAACCTAGCTAGGCCAGGGCTTTATCATTAGTTTGACGTACTGTAATTATTTGGGGTTTAATAATTGCATAGTGTCTAGAGTACTAGATTTGGAGTCAAGAGATATATTTAAATCCTGCCTCAAGCACTAGTAAAATGGTCTTGAGAAAATAATTTTTGTCTCTCTGAGTCTTTGTTTTGCTACCTGTAAAATGGAAATAATGATAGATAATGATAGCACCACCCTTATAGGTTGTTGTGAGTCTCAAATGTAAAGTGCTTACAATTAAAGTATATACAATATCAGATATTTTAATCAATTTCAGTTCATCTACCACAGGACATTAGTAAAGGATCATAGACACAGAGTTTGAAAAGATCTCAACCTTTTGATCCACTCTCCTCATTTGACAGATGAGGAAACTGAAGTCTGGTCTAAGGGAATGTCTAAGGTGACATAGAGTATCATAGACTCATAGCTCTAGAACGGAAAGGTATCTCTTAGGACATCTAGTCCAATTCTCTTCTCCATTTCCTGATCAGGAAACTGAGGCCCAGGGAAATAAAATGACATGCTGAAAGGCACTCCCAAGATCTCAGATCTGGAGATGGAAGGGACCTCAGAGGCCATCTATCTAATTCTCCATCTCCCCCCCCACCCCTGAACCTTCCCATTCACAGATGAGAAAACAGGCACAGGAAAATGAAATTACTTGACCAAGTGCCTGAGAGGATTATAGGTTCATCATCTATCTAGGGCTGGAAGAGAACTTGGACGCCTTTTAGTAGGCTTCTCCCCAGAGGAGGAAACTGAGGCCCATAGGAAGTGCATGGGTAATAAATGTGACTTGTGGGGTTGGAAGCCAGAGCCAGTACTTTTTCCATTGTACAATGCTGGGCTAGGGGCCCATTAAGCCAGACCAAGAGTTCTCTATTCTTTCCCTAACTTCCAGCATCCCTTTGCTGTCAGGACAACTGATTCATGCAATTGCCCAGCTGCTGGGGGCTCTTGGCAGTGGACAAGTTTGGGGCTAGGCCTGCCCCAGACTCCATGCATGTATAGTTGATAATTTTGCAACAGATCTGTAGTAACTTAGAAGAACTTGGCTCCGAGGAGAGCGGGGGGCCTTCAGATGAGACTTCTATCCTCCTTCATGAAGGAAGTCTCCCAAAGCTGAGAGCAACATCAGAGATTCAGAACTTAATGGGGGCATGTGGCTGATTTAAAAACAGGAAGACAAGTGGATTGTTATAGAGAGTTACCCATACACCAAAGGTCTCTTGAGCAAGCAAACAGAGGGAAACCAGACAAGTGGAAGGCAGCTACACAAAAGGGTAAGAAGGGGACTTGAGTGAAGTGCAATCTTTTCATTTTCATGTGCTTGAGGTTACTTATTCTATTTTTTGTGATTTCTGTCTTTCACTTCTTTCTGGCTCCCAAGTCCTGTGCTGTAGTCAATATCCCATGATTAATCCCTAAATAAATACAGTACTTCATACTGCAGGCCCCTGTTTTCAGGATATGACACATTCATCACAAAATGTCAATACCCCAGGGGCTCCCAAGGACTCTTTGAATTCTGGCTATTGCTTTAACAGGAAGTGGAACCAGAGCTGCCTTCATAGAAATTATTTCCCAAGTTCCTGCCCCTCAGTATTGTTCTGCTCTTTCACTCTGTGTGAGGTCATTGCTTGTGTAGTAGGCATGGTGCTGGACCTTTTCAATTCAGGCTTTGACCTTTCTAGTGGCCTGCTGATTGCTGGCTCATCCTGGACTTCTTAAAGGATCTCAGAGTGCTTTTAATGAACTTGGCCTGCTCCCTCCTTACCAATCTGGGCACTGTTTCAATCAGCACTATGGACTCTGTTGAGTCACAGCCCTTGATGGGCCCTGACCCCAGCTCTAGCCCATATTGTACTTGGGAGGGGGTACAGTACTGTCTCCATCTCTCCTTGTCCTGCTAACCTCTGTGCCTGTCTCTGCTTAACCCTTGACATTGGTAGAAATTGCTCAAAGCTGGCACATACCATACATCTTCCAGCTTTGAGAAAAGTACAAATAATATAGAGCTATTCTTTGATTAACCAGAATTCTTGGGGAAGGGAGGTGGGATTTCTGGTAAGTTTGTTAATGTGAGAAACATTCCCTGAATCACATAATTATAGATCTAAAGCTAGAGGGGACTCCAGAGGCCATTGCATACAGCCCTTTCATTTGATTAATGAGGCAACTGGGGTCTTCATAAGGGAAGCAACTTGCTTAAGGTTAGACCCACTTCACAGGTGAAATCTGAACCCAGGTCCTCTGATTCCAGAACCAGTGTTCTACCTGCCATGCCTACTACATATAAAGACCTGTGCTAGGTAGAGTGGAAGATACAACCACAAATAAGGCAATATCCCTGCCCTTTAGGACTTCATAGACAGATATGAATCAACGGTTGTCCCCTTCCCCACCAATATCAGTGGAAATATTCCCTTTCTGTAAAGCCTGAGTCTACTTCTATACCTCAGTAATTTGAATTTAATGATCATTAGTGAATCTTTGCTGTCATGGGATTCAGTAGGGTCACTAACTGTAACCATAAGTGATTATTTCCCAAAGTGAGGGTTGGTGGTAGTTATGGAATCTTAGGATCACAAGATTTAGAGTTGAAAGGAAACTTATAGGTCATCTAGTCCAACCCCACTCATTTTACAGGGGAGGAAACTGATGCCCAGAGAATGGAAGTGATAAGTACAAGATCACATGGGCAATAAGTGGTATATCTCCAATTTGAACCCAGTTCTTATGGTTTCAAAGACGGTTCTTTCCACCACATTATGCTTTATTGATTCTAGCCCATCTTCAGGCCTTTGTTTTCAAAATAAATTAGCTTTTCCCCCTTGTCATTTCCTCTTAAAAATCAAGTTACCCCCCCCAATTTAATCCTGAACCCCTAACAAATCAATGCATTGCCCAGAGCTGCAAAAGTGTGAGTTCTGAGGTCTTTCAATTTTGTTTTCCTTTACATTATTGTGGTCATTGTGTAAATTGTTCTCATGGTTCTGCATTCTTCACTATGCATCCATTCAGGTGAGCCTTTCCAATTGTCTCTGGATTATTTATTGTTGTCGTTTATTATAGCAAAATAACATTCTATTACATTCATATGCCAAAGTTTGTTCCTCTACTTCCCAATCAGTGGGCACCCCCTCTCATTCTAGTTATTGGCTAATAAATCAATCAAGAAATATTTCTTGAATACTTATTAAGTTGTAGGCACTGTACTAGGCCCTCGGAATATAGACTGAAGTGATATTTCAAGGAGAGAGACTCTCCTAAAAGGGGAGATCACATGTACACATATAAATAAGGGCAACATTTATGTAAAATAAATATGTAATGTTTATTTTTAGCTCTCTCCCCAGGCACTGGCATATGGAGTCCTCAGAAGGGCAACTACTACTACTTTCAGGGTTCTGGGGGAACCCTGTGGGTGGCTATTCTCCTAACACTGTAGCACATGAGCTCCCACTAGTGTACTTTTTGTTAACAATCAGCCAGTAGGATAATTTGCTTCTTCAGCAAAGGCATTTACTCAAATGGGATAGCAAGAACAGTAATTGCCAAGCATTTTGCCTTCAAACCTAAGGTGTAATCTCCTACAAATATGCACAGAATATTAAGGGGGAAGACTAGGCACAAGCTTACAGTACAGTTGTAGTGAGGGACATATGTGAAGAGAAAACATGGCCAAGGTAACTCTGCAACTCTGCAACTCCAGATGTCCCTTCTTGATGTCCTCTCTTCCTCCAGAGGGTCCTGAGGAAGTTCAGTGTGCGATGTGCCATTGGTGATGGATGAGTCATTCTACTGGTCAGCTAGACTGGGTCCTAACAAGATAGGGCAGCATCTTGGCTGTGAAAGGGAGTAAGGCATAATAAAAGGCTACAAAGGTAGGTTGGAACTAGGTTATGAGGGGCTTTTGTATTTGATTCTGAAGGTAATAAGCAGCACTGAAGTTTATTGAGCAAAAGAGTGACATGCTCAGACTTGTACTTTTGGAAGATCACTTTGGTGACTGTGAGGCCAGATTGGAGAGGGGAGAGTCTGGAGACAAAGAGAGGAATTGTGAGGCTATTTGAATAGTCCAAGTGAGAGGAGATAAAAGCCTGAAATATAGAGTGGTGGTTATGTAAGTGGGGGGAAAGGGATGTATGTGAAAAATGTCATGGAAATGGAATCAATGTGAATTGGCAGCTGATTAGATGTGGAGGGAATGGGAGCGTAAGGGGTTGGGTTGAGAATAATGCTAATATTGTGAAGCTAGGTACCTTTATTTTCTCATTAAGGTATGAAGTGAGATCATATGCTGTGAGGATTGAGAGGACGGCTTGAGGAGAAAAGAAAAATTTTGGAATAGCTGTGAGGAGTGGGATGAAGAATCAATTAAGGAAGAGTAAAAAGATTGTGTTGCAGGAGTGAGGGCCCACTTGAGACATGCATGAGGAAACAGAAGACCAGAGAATGAAGTGGCCTGTCCAAGGTCATGCAGAAAAGACTCTTCCAGGTGGAATCTTCCAGGTCTCTTGACTCCCAGTCCAGGACTTACTCAGCTTAAGCATGTAACTAGAGCTGCCTCCTCAATGGGGAACTTCTGTGTATTTGGAATCTAATCAGTGACTTGTCTTCTTATCAACTCAGGCCTCTTGCCTGGAATACACAAATAAATAAGTAAGTGGATAAAGCCATAAGATTGATGGTACAACTCACAATGAACAATTCGCCGCATGGGTAGGCCAGTATTTGTATAAACTGCATCTCATTGTAATTCATGTGACCCAACTCCTTCAATGGATCAGCAGAAATGAAGATGGATGGCAAGTGATTAGCATGAAGAGTTCTGTACTGTCCAAATTGCTATGCCACATTTGTTTCCTTTTGCCCTGGTCTCTAGAAGACTCCCACTTCCAACTGCCTACAGCTTCCCGGTTCCCTTGAGGCCATGTTAGAAATTATGATTGAATGATTTATCTATATTCCCCCCACCCCTTTGCTTGGGTCTTGGGGATGGGTGATGGTGGTGGTGGTGGTGATGGTGGTCTGTATTCCATCAGAGCCCAGCCTATAAGAATTTAATTACCTTGAGGCTGATTGACAACTGCCCCTGAGGACTGGCACATGTTTCCTGCTCTAGGACCCCCTTGATCTTGTGCCACTGTTGTAGGCTGAGATTTTTTTCCCTTTAAAGTCCAGTTTAAATCCTGCTTTCTCCAGAAGACCCTTGCCTACTATCTCTGCCCCAAGTTATTTCTCCCTTTTTATTTCTCCTGTAGTATACATAGTCTGTGATACATAGTCAAAGATGGGTCTGACCAAGTATTCACCTGCTCAGAAATCTTTAGTAGATGTCTATTTCCTTAGGATAAAGTACACACTCCTTAGGCTGGCACTTTAAGCCCTTTTTACAACCTGGGTCCAACCTACCTTTCTAGCCCTCTATCCAATTGCTTGCTTCACACATTCCATATTCTAGCCAAACAGCTCTCCTTCCTGTTTTCCAGACTTGGCATTCCATATCCTGCCTCTAGGCCTTTGCACGGGGTAGCGGGATGGTGCAGTGAATAGAGTGCTGAAGATTCATCTTCCTGAGTTCAAATCTGGCCTCAGACACTTACTAGCTGTGTGACTCTGGACAAGTCACTTAACCCTATTTGCCTCAGTTTCCTTACTGTAAAATGAGCTGGAAAAGGATGTGGGAAACCACTCCAGGATCTTTTCCAAGAAAACCCCAAATGGGGTCACAGAGAGTTGGACATGACTAAGAACAACTGAATAGCAACATGCTTTTGCATAGATCATGAACTCCCTCCTGGTCTCCCCTCAGTTAGATGGCCCTGGCTTCTTGTTGAAAGGGTCTTATAGAGAATTAAAGACAATGAGAATTATCCTTAATGACTTTTACTTGGCAAAAGGGAAAAAAGTTCTCTTTTAAAAACAAATGATCCTCAGAATGATTTTTTTCCCCAATGCTAGCTCTCTTGTAAGGAAAATAAAGAAAATATTGGGTTTGTTTTCCCCAACATCCATACAAGAGTGAATTCCCAACATTTTGGAGCTAACATCCTTAATAACATGAGAACTCATTTAAAATGGAATAATTAAATATTCCAGGTGAAAAAGATGTTTGGTTGAAATGATGTCCCATGGATTACAGTCAGCATTATTTCTAAATCAGCACCTCCAGGCCTGGACAGAGGCATTGGGAAATTGATGTCTTCTTAGTGCCTTCTACCTCTTTATTTTTTTCATTGTCTTCTCAGAGTGGGCTATGCTGTTTGACTTGCTATATCATACTGGTAGCCTTGCAGTCTGAACTGAAGGTGAATGTGCTGTAGCCATACTACATTGGCCAGCTGGGCCCTGGGGCCATTGCCTTCCTACTTGTGGAGGCCAATGTTCAGCATCCATCAGGAGGACTCTGTCTCTCCTGCTTGTCACTGGGTCCACAATATTAGGAAGGTGCTAATTAGGAAGCCTCTTTCTTGAAGGAAGTCTGAAGGCTAGTTGAGCAAACCTAACTTTGCAGAGTCACAGACTGTCAGATCCAGAAGGGACCATGGTGGTTGTTGTCCTTGGTACTTGAAGAGGACCAAAATGACATCACTATGTCAGGGTTAATGTATAGTGTGTCTGACTGTGGCTAATCAGATTAGTATGAGCTCAGAAGGCTTTATCACAAGTTGGGCACAAATAGTCTGTATGAACATTTGTAATGGAAATGTCTCAAAATTTGTGCATCTCATGTTTCTTTTGAGCTACTGTAATTCTGCTTTGCTCATAGAGCACAGCACTTTTTTTTGATGTGGGTACACCATGCTGGGCTGTCCTGTGCCAGTGTCTCCCATGTCACATAATTGATTCCAAAGTTCTTCAGAGAGACCTTGAGAGTGTCCTTGTGTCATTTCTTCTGACCCCTGTGTGAGTACTCACCTTATGTGAGTTCTCCATAAAATCATAAAATAGTCTTTTAGGCAAATGTATGTTTGGCATTCAAATAATGTGGCCAACCCATTGGAGTTGCGCTTTTTGTAGTAGAGTTCAAATGCTTGGCAGTTCAACTTGAGAAAGGACCACAGTATCCAGTACCTTATCTTATTAGGTGATCTTCAGAATCTTCCTAAGACAATTCAAATGGAAGCCATTCAGTTTTCTGGCATGGCACTGGTAGACTGTCCCGGTTTGACAGGCATACAACAATGAGGTCAGCACAGTGGCTCTGTAGACCTTCAGTTTGGTAGGCAGTCTAATACTTCTTCTGTCCCACGCTTTCCTTTTGGAGCCTCCCAAACACTGAGCTAGCTCTGGCAATAAGTATGTCAGCCTCATCATGTATGTGTACATCCCTAGAAAGTATACTGCCAAGGTAAGTGAACTTATCCATAGCATTCAAAATCTCTCCATTTGCTATAATTGATGGTTCCATGTATGGTGTGGTGCTGGCTAGTAGAGAACCTGTGTTTTCTTGGTGTTAATTGTCAGGCCAAAATTAGCACAAGCTAATTGATCCATACTCTGTGGCATCTCAGCCTCAGATCATATATCTGTAAATCATACAGCTCAAACCAATCCATTTTTCAGCTGAGGAAACTCAGAGAGGGGACATGACTTGCCGGAGGGTGTGTGTCCCAGAAGTAACACAATTGAGTCTTGACTTGTACCCAGGTCTCCATACTTCTACCCTCTGGCACATTTTTGTTATTGTTGCTCAATCATATCTGACTCTTCACGACAACATTTAGGATTTCCTTGGCAAAGTTATTCAAGTGGTTTGCCATTTCCTTCTCTAGATTATCTCACAGATGAGGAACTGAGGCAAACCGGGTTAAGTGACTTGTCCAGGGTCACACAGCTAGTAAGTGTCTCAGACCAGATTTGAGCTTGGGTATTCCTGACTCCAGGGTTTGTTGCTCTGTCCACTTCAGCACCACTTAGCTGCCTCTAGCACATAGCAAGTATTTAATAAATGGCTGTCTAGTTATTTTAAGGACCAAAGTCGGCCATGTTGCAGAGGAAAGTGTATGGACTTTGGAACCTCAGGACATGAGTTTTAATCCGTGGTCTGCCACTTACCGAATCTGGCACCTTAGAAATTTTTTCTAGGCCTCAATTTCCTCAGCTATAAAATGAGAAAGTGAGAGTACATGACCTCTGAGATGTTTGCTAGCTCTATTCCAAGAGTTCTTGACCTTTTTTGTGTCCTGGACCACTATTGGCAGTCTGATGAAGCC
Organism: Phascolarctos cinereus; assembly: GCF_003287225.1. Lineage (NCBI taxonomy): Eukaryota > Metazoa > Chordata > Mammalia > Diprotodontia > Phascolarctidae > Phascolarctos > Phascolarctos cinereus. The sequence goes on from NW_027556291.1 coordinate 51,351,096, forward strand.
TATGGCCAGATCTCTTTTTGGAATTACGTTTTTAAATATTTGAAGGAAATGCCAAATTTCAGTTAGAGTTTAGTGAAGATAAAGTTGGAAATTTTTTTTTCATCCAAGTTCACAGATGCCCTGAAATCTATCCATGGATCTCTTGGGGCTCCTCCAGGTTAAGAAAGCCTGCTCTAGATGTATAATCCAGTAATTCATTCCCAGCTGCTAAATTGTTTTTCTTGACCAACTCTTTTCATTAATTCCTCCATACTCTTTTGTCCCATATTTAGTTAGGTCAGGGGTTGGCAGTTATTATGAAACCACTGTAACTATTTTAAAACCTCTTATGTTTTCTGTTTAAATATCTGTTCAAAAAGGCAGATACTGGCCCTTTCGGAAAACAGGTCCTGCTCTCACCCATTTTTTTTTAACTCCCAGTTCTACAGCAGAGAGAAGTAATATAGTTCCTGGTTGCTAAGGAGACCATTATGTGCAAATTGCCGGTAAGCACAATAGCTGACAGCTAGTTTCCTGGTTTTTGGTGAGGTGGATGGGTTACTCCCCTTTCTAGGTGAAGACTCCTGATTTGATTGGACAGCCAATTGATCAGTCAACTAGCATTTATTAAGCACTCTCTGTGTGCCAGGCACTGTGCTTGGTGCTTGGATATGAAGATAAAATAAAACAAAGATCACAAGGGTTACACTTTATAAAGACCCACCCAGATGACTACATTTTCTCTTTTCTTTTTCAGCCCCATGGAGGGTAGGTAGGAAATCCTGAGGACAGCTCTTAGATAAGATGTTCTTATCCTGAGATCCATAGATCCCCAAGGAGACCAAGGATAGATTTCAGGAGGTCTGTGAATTTGTATAGTAAAAAAAATTTGCATCTTTATTTTCACTAATCTCAAACATGACTAATCCATGCCTGTCCATGGGCAACTCTCTTTCATGTCCTCACATGTGCTCATCATAGGGAGTCTGCTCAAACTTTTAGGGATTTTCTCACTTTCCTTTGACACTAGGAGTATACCTGCAGAGGATACAAGCCATCTATCCATTTTCCCTTGCTCTCAACACATGACCAGCCCATCTTACTTTTTGTTTAGATATTTCTTTGGTGACATCACTTATACAAGTTCTGTTTCACAAGTCATTGTCTGTAATTTGTTGCAACCTGCTCCCCGCCACCATGCACCTCTCCACAGGCCTTTTAAATGCTACATTACGAACAAAAGGAGTGTTGAAAAGGAACTAGGATTGTGGCTGGGTACATGGGACAATGATAATGGAATGTTGGTGTAATTTAAAATTTGAGAACATAAGGGGTGGTTTGCAAATATTAGAAAGGGAAGAAGTGATCATTAAGAGTCAGCATGCCTTTATCAAGAACAGATCACACCAGACTAACCTTGTTTCTTTTCCTGATGGCTATTAGACTGATAGATCAAGGATAATGCTGTAGACATAGCTTACCTAAATTTTGGCAAAGCATTTAGTCAAGTCTCTCATAATATTCTTGTGGGCAAGATGTGGGAGTAAATGACAGTAACTTGATCCAAAGAGGAGTCATTAATGGTTCAATGCCAGTATGGAGGATGATCTCTAGTTACATGCCCCAGGGATCTCTATCCTTGGTCCTGTGCTAGTTAACATTTTAAAAATCAGTCATTTGGAGGAAGGCATAGAGGGCCTACTGAACAGATGTGCAGATGCCACAAAGCTAGGAGAAGCAGTTAATAGATGACAGTCGAGATCTTGGCATGCTAAAATGATGTCCCAAATTTAATGAAACCAATCTTACAATTGTAAGGGTCCTGGACTAGGAGTCAGAGAAGCTGTGTTCAAATCTTAGCTCTTCTACTGTGTGACTGTAGTAAAATCATTTAGCATTCCTGGACCTTAGCTTCCATATGTGTAAAAAATGAAAACATTAGATTAGATAACCTCTAAGATTACTTCCAGTCCCATATCTAAGGGTCCATGAGCTGACAATTCTAATAGAGATAAATGTGAAGTACTACTCTTAGAAACACGATTAGGTAAGGCATGGCTACATAATCATGGACATGGAAAAGATCTTGGAGGGTTTCATTGGACTGTCAGTTCAACGTGAATCAATAATGGGGTTTGCCCAACTACAGAGCTAGTGTAACCTTAAGCTACATTAAGAAGGGGCATGGTATCCAGAACAAGGGAGAAGATAGTCTTGCTGGACTGTGCCCTGGTCTGGTCACGTGTGGAAGTACATTGACAAGCTGTGGAACACCAAGAGGCAGGTCATGTGGGTGATGAAGATACTTAAGACGATGCCAGGGGAGTACTGGCAAAGAAACTGGGCAGGTTTGGTTTGGAGAAGCAAATATTTAGGGGAGACAAGATATTTGCTTTTGAAGTACTGAAAAGCTATCAGCTAGAAACAAGATTAGATTTGTTCTACTTGGCTCCTGAGGGAAGAACTAGGAGCCATGGATGGAAATTTCAGAGACATAGATCTAACTTCCATGGCAGGAAAATTATTCTAACCATAAGAGTTATCCCAAGATGGGACGAGCTGCCTATGGAGGGAGTATATTCCCCCTCACCAGAGGTCATCAGGAAAAAGATGGATGGCTACTCATTGGTGATATTTTGGAGATGATTCCTTTACATGCATGGGTTGGAGTAGATGGCCCCAGGTCTCTTCTCTTTTTTAAATTTTTAAATTTTTTTTATTATTTTTATTTTTTCCACAGGTCTCTTCTTAAGCTGCCAAATCACCTTTCTAATGTGTAGTTCTGAATGTGCCAAATTGTTGGGATGCAGCATTGGTGCAGTGGAAAAACACATACACACATACTGGTTCTGGAGTCAGAGGATCTGGGTTCAAATCTCAGTTCTGCCACTTACTACTACCTGTGTGACCTTTGACAAGTCCCTTCCCTTCCTTGGGCCTCTGTTTCTTCTTCTGTAAAATGAAGGGGTTGGACAAGGTGGCCTCTGAGGTCCCTTCTAGCTCTAATCTCTGATCTGATGATCCCTGCTAAAAAACCTTAATGATTCTTTATTGCCTACTAAGTCAAACCCATAGTCATCTGCCTAGTTTTCACGACCCTGTGCAAGAGAGCCCCCTGTCCCCCTCTAACTGCTGTCCCACAATACTCCAGTAGATGATCCCTCTTCTCTGGCTTCCAGTCTCCTCCCAGTTACTTGAGTGTGTTCCTGCCTCAGCACCTTCATTTAAAGCTAGGCATTTTCCTGTCATGCTATATTCTTCTTCCTCTTCTCTGGTTGTCTAAATACTTCCCCCTGCTTCAGATAGTGTTCTATAGAGGTAAAAGTTATCAATTTAGAGTCAGAAGAGCTGGTGAAAATTTTGGCTCTGTTACTTACAATCCATGTGACCTTGGGTAAATCACTTCACTGCTCTGGCCCTCTGTTTTATAGGGTCATAGCTTTAGTGCTGGAAGAGATTTCAGAGACCAACTCCCTTTTTTTTACAGATGAAAAAAACTGAGGCCTAGAGTGATACAGTGGCTTAATGAAGGTCGCTGAAGGATTGTAGACCTAGAGCTGTGTGGGACCTCAGGGGGCATCTAGTCCACTCTTCCCTCTGATTTTCTAGAGTAGGAAATTGAGACCCAGAGAACTGAAATTACTTGTTCAAGGTTACACAGGTACTTTGTGCAGAGCCAACTTTTTCTATTGTTCCATACCCTGCAATAGAAGACTCCTAGATGACCCTGCTGGTCTGAGCACACAGTTTTCATACAGTTTATATCAATTCTGGGGCTCTGACTGGGGTCTCCAGCCACCTGGTGTCCATGCTGTTAGGGCCACCTTTGCCACAAATTCCCCAAGAGGTGTTGGGCTTTTGTGTCAACTGGCCAGAGCTATGCATGGAAGCCCTTAGTTAGAATAGGCACATTTTGATTCCTGTAAGCTTTTTTAGAATTCAAAGTCTAGGCTGAATGGGGAATGAAGATTGATGCCACCTTATCTGTTGAACAAACCTGCATCATGTACAAATACAGTAATAGCTCATGGATTCAGCCTCCACTCATTTGGAATTTGTGATGATTCAACCAGGGCTGGGCTGAAGCTCCCCTTTGCACTAAGTATGAAGATAAGGTTTGCTAAGAAAATGAGTGGTGCAGATGGGATTGTGGAGGTGGAGGAAGCGTGGGAGGAGCTTTATAACCTCTTTGGAAGAACAAACACTGTTTAAAGTTTAGAGATGCAATGTGGTATAGTGGATAGGGCAGTAGACCTAGACAGAGACAGGCTTAAAACCCATCCTTAGATGCTTGCTAGCTATGTGACTTCAGGTAAGTCACTTAACATCTCTGTGGCTGTTTTCTTGTTTGTAAGATGAGGGACACAGAATCAATGACCTCTAAGGCCTCTTCTAACTCTAGATCTAGGATCTAGACCTGGCAGAATAATTTGCGTGGGAACCATTTCACAAAACTCCTCCTCGTAGCACCCTGGGTTTTTGCTATATAAATGACCCTGAGCAAGTCCTTCCCCAAAGCATTGCTTCCTCATACAATTAGATGGTTGCTGAAGTTCCTTTTAAGCCCAGTCTTCTCTGAAGCTACAGTGTCTGATGTGCTTATTGGCATTTCTATAGCAAAGCATTTCATATACATACTGGCATTATACCCATCTCCCTGTCTGCTTCTTCCTCACCCTGCTATGAAGAGTGGCGCTGATCTGTGGGGGCAGGAAGTGGGGAGAGATGCAGCTGTAGGAAAGAGAGAGAGAGAGAGAGAGAGAGAGAGAGAGAGAGAGAGAGAGAGAGAGAGAGAGAGAGAGAGAGAGAGAGATGGTGCTCAAAGTTGAAGAGGTCCCCTTGCTGGAGCTGCCTGCTAAATCACTTCAGTCCCTACTGAGCTAGCTGTGGTAAGAAAAGGTAGGAAAGAGCTCCCTGTCAGCAACAAGACTGAGTTCTACACACCAGGCTGAGCTGAAATGCTATCTTGCCTGATATCCTGTCTACCTCCCACACTGCATCCTAGGTCAAGAGATCTCCTAGGACAGGGGCTTTTAACCGTTTTTATGCCCACTGAGGAGTCTGGTGAAGCCTATGAAGCCCTTCTCAGAATATTTTAAATGCATAAAATAAAATACAGAGAATGATAAAGGCAACCTATTATTTTGAAATTCCAGTGTCAAAGTATTAAAAAAAAGTTCATGGAATCTAGAACCCCTTGACTAAAATGTCAGCCGGCACCAGGTGACTAGTGCTATTGGAAGTGTGAGTTGAACATCCTGTGGGAATTAGGCTGTTATGTTCCTTTACCTGCTCAAGGAAGGACTTGAACTTCACCTTTTCTATAATTCCAAGGTCCAGATTGATCCTATGTTGGCAGGGGTGGGAGAGGTTAGGGTGGGTTTCAGAGTTTAGGAGAGTTATGGGCACACAGGTGCTCACATCAATAGCTGCCACACTATTATGTGTTGGTTCCTTGTTATAAGTACTGTTTACTTGCTTATTGATTCTATGATAAACACCTACCATGTGCAGGATTCCAACAGGTGTATCTGTTTCTATGGAGAGCCAACTCCGTTGTGCCAAGGTCACAAACTCCATTTTTCCTATACTTGCCATTCATGGTCAACAGGGATTGGGGCCCATTGTCAGTTCAGAGAGTCACCAAATCGCAGATTTGGAAGGGACCTCAGGGACCACATAATCCAAACCCTGCCTGAAGCAGAATCTCCTCTGTTATGCACATGAGAAGTGGTCACTGAACCTTTGCTTTATGACTTCAAGTGAGGATGAAGCTTCTACCTCCTGGAGGCAGCCCAGTAGGCTTTTGTCTGACTGATTTGTTAGGCCATTTTTTCAGAAGTCAAGCCTACATGGTCCTCATCCCAACTTTCACCCTTTGTTCCTCCTCCATCTCTAAGAACAAACAAGATAGGTCTAATCCCTTTTCTAAATGACAATTATTTAAATTCTTGAAGCCAGGTATATTTTGCCCTCTAAGTTGGGGGTTCTTAATCTTTCTTTGCATGTGTCATGGACACCTTTTACAATTTGGCAAAACCTAGGGACCCTGTTCAGAATAATATTTTGAAATACATAGTGTTACAAAAGAAAACAAAAAAAAAGCTCTTAAGCTCACAAACCCCAGGTTAAGAACCTCTTCTCTAGGTCTTCTCCATGCTAAACATGCCTAGTTTCTTCAGCAGATCTTTCTCTGGTGTGAAGGCAAAGCTCTTCACCATCCTAGTCACTCTCTGGACACTCTCAAGTTTATCAGTATCCTTAAAAATTTCTTTTCTTTTAATTTTAATTTTCCGTTCCAAATTCTCTTCCTTACTCCATTCATTGAGAAGGCAAGCAATACGATATCAGTTATACATGTGAAATCATATAAAACATATTTCCACATTAGCCATAATTGCAAAAGAAAAATTTAAAAAATCAAGAAAATAAAAAGGAAAAATAGGCTTCAATCTGTCTTGTTAAATCCTTTATGATTTCTCACTCATGCTTATTTTTATATGCTTCTCTTGAGTCTTTGTTTGAATGTCCAATTTTCTGTTCAGTTCTGGTTGTTTCATCAGGAATGCTTAAAAGTCCTCTATTTCACTAAATATCCATTTTTTCTCTTGTAGAATTGTACTCAGTTTTGATGGGTAGATTATTCTTGGTTGTAAACTTAGCCCCTTTGCCTTCTGGAATATATTCTAAGCCTTTCACTCCTTTATAGCAGTAGTAGTTAAATCTTATGTAACTGTGGCTTCATAGTATTTGAATTTCTTCTTTCTCACTGCTTGCCAGAGTATTTTCTCCTTGACCTGGGAACTAGAGTTTGGCTACAACATTCCTGCGAGTTTTCATTTGGGGATTTATTTCAGGAGGTATCAGGTAGATTCTTTTAATTTCTACTCTGTACTCTGGTTTTAAAACATCAGGACAGTGTTTCTTTATAGTTTGTTGACATATGATGTCTGGGATCTTTTTTTAAAAAAAAGTATGGCTTTCAAGTAGTCCAGTAATTCTTAAATTATCTGTTTTCCAGGTCAGTTGTTTTTCCTATGAGACATTTCACATTTTCTTCTATTTTTCAATATTTTGACTTTATTTTATTGTTTCTTGATGTCATATGGAGCTGTTACATTACAGTTGACCAATTCTAATTTTTAAGGAGTTATTTTCTTCAATGAGGTTTTGTACCTCTTTTACAATTTGGCTAATTCTGACTTTTAAGGAGTTATTTTCTTTAGTATTTTTTGTGCTTCTTTTACCAAGCTATTAATTTTCTTCTCATAATTTTCTTTCATGGCCCTCATTTGTTTCCATTTTTTTCTATCACTCTTATTTGATTTTTTCTTTTTTAATATTATTTTTTTCTAATTACATGTAAAAACAATTTAAAATTCATTTTTAAAAATTTGAGTTCCAAATTCTCTCCTTCCCTCCCTCTACTCCACCCTTATTATAAAGGCAAGCAGTTTGATAGAGTTTATACATGTGAAGTCATGTAAAACACATTTCCGTATTAGTCATATTGTGAAAGAAAATAAAGTTTGCTTTGATCTGCATTCATATTCCATCAGTCCTTTCTCTGGAGGTGGATAACATTTTTTTAATCATAAGTTTTTTGGAATTATCTTGGATCATTGTATTGCTGAGAATAGCTAACTTATTCACAGTTGTTCATCATACAATATTGGTGTTGCTGTGTGCACTGTTCTGGTTCAGTTCACTTCACTTTGCATCAGTTTATGTAAGTCTTTCCAGGTTTTTCTGAAATCATCCTGCTTATCATTACTTATAGAACAATGATATATCATAATAATTATATACCACAACTTGTTCAGCCACTTCCCAATTGATGGACATTCCCTCAATTTCCAATTCTTTGCCAACCACAAAAAAGAGCTGCTATAAATATTTTTGTAGATATAGGTATTTTTCCTACTTTGAAAAAAATCTCTTTGGGCTATAGACCTAGTATTACTGGATGAAAAGGTATGCATGGATTTATAGCCCTTTGGGCATAGTACCAAATTGCTCTCCAGAATGATTGGATCAGTGCACAACTACACTGGCACTGCTGTAGTGTCCCAATTTTCCTACATCCCCTCTAATATTTGTCATTTTTTCTGCCATATTAATCAATCTGATAGGTGTAGGGTGGTACCTCAGAGTTGTTTTAATTTGCATTTTTCTGATCTAATTAGATCATTTTTTTTCACATGACTATAGATAGCTTTGGTTTCATTGTCCAAAAACTGCCTGTTTCGATCATTTATCAATTGAGGAATGACTTGCATTTTTATAAATTTGACTCAGTTCTCTATATATGGGAAATGAGATGCTTAGAGAAACTTGCTGTAAACTTTTTTTTCACAGTTATGATTATTAACTGTGTATTTCTCTCCATCTCGTTTTCCCCCATGTATCCTTCTCTGTCTTGCCTTTCACCCTGTCACTCCTCAAAAGTATTTTGCTTCTGACCATTGCCTTCCTGAATCTGTACTCCCTTCTATCAGCAGCTCTCTCTTCTCTTATTTCCTTCCTGTCATACTTCCTTGTAGGGTAAGATAGATTTCTATACCCAACTAAGTATGTATATTATTCCCTCTTTGAGACAATTCTGTTGAGAGTAAGGTTCAAGTGTTGTCTGCCACCCCCCCATCTTGCCCTTCACTGTAAAAACTTTCATGCCTCATTTCTGTGAGATAATTTATCCCATTCTACCTCTTCCTTCCCCCTTCTCCCAGTGCATCATTTCTTTTTCTCACTCTTTAATTTAATTTTTTTAGATATAATTCCATCATAGTCAACTTATACCCATGCCCTCTGTCATCTGTCTGTCCTAATAATGATAAAGTTCTTAAGAGTTACCAGTATCATCTTCCCATGTAGGAATGTAAACAGTTTAACCTTATTGAATCCCTTATGATTTATCTTTCTCGTTTACCTTTTTTTCTTCTCTTGTCCTGTATTTAAAAGTCACATTTTCTATTCATCTCTGGTGTTTTCATCAGGAATGCTTGAAAGTCCTCCTATGTTATTAAATGTCCATTCTTTTCTCCCTGAAGGATTATATTCAGTTTTGCTGGGTAGGTGATTCTTGGTTGTAATTATAGCTCCTTTGCCCTCCAGAATATCATATTCCAAGCCTTCCAATTCTTTAATGTAGAAGTTGCTAAATCTTGTGTTACCCTGACTGTGGCTCCATGATATTTGAATTGTTTCTTTCTGGAAGCTTTCAATATTTTCTCCTTGCCCTGGGAGTTCTGGAATTTGGCTATACTATTCCTAGGAGTTTTCATTTTGGTACCTTTTTTCAGGAGGTGATCAGTGGATTCTTTCAATTTCTATTTTACTCTTTGATTCTAGGATATCAGGGCAGTTTTCCATGATGATTTCTTGAAATATGATGTCTATGCTCTTTAAAATTTTTTAAAATTCATTTTGAACTTAAATACAAAAAGACAAAAAAGGGAACATTTCCATGTAAACAGCACAATATAAAAAAGAGGATTCAATATAAAACCATGAATTTCTATTTCATACTGTTTTTGTTGAAACACTATGTAATAAATACTACACATAATTTTCAAAGCTACCCTGCTTATCTATGCTTCCTTCTAAGGTTGTTTGTTCTCTGCTGTGCACTTTTAATTTTTTTCTCCCTCCCTCCTGACCCCACCCTAGAGAAGGCTACCATTAGACACAAATATGTATGTATATACACACACATATAAAAACATATACATACATACATATATGTATATATATACATACATATATGTATATATATATATACATACATATACATACACACACATAAAACTGTAATATACACACTTCTATTTATCACTTCTTTCTCTGGATATGGATAGCATCTTCCTTCATAGGTTGTTTGTAGTTGATTTGAGTAGTCCAGGCCCTTTTTTTGATCATGGCTTTCAGGTGGTCCAATAATTCTTGAGTTATCTCTCCTCAATCACATTTTCAGGTCAGTTGTTTTTCCAATGAGACGTTTAACATTTTCTTTTATTTTTTCATTCTTTTGATTTTGCTTTATTGTTTCTTGATGTCTTATGGAGTCATTAGCTTCCACTTGTCCAATTCTAATTTTTAAGGAATAATATTTTTCAGGGAGCTTTTGTACCTCCTTTTCTATTTGATCAGTTCTTCTTTTTAAGGAATTCTTTTCTTCAGTGGATTTTTGTGCCTCTTCTATCATTGGCCTATTCTGTTTTTTTAAGGTGTTATTTTCTCCAGTATTTTTTTTGCCTCATTTACCAAGCTCTTGACTCTTTTTTAATGACTTTCTTGCATTACTCTCATTTCTTCTTCCCATTTTCTTCACATATGGACAATTCAACAGAGTCCTATACTTAATGCCAGCAAATGGTGCCCTGTAATCTCTTTCTGACTAGTTATTTAACCCTCTTACTGTCTGTAGGCTGAGATGTCTGGAAGCTGCTGCCGCCAATTCAATTGCCCACAAAGCCTGCTGTTGGCTTGCCAGGACGCAGCTTGTACTGGACTACACTACTTTCACCTCAGTGACAGAGACCTTTCTTTCCAACCTTCTAAATTATTTTGGGCTGAAAAAATGTTTCATCCCATCCTTTTGTTGATTCTGTCACTCTAGAATTTGCTTTGAGGCATTATTTTAAAGTTGTTTGGAGATGAATTTGAGAGTTCTCAGGTGAGTCCCTGCCTTTACTCTACCATCTTAGCTCTGCACCCATTATCTTATTTGATTTTTAAAATCTTCTTTTGCTCCTTCTAAAATCTGTTTCTTTAGCTTTGGTAGGTATTCTTATTGGGCTTGTGTCCAACCTGCATTTTTTCTTTCAGGTTTTGCTTATAGATGTTTTCAAGTCATTCTCTTCTTCTGAGTTTGTGTCTTGAACTTCCCTTGTAACCACTGTACCTTTTTTTGGTCAGGTTCTTTTTTTTTGTTTTATGCTCATGTTCCAGTCTATTTCTTGACTTTGGACTTTATGTTAGAATTGGGCTCACTTCTGCAGGGGTAGGGGAGGGAGATGACTGGCCTGAGCTTCTGTCTTTTAATTCCTCTGCTTTCACAGGTGGGTCTGGGGGCCTATATGTTCTTGGTGTTTCCAATGTAGTGTGATGCATGGAAAGGTCTGGTCACTGCCATCCTGATCTGCATGCTGGTCTTTACATAGGTAGGGTCCCTGCTCCCTTGTGACTGTGGTTGGTTCTCTTTGCATTTGAAATGTGACCCAGAATTGGGTAGTGGGCAACAGAAATGCCAAATGGTATCTAATCCTGCTCCCAGTGCTGGTATAGGGGTTTCCTAAGATCTCTTTCTGGCCATGTATTCAGTGCCCTTACTATCTCTGGGTACTGCTGCTGCACTGTAGTGCACAGCTAGTGTTGCTTCTACTGTGCTCCACTGTCATGCTCTCATCCACTGCTCATGTAGTTCTCTCTTTTTGTCTTAATAAACTGTTATGGACTGGAAAAGTGACTTATTGTGTCTTTTACTTAGCTGTCCTTCTCAGAATTCTGTTCAGTGTTTTCTGTGGTCATTTTGCAGGAGAGGTTTTGGAAGAGGATTGGCAGTTGTGACCTTTCACTCTGCCATCTTGACTTTATCCTCTTTTAGAATCTTTTATAAAATTGCAGTGCCCAGAAGTGAACACAACACTCTAGGTATGTTCTGTCCAGGATAGAATACAGAGAGACCATCATCATCATTCTCTAGTCCTACATGTTCTGTGTCTCAGTGCAGCATTTGCTCTGTGTGTGTGTGCGTGTGTGTGTGTGTGTGTGTGTGTGTGTGTTTCTGTACTGCCATATTGCACTGTTGACTCACATTGAGTTTTTAGTTCACTATAATCCTCAGATATTTTTCAGAAAAATTTCTTTCTAGCTATGCCTCCCCTATATTGTGCTTGTGAAGTAGATTTTTTGTACTCAAGTATGAATTTCTACTTATCCCTATTAGATTTCATCTTATTTGATTCAGTCCTATATTCTAAGTTGTTAAGATCTTTTTGAATCTTGACTGTCACTTGGTGGGGTAGCTAGTTTACTCTCCCAGATTTTTGTATGATCTATGAATTTGATAAGCATTACAGCTATGCTTTTATCTAAGGCATATAATGATAATGATAATAATAACAATAAGTAACATTTACATAGTTCTTTAATGTTTACAAAGTACTTTAGAAATATCATCTTATTTATCCTCACAACCAGACCAGCAGGTAGGTACTATTATTAATCCTCATTTTTTTTTCTGATGAGGAAACTGAGGCAGAGGTTAAGTACCTTGTCCAGGGCCACACAGCTAGTAAATGTCTTAGGCTAGATTTAAACTCAAATCTTCCAAATCCAGATTCAGCTTTCTATCTACTGCACCTCCTAGGTGCCCTGAAAAATGTTTAACAGCACAGGACCAAAGACAGATCCCTGGGGCCACCAATACACTAGAGAACTCCTTCCAAGTTGTTGTCAAACCATTAATAACTAGTCTTTGGTTATGGTCCATTTGACCAATTCCAAACCCACTCAATTTTACTCTCATCTAGTCTACATCTTTCCACCTTATCCACAATAATAGTATGAAATGCTTTGTTGAATGCAATGAGACCATCTAATTACACTATATATAAACAGCATTATCCTTTCCAAAAAAGGGAATGAGGTAAGTCTGGCATGATCTCCTCTTGATTGCAGAGTTGAAAGGGACCTTGGAATCCATAGATTCTAACTCATGCCTGAAAAGGAATCCTTTTTACATCATATCTGATATAAGTGAGTATCCACCTTCTGTTTCAAGATTTCCAGTGAAGGGTAACCCATTACCTATCTATTTCATTTTTGGACAGCTCCATTTGTTAGGAACTTTTCTCTTAGATGAAACCTACCTTTGCCTCTTTGAAATATCTACCCATTTCTCTAGTTCTGCTTTCTGGGGCCTAGCAGAATGGACCTAACCCCTCTCCTGATCAGCAACTCTTCATATACTTGAAGACAGCTATCATGCAGTGAAAGCCTTGCTAGCTGAATAAAAAAAGGGAAGGTCACAGCTAAGTCCTGAGAATCGTCTGAGAATTGTGATTCTCCCCCTAAGAATTCTAGCCCCAGAATAGCCCAATGGCCACAAACAATAGTTTAGCCTTCCCAGAACTGATGTCTGAACTGTCTTGCTTTTTTCACTTCAGTTGTTCACAGATTCCCCTCTCCCCAAACTCCAATGCTTCCAAAAGTCTGAATCTCTAGTGGTGGACTTGGAATTAAGAAAACTTGAGTATGAATCCTAGTTCTGAAATTTACTAACTGAATGACCATGAATTCTCTAGCCTTCAGTTTTTTCTTCTCTAAAATGGGGGAAGTAATACTGGTACTCTACCCAAAAGGACTGTTGGGAAGAACATGCTTTGTAAACCTCAAAGATTTTTATGTCATTCTCATTAATCAATCATCATATATTGATTAAATGCCTACTATGTGCTAGGCACTTATGATTGATGATCACTGTCCCTGCCATGGAGGAATACTAGTGCCCTTGGATTTTAGTGGCTTGTTGCTGAAATCTCTAAGAGGGTAAGTTCACAAGGCAACTTCTAAATTAACTAGGGGACAAGGGCTGTGCTTATCTGAATTTACCCCACCACTGAAAGACCTCATTAGCACTAGTGTCACTGTCATTGGAATGCAGACAGAGGTGGTGCAGGGACACACTGTCCTAGTACAGCTCTAGCTAAAAATCTTCACGGTCACAGGGAGGTTTGGGATCCTCTTATGAACACACAGTTTTTTTTTTAATTAAAAAAAATTTTTTTTTAGGCAATTGGGGTTAAGTGACTTGCCCAGGGTCACACAGCTAGTAAGTGTCAAGTGTTTGGTCTGAGGCCGGATTTGAACTCAGGTACTCCTGACTTCAGGGCCACTGTGCCACCTAGCTGCCTCCTATGAACACACAGTTTTAAAGGGCTCCTCAATTAATAAAGGCCTTTGTTCACAGCATCCCCAGTTCAAGATCATATTATGTCCCCATTTTCCAGAGGAGGAGGCTGAAGGTCTGAGAGGGGATACAATTTGTACAGGGTCACACAGATGGCAAATGACAGAACTAAGACTCCAACCTAGTCTTCTGATTCCCAGCATAAGGTTCTGTTGCCTCTCAGAAGGTTCCCAGGATAGTTTCCATGTTTTCCTTTACCATTTGTGTCCTAGAGCCCTAGAAGAAACCCTCTCTCTGACCCTGCTTTCCTTCTCCCAGGGACTGAGGGTTAGCCTCAGGGAGAGGGTACTTGGTTTCCACCATTGGTCCCATTTGCAACCTTTTCTTTTGGCCGTGAGGAAGCATCTCTGAGCTGAGAGCAGTGGGGTCACTTTATAAAAGGTTCCAAGTTGCTGCAAATCCCTTTTCCCTGCAAATAATCCCTCATCCTCATTCCTCTGAGTTTAGCTTAAATGTCAGTTATGCCAGAAGTATTACCATTTGGCTGCCCAGTCCTTCAGGGGCAGGTTTCCTGAATGGCGGCCTGGGAGTTTTGAACATGTCAAAGACTCCCCGAATTAGAAATAATGCATGAAGCTTAAATATTCCCTTTGTCTTGAGCTTCAGTATTTTCTTTCTGAAGGGCAAGAATGCTTCTAAATTCCTTTTGCTGAAATATTCATGCTTGGGCTATGGGGCTGAAGGGCACAATTGTAAAGCCGGGGTCTCTATAGCATAAACAGGAGGCTTTGGACCCAGCTGGTGGTTGACACTGGGGATGTTTATCTTCCTGTGGCTCTTTGTCAAGGGGCGTTCTGCCTGTACAAAAAGCCCCCTTTTAGCATTCAAGAGGAGATTCCTTTAACTCATTTGGGTCCAAGGGACTGCTTGTTTACAAACTGGCAGAGGAAGCAAACCCTTTTCTAGGACTTTCCAGGAATGATAAACCTCACTCCCATTTCCATAGTACTATAAGGGCTCCATGTGTCCCCTTTACTCTGTCCACCTGGCTGCATAGCCTTCAGGCCATCACCATCTCTCACCTAGACTACTACCCTAGCCTCCTAATTGGTTTCTCAGCTTCCAGGCTCTCCCGTCTTCAATCTATTCTTCATACATCTGCCAAGATAATCTTCCTAAGGCACAGAATCATAGGATTTTGGAGCAAGAGGGCTCTTCAGGGACCATTAAATCCAACCCATATCTGAAAATAATAATAATAACAATAATAGCTAGCATTTACACAACACTTAAAGAACTTTATGTAGGCTATGTCATTTGGTCTTCATAACAACCCTGGGTAGTAGGTATTATTCCTATTATTTACAGATAAGGAAACAGGCTGTGAAAAGCTAAGAGACTTGCACAGGATCATACAGTTAGGGAACATCTGGGGCAGGATTTGAACTCAGGTCTTCCTGACTCCAAGTCTAGCCCTCAATCACCTAGCTGCCTAAGGGGAAAATGAATCCCTTCTACAAGAGCCATCCATGCAAGTCTTTCTTGAAGACCCATAGTGAGGGGGAGCCAACTTGCAAGGCAGCCCCTGCCACTCTTCAATAGCTTTCACGATTAGGGAGTTTTTCCTGATACCAAATTGAAATGTGCCTCTTTGCAGCTTCCACTCATTGCTCCTGGGTCTGCCTGCTGAGCCTGAGCAGGATAGCTAGGTGGCACAATGAATAGAGTGTTGGGCTTGGAGTCAGGAAGGCCAGAGTTCAAATCTAGCCTCAGACACTTACCAACTATGTGACTCTGGGCAGTTTCAGCCTCAGTTTCCTTGTCTGCAAAATGAGGAGGCTAGATTCAATGGTCTCAAAGGTCCTTTATGATCTTAAATCTCTCTTCTCCATGAAAGCCCTTCAAATACTTGAATATAGCTATCATGTCTCCCATTAAGTCATATCTTTTCCAGGCTAAATAACCATATAGCATAAACTTAAGGTCCGTCACTTTCCTTGTTGCTCATCTCTGGATGCTCTTGCACTGAGTAATGTCTTTCCCAAAATATGGTGCCCAGAACTGAACACAGTACTCCAGATACAATCTGATTATAGCCAAGCACCAAAAGACATTATCTCTTTTTTTTCCAGAAATTATAACCCTCGTAGTCCAAGACTACATTTCCTTTTGTGGCTGCCACATTACACAGCTGACTCATTTGTAGTTTGCCATCCATTAGACTTCCTAGCTCTTTTTCAGACAAATTGTTATCTGTCCATCCTTTCCCTTCTTGTACCAAGGAAATTGATTTTTTGAACCTAAAGCTAAGAATTTATATTTATCTTTATTAAATTCCATCTTCTCAGATCCTTCCAGCCTCCCAAGATCTTTCTGAATCTACTCTCTTGTTTAGCAACCTTTCATTCCCCATAGAGTAAAATGTAAACTCTTAGGCCTGTTATTTCAGGGCTGCCAAAATCTAACTCTTACCTACCTTTCCGGTCTCATTTCATACCATTTCCCTTCATGAACTCTGCATTCCAATCAAAGTAGTCTACTCATTGTTTTGCTGACTTGATACCTTATCTCTTGTCTCTATGCATTCCCATGAGCTTTTTTCATGCCTGGAATGTACTCCCTCCTTATTTTTAACCCTCCCCCCAATCCTTCTCTTCCTAACTTGGTGACACTTCCTAGGCGAAGTCTTACTTGATCCTCCTAATGGTGGGTGCTGTTTTCCACCCTCAGTTTTCTTTGTACTATACTTAAACATCTATACATTGGAGCCCCCAGTAGAGTAATAATAATTATAATAATAAAATAGCTAGCATTTATATAGCACTCTAAGGTTTGCAAAGTGCTTCATATTTATTGTCTTCTTTGATCCTTACAATACTGTTGGGAGGTACAGGCGAAGAAATTGGAGCAGACGGAGATTAAGTAACTTGCCCAGGGTCACATAGTTAGGTCTGAAATGACCGGTTTGAGGCCAAATTTGAACTTGGGTCATCCTGACTTCAGGTCTAGTTCCTCATCCATTGTGTCATGTAGCTGCCTTGAATATAGAGGCTGTTTCATGTTTGTCTTTTCATCCCTAGCACCCAGCACATTTCTTGGCACATAGTATGTGCTTAATAAATGTTCATAGAATCCTACATCTACAGCTAGAAAGGATCTTAGAGGCCATTGAGTCCAACCTCCTCATTTTACAGATGAGAAAACTGAGGCCCAGAGGAAAGGTTATATGCTTAGGTACAGTGGTCTTTTCATCCTTACTCTCTGTTCTTTGAATCAAACTGAATTTGTTAAGTACCTTCCTTAGAACAACCCCATGAAGCAGCTAGCAAGAAATGCCATTGTCCTCATTTTATAGATGAAGAAGTGAAAATCCCAGAGGTCAAGTTACTGTCCTGAAGTCATATACATGCCTAGTCAATGTTCAAGACAGCCCTCAAGTCTCATGACTCCAAGTTTGGAGCTCTTTCCACTACTCTTAATTCCTTTACAGACAGTCCATGTTCTAAACTAAGGTATCAGTAGGGACTAATAAGCAAAATGAGTACTAAGTTAATGAAAAAATTACAATTCTCAATCAGCCCACATTACGTAATGATGTCGCCTATGCAGAGACAGCCTTTTAGTCTACAGACATTAATTATCAGCTCCAGAAGCCAAAGACACATGGGAAATCCTTAATTTCTCAAGCCTTCAGCTTGCAAATGTTCCTGATTCCAAGTTCTCCTTATTCACGAGCAGACACTGAAACCTCATATTGGAGGAAACCATGCTCAACTTTTTTACTCAATAAAATGAGGTTTCTGGCCTCTGGATGATGGCCAGTTCCAGACAGGGAAGTCCAAATTCAGGAGCCTTCATTCTGTTATCTCTGTCACTGACTATAAATAGAGGCTTTTAAAAGGTACTTCTTTCTTTAGGGCTTTGCCAAAACCCAATGGGATCATGTTGATGACCCAATTCTCTTAACTCTTGGTGGCGTGGTATAGTGGGGAAGAACAGTGGGTTCCCATCAGTAGACCCAAGTTTGAATCCTGTATCTGCTATAAACTAACTGTTTGATCTTAAGCAAACAGGATAATTAGATTTAGAGCTGAAAGAGACTTCAAGTCCAAACTTTTTGTTTTATGGATGAAGAAACTGAGGCTTAGAGAGTAGAAAGCATTTGCTCAAGGTCCCACACCCAAGCCCTGTGGCTTAACCTCTAATATCCTTTACCCTGACTATATTGCAGGGCTCTCTATGAGTCTCAGATTCCTCTTCTGGAAAATGAGGGAGTTGGATTCAGTGATTCCTAGGGGTCATTTCAGACCTAACATTCTTTGGTTCTGTGTCTCTGACCCTCAGTTTTCTTCTCTGTAAAGCAAGGGGCTTGGAATTATCTTTTCATGCCATCAAAAATTTAGAAGACAACCAGATCAGGTACCTCTCACAACTATAGCCATGGAGAAAATTCTTAATCACAAAAAAGACAGAGGCAGTGTCAAGAGATAAATGAGATAATTTCAATTACATGAAATTAAAAAGATTTTGCACAAAAAAACCCCAATGTAACTAAGCAAAGAAGGGAAGCTGTTGATTGAGAAAAACGCCTTTGCATGAAATATCAAAGAGCCAGCATGTTTTCATTGAGGGCATGTCATACCAGACCAACCCTATTTCCCGTTTGGACAGGATTACGAAACTAATAGAGGAAGGAACTGTTGTGGAGTTGTGGATATTGTTTACCTAGATTCTAGCAAAGCTTTTTTTTTTTTTTTTTTAGTGATGCAGTGGGGGTTAAGTGACTTGCTCAGGATCACACAGCTAGTAAGTGTCAAGTGTCTAAGGCTGGATTTGGACTCAGGTCCTCCTGACTCCAAGGCCAGAGCTCTATCCACTGTGCAATCTAGCTACCCCCTAGCAAAACTTTTGACAAGGTATTTCATACCATTCTTGCGCATAAGATAGAAAGACATGGATTGGACAATGATAGAATCAGATGGATTCACAACTGGTTGAATGGCAGTTGCAAAGTTATTAAGGGTTCAATGGCAGAGGTCTGTAGTGGTGTAGGACAGAGATTTGTACTTGGTTCTTTGCTGTTTAATATATTTGTTAATGACTTAGATAAAGACATGAATGGCATGCTCATTGAATTTGCAGATGATGTGAAACTGGAAAGGATAACTAACATGGTCGGTGACAGAGTTAGGATCCAAAAGGATCTTGACATGGTAGAACATTGGACTGAACCAAAAAAAGATGAAATTCAACAGGGATCAATGTAAAGTGTTGCACTTGGGTACAAAAAAATCAATTTCACAGGTATAAGATGGGAGAAGGATAGATACATAGCAGTTGTCCTGAAAAAGATCTATGGATTTTGATAAATTAAAATGATAGCCCCATTGTACTTTGCTCTCATCAAACTTCATGTGGAGTATTGTGTTCAGTTCTGGGTGCCACATTTGGGGAAGGATATTGATGAGCTAGAGCAGGTTCCCTACCCCTGAGCTAGAGTGTCCAGAGGAGAACAACCAGGATAGAGAAGAACCTTGAGTCCTTATCAGATGAAAATCAGTTGAAGGAATTGAGAATGTTTAACTTGGAGAAGAGAAGACTCAGGGGACACATGAAAGATGTATTCAAGTCTTTGAAGGGCTGGCATGTGGAGGAGGGAAGAGATTTGTTTTGTTTGGCCCCAGAAGGTAGAAGTAGGAGCAGTGGTTGGGCATGGTAAAGAGGCAAATTTAGGTTCTTATGTCAAGAAATGACTTCCCAACGAGAGCTGCCCCAAAGTGAAAAGAACTTTGGAGAGAGGCTGTGGGCCTCCCACTCCTGGGAAGCCTTTAAGCAGAGGTTTGTCAAGTAGGTGATGGTGGGGAATCCTTCACACACAAGTTAGACCTGATGGTTACTGAGGTCCCTTCTGACTCTCCAATTCTGTGATTCGGTGATTTAGGACAATGGTCTGTTATCCAAGATACATTGGGAGTTAACACAAACGTGTAAAACCAAGAGCTAGCACTCCATGCTTAAGTGGTCAAAGAATATAAACAAACAGTTCTCAAAAAGAATAATTTCAGACTATTAACAGCCATGTGAAAGATTCAAATTGCTTTTTAAGGTCTCTTTCAACTTTAAAATCTTATGATTTTTATAATGCACCCAAATGCCATCTTTCCTTAGAATTACATCCCCTTTCCCCTACCCTGGCCCATAACTTTTAATTTCCTCCAGTGAAGTCAAATCTTGATAGGCCAAGAATCTTTGCCACGGGCCAGAACCTGAGTGACCAAGTTAATCCTTCAATCAAGCCAGCCTTAGGGTCAAAAGAGAAACAAGGTAAGGAACAAACAGAACCCCCACTGCTTTGCTGAGTTGAGCATATGAAGCCTGGCCCTGTTCCTGATGAGAATTGTCCATTTCCTCACTTTCTGGCCACGGTGGCTTCTTTGTCATGCCAGGAGACTGTTAGAATTGAGAGGTAACATTCAGTAAGAGAGAGGCCTCCTTTTGGAGTGTTCACACTGAGGAAGGGCAGAGATTTGGCAGAGTTGCTCAGACTCGATCCTGGGACCATGCCTGGGATGGACCTTACATGCCAGATCCTCCTGTCCCCTTCTCCCCCTTGCCAGGTTCACTGTGGAGGGCGCGTGTGTGTATGTGGGGGGTGGATGGGCCTGGCTTCACAGTACTGGCCAGTCCTGCGGGTATTATGGCTGTAGCTGTCGTTCTCTCTGGATGACACATGACACTAGAGGAGCTTGGTTTGAAATATATTGTAGAGGGCTCTGCTTGCCATGGAGATTTATAACTGCCTTCTTCTGCAGCCTGGATGTGAGGAGCTTCAGGAAGAAAGCATTCTTAGGGACATTGTAGTAAAGGGACTGCTCTGGACAAAAGGCAGAGGTTTTTGGTCTATATAACCTGGCTTGGCTCTAGGGCCAGCCCTGTGCAGAACTGAGCAGTCAGTAATGCAGGAGGGGAGGTTCTTTTGGGTAGCCTCTCTTCTGCTGTATAGTGGAATGAGCACTGGCTCTGTAGTCAGAGGACATGAGTTCAAATCCTGCCTCTGACGTCTACTGTCCACATGACTGAGGCAAATCCCTTTATCTTTCCAGGTTTCGGTTCCTTCCTCTGTAATATGAGGGAGTGAGACTGGATGATTTCAGATGTTGTTTCCAGTTCTGTATGTGTGACCTTGGACGAGTTACTTTGGGTAACCTTGGGTTTCAATATCCTTATTTGTAAAATGAGGGGGTTAGATTAGATGGTGTTTGAAGTCCCTTCTAGTTGTAGATCTAGGATCTTTTCAACACCCTCCCACTTCTAACAAGTACCAAAGCTGCCATGGACCCCTTTCCTAAAGAGCCTTTGCTGGGTTCAAGCTCTAAACCTTTTTTTCTATTGCTCCCCCCCCCATTGGATGTGAAACACTATATAAGACCCTGGGGACACAAAGAAAAAGTGAGAAGACAGTCCCTGCCCTCAAGGAGCTTATATTCTATTATGTTGGCTCAGCCTACCCATGAGCAATTAATATTTTCCCAATTACTTAAGTCTTTAATCTTTATTTGTGTGGAGTGTTTTATAATTGTGTTCATACAGTTTCTGGGTGTGTCTTGGCAGATAGTACTTTGTACTGTTTGTAGTTATTTTAAATGGAATTTCTTTTTCTATCTCTTCTTGCTGGATTTTGTTGGTAATACATAGAAATATTGATGATTTGTGTGGGATTATTTTATATCATATTGTAGGATGCTTAAGCTGTTAATTGTTTTGATTAGTTTTTTAGTTGACTCTCTAGGGTTCTCTAAGTAAACTATCATATCATCTGCAAAAAGTGACAGTTTTGTTTCCTCTTGGCCTGTGCTTATTTCTTCCATTTCCTTTTCTTATTACAATAACTAGAATTTCTAGTAAAATATTGAATAGTAATGGTGATAATGGACATCCCTGTTTTACCCCTGATCTTACTGGAAGGGCTTCTAGCCTTTCCTCGTTACATCGTAGATAGATATTACTTATCGTTTTAAGGAGAGAGGAGCTTACATTCTAACGGAGGCAACTTCACATATATATATATATATATATATATATATATATATATATGTATATATATGTATATATATGTATATATGTTATATATATGTATATATATGTATATATATACACACACATATATATATATATATAACACATATATATTATATATATATATACATACACACACATATATATACGTATATATATGTATGTATATGTATATATATATGTATGTATGTATGTATATATATATATGTATGTATGTATACAGGACTGATATAAGCTAACCTTGTGGAAGGAGGAGGAAGGCATCAGCAGTTACTGGCATCAGGAAAAGTCTCATACAGAAGGTAAACTGAGTCTTGAAGAAAACCAAGGATCCCAAGGAGAAGAAGAAGTAGGGAGGAGGTACCAGGTATAGAGGACAGCAAGTGCAAGGCCATGAATATAGGAGATGGAGTGAAAAAATAACAAGAAGGCTGGTTTGTAATATCTTATAAATTTGAGTGCATAGCCTGAGACTAAGTTGTGAAGAGCTCTAAATTACAAAGAGAGGAGTTTATATTTGATCTTACAGTTAATAGGGAGCCAGTGCAGTTTATTGAGAAGGGGAGTGACATGATCAGACCTGTGCATTAAGAAAAGCACTTTGGTGTGTGGAAGATCCATAAGTTAGAATGAGGAGAGCCTGGAGGCAGAGAGACCAATTAAGAGGCTCTAGCAAAAAGGAAATTACAGTTGTACAATAGGGATGGACTTTCTGACCTCTAAAGTCCCTTCTAACTCTCAATCTCTGAATATGATGTGTCTTTGGATTTGTCCAGGTAAAAGGCCTGATAGATTTTGTCTGCAGGAGAGAGTACTGTAGAAACCTACAGTTTACTAAAGTACTAGTTGTGTGACCCTGGATGAGTCACTTCACCCTGTTTGCCTCAGTTTTTTCATCTGTAAAAATGAGCTGGAGAAGAAAATGGCAAACTACTCCAGTATCTTTGCCAGGAAAACCCCAAATAGGGTCACAGAGAGTAGGGCATGACTGAAAAACGATTAAACAACAACAAAGAGGATGCCATACACACACATAAGTATGACACCAGCTGGAATGTGAAGGGGCAAAAGAGAGAGCAAGGCAAAGTAAATAGCTATGATTATAGCTGTTTGCAAGTCGGTGTGGTTTGGTGGGAAAAGTATCGTTCTCTAATGCAAATAACCAGATCATGGCTCTGACACTTACCTTAGTATCTTCATTCTCTCTTTCACTTTGTTCTTGCCCTGTTATATCTCCCTTCTCAACATCTCTCCCTCTTTTCCTCTGACCTTGCCACTGCCCTGCTGCAGGCTCTCATCACCTCAAACCTGGACTGGTTGGTCTGCCTGCCTCAAATCTCTCCCCATCCCAATCCAACCTCCATTCAGCCTCAAAGTGATCTTCCTAAAGTATAGGCCTGATGATGTCACAGCCCTTCCCTCCCAATGTGATTAACTTCAGTGACTCCTGTTGTCTCCAGAATCAAATATTAAACTCCCTGGCTTTTAAAGCCCTTCATAATCTGACCCCTTCTTACCTTGCCAGTCTTTTTGCACCTCCTTATCCCTACCCTATGTACTCTTTGATCCAGTGACCTTTTTGTTCCTTGAACAAGACATTCTATTTCCTGACTGTCTTTTCACTGGCTGTCTGACATGCCTAGAATGGTCTTCCTCCTTATCCCTGGCTTCTTTTAAGTCTCAGCTAAAATCCCACCTTCTGCAAGAAACCTTTCCGTTTCTCTTTAATGCTAATGAATTTCCCCTGAGCTTATCTCTAATTTATCTGGTATATAGCTTGTTTTGTACATAGTTCTTTGCTAATGGTCTTTCCCATTAAGCTGTAAACTCTTGGAAGGCAGGGACTTTTTTTCCCCTTTGTATCCCCAGTGCTTAGCACAGTGCCTGACTCAAAGTAGGTAATTAATAAATGTTTATTGATGACTTTCCCCATTTGTTGCCTCATTGTTTGTTACATTATACTCTTACCTCATCCTCTGTTACCTTCACCACTGCAACACGCAGGGATCAATAATGCCTACTTCATTCTCAATTTTGTGGACCAAGAAATGACAAGATTTGGTAACTGCTTAGATACGTGGGGTAAGTTTGAGTGAGGAGTTGAGGATGATATAGAAGTTGTGAGCCTGGCTGGCTGGCTGGATGGCAATACCATTGACAGAAATATATGGAAACTAGAAAGAGTTTTAAATACATGCAGAAAATCCAGTTGGAAATGTCTAATAGACAGCAGGAGATAAAGGGCTGGAGCTCAGGAGAAAGACTAGGGTTGGATATATAGATTTGGGAATCATCTGCATAGAGATGATAATTAAAGTCATGGAAGCAGGTTGAGGTGATTAAGAGAGATAGTATAGAGATAAGAGACCCCAGGACAGATCTTGGGGAACGCACCAGCATCCAGCACATAGTAAAGTGCCTAATAAGTGCTTGCCATTGGAGTAGCCCTTACAATTGTCTCTACCGATCATATTTCCCTCCCATCTCCCATGTTCTTCCTCTGGCTTCAGGGCTGGCCTCTCCCAACAAGTTCTGGGCTGCTCTTCGGTTTATCGCCTTTGCAAGGATCCAACCATTCTGATGAATTAAGTCTACTATTCCCACCTTCAGAACCCCTACCAAGCTCATATCCCTCACATAGGGTCATTTGTAGTCATCCCTATAGAGAAACCCCAGTTGCTCATAGGGAAAGGACCATTTTCCTTCCTACAGCCCCATTGTGGACCAGCCTTCTCACAACTAGACTCAGGTATGGAGGCCTGATGTCCCCCATATTTGCTTCTATTGTCTTTCAACCCTTTGCCTTCTCAACACATATGGTTGGAATTCTTTGGCCTAGTGGAATAATCATCTCTATAAATGTCACTGTTTTATGAAGTTCATCAAACAGTAGAATAATTGATCCACTGGCCCAAATTTGGTCATCTGTCAGCTTGGCTGAGTCCAAATTCATTTTGTAGCAGCTGTTTTCCCATATTTTTTCCCTAGGATTTGTGCTTATAATATGGCACCAGTCAACTCACTACTTCACAATTGGGGGCTAAGTGCTGGGATACCAGCTCACATGATTCTGTTTGTTGACCTGGTGCCTCGCAAAGTCAAGGTTGGGGGGAGGCATTTCATTGTCTTGGCTCATTATCATTCACGTCTAGCATCATGAAAAGCATATGCCCTTGTGTGGTTAAGAATGTTTGCTAGTTATATCACAAGATCATGGGACTCTAGATTTAGAGTGAAGGTCATAGAGGTTATCCAGTCCGACCCCTTCATTTCATGCATGAGGAAACTGAGGTGCAGAGAGGTAAAGTGACTTGTCTAAGGTCATGTAGGTAGTAAGCAACAAAGCCAAGTAGAGAATTCAAGTCCAATGCCCTTTCCATTATTTGCCTCCTTGCAGTTTTTCTTCTGGCTTTAAATCTGCTTACCCCACTTTATTGATCTGTTTTTTTGTTACTCTGTTTTCCCCTTCTAGTCTTTCCTCATCTTATTCAGAGAGAGTTCACCAAACAACCATTGGGTACCAACTCTCTACAAAGCACTATGCTAGATGATGTACCAAGTTTAGATAAGATACAGTCCCAGCCCTCATGATGCCCATAATCTTATAGGGGAATATGGCAGAAACCCAGGTGGCTACAATCCACCCTAATACATGGCAAGTGCATTAGAGAAGCATGAAAAGATATGCTCTATCATGTCCAGAGGGTAAGGTGGTTATCCACAGGTGTGTGGTAGCCAAGAGAGGAGACTCCTGCATTTTCCTTTCCCTGGAGATGAGTCATGCCATTTTAGAACAAACCTTGATTTCAACAGGAGAGAGCAGTAATGTCTAACACCCTTTGGTTTGGTTCTCCTCTGCCCTGATGCTTGTACAAGGCCTACCAAAAGACAGTCTACTTTGTCTTGGAACCCGAGGCTAATACCAGCCTAGCAGATTAAGAAGTCTCTGTCCCCTTCTCTGGAGTACAACCAAGGATGGAAGGCCAATGCCTGACCAATTAGAAACTGAGTATGACTGCATGTTTTCTGTATTCTCTAAGTACCTGTGGGAAAAGTCTCCTTTTCAGAAGCCCACCTGCCCCATGGAGATTGCCTTCTCTATGAGCCAACTGCCTGGCTGTGTAAAATAGCTAGAATAAACCTTTTTATTGATCTGTACTCTAGATTGTATGCAATTGATTTTTTTTTTCCATAATGGGAAGAGAGCTTTCTGGAAGATATACCATTAGGTTTGACATTTAAAAGATGGGTATGTGAAGAGAGGAGAGAGAATATTCCAGAAAAGGGAACAATGTAATCAAAAGCATGGTATCGGGAAGGCATGAAACATAGTTAGAGGACACAGAGTGGTCCAGAATCACAGAATTTCAGAGTTGGAATTAACTTCAGAGGACATTTTACCTGAGCAAAAGTCCCTTCTATGACATTCACAAGAAATGGTCACCCAGACTCTACCTGAAGGCCTCCAGTGAGGGAGCACCTCCTAATGTGGCCCATTCTACTTTGGGCCAGCTCCTATTCTTAGGCAGTTTTCCCCTTAAACCAAGCCAAAATTAAGACGAAATTTTCCTCTCTGTAGCTTCTATCTATTGTTCTCATTTTTACCCTCTGGTGTCAAGCACAGAATCACAGAATTGAAAAGGACCTCAGCAACCCCCTAGTCCAAGGGTGGGAAACCTGTGGCCTCATGGCCCTGCAGTCTAACCCAGACTCAAAGGGGAATCCTCACTACAACATACCCGGCAAACACTCATCTGGCTGCTGCCTGAAGACCTTCACTGAAGGGGAACCCATTACCTACTGAGGTAGCTCATTCCACTTTAGGGCAGCTTTCATCATTAGGAAGCTTTTCCTGAGATGAAGATATACCTCTCTGTAACACTAGCCAGTTGATACCCAAGTGGATAGAGTGCTGGGCCTGGAGACAGGAAGACTTGAGCTCAAATTCAGCCCCAGATATATTATCTGTGTGATCCTGGGCAAGTCACTTAACATCTGTCCATGTTTCTCCCACCTTCTACCTGGCATGTTGTTTTTTTTTTTAACCTAATGGTAAGACTACCACATTAACTTCTATTTAATTTCATCTTATTAGGTTCCACTCAATATCTTAGCCTGCCAGCTGCTTGTGGATGGTGACTTTATTATGTACTGGATTAGCCATCCCTCCCAGCTTTGTGGCATCTGATAATTTGATAAATGTGCCATCTGTGGAGAATAAGTCATACTTCTTTTTTACACGATGGCCCTTCAAACACTTGAAGACAGCTATCATTTACCCCATAGGGCTTGATCTCAAAGCCCTTCCTCATTCTCATTACCCTTTCACTGGATGTGCATGGTAGAAGATCAGGCTGGAAAGGGAGATAAAGATGGTCTAAGGGTATAGAGGGTCTTGAATGAGAATCAGAGAAATTTGGGCTATATTAGTAGCCAATAGGGAGCCACTGGAGACTTCTGAGCAGAGGAGTGATGTTACTACATCTCCACATTCCTTGTTTTTCTTTTTTAGTTTCCTCCTACCTGACCCAACCCCCCAAGTTACAAGTGTTAAGGGGAAGGTGCTAAGGGGTATTTAGGGGAGGAAGGGAGTAGGGGCCTTCAGTTCTTTTTTATGCCCCCTCTCAAACTTAGTTCATTCCCTGTGACTTTGTAACAGCATTGGAAGGAGATTCCAAGACCCACCTCACAGTAGAAAGGTTGGCCCATTGTCAGTAGACAGGCCTGTGGGCATTTCTATCTGGAAGCAGTAAGGGGCGCTGCCCACAAAAAGCCATACCTTGAGACTGGCAGTCTGGCGTGTTGAACAGGCCTATGGATGTCAGTGTCCAGTATGAAGCAATGTGTGCCGGGGGTGGGTGGGTGGGTTGGAAGGAGTGGAAAGAGCTGGGCTTAGATTCAGGTGACCTTAGAGTTAGGTGACCTTAGAGTCAGGTGACCTGAATTCAGTTCTTCTTTCTGCCACTTCCCTTCTTTACCTGGGAAACAAAAACACTTCCTTTCTTTGGGCCTCAGTATTCTCAACTGTAAAATGGAGAGAGGTAGAGGTTGGGCAGGATAGTGGGAAAAGTACTGGAACAAGAATTGGGAAATCTGGGTTGGAATCCCTGAGATTTCATGTGAGTAGCCTCTTTGAAACTCAATTTCTTCATCTGTAAAGTGGGGATAATAACATTTGCATTGTTTCCCTCACAGGGCCATTGGGAGGAAAGTGCTCCACTTACTCTAAAGCTCTAGAGAAATGGCGGGGGGGGGGGAGGAGGCTCAATTAGATGGCTGCTGGGGTTCCTTCCAAATTCTGAGATTCTGAGGCCACTTGCAGCCTGTGGGGGTCTGTTCCCTTGCTCCCCGGTCCTTGATTCTACTCCCTGAAAATCGGGCATTATCTTCACAAAAAGAACAAAAGGCCAAAAGGATCCATCTCCCATATTGCTGGTGTGTTTGGTCCTGCCTGGCACCAGCCTTCTGACCCAGCCAGGCCTCCGAGCTGGGGCCTAAATCCTGCATCTGCTCTGATCACTTGGCAAGCATTGGTTAAGGATCTACCACTAAAGTATGTGCCAGGCACTGTGCTAACCTCTGGCAATACAAAGACCAAAATGAAACAGTTCCTGACCTCAAGAAACTCACATTCTATGGGAGGAGACAACCTATCGAAAAGTGTGAACAAAATAAATACAAAAGAATGATGTAATTTCTGGTGGACCACTTTGCCTTGATTGGTAATAGTGATAATAGCTTCTATTTCTATAGAGGAAATATTAGCATTCCCAGTTTGCAGAGGGGAAGAGTGAGGCCTAGAAACAAAAAGCGATTTCATGAGATCATAGATTTATAAGCTAGAAAGACCTTAGAGGCCATCTGGTGAAATCCTTTCATTTGATGTGTGAGAAAACTGAGGCCCAGAGAGGTCAAGTGACTTGTCCAAGGTCACACAGCTATTTCATTTCAGAGCTAGGA
This sequence comes from Phascolarctos cinereus, assembly GCF_003287225.1. Taxonomy (NCBI): domain Eukaryota; kingdom Metazoa; phylum Chordata; class Mammalia; order Diprotodontia; family Phascolarctidae; genus Phascolarctos; species Phascolarctos cinereus. Next base: position 51,380,023 of record NW_027556291.1, read on the forward strand.
TCTAAACCCAGGCTTTCTGGCTCCAAGGGATTCTATTTTGTTCATTGATTATCTGCATGTAGAGGCTGATGGTACCCCATAGTCAACCTGGGACCTGCAATTTACCTCTTGCTGTCTGGAAACTGGAAATGAACCACTGTCTCCTGCAATATCCCTATGGGGAGACTTGGGGTGTCCAGCTTCATGAGGAATGATTTAAAAACAGCTTATGCAATTTTGATGACTAATTTTTAAAATCTACATATATTCTTGGGGAATATAATTTGTGACCAAGTATTTGTATTAATTTAAAATTTAGCACAATATTTATTCATCTAAGCTGCCTTTATGTTCGTAAATCATGGCGAGATTAGCATTAATCTGACAGTAATAAATTGAGCCATCCAATTCTCTGGTTAATTCAGCTAAGCTGAGTTTTCCCCATCCATCTTGAAAATGCCTTTGCGTGATAGTCAAGTGTATAGCTCCTCCTCCTGATCCCCCTCACCACATTTAGTAAGTCACTTTTTGACTGAGAAGTCTTGGTTAGACTTTGGAGTTCGGGTACCTTTGGCAACTTCTATATAGAGGGTCCAGCATGAGAGCGTCTAGTCTAGGAGTCATGGGATCATAGAATTTAGAGCTAGGAAATTTCTAGAAGCCGTCTTGTCATAAGATCATAGGATCCTAGATCTAGAGCCTGGGAGGGGCCTCAGAAGTCATCCAGTCTAGGCCCCTAACTTTACAGATGGGGAAAGTGAGGCCCAGGGATGGGAAATGACCTGCCCAAGAAGTTGAGTGTTCCACTGGCATGAGTGACCACAGTGGATGAGGGTCAGTGAGGACATGGAGTCTATTTGGGCAAGAGCGCTGGATTTGGAGTTAGAACACCTGAACCTGACACCTACTTCTGCCATTGACTGGTTGTGTGGCCTCATGCAAGCCATCCCCCTCTCTGACCCTCGATTCCCTCATTTCTAAAATGTATGGCTCAGGCTAAATGTTCTCTGAGGTCTCTTCCAAAAGATGTGACACTATGATATGGCCCATAACTGGTACAAACAGGTGAAGGATCGGGTCCCAAGAGGAAGGCTAAGGCAGGGAAGAGTAGGAAGGCAGCAGATGTCTAGGCAGACAGGCCTTGCTGAGAGAGTCAGCAAGAACACCACTAATGAGCTGGGCTACTGACCTCTGTTCCCAGACAGAAGTGGTTTACCCTCTGCGCGTTAGAGCCAGAGGAAGGTCAGAGGCCTACAGCCTTCAGAATAATCCTGCCCCAGTGTTGCATAGGCAGTAAGTAACAAAGTGAGAGGACCCTATGCGATATACATAGAGGTGAGCTGTGTTTCACTACATATTCTGGGTCTTGAGTAACCCAGAGATTGAATTAGGTTTTCCAATGGCATCTCTGGCCTGAAATGGCGCTGTGGCTAGCTCTGTGTGTAGATGCAGAGGGGTGGCAGTTAGGACAATTCCAGAAGTGAAGGGAAGCAATAATGGTTGGGTTGAAATCCTAGTGAGACTGCCATGTGGAACATGGCTTTGGAAGCATCCCTTCCTCTAGCCCCTGAGGAACTTGTCAATTGCGAAATCACAGGGTAAGCACTGGGAGGGTTCTTAGAACTTCTTGTAATGTCCAAGCTCCTCATTTGACAAAGGAAGAAATTGAGGCCCAGGAAGGGAAAAGAACTTGGCCAAGATTTGACACCAAATAAGTTCATTGCTCTTTCCCCCTCCTATGGAGTCCAAGACATAGAAATTGAATTTGATTGGAGATGTTCATGGTTTTTTCACCATATTGCTATTAGGTTCCTAAATGGCATCTCCAAGTCAACAGCATGATCTATTAAGCTTCTCTCTAGTACATGTTGCCCAGACAGAGATGTACCAGGGTCGTGGCTGGCCCAAGAAAAAACAGGTAAGAAACAGGAAAAAGGACAGCTTAATCTCTTGTACCTGCCTTTCTGTCCTTCTATCCTTCCCAGGTGTCCAGTATTCTAGTATTCCCATTCTACCCAGAGCATGATGTTGCTGTGCTCTGTTGGCTTGGGCACCATCTTAAGTTCCTAACCTCTTAATAATTTCCCCCCTTCACCCTCTGCCTTGCCATCAAAACGGAGCTGTCATTTGGCCAGTCCCCTTATCCCTCGCTGGATATACCCATCTAAAGAAAGTGGCCTCCTTGATAGATTCATTGACTCTGTCCATTTCCCTCATGTCCCTAACCTGCTAGCCATGACTCTCTGCTTATAATGATAAATTGAGACCCAGTAATATACATACGGTACAATGGATAGGGCACTAGCTCTGGAGCCAGAGGGCCTGAGTTCAAATCCTTCCTCTGTAAAATACTTTCTATACGGTCTTAAGAAAATTCTTCCCCTTCTCTGGCTCAGTTACCACTCTCCCCTGTCAAATGAGGAAGTTGCATCAGATGCCCTATGAAGTTCCTTTCAGCTGTAGATCTAGGACTGTATGATCCCTGGAGGAGTAGAAGGTGGCTCAGGGCCAGTGGGGGTGGGAATGAACCTCCAATAAGCCAATCTGCATCCCTAGCTTCCTGCGGAATATTTCCACCAAGATGTCTCGTAGGCACCTTAAACTCAACATATCTGAAAAAGAACTGGTTATTTCCCCCAAAATCTGCTTTCTTTCTAACTTTTCTTCCTCCTTTGGAGGAAGACTATTTCAAGTCATTCAAATTCACAACCTTAGAGTCACCCTCAACCCTTTCCTCTCCCTCATTCCTTATATCCAGTCAGTTGCTGAATCTCATCATTTTTCCCTCCACAACATCTCTCACATCCAACCCCTTCGCTCTACTCCCGTGGCCATCACCCTGGTTCATTCTTCCATCACCTCCCACTTGGACTGTTGCAATAGCTTTCTTATTGGTGTCTCTCCCCTCTGCAATCTAACCTCCACCCATGTGCCAAATTGATATTTTGGAAGCACAGCTTTGATCACACCATTCCTCTATTTGAGAAGCTTTGGTAGCTTGGTATCACCTCAGAGATAAAATCAAAACTCCTCTTGTTGACATTTAAAGCCTTTCACAACCTGGCTCCAAGCTTTCTGTTAGTCAATGTAGACTTGGAGCCAGGAAGACCTGGGTTCAAATCCTGCTTCTGGTATTTACTAGCTATATGACCCTGGTATATAACAACTGTCTGAGGTCCCTTCCAGCTCTAAATATTTCATTCTGTGATCCTATCTAGCCAGGCTTAGCTCATCACTCCTTTTCACATACTCTAGGCTGTTCCCTGTATATGGTATTTTATCTGGTCTCTATGATTTTGCACAGGCTGCTCATATAAAAAGGAGGAGTTATCTCAGAACCCAATAGCTGCTCCCTATAGCTGGCCAGAAACCAGAGCTGAGAGCCCAGAATGACACTTTAAGTCTGGAGGACTGCAGTACTCCTTTGGGGAGATGGGGTTCACTGCACAGTTACCTTTCCAGATTTAGGCCACGTTACTTCCTTTCATGCAGCCTATATTGTAGCTAAATTGATCTTCTTTCTGGTCTCCAAAGTCAACATTCCATGTCCCACAATTAGTTCATCACAAAGGCATTTAATGAAATGGCATAGGAAGAAAAGTCATAACTATACATTTTCCTTATGCACCTAGGGTGTACTCTCTCACAAATCTATACAGTAGCAGTAGAAAGAGTAGACACACATGGATGGAGGTACATTTACAAGGAGCACTAAAGATCAGGGCACACATGAAGAGAGAGAGTACATGTAGGAGCCCTAGACAAGCAACACGTATGGAGATTAAGGCCCGTAGCCTCTATTGGCCTCATCTAGGATGTTTCTGGCCCAGACACGTAGTCTTCACCAGACATTGTTCTCCTGTAGCCTCTGCTGGATCCTTTTCCATAGGATATAGCTTTCTAGATAGGTTCTGACTCAGCTGTATTCCTTGGCTAACTTTTCAAAGGAAAAGTGGGTGGTACCATGCTTTTCTGCCTTAAAATAAAAAGACTTCATATCCCCAACACTTTTTTTAGCCCCAGGTACCAAGCTCTCGAGACCAAAAAATACAGGGTCCTCCTAGCTAATCTTTTGGCTTAATCTTTTCTTTGGCCTCTTCCTCATCCAGGGGCTTTGATCTCTGCCAGAGAACTAAGCATTCCATATTCCTACCAATTTTAATCTCTAAAGGCTAAGCTATCAACCAGGTAATGGTTATTTGCCCAATAACTACCAAACAGCTTTGGGTTTCCAGGTTCCCAGTTTTTTCCCATGTAGATGAGTGGGTGGGGAAAAAGCATGGAGACATGACAAGACTAGGGACAGGGTCATACTCTTCCTCCACCAGCTCAGCCACAGTCTTAGCCCTTTCATATGCAGATGTGACCAACAAAGGCCTCAAAAGACCATTCTAGCAGGCCCTAATAGTAGCATCTGTCTCTGGGAGAGCCAGGAATGCTGTGCTTGATTGGGAGGCGCCAGTACTTGAAGAGAAAGGCTTGTCTTTGGGAAATTATCCATGGTTCAAGGCTGAATGGCTGAAGGACAGGGAACACAGTGACCTTAATGTGAACATTTGGGCTGTTCATTGAATACATAAATGAGTTTTGGAGGCTTCACACCATTTGCACTTAAACAGAGTCAGTACTCATTGAGATGTTTAGGACAGCTCGGAACAGGGAGCTCAAGAATGGATTGGCAGGGGATATGTGACCATAGGATTTAGTGGGGCAAAACAAAGCAGCCTTGGAGTTCCAGGAGAGTTTGGAGACACAGAGGAAGAGTTGAAGTTTGGATGGAGAAATCAAGGAATAGCCAGGAAAATTGGAATATTTCAGAACTGCTGTTCATGGGAACTCGTTAGAACTTCCAGGTGCCCAGGATCAAGAAAGGCACTGCTTTGGGGAAAACCAATTCACCTGGTTCAGTCCTACAAGCAGAGCCTGTGTGGTTACAAGAGCCTTTGTGCAAAGATGGGGGAAATGAAGCCAGCCAGAAGTGAGCCTTCAGCTCCTGGTAGAGGGGAAGAGCTCACCAGAAGTCTGGAGAGGAACTCAGGGGTCACAGGATCATAGAATTTGAGATCTAAGGAACCTTATCAAGTTCAACCTCAGTTTACAAGGGAAGAGACTGAAGTTCAGAGATATTGTGACTTGCTCAGCCTCACAGTAAGTAGCCAAGGCAGAACTTTAAGTCGCCTCTTCCTGAATCTATGTCTGATGCCCTATCCACTTTGCCAGGCTGCCTGCCACTCACTAACTGTGTGGCCCTTGGCCTCAAGCTCCCTGAGAATTAGGTACCTCAAGAAGACTTATCTATGTTATTTGCAATCACACTTCCTTGAGTATTGAGTAATGGACAAGAAGAGGATTCCTGTGGGCATTCAGTGTGATCAAACAAGCATTCATTCACTATGGCCAGGCACTGTGAATACTAAAACAAAAGTCAAACAGCCCTTGCCCTCAAAGACCTTACTTTCTCCTGGGAAGAAACAACACACACACACACACATGAATGAAGATGTGAAGCGGGGGTTTAACAGGCTCCCAGGATCATTGTGTACTCCCACAGGATTGTCCCTCACAAAAATGGGGTATACTTGTAACCAAGCATTGATTGAGGCTGCAACCAAATAGTGATTTGAAATAGCTGTGATTTATCCTTCATTTCTGACTTCCAGGATAGAATAGTGGAGGTGGGGTAGGGGAAGGATGGGCACTTACATTTTATTGGATATGTGGGCAATTTACAATCTTGTGAGGATTAAGGCTGGGGATGAATGGAAGATATATTCTCATACTTGATCTGGACACTAAATACTGAGTTGTGCTCTTTTGGGGGATTCCATTGCAGATCTTCCTAGTGAATTTGTTGCAGCTGATATGCTGGGATGTTGTCATTAATTCTTTTATTGTCTTGTCATTTAATTCTTTCACACAGTGAGCAGGAAATGTGTCTATCACACCAGAGTAGTGTTGCATCTCCGTGGCTTATACTGAGTCAGAGAATTGGCCCATCCATTAGTCCACAGTAGACTACACATGAGTTCAAAATATGTATAGGCCATTTGTAACCAAGTGTCCCTCTCTGGAAGGAAAGCCTCTGATCACTCATGAGCCTTTATCATCACATGACAATTGGATTCAGTAACAGGGCTTTCCAGGGCCCAGAAAATTCACCCTCTATTGTCGAGACCCCATATGGGGTCGAAACCCACAGTTTAAGAAGTGCTGATAGGGGGTATGAGTGCAAAAAGTTTAAGAAGCCCTGCTCTATTCCATATCAATCTGCACATCCTCCAGAATTCCCACAATTAAAACAAGAGCCACTGGCCCCCATTCATTTCAGGTAACAGGACAAGTATGGATTACAGGAGATTCTAGATTTCAAATATCAGAGAAGCCACTGGTATTAGCTGGTAATATAGAAAGATTATGGTCCCAAGGACAAGACATGGAAAAGTGGAGAATGTTTGTAACTTGGTACTATTAGGCACTTAGGGTAAGTACACCTGGAAAGACCACTAGACACTTTCTTCAGAGGAACTGGAATGGGAGAGTCCTCAAGCTGGCAGCAAGCGTGGGTGGAGGAACTGGGCTGGGGCTGTGCACAGGTGGTGAGCATCAGGCTGCTAGCAATGAGTGTAGGGGTGGAGCACCAGGAATCATCCCACCAAGATCCAAGAGCCATTTATCTGCCTTGTATTACCTTCAGGGCTGGTAGAATGCGGTAAGAAGAGCTGAACTCTTGTGAGAGTTTGAGTGAATTGTGTGAGAGAGTTGGGAAGTGGACAGCAGGTGAAATTTTGACTTAGAAAACCACATATTCACATTAGCTATGTTTTATCATATCTTTATTTTGTTCAATATGTCCCAATTACATTTGAATCTGGTTGTCACTCAGTCAGGAGTCTTGCCCAGCAGGAGACGTGTTTGATACCTGTGGTTTGGGGTATTCCACTCCTGTCTCACAGTATGGTATTGTGTGTGGCCCTACTTTCTGTGCCCCTAAGAAGGTGGTCTTCTAGGAGCTCATATGACATGTCTGTATTTTCTTGGAGGTGTTGCATGGTCCATGGTTGGGTGGGAGCTTGGGAGACAGAGCATGAAGTGCATCTAAGAGGAGACTTGAATGGTCATGATGTATCCTGAAGATGTGGCTTCAAATCCACTTCTCTGAGGTTTAGATACTAGGTGAATTTAGGATTAGGGATACTGCATTACACCACTATGTAAAATTGATAGAGTGGGCACTTGTAATTATTTATTCAACATAGAAAAACCCCAAACTTGAAAATGTGATGTCTGTGCACCAATTGTCCATGCAGACCCTTTTCAGCATGGTGCTGGAAAGTGAGGGAGAGTAGGGATTCCTCCTCCCTGCCCCCTTCTTTCTTCCTCCCAAATTTCACTGTGAGATTTGGCTTCTTGGATTTTAATGACATTATTTTTCATTACACAATGGCTTTTTTTTCCATTTTAATAACCAGCAGCTTTCACTAACTAATTCTGGTGTGTATTAGTAATAAACTTTGCTTTATGAATGAATGGATAAGTGGGCCCTGCATTCCCCCCCCCATTCCCCAAAGAAGAAGTTAATGATATTCCCCAAATCCTACTGCTTCCAAATGTCAGATTAGAAATACATGATTCCAATCTACAGATGGTGCAGTCCCTTCAATTCTGGGGGACCCCCCTTTGCATTATTGTTATTTACTTAGCTGTTTCCTCTGAATCTTGAGATTCAAGTAATGCTTTGGAAAATATGGGAAACCAAATGCCACATTTACAATTGTTTCTGAAAAGGTCTAACCTTTATTAAAGTAACTGGGTAAATACAATCCAAAGGGGTTTATTTTCCTTGTAAATTAAATGGTATGTTGTAGACTGAAAGGTCAATTTTAGGCAGCGCCTGATCTTCAAAAAAGATCCCCTTTCTCCACAATAAATCAAAGTAACTAATTTGCTTCACATGTGCAATACATAAAGCAGAATTTTCTTTATCTGTTTTTGAAAATCAATTGTTCATGGCATTCCAGGCTGTGCTTGCTTCGATGCAGTATAAATGTGGGTTCCCTGAGACAAATGTACAAGAGCTTTAATGTGAAGTATGGGGCTCCCTACACTTGAGGAACTGAATTCATCTTACAGGATATGTAACCTAATCATGCTGTACATGGCACTTTGGGTCTATTTAGTCATTTTACTCCTTGCTCCTGAAAAATATTATTTTTCTTCTTTTCATTAGAGAGAAAAATCACCTTTTCCTTCCCACCATAAAAAAAAAAAATTCCGTTAAAAAACATGACCCACTTAAGAGAGTCTGATTCATCACACTGGTTTTAGTTACAGAGTCTGCCTTGGCTACGGACTCAGGTTTAACATCTTCTTACCAAAGAAGAAATGTAGGGGGGAAATCAATCAGGAATTTATTATTTGCTGGCAATGTTACCAGCGCTCCAAGAGAAACTTTCTGGGGCGACACGTTGCCAGACTTGATTCATCATGGCTCTGAAGAGTGCTGTTTGTATTGTAGGGGCAGATAAGCCGCTACTAATAAAATCAAATAAGAGAAGAACATGAATAATAAAAATAATAGCCAAGTGTTTTGCAGAAACGAAGCTCTGAATAAATGCTTAAAAGGGGGGACAGTAAACGCTGGCTCTGGCTGACAAGTTTATTGTGAGCTTGCTTCCTTTAATCTGTTAATGGTGGGCCCCATGTTGTCTGCTTTGTAAGATGCGGGAGCTGTGTTCTCATGATCAGACAAGGCATCTGTTTTCTCTTTCTAGCTTAGCTCAAGCCCTGTTGGTCACAGGGGCCAATTTCCTGGGTGGGAGAGAGAGAGAGCGCTCAGGGTCCCCTCTGTTTGGGGGATGGTCATTCCTCTCTCTCTCTCTCTCTCTCTCTCTGTTCTTGGGCTTTACTAAAAAGATTGGTAACCAATCAATCAAGAAGCATTTATTAAGTGCCTACTGTGTGCCAAGCACTATGCTAGTCTCTGAGGATTCACAATTGCTGTCCTCAAGATTACTTTCCATCGAAAATGATGGAAATCCTAGACCAACCAATAACCAGGCAAATCACTTTACCTTTCTGAACTTCTGCCAGGTTGTGAAGTACAGTAGAAAACCACGGGATCCCATCTTAGATCTAGACCTGGAAGAGACCTTAGAAGCTGTCTAGCCCAACCCCCTCACTTAACAATAAGGAAACTGAGGCCTAAGGAGGGGAAGTGAGTTGCCCAAGAATACACATAAGATCCTAGATCTAGAGCTGGGAAGAACCTCAGAGGCTATTAAGTCCAACCCCCCTCAATTTATAGAGGAGGAAACTGAGGTCCAGTTGAAGCTCAGAGAGATGATGTGACTTTCTCAAGGTCACAAAGGTCATTGGTTAAAGTATAACACAAATTGCTCTTTTATGTTACGCACAGGATGCTAGCTTGTATTTTCTGATTGGAGCTTAGCAACTTTAGCTCCTTCTAGATTTAATTCATATTTGAATTTATCAAACTATGTCCCTCACCCTAGCTCTTCAGAAATGACTCATTTTCATTCCCTTTCTTTCCCTTCCCAGAGATCTAAAAATGTCCTTTCCAGTTAGGGAAACAATCATAGGACCCTAGATCTAGAGCTGGAGGAGTCCTCAGAGGCCATCTAGTTCAAAAGTGGGGAACCTGCAGCCTCGAGGCCACATGTGGCCCTCTAGATCCTCAGGTGCGGCCTTTTGACAGAGTCCAAGTTTTACAGAACAAATCCTTTTATTAAGGGGATTTGTTCTGTGAAGTTTGGATTCAGTCAGAGGGCCACACTTGAGGACCTAGAGGGCCACGTGTGGCCTTGAAGCCGCAGGTTCCCCACCCCTGATCTAGTCGAACTCCGTCATTTTATGGAATTGGAAATCAACGTCAGTGAAGTGAGGTGACCTGCCCCAGGTGACACAGGTTATGTGCTTTACACCCACATCATCCTAGCAGGCTAAAAAATGATTGAGACCACTCGATTGAAAGGCTTCTAGCATATTTGGTGGATGTCCTACAGAGGATATGCCTCCTCCCAAACCTCCGAGATAACTCTGCAATGCATATGAGAATCACAGAGGAGAAGAACATGTGTATGATTTGCAGTCTGTACCTCTGTAGGAAGTATACACATTGTTGATGGAGCCAAGGAAACCTTGGAGGAAGTCAATCTTTTGGCAGTGGACTCTAATATATTTTGTGGCTATAGCATAAATTCACAATCTGAGGTTTCATATCCCAGAATCTTAGAGCAACAAGGAACATTAGAGACCATCTAGTACCATAGATTCTTAATCTGGGGTCCATAAGCAGTTTAAAAATATTTTAATAACTATATTTCAATATAACTGGTTTCCTTTGTAATTGGATATATTTTATTTTATGCATTTACAAATATTATGCTGAGAAGGCTTCACCAAACTGACTGCCCAAAGGGGTCTGGCACAAAAGGAGTTAGGAACCTGTTATTTCTGGAGCAGTGTTCTCATCTCCCACAAAGGGTGCTGACAAATAACACAGATAAGGGAGGAGAGGTGGAGTTTGGATTTGGGATCATTTTGGTTTGGTACTAGGGTTTCTTCTGAGTGCCCAGATTCAGGAGGTTGACAAAGTCAGTTGGAAGAGCAGACATCATCTTCTGTGAGGTCAGTATCGGAATGCCAGATATAGGAAGTATTGAGGAGTGGACTGTTTATAGAACCAACCTATCTCTTCAAAGCTTTGCTATTTCCTGCTTTTGGGATGCATTTCCTACCCCTGGTCAGTCAGAATCCCCTGAATACCCCCTTGGCTCAGCCACACCAATGTGGGTTTGAACTTTATTTTGTAGAGGAAAAAAACTGAGGATCTTTCTAATCTTATTTCTATGCAAGGTGCCATAGATACTCATCTGATTGGAGATGAACGTCAGAACCTCTCTGCATACCCAGAAGCTACGAGCAATGGACGTAGGTCAGGAGGAACATATTTGGGACTATGTGTCAGAAGAAAGCTCCATGCTATGGAGAGATCATGACCACTACTAACTGGGGCCCATCTATTTACTCCCATGGTTCTTTCCTTGATATTCCCTAAGTGGAGTCTTAGTACCCTAAGTGGAACTGCCCTGCAGGTCTATGGTTGTGGTCTTTCTTCAGCTCCTATCCCACCCCCAACTTATGAAGACTAGTTAATTTCTAAGATTCTCTCTACTTCTAAGAGTCTATGAGTTTCTAGGGTCCTAGAACTTATCATAGGAACTTAGAGTACTATGGGACTTCTCTAGTCATCTACTTCACTCTATATCCTCAAAATAATCTCCTCTACAATACACCTGAAAAATGGTCATCCAGCCTTTGCTTGAAGACTATCCATGAAGTAGAAACCATTAATCACTGAACTGACCCAGTTTACTCTGGGCTAGCTCTCCTGCCAAGGAAGTTTTCCCTTATATTAGACCTAGATTTGCTTCTCTTGTAATTTCCACCCAATTTTGAACTAGAAGGGTCCTTACAGAGCATCTAGTAGATCCTCCTCATTTTACAGGAAAACTGAGGATTTGTCTAAAACTGAGTGACTTGTCTAAGGCCATGCATCGAGTGAGAGGCAAATCTGGCAGAAGTCACGTCTCCTGATTCCAAGTATCATGTTCTTTTCACTAACTCCACAATTTCAGCTAAGACCATTAGCCCTTTCAAATAGGAACTGATTGTTACCTTAACAACTCTTTACCCGCCCCGCCCCCACAATGTTACCTAGACCAATGATGTCAAACTCAAATAGGAACTGGGGCCACTAAACTATGCATTAAGATCTCCACGGGCACATTTTAACTTAGAAAACCACACATTGACATTATTTTGTGTTTTGTTATATTTTTATTTATTTTGTTAAATATTTCCCAGTTACATTTTAATCTTGTTCAGACCATATATGGCCAGTGGGCTGCATGTTTGTCACTTCTGACCTAGTCTATTGCTTTGTATATCATAGATCCACCATTTTCTCAGTTCAATCTTTCTTCTGGGCTTCCCCAGGTGGGCCCTATAGCCACTGGATTCCTTGCCTGGGTCTCCTAAGCAGATAGTTCCAGTAGACTCTTGTGGGTAACACTATAACCTACCTCATCATGGAGCCCAGTATCAATGTTTAGGATTAACCCATTGCTGTGACATGTCTTGGCTGGAATGTTAGCATTTAGAATTAGGAGTGGCTATTTTAAACTATGATGAGCTAAGAAAAGATGTATTTCAGGCCAGTGCTTTGTAGTCACAATGGTAATATATCAAAGAGTCCCATTATTTCCCCACTGTCCTCCTCCTCCTTCCCCTGCTCCCTGATAGCTTCACTCCCCCTCTGTTGATGAAGTACTGAATCTCCTTACCTAACTAGACAGTTGAATTGTATGTGTAAATCTCAATATTCCCTAAGCATTATTAATACCATTAGGTTAACATGTTCTAGTTCCTAATCTTCCTGCCTCTAGAACTTGAATATATCAATCCATCACATGATCTCAGAACTATTCATTCATCCATTCAACATACAGTTTTTAATTGCCTTCCCATGTCCAAAGCCCAGTACTAAGCACTGAAAATGCAGGGGTGGGTACCATGAAAACCTTGTTCTCAAGAAGTTTGTCTAAAAATAGGGGGACAAGATACATACATAAAAAACTGCTATTCTGGTGAGATAAGTACATGGGAGAGGTCCAGGAAAAGTGCTAAGAGAACTCGGAGGGAAACGTCACTTCCACTGGGGAGGAGAGGAGAGTGCTTGGAGAAGGCAGCATTTGAGAAATGCCCTTGAATGAATGGATGAAAAAACACTTATCAAACACATATTATGTGCCAAACACTGTGCTAAGTGCTAGGATATAAATAGTAAAAGGAGACAGTTCTTGCTTTTCAGTAGCTCACACTCTAATTGGAGAAGAAAACACATTAAGAAGAGTTCAGTGGAAGCATGGATGGCAAGACACAAGAGTCCTTAAGAATGCATTGGGATATCTGTCCCAAAGATTGGGGACTGTGGAAAGGATTGGCCCACCATCATTGGGAAGGGGAGAATGGGTCTAAAGATCAGAATAGAGAGGAGAATTCTGAGTTCTCTCCAGCAGGATTGGACCAGAATAATCAGGCCAGGAGAGGAAAAAGAGAAGGAGGAATGGGCAGGAAGGTTGAGAATAGGGTCTTGGGGCCTGGGGCAGGAGAAGGGGAGAGCATCCACTTGGTCCAGGAAAGGAAAGACTTCAGCAGATGGAGATGGGGGTAGGAGTGAATGTGTTCCAGGGCTTGTTTTCAGATCTGATACAAAAATTATTCAGTATTTTATTTTTCCCAATTACATGTAAAAACAATTTTTAATATCCATTTGTTAAACTTTTGAGTTGCAGATTCTCTTCTTCCCTTTCTCCCATCCCCTCATTGAGAAGGCAAGCAATTTGATATGTTATACATGTGTAATCGTGCAAAACATTCCATATTAGTCATGTTGTGAATGAAAACATGATCCCCCCCAAAAAAAACCCAACAAGAAAAGTAAAGTTAAAAAAAGTATTCTTTGATCTGTATTCAGATTCCATTAGCTCTTTCTCTGGAGGTGGATAAGTACTTTTCATCCTAAAGTCTTTCAGAATTGTCTTGGATCACTGTATTGCTGAGAATAGCTAAATCATTCACAGTTGATCATTGTACAATATTGATGTTACTGTGTACAATGTTCTCCTGGTTCTGGTCATTTCACTTTGCATCCGTTCATGTAAAGTCTTTCCAGGTTTTTTCTGAGAGATCTGATACTTTTTTGCTTGAGATGAGGGTAAGAATGTGTTTGGGAAATATTTCCTTAATCATCAAGGTCAAGGGAAATGGGACATTTAATCTTAAAGACTCCTTGAAAAGGAAGAAGAGTCTGCAAATGTCACTTTGAGAAAACTCAATGTATGAAAACTCCAAAATTGCCAGATAAATCAGAGTTTCATCATGTATGTTACAAAGGTTTGCTTCATTTTTACAAAGGGATTGTTCACAGGTTGTTTTACATAGAGAACTACTCTTGAAAATTAGCAACTTTTTTTAGATGGCACAAAAGAAGGCAGTATGCCATAGTGGATAGCAAGCCTGTCTCAGAGTCAGGAAGACCTGGATTCAAGTTCCATGTCTGCTATATACGGGCTGGACAGTCACTTAATTTCTCAGTGCTCTGGGAAACTCTCTAAGACTATAAGTTGAAGGGCAAGTTCTTAACTGCATTGGGAAAGGGAATTCATCATTTGGAGCCTCTACACTGATGAAATTACAGGTCCAAAAAACCCCAAACAAAGTTTTCCAAAAGATTATTGGCAACCTGACAATAGAGGTGATACTCTCTTATACTCTGACTTTGACAGATAACAACTGGAGCAGTGTGGTCAGTTCTGACTACTTCATTTTAGTAATGATGTTGACAAAGGAGAGTATGTCCAGAGGTTGTGACCAGGACAGTGAAGAGACTCTAAACCATCACTTCTTAAATTGTGGGTCTCGACCCTATATGGGGTCTTAATGCACACTTTAAGAAGTGCTGTTGTGAGTGAAAAAGGTTTAAGAAGCCCCATACTAAACCACACCATAGAAGGATTACTTGAAGGAAATAAGGATATTTAAGCTGGAGGAGAGAGGACTTGGGGGCTAGAGAACATGACAATTGCCTTCAAGCATTTGCCAAGTGTAAGAGGGATTAGATTTGTTCAATGTAGTCCCAGAGTACAGAATTAGAATCAATGGATAGAAAGTACAGGGAGTCAGATTTCAATGCAACATAAGGAAGAATTTCATAACCATTACAGCTGTCCCAAAATAGAATGAGATGCCTTGGGAGGTATTGAGTTCCTTGGTAATGGAGTTGGCAGGAACCCCAGAGGCTATCTAGTCCAACCTATACTTGAGCAAAACTCCCCTTTACAACAGTCCCAACAAGTAAAGAGAGCGTGGACAGAAATCACCAGAAAAGGGCACCAGTTTTGTAGACACTACAGATAGGGCCACAGAAAAGGGAATGCAATGTCCACAAGAATACTCATAGTGGTTAAAAAGCCTAATAAAAATTGAAGGAAGAGATAAAAAGCAAAATTATAGATGTTAGTGGATAGTTCATAAGGAGAATTGATGATTTAGAACCAAAATCAGAAAACCTTAACAAATCACTTTGAAAAAGAGAATGGAGGAGACAACTAAAAATGCAGTGGATAACAAGAATATTCAATTAAAAAGTAAAAAGAAATAAAACCAGGAAAGCATGTGAGAGCTCTACAAAAATGACCATTGACAATATTTGGAGAGAGAAAATAAGAAGCTTCAGTGTCTCAGAAAAAAAAAAACACAACTGACAATAAAAAGGATATTTGACTCATAGGGCAGGGTCAAAGAAAGGATTGCTTTAAGGAAAATAATTTCTAGGGCACACTTTTAAAAATGGGAAGTAAGAACCAGTCATTTGGGTCTGGGCATTGAAGGTAAAAGGAAAAGAAGAGATTATTCCAAGCAAAATAAACTGTGGATATTTATTGATGAGCTCTCCCTTTAATTTTGTAAAAGTGCTATGACAATAGAGTTTGATGGAAGGAAAAATAAACTTAGCAACCATAACTGTGGATGTTAATGGAATGAACTCATCAGTAAAATGGAAGATAGTGACAGACTAGATTATCAAGAAATCTGCCCCCTCCTGCAACAACATGTTGTAAATAAGAAATGGAATTTTAAAACAAAAAAGCTTCATAAAGAGCTAAAATCAAGGTTTGCAATAGAATTGGTTATGTTTTGGCAGAACCCACTAAAATTAGGAATGGATATCATAATTTTTCAGAAGTCAATAGTATAAAATAAATGTTATTGATAGTGACAGACAGGGAATCTAAATCTTAATTAAAGACACCATAGTTGATGAAACAAGGGATATGGATAGGGACCGAACCCTCTGATTTCACTGGTATAGGGACTCTTGGATGAGTAAATGCCTTCTACCAATGTAGGTTGGTACTTTCTCTGCAGCTATAGTCTTAGAGCATGGAAATGTTAAGTGACTTGCCCAGGATCATACAGCCAGCATGTTTCAGAGGCAAGACTTGAACCCAGGTATTCCCTGACATCAGCACCAGTTCTGTTAATACTGCAATAGCTCTTATTAATGTGTATGTGTATGTATAGAAATATATATATATATGTGTGTGTGTGTGTGTATGTATGTATAGTATGTATATGTGTAAATATACGTATGTATGTATATGTGTACATATGTGTATTCTTTCTCAACAATCTTCATCCTGGCATTTAAAGTCCTCCATACTAGGATTTTCACCAGTCTTCCTAGTCTTATTGCATATTATTTCCCATCTTATACTCTATGCTCCAATCAAGCTGGTCTACTAGCTGTCCCTTGTACAAAACATTCTATTTCCAACTTCTGTAACTTTTTACAGTCTGTCTCTCATGTCAAGAGTGCCCTCTTTCCTCAACACTACCTCCTAGAATCCTGAGCTTGCTTCAAAGCATAGCTCAGGGGCCACCTCCTACACTAGATCCTTCTCTATCCCTCTAGTTATTAGTCTTCTATCCCTCTTGAAATTCCTTTTTAATTATTTTTGTATATACTTTTTATTTACTTATCTGTATACAAGTTGAATCTTCTAGTAGGGTGTAAACTCCTTGAGAGCAGGGACTGCTTGGGTCTTTCTATTACCAGTGATGGTGCAATGCCTGGCACATAGTAGGTGCTTAATAAATGCTAGTGAATGAGGGAATAAATGGAAAATAGATAAGTGCTAAATTAAATATTTGTTGAATTTGTGGTTGAAAGACACCATTGTGGTTAATGAAATGAATGTGCTCCAGTTCTGTGGCTTCCAAAGAGCTCTAGTGATCAATCAATCAATTATTTAACAAGCATTTATTAAGTCTCTACTTCATGCCAGGTAGTGTGCTAAACACTGTGGATATGAAGTCAAAGGCAAATCATTCTCTTACAGTGAAATAGACCAGCAACATTTCTGGAATCAACATAAAGCATCCCAAGAGGACTTCTTAGAAGTGGGCAATACTCATCTGTATGTAAAACTAGGATATTTGGATGGTTTTTGGTCTTATCAGAGTGAGTACTTCCCCCATGGATTCAGATTGCTGCCCCTCCCCACCTTTGCATCCAGTGTTGTTCTTGATCATGTATTGCTGTAAATTCTCCATAGAAGATTTATCCAGTGTGCTGGAAGGCTGCCTCAGGGTCTTCTATCATACGAATCTATGCTTATTGATAAGCTAGTCTCAGCAGCTTGTACATTGATCCTTATAACTCCTTTGTGAGGAAGGTGGGAAAGGAATTGCTATCCTCATTTTGCTGCTGAGAAATTAGTCACTAGTCAACAAAATTTTATTAAGTGCCTATTATGTGCCAGGCACCATACTAAGCACTGGGGATATAAAGAAAAGCAAAAGACAGTCCCTGTTCTCAAGGAGCTCACTGTCTAATGGGGGAGGCAATATGCAAACAGCTATGTATAAACATGCTATATAAACAGAATAAGTAGGAAATAATGAACTGAGAGAAGGGCTAGCATTAAGAGAGGTTGGGAAAGGCTTCCTGTAAAAGGCAGGATTTTAGCTGCAACTTGAAGGAAGCCAGGGAAGCCAGGAAGGGGAGAATTCCA
Source organism: Phascolarctos cinereus (assembly GCF_003287225.1). Classification (NCBI taxonomy): domain Eukaryota; kingdom Metazoa; phylum Chordata; class Mammalia; order Diprotodontia; family Phascolarctidae; genus Phascolarctos; species Phascolarctos cinereus. Next base: position 51,397,662 of record NW_027556291.1, read on the forward strand.
GGAATGGAGGACAGACAGTGAAAATTCCCAGAGTAGGGAAATGGAGTGTCTTGTTTGAGGAACAGGAGGGAAGTCATTGTCACTGGATTGAAGGATATCTTGGGGGTTGGGGGGGTGCAAAATGTAAGAAATCTAGAATGTTGGGGAAGAGGTTAAGTTATAAATGCCAAACAGAGGATTTTGTATTTGATACTGGCGGTGATAGGGAGCAATTGTAGTTTATTGAGTAGGAGAGTGAGATGGTCAGACTTGCACTGTAGAAAAATTGCTTTGACAGCTGAGTGGAGGATGGGGGAGGAGTGGGGAGAGACTTGAGGCAGGCAGGCTATTGCAGTCATCCAGGCATGAGGTATGAGGGCCTACACCAGGGTGAGTGGAAGTGTCAGAGGAGAGAAGGGGGTACATTGGAGAGATGTTGCAAAGGTGAAATCAACAGGTCTTGGCGCTATATTGGATCTGGGGAGTGAGAGAGAGTGAGGAGTCCAGGATAACTTCTAGGTTGTAAGTTGAGGGACTGGGAGGATGATGGGGCCCTCTACAATAATAGGGAAATTTGGAAGGGGAGAGAACTTGGGGGAAAGAAAATGAGTTCTGTTTTGGACATGTTGCATTTCAGTTGTCTAGTGGACAGCCAGTTTAGTAGGTAGATGAAGAGATTTAGTGTTATAAAATTTCAGAACTGGGAGGAATCTTAAAAATGAGTTCATACAACCCCCTCATTGTTCAAAGAAGGATACTAAGACTCAAAGAAGCAAGATAACTAGTCCAATATCACCCAACTAGTAAGTGCAGGTGTTCTGATTCCCCAGTCAGCCCCCTCTCCACTGCCACCCAATTCCTAAAACATGGTAGCAGGATTGTCAACTTTGTAAGTGTCGTCAAGTAGAAGAACTATTGGACCTGCTTTAATGAACAGATAAGAACTGGTTATAAAATTAATAAAAATTATAATAGCTAGCATTTATATAGTGTTTCTGGGCTTGCCAAGTATTTTATACCTCTGTTGATTCTCATAACAACCCTGTGGGGTAGGTGCTATTATTATCCCCAATTTTTGGATGAAGAAATTGAGGCAGTTTAAGTGTGTTGCCCAGGGTCACATGGGGAAAAGACTCGTTAGGTGAGACAGTGGATAGAGCGTCAGGCCTGGAGTCAGGAAGACTCATCTTCCTGAGTTCAAATCTGGCCTCAGACACTTACTAACTGTGATCCTGGGCAAGTCACTTCACCCTGTTTGCCTCAGCTTCCTCATTTGTAAAATGAGCTGGAGAAGGAGATGGCAAACCATGGTAGTATCTTTGCCAAGAAAACACCAAATGGAGACAGGGAGAGTCAGACATGACTGAAAAATGACTGAACAAAAACAATACATGAAGGAAAGAGAGAAGGGAATAAGTATTTACATAGCACCTACTAAAATATGGCTGCCTAGAGAAGTTTATCAGTATTGTACATCAATTTCGTGATGGCATGCTTGTCCAGGTTTTGGATAATGAATGATGCTCTTGAGCTTTCCCGGTCACCAATAGCTGTGTGCTTATGCTCATGCTTTTTAGCATGTTTTCAGCAATGTCATCAGACACCTTCAGTGAGAACAAACATGGTGTTAAGATCAGCAACTGCCGTGATAGTAAATTATTTAACTTGAAAAGGCTACAAGCCAAGACTAAAGTGGAGGGAGAATTGATGCATGAATTTTTGTTCACAGATGATTGTGCACTCAGTATAGCCTCTGAAGCTGAGATGCAAAAAAGTATGGATAGATTCCCTGCTGTTTGTGCTAATTTTGGCCTAACAATTAACACCAAGAAAATACAGGTTCTCCACTATCCAGCACCATGCCATCCATACGTGGAATCATTGATTACAGCAAATGTAGAAATTTTGAGTATTATGGATAAGTTCACTTACTTTGGCAGTATACTTTCCAGGGATTTATATGTGTATGTATATCTATGTGAATGTATATATCCACATAGATGATGAAGTTAATACATCCATTGCCAGAGCTAGCTCAGTGTTTGGGAGGCTCTGAAGGAAAGTGTGGGAGAGAAGAGGTATTGAACTGACTACCGAACTGAAGGTCTACAGAGCCATCGTGCTGATCTCCTTGTCACATGCTTGTGAAACCTGGCCAGTCTACCAGTGCCATGCCAGGAAACTGAATCAATTCCATCTGCACTGTCTGAGGAAGATTCTGAAGATCATCTGGCAAGATAAGGTGCTGGACACTAAGCTGAACTACCAAGCTGAAGAGAGCACAGCTTTGAGGGGCTGGCTACGTTGTTCAAAAGCCAAACATACATTTGCCTAAAAGGTGATTTTACAGGGAACTCACACAAGCCAAGCGCTCACATGGAGGTCAGAAGAAGTGATACAAGGACCCTCTCAAGGTCTTTTTGAAGAACTTTGGAATCAGTTACGTGACATGGGAGACACTGGCACAGGACCATCCAGCATGGTATGCCCGCATCAAAGAAGGTGCTGTTTTCTGGGTCAAGTAGAATTGCAGTAGTTCAAAATAAACATGAGATGTGCAAATTCAGAGCCATCTACACTCCAGATGTTCACATGGACTATCTGTGCCCGACCTGTGGTAGTGCCTTCTGAGCTTGTATTGGTCTGATCAGCTACAGTCGGGCGCACTGTACCATGCCTTTGACATAGTGATGTCATTTTGGTCCTCTTCAAGAACAAAGGACAGCAACCAATCAAACAACAATGTGGCAGGCACTTTGCTAAGCTCTTTACAAATATTATCTCATTTTATCCTTATGACATCCCTGTGAGGTAGGTGCTGTTGTTATCCTCATTTTATTTATTTTTCTTTTTTTAACATTCATTTTTTATTTTGAGTTCCACATTCTTTCCCTCCCTTCAGCTCTTCCCTCACCCATGGAGAAGACAAGCCATATGATACCCATTATGCATATGAAGTCATATAAAACATATGCTTTTCCCATTTTGTGGTTGGGGAAACTGAGGCAAACAGAGATTAAGTGACTTTCCCAGGGTCTCACAACTAGTGCCTGCAGCCATATTTGAACTCAGGTCTTCCTGACTTGGGTCCAATACTCAATCTACTGTGGTATCCCCTAGCTGCTTCAATTTTTTGTATGAAATGTATTTTATGGCAATATTCATTTTCTTGAATAGGTTAAGTATGTGTTTCTGTAATATTCTTTTTTGTTTCTCTACTTTGATGGTTTGTGATCTCATTGCTGTGGATTTTCCCTTGAAAGGGCTTCCCTTGTCTCCATCTTCTTGGAACCAGGGGCCCACCAAACATCCTGAGAGCTTTCTTCTCTACCTGGGGATGTCACCGAGATACCGATGGCCTCCCCTGGTTACGCATTATTCCTTGTTCTTGCTCCATGACTAGCCCACCTCCTTTAAAGTCATAAATCTCCATGATTTCTTTTATGTTGGCTCTTGTATATAATTTTTGATGATAATATTTATTTAGCAGCAAGCTCTGTGTTGGATACAACCTGCATCCCCCCATTATCCTTTGGGTGACTTTCAACTTTCAGTTTTAGGAGATCATGGTAATTCCTTGATTCATCGTCATATACGATCATTAGAAGAAAAGTGGTACTAAAAAGATTGACATTTGGTTCAGGGAAAAGCTTGGGGTCATTAGCAGCACTGTCCCATTATCTCCAAAGTGTAGTGTGTTGGAAAGATCAATGCACTCAGTCAGGAGATTCAAAATCCACCTCTTAAGCTTCCAACTGCATGACCATGGGCTAGCATTTCTAAGCCTCAGTTTCACCATGAGCAAAATAAGTAGCTTCCTTGCAGGGAGTTTTGAGAATGAAATGAGATAATGTACATAAAGTGCTTTGCTATATACTATTACTCCAACTCTCTCTCTTCCTCATATTTAATTAACATCCTAGTTGACTGTCTAACTGTGCACAACTGTGTGTTATAGTCTAGTCGATAGACATATTTCATCCACTTGATTTTTCCTATTTGGATAGTTAGGATTGTGAAACTTTTTTTTTTTTTTGGGGGGGGTTGTGACTGCTTTAATGGATAGAATGCCAGGCTCGAAGTCAGGAAAATCTGAGATCATATCCTGCCTCAGACACTAACTGTGTGACCCTGGACAATTCATCTAACCTCTCTCAGTTTCCCTTTCCTTAGCTGTAAAATGGGCACAATAATAGGACCTACTTCACAGAGTCCTTGTAAGTATCACATGAAATACCATTATGTCAGTTTGCAAATCTTAAAACACTTTATAAATGTTAGCTGTTATTATCACTATGGTCTCATGATATTTACAAAGATATGTTTGTAACTTAGATTTTACATCAATAAATGCTGTCCTTCCTTCATGCATGTAAAAAGCTAAATACTGCTTGGTCTTAGAAAACATACACACACACACACACACACACACACACACACACACACACACACACACACCCCACACTTGTGTCAATAACCAGGAGACTCTCAGTTACTTGTATATTAGTAGACAGAATATTGTGTATGCCTGCTGTGTTAACAAATAACTTGCACTCCTCTCTAAACTGCTTCGTGGAAAGTTCCAGGATGGGAAGAGGAAGGTTGTAATCCTCCTGCTAAATAGTGCCTTTTGTCTGTCTTTTTGCTTGCCTGCTCTTCTGCTGAGAAAAGCTTCTCATGATTGTTTACCTGTAGCCACCACCTGGTATGAAAGCAAACAGATAAGAGAAACCTGCCACATTAAAGCTCAAACTGTGTGACCTCGTAGTGATTATTTGGTCACTAACCATCAAGAAACTAGCCTCGTGAATAGAGATTTAAAGGTAGAAATACTTATATTAAATGGTCTACGTGTGTGTGTGTGTGTGTGTGTTTGCACTCATCTATTATGTTAGATGTTAGAACCCTTCCTGGCATCTCTTTCTGTATGTCTAAATAGCATCATTCTACTCCTATTATTTTCATTTCCATTCCTAAGCCCCTTTCTATCTCTAAACAGTTATAATCATATAGATGGATAGTGGCCATCAGAGCAGGAGAGTTATTTGATGGCCCTTCAGCCCGGTAATGTAAAGTTGAGGGTCTTAAAGACCCCAGCTCAAGTCCTTGAGGAAAGAAAGAAATCAGATATTCCAACCTTATGTATGGCTACTCTGTTTTAGCCAATCATTGCCCTCAGGCCCCTAAGAAGCAGGGAAACTACTAAAGTATCACAGACACATGACAGAGATGGAGCTTTTCTCTTATACAGTTTTAATGTGAAAGCTTTAGTGGCTTAAACCTGCACTGAGTCTTTGGGACACCCTGGAACAATATCATATCTCTGTTGTACAATTGGCATCTTGTGAATTGAATCTGTAGATATTGAAGCTTACAAAGCTAAAGATGGGCTGGTGTGAGACTCAGTCTATAGGCCCAGATAAAGATATATCACTCATCTGGAAACATCTGAGAGAACCCCACCAGCCACCAAGAATGGTGGCATATTCATGTGGTCTCTGCCACTGGGGAGACTGAGGCTAGAAGATCTATTGGGCTTGAAAGTTCAGAGTGAGGTTGATCCGTTTGTCCTCATGAATTCTGTCACCAATTTGGTGAGCCTCTGGGTTGGGGGTCCACTAGGCTGCTTAGGAAGGAGCCTGGGTCAGAAGACTTCCAGACTGGGTGAGATAGGAAGGAAAAAAGCATTGATACAGTACCTACTTTATGCTAGGCACTGTGCTAAGAGCTTTACAAATATTGTCTCATTTAATCCTCACAGCAACCCTGCAAGGTAAGTGCTATTATTATCCCCAGTTGAGGAAACTGAGGCAAATAGAGTTAAGTGACTTGTCCAAGATCACCTAGCTAGTGTTGGAAGCAGAATTTGAACTCAAGTCTATCTGACTCCAGGCCCAGTGCTATCCACTGCAGTGCCACCTACCTGCCTCACGTGATAGGGAGACCCAATCTCAAACACAAATGACAGATTCTTTGACTAGATGGCCTCCACGACTAAAATAGTACTGCCTTTAATTTGCTTGGCAAACCTTAATAAAAAAAAAACAAAGCTAATTCTTGCTTTAGGGTAGCAGTTCTTAACCTGAGGTCTGACTTTTTTTTAATGTTTTGATAACTACATTTCAATACGTTGATTTCTTTCATAGTCATCTATATTTTATTTTTATTCATTTAAAAGCATTATTCTGAGCAGAGGTCCATAGGCTTCACCAGATTGACTGCCCATGGGGTCCATGGCACAAACAAGGTTAAGATGCCATTGCTTGTACAGGTTGTGCTGTTACAGGAAGCTTTCTCTTTTCTCCCAAAGCCTGGATCCCCATGTAGCTGAGTAGTAGGGTTTTGAGGGGAAACAATTTTAGGACCAATGCTGGCCCTAGGTGTAGGCTTAGGTAGTCACCTCTTTGGTGTTATACAAAAGATGCCCAAAGGCTCAATATGTCCTCCATGTGTCTGAAATCTGCACCATTAAAACTCTCATAGGGTAGGTAAGAATGCCCCAGTATTAAAACAATATGTGTGTATGTATGTATGCACACACACATACACACACATGTGTGTGTATATATATGTATGTATGTGTATGTATACACACACATGCATATACATACACACATATGTATGTATGTATGTATGTGAACTAGGATTGGGCAACCCATCGGTGCCCATTAAGACTTTAGCCTCAGAAAGTAGGACCATAACGAAATGGGAGGTAGAGAGGTAAAGGTAGAATGGAAAGCTGGGACCAGGGAGTTGTTGTCTAAGGAGGTCAGATTCAGAGGGGTACTACTGTGGGAGTTGTTTGTAGCCAGAGGGGAGCATGCCTAGGGAGAGGGATCTAAAAATGGGAGGTCAGGGGTGTCCAAGTCAAACTTCCCAATTTCAGAAATCTATGGAGGGACAGCCCAGATCATAAGATCTTCGATTTTGAGATAGTTGAGAACTTTGAGAACATCTGGTCCAACCCCCTCATTTGATAATTGAAGAAATTGGGGGCAGCTAGGTAGCACAGTGGATAGAACACTGGCCTTGGAGTCAGGAGGACCTGAGTTCAAATCTGGTCTCCAAGCAGACACTTGACATTTACTAGCTGTGTGACCCTGGGCAAGTCACTTAACCCCAATTGTCTCGCAAAAAAAAAAATTGAGGAAATTGAGGCTCAGGGAAATGAAGCAACTTGCTCAAGGTCACAGGAGTAGAGCTGTCCCAAGATGTGAGCCTCTGGCCAGATGGCTTTCCGTGGCCTGTGCCATGAGGGTAATACCTGTTGGGGACAGGGTGTGGTTGCAGCACACCTGGACTTAGGTTACTAGGATGATAGAGAATCAGAGCTTTCCACATCAAATTACAGAGCAGGATTCTGAGTCTCAGAGAGGTGAGGTGACTTGCCTAGGGTCACACAGCCAGTCAGTACTAGAACTGGGATTATAACCTCAGACTTCTGGGAAAGTTAGAAGGATAGAGTCAGAACTGGATTTTCATCGAGATAGGAATGTGACAGGCAGGCTAGAGAGATCATCTATGGCTAGAAAGAGTAGACAGTTACCCTAATTTCAGTTCCAGAGTCCAGCAGTTCAGGCAGTAGGACTTAGGATCTCAGTCATGGCAATCAGGGGATGAGGGATGGGGGATTTCAGCTACAGAGCTAGGCAATGGATTGGCTTGAGGAACATGATGCTGTCAATCAGAACAGATCACTTGGCTCCTTGATTTCTTCTTCTACATCTCTTGCTCAGGATGAGTCTCAGGTCATGGTTGGGGCCTGAATCTGAAGTGGGGAAGGGTACAGTAGGAAGGCCTGGCTAGTGTTGGGGCATAAGTACTTGGGGACCAAAGTCCTTCCTGACAGAGGGAGAAAGAAGGTATTTTCATAGCCTGCACTAGGCAGATGCTGGGGGACAGGGAAGGGGAAGTCAGGTCAGAATCAGGTTGCCTAAAAGGTTAGTAGGAAGGAGCACATGGCAGGACTCCATTGCTAACTTGCCCCTCTTTTCCAATTCACTTGTTTTCAGCGAGACTTTGTACCCAAAGCTTCATGAGGGCTATGATCCCCAACATAGATAATATGGGCTGTAATTAGGTATGGCAATATCACATTGAGAGCTTTTGTCCAAGATGGCTCCTGACATACTCCCAAGTTAACGGCTTTTGTCCAAGATAGCTCTGGATTCAGGCAGATTAGCACTCAAGTTTGGAGTCTTCTGGGACTGCTGTAGAACAGGCCTGTTAGACTCCACTCCAAATACATGCTGCTGTTATCACTAACTGGAATTATAAGCAGAACTTATCTCCAAATGATGCCAACTTGCCCTCATTAAAACACTCGACCTCATTAATGGGTGAGTTAGATAGCCTTCTGAAGCCAGTGAAACAAAAAAAAAAAGTGAAGTATCAACTTCTTTAAAAATGCTTCTAATGGCTGGTCAATTGTGCCACTTTAGCTTCAAGGTGGAGGTTACTTCCCTAAACACAAATTGTTCGGAGAAAAAAAGAACAGCAATAGCCCAACAACCCAGAAAACCCTTACGTGGTTTGTAGTGGAGGTTAAAAGACCCTGGGAATCTCCCCAGTTTCCCCAGATCCCTCAAAGAGCCAAGGATCTGAGATCCAGAGGTAGAAGGGGCCTTATAGACCTCCAGCTCCACTCTCCCTTTCTGGCTCTTTCTGTTTCCTGTCTTTCTTTCTCTGTCTCTGCTTTTGTCTCTGTCTTTCTCTTTCCCTTTCCTTTTCTCTCCCTCTCCCCCTCTATCTCTCCCCCTCCCTCCCTCCTTTAGCTTTCTCTTCTTCCCTCCTGCTTTTCCTCCTTTTTTTCTTTTTCTCTTTTTTTTCCTTTGCCTTTCTCCTCACTCCCCTCTCCCCACCCTCTCCCTCTCTGTTATGTCTACCTGTCCCTGTTTCTCTCTTCTTTCCTCTATCTCTGTCAGTCTGTCTGCCTCTCCCCCCTCCCTGTTTCTCTCTGTGACTCTCTGTCTTTGTCTTCCTCCTCCCCCTCTCTCTGTCTCTTTGTCTCTGTCTCCCCTTAACTGTAACACCCTCCACAGGCTCTCTTGTTTGCTTCTCAGTCTTCAGAATCCACTCTAAGAAAAAGAGCTGGTAAACTCAGCCACAATGAAGTGATTTAAGAACAGAACAATTAGACAGTAAGCTAGTTGAGGGCAGGGCCTGTTTTGTTTTCCTTTCTTTATATCCCCAGTGCTTAGTATAGTGGCTGGCACGTAGTAGGCACTAAAAGACCCTAGCTGATTGACTGACTATTTCTTGAGCCTTTGATGTTGATAAAACACTTTCCTTCCAAAACCCCTGTAAGGTATATGATGTGACTATGATTATTCCCATTCTGTTACTCTCTGGTCCCATTCCCAAGCTCCTAAACGCTTCACTTCCTGGCCCGGCCTTTGACTCTTGAGACTTCATCACCATGCCCTGGTTTGGGTAGTTTTCTTCTCCCATCCTGGCTTTTTAGCTCTCTTTGGTGTGTAGTCCTTACAACATTGAGTATGAGTTCCATGAGGGCAGGGCCTGTTTTTGTTGTCATTTGTTTGTTTGTATTTGTGTCCCTAGAGCTTAGCACAGTCTGGTACATAGTAGGAGATTAATAAATACATATTTCTTTTCTTAAACTAAGATGCCCAATCAATCAATCCCTATTGTAGGCTTTCAACTAATTGGGAACTTTAGTGGCATTGTACAGGCAGAGGATCTGGATAGGCTGAGCTAATTTGTTCGCTCCCTAAAGGTATTCTGGACCAACACTTCTTAAACTGTGGATCACGACCCCATATGGGGTCATGAAAAATTTGGCAACAGTAAAAGGTTTCTGAACATGCAATGACCAAAAATTAAATTAAAATCAAACACGTAATGAATCCGAGGTATTTTGGCAGCACTTGCCCATATTGCATCATGCAACTTCACTGCAGCCTTGGTTCTGAACACAAAGCATGTGCACTTTGTAGTGCATATGCCCTCAGGCCATCAACAACATGCTGAAATGCAAAAAGGGGTTGCGAGTGGAAAAAGTTTAAGAAGCCCTGGTCTAGACATTATTAAGTGCATTGGAAAGGGTCATTGGACAGGTTCCACTTCAGTGTGGTGTTCCAATGAAATGCATGAAGGGGAACTGGGGGGTGAGGGTGGGGGAGGCCTTTGAGATTTGAACCCAGATTCTGTAAGCTCTGGTTCAGTGCTTTTTCCACTATGCACTGTTGCCTCCCAGGAATGCAAATGAAACTAGGTACACTGTTGTGGGTTAAAAGCAAACTGGGAACAGGCTAATGCCACTGTTTTGAATGGTAGTCAAGGTTTATCAAAGGTATTTAATTTTAGCTCTGAAGAGCAGAAAATGTAGTTTAAAAATAAACCAGTGATTGAGAACAAAGGCTGCTGAGACTTGGGGAATCTCAAGCAGAGGCACAAGTTTCCCAGTTGGACAGGAGATCCCAAGGGTGGGGGAGGAGATTGTGAATGTTGTCATTTAGCAGTTGTTAGGTGTGTTCAGTCTGTTGACAATTCCTGACTGCCTGCTGTGTCCCCAAGCCCTGTGCTGAGCATCTTGGGGAAATGTGTTGGGAAAAGGCACTGGACTTGTCAGATCTGCCATTAACTTGGTAGGTCACTTCTGGGTGCTGGGCCTCTGTTTCTCCATCCACCCATCCATCCATTGAGTGAAGTGGAAGGGATTAGATTAGATACTTTCCAGAGGCCCTTTTGGCTTGGCCATTTATTATATGTGACCTCGGTCAAGTCAGTTACCTTCTCTGACCCTCGGTTTCTTTATCTATAAAATGGGGAAGTTGAACTGGATGATATTTATTTTCTATTCTAAGAGCCCTCCCACCTTTGAAAAATCAATTTTCTAAAGTCTCTGCAGGCTCTGACATTATAGGTCCTTAGGTTCTTCGCAGTACTGCTATTCTGTGTTCTAAGGTCCCTTTTAGCTCAGACATTCTCTGCTGAAAGGTCTCTCCAAGCTCTGACATTCTCTGCTGTAAGGTCCCTTCCTGATCTGACATTCTATGCTCTAAGGTCTTTTTCTGATCTGACACTCTGCTGTAACACTTGGACAATCTAGCAGCCAGGGAAGAACAAGAAGATATCTTGAGATCAGAAGCAAGGTGAAAAAGGTAGCTAGATCTCATTAGATAACTGGATTTCTACTTTGGGTTGGGTTTTGTTTGTGTCTGTATGTTTATGTCCTGTGTTTGCTGTCTGCTAAATCAATTAAGCCTCATCCTTTCAGGAGGTGGGGACAGAGAGTCTAGTGGCTGGGGAGATACAGGGAAATATTTGGAGAACATGACTAAGAAGAAACAAGATCCAGGGGGCATGGTCTACTTAGCTAATTGGATTTCTGCTTCTGGATTGGCTTCTGGTAGCTTCTGTCTGTGTTAGGGCAGGGCAGCAATGGGCTGTCAGTTAAAGTTGTCTGAACAGCAGATGGCTTGGTCCTGTTGCCAGAAAAGGTGGCAAAACCACTCTAAATAATTTAAACCTCACTTCGGACTCCCAGATCTTGCCCAGTGACAGAGCATTTGATGCTGCAAACAACACTAAGCTTGGCCACTGCAGTGGCCACAGCTGTCGGCGAATGGTAAGGCTTAGCTGTGAGCTGGATTTGGTGTCGAAGGACCTGGGTTTGAATCCTGCCTGGATCTGAGAATTACATCTATATGACCTTAGGCAAGTCACTTAACCTCTAGGACTCAGTTTTCTTTTCTTTTTTTTTTAAAGTGAAGATTAATTTTTTTTCTGAATTTATAAGCATTTATGTTCTCTCCCTCCCACGTCACTCTTATATCAAATATCCATGATCAGGCAAAACAAATTTCTGTCTTGACCATATCCAAAAAATGTGTGTCTCATTCTGCATTCTCCTGGAGTCAGGACTGATCCATTGCATTGATCAGTTATTTTCTAAGAGTGTTGGCCTAGGTGGCATCTAAGGCCCATTCCAGTACTAGATCTATGAACTTAAGAAGAGATCCAACCAGCTGGAACCTAGAAAAGATTGCCAAGTCCTGAGCCAAATGCTGAAGCCCTTAGGAACACAGGTGGTGTTTTCATCACCACTGTCTATTGAAGGTAGGCATTCAGAAGAGAAAGACTGATTTGGGAAGTGAACAGCTGTCTGAGAAGATAATATTAGAGGATAGAATTTGAGCTATTGGCCACAGCTTAAAATAAAGGAATGATGACCAGTAATAGAGTGTACAGGTCAAGGACTCACTAAAATATACATGCCTGGAATCTAGTCAGTCTATTCAACATAGCCCAAGAAAGGGAGAGGCCCAATGGTTGGGGTGGATGGGATGATAATAATTGATGTCAGTGAGCAGGATGAGCAACTCAGCTTTAATTTTACTTTTGTTTCTCTTCTAAGCAGTATGATCTTAGGACTGGGAACGCTAGAGTAAAACAATGTTTAGCAGGGAGTAAAAATCCAAATCCAGTGAAGAGATGGCCTGGCATCTAGGTGCCCTCTACACATTCATGTCAGCAGGTTCCCCTGAACTTCATTCTAGGGAAATGAAAAACCTGACGAATGGGACTATTGATGATCTTTGAAAAGACCTAGAAGGGTGGGAGAGGGGTTGCTGGCTTAGAAGAGGACAGAATCAAAGAGCATTGGGCAAAAGAGGTAGATGTCCAATTGAAATGAGGAATAACTCTCGATAATAGCTGTCCCAAAGTGGATTGGGATATGTCTGGATATAATGGGCTCCACCTCTTTGGAGGTCTTTAAGCAGAGGCTGGATGTCAACAGTGTTGCAGAGAGGATACTTACTCATCTATAGGTTGGCCTAGATGCTTTCCAAGGTTAGATTCTGTGATTCTGTGATCTCTGTTCTGAAAAGGCCCATTCCAGCTCTGTTGCTCTGTGTTCTAAGACCCTTCCTAGCTCTGTTGTTTTCTGTTCTAAGGTCCTTCTCAACTCTGACGTTCTGTATTTTAAGGTCCTTCTTAGCTCTGACATTCTGTGTTCCTCCCAGCTCTGACAATTTATGTTCTAATGGCTTTCTCAGTTCTGATGTTCTCCCATTCTAAGGACCCTCTCAGCTCTGACTTTCTCTGTTCAAAGGTCCCTCCCAACCCTGAAGTTCTCTGTGACTTTGGACAAGTCCCTTCCTTCTGGGTCTCAATCTACTCCTCTGTAGAATAAAGGGGCTAGACTCAATGGCCTCAATGCCATGGCTTCCTGTTCTAGATATAGTGTCTTCTGAACACTCCTTTTGTGGAGAACATAGCACGTTTAGTACCTCTGAGGGCCAGAAAAAGAGGGGGAGGGAAGGCCAGTATAATATTTTGATTCCAAGCTCCAAATCATCTTTGAGGTGGGGGCAGGGTGGACAGGAAGGCTGCCGTAGCCAGTTCTAGTCTGCTTCTTCAACTCTGCTGCCTGTCTAAACCCTTGTGTTTTGTTACTATAACTACGGGTTTGTAGGCAAAGATAAAAGAAGCAGGAGACAACTTAAGTCTTAAAGCCATTTTCTTAAATCCAAAGCAAAGCAATTCAAATCCGCTGATATTAATGAAGGCCCTACTGTGATCAAGGCAGTGTTGGGCTGCAAAGATGCAACAAGGCACAACCTCAATGAGCCTACAGTCTAAGACACATACACAAATAGTGAGTACAAGGGAAAAATAGATAAAATAGAAAGGAGAGGTGCAAAGTATCATTAGAAATTGTGGGATAGAGACATCCTATTCAGCTGGGGAGGTCAAGAGATGATAATATGTTCATAAATACAGAGCTGGAAGGGCCCTCTAAGGCCGTCTAGTCCACTCCCCTCATTTTATAGAGGAGGAAACTGAGGGAGGGGAAGTGACTTGCCCAAGGTCACACAGAGGATCCTAGGTCTAGAGCTAGAATGGACTAGAGATAGGAAAGCTGAGGTCCAAATAGATTTCGTGATTTACCCAAGGTCAAACAAAGTTTCATGGAAGGACTAGTCTCTGAGATTGGCCTAGAAGAAGGGGAGGGACTTCAGCAAGTGGAGGGAGGGGAAGAAGGTAGAATCTATGATGTGCAGGGGGAATTGTGTGAGCAAAACCATGGAACTTAGTAATGGACATGGCATGAACTGGAGATGGAGAATGATCTGGCTGGAATGTTGAGCACACAAAGGGGAATAGTGGGAGATGAGGCTCTCCAGGAAGTTGGAGCCATATCGTGGACCTGGAGATAAAATCTCCCTGAAACATGGAGCCTTGGGAGCTAATGTGACTGATTGTTCTAATTCTAGCTATTTGGGGTGGCCAGCTGATTCCTGGGATCCATTATCTGGATCAACACCTCAAAACAACTAGTGCATTTATTGGGGAAAAAGTAGTCAAAGCAGTAGTTTGACTGAGCAACCAGACAACTCAAAGTTATCCAGAAATGCCATCTTCTGAATTGATGGCAACATATGATAAATCATCCTCAGCTTATCTCTTATTGTTGTTGCTGTTAGCACAGCATGCTTTTATAACTCAGCCGAATTGGCTATTGACTCACAACAGAGCAGGGCCTATTGACAGTGCACACAAGAGCAATCTGTTGTTGAGCCAGCAATCTCCTGGTGCCGTGACAAGTGTCGAGAAAAGCCGCCTTCAGAACTGTCACACCTTATAGGACAAGGCAAATGGAAACCAGCCATCCTAAAAGAAGATCCATCTGAAAGTGAATGTGAAGCCTCTTTCCATATGACAGCAGGCAGCTGGATGAAAATGGGAAAATGCAGTCAAGCATCCCCATCTCTCAGATCTTCCCTTGTCAAAATCGCCAGATGATTGACTGAATCTTCTAGTCTGCAGCTGGACCTTTGCTGTTACCACTCAGGAACCGGCCACGTTCCATTATGGGTGGTGAGTCTATGGCACGGGCAAAGTCACTGCCTTATTCCCGTTTGAGTAACTTCTGAATGTCTGGCTTTCTGCACATAAATATGGCCAAGTGGAGCATGTCATAGCAGTGACAAAAACTAAACAATGAGAATTAAATTAATGTAGGCAAGAACCTGATTACAAAGATATGCTGAAGCATATGCTTGGTTGATTCCATTTCTAATTTGTCTGCACTAAGTTTCAGCAGTAAACAATATTTGTTTTAACAAATAGAACTTAATATCTCATTGTTCACGGATTCCTTCTCTCCTTGGCAGGATGACCTTGGAGTTATACATGCTGTCCATCCCAGAGAACTGTCCCATTTTAGTGTGGGAATATTTTTATAATGGGAAAACCATTAAAGAAAGGATCACCAGGTCATAAATCAGATTTGTAGCTGGAAAGGCACTTAAAGAGCATCTGGTCCAACTCCTTGAAGAATGAACAGATGAAGAAAATGATGAGTTGGCCAAGGTCACACTGCTAATTTGAATACAGAGCCAGGATTTGAACCCAAATCTTCTGCCTCCAAATTCAGTGCCTTTTCAAGCTTGTGTAGCATGAGTGAGCACTTCTATCTAGGATCTTTTTCTGAAAATTGCCAAGATGCCCAAACTGAATCTCCTCCCTTTACCAAGTAAACACAATAAGTTTGAGGAGGGTTAAATTCAGGGCCCAAACTGGTTTCACTGAGCTTTCTAGTAGAATTGGTCATTTGCTTTCCTTTGGTTGAGATAAGACCATAGAAAGAAAGCCAGGGCTTCATTGATTACAGTCAAACATCCACTACTCAGCATGTTCAGGGAAGAGTGGGTTCTAATCAATGTGGCTTTCTGGGTAAAAGCAATGTCCTCTGGGAGATTATGTGATTACAGAGCTCGAGGTGATCTTAGTGATCACCAAACTCAACTTTTTAGAGGAGAAACCTGAGGCCTAGAGAGGAGAAAGCTCTTGCTTGAGGCCACTCAAGTAGTAAATAGCCAAGTTAGGTAAATGAGGTTTACATCAAAGCCTCTTCCCTATTGGAAATATTTTCACAAATACCTGAGTCTGCTTCTCTGCTTTAATAAGTAGAGTCTAGGGATCCTCACTGAATCTTTGTTACCTGAGGATATGTAAGGCCTTGAGGTCTTCACTGCAAGCATCCATCATTGTTGCCCAGGCCTGAAGATAGAGATGAGAAACATTGGGATGAGCGTTTGCTGGGCCAAGGCATCACTTGGAGATTATTGTGGTGTTTGCTTATATTTTTAACTCAGTCTTTGACCTAAGCTTATTTTCTTATGATTAAATTTATGGGACGGATGGGAAAAAACATCATCATCATCATCATCATCATCATCAAAACTGACTTTTCCTTAGTGCCTTAAGGCTCATGAAGCACTTTGATACATTGTCTTTTTCTTCTTCACGATAATCCTGTGAACAAGAGATGCTAGATATTATCCTCATTGTACAGATCAAGAAATTGAGACTCAGAACTCAATTCAATTCAACAAACAGTTATCAAGCTCCCACTATGTATAGGGGCTTAAAAATAGACATGGAAACCTTTGTCCTCAAAGACATTCTACTGGAAGAAGCAACATGTACACAAAAAATATAAGAACACAGTAATCTTATGGGAGGAGCATTAACAATTGTAGGCCTCAGGAAGGACTTCATTTGGGAGGTAACACTTGACTACTTGATTTTTAAAAATATTTATTTATTTATTTTTAGGCAATTGGGGTTAAGTGACTTGCCCAGGGTCACACAGCTAGTAAGTGTCAAGTGTTTGATCTGAGGCTGGATTTGAACTCAGGTCCTCCTGACTTCAGGGCTGGTGCTCTATCCACTGCGCCACCTAGCTGCCCCTAGACTTGGGAAGATTTGAGTTCAAGTCCCATTTCTTTCTTTCTTTTTTTTTTAATTTTGCTTTTTGCTAGGCAATTAGGGTTAAGTGACTTGCCCAGAGTCACACAGCTAATACATGTTATGTGTTGTGTGTCTGAGAGCAGATTTGAACTTAGGTCCTCCTGACTTCAAGGCCAGAGCTCTAACCACTGCGCCACCTAGCTGCCCCTGGGAGGTAACACTTGAGCCTTGAATAGAACAAGCAACTCCAGAGACAGAGATGAGGAGGCAGAACATCCCAGCCACAGTGTTCTAAGCAAAGTAAGAGAGCATGTGAGTGGGCTGACTTAGTCTCTATCAAACCATACAGAAGCCAAGGGTGCAGACTCGTACAAGGTGGTGTTCAGGAATTCTATAGGCCAATGCCAGGGATGAATCAAGTGAGTTCACACAGCAGTACTTTCTGGGTCTTATCAGGATGGCTGCTCAGAAAAGTCCATGGCAATGGCTGCTCCAACAGCTCTGCTTTCACGGCCATTGTTGAAAGGATATAATAATACTCATAATGATATTTAATACTCCTTTCCATTTTTCACATGCTTTATGATCACAAAGCACTTTCACATCATTATCTTATCTGAGCCTCATAATAGGTCTGTAAGGTAGGTAGGGCAAGGATTCTGTAACCTCCTTTCACAGATAAGGAGAAGAAAGCTGAGACAGGAAAAGCACTTTGCTCCAGGCCACACAGGTACTAAGCAGTAGAAACATGACTCGCCTATTTATCTCCCTCCCCTAACTCCTTCATCCCCTGCCTCCAGCTCATGTCCTGAGCATTTGACCCGGGGCCTCACACATAGACACTTGTTGATTGCTGGTCCCAAATCCAGTACTCTTTCCATACCACGCTGTCTATACCTAGGTAATATTGATCATAAAACCATATATCGTTTGGCTTCTAATGTCCCTTCCAGCCTCAGATCAATGATCCCATAATCCTATGATCTAGGAAGGATCTCATGAATATTCTAGGCCAATAACCTTATTTTATAGAAGATAAAACAGGCCCAGAGAGGTGAGGTTCCTTGCCTAAGGTCACACAAGTTAGTGGAAGAGCCTGGGCTACAGATATCTGGTAGACTATCCTTAGACTTGGAAGGGGCCTTTACAGCCTCCTTGTCTACCAAACCACCACAATCACTTTGACACCTAGTCACCTGATTCCAGGTCGGTGCTCTTGCCACCGTACCAGCATGACCCCTAACTAGGGAGCTTGAGTCCCCTACATTGAGTTTCCTTAGAGTAGCTCAAGCCTGCAATATAAAATTTCTCCCCATGTGAAGTTCAAAGCCCAGACCGAATCTTCAATAGGAAGCCGTAAAATGACGAATATCATAGTTTCCCCATCCAAGTCCCCGTTGCCTGGTACATCAAATGGGGAGCGACTGAACACTCTTCAACCAGAGAACGAAACCCTATTACCAGGGCCAGATGAATGGTGTAACATCTGAGTATAAAATAATTAAATCTTGCAGGAGTGTTGACTTCCCCTACATTAAAAAGACAGGTGTACCAGTCCCATGTGCAGGAGGTATGACGCCAGCACCCAGCCAATAAATGTGATATGCAAGAGCAAATTTGTGTCCCAGGCTACAGTGTAGGTAATCATGTTGGCGGTGGCATCATTTACTGTCTGAATGTGCATACCAGAGTTTTCCCCATTTTGATCTATCTCTTCATTAACCACCAGCACTGCAAAGGGCAAATGGAAGTTCTGAATCACTCCCAGGACATTGGGAAACAGTGCAATGGTGCAGAAACTTTTCTTGAAATTCCTTGGCTAACGTAGAGTGAATGGAAGGCTGATGTCTTTGGTCAGTGTCACCCATTAGCCTGCCACATGAGGCTTAATTGGGGGCCCTCATTCCCTGAAGCCATGCAGCCCAAGACCAGGAGGTGGGATCTTCATATGTGAGAGGAAAGGACAGATTGCAAAGATGTTGTGGAAGTATAATTGACAACTGAATGAATATGTAGGATGTGAGAGAGTGAGGATGATTATGACATTTCAAATCTTGGAGAGACAATGTCCATAAAAAGCTTTGTGAGCCACTTCATACATATAGCTATTATTATTATCATTATTATAGTTATTATTAGGCAGTATGGCAATGGCTAGAGTATTTTACTTAGAGTTAGGAAGACGTAGGTTAAAATCTTCCTTCAGGCACTTGTTACTTTTATGACTCCAGTCAAGTCACTTAACCTCTCTGTGCCTCAGTTTCCCTCATCTGTTAAATCAATCAATAATTTATTAAGGACCCACTATGTGCTAGGTATTATACTAGGTTCTGGGTATACAAATATGAGATAATCCCTGCCCTCAATGAGCTTACATTCTTCTGGGAAGAAAATAATTGGCAATATCAATACCTACCTACCAGGGGTCTTGTAAGGATCAATCTTAAAGCACCATATCAATGTGAGCTATTATTAACAGCTTCTAGATTGGTAAGTGTTATTATCCCCATTTTATAGATGAAGAAACTGAAGACTAGAGAGGTAAATTGATTTTCTCAAGATAATATAGCTAATAAGCGACCTTGCCAGGTCTAGAACTTCGATCTAGATTAGTACTAGGTACTAAGTACTAGGCTAGAGCTCTTTCTACAACACCATGCTCTCTTTTTTTAGTGCTCCCAGTGAATGACCAGTGGGCCCTGTTACCTCAGACCTGGCCCATTCGATCTCTCCAGTGGCTTTCATGAGACTCCAAGAGGTGACTGCTTCCCATCATGGATGCCTAATAACACTGCCTGAACATTGTTCTCTGCTCGTGTTCTCATGATCCATCTTTGTCCTGGGCCCCACCCCTTCCTACCTGTCTAGCTTGCCAACCTCATCTGCCACTCCTCAGTAACGATGACCCAATGGCATGAGCCCTCTGTCCCAGGCATTCCTGCAGCCTCACTCTCCTTTGGCTGCAGCAAGCCTGTTCTCACCCTATAACCTCCTTTGCTCTGGAAGGAATACCTTCTCTTCTCCTTTCTGCCAGTCTGAGCCCTCTCCCTTCTCAGAGGTCCCATCTCTTCCACAAAGCCTCACCTGGCCGTGATCCTTACCTCCCACAGTGAGCCCCCCCTTCTCTGACCCAGGGTATTGAGTCTGTAGCAAAGTCAAAGTCAAGGTCAAGGTCTAGAGTGGGGTCTAGATCTAGTCTTGGTCTGCCTGTGGCTGCTTTCAGGTCCTTAAGGGGTGTGACCCTTGTCTCCTCCAAGAGTCTATGAGGCAGGGAACCACCAACTTCTTTGGGTTTGCCAAGCCTTTGGCATAGTAGGTACTTGGTTTTGTTTTTGTTTTTTTTTTGTTTTTAGGCAATTGGGGTTAAGTGACTTGCCTAGGGTCACACAGCTAGTTAAGTGCCAAGTGTTTGGTCTGTGGCCAGATTTGAACTCAGGTCCTCCTGACTTCAGGGCTGGTGCTCTATCCACTGCGCCACCTAGCTGCCCCCATAGTAGGTACTTGGTAAAGAACTCCTTGCCTTGCCTCTCCTCCCATTCTCCTTCTAGAGCTTCAGTAAATGCCCTTGTCTTAACTCAATCATAAATGGATGAAATTCATTCAACTTAATTCTACAAACATTGACAACATGCCTATTGTGTGCCAGTCCCTGTGCTCAGACCTAGGGATAGACAGATGAAAACTGACATAAAATAAGAGAGAGGAGAACAGAGGTGAAAGAGAAAGCCAGACAAAGTGTTATGGGAAAATTTAAGGATCTTTTTGACTGGGGCTAGGTTTGAGGGTGGAGGGTTCAGGGAAGCCTTGCTGAAGGATGGCACCTGGTCTAGGAGGCAGAATGAAGCAGTGGAAAGAGAGCAGAATTTGGTGTCACTGGACCTGAATCTGAACCCTGGCTCAGCCACTAAGACAAGCCAAGTGATCTTCCTGGGCCTCAGCTTCCTACTTCCTAAAATGGGGGCAGCGGTTGGGTCAGAAGGTCTTTGAAGTCCCTTCTAGCCAGGGATTCTTTTTTTTTTTTTTTGGTGAGGCAGTTGGGGTTAAGTGACTTGCCCAGGGTCACACAGCTAGTTAAGTATCAAGTGTCTGAGGCCGGATTTGAACTCAGGTCCTCCTGACTCCAAGGCTGGAGCTCTATGCACTGTGCCACCTAGCTGCCCCGCCAGGGATTCTTAACCTGGAATATGTGAACTTCTAAAAAAAAGGTGTTTAAAACTGGATTTCACTATAATTGGTTTCCTTTGTAATTCTATGTATTTTATTTTATGTGTGTATATATATATATATATATATATATATATATATATATATGTGTGTGTGTGTGTGTATATATACACATATATATGTGTATATATATACATATATGTATATATACACACAAATATGTATATATATACATACATACACACACACACACACACACACACATATATGTATATTTTATTCTGAGAAGGGCTCCACAGGCTTCATGGGAATACCCACAGGGTCCAGCACACAAAATAGGTTAAGGATTCCTAGCTTGCAGCTCTTGATCTAGAATCCCATGTATGGCCTTGGGTAAGTCACTTCCCTTCTCTGGACCTCAGTTTCCTTTTCTGTAAAATAAGAGGATTAGACTAGATGGTTGTTAAGGTCCCTTCCAGCCCTAGCTCTCGGATCCTGGAATTTGGGCCTTGAAGTAAGAGGAGTATTCTAGCAGTCAGAAATGAGGAGGGAAGGCATTCCAAGCATGGAAGAAAGTGAATTCAGAGGCTGGAAGGCAGTTTGTCAAGTTTGGGAAACAGCTAGTAGTCCAATTTGGCTAGAACGGTAATTTTGTGAAGGAAAAATAATATGACATACGTTTGGAAAGATACGTTGGAACCAGATGGCTAAAGGCCTTGAACACTAGGATGAGTTTGTATTTTTTCCTAGAGGCAACAGAGACCCCCTGATGACAGCAAAATGTACCAGCCTAGAGTAAGATCTAAATGCTGCCTAATGATCAATGCCCTGCACCTGCCCTGCCCATGCTGGGCTGGTCATATTACCAATGCAAGCCTTGTTCTTGCATAGTGGGGATGGGTTACATGCGAGCACGGGCCCTCTCAAGCAAGCTGCAAACACTGTCTGACTTCCCCACAGCCCACTGTGTGTTTGGATATATTTTCAGGGTAGCCATGGTAAAGCAACAGCTGGCTTCCAGGGGAATTATGCCCTTACAACCTGGGTGGCTGTTCCATTGTGCACTGTTGCAAATCAGAATCTGCAAAGATTGAAATATGAATTGGGCAGCAGAGCAGCTGAGGATGGTGAGCTTATGCAACATTGACAGCCTCCATCTACATATCTCTGGAGCGACAGGCTAAGCCCTTTGAAGATATTTCCATTTGTACAAGGATATAGTGCTTGCTGCTATTTTTTCCTCCCAGCTAGGGGTGAGGGGGCCAGGAGAGGGTACTTAGAGGGGAGGAGAGAGAGGCAGAATTTAACTATAAGAACAGAAAAAAAAAATAACAGAAAAGGGCCAGAGTAGCTTGAAGGCATAGTGCATAGAGATTACCTGGAACCAGGAAGAACTGGGTTTGAATCCTACCTCAGACCCTAACTAGTTTTGTGACCTAAGGCAAGCATCTTCCCCAGTCTGAGCCTCAGTTTCCTCTATAAAATGAGGGTGTTGCGCTAGATGGCCTCTGAGATCCCTTCCAGTCATAGAGCTATGGTCCCGTGAACTTCCTTTAGCTTTTGAGACTTGAAAGAGAAATAGATATACTTTTATAGTCCCAGATGGACATTTCTTGGCTCCCAAATGGACTGTTGGCATGCTTTGGGGTGTTAGGAAGCTTACCTTTGCGTGGAATAAGAACCTGAGTTTCTTTGTTTTTTTCACTAATTTTCAAGTGGGCTGGGAGGTAGAGTGCAGGAGCAACCAAGGTGGAGGGATGGTGGCTGGGATGCTGTTTGCCATGCATGTATACACATGCTAGGGGGCAGCTAGGTGGTGCTGCAATGGATAGGATGCCTGGCCTGGAGTCAGGAAGACTCATCTTCCTGAGTTCAGATCTGGCCTCAGACACTTAGTAGCTGTGTAACCCTGGGGAAGTCACTTCACCCTGTTTGCCTCAGTTTCCTCATCTTTAAAATGAGCTGAAGAAGGAACTGGCAAACTACTCCAGTATCTCTGCCAAGAAAACCCTAAATGGGCTCACAAAGAGTCAGACACGACTGAAAACAACCGAACAACAATATAGATGCTTACCTACATATATGTGCAAAGCATGTTTGTGTGTGTGTGTGTTTGTAAGATGGTTGGGTGGAATGGCTAGGAGCAACGTCTCACATATTGCAATGCGATCTTTTATCCTAGGTATGTAACTGAAGGTTGGGATGCACTGGCTTAACCTATCCCTTGCGCTCATGCCACAAGTACTACAAAAAGTGAACCAACCAGTGACTTCAGTCACAAGCAAAGGAATACTCTCCCAGAGTATCTTTCATTCTCTTTGAGATATATGGGACTCTCAGAGACATTTGAATCCATGAGTTCAGCCATACAGACGTGTAATTTGTCCTCCACTGTCTCTTGTGGTACAACTTGCTCAGGCCAGTTCCTTCCTTTTCTGTTGATATGGGCACACCTAGATTGGTGGACCCTGCCATAGTCATAGGTCATGGTAAGAGGATTACATGACCCTAGATAAGTAGAAGGAATGGGCCCAGAAGCCATCTATTCCAACCCACTCATTTTACAGAAGAGGAAACTGAGGCCCAGGGAGGCGTTCCAAAGCCATCTAGTCCACTCCCACTCCCCCCTTTTGTAAATGAATCTATGGCCCAGAGAAGTTAAGAGTCTTGTCCAAGGTCACACAGGTAGTGTCAGAGATAGGATTTGAACCTAGGTCTTCTGCCAACTCCAGAGCCAGTGCTCTATCCAGAATATTATTCTGTTTAAGCATCTGCCATGTGCAAGATAGTTGACAGCCTCCGAGTTAGAAAGACCTCAGTTTGTCTCAACTTTGACTCATATAGGCTGTGTGACCCTGGACAGATAACTTCATTTCTTGATGCTCTGGGCAACTCTCTGAGCTGATTCATTGCAGGGAAGGTAATAGTCTATGTTAGTAGGAGTTTCCTAACTGGGAGCTCCTAATACCAAGGAAATCACAGGTCCCACAAACAAACAAAGAAATAAATAACAGGAGGCACTACTCTTACATTTAAATGATTTCCTCATTGTTTGTGGAGATACAAAGACATGAAAAAAAGAATCCCTGCCCTCAAAAAGCTTACATTCTTCTGGAAGAAATGTTGCTTAGAAACATTTATGGAGAGAAATGATGGATAAGAACAATTTGGAGAAGCACATGAAGACATAAACTGATGCGAGGTGAAAGAAGTCAAATTAAGAAAATGGTTCACATGACTCCAACAGTGTCGATGGAAAGAACAACCCCCTGGCCAGCTGTGTTATTATAATGACCAAGCTTGTCCGCAAAGAAGAGGTGGGAAATGCCCCTTCCTCCCCTTTTCAGAAGTTGGGGACTATGTCTGTGGAGCACTGAATATACTACTGGACTTAGTGAATGGGTGGTTAGTATTGTTGAATTTTTTTCCCTCTCTTCCTTTAAAAAAATCTTTGTTACAAAAGATGGCTTGCAGGTTAGGGGATGAGGAAGGATATATTTAGAAATGAAGGTAATGTGAAAACAAAAGACATCAATAACAATTTTAAGAAAAGAAATGTTTGCACAGGTCTCTTGGGTCTTGGGGCACTGGCTATGTTCAAAATAGATGCTCTGAATCTCCCCATGTTCTATCTCCCTCTGGAAAAAAAAATCACAAAGACATGCTATTGTTGTCTCTCTCTCTGTGCACCTTGTTCTTTCTGCAGCCTTTGATCTTGGTAAGAGGTGGATTTTAAAAACAGTAAAATGACTTGATTAGGACTATTAAAACTCTTTTCACAGTCCTGTACCTGTAAATGGACAGAATTAATTTCTCTTCTCTCTGATCAAAGTTACTGAAATGGATGTCAGGAAAGAAAGGGAAGAGCAGGATTTTCATACTGGCTTGAAATGATTATCCGAAGGTCACCAAGGAAAGTATATTCTCTGCTAAGATGATAGGCCTTAAAAAACTATAAAATATGCTGGTGAGTGAGATACCCATTGGGCATGGGGGCCTAAATATCAAATGACACCTTTCTGAGTGGTTTAGCATCAATTAACAAGGCTAAAACCAATGAGGAAATGTTCTTGGTGAAGAAATCAAACCTTTCAAAATGGGGCAAAATGTTAATGCTATGGAGAAGGGTATATAGGATGCTTTGGCCTTTTGATTTGTGAAGGGGAAGGGCCGGGCATGGCCCCATTATTTGGAGTCACTTTGGATATTGTTTGTCATTAAAGATGGCTGTATTATTTTTCCAGGGCCAAGGTCTTTGGACATTTGCTTATTTGCACTTTGATAATCTACAGCAGTGAAGAATTCAAAATGATCTCATGACAAAATAAAGCCTGTCCTTAAGATATGGAAATCACTGTTATGAAAAGGAGCATGCACTAGGTAACATATGTCTGGCTTCATAGTCCAAGAATCTTAATATCTCAGAGTTGGAGGGGATTTCAGTGGCCATCTATCCAGTTCATACCTGGAAAAGAAGCCCTTCCATAGCCATGACGAAGTTGTCATCCAGCATCAGCTGCAAGTCTTTGAGTTACCACCTCCTGAGACAATTCCTTAGCAGCTCTCCTTGCTAAGAAGTTTTGTCCTGACACCAAGCCTAAATTAATGGCTAATTGTGGGCCAGCTAGGTGGCACAGTGGATAGAGCACTGGCCCTAGAATCAGGGGGACCTGAGTTCAAATCTGGCCCCAGACACTTACTAGCTATGTGACCCTGGGCAAGTCACAACCCCAATTGCCTCCCCCTAAAAAAAGGCTAATGATCCTGGTTTTGCCCCCTGGGACCAAGAAGACCAAGTTGAATCCCCTTCCATCCTCCCCAAGACATTATCATGTCACCATAAACCATTTCTTCGCCAGGTTAAATGACCTGAGTTCATTTGATTGATTCTCACTTGACATGAATTCAAAACCCTGGTTTGCTGTCCTGGTTACTTTCTCTAGGATGCTTTCCAACTTGTCCATATCCTTTAAGTGTGGTACCCCAAACTAAGCACAGCATTCCAGGTGGTGATCTGACCAAGGCAGAGTACAGAGACACCTCCCTAGTCCTGGACTAATCCCTAGTCTCAATGCAACTCAAGATCACATGAGCTTTTTTGGCTGCCACATCGCAGTGCTGACTCATTGACCTTGCAGTCCTCTGAAAGCCCCAGAGCTTTTGTGGATGGATTGTTGTCTAACCATGCTTTCCCATCTTGTGATTGCAAAGTAGAATTTTTTGAAATCCAGTGTGAGACTTGACATTTATCCTCATTAAACATCATCCTGTTAGTTTCAATCCAATATTCTAGCTTGTCAAGGTCTTTTTGGATTCCTACCTGGTCATCCAGAGCATTAGCTATCCCTTCCACCTACAAATTTGATGAGTGCACCATCTATGCCTTTATCCAAGTCATTGGTCAAAATGACTTGGGCCACGTACAGAACCTTGGGCCACTTAAGTGAAGACTTCTTTCCAAGTTGATCTCAAACCATTACTAAGTCCTCTTCGGGTCTGGCTATTTAAAAGCCACCTACACATGCTATTATCTAGCCAGCACTTCTCCATCTTGTCCACAAGAATAGCCTGATAGATTTTATCAAGTGCTTTACTAAAAAATCTAGATAAATTCTATTTATAGACCCCCCCCCCCCGAAGCAGTTTAGCCACTCTATAAAAATGGTCTGGAATGATCTATTTTTTTTTAAAAAAATGTGTAATTGATATATTTTATTTTTTACATTGCAATGATTTACCAATATACTCCCTTACCATTGAACCCTCCCTTTTTAACAAAGAAAGTCAGTTAGGCAAAAACAATGAATAAGAGATTCCATCTGATAGTACATGCAATATTTTGCCCTCATTGTCCCCCAGCCTCTCTACAAAGAGGAGGGAAGTTTTTCTTTTTATACTCCACCCCCTATCTGAGAGGTCACTATTGTGTTTAGTTCTTAAGTTGGAAGGACATTCATAAGCTGGGAAGTGTCCAGAAGAAGGTAACCAGGATGGTGAAAGGCCTTGAGTCCGTGTCATATGAGGATCTGTTGGGAAGAATTGGGCATGTTTAGTCTGGAGAAGAGAAGACCCAGTCAGGATGTTACTGCTGTCTTCAAATATCTGAGGGATTGTCATGTGGAACGAGAATAGGACCCAGAGCAATATGAACAATGAACAGAGATTGGCAAAATAAAATCCAGACTTGATATCAGGAAAAACAATAGCAATGCCAACCCAAATAACCCTCCTAACAGCTAGAGATGCCCAAAAGTGGACTAGGTTGCTTTGAGGGTAGAGCCTTCCTCCTCCTTTTAAGTCTTTAAGCAGGGGCTGGATGGCCATTTCTGTGCTATGTCATAGTGGAGGTTCCTTTGTTGTCTATGTTGGCCACTAAGGTCTCTTCCAATTCTCAAATTCTGGGATTCTAATATCATTATCTGTTCTCCAGGGTCAAGATTGGTGATTGCAATTAATCTGATTTCATCTGCCTCTCAGAGATGTTTTTTTAAATATTGTTTACATGATTATGGTAATTATGTATATTATGATGTTCATTCTGCTTTCCTTGATGTCCATAAAAGTTTTGAGGAATTCCCCAGGCTTTAGTCCCTAGATTATTAATTCAATTCTTTCTCCTTTCTTTTGATTCTTTTATTTCCCTTCTACCAATAGCCCCTTAGATCCCTTTACTTCCTGATGGTTAATCTTAGTTCTGTTTTTGGCCCTTGATTGATGTAAAAAATATTTTTGAGACAATAACTTTGTCTAGTCCTCAAATCATAAGAGAGTTGACTTCGTTGTTTACGGTTTTCTTGTTAACGATTCTAATTTACCTTTCTCATGTTTCTCCTGTTTGAAGTGCTTGCTTATTGAATTGTCTTCTTGCCTCTGGGTTCTTTGAGAACAGGGGTTCTTAACCTTTTTTGTGTCATAGACCCTTTTGGCAGTCCAAAGTCCAAAGACACCTTAGAATAATGTTTTTATTTATTTTTTAAATTCAATTTTGTTTTTAGTTTTAAATCCTCTCCTTCCCTCCACTCCTTCCTGACCCTTGTACATGTGAAGTCAAGCAAAACATATTTCTACATTAGCTATGTTTCAAAAAAACAAAACAAAACAAAAACAAACCTAGAAAAAGAAAGAGAAAAAACATACTTCAATCAGCACTCTGAGTCATCGATTCTCTGTTTGGAAGTGGCTAGCATTTCACATTATGTATTCTTTGGACTTCTGATGGATCATTGTATTTATCAGAGTCGCTAAGTCTTTCACAGTTGATTGTTTTTACAATACTGCTGTTACCATTGTTCCCCTGGCTCAGCTCACTTCACTGTGCATCAGTTCATATAAGTTTTCCTAGGTTTTTCTGAAACCATTTCCTTCATCCTTTCTTAAATAAAATAGTATTCTGTCCCATTCATATACTATAACTTGTTCAGCCACTCCCCAATTTCCAATTCTTTGCCACCACAAGAAGAGCTGCTATAAATACTTTTGTACATGTGAGTCCTTTTCCTTTTCCTTTTCCTTTGATCTCCTTAGGATATAGGTCTAGTAGTGCTATTGCTGGGTCAAAGGGTATGCAACAGTTTTATAGCTTTTGGAGCATAGTTCCAAATTTTTCTACAGAATGGTTAAGCTAATTTACAGCCCCACCAACTGTGTATACCTGCTTGCCCACATCCCTGAAGGGGTCTAGGACTTTTGGGGTGCTGGGACCCCAAGATCGCGGTACCGGGCCCTGCTGAATGAATTCAACTCAAATCTTCTTCAGCCAGAGGAGAAGTTTATTAGTGATAAATCACATTGACCAGGTGATGCCCATAAAGATGAGTGGGCATGAGAAACCTCAGCCTTTTGAGTGTGAGATTCTCAGCATCTGAATGAGGGGCCAAGGTGGATCTTAAATACTAAAGTAACTTTGGGTGCCCAGACAAGGGGGTTGGGAAAAGGGTCTAGGTAAGATTTCTAATTGGGGAGGTCAGAGAGATTGAATAGACAATGGGAATAGATAATGGAGGGAACAGGAAGGCAGAAGTTTGAAAGGCATCTGTACAAAATCAAGGTGGGGCTAGGACTTTCAAAAGGAGATAAAGGACGGCCTTTCTGGGGCCTTATAGACAAAGGGGAGCCTAAGGCTTTCAAAGAGAGATGAGGGGAGTCGATTAGGAAATTTGAAGGTTTAAGGGTTTTTTGGTCTTGCAGATAAACAGGAGCCAGATTCTATTCAGAGCAAGGGTTGAAGGTGCATCTGAATAAGATCTAGAGGTAAGCTAGGGCTTTCAAGGGGAGATAAGAGCAGGGGTCTGTAGACAAGTGGGAGCCAGATTTCCTTTGGTGCAAAGGCAAAAATCTTGTCTTGGGCCCTGCCCCCATCATCCCCTCCAGCATTTGTCACTTTTTTTCTGTCATCAGCCAATCTGATGGGTCTGAGGTGGTACCTCAGAATTGTTGTTTTAATGTTCATTTCTCTTATTATTAGTGATTTAGAGCATTTTTTCATATGACTATTGATAACTTTGATTTCTTTTAGTGAAAACTGTCTGTTTATATCCCTTAACCATTTACTAATGGGGGAATGGCTCTTAGAGTAATGTTTTTAAATGGATAAGATAAAATACATTGGATTACAATGCACACCAGTCATATTGAAATAGAAATGTATTATTGGACATTCTTAGTTCATTTTTTCTTATGCTATAATATTGCTTCATTGTGTTATGTCTTTTCCCGATTTCCCTGCTCATTTTTTTCTTCTTTCCTGGTGATTTCCCCTGCTAGTTCCTCTGCTTGGGAGCTCACTTTAGCTTCATGCTTGCCCTATTGCTCTCTGTTCCTTGTCTTTCTTATGCCTTCTTATGAGGAGCCTCCTAAAAAGCCTGGAAAGCAGAGAGGCATTCTACAATCCCTTTTATCTTTTTTTCTAGGAGGGAAATTGGTCAGTGCTTTGAACATAGATAACTACCTGGCTATAGCAGTAATGCAAATATTGTGTATGCAGTGCAAATCATTGCAATTTCTCTCTGCTCTCCAGATTCAGTGGAAGTGAAATCTTCAATCCTTGTTTTTTTCTTGCAAGTTGCTTCCCTTCAGAACTACTGTGGCAATCTGGGAAGGATTTCAAATCCAGATTTATTACTCTGCTCATCTCTTTAGCACCTGGTGGTTAGCACCTTGACAGACTCTTTTGCATTTCTTAACACTCAGACAGCTACCACCAGTGTTCCCTTATCTCAATTTTCAGCCACATTGAGAGGCAGAGTGTCCAGGATACTGGTGGTGATAATCCTGCCAAACTCTGCCCTTGACAAGCCTTACCTTGATTATCAATTTATTTTGTCTTGTCTCACCAGTTACCTTCTGCCTGACTCCTTCTCTGACTTGTCCTCCTTCTTCTCTTTCTCTTCCATTTTCTTTTCCTCTTCCTCCTCTTCTTCCTCCTTCTCTTCCTCTTCTTCTTCTCTTTCCTTCTTCTTCCTCCTTCTTTCCTTCCTTCCCTCCTTCCTTCCTTTCTCTTCTTCCTCAAAGCTATATCCTCCTCCTCCAGCTTGAGTCCTTCTTCACATTCAGTTTTATTCCAAGTTCTCTGATTTATTCTCCCCCAATTCCATCTCTGACCTTCACAATCTCAAAACCTTCTCTATCACCTTTACAATTCTTCCTCCTTATTCAACTCAAGTCTTCCTTTTCTCACTTCTTCTCCCACACAGCCATCTCTTTTAGAAGCCAGAAATAGAAATACCTTATTACTTGGTAAGGCTAAAAACTCAGAATGTTGTAACTCAGATAAGACTAAGGGAAAGACTGGTTGGAGAGCCAGTTAGAACCTTGGTTCTAAATTGCTGACCTCCTTATAGCTCTCTTGGCCCATGACCAGGCCAATTCTTTCCAGACCCTCACAGTTGCACACAGAATGACAGTGAATCATAAGGGAATCCCAATCTCCCAGGAATAAAGAAGCCAGGACATGTGTACCCTAGAGAACTATAACAACCCTATCTAGGAGTAGGATACACACTTCTCAGGAGAGCTTGAATGTAGGTGCCACTACAGGGGCAGGCTTCCTTGGTCCTAGAAAGGTATAACCTATAATTACCTTTCTCAGAGATGCTATTCTGAAGATAACCTTTAGTCTCTTGAGAGGGTCTGAGGTGGGGGGGATAGTTATCCTAAATGCCATCAGCTTGAAGAAGATCTCCAGTAGAGTTTGGCAGGAATCCATGCTTGGCTCTGTGCTGTTAAATATATTAATGTTTGTATCTGTGACTTTGTGTGGCAGCTAGGTGGCTCAGTGGATAGAACACCAGGCCTGGAGTCAGGAAGATTTATCTTCCTGAATTTAAATCTGGCTTCAGATACTTACTAGCTATGTGACACTGAGTGAGTCACTTAACCCTGTTTGCCTCAGTTCCTTCATCTGTAAAATGAGCTGGAGAAGGAATTGGCAAACTACTTCAGTATCATTGCCAGGAAAACCCCGACAGGGTCACAAAGTCAGACAGGACTGAAATGACTGAACAACAAAAATCAATGACTTTGATAAAGGTGCAGATGTTATTTAAAAAAAATTTTTTTTCAGATGATATAACAGTGGGAAGGATAACTAATATGCTGGATAACAGAGCCAGTATCCAAAAAGATCCTAAGTAGTTAGAACATTAGGTCATAGCAAATGAAATTTAATAGAAACAAATGTAAAGCTCTATACTTGGGTTCAAAAAAATCAACTTGGCAAAGTATAAATAAGACAGGGGGCCTTGGCTAAGTAGTACTTGCATTTAAAACTCTCTGGGGATTATAGATCAATATAAGTTAACAGTGTGGCAAGGCTGCTAATGTGTCTTAGGCTGCATTAAGCAAGGCAGAGCCCTTCTGTACTGATCCCTAATCAGACCACACCTGGAATATCATCCTCATTTCTAGGTGCCCCATTGACAATTAGATAGTATCTAGAGGAAGTCCATCAGGATCATGAAGAAGGGTCTTGAGGTAATATCATGTGAGGATTGTTTAAAGGAACTGATGACATTTAGCCTAGAGAAGAGAACATTTAAGGGGAGACATGATTGCTATCTTTAAACATCTGAAAGGTTATCACAGGAAGAGAGATAAAACTTGTTCTTATCCCCAAAGGAGAGAACTAGTAGCGATTGGTGGAAGTTGCCTAGAGACCAACTTTAGGTCAATATAATGAAGAACCTTCTGAAAAATCTGAACTTCACAGAGATGGAAAGAGCTACCTGAGGAAGGTAATGGATTTTCCTGACTTTCTCTAGTGAATTCCCTTTTCCAAGTTTAAGTTTAAGAGCAAACAGGTACTACGTGGTAGAAATGGGACTAGAATCTATGTCTCCTGAATACCTATTCCCTGTGGGTGACAATATGCCACTGAGCTTGGTAGGATGATCATTCAGTGGGTTGTTATGGAGGTCATTTGTGCTCTCAGTGGTGGCTGGACCAGTTGACTTTGGCTCTGCTCCTTACTACCTGTGGGAGGCTGGCCAACTTCTTTTACCTTTCTGAGTTTCTGTTTCCTTATCTATAAAATTAGGGGATAGACCTCAATGGCCTTTAAGGTCCCTCCCAGCTCTAAATTTAGGGTCCTATATATATCCTCTGATATAGCTTCTAATATTTTCAGAACTTCTTAAGAATTTGAGTGATCTGAAAATGGAATGGCCTGCCTTGCAAGGTAGTGAGTTCTCTGTCATGGAGTTCAAGTAGAAACTAGATGTTCATTTGCCTTGGGTTTTGTACAAGGATTCATCCACTGAATAGAGCATTGGTCTGTATCAATGGTATCAAACTCAAATGGAAAGGGAGCCACTAAACCACACATAAGGATCCCTAAGGAATATATATTATCTTAGAAAACCACATACTCACATTATCGATGTTTTCTTGTATTTTTATCAATTTTGCTAAATATCTCCCAATTACATTTTGATCTGCTTGACCCACACTTGAGAATGTTGTGGACTACAGGTGGCCCTCAGGCCACATGCTTGACACTTCTGGTCTAGGTGACCACCAGCATCCATCCCAGTTGTGAGATCCTATGATTCTAGGATGTGGTGTGAGAAGAAGGGGCTTTGCCTTTCTCTCTGAGCAGCCGTAACAGAGTCAAGCCAGATCAGGTCATAGTCTCCTCCAGAGTCAGAAATGTAGGAGACAATAGAAAATGCTGCTGGAGCACACAGCAACATACAGACAAGAGCTCCAGAGATCTCGTGAAGGCCTTCTAGCCAGCATGTACAAGTGCTCATAGCTTGGGACGTGTCTTAGCAGCTGATTCAAGATTAGCTCGGGTGGGTGTGGAACTCCAGCTGCTCCATGCCCAGAGAGCTGAGAGTTTTCTGAATCAAAGCTGGGAGTTGGCAACAAGGATTGCTTCCCCACTCT
Organism: Phascolarctos cinereus; assembly: GCF_003287225.1. NCBI lineage: Eukaryota > Metazoa > Chordata > Mammalia > Diprotodontia > Phascolarctidae > Phascolarctos > Phascolarctos cinereus. The sequence goes on from NW_027556291.1 coordinate 51,430,914, forward strand.
TTACATTTTTTGCAAGGAGGAGGAATGTGCAGAGCTATTCTGGTCACTCTGGCTCATTGAATATTTATGTAAGTGTGGAGGCAAGTGAAATATTCCCAGACATCTCTTGGAGCTGAGATGGTGAAACAAGCAGTTCCTTGGAAATGGAGATTTGGGAGGCCTGGGTTTGTCTGTGTAGAAAGTTGAAAGAAGAAGAATTTGCAAATGTGTCACATTTTAGGAAAAAGCAGAGTGGTTGACATTTGGTGTTTGGCCATAAATTAGAGTTCGCTAGCTCCCCATGCATTAGAAAGAAAGGGGGAAAAAAGCAGGCTTCTTTCACTGGGCCTCAGGGCCCTGACACTTGGTTGACAAAACAAAGTGAAGCCTTTGTTTTAAATTGGCCACTTACCATGTTCCAACAGTGATTCTCCTCCCATCAGGCTCACAGCAAAAATCTTGTGATTGGTAGACACAGCAAGAGCCATGCCCCATCATCTCTAGATCTATTATGAAGAGAAGGAAATAGAGACAAAGCCAGGCAGAATGTTAGGAGGTCTGTCTGCTAGTTGCTTTGGAAGCCCAGAAGAATCATTAGGTTCAATTAATTTCTTGATTTCAGATTCTAAACTTCTCAAGTAGTGGAAATATGTCATGGGTCAAGTGGTTGTGGTAATGAAGCAATGCAGTATATTGGAAAGAGTACTGGCCCTAGATTCAGGGGACCCAAATTCCATTTCTGGCTTTGGCACTCCCTGTGTGACCTTGGCCAAGTTAATTAATGTCTCTGAGCCTCAGTTGTCCATATCAGTAAAATGATGGTGGTGGTGGTGGTGATGATGACGATGGTGGTGGTGATGGTGATGATGGTGGTGGTGATGATGGTGGTCGTGGTAGTGGTGGTGATGGTGATGATGATGATGATGATGATGATGATGATGATAGTTTCTCCACTCATCTCCCAGGGTATAAGAATCCAGATGAAAGAATGGTGGTAAAATGGATAGAGCTCTGAATTTGGGGTTAGGAAGAGTCACCAAGTCACTGAAGTTCTACCAGTCTCAGCTTCCTTGTCTGTCAAATGGAAATAATAATAGCACCAACCTCATAGGATTGTTATGAGAATCAAATGAGATAATATATGTAAAATGTTTTCCAAACCTTAAAGCACTATAGAAATGTTAGCTACTATTATTGTTAACCATGACTTAGAAATACAGAGTTATTGCTGTTGTTTCCCTTATATCTCTAGGTCTTGGCACACAGTGAACCGTCAATCTGTGTGGTTGACTAACAGAGCTCCCACAGAATGCTATAATGTGATGGACTGCACACTCATTTGGAAGTCAGTCATGTGCCCAGTCTGTTTGACTCTGGAGTGGGCCACCCATCTCGTTGTCAGCTGATAAAATGCCTCCAGCAATAACAGGAGGTTATGTCTTTTCTCAGGCATCTCTCTGCTCTACACATTTTCCCACAAAACATTTTAATGAGTGTAATTAAGAATTACGCCAACTGGCACCCCCTTTAGGAGTGTGTAATTTAATGTGAACCCGCCGAATGATTTAGGGGGTGCTGTGCTTTTCTGGCTCCCTTCCATGGTAAATTAGAGACAAAGAATCTAATTAAAAGTCCATATATCTACCCATCAAATCCTAAGGTCATTTAACTAGTGTGCACCTGAATGGGACTGGAAAGCCTTTCAATTCAGATGATAGAGGAGAATGAAATTCATTCACCTAATCAGAGCCAGTTGGTTGACCCAGCCCAGTCTACCTTCCATTCATCTAACTCTCTTGGTACTTGCCTTTCCTTTCTTTCCCTACCCTGGCGTTAGCTCAGATGGGAGGGAGGGGACATTCTAAAGCTGGTGTCATTGGGTCATAGAAGGGCAGAGCTAGAAGGGACATTGGAGATCTCCTAGTCCAACTCCTTCATTTCATAGCTTAAGGCACTGAGGCTCTCAGAGTTGGGGAAAGGAAGATGAGTTTAAGTTCAAGGCCACACAACTGGTATGTGGCAAGTGAGGCCAGAACTTGTGTCTTGTGGATTTGATTCCAGTGCTCTACAATATGCCACATTAAAAGCTGATATATTTAATTCAACTTAATAAGCTGTTGTCCACACAACTTGAGTAGTAACCAAAATGACTCACAGGTACAACCTGAGCTTAGGGCTGAACCATTAGAGAGGGCATTTCAGCAGATGGTATGGTGAAAATGTTCAACTTACAATGGGCAAATACCCAAGTCAATTTTTTTCTTATTTGGGTGGTCATTTGTGAGATGATCCTGGATTTAGTTGCTTGTTGAATGTTAGCTCAGTTGATTGGAGTACAGTGCTGATGAAGACAATACCAGTTCATTGAGTCATTCACCTTGATCTAGAAGGGATCTTAGAAGCCATTTAGTCCAAGCCCATCATTTTACAGAGGAGGAAACTGAAGGCCCAGAGAGGTTAAGTGACTTGTCCAAGGTCCCACACAGGATCTTCATTCTAGAGCTGGAAGGCACCTCAAAGGCCATCTAGTCCAAGGCCTTCATTTTACAGAGGAGGAAACTGAGGCCCAGAGTAGTGAAGTGACATGCCCACGGTCTACACAGGTAGCAGTCACCTCAAGGACTTCAAAATCTGGCTACCAGTCTTCCTCACCACCCCATCTCCTGTCCCTACACTAGAGCCTTCAGTATACCTGCTGATGTTCCTGCAAATACCCTAACCTCTCAAGTTCCTCTTAACTCCCATTACCGTCTCCTTCTTTCCACTTTAGCTACAAGCAAGTATGGTTATACTTGGGATCTTATCACCCACGAGTGATCCATGTCCATTATGAAGAACCTTGACATTCTTTATCTAATCATGACCTATTGATTCCATCTTTCCCTCTGTCTTACTACTCCTAAACTTATTCTTCTCCCTCATTATAATGACCAAACCCCTCTACCTCTCAGCACTTTCCCTAGATATCATCCTTACTCTGCCTTTACTTTCTTCCCTTCCTAATCTTGACCCTTCACTTAACCCATTCAACTCTACACTATATTCTGCTCTCAAATCTCTTGCTCCCTTGTTCTATTGGCTCTCAAACCTTGCCAAATCTCAACCCTGTTTTACTGCCACCATCCACCTTCTTTACTCCCACTCACATACTGTTGAAAGGTGCTAGAGGAAGTCACAAAACCAAGCTAACTAGATCTACTACAAATTCAACCTCAACAAGGCAACATCTTTACTCCTCTCTAATTATTTCTCTATCCCATACTCCAGAGCAGCTGTTCTAACCTTCTTTTTTCCCCTTAAGCCTATACACACTTTCTCTCCAAATCCCTACAGCTAAAGACATTATTTCATATTTTATTGAGGAAATAGACATAATTTACCACGAGGTCTCTCTTCTCCCTTTCTCTTCATCTCAAAGCCTCTTGACATCATCCTCTATTTTCTCATCTACCCTGTGATGAAGACTACCAGTACCCTGCCCTCTACTGGTATCCTTGATCCTCTCCCCTTCTGTCTCCTCCAACAGATTATCCCCTCTATTGTTCCCTGTCACTGTGATCTTCAGTCTCTCCCTTTCTGTTCCCTTTTTCCCTGCTGCCTGCACACATACTCAAGTCTTCCCATCCTTAAAAAAGTCCTCACTAGACTCAACCATCCTTCTAAATTATCATCCTTTGTCTCTTTCTAATTCTCAACCAAACTCCTAGCAAAAGCTGACTACATTTATTGAGTCCACTTCCTCTCTCTCTCTAACTTCTGGCTTTGGACCTCATCATTCAACTGAAAGTGCTCTCTCCAAAGTCACCAATCTCTTCATTGCCAAATCTGGTGGACTTTTCTCAGTCTTCATTGTTTTCTCTTTAAATTTTATTTTATTACTAAGCCTATGTGTCTTAGCAATATAGTGACTTACAAATACAAATGGTGCCTGCTTTAAATCATGTGCACTTAGCACTTTTTTTGGATAAGTACCGCCCATTCATTTCTAATAACAACAATATCAATAGCAGCCCCACCCTATTAAGGTAGTGCATTGAAAGACTCTTTTTAGTAGCTAGATGATGCAGTATATTTTGACCATTTTTCTTTGGCAGTGTAGTTCAGTGCTTGAGTTTTAATTCAGAACAGCACCACTGCACAGCAATAAATTATATTAAAATAAATGTGTCATACCAGAACATAAATATCCTTTGGTTTTGGTTTTGGTTTTTAAATTAACCTGTCCTTCCCACTGCCTCCTCCTTCCCCCCTTCCATTGAGCAATAGAAAAATAACTAACTAACTAACTAAATAAATAAAGCTCTCAGTACATAGCTGCATAGTCTGGTAAAATAAATTTCCCTATTGGCCATGCCTGAAAATATATGTCTCATTCTGTATTTTAAGTTCACCACTTTTCTGGCAAGAGGTGAGTAGTGTGATTCATCTTCATTCTTTTGGATGTGTCATTTATCATTGTGTTGATCAGAGTTCTAAAGTCTTTCAAAGTTATTTTTTTCTGTAATGTTATCATTGTATAACTTGTTTTCTTCTTCCTGCTCACTTCACCCTGCTTTGGTTCATAAAGGTCTTCCCAGTTTCCTGTGAAACTGTCCATTTCATCATTTCTTGTGGTGCAATGGTATCCATATATCACAAGTCCTCATCTTTCTCAAACTCTTTATAACATTTGGCATCATTGACCATCTCCTATAACTAGCAATAGCTAGCATTTATATAGCATTTTGAGCTTGCAGAGCACTTATAAACATTATCTTATTTGATTCTCACAATAATCCTGTGACGTACTTATTATTATCCCCATTTTGCAGAGGGGTAGTTTGAGGATCTGAGAAGTTGAGACCTAGGGTCTGGATACTCTTACCTCTAGAGGTCTATATAATGCTTTTCTCTCCCTCTCCCTCTCCCTCTCCCTCTCCCACTCTCCCCCTCCCTCCCCATCTTTCTCTCTATGTCTGTCTCTCTCGGTCTCTTTCCCTCTCCTCCTTCTACCTGTATGACCTCTCATTTTTGGTCTTCTTTCCTGGTTTTGTCCAAATCACACCATCTAACGATGGGTGTTCCTAGGACTCTGTCCTGGGACCTCTTCCTTTTTTCTATACTCTTTAATTTGCTGCTTTCATTAGCTTCATTGAGTTTAATTATTATTTCCATTCAGATGACTCCCAAATTTGCATATTCAGCCCCAGTCTGTCTTTTGGGCTGAAGTCCCACACATTCAATGGTCTGCTGGACATTTCAACATCTCAAACTCAACATATCCCCAAATGAACTCATTATCTTTTTAAAAAATGCCCCTGTATTATAAACTTGACAAACATAAGAACATTTCAATATACAAAGAATAACAGATAATATTGCATATGAAATTGTGAACTTCAATTATGTATACTTCATTTTTAAGGGTATACTTAATACAATTGTTACAAAACTGCTCTGCTACTCTGTGTTCCATTCTGGACTTCTTTCTGTTTTCTTCTGTGTATTTTTTAATGTTTCATTGACGTGCGAAGCATTCCGTATTTATTAAAATAATAAAGAAGTTCATAGTTTCATGTAAATCTTTTTTTCTGTTCTCTGCTGCACATTTAAGTATTATTGTCTGTTGATATTTGTCAAGGTCATGATAAAAAGGTATACTTAAAAATGAGTTCAGTTAGGGACATGTTGAGTTTTAGAAGTCTCTGGTACATCCAGTTTGAAATGTCTAATAGGCAGTTGGTGATGTGGGACTGCAGCTCGGAAGAGGGACTGGAGCTGGATATATGGATCTGGGAGTCATCTTAATTTAAATTTCTGGGATCTGATCTGTGGTATCTTTGTGCAGGGGGCATGTTCATCATCTCTACATTGTTCTGATTTTATTATTGTATTCTTCTGAAGTGGGCACACTGTCTTGCTCCCAAGCCCTGTTTGTTTCTTAGCTATTCCTAGCTTCTCTGTTTCTGTGGAGGGCACCACCATCCTTCTAGTCACCCAAGTTCACAATGTCAGTGTCATCCTTAACTCCTTATTCTCGCTAACCCATGTATCCAGTCAGGCACCAAGGATTGTCTTCACACCATCTCTCAAATACATCTTCTCTCTACTATGGCCACTACCCTCATTCATGCCCTCTTCATGGACAGCCTGGACTATTGCACTAATTTCCCAATAGGATTTCCTGCCTTGAGTCTCTCCCCACTCCAATTCATCCTCTACACAGATATCACAGCAATTTTCCTGAAGCATAAGTCTGACCACTTCTCAATAAATTCTAGTGGCTTCCTTTTATCTCTAGAATAAAATATAAACTCTTCTATTAGGATTTAAAGTTTTTCACAACCTGCACCCCACCTATCTTTCCATTCTTATTACACAATTCTGCTTTCCATGTATATGACAGTCCAGCCAAATGGGCTTACTTCATGTTCCTCACACACATTTCTCCATCTTCTACCCCCTTGACTTGGCACTTGATATCCCTTCCTCATGCTTGAAATGCACTCCTGCTTCATTATACTTCTTGGTTTCCTTTAAGGCTTGGCTCATGTGCTTGCTACATTCTACACGAAACCTTTTCTAATCCCCTACTACCTAGTTGCTAGTGCCTTCCCTCAAAAAAAAAATCCTTGGTATTTCTTTTGTACATCTGAATATGTATACATGTTATGTTCCCAGACACAATGTCACTTTCTTGAAAGTAGGGGCTGCTTTACTTCTGAATTTGGATCCTCAGTGCCTGGCACAGTGCTTGGCACACAGTTGACTCTTAATAAATGTTTGTTGCTTAATTGAGTCATCAGAGAAGAGTTTTAATTACCTAGTCCTCTTATTTCAGTGCTAATGTTCTTTCTATCATACCAGCTAATTTCGTACAGAGAGAGACTTTGGTCCCTGGTCACATACTATCCTTCTAACTCTGGCTAGTGCTTGGCACTTAACAAACATTTGTTGGCCAGTAACCTCACAATTTTGTGCCCTTGGTAATAAAGGAGGTAGGTGTGGGAGTGTGGATGGTTCAGATCAATTATTCACTTCTAATGAAGGAACAATTTAAAACACATGTCCTTCTGGCACCATTTGGAGTGTCATCTTTGTCTGAAAAAGGATGGCCCATTAGAAACAAGTGGGCTATATTTTAGAGGAAAATTATTAATAGGTTTCATGATATTGTGGCAAATCCTCTTCCTCATCTTTCTACCAGATAAGATATTTAAATAGATGGGGAAATAACCACAAGGCCAATTGATTTTAAGGAATGAAACTTACTTTCTAGAGAAAATGAGTGTGAAAAGTCCAAAAGCATCTAATGAGAAGGGTGTTCCTGGGACTCTACAACTCACACACACCTTGGACAATAAACAACAAAGATTTTGCTGCATGGAGCTAGATCTCTATGGGGAAAAGGGAAAAAAATGGCATTGTATTTTATAAACATGCACATGCACATATTATACACTATGTGTAGCTGAGCATTCGTAAATCACAAATATTTTATTGCCTTCCTGCTCTCTCACTTTCCCCAGGGATTTTGGTGCCTTTTCAACCATTACTCTGTATGTGACATCAATAGACAGAATTATGCCACTTGGCCTGGCAAGTGGAGATGGCTGAAGGTTACACAGTCTCAAGGTCATCAGTCACAGGATCACAACATTTCAGAGTTGGAAGGGACCTCAAAGGCCATCTGTACCTGAAAATGAACCCGTTCTACCATGTACCTGGCAATTAGTCATCCAGATTTTTGCCTGTAAACCTCCAGTGAGGTGGAAGCCAGCACCTCCCAGGGTAGCCCATGGCCAAGAGAAGAGGACCCTTAGGAGACTGAGCTGACTGTAATAATGACTGGCATGACAAAGGAGAAGAGGTGCCAAGTTCACTTCCTTTATTCTTTGTTGAAGACCGAGATAGTATAGTGCAGGGGTGGGGAATCTACAGCCTTGAGACCATATGTGGCCTTCTAGATCCTTAAATGCAGCCTTTTGACGGAATCTAAATTTCGTTCTGTAAAATTTGGATTCAGTAAAAAGGCCACACTTAAGTATCTAGAAGGCCACATGTGGCCTCAAGGCCATAGGTTCCCCACTCCTGGTATAGTGTGTGGGGAGTCAACGGAGCCTTTGCAGAGATTATAGTAGAGCCACCCAGGAGTGGTTCAAGACAGGACATATTCTGACAGCTAGACATCTGAGGGCTCTGTTTCCTTTTAAGTTGGAGCCAATCAAGACTTCCATCCTTAGCACACACACCCCTAGTCAATTTCTCAAGTTTTAAAGGTCCCTTTATTATCAGCATACTTTAACTAGGGGGATTCCTTTAGGACAGGAAATCCTTGATCCAGGGGACCAAGGCAATGCCTAGGGCTTTGGATCTGGGACCCGGATCTCAGCTTAGCTCAGCTCAACAACATTAAGCACCTACTATGGATAAGGCATGGTGAGATTATATCAAGACCAAAATGGTCTCTCCTGTCAAGGAGATTATACTTTACTAAAGGATATAACATATATATGGAGAAGTAAATGCAAGATACTTTGATGAAATGTGTAGGATCCTAGATTTAGAGCCGGAAGGGATTTCAGAGGCCATCTTGTTTATTCTCCTCATTTTACAGAAGAGAAAACTGAGGCCTAGGGAGGGGAAGCGACTTGCCCAAAGTCACACGTAGGATCTAGATCTAGAGCTAGAAAGGTCCTCAGTGATCATGCAATCTAACCCCCTCATTTTACAGTAACCTGAAATAAGCCTTAAAGGAAGCTAAAGATTCAAAAAAGTGGAAATGATGAGGGAATTGGGACAAATGGTGGAAGTTTGCCTAGCTCAGTAATTTAATCTGGCTAGAATGAAAAGTTCATGAAGGGGAAGTAATATGAAATAAGACTAGAAAAGTATACTGGAAGCAGATCATTTTGCAGGGCTTTAAATGTCAGGTTGAAGAGTTTGTGTCCTAGAGGTAATAGGGAGCCATGAAAGTGGCCTCCTCCTCATTGTAATTGTTTACATTTATATACAAAGTTCCATGGAAAGAGTATAGGGTTTGGAACAAGGAGACCAAGGTTTAGATCCTAGCTCAGATACATACTGTCTATATAACCATGGAAAGTCACTTAAAGTCTTGTGTAAATTAACTGGGACAAAGCAAAATAGCATTTACTGATATATAATTTCAAAGTCTTATAATTTTTATATCTTTTAGTATCCAATATAGCTTCCTTTTGCTCCAATGACCTGTTTTACAAAATTTGGCATTGAGTTCACAGGATTTTGAAATATATTCTTTAATTCTTTATCATGAAGCCACAATTGTACCAGTTGGATATTAAGCACACCTTTGATGAATGGTCCATTTTCCTTAGTCTAACCTTGATTACAGCCCATAGATTTTGATGGGCTTTAAATTAAGTGAGTTCCCAGGTCATTGAAGCATGTTTATTTTCACCTCTTGGATAAATGCCTTACCCTTTCCTTGCCTATAGCAGGGTTGCGTCTCCGCTTGGGAATGTCTGTAATTCTACAGCAATTCTGCTTCTCAGTATATCAATGTGTTTGTCAGAGTTCACCATTCCTTCAAGGAGGATTAGACTTTCAGGCCCACTAAAGGAAAAGAAAATCACTCAAGCTTTCTTTAGGTGGAGGTTTGATAGTTTGATAATGATGCCCAGATCTTACGGGCTCACCTGGATTTTTGCCAGTGGTTTTGGTATGGCCTTGAATAAAAAGAAATGAGTGTCATGAAAAAATATCCTTTTCTGGTCTTTGTACTGTCTTGAATTTTTTCTTCATAGCAACCGCATGATTAAAAAAATTGTTCTTCTCACTCTCCTTCCAACATCAAGATGCCTATACCACACTAAAAGAATCAGTAACAACCCCCATCAGGGTCTCTTTGAAGGTCTTTGCTTGTTTACAAGAATTAATTAGGCCATTTTGCAGCAATATTTTGTCAGTTCTTGGTATTGTCTTTCATTTTTTACTGTACTTTCCTTTACATATTGGTTTGATTAATCCTGTTTCATTGCGTGAACTTGAATGAGCTTTGAAATGCTTGACTTCCCTGAGCCAACAGCTGCTGCAATAGCTCTAACAGTAATCAAAGTGTGCTCCTCAAGAGCTACTACAAATTTTGCATTTTCCCTTTGAGTAATATCCATTCTTAAAAACCATGGAATTAAAAGCACAACAAATGAGAGAGATGAAACTTGTGTTAGCGCTCAAGGGACATAGAACTAAATAAATGTGGGGACACCAGCTCAATCCAATTTCATCTAGTCAAAGTCAGATGTTTTGACTCAGTCTGGTGTCAATAGAAGCACATACACATGACCATTCCTATCCTAAAATGGGACTAGATAAAAATTATTACTTGTCCCAAGTAATTTGCATGCAACAGTAATCTCTCTGAGCTTTATTTTTTTCATCTGTAAAATGGGGGTCATGATACTTATATCAGTGGCCTCACAGAATTGTTGTGAGAAAAATCACTTTGAAAATTTTAAATCATAGTATAAACATGAATTTTTATCTCATTTTGACATTTACTGCAACCCTCCGAAGTAGAGAGTAGAAGCATTATTATTTCCATTTTTCACATAATGAAACTGAATCTCAGAGAGAGGAAGCAACTTGATGAAGGTCATGCATGCCCTTAGTAAAAAGCGTATTTGGAGTCTTTTGATTCTAAGACCAGGGTTCTCTCCATATCATAATACTAGACCATAGGCAGTATTCCAAAGGGCTCCCAATCACAAGGAAGCTTGAGACACTGTATCTTACCTGTAATGTTCATGCCATCCTCACAGGCTTCTTCCATGGAACCTTGTGGGAGTCTCCTTACAAGAATGTGCTTTTGGGATTCTTTCAACTTGGCCTCCTTCAGTTCAACAAACATTTATTATGTGACTTGTGTTCAGACTAGCCCTGCTTAATGCTGAAGTCTGCTGTATAGAAATGAATAAATCATGTGGTTGCAATATATAGTTCCCATTTGTGAATTGGGTTGTCTTCTTCAGAATAATTATGGTTAACTAGAGCCCAGCTAACTAAAGCCCTCCATTAACCAGAGGGTTTTTTTGGTTGCATTTTCTAAGAGACCAGGCTAATGAAAGGTAGATGACATCTGAGACTGAGTAAAATAAATCCAAGAAAAACTGACTTCCAAGCAATGCCCTGGGGCTTGGTCCATTTTTAGTTGCATCCTCTTTACCTTCTTCTTCCACCTCCAGCTTTGGATGGTGACCACCAATGGTCAAAACTTTTGGGAGAGAGAGGGAGAGAGGGGGAGAGAGAGGGAGAGAGAGGGAAGGAGAGGGAGAGAGAGAGAGAGAGAGAGAAGCTTTGAATACAGGGTCTGAGTTCATAGAAGAGCAAACATAAACCCCAAAGCCAGGCTTATTTATTGCCAGAGTGCTTCCAGAATGCTAGGATACAAGGACTAAGATGGATGGGAAACCCAATTGCTAGGTAGTGTTTCAGAGCTGAAGAAGTCCATGTGAGATTGGGATGACAAAATATAGGGTGTGGATTTTTTTTCTTTTCTGATTCAACCTGATTCCCCAAATCATCTGTATTTTTAGTTCAGCCTTTACTTTTATGTGCACTGGGTGCTAATATGCTGCCATGGCCATGGGCATGCTCTGTCAATCCTTCCTTGTGGCTCAGCCACCCTGATCAGGTCACGAGCCTATGCAGGAATCATAGCCCTGAAGCTCTGTAGGATTCTCAGTCAGTAAGCAAAGATACAGCTATACTTACTAGACTGGACTGACTAAACCAGGAAAGTAAACAGATAGACATCAGGAACAAGGAAGGTCTTCTGGTCAATCTTCTGTTACCTCCCTCCCTCACTAATTCCATGTAGTGGAATCTTCCCTTCTTCCCTTAGCTCTCTAGTTGAGAATAATCATAATCTGGTGGAGCTATATCTCATGAGTACCTCCCTCATTTTGAGAGACTCAAACCCCCACATAACCCAACAATCAGGTTTTCTACTTTGGGCTAAATGTTGTAATAGGAAGGGAGAAATAAGTGAGGCTCCTCAAACCTAGCCTAACAGAGAAAGTGCCACACTAGGCAAGCATTGTATCATGAATTTTGATTTTATTTCCTTTTTGCCCAGTAATTAAAATACATCAATTAAAGACAACTTTAAAGAGTAAGATCTCTTTTTCTCTCCAGGGAATTCATTATTAAAATACACTGCCAAAATTTCATGCTGTTATTTAATGGAAATGATGGGAAACAAGGGGTCCCCCCAAACAAATTGTGAGTCATTTTCAAAATAGGATACTTTGTACTAAAGAAAATGAAGTTCAAAGACACTGACTGACTGAATGGTAATGAGGGTAGTTTTAATTATTTTTATTGTAATTGCCGTGGTCTATAAATATAGTACATCAGCCTCACCTGATGACTTCAAGATACAGAACAGGTCAAATTGGTAGATCTGTAGATGAATATAATTGACAGTGATAGACAGATGGGATTTTTTTCTCTCTGTAATTTTGATTAGGGCTAACTGTGATACAGGTAGGCATTGTTTTAAGAAAATCTGTTACAAAAACTATTTGAACCAATACATTAAGGGGATGATTATTCACATAATGAAAATGTTAGCACAGTAGGGAAGGCAGGGCAGCTGGGCTGTGGGGGAGAAGCAACAGCTGTGGCCAATAGCCCTGAGGAGTACACCTGTCTCTCTTCTATACTGAAGCTATATTGAGCAAGGACATATAATCAAGGAGAAGCAGGGCTTTAGCTGCTGGTGTTTGGAAACTAGTGCTTATAATCTACAGAACAATATAGTGTTGTGGGAGGGAAGAAGCAGAGAGGAGAAAGAAACTTTCTGCAGGAGAACAGTATATCTATGGGAGTCAGGTGTTCCTCAGTGTCTTTCATTTTGTGTTTTCTATTGTATTTTTCTCCTATTCTCTAAGCATTTCCCTGGGGAAGGTGAAGGAAGTCTTAGGTACCTGACCATGCTGCTAAGCTGCGTGAGGTCCTGGAATGAATTGTACCGTTGGGAAGGGACCTCTGATGTGCTATAGAGCTAGCATACCTTCTGAAGTTAAATTCAATGGATTTAATTTCAACAAACATTTATGAAACACCTAGAATGTATACCCCCTACTCTATTCACACACATACATATATACAAATGTGCACAATGTATGCAAGAAACCTTAGAAGCCTGATCGTTATTGCTGTTCAATTGTTTTCAGTCTTGGCTGATTCTTCATGACCTCATGTGTGGTTTTCTTGGAAAAACTGCTGAGTGGTTTGCCATTTCCTTCTCCAGCTCATTTTACAGATGAGGGGACTGATTCAAATATGGTTAAGTGACTTGCTCAGGGTCACACAGCTATAAGTGTCAGGCCATATTTGGATTCAGGAAGGTGAGTCCAGGCCCAATACTCTATCTACTATGCCACCTAGCTACTCAGAAGCCTGGTCATTAGAGGTTAAAGTTTAGCTACCTGGCAGAACGGAGTCTTTGCTTTGTCAAATGCTTCACCAAAAGATTCCTTTTAATAGTGAGCTCTTCTGGCAAATTTAAGTTTGTTTTCTAATCATTAACTATTGAACAGAGGGTGAGGTGGGGAGCAAGAGAAACTAAAAGCTGACGTATTGGGAGCCAGCTGCCTTTAGAAGATCTATCAAAAGTAAAGAGACCGCATCCCTGCAATTGATACAAGGCCAATGGGAAAAATTGCATGTAATTGACAGCGATTACATTCCCTTCCAACTTTTCAGTAGTACATTGACAGCTAGTACACAGGCAAGCTTTGTCTCTGTTCAAGCCCCCATTGAAGGACTGTGGGAAGAACATTTTCACTTGCTGCTATTAAGACAATAGACCCTGGCCTCTTCTATCCCCTCTCAGCTAGGGACCCAGTTTGGGGGCCAAATACTGAAAGGTATCTTTAAAAATTCTTTTTTCTAGGGGAGCTTAGCGGAACAACTGGAGCATTGTGTGTTATCTTTTGGCTTCCCAGGCTGCAGAAAGAAGTGATACAGTTTCCCCCAAGAATCCGCAAAGGTATTATTCTTGTTCTTGTTGGGTTAAAGTTCATGGTATACTTTTAGGATTATTTTGTTTTTCAATCAAAATGTAAGTAGTTTAAATTTTTAGGATTTATTTGGAGATTGACTCAATATTTCATTTCATTATTTGTAAATTACTATTTGTTGCGGGTATTGAATTTATAATAATAACAAATTAAAAAAAAAGAAAATGAGGCTGAAATTGCAATATGGCTCCTACTCCCTGCCATACACAATTCAGTCTGGCAATATTTCATGACTTCAGTGGTTTAGCTGCTTACCGGAAGCCAATCTTTAATCTCATTAGTAAATCCACATATTCCATCATGTAGAAGCAGCCAGGTTACCACTTGCACTGTGGTGCAGCATTGAATAGAATTCTTGGTTTTACCTCGGTATCTTTGTTCTCCTTTTCTTTTTGAGTTAACTAAAAATGTCGCTCATATCAATTTCCAATCTCTAGATTGCTTTTGGCCCTTGGACCTTTTTCATCTATAAAGTTGTTGCTTGTGGCCCGTTCCCAGTGAGTTGTAGGGCTGTGGATTGTAGGGAGGGGAGCCTGTTCTGAGGCAAGGCCAGGAGCAGAGGTACAAGAAGCATAGGGACCCGTAGATCTTCAACCAGATAAGCAGGCCAGAGTGGGATGGGCTAGCATGACAAGCTGAAGTTTGGAGGGATAGAATAATATCCTGATTCAGAGCCAGATCACAGAATTTGAGCATCGGAGGGGGCTTCATCAGCCCATCTAATCCAAGTGGGTAGGCTATGTCTATGAATCAGGAGTCAGGGCAAGCAGTGGGTCAAAGAGTACTCTGACCTGTAGGAAGAGGACACAGTTCCAAGAGGGCAGAACAAGGCAAGGGGTGAAAAGTCCAGGCAGATGGATCAGGATCTAGGATCTTAATACCCGAGGGCAGAACAAGGCCTCAGTCAAAGGCATATTATCTAGATCTAGGCTATCTGGAGGAGTTTCAAGGGCAAATCAAAACAAAGATGAAAACATACTTGTAGCATCTCTTGGTAACTGAGGCAGCTCCTTGTTCAGACTCAGACCCAGACCTTTCATACATTGCTGGGACATAGACCAAATAGTCAAAGCATAGCTTACTTGTACCTTTTATGTGTCTGTGTTTATGAGAATATAACCAAGATTGAAGGAATGAAAGAAGTGGTATTGAATTGACTTGAGACTAGCATATAAACAACTATATTCAACGAACACTATATTCATATATCAGTCACTGATGATTCTCTCTGGTTCCTAAAGCAATTTTCCTAATGACTTTGATGCAGCAACACTTTGTGGACAGCAGTTCATGTTACTTCGTGAGGTAGAAACTAATTAATATTGTATTTCAAATACCTCAGAAGCTCTGTGATGCTCTCTTTATGGGTCCTATCTCTCCTGGGCTCAGGGAGGATATGCCCTCCATGCCTTAGTATGTGGCCTTCATGAGTTACTGTGGCCAGATCCTCTCATTCCTTGATAGTTACTTTTCTGTTGATAAGCCTCATTATGTTTGGTTAGACTGGTTCTTAACACAGCATAATTATGGTCTATCACCAGACTTTTACTTGGGCCTTTCTAACTTGCCAACACCTTTCAGACCTTTTACCTTTTTGGCACAGGCTTTGAAAATCTAGGGTTACTTACATGCCATGTGGGTAACTCTAAGGTCCATGGGGAGGACTTTAATTAAAGTCAAAACATAGTATTAAAATGTCTATCATTTCAGCTCTTTACTAATTTAAATCTACCACAAATATTCTGTTAATCTGGCTTTACTGTATTAGATAGTAACAGGTGTTCCTACTGTTTATTGTGGGAAATAGATCAGTGGGGAAGTTAGGAAGTGTACAGTGCCATGCACTTCCCAACATCCCAGAGTTTCCTCTTCTCTTTGTCCTTAAAGAGCCTCTGGTTCACCACTCCTGGCCAGTTTTTCCATTTTACTGGTGGGATGGACAGCCATATGTTTGCCTACAGCCAGCCACTTGTTGCTTCGAGGATGATCTGGTATAGATCTTGGGAAGCTATAGTAGCAAAGATAGAGAATTGGAGAGGAAGCAGGATCAGGGCTCTGTGATGACTGGGACAAAGTATGGGGCCAACAAGACACAAAGGGAGATAACCAGTACTGTCATGAAAACTCAGCTACTAGTGTGATTGGGCTGGGAAACTGATCCCATCCCTGATGTTTCACCCCTGGTTTTTCCCATTATTTACAGAATTGATAAGCAAAGAATCCCTACATGTGACATGTGTTGGTTAGGCCTACATTTGATGGGTAATGCCATGGGAATAGCTGCCCTCCCCAGACTTCTTTCCCTGGTTTCTGCAACCTACGGTCAGTCAATTAATTAATTAACAAACAACAGAATAAATATAGGATATAATTTGGCCACCAGTATATAATCAAGCTACCAGTCATGTGAGTGACAGAAGATATTCCATGAATGTGTGTTGGATTTTTCTAGAGGCCATAGTATATACTCTTTCTCAAAAGAGAGTGCTCAGCCTATAAACTCTTAAAATACTATAGCTCCCACTTCCCTGAACTTATCCATTACTAGCTGGATTTAAAACTGATTTAGGAGTATGGAAACAAGAAAATGGAATGTTTTTCTGAAGTATGAGAAATTTAGAAAACTCAGTTTGGCTCTTAGCCTCCACATTGTATTTGCGAAGTCTCTTACTCTCAGATTACTAACGTCATTCATAAGACCCAGATGATTGACATTTTTAGTGGTCACATGATTTATTAAAACACAGCACAGTGAATTATCACAGGTGGAATTGTTGCATAGTAAAATTATAAAAACATGCTTTGGCCAGTCATCTCTTTGCCTGGGAGAAAAAATAAGGGAAGGTAAAGATATGTTTAGGTTCAACATTGGTTCTGCAAACAATTTTGAGAGTGGGGGTGGCTTATTGGGGTTTAGCATGGATTGGTCAGAGGAAGATAGCAGAGCAGTGGCAGTAGATGATTCCTGCTGAGTGATACAGCAGCAGCTTTTGGTTGACTTGATAACAATCGAAAGGTCTGCTGTTTTCTAGGGGGCAAATGGCCAAGAATGAATACATGAATGAAGGATAAATAATTTATTCATTGCTTTCTATATCCTCAGTGCTGTGCTAAAGGCTGGAGATACAAAGACAAGCAGGACAATCACTGCCCTGGAGCCTGCATTTTAAATGGGGAAGCACATAAAGGGAAACTAGAAAGGGGGAGAAGGGTATGTACCGTGTGTCGTAGTATGGTTTGGGAATGACCAGGAAAGGGCAAGGTGGCCTAGTTGTGGACAAGATAAAGTGAATGCTCAGGGGCATAGTCCAAGTTCTGGTGGGAGGAGGATGAGGAAGATGAGGAAGATGCGTCAAGTGCAGGTGGCATGGTTTGGAAATGGCCAGGAAGCAACCCAGAGGCCAGTTCTGGGTAAAATAAAGAAAAAAAATCTTGTGTATCCAAGCCCACAGTCCCAGGAGAAGCAGGGTTTTGGTGGGAGGAGGATTAAAGATTAAGCTGGGAGTACAAGTTGCACAGTTTGAAAAGGGTTAAGAAGTAACAACTTCTCAAGGACCTCCCAACATGGGTCAACCTGCCTATCTTCTTCTGGTGACTCATGAGGGCCTCAACAACACTGCTAGACAGAACTTAGAAAGCATTCACAAAGGTTAGAATATCTTGATCAAGAAATTGAAGACCTTAGGGGCAAAGGTGGCGTTTTTATCACTACTTCTCATCAAAGGCAGGTGTTGCAGTAGAGAAATCATATTTGGGAAGTGAAAAGCTGCATAAGAATCCCAACAGAGTTTTCTATACATAGCTTAAAAAATTCTATGTTGTTTGTTGAATTCCCTGGGTAACCAGGGAATTCTCTCTTCAGACAGCTCCCATTATTTTTAAAAAATCTCGTTGGAATTATTTCTTTTTGTGTCTCCAAAATTTAATTCTTCAGAGCTTTCCATTCCTCCTGGGCTGACTGTCCACACAGAATTTGAGTTCATATCTTAAAATATTGGCATGATAGGCTCTCATCTAGGATAGAGCACACTTGACAAGGACTGGTGAGAGTCTATTTGTTTAGAGCCTTGCAAGTCCACTCAAAAGGCTCTTAAATTGAATATAGAAGTTGAGACATCTATAAGTTTATAGGAGACAAAAATCCAAAAAAGGAGTCAATAGGAAAACACCTGGCCTTAAATGTCTATGGACAAATGATGAATTTATGTCCTCAAAACAAGGAGATGCATTTATCTGAGTTATCATGAAGACCTAGTGGGATGAGAGAGCCATCATAGAAGAGGCTCTAGATGGTTTACCTTATTTAGAAGAAATAGGATAAGTAAAGAAAGGTAGTAGGGTGACATTGTATAGTAAGAAGGTATAATTGTGAGGAAATTCAGGACCTGGTGGGGGATGTACAGAATTTGAGTGAAAAGCAATGATGGCAGAAGCAAGGAAATTTGTCTTCATAATATACTACATGCTGCATGGATAAAAAGAAGCAAAGGATGAGGAGTTTGGAAGTCAGGAGCTAGCAAGGGAGTACTGAACCACCATGAATCAGATCCATTCACCAGGTCCAGATGAACTACGTCATTGGGTCCTGAAAAAGAACCAATAGGTGTGATGGCTGAACCACTGACAGGGATATTTGAAAGATCATGGCAACTAGAAAAGTACTGGAAGACTGGCAAAGGGCAAATGTACTAATTCTTAAAAAGGGAAAATAATGTGATATACGAACTATAGGACAATGAACTCAATTCTGATTCCTGGGGGGGGGAAATGAAACATTATTTTGTTTTGTTTAGTTTTTAAATAAATTTTTATTGATGTTTTGCGTTTACATCATTTTCAGTTCCCAATGTGTCTTCTTCTCCCTTTCCCTCTTAGAGAATCATTCCTTACAACAACAACAAAGTAGGAAAATGGTTCAGCAAAACTAACCAAAATATCAGAAAAATCTGACATTATATGCAGTGTTCCATGCCTATACTACCTCTACAAAGAAGTGGGAGGAGGTGCCTTCTCCTATTTCTACTTTGGGAACAAGATTGGCCACTATAAATCCATAGCCTTTAGCTCTGGTGGTCTTGTTTTTATTGTTCTTTCCATCTGCATAGTTATAGTCATTGTGTAGATTATTTCTCCAGTTCGGACTACTTCATTTTTGCATCAGTTCATGTTAGTATTTCTCATGCTTCACTGTATTCCTCATATTCATCATTTGTTACATTGCAATAATATTCCATTACTTTAATAGACTAACACTTGTTTGGGCTTTCTTCAGTCTACCTACTTTGGTTCAAGTTCTTTGTTACTATGAAAACAAAGTACTGGTCTCCTCCCTGTTCTTCCTTGGATGTGACTCCATCTCCTGACTCTGCGTATTTTCATTGCTTATCTCCCATGCCTGGAATCCCCTACTTCTTCATCTCCATCCCCTGGCTTATCTGGCTTCTTTCAGATCTCAGCTAAAATTGTACCTCCAGCAAGAAGTCTTTCTTGACCCCCCCCCCCTTAATCTTAGTGCATTCCCTATAGAATTATCTCCAATGTATTCTGTATACATTTTGTTTGTACATAGATGTTTAAGATTGTCTGCACTGTTAGACTGTGAGCTCCTTTAGAGCAGGGATGGTCCTTTTCCTTGCTTTGTGTTCCCCAGTGCTTAGCATACTACTTGGCACATAGTAGGTGCTTAATAAATATGTTGTTGAATTGACTTGGCTATAAATATTTTCATACACATGGGGATTTTCTTTTTGTCATTGACTTCCTTGAGGTATGTGTTTAGCAGTGGATAGATATTTTAGTCATAATTGATGGAATGTATCATTAAAAGAATGGTCTGGGAAAGGAAGCAATGATCACAAAGAGCCACCGTGATTTGATTGGGAATGGGCCATGTTAGGCTGACTTTATTTCCTTTTTAACCCAAGTCATTAAACTGGTACTTTAGGAGAAGATGCCATAGATGTAGTTTACTTAGATCATGACAAAGCATTTGATAATATTTTCCACATTTTGTGGAAAGGTGGAAGTATGTGGGCTAGATGCTAACACAATTAGATTTAGAACTGGTTCAATGTCCAGACTGAAAGGATAGAGAGTAATGGTCTCATCCCAATTTGGAAGAAATTCTAGAATGGAATACTTCAGAAATCTCTGTTTGGTCCAGTTCTGTTCAACAATTTTATTAATAACTTAGGTAAAGTTGTAGATGACCTCCCTTTCCATTTTTTTTTCAGATGCCACAAAGTTGGGGGGGATAGCTAACATAGTGAAGGAGAAAGCAAGGATCCCAAAAGATCCCAAAGGGTTAGAACATTGAGTTGGATCTAATAGGAGGACATTTAACAGGAACAAATGTAAAATCTTATACTTGGGTCTAAAAAATCAATTCCAGAATTATAGGATGAGGGAGGCATAGTTAGATAGAAGTTTGTCTGAAAAAGATCTAAGAGTGTTAGTGCACTCAATATAAGTCAGCAGTGTGATATGGCAGCCAAAGAAGTGAATAAAATATCAGCCATAGCTTTCACGAATAAGTAGATGATTGTCTCTCGGTATTTCTCTTTGGCCAGACCCCATCTAGAGTTTTGGGGGGATGGAGCTATCAATTAACTTGGCGAAGTACTTCCTTTGTTAGGGAGGAGGAGAGAGAGAATGGAATTTTAATGGGATGCAATCCAAAAGAAAACAAGGAAAAATCATAGCTATATCATGCTGTGATTTAAGCATGATTAAGACAAGGCAGGTAGTAGAAGGAACTGGTGTTACCCTTCTTAGTAGAGAGGTGGTCACTACCATGGTCATTGGTCATGGTAAAGCTGAATAATTCAGCATGTGATTAAGGGGAACCAGTAGAAGACCTGCAATGGATCTACACACCCTAGTTGTATGTAGGAGCTATTTCACCAAAAGAAAAGAAGGAATAGTTGATACAAGTGTTGGTAGATGTAACTTGGTTGATCAACTTGTAGGAAGATAGATTATTCAAAATACATGATAGAGCAAAGAAAACTGACTCTGCGGTCATAGAACCCACTTCTGTGGTTTACTATAGATTAAGTTTATGGGACCTTGGGCAGGCCACTTCACCTCCCTGGGGCTCAGTTTCATCTTCTGTAAAGGGAAAGGATAGGACTAGATGGACTCTGAAGTCCTGGACACTTCCTGTGATCCTATATGTTTCCTTGGACAAGTCACTTCACCTGTTTGGGCCTCAGTTTTTTCCTCTGTAAAATGAGGAGATTAGAGTAGATTTTCTCTGAAGTACATGCTGGCTCTAAATCTAGGGTCCCATATATGACCTTCAGTTTCTGCTTCTGTAAAATGAAGGAGTTGGAGTAGATGGCCTCTACACTTCTATGATGCTGTGGTCCTAAACCCCCAAGGCATAAGGAACACACCACTGCATTTTATAAATTTCTTGCAGAGAAATCTTTTTCATGCAGATGTTTTGATGTTTCTTTCCTGGTGTGCTAAGCATCAGGAAAAAAGCCCAGGGGAGAATATATACGTTCATGTCCCTTCCCCAGGTACCTCTTGTCTTCCAGTGATAGCATTATTATCAGAGAAGCTGTCAGCACCATGGCTAGTGGTATTTCCTTACCTCCTGCTTTAAGTAGACTTAATACATGGTGTTACATTCGGATCTGTGCTGTATACTTAGTCTCATATCAGTGGTTGTTAATGAGGTGACTGACATGCCCTCTATTTTGCTCCCAGTCCATATATGATAACGATGATGACAGTAACAAAACTAACATTTTAAGGTTTGCCAAGCACGTTAGTATGTTATCTAATTTGGTGATAAAGCATAAGTGTTCTAGTAAGGGCTGAATCTCTCATACAGTTTCCCTGGTTGTATCTCTGATAAGGTGCTTTTTCCTTGACCCCACCTAATCATTTAAAAAAAATAGGAAAACCCCAATGTTACAATTGAAGAGGTGGAAACAGAAGATATGTTAGACAAAATGAAGGTATGCAGGAATGAATAATTCCAGAGTCCAAGTCCAGGAAAGTCAGCTAAAGCAGGGCACACATTTTATTTTCAGGAAGGCAAAGGATGAACAATACCTAGGAGTCTCGGCTAGGGGAAGCCAGGCTAGGAGATGAGGGAATAAAGAGTCAGAGACCTAGACAGGATCTAGGCACAAAAGATCAGGTCTGAGGATAAAGTTTAGGCGATAAATACAGGAACACTAGGTGCAAAAAATGGTAGATGTTACTGAGTAAAAGGCTCTATGAATCAGCATGCTGCACCCCCCCCCCCATAACTCTTGTCAATGTGTAATACTGATCTCACAATGAGGGGAGACTGGAATACAAAGCAGAAGGCAAATACAAACTTCCGGCTAGAGGAGAAAAGAGGGCAGGGGAAAGGAGTTTGGAGTGCTTATGAATGAAAACAAACAACAATTTCTTAGGAAATGAGGACAGAACTTCTGTGGGCTTTGTCATCATTACCATCAAATTTATAGAGGAAATGTCATTGATCTGGGACTAAGGAGGACTGAGTTCTAGTCCTGAACATGTCCAGAATTTGCTGTGTGATTTGGAGAAGCTTGCTTTGTCTCTGGATTTCAATTTCCTTATCTGTAAAATGATTGGATGGCTGGACATCCAATTGGAGCTTTCAGCTCTGTCATTCTATACTCTAGAACAAAAGTTCTTAACCTTTTGTGTGTCCTATACCCTTCTCATTGTCTACTGAAAACCTTCTCAGAGTCACATTTTAAAAATCATAAAATAAAAAATATATAGGAGTACAAAGGAAATAAATCATATTGAAATATGATTATCAATTTTTAAAAAAATTCACAGACCCTAGATTAAGAACCTCTGATCTAGAACATTGTTTAACATTGTATGCTTTATCTAAATGCCCTTCCACTTCTGAATCCAGTGCTGTAAAGTCCCTTCCAATTTCTGATCTTCTCTGATTTTTTGAGCACATCACAGAATATGGGACCAATTAATTTACATCATATGGGAGAAAGCAGAGCCTAATGGTCAAAATTATCAAGTAGGCAAAGATCATCATCACCACCCTTTCATCTTTTCAGTTCTCTTCTCCCCTGTGTCATATCCCCTCTCCTGGCCCATCATCCTTCCAAATTTATCCTCTCTCTCCCCATCCAAACCTGCTTCCAGCTAGGTGTCAGTTGTAAAATAGCTGCTAAACACATTTATACTATGGTATCAACTACTGATATCTGGCTAGTAAAAAATAATGGTAGCACCTAATTATATTGTCTAATGTACTTTACTCCCATTTGATCCTGACGATAACCCTGTGAACACAGGAAAGTGAGTGAGCTAATTTGTTTCCCCTTCCCAAGGGAATTTGCATTTTAACAGGGAACAATACTTCAACCCAATAGGATAAATCAATAATAGTTAAATTTTAACTATTAAAGATAAGCAGATGGTATGTGTGTGTGTGTGTGCCCTTCATCTAGACCTCTGCCTACTCTGCTTATGCATAAAGCAGGGGATGGGGATGACATGAGTAGGCTGAACAGAGCACATACATGGAGTGTATAGCATGCATGCATGCATGCATATTATAAACACATCTTCCCATTTTCATAACAAAGGGAAGCTCACTTGAGTGTGAAGGACTACTTCCCTGGTTCACAAAGTCTATAATTTCCATGGGCCATTTCCCCTAAAGGGAGGGAAGCATTTCATTCAGGCTTTGGTGTCACAAAAAAAGAGCAGGCAGGCAAGTGTGTGGGCATTCATCTGTCACTGGTGGGTCCCCAGTGGTGCTCCCGATCTGTGTATCAACTCTTTCTGCCCCTTTGGATAGACATGATAGACACTGAGCTTCTGGATACCACTCTCCCAAGGAGAGTACATCATATCTGGATGGCCAATTGCTCATATTATGCCCCTTCAGCAAACATAAAAAACCTGGGAAGGTGGGAAGCCAGGACTCTCAACATATCATCATTGCCTTCTCATGTCATATGGAAAACTGTTCCCATGTTCCTCAATGCTCAGTTTAATGACTCTGAATCTACCATATGCCACTGAAGAATGATGGGGGGTGGTGGTGGATAGTCTCACGATCACCAGCAACCATCTGTTGCTTGGTCCCTGTTTATATGTCCTTATAAGCAATCCCTACCCTGTAGAGTAGAACTTTCCAATGGCATGTCCACAGCTGTCAAGCTTTGCGCTTGGGCACTTTCCTTCCTGTGCTGTAGCAGCTGACACCCTGACATCCACACCTGCTCTAAGCTGTTAATGGCAGTGATAGGAATGTAACTCCAAACCATAGGGCACAGTGAGCATTTTCTCCATGCACTCTTCCCTCTCTTAGACTAAATATCAGGATAGATTTCCTTCCCTCCTCCTCTGAGCAAATCTAAGGGTTGGGCTACATTTTTTGCTATCATCAAAGAAAGAGTCTCAACAGTATCTTTGTTCCTTATCAGTGGCAATGACAGTGAAGCTGAAAACAAGCCCTTGGAATTTCCTGTCCTACCTAAACCCTCCATTTGAACTTTCCTAAATAGAAGCAGGCTAGCACTGGATTGCCAAATAAGGCACCTACATCATATCCAAGTGGTAAATAATGATGGAATTGACCTCAGGATGTGAGGATTGGTCTGGTAATAGTGTGAAAGAACAAAAACTTCCATTATCATAAAGGTGATTGAGGGCTGGAAGTCTGACCTTTCTTCATTCTCTGGATGTTGCATTATTAAAGACCTGCTAAATGATGACTTTGCCCAGGTGAAATATTGTTATTGTGTTCAGTGGGGTTCTTTTTTCCCCCAAATAAAATTCTCCATCCTTTTATTCTCCTCTCTATTAATCTAAGAAGCAAGCCAACAAAAAAAAAAAGTACAGACGTGATGAAATGCTACGTGACAGCACACAGGAAGAAATAATGATATGTTTTCAGAAAAAAAAATTTCTCCGTACATGTCCCCAGAAATATGACTGAAACTCCTTTTAAAAGCTGGGAGGGAGATGATGGAAAGTAAACTATAGCTGTTATGGACTGTTACAATCGAGCTGGTTTTTCTCGGAATACCCAAAGTAGGCCTAGGTATCCTGTGTGCCAAGTTCTATGCTGGGTACTAGGAATACAGTCCCTGCCCTCAAAGAGCTTACATTCTTTTCAAGGGAGACAAAGCACACTTACATATCCACGTATACACAAAACAGATACAAAGAAATGTTTATACACAAGGTAATTTTCTTTTTCAGAGTGGGTACTATCAGCTGGGGTAATCAGGAAAGGTGGCACTTAGAAGGTTATAGCTGAGCTGAGCTTTGGAGGAAATTAGCCAATCTTACAATCAATCAGCACACATTTATTAATCACCAGGCATTGCAGCAGGTGCTGGGGATACAGAGACAAAAGGGAAAATGGTAGTTGTCCTCAACAAACTTCCAATCTAGCCATCGCATGCATTTTGCATAGCATCTAACCTAGACTTCTCTTCTGTACTTTCTTCAAGAAGTTCTTCAAAAATTCTTGTAGTAGAAGCACTCACCTAACACCTTCCCCCATCCAAGTTTGGCTAGTTTTTCCTTTAAAAAGGCATTGAGACAGTCCTTGACACTTGGATAGGTCAGGGGACTAAAGGATAAGACTGTTGATTTCGTTTCCTCATTGCTCAAACAGAGAGTAGCAACAAGGAACTCCAGGGACTCTCTGATGCTTGATTAGTGGAGCACAATGGGCAGTTGAGGCCAGGGAGCTTCACTTCGCCAGAATCAACTTGAGTCCTCCTCAATGCCTATCTTTTCAGCATACCCTTCTGCTTTTTGTTAACTGCCAAATGATCTATGAATGTCTCATTTAGTTCCAGTATTGATGCTAAACTATCAGGGGATTGATCTGAGTCAAACCCAAATCAGAACACCTATGCACTTATATTTTATTGTGTGTTGTAGGGTTGTTTGTTTTTGTTATGCATATAAAACTTCTACTAGACTGTAAGGATGAAGACAGGATAGTTTATTGTTATTTTTAAATTTAATTTTTATTAATAATTTAATTAGTATTAACATTAAAATTAATAAAATATCCTTGTATCTTTTGAGAACCCCTTTCTTTTACAGATGAGAAACTGAGGTCTAGAGAGGGGAAGGGATTTATCCAGGGTCACATAGCTTCCCCCCCCCCATAACCCAATGGAAACTGAATTGTTTGAGTCATCCCCAACAGGTCACAATGAAAATGGGTAAAAAAACTCACTGTGGCTTACTTAAGTCAAAGATTCAGCTCCCAGACAGTAGCAACCCTGAAAAACCCGAGAGTGAGAGGCTCATTTCAAGGGCTGATCACTTGTCAGCTGGAGCTCTTTATTGCTATTAAGATTTCAAGGCAAAACAAGAGCTAATAGTTTCTTTGGTAGTTATCTTGGGGTAGGTGTGACTTAAGGGTCAGAGATAAATAAAGATGATCACCATCTGTGTATCCAGTCACTGCACAGTCCCTCAACTCAGCAAGTCCTATTATGCCCATCCAACAGGATCTTATTACAGGTCAATAAATAACGGGGGACTGGAAATATTGTGGCTGCTGCCCCGAGGCAAACGGCCAAGAGCACAGGTGCACTCAATTGGGTTGTGATGCTTGTGTTTGCCTTAAAGTTTGCATCCACCCAATCATCATTTGTTCTCAGAGCCAGTTGGAGGTGCCTTTTCATAGTGGCGTCCTCAATCTACTTTCACAAGGGGCTCTTCGGGTGTTTAATGAGCTCACTACAGTGGTCTCTTGGGAGGCTACAGCAATAAAGTTTAAAAAGGGGGACTCATGAATCATGTGCTTCATTCACAAGCTTCGGGGGTTTTCCCCAAGTGTTAGCCTTAGGAAGCTAATTAATGGACACCTCATCAATCATCCCTGTAGATACACCACTGCCTGCTTGCCTGTGGGGAAGGAAAACCAAGGCAGATGGATAGTAGAGGCAACCGTATTCCAGTGCCTCTACAGCTGCTTCTGAATCATAGGATCAAAAGCTGGCAGGGTTTTAGAGATCAATTTAGCCAATCCCTTAATGTTATAAATGAAGAAACAAAGAGCAGAAGGGGACTCAACCAAGGTCACATAGCTACTAAGGGGTGGAGCTGGGAATTAAAACCCAGGTCCTCTTATTCCAAACCCTGTTTCTTTCTCTCTTTTTTTGCATGAATAGACAAAATGGCTGCCATGTTTCATGTTACTTTATGTTCTCTGTTGAAGACCTGCAGCTGTCAGGAGGGTCCAAAAAGGGGACAGGAAAGTGCTGAGAAGAATGTTGTTGTTGCCCCCATTGTTACTAAAGCTGGATTTGTGGGTAGTGTGCCCTTTTAATTCAATTGAACAATTACTCATCAAGCACCTACTATATGTGAGGCAAGATGCTAGGAACTGGGGGTACAAAGGCAAAAACAATAGAGCTTCTCTCCACAAGCTTATAGTCTATTGGCTATGTGTATAGGGGAGTGTGGAAAACAACAAGCACATGGAAAAGTATATACAGAATATATACAAAATAATTTGTTGGGGGATTGGGGGAACTGTTGAGGAAATCAGAAAGGGCCATATGTAGGAGGGCACTTGAACTGAGCCTTGAAGGAAGCTAGGGATTGAAAAGGGTAAAGAGAGAAAAGCCTCTGTTAGAAGGCTGTGGAAGAAAGAACAGGAGAAAAAAGTAGTAGAGCTGAAGAGGAAGGAGAATGAAAATGGGCAGGTGATTTGGAGGGATTTAGACTTGTCAAGAAGGTCACAGATTATATTTGGAGAATAAAATGTTGGGAGAAATTGAGTAAAATTTGAAGAATAGTCTCCAGGTCTAAATTCTATTTCTGACTTCTCTGTGAGGGAGGGTTGAAGGAAGAAGAACAGAACCAAGGAAGATTAAGGAGTAAATACCTCAAGATAGAAACTCAAGGAGAAGGACAAGGAGAAGGTAGGTGGCAAAACAAGGTAAATAAGAAAAGATAAGAAGAACAAATTGGAGAGTAAAGCAACTTGGTGGAGTGGATCGGTGGGTGTGGCAAATTGGTAAAATAGATAGGAAGTTAAAGCCAGTAAGTAGGGGACATAGGATATGAGTTAGGAAAAGTATAATAGGGAGTTAAGTGAACCTGCCAAGTTATTTAGAAGAGATAATTGGTTGTAAAGTGCTTATGGGTGAGGTGTGAGCACCCCTAAGTAGCTCAAAAAGCAAAGAGGACAATCTCAACCAGTGTAGAGAGCAGGGATGATTTGTGGTGACTTTTTGGAATGGCAATGTTTGTATTTCTGCCAGTCAGTTGACTGATGTCTGTCTTCCAAGTGTAGGTTTCTCTTCTTCCTAAAAGAGAAGATGAAGGAATTCAAAGAATATCTCTCCATACTGCAGGTTGTTAAGAACAATGATGTGTTCTTAAAGAAAATAGAAGGAGGGCTTTTTTCATTAAAAGATGAGGATCTGAGGTAGAAGAGAAGAAACTCAACTCCATACCATGCTAATGGCTAATATAGAGTTTGAAAGCCAATAAAACCACCATGTCTTTTAAAGATAAACTTCTGCCTAACCATGCCATCCCTATCCTTGTTAGAGAACAGAAGTGTCACACAGATGCAGAAGAGAAGGAAAAACAAGGCTATATACTCACATCCAAAACCCAGATTTGATTCTCTTCCTTCCTGATGAGGAAGAAGCTGGATGATCTGCTCAGGAAGCAGCTTCTTATCTTTCAAGGAATGATTTAGTAGAGCTGGAGAACTTATCAGCTGAGAGATCACCCAGTAAGAGCCAAGGAAGAAGAAAAGAGTAGTGGTGATTGGTGATGGCCTACTGAGAGGTGCTAAGGAAAGCTGTTTTTTGATCTGATTATAACAATAGAGAGATCTGTTGGCTTCCTAGGGAGTCTATCCGAGGCATGACCGAGAATCTCCCTAGACCTCCCAGAATGAATAACTGGGCATTCATATAGACATAAATGATATCGGCAGAAGAAACCTAAAAAGCATTGCCAAAGATTACAAAGTTTTGGGAAAGAAACCGAAGACCATATTGGTACAGGCCGTGTTTCTCTGAGTTGGTTTAAGGACAATTGTGATAGAATTGGATATGAGAAAAGAGGATAGCAAGGTCAATATGAGTTAACAGTGTGAAATGGCAGCCAAAAAGCTAATGGTATCTCAGACTTCCCCTCAACTCAATTATTCTCTGTTCCATTTTCATAAGGCTTTTCTCACTTACTTGGCATTTGGAAAACTAATTCTATCAAAATCAACAATATATTGACTTGGTTTGGAGGCTTGCTGATTTCTTCACAGAATTTCTCTACTTTCACAGGTTCTGCAATAGATTTTGGTGTACAAGTTACAATTATCTTTTTTTTTTTGGCCGACCTTTGTTTATGCATCATGAACATTACAAGGCAAGATGACCAAGTGTCTCATGAAATAATGATAATGATTATGATAATAACTAGTATTTATATAGCACTTGAAGGTTTGCGGAATGCTTGGTATATATTATTTCGTTTGATTTTCACAACAATCTTGGGAGGTAAGTGTTATTATCCCATTTTACAGATAAGGGAACTAAGGCTGACAGAGATTAAATGACTTGCCTATGAACACACAGTTAGCAAGGATCTGAGGCAGGGTTTGAACTCGGGTCTTCCTGACTTCAAGTACAGCATTCTGTTCTTCATGGATATGCACAAATGCTGTTTCTTCCTGCTTTTGGATATGCTACAAAATTAACTTCACCAGTTCATTTATTTGCTTCTCTAAGTGAAACCTATAAACTATCCTTCCAATTAGCTTTAAATTCTTCATGCCTTCTGGTTTCATGTATGATGAGAACCATCGAGATGATGTGTCAAGTAGTGCAACCTTTCATTGGCCATTGGACAAAGATCTCAGTTGGGAGTACCAAAAATTAAACTCATTTTTGTAGATAGTATAAAAAATGTATGATCTAGCAGCAGTTATTTTTTGAGGTTAAAAAAAGCATTGAAAACAAAGTAGATGCCATTTAATTGGAGAATGACTAAATAAATATAATGGATTACTATGCTATAAGAAACCATAAATAAGACAAATAATGAGAAGCATGCAAAGACTTATACAAACTGATGCAGAGTAAAGTAAACAGAGCCAAGAAAACAATATATAGAATGAGAACAATAATGTTAATGGGAAAAAACAACCACCACAAAACAATAGAAAATGAATGTTGCAAAATCACAAAGAATAAGCATGGCTCTAAAGAAGAATTATGAGAAGATACACTCCTGTAACTCCTTGGCAGAAGTAGGAGCTCCATGGGTGTGGAACATCACATATATTTTCAGGGTTTTTTTTTCAATATATTAATTGGTTTTGTGGATTGATTTTTTTTTCTTCTTTTTCCTTTTAAAAATATTCTTTGTGATATGCAATGGCTTTGCGGGGGGAGGTGGCAAGGGGAAGGAGAAGATATTGGAGAAATATAGGTGATGTAAAAACAAAAGATATCAATAAACATTTATTTAAAAAATAAAAAAGTGTGACCTAAGTACTTCTGCACCCCCTTGCCATCCCTTTTACCACTGCTACCACATCTACATAAGTAGCATTGGGCTGTATAGTGCTAGGGGCCAGTTTTGTATTTTGTTTGTTTCATGTGGTACCATGTCTGAGGAATTCATTGCCTAGTGGCTTGTTAGTGATAATTCTCTTTATATCTAGCTAGGTTCATCCTTCAAATGTGGAGGGAGAAATTCTGCTACATATGTTTCATTTTACATTCATGTGCTGCTTTTCTACCCATTTCATCCATAGAAACTCTAAGAATCATTTGGCTCAGTTGGACCTCAATTCAAGCTTGTTGTTAATTTGTTTGGCGATAGTGATAATAATCCATGTTTCTTTAACACCTAACGGTTTACAGAGCTATTTCCTTCCTTTACCCTGCGTTCAGTAGTTAGTACAAGTATTAGCACCACCATTTTACAGCTTGATAAATAAATTCAGAGAGAAGAATTGATTTGATCTTGGTTATATAACTAAGAAGTGACAGGAGTCTTGAACCCAAGTTTCCTGATTCAAAATCAGCTTCTTCAGCTTCATCTACCTGAAATATGACATGGCTTCTTTGGGGCCAACCTAATGGGGATCCTTAAAACTCTGTCTATAGACAAATTAAGGAAGGGAATGTTCTTCCTGACTAAAATGTGCCCATGATGGACTGGAGAAAGACTCCTCTGGAATTATTAGCAAATCATAGAATCTCTGAGTCAGATGGAGGCCCAGAGGCTATCTAGTAATCTTTACTTTAACAATCCTTGTGACATTCCTGATGAGTACCATCCAGCCTTTGTCTGAAGACCTTTAGTCAAAGGGAATCCACTGCTTCCTAAAGCAGCTCATACAACTCTTAGGTGATTCATCATTATGAAGCTTTTCCTAACAATTATATTCCAATTTCCTCCCAACCTGCCACTGACCTTGTCTATCCCCACAGCTGGTTCAATGGTTTTGATTGAATAGATGGGTCAGTTCAGCCAAATACCCTTTAATTCAATCAAACAACCCATCTGTGGAGCTAACCTACCGATAAATTCAATCAATTTGTCAATTTAGTCAAACAACCAGGGTTTGTCAATATGTTCACATTGCCTAGAGTCTTGCAAATTTGATTTTCCAAAGGGCCTTCAGCTTAAAATAGAGGGCAAGGAGAAAACTGCCTATATGTGTCCACCAAGCTAGACACCTGCAAGAACAGTGATAATATCTGCTTCAGAAGGTATTATAGCTTCTTCTTTAGAAGAAGAATTGCAGCAGTCAGCCAGAAGTTCACAGGAGACAAAATCCAAGAGGAGCTGGTAGTAAAACCTATGGCCTCTTTTGTCATAAGTCATCTTGGAAATTTACAAAGTTTAAGCAAGAATCAAGGTACAAGCAACAACAAGAGGGCCTAATCCGAAGAGACAAATTTGATTTCATTAGTTACTGAGATATGGTGGGATGAAGTCCGTGACTGGACTATGGCTTTGGATAGATATGCCTCATTCAGAAGAAACAGGGTAGGTAAAAGGGGAGGTCATAATAGTGTTATAGCATAGTATAGTAAAAAGAACTTTCATTGCAATGAATTCAGAATTCAGAAATGGTGAATCAACTCGGATGAAGATAAAAACCAAAGAAGCAAGAATCAAAGTAATTTAGTTATTAAATATAACCCTTTAAATAGAAGAAAGGGATGAAGTATTCAGGAAAGTCATTACATGTCTCAGAAATATAGTCATGTGTGTACTAGTAAATGTTTAATAACTGGCCCTCTGAAAATGTACAACACACTTATAAATTTAATCTGCATTATTAATATGTTATCCATCACTTTCTTAAGTCTAGACCAGGGGTGGGGAACCTGTGGCCTTGAGGCCGCATGTGGCACTCTAGGACCTAGAGCACATGAGGGCTCAAGGCCACAGGTTCCCCATCCCTGGTCTAGATGATTGGCAATACAACAAATCAGGCCCTGCTATGTAGCATTTGGTGATTTCCAAGGTGTAATTGCTCACACAGAAAATTTAACTGTTGGCTCTTATAAGCCAATTCAAGCCAACTCCAGCATATCCCTGGATATGGTCATGATGGGGAGCTTCAATTATTCAGACATCATCTGGAACTCCCTCTATGCCAAAGCAGAATGGTCAGTAATTTCTTGACTTGCCTTAATGGTAATTTCATTTTTCACAAAGTGGGGAAAGCAATAAGGAGAAATTCTACTTTCAACCTGATTCTTACCAATAAGGAAGAATTGCTTGCTGAAGTGAAAATGATGGGAACTTTGGGGGAAATGGGGATTCCATCAAAGTACTTGTGACAGGAGAGGACAATTGGGAATAGCTAGATCTTGGGAGAATAGGTTTCAAAGACTACCAGAGAAAGGCTACTAGATGGGATCCAATGAGCTAAAATTCTTAAGGAGAAATCATTCCTGGAGGGAAAGGAAATCTCTTCTGAAATCACACAAAGAAACAACTCCTATAAGAAGGACCAAAGGTTCTTGTCCAAAGAGGCCAATGTGGATGCATTGGGGACTCATCAAGCAACTTAAAGTTTAAAAGCATTTGTGGAAGGTGGAATTAGTAAGAAGTAACAGAGGATGAAAACATGGTCTTGTAAGAATTCAGGAGTCAGGAGTTCCAAAGATCAGAATGAGATAAGACCAGTGAAGAAAGATAAGGATGCCCAAAAAGGAGTTTTTAAAGCTATATTGGGAAAAGCAGAGGTTTGGAAAAAAGGAGAGGATGATCGCTTGGGGAGGGTGGGAAAATGATAGTTGATGGCCGAAGGAGGGCAAAGACCATCAATTTCTATTTTATTGCTATCTTCCCTGACAAGAAAAATGATCTTTGGATTGGGAAAGACAACAAAAATGTTTAACAGAGTTGATACCTGAGATAAGTAAGGAGACGGTAAAAGTGAGCTAATTGTTTTTGGTATGTGTAAGTCATCAGGCCCAGATGGACTACATCCTGGGCTACTGGAGGAACTGGCAGATGTGATGGCTGCCACCACTATCACTGGTCTTTTAAAGATCTTTGAGAATAAGAGACATGTTGCAGGGTTAGAGAAAGACAGATGTACCAATTTGCTAAAAAAAAAAAAAAGAGTAGAAAGTGGACTTTCCAAAGGTAATAAAGCTTGACTTTGATTCTTGGCAAAATTCTTTCGTGTTTAATTAAATTGATAGATCATGAAAATTTAGAAAAGAAGCAGTGATTACAGAAAGCTAGCATGGCTTCAAGAATGTACCATGTCAGGTAGATCTTCTTCACTTTTATGACAGGCTTACGAAACTGGTAGATTAGGGGAATGCTGTAGGTATGGTTTGCCTAGATTTTAGCAAAGCATTTCATAAAGCATCTCACATTTTTCCTATGGAAACTATGGGGGCTAGATGATGATAGTATTATATGGGTTCAGAACTAATTTAATGTGTAGACCCTAAGAATAGTCATTAATGAATTAATGCCAACTTGGAAGGTTTCCAGTAGAGTTCCCTGAGGATATGACCTTTGTTCTGTGTTGTTTAATTTTTTAAAAATCAATTACGTGAACAGCAACATTGTGTGATGATCAGCTATGATTGACTTAGCTCTTCTCAGAAATACAATTCCAAAAGACTCATGCTGGAAAATGCTGTCCACATCTAGAGAAAGAACTGATAAGAGTGCACTGATGGAATGCAGATTGAAGCATATTATTTTCACTTTCATTATTTTTTTTCACAGTTTTTTCCTTTTATTCTGTTTCCTTTTTCACAACATGACTAATATGGACATATGTTTTACATGATTGCACATATATAACCTGTATCAAATTGCTTACCATCTTAGGGAGGAGAGAGGGGAGAGAGAGAGAAAATTTGGAACTAAAATTTTTATAAAAAACGAATGTTAAAAATTGTCTTTACATGTAATTGGAAAAAATAAAATAGTATTTAAAAGAAAAAAATCGATTACTTGGATAAAGATGTAGGTGACATGCTTATCAATTGTGTTGATGACACAATGATGGAGAGTTAGCCAACATACTGGATGATGGGATCAGGATTCAAAAAAATCTTGACAGGGTAGAACAGTGCTATGGATAGAATAGGATACAATTAGGGGAAGTGGAAAGCACACTGATCTCAGAGAGCTCAACTTGAAGTCATGGGACCTGAGTTCAAATTCCACTTCTACTACTTTCTACCTATATAAGTTTGTCTTCCTGAGCCTGTTTTCTCATCTGTAAAATGTGGGGGTTAGGGCAGATGACTTCTGAGGTTCTTTCCTGCTCTAGGTCTCTAATCTTATCATTGTGTGTGTGTGTGTGTGTATGCGTACACGTGCGCACGTATGCTTGAAACACACACACACACACACACACACACACACACACACACACCCCTTGGACAAGTCACTTCACCTGTATGGGCCTTGGTTTTCCCATATGTAAAATGAGTGGATTGGATTAAATGGTCTTCCAGGTCCCTTCCATCTTTGACATTCTGTGATTTAAATGCTTTGTGAGCAAAATGCTTATGAATGAAGGAATAAATGAATGATTAGAACAAAATTGACTACTTGCTGTTGGCCTGATGACTCATTCCATTAGAGAAACACAAGCAAAATGGTTAGGCCCAGTCACCTCAGCATCTGACTGCCCTTTTACCTGCTCCAGGACAAAGTACCCCTTTCTGATCTCCATTCTCCTTTCATATGCTGTCTTCCCCTATTAGCACTTCAGTTCCTTGAGGGCAGGGATTGTCTTTTTTTAATATTTGTATTCCCAGCTCTTAGCACATGCTTTTTCCTTCATCTAGGCCAGCACCTGGCCAGTTTCCTGAACTGATTAATTCAGTGATAAGCTCTCCTGGTAGTACTGCTTACTTCTCTAGGACAGATAGTGGTAAGGTCAAAATAAGAGCTTGTAAGGAGAATGCTTCGGAATCACAAAGCACTGGTGAATGGCAGCAGTGATGATATGATGATATGATGGCATGGGTTTCATGGCCACAATCTCAATGAGGGCTGTATTTCTGGGTTCTCTTCATCTCTGCTCTAGAGCTGATGGAGTTGTAGTCAGCATATGAATCTGGACTGTTGATATGCTCAAGAGGGAGTGAACCAGATATGTGACTGGTCTTGTCCTCTATCCTTATAGTGAAGACCTCCTAGCCAATCCAACCAGCTCAGGGGGATGGCATTGCAAAAGCAATCTATCTAGCAAGTCATTCCCCATGCATGGGATAAAACAGAATATTCAATGTAACAAATCAGAAAAAGTAATAAAAGAGAAAAATGGTTGCAACCTCCTACCTGATATCAAAAGGTTTTATTCATAAGAAGAGAATCCCATGTTCTGAAGAAACATTTATTCAATCTGCATTCTAACCCTTTGAGAATTTCTGCCTACATTTTCCCCATTGCTGGGATCTTATCTGGAATACATTTCAAGGTGTTTGTTGTTCTTAAAGAAAAGCAAATCAAAGATTTTCTTGTTTTGCTTCTTGCTCAAAGGCTAAGCATATGCCACTGAAGGTCAGGACTACTGTGGCTCCTAATCTATTTGGATTGTGAGATTCCAGAAAGCGATTCAAAGAGAGGGTATGCTGTTAGGGCCAGGCTCTGGACTAACTATGTGGGTGTTATCCATGTAGCAAGTAATGGAGCTAATTCTTAAATCCAGACTATGTTCCCTCTTGGCACCCAGCACACACTTGGGCTACCTTGTCTCCTTGTCACTCACTGAACCTTCAGAGAGCCCAACTTTTTTTTTTAACCATAAGATACTGGATCTAGAGCTGAAAGAGACCTCAGCAAACATCTTGTCCAATCTGAGGGAGGTAAGTGACTTGCCCAAGGTCATACATAGAAGCCTAAATCTAGAGTTGGAAGGAATCTCAGAAGCCATGTAATCCAACCCCATATTTTACATGTGAGGAAACCGAGGCCCAGAGAGGAGAAGTAGCTTGCTTAAGGCAACAGAGGTAGTAAAAATCTGAGCCAGCAGGATTTGAACTCATAATCCTATATGTGACCCTGAGCAAGTTGCCTAAAGTCCCTGGGCCTGATTCTCCTTCTTCGTAAAATGAAATGATTAAGTTAGCTGGCCTCTGAGGTTCCTTCCAGCTTGGAACCTAGGGTGCTATGTGTAACTTTGAACAAATCATTGAACTTCTCTGGGCCTCAGTTTCCTCGTGTATAAACTGAAGGATTTGGACTAGATGGTCTTTAAGGTACCTCCCATATCTAAATTTGTCAGCCTGTTGGTCTCTCCTAACCAATTTAGTTCAACAAGGTCATTCATATAGTCGCTGAGAGAGAGCCCAGACAGTCTAATGGGACCCTTTGTTTCAAGTGTGAATTCTTTCTCCAACGTCCCAGCCACATGGGTGTCAATACGCGACCTGAACACTCCCAGTGACAAAATGTGTCTTGTCTTAGGAAGCGGTCCATTCCTTCTTTTTTATGGTCACGATAGTAGGGAAATTCTTCATTATGCTGATAAGAAATTGACTCTTTTGTATTTTCTAGTTCTGTCTTCTGGGACTGAGCAGAACAAAAGGAATCCTTCTAAAGTGTCAGAGTGTCATCCCTTCACATATTTGAAGATAAAACTCCTTTTCCACCCCCACCTCATCCCCTCGTATCCTCTCCACTTGAGTCTGGGGCATTCTTGACTCTGCCTTTGTTCACATCATTCTCTTTGTCTGGAATGCCTCTCCACTCCCTTTCCCCAGCTCTGCCTGTTGACATCTCACTCATATTTCAAGGCCCAGTCATTGAAGCCATTTCTTGATTCTCCAGTGAGTACTGAGCGCTTTTCTCATCATATGGTCCTTGATTTACTTATTCCTCAACACTGGAATAAGGGGTTAAGAATTCATTAAATGCCTATTATGTGGCAATGACTGTGCTAAGTGGCTTTTAAAAACATTTTTTCATTTGCTTCTCATGACAACCTTGGGAGGCAGGTGCTATTATGATCCCCATTTTACAATTGCAGAAACTGAGGCAGACAGAAGTTAAGTGACTTGCCCAAGGCCACACAGCTAGAAAATGTCTGAGGTCAGATTTGAACTCAAATCTTCTTGACTCCAGTGCCATGGATCCTTCCAATGCATCTTCGGCTGCCTCACAATCTTTTCCACTGAACTCACACCTCTGCTTACCTTTACTTTAGGGCACTACCATCCATTTAATCACCAAAGTTTCTGACCTTGGTGTCATTCTTGACCTTTGACTCTTTGTCATCCCCATGTTTAGTCAGCTAAAATATCTTATGGACTCTACCCACATGGCACTTCACATGTCATTCTCCTCTAAATTCATAAAGCCATCCTTGTTCAGACCATTGTCACTCCTCACCTGGACTACTGTAATAACCTCCTAATTGATCTCCCTGTTTTCAGTATCTCCCCTCCCCAATCTACTCTCCATGGTGCTGCCAAATAAATGAGCCTAAAGCACAGGTTTGAGGATATCATTGCCCCAACTAAGATGCTTCAGCAGTTCCCTATATTTAGAACTCTTCACAATCTGGCTCCAGCCTCTTTCTGGACTGACTTCACATTAATCCCCACCATGTACTCTGCAGCCCAGTCAAACTTAGTGCTCTCTATCTATAGCTCTATCCTCCCCTCCACCATGCCCTTGTACAGGTACCCAGGCCTGGAACGATCTCTTTTCTCACATCTGCCTCTTGGAATCTCTACTTCTCTTCAAGGATTGCCTCAAGTTCTACCTCCTACAGAATGGCCTTCCTGATTGCCCCACTTGCTGGTGTATTACACCATTCTCAAAAGTCTTTTCTATTTTTTTTGCACAAAGAGTGTGTTTAACTACTTGTGTAAATATTGTTTCTTCTCAGTAGACCTTAAGCTCCCAGAGGGCAGGAATGATTTTATTTTTGGCTTTCTTGGTGTGAACGAAGGCACCTCGTTGAGTTGAATTGAACTGAATTTAAATATACCTTTCTTATTCAACTCCATATTATTTACCCAGCACCCAATTGGAGCAAAGCACTATGCTGCACATTGTTATGGTCTCTAATAATTTCAAGTGTGTGTGTATGTAGTGCAGTCACAGGAATGGTGAGTAAAGACATAGGGTAATTGATGGCTGTGTCCTTTCCAAGAATGTTAGTGTTGATTTGATAATTGTTCCCAGAGCTAGAGTTAGAAAGGTGGGCAGTAGAAGGTGAGGAACATATGGTGGTACCTGCTACTAACGTGGCACAAAGATGGCTAGGACTAGCAGGCTGGTTTTGGATTGGGCTATGTATGGTGAATTCTCACCAATCAGAAGTCCAAGTCCCCAGGGCTGGTGGAATCTGGCATACAGGAGCATGGTATAAAGAAGGCCAAGGTTTGGGGTAGTCTAGATATGGTGAACTCTAACCAGATGAAAGGGAAATTGAAGATTGAAGGGGGTCAGAACCGAATCCTGGCTAAGTCCAATAGGGATAGATAAATTGCTAAGACAAGTTGTCAAATGTTATGATTGAACAGGCTCTATTTAAGAGGGTACACTGATGTGGTGGTTCCCCACCCCCACCCCTGACCCCAATGTCTCAGTTCCATCAACCTGAATCATCTCTTAGACTTGTGAACATTAGCTTCTGGTATATCTCTCTGAATTTCTCTCTTAGGCCACTCATGCTTTTCTTCCATGTCAAGGAGACTTGATAAGAAATTAACTGGAATGTATACAATGTCTTCCAATTTTGTCTCATGCAGCCTGTCCTTTCCCTAGCCTGCAGCTTCCTTAATAACTGAAATTGCTCTCAAGCCAAGTGCCCAAATTTGCCTGGGCCTAGCTGTGTGCATGCAACTGCATGTTAAACTTGGCCTGGAATGCCACCTCCACCCCACCCTTTCACAGCTCTGCGTCTTGACGGGCATCCCAGCCATCTTTCAACGCCCAGTCCTTGGTTTGTATTAATGCCTGACATCAAAGGGGAAGTACAAGGCATTATTCCTCTGTCATTTACAATCTCTGCTGTCCTTCAGGTGCTACCATCTGCCTTCCTAGTCCTCTCAGCTGCTAGTGTGAGTGCCTTCTCCCCTCCCAGACACCCTTTTATTTGTTTCCTATGTGTTTTCTATATACCTTTGTCCCTCCTGTTGGAATGTAAGCTCCTTGAGAGGTTTCATGCTTTATGAATGCTTGCTGATTGATTGGTCTGATGCCTCTTGGTATAGTGGATAAGGCACTGGATCTTGAGTTAAGACCTGGATTGAAATCCTGTCTCAGAAACCTACTAGCTATGTGACCTTGTAAAGGTCACCAAATTCTCTGTGTCTCAGTTTCCTCATTTGTAAAATGAGGGAGTTAGAATCAATGGCTTCTAAGGTCTCTTCCAGTTCCAAAATCTATAATCCTGTGATTTATGTCCCCCTTAATGCTCCTAATAGTTGACTTTTTGTGGACTCAGTTAAGTCTGAGCTAGGTCTCTGAGACACTCAGATACTTTAGCCATCTTCCCAATTCAAATCAACTCCTCTCTAAACATGTTTCTTCTCCTTTCTTAGCTAATGCTGTACTACGTTAATTTATGGGCAGGAGATTAAATAGTGTGTGACTCTGGTCAAGTCCCTTCCCCTTACTGGGCCTCAGTTTCCCCTTCTGAAAAATGAGGGGGTTGAAATAGATAATTAATCCCAGTGCCTAACACGGTGCTTGACACATATAATTATGTGTCATAGGACAAAAGAACCAAAAGGAAGTCCTGAACCAATGACAGGTTTGGTCAGCTCTAATACTGGTTGTGTGACTTGAGACAAGTTGTCTCCCCTCTCTGGGCCTCAGTTTCTTTATTTTTAAAAATGGGACCAATAGTAGCTCTTAAGAGCTTCTGGACAGAAAAACTTTGAAGCACTATTGTTACTGCTATTCAAAGTGAGATATCCAAGTGATAGTTATATTCACTCATACTCTATGCTCCAGTCAAATGAGACTACTTTGCACTCCCACCATACATACCCCATGTTTTCCTGCCTCTGTGCCTTTGCCCATGCCATGCCCTAGACCTGGAATGCCCCTGCTTTTTGAATTCTTAGCTATCCTTTAAAACTGACCTCACCAACTACCATCTCAAGAAAACTTTTCCTGAATTGCTATAGCCAGTGAGTAGTCACTCTCTCTTCTCCATTGAGAGAAAATGAACATGTAGAGCCTAGAACTAGAGCAGGAAGGGCCCTCAGAGGAAAGGTAGTGTGACCCCTCAATCTTACAGAAGAGCAAACAGAGCCACAGAAGAGAAGTGACTTATCCAAGGTCTCGCATAACCTGGAAAGGGCATCTGAGACCATCTAGTCCAGCTCCCTCATCTTACAGAGGAGGAAGCTGAGGCCGAGGTGGGGGGGGGGATTCAATTACATAAGGTCACACATAGGATCCTAGGTCTAGAGCTGAGAGGGCCCTCAGAAGCCATCTGGTCCAACCTCCTCATTTTACAGAGGGGTAAACTGAGCCCCAGGGAGGGGAAGAGACTTGACCAGAGGCACACCACTTGTAAGGATAAGAGATAGAATAAGAGCCCTGATCTTCTTGACTCCCAGTTTACCACTCTATCTATTGCAACATGTTGTCTTAATGGAAGTGACCTGCTTAGAAAAACAAAAACCAACAAAAATCCATTCTTGTTTTTTGGCCCTGTTTTGCTACTTCACTCTTTGTTGCTCAGGAAGTGTAGACCTTGCTTGTGACGTTCTGCTTCTCTGTGAATCTCCATCATGCAGAGGGGCTTTTGGACATTTGATCAGTTCATTTGCAGCGATGGGGCTGGTGGTGGGCATTGGGCTTTTTCCAGCCCTGTGCCAGCCACCTTATATTTCTGAAAGCCCACCTGTACTTACCACTAGAGGGACAAGCTCCCAGGGGCCTCCTAGAGAACGATGCTGTTGGCACTCACCTTTGTGTTTACCATCTCAGGGGTAGAAGTCATTCAGGCTCGTGTCTGCTACCACAGGGGTGGAGATTAGGGATCGGTGGGAGGGAGAGAATAATGAAGTCCTACCTGGCAATCTACTAGTGACACCTAGAACTTCTTTGTACTACAGGGTCCTTGTCATGAAGCCTGAGACAGTCTTCATGGTCTCTACCTCTGCTAAAGATGTCCTCCAGAAAATTCAACATCAGTTTGGATAATCTGCTCATATCTATCGGTTTTTCTGGAGGTATTTTCTCTGCCTGCTCTGTTTAGTATGGTTGGCGTGGTCTGAACCAAAATAGGAAAAATGTACCTTAGAAATCAGGCTGTCTGTATAAGCAGTGTAGCACAGTGGAAAGTGCTAGACCTGAAGTCAGAGGACCTGAGTTCAAGACCCAGCTCCAGAATTTAACAGGGCAAAATAATTAAACTCTGTGCCTCAGGTTCCTTATTTGTAAAATAAGATGGATAATAATATTTGTACCACTTACATCACTGGTGGGAAGGAAAACATTCTACCACTACCTCTTTATGTGACCTAAGTTAAGAAACTTCCCCTTTCTAAACCTATTTTTGCTTTTTCAATTAAAAAGCTCTTATTTTTTCTCTCTCACTTTTTCTGTTGTTATTCAGTCATTTTTCAGTCATGTCAGACTTTTTGTGACCCATTTGGGCTTTCTTCGCAAAGATGCTGGAATGGTTTGCCATTTCCTTCTCCAGATCATTTTAAACATGAGGAAATTGAGGCAAACAGGGTCAAGTGACTTGCCCACACAACTTGTAAGTGTCTAAGGCCAGATTTTGAACTCAGGAAGATGAGTCTTCCTGACTTCAGGACCAGTACTCGATCCACTATGCCAT
The DNA here is from genome assembly GCF_003287225.1 of Phascolarctos cinereus. Lineage (NCBI taxonomy): Eukaryota > Metazoa > Chordata > Mammalia > Diprotodontia > Phascolarctidae > Phascolarctos > Phascolarctos cinereus. The sequence goes on from NW_027556291.1 coordinate 51,473,220, forward strand.
CTAGCTCACCTTCCCTGCCCCCCCCGAAAAACATATACATATATATATATAATAAATAGATATACACATATATATACATATACATATGTATATGTATTCAATCGAAACAAATTGCTACGTTCAAAAATGTATGAATTCTGTTTCAAATCCATCATTTCTCCACCAGGAGGGGGGTAGTGTGTTGCATCACTGGACCTCTGGAATCGTGGTTGGTCACTTCATTGAACTGCATTGACTCTATTGATACTTAAGTCTTTCTGGATGTCAAAAGAAGCAATACAAGGACACTCTCAAGGTCTCTCTGAAGAACTTCAGAATCTATTGTGAAACATGGGAGACACCAGCACAGGATCACTCAGCTTGGCATATTCTCATCAAAGAAGTGAAGCAGAATTGCAGTAGCTCAAAAGAAACATGAGATACACAAATCTAGAGATATCTCCACTGCAAATGGTCATATGGACTATTTGTGCTCAATTGGTCTGATTAGCTACATTTTGGTCCTCTTCAAGAATAAAGGAAAACAGCCAACTAATCCCTTAAGTCTTTCAATATTGTTTTTATAATGTTATCATACAATAATCTCTCTGTCTCTCTGACTATCTCTGTCTCTCTCTATCTCTCTCAGTACCAAATGAATGTGGTTATTACTGCTTGGTAGTATATTTTGAAATCTAAAAATACTAGGCCTCCTTTCTTCCCACATTTTCATTACTTTCATTGAGGTTCTTGACCATTTTCCCCTCAAGGTGAATTTTGCTGTCATTTTTTCTAGCTCTATAAAGTAATCCTTTGGTAGTCTGATTGGTATAGCATTGAATAAGTAAATTAATTTTGGTAGTATTGTCACTTTTATTCTATTGCCATTGGTAACACACAAATAATTAATATTTCTCTATTTAGATCTCTATTTCTTTAACGAGTATTTTGTAGTTGAGTTGATATAGGTGCTATGTGTGTCATGGGGTAGACTCTCAAGCATTTTTTGTAGTTCACAGTTATTTTGAATGAAAAATCTCTATATATTTCAGTTGGCTTTTGTTGGTGTTATACAAAAATGCTAATGATTTATTTTGCTGATATTATTATTACTTCATTTAAATTTTTAGTTGACTCTCTAGGGTTCTTTAAGTATGCTTATCATATCAACAGCAAAAAGCAATAATTCTGTCTTATCCTTGCTTATGCATATTCCCTAAATTTCTTTTTCTTTCCTTATTCCTTATAGCTATCAGACAGCTAGGTGACATAATAAATAGAATGCTGGACCTGTAATCAGGAAAACCTGAGTTCAAATCTTGCTACGTGACCCTGGTCAAATCATTTAACGTCTCTTTGCTTCAGTTCCCTGATCTGTAAAATGGGGATAATAATGGCGTCTCCCTCACAGGATTTTGGGGGGAAGATCAAATATGATAAAATAAATTTAGCACTTTGCAAACCTTAAAAGTGCTATGTAAATGCTAGCTGTTATTAGTAATAGTAGTAGTGATGATGGACATTCTTGTCTTACCTCTGATCTTATTGGAAAGGCTTCTGGTTAATAACTGTTACATAAAATACTGGCTCTTGGTTTCAGATAGATGCTACTTACTATATTAACAAAAGGTCCATTCATTCTTACATTTTTTAGCAATTTTTCTTAAACAGAAATAGATTTGTATTTTGACAAAAGCCTTTCCTACATCTACTGAGATAATCATATGATTTTTATTATTCTTGCTATTAATATATTGGTTATATTTATAGTTTTCCTAATATTGAAACAATATGGTTAGGCCCAGTCACCTCAGCATCTGACTGCCCTTTTACCTGCTCCAGGACAAAGTACCCCTTTCTGATCTCCATTCTCCTTTCATATGCTGTCTTCCCCTATTAGCACTTCAGTTCCTTGAGGGCAGGGATTGTCTTTTTTTAATATTTGTATTCCCAGCTCTTAGCACATGCTTTTTCCTTCATCTAGGCCAGCACCTGGCCAGTTTCCTGAACTGATTAATTCAGTGATAAGCTCTCCTGGTAGTACTGCTTACTTCTCTAGGACAGATAGTGGTAAGGTCAAAATAAGAGCTTGTAAGGAGAATGCTTCGGAATCACAAAGCACTGGTGAATGGCAGCAGTGATGATATGATGATATGATGGCATGGGTTTCATGGCCACAATCTCAATGAGGGCTGTATTTCTGGGTTCTCTTCATCTCTGCTCTAGAGCTGATGGAGTTGTAGTCAGCATATGAATCTGGACTGTTGATATGCTCAAGAGGGAGTGAACCAGATATGTGACTGGTCTTGTCCTCTATCCTTATAGTGAAGACCTCCTAGCCAATCCAACCAGCTCAGGGGGATGGCATTGCAAAAGCAATCTATCTAGCAAGTCATTCCCCATGCATGGGATAAAACAGAATATTCAATGTAACAAATCAGAAAAAGTAATAAAAGAGAAAAATGGTTGCAACCTCCTACCTGATATCAAAAGGTTTTATTCATAAGAAGAGAATCCCATGTTCTGAAGAAACATTTATTCAATCTGCATTCTAACCCTTTGAGAATTTCTGCCTACATTTTCCCCATTGCTGGGATCTTATCTGGAATACATTTCAAGGTGTTTGTTGTTCTTAAAGAAAAGCAAATCAAAGATTTTCTTGTTTTGCTTCTTGCTCAAAGGCTAAGCATATGCCACTGAAGGTCAGGACTACTGTGGCTCCTAATCTATTTGGATTGTGAGATTCCAGAAAGCGATTCAAAGAGAGGGTATGCTGTTAGGGCCAGGCTCTGGACTAACTATGTGGGTGTTATCCATGTAGCAAGTAATGGAGCTAATTCTTAAATCCAGACTATGTTCCCTCTTGGCACCCAGCACACACTTGGGCTACCTTGTCTCCTTGTCACTCACTGAACCTTCAGAGAGCCCAACTTTTTTTTTAACCATAAGATACTGGATCTAGAGCTGAAAGAGACCTCAGCAAACATCTTGTCCAATCTGAGGGAGGTAAGTGACTTGCCCAAGGTCATACATAGAAGCCTAAATCTAGAGTTGGAAGGAATCTCAGAAGCCATGTAATCCAACCCCATATTTTACATGTGAGGAAACCGAGGCCCAGAGAGGAGAAGTAGCTTGCTTAAGGCAACAGAGGTAGTAAAAATCTGAGCCAGCAGGATTTGAACTCATAATCCTATATGTGACCCTGAGCAAGTTGCCTAAAGTCCCTGGGCCTGATTCTCCTTCTTCGTAAAATGAAATGATTAAGTTAGCTGGCCTCTGAGGTTCCTTCCAGCTTGGAACCTAGGGTGCTATGTGTAACTTTGAACAAATCATTGAACTTCTCTGGGCCTCAGTTTCCTCGTGTATAAACTGAAGGATTTGGACTAGATGGTCTTTAAGGTACCTCCCATATCTAAATTTGTCAGCCTGTTGGTCTCTCCTAACCAATTTAGTTCAACAAGGTCATTCATATAGTCGCTGAGAGAGAGCCCAGACAGTCTAATGGGACCCTTTGTTTCAAGTGTGAATTCTTTCTCCAACGTCCCAGCCACATGGGTGTCAATACGCGACCTGAACACTCCCAGTGACAAAATGTGTCTTGTCTTAGGAAGCGGTCCATTCCTTCTTTTTTATGGTCACGATAGTAGGGAAATTCTTCATTATGCTGATAAGAAATTGACTCTTTTGTATTTTCTAGTTCTGTCTTCTGGGACTGAGCAGAACAAAAGGAATCCTTCTAAAGTGTCAGAGTGTCATCCCTTCACATATTTGAAGATAAAACTCCTTTTCCACCCCCACCTCATCCCCTCGTATCCTCTCCACTTGAGTCTGGGGCATTCTTGACTCTGCCTTTGTTCACATCATTCTCTTTGTCTGGAATGCCTCTCCACTCCCTTTCCCCAGCTCTGCCTGTTGACATCTCACTCATATTTCAAGGCCCAGTCATTGAAGCCATTTCTTGATTCTCCAGTGAGTACTGAGCGCTTTTCTCATCATATGGTCCTTGATTTACTTATTCCTCAACACTGGAATAAGGGGTTAAGAATTCATTAAATGCCTATTATGTGGCAATGACTGTGCTAAGTGGCTTTTAAAAACATTTTTTCATTTGCTTCTCATGACAACCTTGGGAGGCAGGTGCTATTATGATCCCCATTTTACAATTGCAGAAACTGAGGCAGACAGAAGTTAAGTGACTTGCCCAAGGCCACACAGCTAGAAAATGTCTGAGGTCAGATTTGAACTCAAATCTTCTTGACTCCAGTGCCATGGATCCTTCCAATGCATCTTCGGCTGCCTCACAATCTTTTCCACTGAACTCACACCTCTGCTTACCTTTACTTTAGGGCACTACCATCCATTTAATCACCAAAGTTTCTGACCTTGGTGTCATTCTTGACCTTTGACTCTTTGTCATCCCCATGTTTAGTCAGCTAAAATATCTTATGGACTCTACCCACATGGCACTTCACATGTCATTCTCCTCTAAATTCATAAAGCCATCCTTGTTCAGACCATTGTCACTCCTCACCTGGACTACTGTAATAACCTCCTAATTGATCTCCCTGTTTTCAGTATCTCCCCTCCCCAATCTACTCTCCATGGTGCTGCCAAATAAATGAGCCTAAAGCACAGGTTTGAGGATATCATTGCCCCAACTAAGATGCTTCAGCAGTTCCCTATATTTAGAACTCTTCACAATCTGGCTCCAGCCTCTTTCTGGACTGACTTCACATTAATCCCCACCATGTACTCTGCAGCCCAGTCAAACTTAGTGCTCTCTATCTATAGCTCTATCCTCCCCTCCACCATGCCCTTGTACAGGTACCCAGGCCTGGAACGATCTCTTTTCTCACATCTGCCTCTTGGAATCTCTACTTCTCTTCAAGGATTGCCTCAAGTTCTACCTCCTACAGAATGGCCTTCCTGATTGCCCCACTTGCTGGTGTTTACACCATTCTCAAAGTCTTTTCTATTTTTTTTGCACAAAGAGTGTGTTTAACTACTTGTGTAAATATTGTTTCTCTCTCAGTAGACCTTAAGCTCCCAGAGGGCAGGAATGATTTTATTTTTGGCTTTCTTGGTGTGAACGAGGCACCTCGTTGAGTTGAATTGAACTGAATTTAAATATACCTTTCTTATTCAAACTCCATATTATTTACCCAGCAACCCATTGGAGCAAAGCACTATGCTGCATTTTGTTTATGGTCTCTAATAATTTCAAGTGTGTGTGTATGTAGTGCAGTCACAGGAATGGTGAGTAAAGACATAGGGTAATTGATGGCTGTGTCCTTTCCAAGAATGTTAGTGTTGATTTGATAATTGTTCCCAGAGCTAGAGTTAGAAAGGTGGGCAGTAGAAGGTGAGGAACATATGGTGGTACCTGCTACTAACGTGGCACAAAGATGGCTAGGGACTAGCAGGCTGGTTTTGGATTGGGCTATGTATGGTGAATTCTCACCAATCAGAAGTCCAAGTCCCCAGGGCTGGTGGAATCTGGCATACAGGAGCATGGTATAAAGAAGGCCAAGGTTTGGGGTAGTCTAGATATGGTGAACTCTAACCAGATGAAAGGGAAATTGAAGATTGAAGGGGGTCAGAACCGAATCCTGGCTAAGTCCAATAGGGATAGATAAATTGCTAAGACAAGTTGTCAAATGTTATGATTGAACAGGCTCTATTTAAGAGGGTACACTGATGTGGTGGTTCCCCACCCCCACCCCTGACCCCAATGTCTCAGTTCCATCAACCTGAATCATCTCTTAGACTTGTGAACATTAGCTTCTGGTATATCTCTCTGAATTTCTCTCTTAGGCCACTCATGCTTTTCTTCCATGTCAAGGAGACTTGATAAGAAATTAACTGGAATGTATACAATGTCTTCCAATTTTGTCTCATGCAGCCTGTCCTTTCCCTAGCCTGCAGCTTCCTTAATAACTGAAATTGCTCTCAAGCCAAGTGCCCAAATTTGCCTGGGCCTAGCTGTGTGCATGCAACTGCATGTTAAACTTGGCCTGGAATGCCACCTCCACCCCACCCTTTCACAGCTCTGCGTCTTGACGGGCATCCCAGCCATCTTTCAAGGCCCAGTCCTTGGTTTGTATTAATGCCTGACATCAAAGGGGAAGTACAAGGCATTATTCCTCTGTCATTTACAATCTCTGCTGTCCTTCAGGTGCTACCATCTGCCTTCCTAGTCCTCTCAGCTGCTAGTGTGAGTGCCTTCTCCCCTCCCAGACACCCTTTTATCTGTTTCCTATGTGTTTTCTATATACCTTTGTCCTCCTGTTGGAATGTAAGCTCCTTGAGAGGTTTCATGCTTTATGAATGCTTGCTGATTGATTGGTCTGATGCCTCTTGGTATAGTGTATAAGGCACTGGATCTTGAGTTAAGACCTGGATTGAAATCCTGTCTCAGAAACCTACTAGCTATGTGACCTTGTAAAGGTCACCAAATTCTCTGTGTCTCAGTTTCCTCATTTGTAAAATAAGGGAGTTAGAATCAATGGCTTCTAAGGTCTCTTCCAGTTCCAAAATCTATAATCCTGTGATTTATGTCCCCCTTAATGCTCCTAATAGTTGACTTTTTGTGGACTCAGTTAAGTCTGAGATAGGTCTCTGAGACACTCAGATACTTTAGCCATCTTCCCAATTCAAATCAACTCCTCTCTAAACATGTTTCTTCTCCTTTCTTAGCTAATGCTGTACTACGTTAATTTATGGGCAGGAGATTAAATAGTGTGTGACTCTGGTCAAGTCCCTTCCCCTTACTGGGCCTCAGTTTCCCCTTCTGAAAAATGAGGGGGTTGAAATAGATAATTAATCCCAGTGCCTAACACGGTGCTTGACACATATAATTATGTGTCATAGGACAAAAGAACCAAAAGGAAGTCCTGAACCAATGACAGGTTTCGTCAGCTCTAATACTGGTTGTGTGACTTGAGACAAGTTGTCTCCCCTCTCTGGGCCTCAGTTTCTTTATTTTTAAAAATGGGACCAATAGTAGCTCTTAAGAGCTTCTGGACAGAAAAACTTTGAAGCACTATTGTTACTGCTATTCAAAGTGAGATATCCAAGTGATAGTTATATTCACTCATACTCTATGCTCCAGTCAAATGAGACTACTTTGCACTCCCACCATACATACCCCATGTTTTCCTGCCTCTGTGCCTTTGCCCATGCCATGCCCTAGACCTGGAATGCCCCTGCTTTTTGAATTCTTAGCTATCCTTTAAAACTGACCTCACCAACTACCATCTCAAGAAAACTTTTCCTGAATTGCTATAGCCAGTGAGTAGTCACTCTCTCTTCTCCATTGAGAGAAAATGAACATGTAGAGCCTAGAACTAGAGCAGGAAGGGCCCTCAGAGGAAAGGTAGTGTGACCCCTCAATCTTACAGAAGAGCAAACAGAGCCACAGAAGAGAAGTGACTTATCCAAGGTCTCGCATAACCTGGAAAGGGCATCTGAGACCATCTAGTCCAGCTCCCTCATCTTACAGAGGAGGAAGCTGAGGCCGAGGTGGGGGGGGGATTCAATTACATAAGGTCACACATAGGATCCTAGGTCTAGAGCTGAGAGGGCCCTCAGAAGCCATCTGGTCCAACCTCCTCATTTTACAGAGGGGTAAACTGAGCCCCAGGGAGGGGAAGAGACTTGACCAGAGGCACACTTGTAAGGATAAGAGATAGAATAAGAGCCCTGATCTTCTTGACTCCCAGTTTACCACTCTATCTATTGCAACATGTTGTCTTAATGGAAGTGACCTGCTTAGAAAAACAAAAACCAACAAAAATCCATTCTTGTTTTTTGGCCCTGTTTTGCTACTTCACTCTTTGTTGCTCAGGAAGTGTAGACCTTGCTTGTGACGTTCTGCTTCTCTGTGAATCTCCATCATGCAGAGGGGCTTTTGGACATTTGATCAGTTCATTTGCAGCGATGGGGCTGGTGGTGGGCATTGGGCTTTTTCCAGCCCTGTGCCAGCCACCTTATATTTCTGAAAGCCCACTGTACTTACCACTAGAGGGACAAGCTCCCAGGGGCCTCCTAGAGAACGATGCTGTTGGCACTCACCTTTGTGTTTACCATCTCAGGGGTAGAAGTCATTCAGGCTCGTGTCTGCTACCACAGGGGTGGAGATTAGGGATCGGTGGGAGGGAGAGAATAATGAAGTCCTACCTGGCAATCTACTAGTGACATAGAACTTCTTTGTACTACAGGGTCCTTGTCATGAAGCCTGAGACAGTCTTCATGGTCTCTACTCTGCTAAAGATGTCCTCCAGAAAATTCAACATCAGTTTGGATAATCTGCTCATATCTATCGGTTTTTCTGGAGGTATTTTCTCTGCCTGCTCTGTTTAGTATGGTTGGCGTGGTCTGAACCAAAATAGGAAAAATGTACCTTAGAAATCAGGCTGTCTGTATAAGCAGTGTAGCACAGTGGAAAGTGCTAGACCTGAAGTCAGAGGACCTGAGTTCAAGACCCAGCTCCAGAATTTAACAGGGCAAAATAATTAAACTCTGTGCCTCAGGTTCCTTATTTGTAAAATAAGATGGATAATAATATTTGTACCACTTACATCACTGGTGGGAAGGAAAACATTCTACCACTACCTCTTTATGTGACCTAAGTTAAGAAACTTCCCCTTTCTAAACCTATTTTTGCTTTTTCAATTAAAAAGCTCTTATTTTTTCTCTCTCACTTTTTCTGTTGTTATTCAGTCATTTTTCAGTCATGTCAGACTTTTTGTGACCCATTTGGGCTTTCTTCGCAAAGATGCTGGAATGGTTTGCCATTTCCTTCTCCAGATCATTTTAAACATGAGGAAATTGAGGCAAACAGGGTCAAGTGACTTGCCCACACAACTTGTAAGTGTCTAAGGCCAGATTTTGAACTCAGGAAGATGAGTCTTCCTGACTTCAGGACCAGTACTCGATCCACTATGCCATCTAGCTCACCTTCCCTGCCCCCCCCGAAAAACATATACATATATATATAATAAATAGATATACACATATATATATATATACACATACATATGTATATGTATTCAATCGAAACAAATTGCTACGTTCAAAAATGTATGAATTCTGTTTCAAATCCATCATTTCTCCACCAGGAGGGGGGTAGTGTGTTGCATCACTGGACCTCTGGAATCGTGGTTGGTCACTTCATTGAACTGCATTGACTCTATTGATACTTAAGTCTTTCTGGATGTCAAAAGAAGCAATACAAGGACACTCTCAAGGTCTCTCTGAAGAACTTCAGAATCTATTGTGAAACATGGGAGACACCAGCACAGGATCACTCAGCTTGGCATATTCTCATCAAAGAAGTGAAGCAGAATTGCAGTAGCTCAAAAGAAACATGAGATACACAAATCTAGAGATATCTCCACTGCAAATGGTCATATGGACTATTTGTGCTCAATTGGTCTGATTAGCTACATTTTGGTCCTCTTCAAGAATAAAGGAAAACAGCCAACTAATCCCTTAAGTCTTTCAATATTGTTTTTATAATGTTATCATACAATAATCTCTCTGTCTCTCTGACTATCTCTGTCTCTCTCTATCTCTCTCAGTACCAAATGAATGTGGTTATTACTGCTTGGTAGTATATTTTGAAATCTAAAAATACTAGGCCTCCTTTCTTCCCACATTTTCATTACTTTCATTGAGGTTCTTGACCATTTTCCCCTCAAGGTGAATTTTGCTGTCATTTTTTCTAGCTCTATAAAGTAATCCTTTGGTAGTCTGATTGGTATAGCATTGAATAAGTAAATTAATTTTGGTAGTATTGTCACTTTTATTCTATTGCCATTGGTAACACACAAATAATTAATATTTCTCTATTTAGATCTCTATTTCTTTAACGAGTATTTTGTAGTTGAGTTGATATAGGTGCTATGTGTGTCATGGGGTAGACTCTCAAGCATTTTTTGTAGTTCACAGTTATTTTGAATGAAAAATCTCTATATATTTCAGTTGGCTTTTGTTGGTGTTATACAAAAATGCTAATGATTTATTTTGCTGATATTATTATTACTTCATTTAAATTTTTAGTTGACTCTCTAGGGTTCTTTAAGTATGCTTATCATATCAACAGCAAAAAGCAATAATTCTGTCTTATCCTTGCTTATGCATATTCCCTAAATTTCTTTTTCTTTCCTTATTCCTTATAGCTATCAGACAGCTAGGTGACATAATAAATAGAATGCTGGACCTGTAATCAGGAAAACCTGAGTTCAAATCTTGCTACGTGACCCTGGTCAAATCATTTAACGTCTCTTTGCTTCAGTTCCCTGATCTGTAAAATGGGGATAATAATGGCGTCTCCCTCACAGGATTTTGGGGGGAAGATCAAATATGATAAAATAAATTTAGCACTTTGCAAACCTTAAAAGTGCTATGTAAATGCTAGCTGTTATTAGTAATAGTAGTAGTGATGATGGACATTCTTGTCTTACCTCTGATCTTATTGGAAAGGCTTCTGGTTAATAACTGTTACATAAAATACTGGCTCTTGGTTTCAGATAGATGCTACTTACTATATTAACAAAAGGTCCATTCATTCTTACATTTTTTAGCAATTTTTCTTAAACAGAAATAGATTTGTATTTTGACAAAAGCCTTTCCTACATCTACTGAGATAATCATATGATTTTTATTATTCTTGCTATTAATATATTGGTTATATTTATAGTTTTCCTAATATTGAAACAACTCTGTATTCCTGGTAAAGGTCCAACCTGGTCACAGTGAATGATTCTTAAAAATATATATTGCTACAGTCTATTTGTTCTTTTTATTTTTTACAATGATATTTTATAGGGATATTGGTCTAAATTTTTCTTTCTTGATTTTGATTCTTCCTGGTTTATGTATCAAGACTATATTTGAATCATATAAAGAATTTTATAGGATTCCATATTCTCATAGTTTTATAGATAGTTTATGTAATATTAGACTTAATTGTTCTTTGAATGTGTGATAGAATTTGCTAGAAATTCATTGATTCCAGGTTTTTTTCCTTTGGGAGTTGATTTATGGCTTGTTTGATGTCTTTTTCTGAGACTGGGTTATTCAAATTCTCTATTTCTTGTTATGCAAATCTGGATGTTTGAATTTTTGTAAATATTCATCCATTTAACTTAAGTTGTAGGTTTTATTGGCATATAATTAGACAAAATAGTTTCTAATACTTTCTTTTATTATTTCTTCATTTGTGTTGAATTTGTCCTTTTCAATTTTGATAGATGATTTGGTTTTCTTCTTTTTTTTTTAAAAAACCAAATTAGCCAATTCTTTATCTATTTTACTGCTTTTTTAAAAAGTCCTAGTTTTATTAATTTTATATTTTTAAATCAATGCTTTTAATCTTTCATTTGGCTTTCAGAATTTATTTTTTGATGTTTAATTGGAATTCTAGGGTTTGCTTTTTAATTTCATGGCCAATTCATTGGTCTTCCATTGATCATTCATCTTCCTCTCTTTTACTGATAAAAATGTTTAAAGATATAAATTTCTGCCTAAGGACTTTGGTTGCATCCCCACAAATTTTGGTATGTTATCTCATTGCTTTCACTATGTTTAATGAAATTGTTTATTGTTTCTGTGATTTGTTCTTTGACCCATCCATTCTTTAGGAATAGGCAATTTGTTCTCCCATTAATTTTTAATATTTTCTTCAGTGGCCCTTTATTGAATACATTTTTTTTTCCTTGAGGTCAGTAAAGGATATATTCAAGATTTCTGCATTTTTGGTGAGGCTTTTATGCTCTAATATATGGTAAGTTTCTATAAAGATGCTCTGCACAGCTTAGAAATATTTTTTTTCCTCCATTCTATTTCCATTCACTAATTGCCAGAGAGCTATCATATCTAAGTCCTTTAAAATTCTATCCAGGTCCTTAACTTTTTTCTTTCTTCTTTTTAAAAATGTTTGTCTACATCTGAAAGGGGGTACACTGATATCCCCAAGTTTCTGTGTAATTTGTTTAGCTTTTTATTTAAGTATTTAAATGCTATGCCATTAAGCAAACATATGTTAAATATTGATATTAATTCATTATCTATGGTAACTTTTAGCATAAAGTAGTTTTACTGTTTCTCACTTTTATTCACTCTATTTTTGTTGTTGACATGTCCATGATTGCTAACCATGAATTTTTTTTGAGTTCAGATGAAACATAATAACCTGCTCTAACCCCCCTTTTAAAAAAAAACTCTGTGTGAATATTTATGTTTCAAGTGTGTTTCTTTTAAATAACATATTATATTCTTCTGTCTAATCCATTCTATTATCTTCTGTTTTATAGGTGAGTTCATTCCATTCACATTCACAGTTATGGTCATTAATTGTGTATTTCCCTTCATTGTAGAATCCTATACTTTTTTTTCTCTCTTTGCCCTCTGTGATCTATGCTTGATGTAATCTGCTTTGACTCCCCTACCCCTCTTCTCTTCTTTTCACCCCAAACCCAATTATAGGCTCTTATCCTTTCTTTCCTTTAAAAATCTCTCTGCATAATCCATCTTCTGAGATGTGTTTATTTTGCTTATTAATAATCCTTCCCTGGCTCTGCCTTTTCTTTTATACCCTCTCTCTCCCTTTTCCCCATTCCCTTCAATCTTCATTTGAGTTGGACATATTTCTACATTAAATTCTTTGTGTCTATGTATGTGTATGTGCATATGTTCTACCGTAGTCTGATACTTTCAGATGAATGAAGGGTCCAAGTGACACCTACCTCCTGCTCCTTCCTCCTTGCTTATATCATATATTTGTGCATCCTGATTGTGTGAGATAGTATAATAGACCTATGCCTTCTCACTTGTGTTTTTTTTTTGGTTTGTTTTTTTGTAATGGAAGGAAGTGTAGCTTGAGGAGTCCTAAAGATGGTTGGGAAGTCCCTATCTTATCTTCCCCAGTGTGTTGCTTTCTCCCTCCCTTTCCTTTCTTCTTTTAAGATAATCAAAATATAACAAAACTATTCCTGGGCCCTCTATCTTAATTAAATTCTTTTGTAATCCATTGTGGTCAAGCTCTGTTTTTCTTTGAAGTTTTTCTTGTAGGTTTTTGGAGTTATTCTCCTCTGGGTCTGTGTATTGGCTGTCCCTGGATCCATAATAGCTCTTTATAATAGATGTCACACTCTCCCCTCATTCTTTCATTCTTATTTCCTGAATTAGGACTTTGTGTTAGGGTCAGGCTCTGTGCACTTCTGGAGAAAATGTTGGGGCCTTATATGGTCCTATTCTATATTATCCAGGGTCCTGCTACTATATTTTTGAATTGCTACTATATAATGAATGCTATATTTTTCAAGGATCTCGGGGCAGCTCAGGTAAGAAGCTAAGCTGGACCCTAAGCAGTATGATTTAAGACAATATCTCATTAATGCCTTTTTGGTCTGAACTTTGCAGCCTTTGGACCCTGATCTGGGTCTGCACAACACAACTGTGGTTGGATCTCTAGTAGACCGTTGCTGATCCCAGAGCCAAATGCTCTAGGGTTTCAGAGTGACAGAGCTGCAGTCCTGCACTTGCTCTAATCACTTGCCCCTGGGCCTAGTACAGGAACCTGTTCAGGGGTCAGAACAAAATAGCTTCAGATCTACCTTTGATTTGTGGCTGTGGGTTGAATCTGTAGTCTTGGGCAGGAAAACTAACTCACTGTGGTTTCTCCTTGGATTTCTGAGTTTCTTCTTTTTTATATCTTTTTTTGGGTGAGGCAATCAGGGTTAAGTGATTTGCCCAAGGTCACACAGCTACTGTCAATTGTCTGAGGTTGGATTTGAACTCAGGTCCTCTTGACTTCAGGGCCGTGCTCTATCCACTAAGCCACCTAGCTGCCCCGTAGCTGCCCCCTGAGTCTCTTCTAAGTCTGATGCTCTTTCTTGAACTTTGTTGGAATGGTTATGGGAGACAGCTTGGTTGTCCTGCATCCTCCTTCTCTGCTATCTTGGCCTTTTACCTTAAAAACCTCAGTTTCTTTCCCAGTAAAATGAGAGGATTGGACTAGCTAATTGGTAAGGCTCCTTTTGCTCTAAAATACTTTAAATTAGGGGCAGCTAGATGGCGCAGTGGATAGGGCTCTGGCCTTGGAGTCAGGAGGACCTGAGTTCAAATTTGGCCTCAGATACTTGACATTTACTAGCTGTGTGACCCTGGGCAAGTCACTTAACCACGATTGCCTCACCAAAGACAAAACAAAACAAAACACGCAAACAATAAAATACTTTAAATCTATGAAATTGGATTTACTAACTTGAGACAAAGAGCACTCACAGAATCCTAGATGTAGAGCTGGAAGGAACCTCATAGGCCATCTTGTCCAGTTCTGTCAAACTCAAATAGAAACAGGACCATACAGATGGGCCATATGTATGGACAGATCTGTACGTAGGATCCCTGTCGTCTACATATTAACTTAGTTTTACAATACAATGTTGTATGTGTTTTATCTATGCTTTATTATATATTTTTGCTAAATATTTCCCAATTACATTTTAATCTGGGTTGGGCCGCACTCAAGAGTGTTGAAGACCACATGTGGCCTATGTGTTTGACACCTTTGCTCTAGTCTAATCTGATTTTACACATGAGGAAACTGAGGTCTAGAGAGTTTAAGGGACTTGTCCAAGGTCACAAAGGTAGGAAGTAGAAGATATGAGATTTGAACCAAGATCTTTTGACTCCCAACCCAGCATTCTTTCCACTACATTGCACTGTCTCCCAATGAAGAAATTCAACATGCAAAAATCTGTTGAGTACCTACCACATGCAATCTCTTATGCAGGGTCCTGGGGTGGGGAGAGGGGAGCCAAAAACACATTGGCTAGGGTCTCTGCCCTCAAGGAACTGACAAATCTGTGTTTATTATAGTTAGAAAAGCCAAAGTTTTGTAAATTGAAATAGGCCATTATAATTCATGTTCGAATCAGCAGGATCTGTTGTTGTTATTGTTTTCCGAATGGTCTCCCAAGTGTTTGGGATTCAGTGAAGAAAGCACTTTTGGAGATGAATAAAAACCTGTATTGTCCTTCAGTTTTAGCCATCCGTTCTGGATGTCCCAGGAGCCATGGAAACGCCATGGCCCCAAACCAATCCAGCACACAGCAACCATCTTCGGGACTCCCTGAGCTGTACTTCCTTCCATTACAAAAAACAAACACTGCATGTGAGAAGGCAGAGACCTATTTTAGCAGTTATTGTTCATCTTTTACATTCAAAGCTCACCCACACTTCTTGAATCCCACTGTAAATGAGCTGAAGCTCAAAAAGTGTCTTGAAAATTCTTTGCAAAGTACAGCAACATATCCTCCCTCTCCTGCCATATACATAAGGGACCTCTGCTTCCCAGCAAGTGAAAGCTGCCTGGCACCAAACTCTAGCAAGGTCACACAGAATCCTGAGGATGAAGGTCATTTGGTCCATCCTCCTCCTTCCACTTATAGGTAATGAAATATTACTTACCAGGCACAGACTACAAAGTAGAATAGAGAGAGGCAAAGGGTGAAGCAGTAACTCCTCCATGTTTTATTACACACAGGACTGGATTAGCTTAGCTGGGGAGAACGCGGTGCTAAAGAGGCTAAGGTTACAGATATAATCTCTTCTGGGTTCAGATTCCTTTGTGTCTGTGTGTGTACATGTGTGTGCATGTGTGTGAACCTATCTTTTCTATTGCTAATACAAGAAGGTAGATAGGACAGCTGAGCTGTAGGACTGGAGAGGCAGCAGTAATGATCAATAGCCCAAGGAGGTCACCGTCCTCTCTCATACTAGAGCTTCCTGTAGCTTGTACTTAAGTCAGGGTAGAGCAGGACTGTTGCTGTTGGTGTTTGTGGGACTAGCCTTAATTGCACTGTTTATATAGAACTGAAACGTCCTTAGAGGAGGAAGAGATCATGACATGTAGAGCCTTGTCATTGTATAGCTATGAGGGGTGAGACTATCTTTGTAAGCTGTATAGCATAGTGAAAAGACTGTTGGATTTGAAGTCAAAATACCTGGGTTCCAGTCCCAACTGCAGAATTTACTAGGGCAAGGCACTTAAACTCTGATCTCAGTTACCTTATTTACAAAATAATGGTTAATAATATGTGCACTGCCCACTTCACACTTAGAAAGGAGAATGTTTTTTACTGTGTGTGTGTGTGTGTGTGTGTGGTGTGTGTGTGTGTTTATTCTGTTTTGTGACTACTCCCCAGGGGTACCTTGCATGCCAGGCCATGCTGCTGAGCTGTCCAACATCTTTTACTAACTAAGTCACAGTTAGGAGGGAGGACGTTTTTCTTTTGTGTCTGGGTGTACATTCACTCTGTTCTGTGGCTATTCCCCAGGGAGACCTTAGTGCCAGGCCATGCTGCTGAGCTATCCAAGGTCTTGGAAAAAGAGAACACCAGAAGACTTGGGCTGTGACAAATCTTCATCCCAAGGTCAGCAAATGCATTATCCTTCCTTTTCCCTCAGGGCATATTGGTTGGAGGACTTTGCCACCAGGCCACAGTCTGTACCAGGCTACTAATTCACCATTGGCTGGCATCGAAACACATGTTGCTGGTTGTAAATCAGGTTGACTAGGAGACATTAAAAGGCCAAATAAAGTTCTCTGGAAGATGACGAGGAGTGGAACAAAACATTACCTTTTATGGTTGTATTAGTGAATCATCTTGGGCTTTTAGTAGGATGGTCACATAACTTCTTGGCCCCATACTTTAGGCAAACCATGCCCTGGAGAGGTTAGGGACTAAGATACTTGGCAGTGGCACCTGGTAAAGGCCGAACCAGTGATGCATGAATTATTTGAGTAAATGCCTTTGTGGCAAGCCATACCGACAGTGCAAGTTCTTTGTTTATCCCCATGATTCATTCATTCATTCATTCATTCATTCATTCATTCATTCATTCACCAACCATTTATTAAACACCTACTGTATGCTAGAAATTGTACTAAGCACTCAGAATACAAAGACAAAAACAATATGATGCCTCCCTCCAAGGATCTTATACTCTGCCGAGAGGATATAACACTTACAGAGATAAATAAATAGAAAACACATTCAAAGTAATACAAAATATTTTGGGGGGAATGGGACAAGTAATTTTAGCTAAAATGTGGGCTTTTTCTTATGTTGAAGTGATGTGGTCTACTCCTGAAAAAATGTCCTGATGAGTGTTATGGTATCACAGATTTGGGGCCATCAAGTCCAGCCCCTCCTCCCTCATTTTGCAGATGGGAAAACGGAGACTCCTGGAGGTGAAATGACTTGCTTAGGATGACACAGTGCAGAAGTAGCAGAACCAGGAGTCAAATCCATTCTCAGAATGCAAAATCCAGCTCTTTTCCTGCTGTGCCACAGGAATAGTTCAGCCACAGCTAAATAACCAGGCTGTCAAGGGAGGCAAATGCCCTCGCTACAAACCACAGAGTAAACTTAACCTGGCCATATTTTAGGAGAAACTGCTGGACCCCCTCAGTCCCTTCATTTGCATTCACAGACAGATGACACGTATACTTGGCAGTGTTGCCTTGTCAGATAATGGGTCTTTTTCAATGTCTTCAAACTCAGGCAGTCTTTTTCCCTTCTCTGCACCAGCTCAAAGGTCCTGGTTTGCAAAGCCAGCAGCCTCAGTTGTTAGACATGTCAGTTTCTCTTCACTTGGAATTCTATTGGGTATTTCATGGAAATGATTGTTGAGGCTGTAGATGCCCTTAGAACACAGAAATAAACCAATGACCCTTTTTGGTCTTGCAGAACAAAATTGCAATTTCCTTGGTGCAGTCAATACAAGCAGAGCCAAAGTAAATGGTCAGCTGGGGAGGAGGCAGAGATGCCCTTTGCCTGATCTTCAGGGTGCTTTAAGGCATGGCTGCATTCATTGGTCAGGCTTTGCCTCACCCAGCCACCTCACACCTTCTAGGGAATGACCTTGGACTTCCACTGGCTAGGCTCCAGTTTTCCTTTTGGCCTCTGTTTGCCTCTGGCTCATCTGGTTCCCATTTCTTCGTGAATGATATGACCCCTGAAAGACCTTAATTCTGGGTTATCCTCTGTGGACTTTAAGGATTAAGCTCCTCAGAGGTGGGGGGTCCTGACAACTTCAGCATTTGGGGCCCAGACTGAAGGAGCTCAGATCTTGGCATTCGATTTGATTCAACAACAATGTATTAAGTTTCAACCTACATACAGATGTGCTAGGCACAAGGGATACAGAGATTAAAAACTAAAGATGAATAACAGCTGCCCCTGCCCTTGGGAGCTTCCAGTCTATACGCAAATAGATACAATATGTTACAATGAGGTAAGTGATTACTAGAGGTCACACAGAGTTGAATGGGAGATTCAGGGAATCCTAACCCAGAGAATCAGAAGGTTCTTGAAGGAGGTGACATTTTAGCTGGTTCTTGAAGGAGGGGAGGGTATAGAGAGGGAAGGATGTGAATAGGTACAGATGTGAATGGGCACCAGTGTGTCTATTCCAGACATGGCGGATAGCCTAAAAGCATACACAGGAGTTTGAGGGGAGAGGGGGCTGGAACCCAGAGTGCATGAAGGGAAGGGATGTCAAATAAGGCTGAAAAAGTAGGTTGGAAATAGACTGTAGAATACTGACTAAATTGCAGGAGTCTGTATTTTATTTGGTAGGTAATAGGGGGTCACTGCCCATTTTTGAGTAGAGGACTGACATGGTCATAAGATCATACATGTAGGTTTGGAAGGGACCTTGAAGACCATCAAGTTTGCAGAGGAAGAAACCTCAAAGAAAACCCCTCAATTTGCGGAAGAAGAAACTGAGGCTGAGAGAGGTAAAGTGAGTTGCCCAGAGTTATACAGCTAGTAAGTGTCCGAGGCAGGATTTAAAGGCTTCTTGCCATGAAGTCCAGTGCCCTGTTCTGGAAGCTATGCTGGGCTCGGGGAAGGTTATGTTTTTCAATGGTGTAGAGGACGGACTAGGGAAAAGAGAAGTTGGGGGGCAGGGATCCCAACTAGGAGGCTCCAGGTTTATGGTTGTGAGGTCATGGGCTTTGGAGACAGAAAGAGAATGTGAAGGACACAACAGGTGTGTGTGTGTGTGTGTGTGTGTGTGTGTGTGTGTGAGAGAGAGAGAGAGAGAGAGAGAGAGAAGAGAGAGAGAGAGAGAGAGAGAGAGACAGGAAGAGGACCTAGTATTAGCAGATTTAAAAATTGCCATTGAGCCCATTCATATGTGTCTTTTCTGAAACTGTCCCTTTCATCATTTCTTATGGCTCAGTAGTATTCCATCCCATCCTTAGGCCATGATTTATAATAACAACCACATTGTAGAGACAAATATCTTGGAAAGACTTGAGAATCCTAATCTGTGCAGTGATCAGAATGATCAACAATGGTAAATGGTGATTTCAGGGAAAAGATGACAGAGAGGTGGTGGTCTCAGGGTACAGAGTGAGACATATATTTTTGGACATGACCAATGTGGGAATTTCCTTTACTTGACTGCTTACCAATGGGGATAGGGAAGAAAGAGGGAGAGAAAAATCAAAGTTTTTTAAATGAAAAAAAATCATAAAAATAGTAACAAAAGAACTAACATTGACAAGGTGGTTGAGGGAAGGCAAGAGAGAGAAATGAATTGGAGATGACTCATGTTTTAACCCTGGGTGACTGGGAGGATGGTGGTACCATTGATATATAGGTAGATGTAGATATATATATGTGGGTATGCATGTATGTGTGTATACACACATATGTCTATGGAAGATGAGAGACAGGGAGGGTTATGGAGGGACGATAATTAGTTAGAAGCATCAGTAGTATTTGTGTACATATTTTTTGGGCCATATCAGACTATAATCTCTGTAACTGGAGGACCTAGGTGTTATTAACCTTATTATTATTGAGAAGTATAGAGAAGTGGATAGGGCACTAAAGAAGAAGACCTGGGCTCAGATTTTATCTCATATATTTACTAGCTGTGTGACCCTGGGTGAGTCACTTCATTTCTATGTATTTTGTTTCTTTTCTTTATTTTTTCCTTTTCACATAGCAAATATTTATTTTATTCGTCTGTCCTTGCTCTACCTTCTCCCAATTAAGCAATTTTTTAGAAAAAGAGCCTTCGATATATGGCTTCATAGGCCAGTAAAACAAATTCCCACATTGACCATGTCTGAAAATGTGTGTGTGAATTATATATCTATATCTATATCTTTTGCATTTTAAGTTCTTTACATCTGTGGCAGGAGGTGAGTGCTGTGTTTCATCTTCCTTTTTTGGTATTCATGATCTGCCATTGAAGTGTTCAGAGTTCTAGTCTTTCAAAGTTGTTTTTCCCCATGATATTGTCATCATTGTATAAATTGTTCTCCTAGTTCTGCTCCCTTCTCTGTGCATCAGTTCATAAAGATCTTTCTAGTTTATTCTGAGATTGTCCATGTCATCATTTCTTATGACACAATTATCTTTCACATTCATATATCACAATTTCTTTAGTCATTCCCCAATAAGAAGATACCCCCTTAGTTTCCAATTTTCAGTTGCCAGGAAAAGAGCTGCGATAAATATCTTTGTACAAATACATTCTTTTCTTTTCTCTGATTCCTTTTGGGGGCATAGGCCTATTGGTGGCATGGCTGGGTCAAAGGGTATGTGTAGTTTGGTAACTTTCTAAGCATAATTCCGAATTGCTTTCCAGAAGGATTGGACCAACACAGTGTCACCAACAATGCATTAGTATACCTGTTTTCCCCAGCCCCTCCAGCATCTTTCTCTTTTGCTGTCTTTACCAGTCTAATAGGTGTGAGATAGAACCTCAAAGTTGGTTTAGTTTGCACTGCTCTAATCATTAGTGATTTAGAGCATTTTTATACGATTCTTGATAACCTGGATTTCTTCTTTTAAAAACTGCCTCTTTATATACTTTGTCTATTGAGAAATTGGATTTTAGTTTCCTCATCTGTAAAAAGGAGATTGAATGTACTAGCCTTTAAGATCCTTTCCAGCTCTAGTTCTATGATACTGTATGTGACCTTGGGCAAATCACTTCCCAACCCTGGGCCTCAGTTTCCTTCTCTGTAAAAAGAGGAAGCTGGACTTGATGGCTTTCAAGTTTTTTTCCAACTCTAAAGTCTATGATCCTAATCCTCTTTGTGGCCCCTCTCTCAGTGCCCAACACGATACTCATCACATGGTACTTGCTCAGTAAATATTTGTGGAGTTGTTGATGGTGGTGGTGATAGTGGTAGTGGTGGGGTATGTGTGTATGTGCTTTATACATTTCCTTCCAATAAGATCTCATTTTAGGGATACAGCCCATATTCAGAGGAGATAGTTTGAGATGGCTGAAAAAGACCCAGGCAATAGAAAACTTGGGCTTGGGTCCTTACTATGAAGCCCACATAATTTTGACTGAGTCCCTTCCCCTCTCTGGGCCTCAGTTTCTTACCATGTAAAATAAGTAGGTTAGATGCTCTATAAAGTGCCTTCCAGCTCAGAATCCTAGGATCCTACCATTTCTGGCTGGCATTTCATTGGATTAACATATTGGAAATGCCAGGGTGCCACGCTTATCAGCTGCATGGTAATAAGAAGAAAATAAAGGGGTACAGAAATCTTATTTTTAAATGGAATTGAAGTTTTTTGGTTTTTTTTTTGCCACCCTCAAAATGTCAAACAGCAGTGTTCCATGGCATAAAACTGAGATGTCAGTGCAGGCGGGGGTTCCTGCCCTGGTGTGTTCATCCTACTGGGAATGACCGAGGTTGCCCACACAGGCGGTGGGCACTGCTGTATTTCTCTGTGTTTTTCTCTTTCCTCTGGCATATTCTGTAGTCTAATGATACCCAAGCTATTGCTACCCTTGACATGCCTCTGGACTTTTCTAGGACCTTCAGGGGGCTGTCCCTTTGTCCTCCCTTACTGCTTTCATCTGCTCCTTCCCCTCTCCCCTAGGCACACACTGCTCCTGTAAATCAGTGAAATAGGAAATGCGGATGTTCTAGAAACCTCCTTTGAGTTTAGCTCTTTATTGTTGAAGCATTCTTGTACTTCAGGGATACTATAGATGGTCTCTGGATTGACATAGGTGGCAGACCATCAATGCCAATGGTTTTGTGTGTTGGTGTAGCCTGCAAAATTAATCACTTGGTGCCCAAGCTGGGTGTCAGCCTCTCTGTCCTTAGCCAGACTGATCCTTAGACAATCAGTAAGCACCCAGCCTGTTGCTGGAAGCTTTTCCAGCTTGGTAGGAGATGGAGCCATAGATTTAGTAGGTCTCAGAATTATTAGGACAATTAGGACAAGGCACCAATATTCTGGAGAAAGGTGAATACTTCTTCCCATGATACTGTCTTGACATCTCACAATCCTGAACATGATAAGAGCAACCAAACTCCCTTGCCTAGTCCTAAGCAGGTACCCCCAGGGGCCTGTTATTACCATATGTCCCTCTCCCACATTCCCCTCTGTTATACCCCAAACTAGCTGTCTCTTCTCCTTTTAGGATTGGGGGAGGTCAGGTTTAGGGGAGTCATCAACCTCACCATGGGTACATAAGCTGGATGTTCTGGGTGGCTGGCCTCTCCTGATTGTGTTGTATAGCTAGTCCAATAGCAACATCACAGAATCACAGGGTTATTGAACTGAAAGGGAACTCAATGGCCTCTAGTCCAACCCATACCTGATTGAGAAGCCCCTCTACAATCCCTCTGACAAGTGGGCATCCAGTCCTTGCTAGAAGATCTCAAACTCTTGAAGATAATGTTCCCCAAAGGTCTCCTTTCTTTAGGCTAATATCTCTACCTTCTTCAATTAGTCGATGTCTGCCATGGACTCTAGGTCTCTGAGAGCCAGCCACCTCTGATGCCTGGATTTCCCAGAAGAGGGTACTGCTGGTGTAGGCCTTGCTGTTTCTGGGTACTCAACTGGATCCAATCCTGAGGACTCAGGAAATGGGCTTGACCATGGGTTTGGGGCTTGGAACAATGGATAGGCCCTAGAATCTAGACCAGGGGTTCTTTACCTTTTTTTATATTGTGGAGTCCTTTGGCAGCCTGGTGAAACCTAGGGACCCCTGCTCAGAATCATTCTATTGTTTAAATTTTTTTTTAAAAGAATGATGTTGTTAAATATGTAAAATAAAATACTTAGGATTACAAAGGAAATCAATTATACTGAAATAAACATGTAACCTTTTCCCCATCCAGGTTCACAGAGCCCCTGAAATGTGGATTCATTAGAGATTCATGCAACCTAGGTTAGAAACCCTTGGTCTAGAGGGACCCAGCAGAGTAAGCATTAGCAGTTTTGGTGAGTCCAGCACCCTCATTTTACAGATAAGAAAACTGAGGCTCAGAAAGGGAAAGTGACTTGCCCAAGGTCACACATAGTTCATAGACGTAGAGCTAGAAGGCATCTCAGAAGCCATCTAGTCTAACCTCCTCATTTTATGAAGGAGGAAACTGAGGCCTAGGGAGGAGAAATGATTTGTCCAAGGTGACAGAGTCACTAAGTGGCAGAGCAGGAAGTTGAAACCAGGTCCCCTGACTCCAAATCCAATATTTCTTTGTTGGCAACATGCTGTCTCTTATGTTACTTCCTGTTAATAAATTGGAAACTCCTGCAGAGCAAGGCCTATGCCTGTGTGGCCCCAGTAGCAAGTATTATTGCTTTGCACAAATTAGGCCTTCAGTAAATATCTCTTGGATTGGTGGCCATTGTCTGGCAAAATGCTGGTGATGGTTCACTTCCTTCCTTCCTGAGCCTTTGGTTCTGCCTGACTCCCCAGGAAGCCCCTCTGGGCTTCTTTTGAAGTTGTATCCTCTGATCCGCACCATTAGCAATGCAAAAAGAAGGCTAAGATGGTGGGGAGAGAGAAGGGGTATTCCCCCACTTGGGAGAAGTCTTTTACTCTGTTTCAAGGTTATCACCGAAATGGATTGGGTTCCTTTCCATTCCCTCAGCACATTAGCCAACCTTTCATCAGAGCTTGCTTCTGGTGATTGTGCTTAGCTCTTCAATGCTATGCAGCCTCATCGATGTGGCAAATCTGACTTGGGAATGGAAGACACAATCAGTCTGTTTTGGGGAATGTCCTCAGGGGACCGATATACAAAATCTTGCAGGCGAATCCTAAGCTGGCTGTGCAGGCATTGGGAACTTTGGATGTTTCTGTATCCTGATCATTTGGGGGTGGGGGATGCTTTTCCTGGGCTGGTCCATGCAAGGTAGTAACCACCCCCTTTACGATAGAGGCTCTTAATCTTTTTCTGTGTCATGAACTGCCTCCCACCACCACATTTGTTAGTCTGATAAAGTCTAAGGACCCCTCAGAACAATGATTTTAAAATGCATAAAATAAAATGAAATACCTAGGATTGCAGAGGGAGCTAATTTTATTGATATATGGTTACTGAAATTAAAAAAAAAAATCACAGAGCCCAGATTAAGACCCCCTGCTCAAAATAGAAGTTGGCCACATCGATCTAGAGTCTAGATTCTAGACAGAATGTGGCTGGCCTAAAACACAGGTGTTGGGCCCAATCCTCCAGTGTCCAGATGCTAAAGGGGATATGGTCTAGAGGCCAAAACAGCCTTCCTGGGGCCATTTTGCCAGTTACTTGTGGGCTCGATGTAGAAGAGGCAGGGATGATGTTGTCACAATGTTTTTTGAGGCTTGTGGGAGAAATTTGATCTATGGTGAGGCAGACTTGGCACCCAATGATGGGAGCCAAAATAACACCAAGCCGCCCTCAGGAAAACCAACTCGTGTCGGCATGTCTGCCAGGAAAGAGAAGGGAACGGCAGTGATGGTCTGCCAACCTGCATGAGAGAAGGGCTGGAGGGATTCCGAGCCAAGGCATGGCTGACATTAGTATGAGATGGGTTTGGGTAGGTGCAAAACTGGTGAGGAAAGGAGAATTTATCCCACTCTTGAGGTCAGAGCCAGAAGAGACCCCTGAATCAACCTAACTCAGATGGATTTGGAACCATCCCATTTCATGTCAACTTGGCAGAAGGTCTCCAGTGGAGTGCTCCAGGGATCTGGGTTTAGCCTTGGTCTGTTTAGAATGAACAAAGCAAGGGGCAGCTAGGTGGCACAGTGGATAGAGCACTGGCCCTGAAGTCAGGAGGACCTGAGTTCAAATCTGGCCTCAGACCAAACACTTGACACTTACTAGCTGTGTGACCCTGGGCAAGTTACTTAACCCCAATTGCCTAAAAAAAAGAAAAAGAAAAAAATAGAATGAACAAAACAGAACAAAAAAACCCTAGTGGTTTTGATGAAGGCTTAGACAGTCTACTTAACAAATTTGTAGACAAGCACAAAGCTAGGAGGAAGGGCTAATGTGTTGGAAGATGCTATCAGGATTTAAACATTTTTACAGACTCCTCAGAGACACCATTTGCTTTGTTGTACGTAGTAGGTCAGGTTTTTGGCCACTGGGGTCTGTGGTACCTGCTCCCCTCCTCACCAGTGCCAGACTCACCTGGGCAGGTCTTTGTTTTTTGAAACAATTACAACTCCCCCCCCCCAACACACACACCTTTCAAAACAACCACAGCCGAGAATGTTCACTTGGTGCTTTGGAGGAAAATAGCTAACCCTACCTACTTCACAGTTCTAAGTGTGAAAGCACTTTGTAAGAGTGAAGAGGCATTAACATTAATAATCCACACTAAGGTGTTAATGACTGATAAAAGCCACAGGCACCTGGACAAGGGGATGCCTAATTTAGAAGGAATGATTTCTACTGGTGGAATGAAGTATTCTACTGGAAGAATAAATGCTTGTTGACTGACTGACTGACTGACTGACTGACTGATTGGAATTTCGATACTGCAGCAGCTGAAATGGGAGATAAATTTAATGTTGGAGGGGGCTGTTCTGGGCACCCTTAACATAACACTACTTTATAGGGCTTAGGAGTAAGGCCCATCCTGATTACAGAATTTCTGTATTTCTAGAATCAATTTATGCCCATAATAAAAGGAAAGAAAATAGACCTAGTGCCTGGTAGAGCAATAATGGGCTCATTAACTATAAGTACATTATCGTATTTTCATTAAGCAGGTCAAGTTCAAGAATGGGAGAATCCCAAGCTTAACCATATTTTACACTGATGAATATTCGTCTTTTTACAGTTACCATAAATAAATGCCCATTGAAAAGTCACCCAAGAGTTTATATAGAATGAGACAGGAATGGGAAATATTTTCATCACAGGAAAAATTTCCCCAAGCACCCCAGTCCATTGCTGGGATTGGGCACAAAATGGTGAAAGAGCTTCAGTGCACACCAGTGTTAGGGGAAATAATGTTACAGGGTGGAGTTAATGACAGAGACAGTGTCATATATCAGATGGTAAACAGTTGGACAATGATTTCCTGAACATGAGTGATGAGATAGTCATTGACTAGAAGCCCTCTCCCATTGGAGTACGCTGTGGTCCATGCAGGGTAGTGACCATGATGGAAGTCGATCAGAGTTGCTTTTGAGGATGCAGCTCAATTTGAGAGCGAATGGGCAGGGAATTCTATGCATTCAGTCAGGAATAGGCAGAAAAGCAGACCTAGGGCTGAGGGATGGAGCTGTCTAATTATAGCCCTCTTTGCCCTTTTCCCATCACCCCTTCACCATCACTACAAAAGTTGAAAGCGGCTGCCTAAGTCCAAGGGCCATTTTTTATTTTCATGTGTCATTTTATATTTGTTGCTACATAGAAGCAGGATTAGAACACCACTTCCTCCAAAGATGAGGATCGTGCAGGGGCAATGGAGGGGTTCATGGTGGGTGAGCAGGCTGCCACATACACCCGAGGATGAACGCTGATGAAGGGTAGGAGTAAAGGGTGTCATTAAGGAATAGTATGATAGGAAAAAAAAGAGGTCATGGTCATGTGGTAAGAGTAATAGGTGACAAGTGGATAGCTTTTTGGGGAGAAAGCAAGGAAGACATCCAGCAAGTTGGCTATACCCCTTATGGCAAATTTGTGGGAAGACTTGAACAAGAGTCACATAGGATGGATGGGTGTGGCAAGATTGTAATCTTTATCATTAAAGGAGACTCAGCTTGGTAAGATCATGGATCAATTGGAATATAGAGTTATCTGTCATGGGTCTATTTTAATGGTAACCCGTCTGTAAATTACTGTTCAATTTTTGCTTTAGATCAGCTTTGCTATCTCTTTGCTGCTGATGTTCTGACTGACAGTTCTAATGTCTGCTTTCCAGATAAGTTTTTTTTGGAAAAAAAAAAAGGCCAAGGGAAAATGCTGGCTTAGAGTAGAAAAGGCATTTTATTATTACAAATTCACCTTTCTCAAGAATTCAAAAATTTGTTGTGGGCTAGACGTTGGATTTCTTTTTATAATTTTTTTTCAATGAACAAAAATCTGTTTCTAGAGCTTCCACCTCACATTCCCATCTGCCAAAATAGAAAAAAAAAAAGGAAAAGAAAAGAAAACCAACCCCCAAAGAAAGCATGTTTCCTCATTGGCATGTCCAGAAAATGTCTGTCTCATTTTGCATCTTAAATCTATCACTTCTCCATCAGAAGATGAACATACTTCTTTGTTAGTCCTTTAGAATTCTGGATCATCATTTTGTTGATCAGAGTTAGGTCTTTCAAAATGTTTTTTCTTTGCAACGAGGTTGTTATTGTATACATTGTTAGTGTAGTTCTGCACATTTCAGTCTGTATCAGTTCATATAAGTCTTCTGAGGTTTCTCTGTATGGATCACTGAGAGGTGAAGTTACTTGCCTCAGGTCACACAGCCAGTATTTCCTTAGAGGTAGGATTTGATCCCATGTCTTCCTGACTTTGTCCACTACCCCATGCTGTCTCTAAATGATTAAAGGTTTGTAAATCACCCTCCTCAAAAATAACCTGGTGAGGTAGGCAGTACAAGACCCAGAGAGGCAAAGCAACGGGCCTTGAGAGGTTGTGCAAGGAATAAATGGCAGAACCAGGTCTTGAACCCAAGTCTTCTGGTCTGGAGTCCAGTGTTCTTTGCATTACATCATTCTTTCTTTCAGACTACAGGACTTAGGGGTAGTGCTGGGCAAGCCAACCTTGGGGCCTATACCCAAGTGAACAAGGGTGAAAGCCAACATTGTCCAAGGCCGTTATTCTCCTCCCATCTTCCTCCCAGGTACTAAGTTCATGACTCCATGTTTTAGAGGCTACATCTGTCTTGTTTCTCTCCAGTCTTCCTAGTCTGCATCCCTTTTTCTGTGTAGTGGCCTCACTTCTGCCCCTCTTAAGTGGTCACTGTCCTAATTCTTTCTCCTCCTAACACTCTGGTTCCTTCCTCCATGGTCTTTGCCCAACTCCTTTATTCAGTACTCAGGTGTCAGGAATGGAGAACATCTTATAGTGCAATGCTTCTTCAACAGTGGGTCGTGACCCTGCTTGTTTAGGGTTTAAAAAGCGCTAAAGGGATCTCGAATGGAAAAAGTTTAAGAAGCCCTGTATAGTGTAATCCCTTCCCAGGGCCTAGTCACTCATTCAAGGTCACACAGGTTGTAAGTGGCACAGTCAGGATTTGAACCCCTGCCCTCTGTTTCTAAATCTGGCTCACTTTCCATTGTACCCTCCTGCCTACTCAGGGGGCAGAAGACCTGAGTTTAAGTTCTGGTTCTGTCACTTAATGCTTATGTAACTTTAGCTCCTCTGGGCCTCAGTTTCCTTCTCTGTGAAATGGGAATGGTAACCTCTGCCTAACCTCCTTCACAGGGCTGTTATGAGGCTCAAATTAGAGAATATCTGTGAAAGGACTTAGTAATAGTTATTAATAGTCATCTTGTGGTCCTGGGATACGACATTTCTGATTGCCTTTTCACCCTCCCATCCCCAGTTAGTGAGTGGATTCTCTATTGCCCCAACAAGAAGACTGTCTTTCCACCTTCCAACTTCCTTATGCCTTCAGGATGATGGCTTAGTGCTCGGTGGACCCACTCCAGCAGGACACTGCAAGAGGTTTTTAGGCAAATACTGCTCAGTGTGTTAGCTGCAGAACAAATAGGAAATTTCCAGCAATGATATTTATTTCTGCTTTAAGATTTGAACAAGCTTGAAGCTTACTCAGAAATGCCATAGGGGCCACTGACAAGAATGTCTCCATCGAGCTTCTGATAGAGGGAGGTGTGGATGCTCCCTTCATGGCCCCTGGTCCAGCTTTGCACTGGGGGCAATGAGTCTTGTCCAGTTCCCAAACTCTGGTATCTTGAAGAGGCAAGAGGGGACAAGGAGGGCACACCGGAACATCAAAAGCAGGCTGCTCTTCACATGCTCCATTGGGTGGCAAGTTGGCTGGGTGCCCTGTGTACACTCAAGCTTCTTTTTGGTGTCTCTGATTTGCCTTCCCACTTCCTCGACATCTTGGGTCTCTGCCTCCTCTCGTCTGTATCAATGGATCGTTCACCTGCCTTTTAAATTCATTTGTTCTTCAACTAAGTTTGGTGAGGAGAGCCCTAAACTTGGAGTTGAGACAATCTGGGTTCAAATCCTATTTCTACCACTTACTAGCTATTTGACCTTAGACAGGTCACTTTCCCTCTCTGAACCTGAGTTTCATCCTTAGTAAAAGGGCTACATTTTTGCTCCTTACTTCATAGGAGTATCTTGAAGAAAAGCTCAGAAATGCTACAGAAATGACAGTGACAATTATTATTGCTCTCTAAATATGAGTGATTACAATTACTGTTACCTTAGCTTGACAGCCCTCTGGTCATGGCGGTATCCTTGTGGAGAATTCCATATCTTTCTCTATGCAGAGATAACTTCCTCTAGTAATGGTTTCAGAGGATTTGGATTCAAAGTCTATTTCCTTCCTTCCTTCCTTCCTCCCTCCCTCCTCCCTCCCTCCCTCCCTCCCTTCCTTCCTTCCTTCCTTCCTTCCTTCCTTCCTTCCTTCCTTCCTTCCTTCCTTCCTTCCTTCCTTCCTTCCTTCCTCCTCCTCCTCCTCCTCCTCCTCCTCCTTCCTTCCTTCCTCCCTCCTTCCTTCCTTTCCTCCTTCCTTCCTTTCTTTTTTTTTTTTTGAGGCAATAGGGGTTAAGTGACTTGCACTTTTCTTTCTTACTTCCTATGTGACTTTTAGGTGAAGAGAATTCAAGGACAAGATGATGCACTTTCCTGAGCCTCAGTTTCCCTCTCTGTAAAATGAGGTACTTTGACCTGCTGACCTCTAAGTTCCCTTCCAGCTCTACATCTTTGATGCTCTGTCTTCCCCCTTGCTGGGCCTCTGTAAAATGAAGGGATTCTATCAGATGGGCCCTGAGGTTCTTTTTAACTGCAGATATATGATCCTTGACATGTGAGGACTAATATAAAGGGAGCTGAGGCTAAGACAACAACCTTTTCTGTGATTCCCCTGTCTCTGGCTCACTCCTTCCCAGAGTCTGATTTTCCTTTGTTTGCTGTCTGTCCATTTCACAGAGGTTTTACATCTGAGTGCCTAAACAAACATAAGAGATCATCTAGCTCAACTCTCTTATTTTACAGATGGGGCAACTGAGGCCCAGAAAGCTTCAGTGATTTGTCCAGGGCCACACAGCTAGAAAGTGTTGGGAGTTTACGCTCTCACAAGCCCTGCATCTTTGCTGAAGTTTACCAAAACATTGTGTGTAAGCTGTGCTGGTAAAACAGGGATTAAGGCTGCTTCTCATGTTGGATAGGAGGATGCTAACTGGCAAGGGAAAATGATTGTTGTACTGGAAAGATCAGAACAAAAATAGCTAATAAAGAGTTGATAGGAAGCTAAGACAGGTGATACTAAGAGCAGTTAGCCTCCCTGGTCGAGTTCCCTGAACTATGTCTTAGGGATTCTGGGATTCTGCTCATTGACCGCTCTGCTCCATCAGAGATTTGTCCTTTGGATTTCCTTTACTGCCTCCAGTACTGGACTCCTGGACTAGCTAAGCATTCTGGGTAGCTTCAGGGAGCCATTAACACTCTCTCACCCATAGTCCTCCAGCAGGATGGGACACCAATGAGATTTTAAGCATGGCAGCCTCCTGCCAAATCCCACCTTTCCCACTGGAAAGTGTTCAAAGGCCTCAAGGAAGGAAGGTCTCTGGCCACAGGGAGCGAAGATCCAATGAGATAATGTATGTATAAGTATTTGAAAAAGTCTTAAAGCACTGTGCGTGAGTGTGCATATATGTGTGTGAGTATGCATGTGTGTGGGTATGCATGTGTGTGAGTACATGTATATGCATGTGTGAGTGTGCATGTATGTGCGTGTGTGAGTGTGCATGTATGTGTGTGTGTGTGTGTGTGTATGAGAGTGTGTGTGTGTGTGTGAGAGAGAGAGAAAAGAGAGAGAGAAAGTGTGTGTGTTCCTTGAGAGCTCTAAGGGAGGTGGGGGCCTTAGGGACCATGTGCTGAAGGCCTGCATTTTACAGATGAAGAGATTGAGGCCCAGGCTGTTGAAGTACCTAGCCAATGCTCACACATATCCTAAGCAGCAGAGCTGAGATTCACCCTCAAGTGTGCTGACTTCAAACCCTGGCTAGTTTCACTGTATCTTCCTCTATTGTTATCAAAAGATATGGATCCTGGGGACCATGTCAGGGACCTCAACCACCTAGTTGGGGACCTTAAACACACCCAGCATCTGTCAGATCAGCATGGTCTAATGGTTGGAATGTTGGAGAATCCTGAAGTCAGGCAGAGCTGTCTTCAAATCCTGCCTCTGACACTCATGATGTTACCCAGGGCAAGTCACTTCCTCTCCATGGGCACCTCTGTTTCCTTATCTGTAAAATTAATGGGTTGGACCCAATAACCTCCAGATGTAGGATCCATTGATCTGATGCTTAGTAGCTATGTGGCTATGGGTAAGTCAATTGACTTTTCTAAGCCTCACTTTTATTATCTGAAAAATATGAAGAATACCTCTAGTGTCTTTCACAAAGTTGTATTGGGAATTGCATATATATATCTATTTATAATGTGTGTATATGTTTTCTTATCATGATTTCTGTGGCTTACCCTCTGTGAACCTCATTTTCTTCATCTGTAAAATGGGTATACTTGCACTCCTTAGCACTTTGGGCCATGGTAAAGAAAGCCCAGAACTTCTTGAGAAATGGGAGCAGCTATTACTGCCTTTCAGTAAGTGTGAGGGATTGGAATGACTTTTGCCTTCATATATCATTAATTGGAGAATTCCAGTCCCTTTCCCCATCTCTGGATCACCCCACATCTGATAACTTAAGGAACTTCCTGTGGGGCCCGTCTCTAGTCCCCTCTTCATGCTCCCTCAGCCTCTGATGCCCAGACCCTGGGTAGAAGCTTTAGTTCCTAAGTTCATAGGATCCTAGATCTAGAACTGAAGGGCACCTTCAGAGGTGCCGTCGAGTTCAACTCCTTCATTTTACAGAGAGGGAAACTGAGGCCCAAGGAGGGGAGGAGCTTGTCCAAGGCCACAGAGAGGATTGTTGATCTGGAATTTAAAGGGCCCTCAGAGGCCATCTACTCCAACCTCCTCATTTTACAGAGGAAGAAACTGAGTCCCAGGGAGGGGAAATGGCCCAAGGTCCCAAGAGTCTAGGATTTGAACACAGGTCTTTTGACTCCAGAGCCAGTATTCTTATGGCCATCATAGGCCTTACCTAGTACCACTGATCCTGGGTAGATTCTTCAGCCCCCTCCCTGGGGCTCTTTTGCAGAGAGCTTACTGGAACAGAGTAGGGGAAGGAGAGTAACGGGTAGCAGCTACAGCAGCCTGGGCATATCCCTGATACTTGGTGAATCCATTGGTTCATTTCATCTGTCCCCAAAGCTCCCCTCACAGATGGCCCAGGGAAAGCCATGGGAGTTCTCACCCTAATCACCGAAGTGTCCATCTTATCTTGATAACTTGGAGCTCCTTCTTCTCTCCAGCTTGTTGGGATGTAAATAATCCCAGTAGCTGCCTTGGGTTCCATTTTCACCTTAAAAGAAACAAATGGAAAGGGGAGATTTGGAGGAGATTATAAAGATAGAACCATCCCCACTTTCTGAGCTCTCCTTCCTGACAATCCAGGCCCTTGGCAGTCTGGCCCCACCTTTTCTATATCACCTTATTACCCACTATTCCTAAACAAATATCTTTTGTTCCATCTAGAGGTAGCTAGGTGTCACGGTGGAAAGTGCTTCTGGGCCTGGAGTCAGGAAGACCTGACTTCAGATCTATCCTCAGACACTAGCTGTGGGACCCTGGGCTGCTGTCTGCTTCAATTTCCTTAACTGTCAAATAGGAATGATAGTAGCGTCTACCTCACAGCATTATTGTGAGGATCAAATGAGGTAATATTTTTATAACCTTATAGCCACTTAATAGGTCCATCCTTCCTTCCTTCCTTCCTTCCTTCCTTCCTTCCTTCCTTCCTTCCTTCCTTCCTTCCTTCCTTCCTTCCTTCCTTCCTTCCTTCCTTCTTCCTTCCTTCCTTCCTCTTCCTTCCTTCCTTCCCCTTCCTCCCTTCCTTCCTTCCTCCCTTCCTCCCTTCCTCCCTTCCTCCCTTCTCCCTCTCCTCCCTCCCTCCATCCCTCCCTCTCTCCCTCTCTCTCTCCCTGTTTCCCTCCCTTCCTTCCAGGTCTGTTCCTGAACTGTCTACTACAGAGATGGGGAACCTGCAGCCTCAAGGCCACCTGTGGCCCTCTAAACTCCACAGAACAAATCCCTTTAATAAAAGGTTTTGTTCTGTAAAACTTAGACTCAGTCAACAGGCCACACTTGAGGACCTAGAAGGCCAAAGGTGACCTTGAGGCTGTAGGTTTCCCACCCCTGGTCTACTACATGTAGTATTTCCTAGGAGCACCCTCCCCGCTGTTGCCAATCTGAAGTCTATTCATCCTTCAAAGCTTAGCTCATGTATTGCCTCTTCCAGGAAGCCCTTCCTGCCTGGCCATGTCCACACTGATCTTTCTGCTATCATATGGTCATAGACTACTTATATTGTTTGCGTGTGTGTGTGTGTGTGTGTGTGTGTGTGTGTGTGTATGTATGTGTGTGTGATCTTCTGAATACTGTGCTGGATATGTGACATCACCCAGGTGGTGGGGAGCAGCAATTCTTATTCCCAACTTTTGCCAGGAAAGAGGACTTTCTCTGCAGCTTTTCATATTTTGGAGATACTAGTGCAGCACTCTGGCTGGCTGTCTTTTATCATTGCCTCTCTTATGTTTCTGATAAGATGATTATAATATTTTAGATTCATTTTTTTTGCCTGAATTTGTAATTTATATCTTTAAGGAAGAACTCTCTGATGTAGAAACTCCATTTACCACTGCAGGTGAGCCACTCATTTGTACTTTCATTGGATCCTATATATCAGGCTAGAAGGGGTCTTGGAGGCCATCAGGTTCAACTCCTTCACTTTACATTGGGGCCATTGGGGCACTGGGAGGCTAAGTGACCTGCCCAGGGTCACACAGCCAGGATGTAACACAGACAGAACTTGACTCCAAAGCCAGCTTGACTCCAAGGCTTTATTGCCTCTTTTTACATCAATATCATCCTGCCTCTGGCACTTACCACCTGTGTGACCTTGGACAAGTCTCTTCCCTTCCTTGGGCCCCAGTTTGTTCATCAATAAAATGAGGGAGTCCGCTAGCTGACCTCAGAGTCCCCTTCTACCTCTAGATGTTATGTTTATGTTTTGAACATATAATGCCATTTCATGAGAGGCCACCTGTAGTATAGTGAAAAGAATTAGCCAGATTAGTGTCTGGCTTTGAGAATCACCTCTGCTATTTACTAGCTGTGTCACCTTGGATAAGTCACTTAACCATTCTGGAATTTAAATTCTTCTCATATCAAATGGGGATAATATTCCTTGTACTACTTCCCTCCTGGGGCTGTTGGGAAGCCCAGCAGAATCACATATAAACCCCCTCCATACTATCCCACTCTTGGGAACTTCATCAGCTCCCTTGGGTTTGACAATGCTCTCTGTGGAAAGGACTCCCACATTAAATCATCCAGTCCCCTGTCTGTGCCCTGGGACTCAGTTCAGTATCACCAACTGCCTCTTGGACATGTCAAACAGACTATCCTGGAGAAAGCTCAAGTTCAACACATCTAAAACAGAGCTAGCTATCTCCTCCCCTCTCCAACTTCCCTATTTCTGTCCAAGGCACAACCATCTTTCGAGCCTCCCAGGTTCTTAACCTTAGTCTTTTCCCCGACTGCTCACTCTCCCTTACCAAGTCAGTGGCTCAATCTTGCTGTTTTTCACTTTCACAATATCTCTGGCATCTGATCCTTTCTCTCCACTCACACAGCTACCTCCTTCATTCAGGCCCTCATTACCTCTTGAAAGGACCATTACAATAGCCTTCTAATTGGTCTCCTAGCCTCCAGTTTCTCAAGAGTCCATGCTATCCTTCCTGCATACTGTGCCAAAGGGATTTTTGGCACTTGGGACCTTGTGACTCCCCTATTCAATCAACTCTAGTGGCTTCCTTGTTGCCTCTTTTCTTTAGGTTTTCAGTCCCTTGATAACCTGGCCCTGACCTGTATTTCCAGTCTCATTGTACATTACTCACTCTCTT
This sequence comes from Phascolarctos cinereus, assembly GCF_003287225.1. Taxonomy (NCBI): domain Eukaryota; kingdom Metazoa; phylum Chordata; class Mammalia; order Diprotodontia; family Phascolarctidae; genus Phascolarctos; species Phascolarctos cinereus. The sequence goes on from NW_027556291.1 coordinate 51,508,726, forward strand.
GTACTCTGCAGTCCAGCTAGACCATTCTGCTCTCTGTTCCTTATACAGACAGAAGACACTATCTTCCCCTCTCTCATTTGCATGTTTTTGCCCTGGCCATCCCTCATTCCTAGAATGCCCTCTCTCCTTACTTCCAACTCAGAGGCCCTCTCTTCCTTTACGATGCAGTTTAATCACCATCTTCTACATGAAGTCTTTCCCCATCCTCCCAAATACCAGTTATTTCTCTCCCAAACTACCTTGTATTTAACGTCTTTCATGACACATACTTGTTCTGTTCCCCATTAGAATGTAAGATTCTTGCAGGTAAAGATTATTTCATCCTTTGCCCTTTTATCTTTATTTTATTTTATTTTTGGCTAGGCAATGGGGTTAAGTGACTTGACCAGGGTCACACAGCTAGTAAGCGTCAAGAGTCTGAGGGCAGATTTGAACTCAGGTCCTCCTGACTCCAGGGCTGGTGCTCTATCCACTGTGCCATCTAGCTGCCCCCTGTTTTGTGGAAATTTAATTAAATAATCATTTATTGAGTAAATGGAAAGAACAAAAAACCAAAAATGAATAGTATAAATAACCAAAAACCTTGGCCCTTTAGAACTGAGATTCTCTTCCTTCTCTTCCTTATAGAGGTGAAGGATTATGGGTGGGGAATATTGAATACATTGGAAGACTCAGTTGATCTGAAAGTTAGTTTTGCAGAACTGCTTTCCCTTGCCCCTTCTTTTTTCTACTTTGTTAACAGGAAAGGTTCTTTGGGTGTGGTGGGAGAGAGGGTAGAGAAATATATTTGGATATAAGAGAGATATAGGAATAAAATATATCAATAAAAATAAGGACATTTAACAAGTACTATGCACAGGGTCTTCTGCTCAGCATGGGAGAAGTGAGGCAGAGATGAATAATTTCTGCCCCCAAGGAGATTACAGTCATGGGAATGGGGCATAGGGCTAACCTACAGAATCCCCAAATCTGAGAGTTGAAAGGAAGACCAGAAGCCTCCTAGGCCAACTCACAGCCCAGTGGGAATTCCCTCTACTATATCCCTAACAAGTGGTCATTCATCTTTTGTTTAAAGACCACAAGTGAAGGGGAAGCCATCACCTCCCAAAGTGACTCCACAGCTAAGAGATTTTCCCTTCCAGCCTGCTCAGATTGGCTTCTTTGCAAGCCTAACAGCCCTTTTAAGGGAGGTCTTACTATGTAGTGAGCCAGCCCAAGAAATCATCTGTGCTCCCCTTGCTATTGCACCCTGAGTCCCCTGTCTCCTTCCCTTGGGGTTTTCTTGGCAAAGATACCGGAGTAGCTTGCCATTTCCTTCTCTAGCTCATTTTACAGATGAGGAAACCAAGGCAAACAGGGTGAAGTGATTTGCCCAGGGTCACACAGCTAATAAGTGTCTAGGGCCAGATTTGAACTCAGCTTTTCCTGACTCCAGGGTCTGCTCTATCCACTGTGCCACCTAGCTGCCCACTCAGTGTCAGGAGAAGCCAGGTTTCTCATTTCCAGGTCAGTGCTCTTTCTTCCACTCCTAGAGGGCAGAGCTGTGTCTTCTACTATTACTGCTACTCTTCCTGGAGCAATGGGTGGCCCAGAGCAGGGCCACAAACTATCCTTGTTACCTTGAATGATTTTTCAGTGCCAGCATGTGGCAAAGGCAAGACTTCAGTGCATTGTCTGCAGTATTGTTTTCCCAAAGCTTTAGATTTGGAAAGGATCTCGGAGACCACCTATTTGGACTCCTACTTATACTAGGCATCCTCTCAACAGCATCCCTGACTGGTGGGCATTCAGGCTCCACCTAAAGAACTTCAATGATGTGAGATCTCCACTTCTTGGGACAACTCACTCCCTTGTTGGACAGCTCTAGAAGTCCCTCCTTACTATAAAAATCCTCAGTTGGCCATTTCAAGCCCTTTACATCCTGGTCTCTTCATACCTTCCTAGTCTTTTCACAGTTTCCTGCCCTCCACACACTCTGAATTCCAAGTATACTTACTGACTTGATATTCTGCACATAAATGTCCTCTTTCCAGGCCTTTGCATTGGCCGTCCCCCCATGACTGGACTGTAATTCCTTTTGTACCTCTTGGAATCCCTGATTTCCTTCAAGGCTCTACTCAAGTGTCACCTTCTTCATTAAGGACTTTCCTTGTCCCATCAGCAGCTGGTGTCCTCCCTCTGCCAACTATCCTGTATTCGTCACACACACACACACACACACACACACACACACACACACACACACACACACAGATCTAGATATTCTGTATATACTCCCATATTTGCTTCTTGTCTGACCCATCAGAAGATAAGCTCCTTGAAACTTATTTTTATCTTTCTATCCTCAGTGCCTACCATAGCATTTCAAATACAGTAAACCTTTAATAAGTGCTTAGTAAAGTCATATGAAAGAACTTGGCAAATTACTACTAATAAGAGTAATGCAAATAAAAATAACTCTGAGGTTTCAGCTCACATACAGCAAATTGGCAAAGATGGCAAAAGATAGGAACAGTCAATGTTGGAGGGGTTGTGGAATGATAGGCACACTAGTGCATTGTTGCTGGAGCTAAGAAATAGGACAGCAATCATTTGGAATGATGTGAACAAAGTGACTGAAATATCCATATCCTTTGACCAGAGATTCCACTGCTAGGTGTATGCCCCAGAGAGGTCAATGAGAAAACAAAGGCTCCATATACATTAAAGTATTTATAACAGCGTTCTCTCTCTCCCTTTCTCTCTCGCTCTCACTCTTGCTCTCGCTCTCTCAGCACAGAACTGGAAACAAAGGAGATGTCCATTGACTGGGGAATGACCAAATAAATTGTGATACATAAATGTGATAAAATATGATTGTGCTATAAAAGAACAACAAAGATGAATACAGAAAAGGATACAAAAACAGATACAGAGTGAAACAGGTAGAAGCAGAAGAACAATATACACAATGATGGTAACAATGTAAACAACCATCATAAAACAATAACAAAAATGGAAGTTGTGAAATGATAAAGAACAAACTTAGACCCAGAGAAGAGATATGGGAAGATCCCTCCTCTCAGTCCCTTGTGGGAAATGAGGAGGGGCTGGAGGGTAGGGTTGTTCATGGATGTGGACCACTGCTTGTCAGCTTTTTTTGGTGTTTTGACTAGTTTGGTTGATTTTTTTCTCCTTCCTCTTTTCCTTTCTTATCTCTTCTTTTCTTGATATAATGGATGACTCTCTTGGAGAAAGAAGGGGAGGAACAAAAGGAGAAATCTAAGTGATACAAAGGTTAAAATATCAATAAAAACTTATTTGAAAAGTAAGTGCTTACTGACTGATTAAAATCTGGGAACCTACAATTCTTCTCTATTGTCTTTTCTCCAGTGGACCAAGTCCCGTCCTCTGGGTCCGAGCTGAATAAATATGATCCCTTTGCCCTCTAAACCCATTCATCTTGGACCATTGATCGTAGATTTAGAACTGGAAAGGACCTTGGAGGCTATAATACTGCAACCTCTTCATTTAGAGGGGAAACTGAGGCCCAGAGAGGGGAAGTAAAGAGTGTTGCTGATCCCTAGAGAGTCCAGGGGAGGGATATCTCATAGGTGACAAGGAAATGGGCCAGTCCTGTAGGCCAGTCTTTGTTACTTTCATCCTAATTTTGAATATTGTGAGCACTTCATGTCCTCTGTCTTATGAGTCAACTGTCCCATTCTAGTGGGCTTGGTGAGTGAGTCCAGGCTGATCAGTTCTCAGAAGCCTAGAAACAGAGGATTTAGGGAAGGGCCTAAGAGATCAATTGGTCAAGCCAACATTACAAAGGAGGAAGCAAACACTTGGTGAAGGGTGGGCTTTGCTTCCTCACTGACTTCAGTGCAGCAATGACGCTGTCCATCTGTTGTGTGTGGCCTCATCCTCACTTCTCAACTGTGTGCCCTCTTTTCTGGTCACACATGCCCTCAAGGATGCCTCTTTTCATCAGAAATTATCCTTAGCAACGTGCTGCAGCTTTCTTCCACCCACCATCCGGCTGGCTCCATCACTTTATGAGATAGACAGGTTTCATTCAAAGTGTTTCATGAGATTCCCCCCCCCCAAATGATTTGCATTCAGCCCACTAATCAAATGAATTTGGAAGCATCCCAGATTAATCACAACTCATTCCTGTTTTAGTCTTTAGTCTTGGAGTGTTGGGAAGTATTGTAGTAGAGAGTTGATAGAATCCCTTACCCGAAGTCAGAAAGACCCAGGTGCAAATCCTGGTGGAGATACTCTGTGATCCAAGGTAAGGCACTTAACCTTTCTCAGTCTCATTTTCTTCATCAGTAAATATAAAGGGGTTAGACTAGCTGGCTTCTGGGGTTCCTTCCTGCCCTAGATCTAGAATCCCATGTGTGACTTTCGGCAAGTCCCTTCACCTGCTTGGGCCTCAATTTCCTCCTCTGTAAAAATGAATGGGTTGGACTAGCTAGCCTCTGGGGTCTTCTTCAGATTGAGATCTAGTTACTTCATCTCTCTGGGCTTCAGTTTCCTCAGTCAGTAAGAATTTATTAAGTACTTACTATGTGCCAGGTTCTGTATTGAGCTCTGAGGATACAAAGAAAGGCAAAACCAGTCCTTGCTCTCAAGGAGCTTACATTCTAATGGAGGAGAAAACATGTAAAAACCAAAAACCTATAAGATACACACACAGAGCAGTTGGAAGGTAATCTGAAGAGGAAGGCCTTTGCACCTGTGGGAAGGGGAACTAAGGGAGGCCTCCTGCAGAAGATGGGATCTAGGTTGATTTTGAAGGAAGTTTGGGAAACTAAGAGGCAAAGATGAGGGACCAGAACATTCCAAGCATGGAGCACAGCCAGTGCCGAGGCTTGAAGGTGGGAGATGGAGTGTCATGTTTGAGGGGATTTAAATATCAGATGATTTTATATTTGATCTCACAAGTGACAGGGAGCCACCAAGGCTCTTTAAAATCACTGCGGCAGCTGTGAAGAGGATGGATTGGGGTGGGGAAAGATTCGAGGCAGGGAGACCAGTTAGAAGGTTGTTGTAGTAGTTCAGGGCCAAGGTGATGAGGGCCTGAGCTAGCGTGGTGGCTGGGTGAGTAGAGAAGGAGACACATAGAAAAGATTTTGTGAAGGGAGATACAAGACAGGTGGGGTGAGTGAGGGTGAGGCCTGGGTAATTGGGAGCTGACTGATGCCCTCAAAGAGTAATGGGAAAGTTGGGAAGAGGAGAGGGTTTGTGGGAAAAGACAGGAAGTTCTGTTTGGAAAGGTCGAATTTCAGAAGTCTTCAGGGTCTATTTGGAGATGTTCAAAAGACAGTTGTTGGTATGAGAATAGAGGTCAGAAGAGGGGTGAGGGCTGGATATAAAGATCTAGGAACTATCTGCATAAAGATAATAATTTAAGGCATAGGAAATGATGAGAGCACCAAGAAAGGAAGTAAAGAGGGAGAAAAGCAGAGAGCCCAGGATGTAGGCTTTGGGAACACTTGAGCTTTGAGAATGTGACCTGAATGCAGATCCAGCAAAGAAGGCTGAGAAGAGCCAGTTGGCCACATAGGAGGAAAACCAGAAGAGCAATGTCACAAAAACCTAGCGAGGAAGAGTACTCAAGAGAAGGTGATCAGCGGTGTCAAAGGTTGCAGAGAAATTAAAAAGAATGAAGAATGAGAGAAGTCCATTAGATTTGGCAATTGAAGAGATCATCTATAACATGGTGGCCTCTGAGTTCCCTTCTAATTCTAGATCTGTGATCTTATGAACAAGCAGTAGAGTTCTTCCTTGAGGTATCATAGAAGGCTCCCTGGGGGAGGTGGTGTTTGAGTTGGGATTTGGAAGCCGAGCAGGATGTTGAAAGGCAGACATGTCAGGGAGGCAGACACTCAGGGGACACGGAACTACATTCCAAATGTAAAGGACAGATTTTTCAAATCGAATTCTCCACTTGGCAGAAAGTTATTTTGGTATCCTGGTGAGATAGTCCTAAATTACCTGATAATGTGATAATGGTATCTAGAAGTAGGATGGCTCTTCGAGATCATCAAAACCTAACCTCTCCTTTAAAAAGGAGAAAACTAAGACTCAGACTGGAGAAAGGACTTGTCCAAGGTCACACAGGCAATAAGTAGCAGAGCCAGGTTGCCAAGTCTAATGGCCTTCTCTCATTCTTCATCCTTCTTAATTTCTCTGCAATCTTTGACACCGCTGATCACCTTCTCTTGGGTACTCTCTCCTCGCTAGGTTTTGGTGACATTGCTCTTCTCATTTTCCTCCTATGTGGCCAATCAATTGGTTTCTTTCCCTGGGTGCAGGTGATTCTGGGTCTCTCTCCTTTTTCTCCCTTTCTCCAAATACCATGTCCCTGCTGCATATCCACACCTCCCTGGGTATGCTGATGGTAGGCACTTACAGTAAGGAACCCTGTTTGTTTATCTGTTAGCTGAGAAAAACCTGTTGATGGCATGTGGGAAATTGAATGAAATCTATAGCTTTTGCCTTTGAAATGACAAGCCATATTGTCATTGTGGCTGGTGACAGAATGACAGCATTTGAAAGCTTTAACAATTAAAAATGTCTTACACATTCTGTGTAACATCCAATAATTAAATGTCTGGCGAGTGTCATTAAGCATGATTTCCTTCCAAAGGTGTCGGTTTGTAAATAATCGCAAAAAAAGTGTGCAAACAATTGTGTCTTACTGCAGATGCAATGCTTTGAAAGTCCCTTAGAAAATGGAGCTCAATCACTGTTAAATCTGAACTAAAGCTTCAGGTCCAGGACTTTTCATGCGAGCAGTTAAATCAGGATTCAATTATCGGCTCCAATTTGGACACACTCATCACGATACAGTGCTTACCTTTAAAGTCTGAAGCTTCGGTGTATTTGGCCCATCCCCCTCCCCAGTTGACAACTCAATCCATGTCCTAATCCTTAAACCAAGTTTTCTTCCCAGCCCAGCTCAAGGGCCACCTCCTCCGAAGTCAAACTTTTCCAGGTATTCCCAGCTGCCAAAATCTCTCTGCCTACAAATTACCATCTATCCGTTGTGTTTTTCATTTGCATCCATCATCACAATAATCTGGCTCCTGAACTGGCAATCCTAAGGCTGCACTGAAATAACCGATTTGCCTAGAGATACAGTAGATATTTTGGTCATCAATGTAGAAGATTCAGAAAAAGAATATGATCTTGGAATAATCATAGCATTCGAAACTTTTAATAATTAAAGAGGTACAGCATGGTGGAAAGGGGATGATGGCATCTAGGTTTGGAGTCAAGGGACCAGGTTTGGAACGTTAGTTCCTTACTACCTATGTGACCTTGGGCAAGTCACTTCAACTTCTGTACCTCATAGTAAGGGGTTTGGACTACTAGACTCTGGGCCCATATGGGGTTGCAACCCACAGTTTAAGAAGCACTGAAGGGGTTGCAAGTGGAAAAAGTTTAAGAAGCCCTGGACTAGAGGGCTTCTGAGGTCTCTTCTAGCTGTAGATCTAGGAGCCTATGATGCAATATGTGACCTTGGGCAAGTCACTCCCCTGCCCTGGGCCTCAGTTTCTTCCTCTGTAAAATGAACAGGTTAGATCATATGACCTCTGAGGTCCTTTCCAGCTCTAAATCCCTTATCCTGTGATGATCTTATGACACTATAATCCTGTGTTGTTTCCTCTAATGGAATATAAACTCCATGAAGCCAGAGATTATTCCCTGAGCTTAGCACGATGCCTGGCAAACAGTAGGCATTTAATAAATGTTTGTTGATTTATTGATTGATGAATTTCTTCAAGTCCCAGCTCAGAATTGTTCTCCTTTAAAAAGCTATCCCTGACTGCCATCCTCTGAGACCTGAGAACAGTATTCTCCATAAGGAGATTTCACCCTGTACTCATTAGCAGTTGCTTTGCAATTGTTTTCCACTTGTTTGTGGCAGCAGGGTGATGCAGTGAAGAGAGAGCTGGACTTAAAGTCAGGAAGACCCAGGTCCACATCCTGCCTGGGACACTTAGCTGGGTGATCCTGGACAGGTCATTTAACCTCTTGCAGCCTCAGTTTCCCTGCCTGTAAAGTGGAACTAATCCTATGCACCTACCTCCCAGTATTGTGAGGCCCAAATGAGATAACATATATAAAAAGCACCTTGCAAACCTTAAAGAACTATAGAAATGTTAGCCATTGTTGTTATATATAATTTCTCTCCAACTCAGTGAGTTCCCCAAAGGCAAATGGTGGGTCTTATACTTACTTAATCAGTCTCTCCTCTTGTCATCTAGGGCAGTGTTCTGCGTGGAAGATCATAGAATCTGAACTCCAGAGCTGGAAGGGACCTCAGAGGCCATCTGTCCAAACCTTTACAGGTTGAGGAAACTGAAGCCTAGAGTGGGAACTAGGGACTTGCCCAAGGTCACACAAGCAGGAAACGGCTGAGATGTGATTTGAACCCAGAGCTCTGCTCTCCCCTGCCCTCCTCTCCCCCACACCATGCTGCCTCATTGACAGTGACCTGTTATTTCATACCACTGTACAAAATTGTCAGAGGCATTTCAAATTCAAACTGGCAGAGGCTGTGGTGTTTGAAATGATGGTTAATAACAGTGATTGTGCTCTGGCAGGTTCTATCAAGCAGGAAAAGTTTTGCATGGAGATCCAGGGATGGCTCAGGTGTTTTCTGGCTTGAGGCCAACCTACTTCACTTCAGAATGGCTCCTCACCTGGTTGGCCACAGAACCATTCCTTTTTTCGGGCCACAGAAACTTCTCAAGACTGACTCTGGAGTTATAGAGGGCAGACAATCTTTGGGAATTGAAGATACCCATCAATGAAATCACAGAGTCAGAAAACATTGATTAAGCACCCATTATGTGTGAAGCAGTGTGGCCTTGTGACTAGGGAGCCTGCTTTGGGTTCAGGAAGACCCAGGTTAAAATATCTTCTCTGACCCATACAGGCTGTGTGACCCTGGGCAAGTCACTTATGCTTTCTGTGCCCTACGCAACTAACTCTCTAAGGCTGGAAGTTCCATAATAAATGTTGATCTGCACTGGTAGAGGGACTTTCCTCCTTGAGAAGACTTTCTATTGTATGATCATATTTGGTCCTTTTAAAAATGTGGAGGGTACTGTATATACATAAATTGGATCACAGATCTTGAGCTGGAAGAGACCTCAACTCCCTCATTTTACAGAGTAAGAAACTGAGGCCCATAGAGGGGAAATGATTTGTTAAAGGTCAGATAATAGCTCATAGCTTGAGAACTGGAAGGAACGTCCAGTCATCTAATCCAGCTCCCCTAATTTTACAGGTGAGGAAACTGAGTCCTAGGGGGAGGAAGTAGCTTGTGTAAGGTCACACATAGGATAATAGATCCAGAGCTGGAAAGGACCTCAGGTCATCAAATGTAGCTCCCTGCTCCCACCCCTTTTTAAGCACAGGGACTGACACATAGTAGGCCTTTAATAAATGCTTGCTGATAGATTTATTTTACAGAAAATGAAACTGGAGGTTAGGGAGGTGAGGTGATTTGTCCAAGGTCACAAAGGTAGTTAAGCATCCAAGGCCGGATTTGAACACAAAACCACTGCCCTTTCCATGATACCAGGATGTCTCCTAATAAAGTCAAATAATCTCTGTCCTCAAAGAGCTTATGGTTAACTGGGGGAACAGGGCACAATCTGTAAAGAGGTAAAAATAAGGTGATGTGAGGAGGAAAATGAAAGTACTAACAGCTGGGGAGGTCAGACAAGGCCTTGCCTATCAGGCAGCACCTGTGATGGTCCTTGAAGTTGAAGGTTCTGTGGGGCTGAAGAGGGAGACTGGGAGTGATCCCACCATGGGGAGGCAAGAGGTAAAAGAAGTTAGTGGTCTACATTAACTGGAATGTTGACTGTGGAATGGAGAATAGGAAATTAGACTTGAAAGGTAGGTTGGAAACTCACTTGTGGAGAGCTTCAACTGCCAGGCTGAGGAGTTTGTAGCTTATCTTATGGGTACTTGGGAGCCACTTAAAGTTTTCTGAATAGGGAAGTGACATAGCGCTTCAAGCTCTGTAACTTAAGAAAATTAGTTTGGAGGCTGTATGGAGGATGAATTAGAGGGAGAAGCAGGGAGCCCAATGAGGAGTCTGGTGACCATAGTATAGGCATAAGATGATGGCTGGAGCTGGGATGGTAGCTGAATGTGGGACTGATCTTGGTGGGACCCATGGCAGTAAGGCTTAAAGGCCCTGCCACATTAGGCTAGTTTTTCCCTAAAAAGGCAATGAAGCTGTCCTAAAGACTTAACCTTCTCACGTCTTACTTTCCTCATCTGTAAAATGAGGACATTGGACTTGATGGGCTTCTAATGTCCCTCCCAGCTCTAAATTTGTGATTTTAGGATATTTCATATTCATTTCAGAAGACTAAATCTTGAACTACTGACATGGCATTTTGTTCGTCTAAGGCAGAGGTGGCAAACTCTTGGCCCACAGGCACAAATTGCCCACAAACTCCCTGTATTGCAGCCAGCTTCTTGTACAAAATGACTAATATGGACATTTTTACGTGATTGCACATGTATGACCTATATCAAATTGCTTACCATCTCAGGGAAGGTTAGGGAATGGAGGGAAAGAATTTGGAATGCAAAACTTTAAAAAATTGTTTTAATGTAACTGGGGAAAATAAGATATATTAAAAATATTGGGAAATGTCTAACAAAATAAAATGCAATAGAGTATAGGTAATCTTAATTTGTAATTTTCTAAGTCAACATGCAGCCCACGGGGATCCATTTCTATTTGGGTTGGACACCTTTGCTCTAAAGTATAAAAGCTTAACATCCCGCTAGTTGGCACTTCTTGGGTGCCTACTGGTCAAGCCAACACTTTTTTCTTAGCATTGCGGCAAATTAGGAGCTATCCCCAGTGGAACCACTGCTTTTTTGCTGTTGCTGAGAAAACTTCTTTTGTTAAAGGTTATATGGTTGAGTGTCTTATTTCATTAAAATCCTAAGCTTGAACCACTCAACTGTTTGGAATCAAGACTGGCTCAGAACATTCAGTACATGAAAATAAGGAGATGACGTAAGGTGTTTTGTGGAGGTAGACCCAACCAGACTTGGTGAATAATTGGGTATGGGTGGGCTTGGGGGTGAGGGAGAGAAAAAAGTCAAGGATGATTCTGAACTTAGAATGCTAGTTGAATGGGAGTATGGTGATACCCACTATAGAAAGAGGGAAGGAGGTGGATGAAAATCCAACAAAAGAGACTGTTAAAAATAGCCAGAAAGGTTGCAGGAGAGCCAGGAGAGAGAGGTGTCATGGAGGCTGAGAGGAAAGTATTGAAAAGCTGGGTGTGAGGGATGGTAGATTGTGTCAAAAGCTGTGGAAAGGTCATGAAATGAAGGTTGAGAAAAAGCCATTGAATCAAATAGTTAAGAGATCATTGGTAACCTTGGAGAGAGTAGTTTCATTTGAGTGGGGAGGTCAGAAACCAGACTGCAAAGAATTGAGTGGTGAGTGGGTGGTGAGGAAGTCATGAGTTTAGATGGCTTTTTCAAGGAGTTTAACTGTGAATGGGAGGAAAGATTTCAGATAAGAGCTTGGGATTTCAAAGGAGTTGTTGGATTTTGTTTTTATTTTGATGGCAGATATCTTGTAATACTTGTAAGAAATTGGGAAGAAGCCAGTAGATAAGGAAATACTGAATCAATCAATCAACAACAGAGGTTCAGAGGGCAAAATGGAAGGGGAAAGTAGAGGGGAATAGGGATTTCGAGAAATGAGGAGCAAAGATGGAGGTGGATGACAGAACTCACGGGGGTAGGAACCAGGGAAGGTTTCATATTTCATATTCATACCATCCTAGATATGGAGCTAGAAGAGACCTTGGGGACTATCTAGTCCAACCCCCTCATTTTACAGGCAAGGAAACTGAGGCCCAGGGATAGGAAGTGACTTACTCAAGGCTACAATAGGTTCCCCTTAGAAGGGACCTCAGAGGCCACCTAACCCAATATCTTCGTTTTATAGAGAAGGCAACTGAAGTGACTTGCCTAAGTCACACAGGTACTGTCAGAGGTAGGATTTGAACTCAAGTCCTCTGACTCCAGAACTAATGCTCTTTCCACTGTCCCACAAATAGTGTGAAGATGGAGGGCATTGTTGGTCTCTTCTCTCTCCAAACAAGGGAATAGGAGGTAGAGGCATCAAGAAGATTGGGTCATGCATCAGTATTAGTGAAAAACCTGGTCATCAGTTCTTCAGGGTCTTGACTGAACTCACAGTACGTATGGTTTCTTTCCCTCATTCCAGGATGCTACACTCCCAGAAGATAGCTTACGCTTACTCTTGCAGTGAGCTCTTAGTTGGGCCTGGTATATGAGGTTCTGATCCTGGACGGCATCTTGGTATTGAAGGACCTGGAGCCTAAATGGTCAAAGATGAGGACCGAGGTGGTATTTCTTTCATTGGGTTTGGCTAGACAGAATAGAAGCATCTTGAACAAGAAACTATAGACCTCCCCTGTAAGAATAGTGTCGGAACCAGCTGACGTGAGCTAGGAATGCTAAGAGCAATGAAAAGGTATGATGATGGATAGGGTTAAGAAGAGGATCAGAGAATCAGTAAATAGGACTACCACTCACAGTGGATGGGATGTGGACATTAGATGGTTTTTATTACCCAGTTTCCCTCTGTGAGTTCAAGTTAAAAGGTATGTATGAACTGCATATTGAATATGTTGATATGGAGGCCAGCAGTTGTGATAGCTAAAGCATAGGGACTGATCTCTGAAAGATCTTAGAGAACTAAAGCAGTATGGTAGGCCCAGAACAGGGCAAATTAGATTGATTTTTTAAATAGTATTTTATTTTTTCTCCAATTACGTGTCAAGACAATTTTTAGCATTCATTTTTACAAGACATTGAGTTCCAAATTTTTCTCCCTCCCTCCCCTCCTCTCTCCCTAAAATGGTAGGCAATTTGATATAGGTTATACATGTGCTATCATGTAAAACATATTTCCATATTAGTTACAGTTGTGAAAGAAGAAATGGTTTGAAAGAAAAGGAAAACTACAAAAATGAATAAAGTAAGTTAAAAAATGTACTTCAATCTGCATTCAGAGTCTATCAGTTCTTTATCTAGATATGGATAGAATTTTCCTTTGTGAGTCCTTTGTGCTTGTCTTAGATCATTGTGTTGCTGACAAGAGCTGAATTACTCATAGTCGGTCATCACACAGTGTTGCTGATACTGTGTATAATGTTCTCCTGGTTCTGCTCATCTCATTCAGTATCAGTTCATACAAATATTTCCAGGTTTTTCTGAAATCTGCCTATTCATCATTTCTTATTGCACAATAGTATTCTGTTATTCATATACCACAGCTTGTTTAGCCATTCCCCAATTGATGGGCATCCCTTCAATTTCCAATTCTTTGCCATCATGAAAAGAGCTGCTATAAATATTTTTGCACATGTAGGTGCTTTCCCCTTTTTTATGATCTCTTTGGGATACAGGCCTAATAGTGGTATTGCTAGATCAAAGGGTATGCATTGTTTTATAGCTCCTTGGACATAGTTCCAAATTGCTTTCCAGATTGGATCAGTTCACAACTCCACCAACAGTGCATTAGTTTCCCATTTTTCTCACATCTATCATTTTCCTTTTTTGAAATATTAGCCAATCTGATAGGTGTGAGGTGGTATCTTAGAGTTGTTTTAATTTGCATTCCTCTAATCAAAAATGATTTAGAGCACTTCCTCATATGACTATAGATAGCTTTGATTTCTTCATCTGAAAACTGCCTGTTCATATCCTTTGACCATTTGTCAATTGGTGAATGGCTTATGTTTGTATGAATTTGACTCGGTTCTCCATATGTTAGAGAAATGAGGCCTTTATCAGATTTATTTGCTGTAAAGTTTCTTTACAGCTTTCTGCTTTCTGCTTTCTGCTTTCCTTCTAATATTGGTAGCATTGGTTTTGTTTGTACAAAAGCTTTTTATTTTCATATAATCAACATTACCTATTTTACATTTTGTAATACTCTCTATCTCTTGTTTGGTCATAAATTATTCCTTTCCCCATAGATCTAACAGATAGACAATTTATTCCTTGCTCTTCTAATTTGCTTGTGGTGTTACCCTTTATGTCTAAATCATTCACTCATTTTGACCATATCTTGGTATATGGTATGAGATGTTGGTCTATACCTGGTTTGTGTCCTATTGTCTTCCAGTTTTCCCAGTAGTTTTTGTCAAATAGTCAGTTTTTATCCCAAAGGCTGGGCTCTTTGGGTTTATCAAATATTAGATTATTATGGTCATTGAGTACTATGTCTTGTGTACCTAATCTATTCAACTGATCCACCCCTCTATTTCTTAGCCAGTACCAGATAGTTTTGATGATTACTGCTTTATAATATAGTTTGAGATCTGGTATTGCTAGGCCACCTTCTTTTGTATTTTTTTTTCATTTATTCCCTTGATATTCTTGACCTTTCATTCTTCCAGATGAATTTTGTTATTAGTTTTCTAGCTCTGTGAAATAAATTTTTGGTAGTTTGATTGGTATGGCACTGAATAAGGAAATTAGTTTAGCCTGAATTGTAACTTTTATTATATTGGCTCAGCTTACCTATGAACAATTAATATTTTTTCATTTGTTTAGATCTGACTTTATTTGTGTGAAAATTGTTTTGTGATTGTGTTCATATAGTTCCTGGGTTTGTCTTGGCAGGTGGACTCCCAATTATTTTATATTGTTCACCATTATTTTAAATGGAATTTCTCTTTCTATTTCTTGCTGCTGGTCTTTATTGATCAAAGAAAGAAAATGGTGATGATTTATGTGGGTTTATCCTATATCCTGCAGCTTTGCTAAAGTTGTTAATCATTTCAAGTAGTTTTTTAGTTGATTCCAAGTATACCATCATATCATCTGCAAAGAGTGATAATTTTGTTTCCTCATTGCTTATTCTAATTCCTTCAATTTCTTTTTCTTCTCTTATTGCTATAGCTAACATTTCTAGTAACATATTGAATAATAGTGGTGATAATGAGCATCCTTGCTTCATCCTTGATATTATTGGGAAAGCTTCTAGTTTATTTCCATTACAGATAAAGCTTATTGATGATTTTAGATAGATCCTGCTTATCATTTTAAAGCACTCTTCTTTCATTCCTATGCTCTCTATTGTTTTAAATAAGAATGGGTGCTGTATTTTGTCAAAAGCTTTTTCAGCATCTATTGAGATAATCATATAATTTCTGTTGGTTTTATTATTGATATATCAATTATTTTAATAGTTTTCCTAATATTGAACCAGCCCTGAATTCCTGGTACAAATCCCACCTGGTCATAGTATATAATCCTTAGGATATATTGCTGTACATTTCCTTACTAGTATTTTTTTTTCAAAAATTTTCCATCAATATTCATTAGGGAAATTGGTCTATAATTTTCTTTCTCTGTTTTAGCTCTTCCTGGTTTTAAATATCAGCATCATATTTGTGTCATAAAAGGAGTTTGGAAGGACTCTTTTCCCTATTTTTCTGAATGGTTTATATAGTATTGGAATTCATTGTTCTTTAAATGTTTGGTAGAATTCACTTGTGAACCCATCTGGCCCTGGAGATTTTTTCTTAGGGAGTTAATTAATGGCTTGTTCAATTTCTTTTACTAAGATGGGGTTATTTAGGCATTCTATTACCTGATCTGTTAATCTGGGTAATTTATATTTTCATAAATATTCATTGATTTTTGCACAAATTGTCAGATTTATTGGCATTTAATTGGGTAAAATATTTCCTAATGATTGCTTTAATTTCTTCTTCACTGGTGGTGATTTCATCCTTTTCATTTTTGATACTGGATATATGATTTTCTTCTTTTTAAATCAAATTAAACAATGACTTATCTATCTTACTGGTTGTTTCATAAAACCAGCTTCTAGGTTTATTTATTCACTAAATAGTTTTTTTTTTTAACTTTCAAACTTATTAATCTTGACTTTGATTTTCAGGCTTTCCAATTTGGTGCTCAATTAGAGATTTTTAATGTGTTCTTTTTCTAGTTTTTTTTTTTCAGTTGCATACCCAATTCTTTGATCTGTTCTTTTTTTATTTTGTTGATATAAGAATTGAGAGAAATAAATTTTCCCTAAGTACTGCTTTGGCTGCATCCCATAAATTTTGGTATGTTGTCTCTTTGTTGTCATTTTCTTTTTTTCCCCATAGTTTCTGATTTTTTTCTTTTTTTAAAAAAAAGTTATTTTTTAGTTTCCAACATTTACATCTATAAGATTTTGATTCTAAATTTTCCCCCCTTTCCTCTACTCCCCCCTCCAAGATGGCATGCAATCTGATATAGGCTATACATGTACAATATTAAACATATTTCCACATTACTCATGTTGTAAAGGAAAAATTTTAGAACCAAAGGAAAAAAACACAAAAAAGAAAGAAAATAATATACTTCAATCTGCATTCAGATGCCATAGTTTTTCTCTGGGTATAGATAACGTTTTCCATTATGAGTCTTTTGGAATTGTCTTAGATCCTTGTATTGCTGAGAAGAGTTAAGTCTGTCAAAGTTGGTCATTCCACAATGTCACTGTCACTGTGTACAATGTTCTCCTGGTTCTATTCACTTTACTCAGCAGCAGTTCATGTAAGTCTTTCCAGCTTTTTCTGAAATCTGCCTGCTCATCAGTTCTTATGGAACAATAGTATTCTACTACATTCATATACCACAACTTGTTTAGCCATTCTCCAATTGATGGACATCCCTTCAATTTCCAATTCTTGGCCACCACAAAGAGAGCTATTATAAATATTCTTGTACATATAGGTCCTTTTCCCATTTTTATGATCTCTTTGAGATACAGACCTAGAAGTGATATTACTGGGTCAAAGGGTATGTAAAGTTTTATAGCCTTCTGGGTATAGTTCCAAATTGCTCTCCAGAATGGTTGTCATTTCCTTTAATGAAATTATCGTTTATTTCTATGATTTTTTTCTTTAGCTCACTTATTCTTTAGGATTAGATTATTTAGTTTCCAATTAATTTTTAATCTATCTTTCCACTGCCCTTTGTTGAATGTAGTTTTTATTGCGTTATGATCTGAAAAGAATACATTTAATATTTCTGTCTTTCTAATTTGATTTTGAGGTTTTTATGCCCTAATACATGGTCAATTTTGTGTAGGTGCCATGTGCTACTGATAAAAAGGTATATTCCTTTCTGTTTCCATTCAGTTTTCTCCAAAGATCTATCATATCTAACTTTTCTGATATTCTATTTACCTCCTTAGTTTCTTTATTGTTTATTTTCTAGTTGGATTTATCAGTTTCTTAGAGGGGATAGTTGAGGTCCTCCACTAGTATAGTTTTGCTATCTATTTCTTCCTATAACTCACTTTACTTCTCCTTTAAGAATCTGGATGCTATACCACTTGGTGGTGTATATGTTTAGTATTACTATTGCTTCATTGTTTGTGGTACCTTTTTAGCAAGATAGAGTTTCCCTCCTTTTCTCTTTTAGTTAGGCCTATTTTTGCTTTTACTTTGTCTCAGTTCAGGATTGCTACTCCTGCCTTTTTTTTTTGTTACTTCAGCTGCACCATAATAGATTCTCCTCTACACTGCGTGTGTCTCTCTGCTTCACATGTGTTTCTTGTAAACAACACATTGTAGGATTCTGGTTTTTGATCTACTCTGATATCTGCTTCCATTTTATGGGAGAGTTCATCCCATTCCCATTCACAGTTATGATTATTAACTATGTATTTCTCTCCATCCTATTTTTCCTCTTGTTTGTCCTCTCTCTCCTTTCACTCTTCCCCTCCTCATTAGTGTTTTGCTTTGGTCTACTGCCTCCCATAATCTGCCCTCCCTTCTATCAGTCTTCACCTCCTTTACTTACTCTCCTCCCCTCCTACTTCCCTGGCAGGTAAGATAAATCTCTATATTCAACTGATTGTGTATATTATTCCCTCTCTGAGGTAATACTAATGAGAGTAAGGTTCAAGCAATCCCCATTGTCTACCCTCCATCTTTCCTTCCACTGTAATATGTCTTTGGTACCTTTTCATGTGAAATAATTTACCCTCATTCTACCACTCCCTTCCTTCTGCACCCACTATACTCCTCTTTCTCATCCTTTAATTTTTTTTTATGTAACTCCCTCAAATTCACCTTATACCTGCACTCTCTATGTGTATTCCTTCTAGCTGTACTATTAATGATCTAATTTTTAAGAATTACAAGTATTATCTTCCCATTTAGAGATATAAACAGTTTAGCTCTATTGAATCCCTTATGTTTTCTTTCCCATTTTTACCTGTTTATGCTTCTATTGGGTCTTGATATTGGAGACAAAATTTTTGGTTTAATTCTGGTCTTCTCCTTGTAAAAGCTTGAAATCCTATATCATTGAATGACCATTTTCCCTGTTGATGTATTATATTTAATTTCATTGGGTAAGTGATTCTTGGTTGTAGTCCCAGCTCCTTTGTCTTCTGGAATATCATGTTCCATGACTTCTGATCCTTTAAGGTTGCAGCTGCTAAGTCCTGTGTAATCCTGATTTGTGGCTCCCCAATATTTGAATTGTTTCTTTCTGACCACATACAGTATTTTTTCCTTGACCTAATAGTTCTGAAATTTGCCTATAATGTTCGTTGAGTTTTTTATTTTGGGGTCCCTTTCCTGAAGTGATTGGTGGATTCTTTCAATGCCTATTTTGCCCTCGGGTTCCAGGATATCAGGGCAGTTTTACTTGATAATTTCTTGAAAGATGCTGTGTAGGTCCTCCTTTTGATTATGGCTTTCAGATAGTCCAATGATTCTGACATTGTCTCTGCTGGATCTGTTTTCCAGGTCAGTTGTTTTTCCCATGAGGTATTTTACATTTTCTTCTATTTTTTTCATTCTTTTGAATTTGATTGATTTTTGATGCCCAATTCTAACTTTTAAGGAGTTGTTTTCCTTGATTAGATTTTATACTTTCTTTTCTATTTGGCCAATTTTACTTTTTAAAGAGTTGTTTTCTTTAGTGGATTTTTAAAAGTATTCCTTTTTCTTTTAGCCAATTCTACTTTTTAAGCAGTTGTTTTCTTTTTTCAAACTGTTGACTCTTTTCATAATTCTTTTATATTACTTTCATTTCTTTTCCCATTTTTTCTTCTACCTCTCTTATATGACTTTTAAACTCCTTTTTGAGCTCTTCTAGGAATTCTTTCTAATCTTGAGACCACTTCCCATTTTCCTTTGGGATTTTGTCTATAGGTGTTTTGACATTGCTGTTCTCTTCTGAGTTTGTCTTGATCTTCCCTGCAACCATAATTACTTTTTATGGTCAGATTCTTTTTTTGTTATTGATTTTGCTCATCTTTTTTTTTTTTTAATTTTTCCTTTCTTTTAAATTGAGATCTACTCCAGGGGTGGAAGAGGCACTTTCTCAGGCTTCTTGTGCCAAGGTCTTCAGGTCCTGGCTGTTTACCTGGTACTGTACTGATATTGCCCTGAAACCTGTGGGGTGCCGTCATGTCTGATGCTGTGCTGGGGGTAGGGTGAGGGTGGCTGGCACTGTTGGAGGCAGTAGGGGTGTGACAACTTACCTGGTCATGAGCCAGGGTCCTAGTGCTGGTATCTGGCATGTGCTGAGGGCAGTGGGGTGTTTCTGCATTTCCCCGGGGACTACACTGAAACACATGGAGGTCTGGTTGCTGGAGGTTGCTGTTTGCCTGGGACTATGGCTGAAGCACATGGTGGTTCTCAGAGTTGGAGTCTGCCCAGTCACCTGGCTAGGCTGAGGCACATAGGGTGTCCTGTTGTTGGCATTTGCCTGCTCCACTGCAATGGGGCTTGGGATCTACCATTGATTTGCTGAGGTGGGGCTTGCTGCTGGCTTGCTGGGATACTTTCTGTTCTGGACTGCACTTCCTTTTTACCTGAGTTAGACAGACCTTTCCTGCTCGTCTTCCAGCTTTCTTTGGCTCAATGATTGTTGCACTCCATCCTTTTTCTGGTTCTGCTGTTCCAGGATTTGTTTTGGGGTGCTATTTTATGGCCATTTGGAGATGAATATGGGAGAGTTATGGCAAATTACTGCTTACTCTGCCATCTTGGCTCCCAGAAGTCTCAGACAGCTTGATTTTAAAAAATGGAAGAGGACTAGATTGGTGAGTGTGAATTTCATTCTTGGCAAAATCCAAGAAATTATCATTAAAAGAGTACCTCTGGACATTTAGAAAGGGAAACTGATAACCAAGAGCCAGTATGGTGTCAAGAAGCAAAGGTCTTACCAAATTAACTTTACTTCCCTCTTTGATAAAGTTAGTTAGTAGACTGGCAGATAAGGAGAGTGCTGTAGCTATATTTTATCTAGGTCTGGGAAAAACATCTGACCAAGTTTCTTAGGCTAATTTTGTAGAAAAAGATGGAGAGCTGTGGCTAAATAATAGTAAAATGATAGTACAGGCATGTGGATTTTGATTGGTTGATCAGTTGAATGATTGAACCCAAAGAGTAGTCATTAATAGCTTGAAGTCAACTTTGAAAAAATGTCTCCAGTGGTGTGCCCCAGAGATCTGTGCTTGGTTTTGGTGCTGTTTAAATATTTTTTCAGTGCCTTGGATGAAAGCATAGATGTCAGATTTGAAGATGACATAAAACTGTTGGATAATAGAGTTAGCATCCAAAAGAAAAGAACATCTCAATAGACTAAAGTTGAGTCCAGTGTAATAATATGAAATTTAATAGAATTAAAAAATTCAGCTTTATGAGGTAACACTGGGGGCAGTGTGGCTAGATAAAAGATGATGACATGGTTGATCTAAGGTTTTAGTGGGCCCCAATCTCAACAGGCATCAATAGTGTGACTTGGTAGCCAATAATCTATTATAACCATAGCCTATATTAAGAGATGAATTATCAGCCAGTCAATAAAGATTTATTACACACCTTCTATGTATCAGGCACTGTGCTATGCACTGTGGCTACAAATAAAGGCAAAAGACTTGCCCTCAAGGAACTTACCGTCTAGTGGGGGTGACAACATATAAACAATTGTGTAAAAAAAGCTATATACAGAATAAGTAGGAAGCAATCAAAAGAGGAAAGGCATTAAAATTGTACAGAATAAGTGAGTGATAATTTCTGGTTATCCTTAACAGATATTTTAGAACCTTTGCTCATGGGATACAGATTCATTCACCTTCTTAGTGCAGAGAGAGCTCCTGGAAAGTGCTCTGTCCGTTGGGTTACCATTAGCCACCCTAGATTCACAGTTCCCTTATGGTGTGGTTGCCTCTGACCACATGGAGAATATTTTCTTCAGTTCTGAGAGCCCCATTTTTAGGAAGGGAATAGCAAGTTGAAGTGTGTCCAGAAGAGGGTAATCAGGCTAATGATAGCCTTGGTTTCTTCCTTTGTAACATGATGTGAATAACTGGAAATGAAACAAGACAGGGATTGGATTCAGGAATATCTTTAAACTTCATTTTTTATCCAGACTAGTGATTTCATCAACATTGGGTACTCCTGGTGAGCAAACTCCTTCTATCAATGCAGATAAAAACCTGGCTCTGCAATTTATGATCTTAGAAAATTGCCTGGGACATGAAGAAGTTGAACAACTTGGCCAGGGTCACATAACCAGTTTGTTCCAGGTCTTGCTGACTCTGAGACTGTCTCTATTAACTGGGACACACTGATTCTCTTTAAACTTAAATCAGCTCCTAGTTCATGGCACAACTGTAAAATGGAAATAATAATACCACCTACCTTCTCAGAGTTATTGTGAAGATCAAATTAGATAATATTTGTAAAGTGGCTTGTAAACTTTAAAGTTGCTATTGAAACGTTAGCTATCATAATTAGAGGAAATTAATAATTGCTTGTTGATTGACAAATTTGATTCAGCGAAAAACCCCAGAGGCCTGGCTCTAGAGCTTTGAAACTGTGATCTACTGTTCAGGTTCATTTGAATGTAATGGGACTGGAGTCAAAGTCAAGAGCCCAAGGGATGTAGGAGCCTCCTCTAAATTCAAATGAGGGGCAGCTAAGTGGTGCAGTGAGTAGAGCTCTGGCCTCGGAGTCAGGAGGACCTGAGTTCAAAGTCGTAGCTGTGTGATCCTGGGCAAGTCACTTAACCCTACTGTTTCACCAAAAGAGGGGAAAAAAAAGCTAGATTCAAATGGAAGTTAAATGAGCTGATCAACTGCTTGGTACAGCTTTTCCACCTACTTAATAGTATTTTATTTTTTCCAATTATGTGTAAAGATAGTTTTCAACATTCATTTTTGTAAGATTTTGAGTTCCAAATTTTTCTCTCTTTCTTTCTCTCTTTTCCCCCTCCCCAAGACAGCAAGCAATCCGATATAAACATATTTCTGCATTAGTCACATTGTGAAAGTTAGGGGGAAAAGGGAAAAAATCATGAAAAAGAAAAAAAAAGTGAAAATAGTATGCTTCCATCTGCATTCTGACTCCAAAGTTCTTTCTCTGGATGTGGATAGCATTTTCCATCATGAGTTTTTTGGAATTGTTCTAGATCTTTGCATTGCTGAGGAGAGCTAAGTCTATCAAAGTTAGTCATTGTACATTGTGGCTGTTATCATGTACAATGTTCTCCTGGTTCTGCTCCCTTCACTCAGCATCAGTCCATACAGGTCTTTCCGTTTTTTTCCTGATATCTGCCTGCTCATCATTTCTTATAGCACAATAGTATTCCATTACATTCATATACCACAACTTGTTCAGCCATTCTCCAATTGATGGACATCTCTTCAATTTCCAATTCTTTGTCACCACAAAAAGAGCTGCTATAAATATTTTTGTACATGTGGATCCTTTCCCCATTTTTTTTGTTTTTCCTTTTTTCTTTTCTTAGGCAATTGGGGTCACACGGCTAGTAAGTGTCAAGTGTTTGGTCTGAGGCCAGATTTAAACTCAGGTCCTTCTGACTTCAGGGCCAGTGCTCTATCCACTGCCCCTCCTTTCCCCCTTTGTTATGATCTCTTTGGGATACAAACCTACTAGTGGTATTACTAGATCAAAGGGTATGCACAGTTTGACTTTTGGGCATAGTTCCAAATTGCTCTCCAGAATGATTGGATCAGTTCACAATTCCACCAACAATGCATTAGTGTTCCAATTTTCCCACATGTTCTCCAGCATTTATCATTTTCCTTTTCTGTGATGTTAGCCAATCTGACAGGTGTGAGGTAGTATCTCAGAGTTGTTTTAATCTGAATTTCTTTAATCAATAGTGATGTAGAGCATTTTTTTCATCTGAATATAGATGGCTTTAATTTGGCGCATCTTTGGCTATGGGGTAGTAGAATGACTTGGAGTCAGAAAACCTGGACCCTAGTCCTGTCTCTGCTGTTTATGACCTTGGCCAACTCCCTTTTCCTGTCAGGGCCCTCATTTTTCTTTCTGTAAAATGAATGGGTTGGACCAGCCAATTTGAAAGGTCTTTCCAATTGCCATGTTCTGTGATCCTGGCCTGAAAACCAACTTGGCTCATGATTTTGTAGTGTGGGTCTTACTTTTTGGTGCTGGGTAGCATTTGTCAGGCTACGGATGATCTCAGGTTTTCAAAGGACCTCAGAGGCCATCTAGTCCAATGAAGTTGAAATTTCCTCTCAAGTACTCCAGCTTGTATTTATATGATTCTAGTGATGGGGAGCTCATTACCTTTTGAGGAAGCCCATTCTATCTCATCTGCCAAAGATGAACTCAGTGAGGTAGCATACAGTACTATGGAGGCCCATTGGTTCCTCTCACTAAAGTCTGCTTTTCTTCCTTCTCCATAACTTATTTTTTTGGGAATGCTCTACACTTATAACTTCTGGCATACATTCCATGAACAACATTCTTTAGGCCCAGGGAGGATCTAGCAAGTATGAGATTAACCCCGTGGGCAAACCCATTTGTAAAACCCTAAACAGCTTAAAGTGTGTCTTGAAGCTACTGGGTTGCTCATTCCATTCTTATATAAGGAGACCTTTTTTGTTTTCTATTTACCCATTTCTTTCTGCCTGCCTCCAGATACCTTTTGGTACAGTGGAAAGTGTTATGAATTCTAAATCTGAGGACCAGGGTTCAAATCCCAACTCTGCCACTTATTAGCTGTGTCACCTTCAGCAAATTACTTCTCCTTCACAGGCCTTAATTTCCTTCTCTATAAAACTAGGGAGGCAGACTCTATGGCCTTTGAGTTCTCTTCTAGCTCTTGACTTACGATCCCTGGGGGTGACCTTGGGCAGCGCAAGGGTCTCAGTTTCCTGCATAGTAAAATGATGGGGTTGGACTAGATGGTTGCTGAGGGCCTTTCTAGCTGTACATCTATGAGCTTATGATTTTGGAGGTTGAAATCCCTTAATAAGAATGTGGAAGAAATGTTGGAATCAAGCTTTTCCATGAGAATATTTCCCAAATTAGGCTTAGGATCATGATTTCAACTTCTTCTGCCAGAGATTTTTCACTCCAGACTCCAACGTTTATTTCCTAGTCCCCTTCTTTATGCTGTTCACATACACGATGAGCCTGTGGGAGGATAGGAACTAGTTAAATCCAAGGTATGATTATTATTACTATAGCTCACTTCTGTTTCTCCCTGGTCCTGGATTCATTCAGTGCTCTTAACTTGGCTTCATCTTGTGTGGGACAGAGACGACTTACTCAAAAATAAAAACGAAGACTTAGATACCTTGAAAGTAGAAAGGAGTTTATTGCTTTCTCTTGAGAAAGGGTACCCCCCTCCCCCAGTCTCCATTTCGGGCTAGGAGAGCATGAGTTCGGTACAGAAATCAAGGCTTATTTATACTCTAACTCGAGTTCCTTTTCCCTAACCCCCTTCCCTTTATCCCATTGGCTGGGTTTTCAGGGGGTACAATCTATTCATGGAGACACAAGTTTGCCCAGAGTCAAGAAAAGGTGGGAAGCTTTTCAAGGGCGAGCAGTTCAGGTTGGGGGCAGGGCTATTCTTTCTGCTAAGTACTTAACAGGGTCTGAGTGGGGGAGGGTTTTGAAAGCAACAATCAAGAAGTATTAACAAGAACCATTGACTCCCTGAGGAGGCTTCACTTCTGACAGATCTTCTCTCACAATCTGATGCTATGCTTCCTTCTCATTTTAATAAGCCTCCCTATAAATAATAATAATAATAGTAATAATCATAATAAGCATAACCGGAAGCTTCCCTCCCCCCAAGCCTCAGTAGATCAAGAGAGTATTTGACTGGAAGGCAGCATCTGAGTCTGGTTCTATCTCAATAGGAAGGAGAGGGGATGAGGAGGAAGCTAGTTCAAGTTCATGAGGTCAACCAATGTCAGTAAAGGCTTTCCCTCCAGCAGCAGTGCTAAAGTGAGGTTACCATGGAGCTGCATAAGTACCAACAATGAGAATTTCAAAGGAAAATGGAGTGAGAACACAATGGATAATTCTGAATATAATCCCTTTCAGGAGCCCTTTCAGCCCCTAGGGACTCTAGAGGGACAGGCCTGGACAAAATCAGGGAACTGGGCGTCTGATGGCTTATTAGCAGTGATAAATCATCTGTATTTGCAGTTACAAGGTGCTTTCCACCCAAAGGCTTATTTGATCCTCAATATGAAAGAGATAGGCTAAGTAACATAGAATGCTGGACCTGGAATCAGGAAGACCTAAGTTCAAATACTGACTTGATTACTTCCTAGTTATGTGATTCTGGGCAAGTCAGTTGACCTCTATTTGTCTCAGTTTCTCCACTTGTAAAAAAGTAGGTGGCTTAGTGGATAAAGCACTGGGCCTGGAGTCAGGAAGTTGTTGTTCAGTTGTGTCTGACTCTTCATGACCCCATTTGGGGTTTTCTTGGCAAAGATCCTGGTGTAGTTTGCCATTTCTTTCTCCAGCTCATTTTATAGATGAGGAAACAGAGGCAAAACAGGGTTAAGTGACTTGCCCAGGTCACATAGCTAGTAAGTGTTTGAGGGCAGATTTGAACTCATTTGGCACACTGGATAGAATACCCAGACTTAAGTCAGGAAGGTACATCTTCCCGAGGTCAAATCTGGCCTCAGAAACTTACTAGCTATGTTGCCTGGGCAAATCACTTCACCCTGTTTGCCTTGGTTTCCTCATCTGTAAAACTGATGGGGGTGGGGCCCAAGCCAAGATCTTCACCCTTTGTCCCAAAAGGAATCTGACTCACAGGCCCCAGACCCTCATCTCCCTTTGAAAGCCTTAGCCTTACCTTTTAATCTTATTCAGATGCCCCCTAAAAGAATCTGGCTCCCTTTTGTCTATAGGCCCCAGAAAGGTCTCCTGTGGTCTCAAACTGTTCCTTATCAACTCCCCTTATCTCCTTTTGAAAGTCCTAGCCCCACCCTTTGATTTTGTGCAGATGCCTTTCAAACTTCTGCCTTCCTGTTCCCTCCATTAGCTATTCCCATTGTCTATTCAATCTCTCAGACCTCCCCAATTAGAATTCTTACCTAGACCCTTTTCCCAACCCCCTTCTCTGGCTACCCAAAGTCACTTTAGTATTTAAGATCCACCTTGGCCCTCATTCAGAGGCTGAGAATCTCAGGCCCACAAGGCTGAGAACCTCTCATGCCCGCTGGTCTTTATGGGTGTCACCTGGCTGAGAATCTCTCGTTCCCCAAAGGCTGAGCCTTTCTCATGCCCACCTGTCCTTCCGGGCTTCACTTGACCTCTATGATTTATCACTAATAAACTTTTCCTCTGGCTGAAGAAGCTTTGAATTGAATTCATTCAGCAGGGCCTGGTACCGTGATCTTGGGGTCCCAGCACCCCAAAACTCCTAGAACTCTTCAAAATGAGCTGAAGAAAGAAATGGCAAACCACTCCAGGATCTTTGCCAAGAAAATTCCTATTGGGGTCATGAAGAATCAGGCCTGAAATGACTAAGCTACAAAATGGTGATAATAATAGTACCTACCTCCCAGGGTTGTTGGTGAGGATCAAATGAGACAGTATTTGTGAAGCACTTTGCACACCTTTAAGTGGTACCATTATTTTTAAAGAGGACATTGATGCTCGGGGACTTGTATGACTTGGGTCTCTTGACCATGCCAAGTTCAGGGCTTTGCCCTCAACATGTCAAACTGAGAGTAGCTTGGGCTCCTCCTCCAAAATAACTTTTTAATAGGGGCCTTACAAGCTTTCTCCAAAAGGAATAAGTCTCTAATGGTGAGACTTCCAGGGTCCATGTTAACTAATACTGCTAAGCATTAACCTTGAGTGTCAAGTGAACTGTCCCTTTGCCCTCACCTATTGTTACTAGGCTTAAGGAGGAAGCTAAGGAGAAGGGAACAATAGAAATGATTTGTCCAAGATAATACAAAGATGAGACTGGAACCAAGGATCACTGACTCCAAGGCCAGTTCTTCTTCTATTTCAACACAGGGGATCCCTGGCTGCCCCACCCCCCAATCCCTGTAGTGACCGTGGGGCTTTGGATAGGTCTCAACTCATGCATGATATTGAAACTTCCTGTGATTTAATTTTGTTTGGTTTGATTCCAGAGATTAAGTGTCTCATCTAAAACTATTCTTTTAAGACCCAAGATGGGATCCATTGTAACATTTGGTTCCTTTGGAGTTGTGAATACTAAATCCCTAATTGAATCCCTGGGATGGGCCAGACCAGGAAAAGACCTCAGGGGTCTAGATAGACTAGCCCAGGCAAGAGTCCACAGGGCCCAATAGAAAGAGATGTGACTGGGCAATTCTCACATCAGCAGTGGGCAGACAGTGGATGCTCTGAGGCCAGATTTAACATGAGTCCTACTATGGGAACCGGGGCTCAGAAACACATCTCCTTTCCCTGTGTCAAGATATTAGGAGATCCCCTGTTTTTCAGACCTAAGGCCCAGAAAACAAGCTGTGCTCTGAGCTTGGCATAACAACAATTCTTTGCGATCACCCTCTGGCAAAATCACATGATTATTGTATTGCTTTGAGCAGCCCGGGTGTTCTCTGAGCTCAGACAAGTTCCAACGAGTACCCCTGTTCTAGTCATGAAGCCCTGCTTTGAATCAAACTTGTCTCATTGTTGCTGTTACCCTTTATTGTCAGGACTACAGCTCACTTCATAGCCATTGATGTAAGTATTGAGATCTCCTCACACTGCCTCGGGTCCCTCCACTAGGGGCAGGGCCCCGGCACATGTGTCTAAATCCCCTCCTTGCTTGTAAGCCATTTCCCTCCCTTTGAAATTAAGCTTCTGTTTGATTCCTGACTATCCTGTCTCTAGCCTGCTCTGTTTTGCTCTGGCCATCTACAGGTTAGAGACTGATTTGGTCTGGTTGACATCTGGAAGGCTAGAAAGACTTTATCACAAGCTGGAGGTAACTGTAATATGGCCTTAGTTTCATGCAGTGTTAAAATGACCATGACTCACCTATCACAGCCAAGGCTTATGTTTTGTGGAAACTGGTTACTTTCAGAGCCAGCATGTGACTATAGTTCTAAGCTGAGGAAGAAAGGGAAGGGAGGGAGCTATTTCATGCTCATAGGGTCAGATGATGTCACTAAGACGTCTGGCATAAAGGTAGTGTAGAACCAGCATTAAGGCTCATTCATTCAATAAACTTTATATACCTACTATGTGGAGAACTCTGTGCTGGGTCAAAATTTAGGTAAGATATAGTCTCTGCCCTCATGGAGCTTCTAGTCTAGATGGGAATTGCACAATACACATGACTGCAGTACCCATTATTCCATGTTGCCTCTGATGGAATCAGAATAGCCTTCAAGGGGAAGGTGGCCCTTGACTTATGGCTTCCTGTCTGGGGATGGAATCTGGGCCAGGACTGGGGTTAATCATGATGAGCCTGCAGGTGGGGTGAAGGGGCTCTGAGCTGTTGGGGCTGTTGGAGGGAGCCAGACTGCTCATTACTATTTTAAACTCTTTTTTCATTCCTTTAAATAGCACAAATGTACGTGTTCTTCTCTCATGGTAAATGTGTCCATTAGCAATTAAGTTGTTTTTCCAGGTAAAGTAATGACCTTTTCCCTCCATTATGACAGCAGCTCTTCTTGTTTCCATGTTCTCAGATGTTAGCTAGATTAGTAGTTATTTTGTTGATGAAAGCTTCTCTTTGGTAGCCAGGAGAACGACAAGGAAGGCCAAAAGGACGGGTTGGCTCTTTCCTTGGCCTTCCCTTGTGACAGCCTGGTGTGATGGAAAACACGTGAAGTTGGACAACCTGGCTTTCGGTTCTGCTTCTCTTATCTCTGCTACCTTTAGCCAGTCCCTTCCCCCACTCTGAGCCCTCATTTCCCTTTCTGTAAAATGAGGGGCTTGGACCAGATGAGTCATAATTTCCCTTCTCATTCTAGCAGTGGGAGGTGACCAATTCAATTCTAAAAGCTTTTATTAAACATTCTGTCCTCAAGGAGTTTACAAAGGCCTTGTAACATGTACACAAATCATCGGATTTTAGAGCTATGGCTGGAAGGCTGTTTAGCCAAAGGGGATTAGAGGAAATTTTAGAAGTAGAGCTACTGAAGCCATTTATTGAACCTCTCTCATTTTACAAAAGAGGACTCTGAGATCCAAAAAGGTCATAGGGATCATAAATCTAGAGATGGAAAGGACTAGTATAAATGCCTCATATTCTAGATGAGGAAACTAAGGCTCAGGGTAAGTGACTTGTTCAAGGTCACATATAGGATCATAGATCTAGGATCACAGTATCATTGATTTAGAGCTAGAAGAATCTTAGAAGTCATCTGGTCCCCATATGGGATTGCCACCCACAGTTTAAGAAGAACTTCATGACTGAAGGGGTCATGAGCAGCAAAAGTTTAAGAAGCTCTGATCTAGTTAAATTCCTTCATGTTACAGAGGAAAGAACTGAGATCAAGAGAGGTCATGACTCACCCTGGGTAAAGGTAAAAATAGATACAAGATAATTTGAAGAGAGGGAGGTACTTACCATTGGGGCTGGGAGTGAGTTGTGGTACTCAGGGACATGTTATTTTAGGAGGTCATTCTTGAGCATATTCTTGAGGGTTCTAAGGCAGGCATGAGGAAGGAGTGCATTCCAGGCATGAAATCCTATGAAAAAAACATGGCGGTGAGAAAAATAATTCTGAAGTTGGGGCAATGGAGTAGGCTACTATGGCTAGAACAGAGAGGAGGTGAAGAGGAATAATATGAAATAAGCCTAGAAAAGTAGGCTAGAGGCAGACTGTGAAGGACTTGAAACATCAAGTTAAAGATTTTACATTTAATCCTAGTGTGGAGAGTGGATTGGAGAGAGAAGGCTAATCACGAGGCTAAGAAAAACCCACTTAGCACAGTGCCTAGCACATCGTAGGCACTCAATAAATGCTCACTTCCCACTATTGTGATAATTCAGAAAAGAGACGATGAATGCCTCGGTTAGTGGATATATTACTGAAGAGAAGGGGGTCCTACTAGAGTTGGAGAGGTAGGAAGTAGAGAAATAGGCAACTGGTTAATTATTAGCAAGGGAAATGGGGGGGGATGTCTCATACAGTAGTCTACTCATAGAGCAATCTAGAATGCTTCAGAAGTTATGAACTGAAGTGACAAAGATAGGAACAGGGAATCTGGGAGGAAGGGCAGATTTAGAAGGGGAGATGACAAGTTGAGTTTTGGACGCATAGTCCCAATAGGACACTGAGGTAGAGATTTCCACTGGGCTATTGGTGATGCAAGACTGGAGGTCAGGAGAGAGATTAGGGCCAAATATACAGATTTTTGGAGTTATCCTTGTGTAGATAAGAAGTCAACCCACAAGAGCAAATGGGAAAGAATGTAGAGAGAGAAATGAGATAAGAAGTCTAGGAAGGAGCTTTAGGGTACGTCTATACGTTAAGGAGACCAAGAAGGAACAGTCCAATTGGTAGGAGGGGAACCAAGAGACAGCTGTGTCAGGGAGGCCTGGAGAGCAAAGAAGTGATTAGATAGAATAAAAAAAAATCACAGAACTTCGAACTGGTGCCTTGTCATTAGTTGACGGGGGTGTTGATATCCACTGGCCCAGCTTACTGCATCCACAAGAAACAAGAGGCTGGCATTACCCACAGCTCAGACAGGCTATCATCATTTGCTTACCATCATTAATTCCCCCTTCAAGTGTAAAGCAACACCACCAGGATAAGCATTAGTAATCCCCATCCTAATCACAGGGATAATAGCAGTTAGTCTCAGAAGCTGGTTGCCCATGTTACAGTAACACACCCAGAATATTCCACTTAGAGCCATCTTCCGAAGAGAGATGGAAATGGAAATATTCAGATAATAACAGTTTATCATAATAATAGTTTAGAGCTCTAGCAGCAAGTTGGTTGAGTGTGTCCCCTCCTCTTCAGATCCTAGATCTTGAGCTGGAAGGGACTTCAGAAAACATCTGGTCCTACCCCCTTCATTTTACAGCTGGAGAAACTGAGGCCCAGGGAGGCAAAGTGATTTGCCCAAGGTCATGCAAGGATTAAGGGTCAAGGATGATAGCTGAATTCAATTTTTCTGATTTTCAAACTTTCTTAGAACTGCATCTCCTTCTCCATGCATTACGTTTTTTTAAATTATAAAAGGTCAACATTACCAAATAGAAACAAAAGAGGATTGATATGAAATCTGGATTTACTGTTTATTTTTTAAAGTGTGTATGAAATATGACAAGGTAGTAAGAAAACTGCCCCGTTTGTGTTCCCTTCTGTACTTATTTTCTTCACTGTATCTTTTTAATGTTTCATCAATGTTTTTTTCTTTCTTCATTTCACATCTATTTCACTACCTGCTAACTCTTCTTTTTCTTCCTCCTCAGTCTAGCCCTACCTCCTGAGTTGATTTGGGTTCAAATTGCAACTCATGATGCTTACTGCTTAATTGACCTTGAATGAGTCACTTCTTCCTGGGCCTCAGTTTCCTTTTCTGTCAAAAAAAGGGGTTGGATTCCCAGGCTTCTGAGTCCCTTCCAGCTTTAGGTCTTTGCCCTTATGAACCCATAAAGTAGCGAAGTCATAAGGCACAAATTTGGGGTAAGAAATGCTGAGTTAGCTTTGAAACATATTTTTATTAGGATACCCAGTTGGAGATATAGGTCTGGAGATCACTAAGAGGTCAGGCCTGGGGAGATAGATTGGGGAATCATCTGGATGGAGGTGAGATGCTGTGGAAATGAATGAGCTTGCAAAGGGGCAATAGAGCCCAGGACTGACCCTTGGCATTCACGACAATAAACAATAAATAGGTAAGGATGGTCTCATTCTCCTGTTCCCCACTCCCCCTGACTTATGTCTATCCAATAAGAAACAGCAGTTCAGTGGCAGTTTGGATTCAGCTTTATCTGAGGCCTCAGGGGAGGTGACACCCCTCCAATGCAATGATTGAATCCTTGACTCTCCTGCCTCTGAGCCTGAAGCATTGGAGCCAGACTTGTGTCCCTTCACCATGCCCCTGGGTGGCTTCATCTTTCCTTTGCTTTGGGAGATGGACGTCTAGTGCAATTATAGTGACTTAAAATTCTCTTGGCATGGAATAGAGAAGAATGGTACGCAGGCCTGTTGCATTTGGGCTGCCTGAGTCATCCATACTGGCTCATATTTGGATTGGCCACATCTTCCCTTTTGAATGGCAATACCGGTGCAGGTTTCCTGTTAAGATGCATTTGTGAGACAGTGGTAGGTGGCATGATGTCATATGTTCCTTTCCTGGTATTTGATACTGAGAGAGGAGTGTGGGCTTCCAGAGAGAAAGGATGGCGCAACAGAAAGGGCCTTAGAGTCCAAAGACCTAGTTTTGAGTCCTGGATTTGCCTCTGACCTCCTTCATCTTAGATGAATTACTTATCCTCTCTGAGTTTCTGATAAAGGAAGCAATCATGTTGACGTGTGATTGGTTTTTTTTTTTTTCCAAAAGATGTCCTAGCTGCAGGGGTCCTCAGACAGCATCCTTTTATAGAGAAGGAAACTGAGGACCAGAGAAAGGAAGGGCCTGGCTCAAGGTCATATATTGGCAGAGTCAGCATGTGAACTGAGGTCCCCCTGCTGTCCTTCCCTTGTTGTTTCCCATCTCTTGTTGAGAGGTGGTAGAGCTAGGGGTGCTGTAACCTGGCCCTTTTGGTGTGTTCTGTACATATGCATATAGTACCTTGCTTAATAAATGCTTATTCAGTTGAAGTGTTCTTTTCATTGCACTATATAAGAGGCAGATAGATGACTCAATGGATAGAGTACTGGGCCTGGAGCTGAGAAGACCTAAGTTCAAATATGACCTCAGATACTCACTAGCTATATGACCCTGGGCAGGTCACTTAACCCCAATTGCCTCACTAAAAACAAAAAAACAAAAAACCAAAACAAACATACCATTCTGTATGTGACTTTGTGTTTTACATGCCAAGGTAAGGCAAAGCATTTATTAACAGCTTATTATGTGACAGACACTGTTAATTGTTAGGGACACAAAGAAAGGGGAAAAGATAACCCCTGCCTTCAGAGAACTTACATTCTAATGTTGGAGACAACATGTAAAAAAGTAGATATGAGAGATATAGGGAGTAGATGTGAGACCTTCTGAGAGGTTAAGGGGAAGACATTCAGGCAGCTGAAGAGAATGGCCTTTTGGAAAGGCCTCTTAGAATAGGTATGATTTAAGCTGAGTCTTGAGGAAAGTTGGGAATTAAAAGGCAAATGTGAGGGGACAGAGCATCCCAGGAGCGGGGGACAGTCCAGAGATGGGGAGTAGAGGACCATTTTTGAGGAACTGCAAGTGGATTAGTATTGTTGGAACTTAGAGCATGTGTAGGGAGGTAAGATGTAAAAAGACAGCAAAGGTAGGAAAAGGCCATGTTATAAAGTGCTCTAAGTGCCCACCAGAGTTGGTATTTAATCCTGGAGGTAATAAGGAGCTACTGGAGCATTTTGAGCAGGGGAGTGACATGGCCAGGCCTATACTTTAGGAAAATCACTTTGGCAGTCAAGTGGAAGATGGATTGGATTATGGAGACATTTGAGGCAGGGAGTGTGCCTAGAAGACCATTGTAATAGTTCAAGAGACAGGTGATGACAGTCTAGACTGGAGATGTGGTCATGTAGTGGAGAGAATATATGAGATGTTGTGTAGGTATGAGCAACAAGATTTGGCAAAATACTGGATATGTAAGGTGAGTTCAAGTAAGGCATGGAGGGTGACATTCAGGTGAAGAATATGGAATACTAGGACAATGGTAGTACTCTGGAGAGTAATAGAAAAATTGGGAAGAGGGTGGGCATGGGGAGAAAGATAATGAGCTCTCCTTTGGACTTGTTGGGTCAATCGGGCAACTAGCATTTCTCAAGTACCTCCTATGAGCCAGGCACTATGCTCAGCAATGGTGATACATAAAAAGGCATAGAAAGGCAAGAAGTTCACAGGCCAAGTGGGAGATACCATGCAAACTTCTTTGTACAAACAAAATATAGAGTGAATTAGAGATAATCTCAGAGGAGAAGCATTAAGATTAAGGATGATTGGGAAAGGTTTCATGCAGAAAGTGGGACATTAGCTGAGACTTGAAGGAATGCCAATGGTACATTCAATGGAAGATGTCTAAAAGGCTGTTGGTGGTGATGGGCTGGATATAGAGATCTGGATTTCATCTTCATAGAGATGCTAACTGAACCCATGCCAGCTGATGAAATCACCAAGCAAGACAGTATAAAGGGTGAAGAGGAGAGAGCCTAGGACAGAGCCTTGGGCACCATCCATGGTTCAAGGTCATTAGATGAAAAATCAGCAAAGAGTACTTGGGAGTAGCCAGGTAGTCATTTGTCTGCCTATACAGTAGCTTGCAATACACTAAACATAAAATGAGAGATGATGATGATGATGAGAAAAAGAAAAACGATACTACTACTAATAAATGTGTTAGTCATATCATTTTGAAAACCTCAGCTTTTCTTATGGGTGTACTAAGAGAAGGAAGGGAGTGTCTAAGCTGAGACCAAAATAATACAGGGAAATAAGAATGGCCTGGAGGCCAGACACAGTGGTAGAGAGAGACAGAAGAGGGCCATCAACCCCAGTAGATGAGGGATGTTGGCCAACAGAGACAGATGAATGAATGTAGGATGGAAAAGGGTTTCTCCTACCTAGGGTCACACAAAATCAGATAAAGAAAGAATCTGGAGTGGAAAGAGAATAACCTCAAGGAGAGAACAGAACAAGTTTAAGGAAAAAAAAATGACTGACTCATTAGAAGAACACGGATCAGCCCAAGTCACGAATTTCCTCGTATTTGAGCTGTTTCTATTTATCCACCACTCAGCCACATTTCTAGGCCCTGCCATTGTCAGACAGAAGAGGGTTGTCTCTGGAACACATGTAGCTGTCATGAAGCACAGTGCCAGGAGCTGGGAGTCAAATGTCCCAAGAGTCTCTGCCACTGGCTTGCCTCATGACCTTCCTTTCTCTTGGAAATTTCTTCCTTTCCTTTCTCTTGGCCTTGGATTCCTCACCTGTCAAATGAAGAGGCTGGACAAATGAGTTCCTAGCATTGAATAAACATAATTTTTCACTAAGGGCAGTGATGGCTTCTTCCATTTAATCAATCAAGAAACATTTATTAAGTGCCTACTACGTACCAATAAGGGAACTGTTTGGGAAGAAAAACCTCACAGTGTTGCTTAGTTCTAAGGAAATTTCCCTTTCAGTTGATTCATGGGCCTGTGGAAATTCACTGGGAAGAGAGATTGGGCTAATGTGGACAGGGCATTCAATAAGCAATTTGCAAAATTGTTCTTGTCTAATTGGTTTCCATCAAGTACGGCACCTCACACAAAAGACTGCTAGATTCCTGAGGGAAAAACGAAGCCACCCTGGCAGAGGTAAACATTAAATTAGAGCCTGGGCTCTTTAGAGGATTAATGAATGAATACATTAATTATATAATGGGAAAGGCCAGATTTTCATTTTTTGGGGTCCAGCTGTTTGCCTATTTCTTTCTTGTGAATTTGGAAAGAGTTCAGTGCACTTGGCTTAGAGAAAGGCACACTTCCAGGCCAAAGGCAAGAACAATGGAATGAGGAGGTTGGACTGGTTCTGTCTCTAAAGTCCTTTCCAGCTCTAATTCCCCTGATTCCATGATCAACCCTCACTCATCAAGTTAGTTTATGAAGTGCTTTGCCTGCCTTATCTCATGGGATCCTCACAAGAGCATTGTGACATTGGGAGTGAAAATGTTTGTTCCTATTTTCCAGAGGGGAAGAACTGAGGTTTCAAAAAGGAGTTTGACTCGCCCAAGGTCACAAGTTAGAAAATGATGTAAACCAATAGCTTCTGATGATAAAAGAATCCACGTTCTTTCTACTTCCCCATTTTCCTGATTCTGGATGTGGCCATGCAAAGACATTTCTAACAGTGTTTACATACTGTTTTGGGGATATTGATCACCTTGGTTGACTCCCCTCATATTTCCGTATACTGGCAGTCATTGAGTGGAATTAGTTCCAGATGAGCCACTTTCTGTCAAAAGAAAGAACTTAGGAATATGACCTCAATGAATGTCTAAATTACTTTTCAAACCCTATGTATAAAACATTGGAACTGGATAGTGTTTTGGTTTTGCTGAACTGTGTTTTATTATTATCGTTGTTATTATTATTTTTATGTGAGGCAATTGGGGTTAAGTGACTTGCCCAGACTCACACAGCTAGTGAGTGTTATGTGTCTGAGGCTGGATTTGAACTCAGGTCCTTCTGATTTCAGGACCTGTGCTCTATCTACTGTGCTGCCTTGCTGCCCCTGAACTATGTGTTTTTTTTTTTAAATTATTCCTTGTTATAAGGGATGGCTGTTTGGGAGGGATCATAACTTCATAGGTTTAGGGTTGGAAAGGACCTTTGGGACCATCTAGTCTATCCTCATTTTACAGAAGAGGAAATCAAAGCCAAGAGAGGGGAAGTGATGTGCCAAGAATCAAATAGCTAGTAAATGCCAGAGCTGTGGCTCAGTGGAAAGAGGGATGAACTTGAAGTCACTGAGTCTGAGTTCAAATCTTAATTCTGCCATTTATTACCTGTGTGACCTTGGACAAGTCACTTCTTGCTTCTGGGCCTCAGTTTCCTCCTCCACACAATGAAGAGGTTGGACTAATTGGTTTCTGTGAGCCCTTCTGGCTCTAAAGTAATGATCTTGTGAGTACCCAGATCTCCTGTCCTTCATGCTCTGATACCACCTTGCCTATTCAAAGGCTTCTATCCTAAAAGGGGAGATAGGAGAGGGACACAAAGAAACAGAATCCTAATTGGAACATGAGAAACACAGATGTGGAGTACAAAGTGCTCTGTGCTCAGATGATGGAAAGAACCCTTTGTGCTGTGTGTATTCTTGGAGGGCTTAGTGGTGGAAGAAGCATTTCAGTGGCATCTTGAAAGATGGGTAGATTGTCCTCAGGCAAAGATAGAAGGAGTTCATTCAGCTATGCTGGCTCCCAGCTTCAAGTACTTCAGCAAACCTTGATTGGAGAGGTGTGGGCAGCCAATTCACTCTCTGTGGGCATCCTATCTGAAAGTCCTTTTTAAGAACAATATTTTCAATGGTTTTTATGAGCAGGGGAGCTATTCCAGCCTGAAGCTCAGGGGCCAAGTGAGTCACCTGATTGTCAGAGCTTGTGCCAGCCCTGTCAGCTTGGAAGCACTTAATGGTTCCTGCATTCATTCATTTGGTCAGCATGACGTTGGTCCCCCCAGATAAAAATAAGAATCGTAAGAAAACATCATTATAACTTTCACCCACAAGCAAAATTCCTTTTCTATAAATATATACATTAATCTGTAACATCTAGCATCTAATAGCAATAAACAAGAAAGCAGGGCTGGAGAGAAAAGCAAGGCGACATCTAATGAGATGTCGATAAGAGCAAGAACCTGTAATTCACCTAAACAAGAGGAAGAAAAATTAAAAACATTAGTATGCTTTAGAGATGACTAAAATCTACAGGTGAAAATGACATGAAGATGCAATCAATCTGGGGAGGCTCTGGTTTGGGCATTTGGAATCCTGGCTCTGACTCTTGCTAGCTGGATGCGCTAGGTAAGTTGCTTTCTCTCTCTGTGAACATCAGTTTCTCCTTCTGTAAAATGAGGAGAAATCGTAGTGGCAGCACTTTTTCTCTGGGGAATGGGCTCTGTAAGCCTAAAAGCACTAGGGTAATGGCGGATCTCCTAAATGTATCATTTTGCTTAAGAATGGGAGAACAGATGAAGGAAATGTGGGTAGGGGGCTCTATGGTGTTTTATCATTCAGTGTTAGAAGGTACTCATAAATTCTGGCACAGAGATGAATTTGTGACATCTTGGAAGCTGTTTTCTCTCATTTTCTTATGAGAGGGACTATTGAATTTCTGAATTCACAGAAGATTTCAAAATCTTTGAAATAAGCAGTTCTTAGTGAGGGCTTGACAGGTACAATTTCCTAATTCCATTTAAAAATTTATCTCATTTTTAAAAATTGTGAGTATATAGAATGTTTACGTTGGTAGAATAGCCACAGAACACCACAGAACCTCCAAGCTGGAGAGTTTAGAGATGATCTAGTCCAGGGGTAGGGAACCTGTGGCCTTGAGGTCACCTGTGGCCCTCTAAGTCCTCAAATGCAGCCCTTTGACTGAGTCCAAATTTTACAGAACATATTTGTTCTGTGGCCTCAAGGTCACAGGTCCCCCACCCCTGATCTAGTCCAAGGCACTCATTTAATAGTCC
This sequence comes from Phascolarctos cinereus, assembly GCF_003287225.1. Classification (NCBI taxonomy): domain Eukaryota; kingdom Metazoa; phylum Chordata; class Mammalia; order Diprotodontia; family Phascolarctidae; genus Phascolarctos; species Phascolarctos cinereus. The sequence goes on from NW_027556291.1 coordinate 51,547,427, forward strand.
TGAGAGAGCGAGAGAGAGAGAGAGAGAGAGAGAGAGAGAGAGAGAGAGAGAGAGAGAGAGAGAGAGAGAGAGAGGGAGGGAGAGGGAGAGAGAGACTTCCTCAAGGTGACATGGAGATCTTGGATCTTGGCTTGGGTCTGGCTTAGGGCTCTGATGTTTAAGGGCCATGAAGTCATTGTGTGAGTCTGGTGACTGTCAGGCAAACATCTCCATGAATCAACCAATCAATCAGCTAACAACATTTCAGCTAGATGTGACAGGAAGTCTGTCTGGATTGGTTGAGGGGATTTGATCACACCTTGTGGACCTTGTATAAAACCATCAAACTAGTTTGAAATCATGGATTCAAATGAGTGTGAGCCAAGAGAGAAAACTTTTATCCAAGCTCCTGAGAAGGAGTTGCCGAGGGAGCGGGGTGAGGAGGATAGGGTTGGGGAAAACAGGAAGTTTAGCCTTTCCATGGATTGTGCTGTGGGTAAAGCACGGGGCTTAGGAGAGAGGAAAGCTCTGAGTTAAAATTCAGCCTCAGACATTTACTACCTTTGTGACCTTGGGCAGGTCATTTAACCTCTGTCTGTAAATGGGCATAATAATAGCACCTACTTCCCAGGATTCTCATAAGGATAAAATAAGATAGGATAAAATAAGATAATATTTAAGTGTTTTGCAAACCTTCAAGTGCTAGATAAATGCTGTTGTTAGAGTTAGACCAGGGAAAAACTTAGCACACTGAGGACAGAAGCTCCAAGATTGTGCAAGGAGCCCAACAGAAAGGTTGTTGTCCCAAGTAGCCACAGAAGGGTAGGAGAAGACTTCCAGCAGCCGGTAGCTGTGTGTTAGCCTTATGTTTTTAAAATCTGAGCTCACTGGTAGGAAGGGGTGTCACACTTTGGGAGAGTTGTTTTTGTACCAACTGTTCTTACCTTAGTAAGTACTCCTTTCTAAAAAGGTAATTAGGACAGCTAGGTGACGCTGCAGTGGGATAGAGCACTGGGTTTGGAATTAGGAAGACTCAACTTTGCGAGTTCAAATCTGACCTCAGACACTACCTAGCTGTATGACCTTGGGCAAGTAACTTAACCCTGTTTGCCTCAGTTTCCTCATTTGTAAAATGAGCTGGAGAAGGAAATGGCAAATCACTCCAGTATCTTTGCCAAGAAAACCCCAGAATTGGGCCATAGAGTCAGACAGGACTGAAATGACTGAACGACAACAAAAAGTAATTAAATTTGGTCTACTAATTGACATTAATTGATAATCATGGAGCAAGAAATACATTCTTTTCCTTAGCCCTAGCAAGGTCATCATCTGCCTCAGAGGAGGGATTACCCATCTAGGGAGCCTTGAAAGATTTTACTTTTCACTGTTGCTCTTTTTTATTTCCATGGAGATTTTCTCCTCTGCTTTCCTGCAGTGGATTGGGGTGGGGCGGGGGTCAAGGGAAGCATGCTTTTCAAGTTCAAGGTCTGCTCCTGCCATTTGTTAGCTGTGTGACCCTAGCCTGTAAAATAGGGATGATACTTGTACTACTCACCTCAAGGGGTCATTGTGAGGCTCAGATGAAAGAAGGTATCTCATTTTGGAACCATAAGCACTCTCTATATTATGAGCTGCTGTGGTAGTTGCTATTGTCATCATTATGTTAAAGGTAACCTTGATAGTTTGGGATTGATCATAATGCTGATTTTCAGAGCACATCCTCAATGTGACCATGGGGTGAGTGATGGGACTCCTAGCAGAGCCTTGAGCTTGGGCCCCAGTTTTCCAGGGTTGGCCCATCTTGGAGGCCCATGACTTTGCACCTCAGTGACATGATGGATTGCAAAGGGCCTGGGTTAGGAGGGCTCAGGTTACATAACTGGCCTGCCTGCAAAGGGGAGGGGGGGAACCTTATAAACCTGGGAGTGGAAAATTGTGCTGGGTGATTGCATAAGAATCTGAGGGAAAACAAAACACCGCTCTCATTTTAATAAAAGCATTGAAAAAAATGATGAGTCTTCACTCTGTCTAATCAATTGCAGGGTTTCACAAGAAAAGCACAGCTTGGTTTGCCCACTAATAAGCACAAAAATCAATCTTCAAAAGTCACATATTTCATTGGACCTATTTCTGGGACTCCAGTGCCAAAATTCATAAACAGACTTTTTCTCTAAGTAGTAAGGGGGGAAAGTGGAATGAGCTGGAGAGGCAGTGTGGTAGGAGACAGAACCCGATCTAGGAGCTAGGACACCTGGGTTCTAGTCCCAGCTTAGCCATTGCTTTGCTATGTGACCTTCAGCTGCTCCCTTCCTGGGCCGCTTTTTTCCCTTTTGTAAAATAAGGGGGTTGGACCATATGGCCTCTAAGGTTCCTCCCACCTTTCACATTCTTTGTCCTAATGGCAGTGGCTAATAGAATACCTGACAGACATTGAACTCCATTAAATAAAATGTGCCTATGCTGAGAGAGAGAGAGAGAGAGAGAGAGAGAGAGAGAGAGAGAGAGAGAGAGAGAGAGAGAGAGAGAGAGAGAGAGAGAGAGAGAGAGAGAGAGAGAGAGAGAGAGAGAGAGAGAGAGAGAGAGAGAGAGAGAGAGAGAGGGAGGAGAGATTCAATGGTGAAAATATGGACTATAAGGGAAATTCTTGGCTTAAAAATGAATACACAAACCCAGTATAAATTGAGAATGTGACTCAACCATAATCCTAGAGATAAGAGACATATGAAGATTCCTGAAAAGAGGATGGCAGTGAGTTACCAATAAATATGTATTTTAGGAGTCTAGCCTCAACCCCTTGAAAAGGGTGGAAATGACCATCAGTGGAAAGATGGGGCAGATTCTTCTATTTTTCCACCCAAATTGCAGGAGGCAAGTTGAGAGAAAACAAGTATAGATGGCCACTTTCTCATTAGTGGATAGAAAGCTGGACTGGGAGCCAGGAAGGCCTGGGTTCAAATCCCACCTCTGAGACTTACTAGCTGTGTCATTCTGGGCCAAATCCTTTCCCCTCCCTGAGCCTCAGTTTTCTCCTCTGTAAAATGAACAGGGTACACTAGATGGCCTCTGAGATCCCTCACAACTCTAGATGTATGCTCCTACCAACACAACTTGTTGGCACCCACTTTGCTGACAGGTGCTAAGTGAGGGAAAGATGAGGAATCATACTCTCTCTTCCAACAGCTGGAAAGTGAATGTAACTGGTTGTCAGCTGTTCATTGTGATATTGCCAAGAATGGCTAAGCACACAGGCTCTCTGTCACTCAGAAAGTCTAAGTAAGAGAGTCGGACCAGGCAGTTATGCTGAAGGCAAGAAGCCATTATTGCAGGTACATTTTAAATGTTTACAAGGGAGGTCTGAGGGTTAACTTGATATTCCTAGAGTAGATATACAAGGGTAGTGGGACAGGGGAGGAAAGAGGAGTTCCATGCAAAGTATCCACTTGAATTCACTGTGTGATGACCTTTAGGTGATGGCAAGGGGGGCAAGAGAGTCAATGATCAGAAGACTGCTAAGGTCTGTGTGGTTCCTCCTTGTATGTCCTGGTTTAGGAGAGGAACATTTGGGTCCTGTCTCACTTAGGACAGCCTAGTACAGGGCTGTGGGTAAGGATGAGGGGCAACTTGGACATTTATGATTGGATTTCCACCTCTGATGTCACAGTTAGGAGGCTCCCCAAGTGGCTGGCAAGTCCTGCCTCCCATAGTGCATAGAATTTTCTAGAAAGAGGGAGATCTGAAAAAAAGGACAGGGTGGTGGCTCCAGGCAAGAGAACAGGGTACATCTAGAGTGAGGGTAGCACTGCCACAAGGAAAACTATATCTAAAAACTCAGAGTTTTCCAGACTACCACAGGATGCAATTATCAAGAGTAAAGCACTTATTGAAACAGATATTTTATCATCTCTGCCACTTTTTTCCATTACCTTTTTATTAGATTTTTTGGGGGGAGGTTAATGAAGGAACTGACTCAGTCCATGTTTATTTGGAACAATAGATTGAGGTAGCATTGTGGGAAAAGTGCTGTGGACTTGATATTAGAGAACCTGGTTCAAATCCTGGATTTTCCACTTACTAGCTATAGGACCATGGACAAGTCCCTTCCTCTTGTTGATCCTCTTTTTTCCTCATCAGCAAAATGAGGAGGTTGGATTAGATGACCTCAAAGATCCCTTCGCTCTGTAAAATTGAAGTTTCTTGATGGAAGGAATTATTTCACTTTTGTCTTTGTACCTCTAACAGTGAGCACAGTACCTGATGCATACTAGGTACTTAGTAGATGATTTCTTGATTGGTTTCAGCTCTAGATCTGTTATTCTGTGATATGACAGCAAGAGTTAAGGCTGACCTTGTGTGTAGATGAAACAAGTGGTCATCCAAACATGTGGAGCTATGGTAAGAGTTCCAGATTGTCCAGCTAACCCCAGATATCCTTTTCTCCATGACTGGGAGGGTCTTTGATATTCTCTTAATAGGGGTCAAAGTCTTTCTTTACAACAATGAAAGCCCCTAAAAGCTGTAATTTCTTCCTCAAGTACTAGGGGTAAACTTGTGGGTGACTACTTGTAACACTATATGTCATGAGCCCTGATCAGTGTACTTCCCCTTATCAATCAACCAGTAGATCCAATTAGCTTTTAGAAAAGAAATTTACTCAAATGGCATAGCAAGAACAGTAATTACAAATAATTCCTTGCAGAAACCAGTGTTTCACTCTCCCACAAATTCACATGCAGTGTTTGGGTAGTAGAGTGGTCACAAACTTATAATAAAATGGTAGTGAGGCATACATGTAAGGAACATATGTGGCAAAGTCAACTTGCAACTCTAGAATAGTAGGACCTTGATGTCCTTTCTTTCTTAGGACAGTCTTCATGAAGTGTGCTGCAGAATATGGCATTAATGATTGACTCACTTGAATGCTAGTGTGGGTTGGGTCCTCACAGGGCAGAGTATCTTCACTGGCTGCTGAATTCTTCATAGGACTCAATGCCTTTCCTGGACTCTCCCTTCAATCCCCACCACTTCCAGCCCCTCAATCATCTGGGTATTACTGTACTCTTTTCAACTGGAGTGTTAGAGTGCTCTTTCAACAAGGGCAATGACCCTTAGCCTAGGGTGGACAAAGGTAGGGTTGTGCTGGAGCTGGCTTGAACTGCTTCATGAGAGCTGATTGTTAAAATTTCAGTGTGACCATTTACACCTCAGAAGCTGGCACACTCTTGATATCAGTACACCCATGGGCAGAAGACTTTCCTCTTTGATTATCTGTTTGTGAATTCTAGGTAGGAGGTGGGAATTCTAGCATCTCCTGTTGAACAATTCTTCCTGGTTTAGAGTATGGTTCTCTGTCTGTGAGGGACAACATCTTTATTTATCGTGACCAGCCAGTTACATTTCCCAGATTTATGTAGGGAGATTATGTAGATGAGTGGATGGGGACAAAGTTTTGGAGGCAGTCTGTGCCCTGGGACAAATCATTGCTGTCCTTTTCATATGTAATTGAACTCCTCAAGTCTCATCTCCTTTCAAGGTTTGTAATGCTTCTTTCATACCTGAAAGGGCTTCCCCTTTTTATTTCTATGTCTCTGTTAGACTTTCAGCTTTGCTCTAGTCCAAATGGATATCCCCCTTACACTTGTATTAAGCCTTCCCCTGTCCCTTTGCAATTTATACCAATTGCTTCTATTTCTACCCCTCTGGGCCAAGGGTAAATCTAATCCCCCTTCTTCATAATAGATGTGTAAATACTTGAAGACAGCTCCCTTGTCTCATGGCTCTTAGCTTTTCACCACATCTGAAGAATTCTATATGCAACAAATCCCTCCCTTAATTTTAATTTAATCTCCCTCTCCCATTTACTTTAATGATTAAGATTTCATTTCTCACATACAGAAGGAAATATCCTTAGTGGATAGTAGATTACAGGGGATACAATCCTATTCTCAGGAGTGGGCAGATGTGGGTTGAAGTCTCATTTCAAACATATACTGCCTATATGGCCCTGGCCAAAGTCACTTAACTTCTCAGTCCCCTAAGCCAGTGATGTCAGACTCAGGCATTGACTTAGATAATGTTAATTTGTGGTTTTCTATGTCGTATAGTATTTTTTATTGATTTGGTTAAACGTTTCCCAATTTCATTGTAATCTGGTTCAGACCACACTTAAGAATTTTGTGGGCAACTTGATCGCCTGTGGGCCACAAGTTTAACACCTCTGCTCTAGGCAGCTCTCTAAGACTATAAATTGTAGAAGAAGTTGCAGGGGCAGTTTCCCATGTAGCAATGAAATTACAGATCTCATCCTTAGCCCTACATATAGAAGATTGAGGCAAACAGATGTTTATTTCAAAATTATGTCCATTTCCTAGGATAACAGCAGTGCCTGGACCCAAGCACATTTCCATGGGCAAATCAATCCCTGTATCTTGCTGTGGTAGGACACTTGCAAATTTGCTGAGCTGGAGTGGTGCCTTTCAGTACTGAATGCAATTGAATTCTGTTGAATGGAAAGCAGATGGACCACATTACCAACAGGGGCAGGTGCCAGCCAGTTAGTCAGCTCACACCAACCTCAGCTGCTGCTCTTGGAGGAGGTGGTCATATTTCCTTAAAGGTTCCAGCAAAACTATATAGCTTTTATGCCGCCTCTTACAAGTCCAGTCTCCCCTCTGTGACTCAGTTTTCCTCTTTGTAAAAATGAAGGGGTTGGATGGGATAGTTGCTCAGTTCTCTTCCTATTTTAAATATGACAATCCTATTCCATAGTAAGGGTATGTAAGTACTTGAGGGGAAGGCTAGAAACACTACAGGAGACTTGACTTTTTGATTCTTGTCTAGCTCTGTGATTTGGAGAGTGTGGTGTAAGGACGGTTTATTGTTGGAGAGTGCAATGAAAGAGCTTGGTAACCCCTCCCTCCAACCTACCCCCACACATATTCACAGTGACCTTATAGAGTAGGGCATGGGACCTTAACTTCAGTGTTTTATGGGAAGGACTTTTTATTATGTCCATCATTCATCATTGAAAACATCAGCCCTACCAATTGGTTATTTGGAGGATGCTGTTGAATCATCTTTCCCAAGGAGAATCTAGATCTCCTTCCTACTCATAGGAACCTGCATCTGTAACCATGACCCACCATATTGCATTCATCATCCCTTGGTCAGATGCACTGAGTGAAACCATGAAGATTCACCAAGACAAGCTGGTCACCACCACTGCAAAATTGGTTCAACTCATTTGGTATTTCTTTTTTTTTTTCTTTTTTTTGCAATTGGGGTTAAGTGACTTGCCCAGGGTCACACAGCTAGTAAGTGTCAAGTATCTGGTCTGAGGCCAGATTTGAACTCAGGTCCTCTTGACTTCAGGGCCAGTGCTCTATCCACTGCACCACCTAGCTGCCCCTCATTTGGTATTTCTTGAATGACATCTCTGGTAACCAATCAACCAACATTTGTTAAGTCCTCACCCTGTGCCAGGCACTGTGCCAGATACTGGGGTTACCAAGACAAAAATAAAATAGTCCCTGTCCCGGATGAGCTCCTATTCTAACATCATCACAGACAAGTGAATGGGAGATATATTTTAAAAAATGCTCCTCAATCTTCCTATTCCTCCTTCAACCTCCCATCTTTTCTCACAAAAGCTAGCACTACAGTCTGAGCCTTTACATTTCCCCCAAATTCTACAAAATTTCTCCTCTCCAAAGTCAATCTCTGGTCTTCTTCACAAGCCCAAACCACTTATACAATTTGCTTCAATTGGCAGCCCAAAAATTCTTGCCACTCTCAACTCAAACAGAAGTCAATCCACAGTCAGAAATGCACATTAGAATTAGATCATTGAAAGGCCACAAATTTTCTTTTTACCTGCTTGATTTCCAGATTTCTCCTGGTCCTTGCCTTACCACTTGACTCTCTGAGTGTATCCCTCTAACCAGGTCCCTTATTGCCTAAAAATATGAGGCAACCCAGGCAGTCTTTTAAAGTGAGTCCTGTCTTCTGGTCTCATCACTTGTGTGACTTGCGGTAGTTTTTTCATCTATAAAATGAGGAGTTTGGTTCCATCCAGCTCTAATTATTATGGTCCTATCAACTCCGTGAAGGCAAGGACCCCGCCTTATTCACCTTGCATTCCCAGCCCACAGAAGAAACTTGAGTTTCCCAGCTTCTCTGTCTACCTGAACACGTCAGACCCTCATTCCAGTGATCCAAAGATCCTCCATTATCTCAGTGTCAATACTCCCCTCAGCAATGCAGATGGCATCTTCTTTATGCCTTAGTAGATGATTTTCTTCTTCACACTTCCTGGGCCTTGTTATCTTTACTGTTGTACCCTTAGGGCTTTAGGGCCCTTCCACCTGCCCCACTTCTGAATTCTTTTATGTGTTCTCTTTCCCAATTAGAGTGTGAGCTACTTGAGAGCACTGACTGTATCACTTTTTGTATTTTTACCCCAGACACTTTGCACAGTCCAAGGCATGCTTAATAAATACTTGGTTATTCATCCATCCATCCATTCATTCAGTTTTGATTCATTTATTAACACTTAGCTCAGTTGGGCCTTGGATAGATAGATTTATACATATATAATATATATTATACATGTCATATATATATTACATAGTATATTATTATAATTATATATATATTACATGCACACATACACACGCACACAGTCTCAACCCACACTTCAATATGCTGTCATTAATGTGGGTGCTGTTCTTACCAGTGCAAATCACAACCCATCCATACCTTCTTACCATATGTGGTTCATGTGCATGCCTTTCCATAAATCCTCCATTGACCATCCTTCTAAAGTGCTCAAGGCCTTACTCTGGGATCTTTAATATGCTATGGATACCACTGCAGCACTCAGGCTATCCATCTATTATCTCTTGTGCTTTCTCTATAACTAACCCACTCTTCTTCTGGCCACATGTAGACTCATAGTGCTAGAACTGGAAAGCTTCTCAGACGCTATCAAGTCCAACCCCCCCTTATTCTGCAGAGGAGGAAACTGAGGCCCGGGGGGGGACGTCACTTGCCCAGTCACATATAGAAGCATAGTAGCTGAGGTCTAGAGCTTGAGGGGACCCTAGTGGCCATTGTCTAACACTCATTTTGCAGAGGAGGAAACTGAGGCCCAGCAACTTAACCAAAGTCATACAGGTAGCAAGCATCAGAAGCAGGATTTGCTCCCAGGTCTCAGTGCCCTTTCTACTCTACCGTACTATTCTGTATATTTGATTATACATGTGTATATGCACACACACATATATATATATAGTCCCACTTCTCCTTGATAAGTCTTCCTAGTTAAAGAGCTATAGCTAGCTTAGTCCCATCATGCAATGCATCTTTCTTGCCCCTTGCATAACTTGCATTCTTGGTTCCTCAGGAATTTTGGGATTCTTTTGATTCATATCTACTCATGGGAAATTCAAACATTCTTAAAAAATCAACTATAAAGGAAGGTGTAATAGGGACCTCCTTAGGCCTTTAATGTGACAGTATTCCTCCTTGCTTTTCTATTTTGAAAGGATTGCATTTAGGACTTCAAATAGCAGCTGAAGGAGCTACAAACCCTCAATTATTTCCCAGGCTGTTTCTTTTGTGACTTGCTGTGACATCCACATGGCTCGGTTCCTTGGGAGGGATTGGGATCACTTGGCACAGGAGAAATGGGAACCAGACCTTTGGGGGTCCAGACTGATGGCCTTAGCTATCTGTATTTTGCATCCTGACATGTTTGCCTTTTCCTTTCCCCCACTACAAGGAAATTCCCACCTGGGCCTAGGCTCTGTCTGGTTGTGTTGGATATCTTCATCTCCTTCTGAAGGGCATGTGTCCCACTTTGATCTGTAAGCCTGGAGGTGGTGAATCATTCACCCAGCTTTCCTAGTCTGGGTTCTTTAAAATCTTTGTTCCCAGCCTTTCTGGTCTTTGGAGGCTAATTCCTAGGTGTTACCTCCCCAAAATGGCCCGATTTACAGAAGCCTAAGGAGGGAAGAAATCAAAGCTTAATTTTTAAAAAGAAATCTTTAATGATATGGGGAAAGTTGTATTTTCCAATGATTTCTGTAACAGTTCAAGGATTTCAGTTTACTCTGGTGTTTCAGACAATCCAAACCCACCTCAGGCAGGTGAGGGTTCAGAGTATCCAAAATTAAACCATAGGCTTTGCCAGAAGTGTGCAGGATAAGATGGCCAAATGGCTGTCTTGAAGCTGGCAAGGGGAACCAGAGCCCAAACCCTCCCCAAGAAGCTTTTCATTTTGACCTGAATACCCAGGGATCCATGGGGAATCAGTATTTGGTTCAGGAGATTAACTCACTTATCCTTGGCCTATCTGGTCTGCCTCATAAAACCCCCCTTGTTTGAATCAAGAAGATTCAACTATGTGCCTACCACATCTTGAAACTAGGAAACTGGAAAGGAGTCAGGCCTGGGTTCCAGTCTTCTGCCACCAACTCATTAGGTGACATTGATCAGTCACTTTCCTTTTTTAGGTTTCAGTTTCTCCTATAAAATGGCTCATATTTCTACAGTCCTTTAAGGGCTTTTCCATGCATTACCTTCTTTCAATCCTCCCAGCAGAGGCAGTGATTATCTCCATTTTACAGATGAGGAAACTGAGTCTTGAGCTTATAGGATTGTTATTGACATACATCTAGTGTCAGAGATGTGATTTAAATCCAATTTCCCATTTCTCTGTCTCAGATGAGGTGATATGACAGCATTTTGTAAATGTTGACATACCCAATCAATGCAATGGATCATTGTGAACCAGCTTTGGAATGCAATGGATTGTCCATCTTCACTCAGATGGATCCCTGGGATGTTTATCTCCCTCACACTTCCTTCAAGGCCTAGGTCAAGATTTGCCTCCTCCATGAAGCTTTGGATGAATGGCCCTATCTCTCATAGTCTTTCCCTTAAGATAGGTGGACGTGGCCTCCTCCATCGACCCCAAGCCATTGGCCATCTGTCCTGTTGCTTCTTCCCTCTCTCTACGTAAAATAGCACCCACTATACCAGACTTCCAGAAACCATGGCTGGGAGAGTTAATTCACGCTGTTTTGGTACTGTACTCTGGGCTTAAGATGTCTTTCTCGGTGAGTGTAAGCTCACCTGGGCCAGTATACCTAGCCAACCCCAGACTGTGCTTCACATTCCATGTAGCTGTCCCCTTTGCCCCAGGCATTTCATCATCTTCCCTGATTCCAAATGTGTAATTCCCATAGCAATACTTGTCAGCACCTTCTCTGCAACTTAAAGAGTCTTAGAAAGTTTCCTAGACCACCTAGAGGTAAAGTCACTTGCTCAGGAATACAAATTCAACATGCATCAGAGACAGGATTTGAATCCAAGGAGCTATGAACTTCCAGAACTTTTTTTTCTTCTTGGTCCCCCTTAATCCCTGAGATTGCCTCCAATTTATCCTGCATTTATCTTATTTGTAAGGAGTTGTTTGTATATTATCTCTCCCATTTAATTAGATTGTGAGTTTCTTGAAAGCAGAAACTGTTTTGTCTCTTCTCTCTGCCACCAGTGCTAAGCACAGTTCTAGGCACATAGTAGACCCTTAACACCTGTTTTCCCATTCTTTAATTAACTAATTCATTCATTCATTCATCATATATTTATTGAAGGTTTTGGAATTTCTGTTTGTTTCTTGTCTTCTTTTTCCAGTAAGCTTGTCTACTCCTAAGGGCAAAGACCACATTGCCTTCTTGTCTTATATCCCCTTATATCTTGTCTTATATGCTAAGTACAGAAAGCCACAATTGACCAGAACTCCTAGATAATCTCGATTATTAGTGTATATTCAACTTTGAGGAGGAAGAGGTGAAACATGAAGAAACAAGTTGCTATCAGGGACCTAGTTAAAAAGATAACTGTCAAGGCATGATCTGGCCTCTATCCACATTCAGCTCATTTTCCTTCACCTTCCCCATCTCTACCCTCAGACTAAGGTAGGGATCACTGATAGTCAGAACAATGACCTCAAGGCCCTGGAGCATCTTCAGTTGACAAAGATTCAGGCATGATCACTAGACTTTGCCTACTGAGGCAGGGAAGGTAGACATTTTGGAAAGACTGATCATAAGAGTGGAATCATCAATGACCTTTGAATCATGTCCTTGTCAACTCACATTGACTAATAGTGAGACAATCATATAGGGATAGGGCTTCAGACTAGGACTAGGGAATAGAACCAAGCTAGATATGACTTACTTGGTGATTAAACCCATGAACTCATTATTCTTTGTGTTTTAACCTTCTGGTTCAAGAGCCAGATCACTTCTAAAGCCCCCAATCGGGATATGAGTACTTGATGCTGACATGAGTCTATGTTCTCTATTTTGAAAGTGAATCTATAATCATGCACATTGATAGGCATGCTGTCTTCTGCCATATTACACCTGGTGCTGTTCATTGTTGACATGAAAACTGATTTATAGGGACAGTTAGTTCCATGGGAGCAATGTTTATGTACATATGGGAAGCAAGAGAATGCTACTCAAGGAGGTGAATCCATCAGTCATTAGACAGTTGACAAGACACGGTGCTCAGCAGTGAGGCTGCAAAACCCCCAAAGAAACAGTCCCTGTCATCAAGAAAGTTATAGTCTATCAAAGGAGACAACACATACATGCAGAAATATGTCAAAAAAGCTACAGGGGCGGGGGAGGCATTGGCAGCTGACAGAATCAGGACAGTCTTCACACAGGCCAGGGCACTGGAAGTGAGTCTTGAAGGAAGTGAGGGGTTCTAGGATGTAGATGTGAGGGGGGAAGTTATTCCAGAAACCAGGGACAACTTGTCCAAAAGCACTGAGATGGAAGATGAGTAACAGCAAGAAGACCAGTATACTTGAACTGAGGAGTACATGAAGAAGAGTGATAGGTCATTGGCCTGGAGGTCATGTTGTGAAGGCTTTTTGATGGCAAATGGGAAGGAAAGAAGGAAGAAAAGGGCAAAACAAAGAAGGAAGAAAGGAAAGGGAAAGAGCATTTATTAAGTGTCTACCATGTGCCAGGCACTGTGCTAAGTGCTTTACACATGTTATTTCATTTGTTCCTCACAACAGCTCTGTGAGGTAGCTGCTGTTATTATACCCATTTTACAGCTGAGGAAACTGAGGGGTTTTTATTTGATTCTAGAGAGAATAGGAAGTCATTGGAGCTTATTGAGAAGTAAAATGAGATGGTCAGGGCTGCACTTTAGGAATATCTCTTTGGAAGCTAGGTAGAGATTGGGTTAGGGAGAAGAAAGACTTGAGGCAGAGAGACCAATTACGTGACTATTGCACCAGTCTAGGTGATACCTACTTCAGATGCTTGTCAACAATCCATCCAGATTGTGTCTCAGGCTATGGGCCTAAAAACATTGCTGTAGGAGGTTCTTGGCACTATCCGAGGCTTGGTCATCATGTATTGATGATGTTATTGCCAGAAACCATTAAGCAGGGGAACATTGTGCTGGATTCACCTATATAGCATCTTGAGTAAGTAATGTCTTTGTCCAGTGCCATCAAAATCAATTCTGTGCCTCAAAAATATTTGCTTTGCCTTTGATGCAAAAGACTAGGCTCAGGCAAGGTCTACTTGAGTGCTAGATATTCCTGTCTGATTTTTATTCAAGAGAAGGAATGATGGCAATTTTTTTCTCAAATTATAGAACCAGTAGGCAAGAAGTGCCTTTAAAATGTAGGACACAATATTAAAGCTAGAAGAGAGCACAGAAAAGAAAATGTCAGAACTGAGAGGTACTTTGGAACAGAGGCTATCAGAACTGGGAGGTTCCCTAAAGAATAGAAGATGGAATACCTAGTTAGAAAGCTGTTTCAATAGTCAAAAGGTGATGAGGTTCCCACACTGGTCATGTGAGTAGAGAAAGGGACAGATATGAGATGTAGAGAATCAACAGATCTTGGTGCTGAGGCACTTGGTTAAGTGACTTGCTCAGGGTCACATGGTTGGAAGCCAGTTTCCTGACTCTAAGGCTGGTTCTCTACCTATTATGACCTGCTGCCTAGGCCTTGTACACAGAGAGTGCTAAATAAATGCTTGTCAAATTGGATTGGAGAAATATAGGGCAATAGCTTGAGGGTATAGTAGGTCAAGAGAAGAATTTTTAAGGATGAGGGACAGACAAATGGGTATGTTTGTAAACATCAGGGAAAAGAACTACTAGATGGGGCCAGATTGAAGATGAGAAGAGAATGAGAATGATTAAATGGGGCAATCACTGGTAGGAGATAGGAGGGAATGAGATCAAGTACACAAAGAGAGGTTGGCCTTGGCAAGGAGAAAAGTTATTTCTGTGACAGAGACTGGAGCCAAGGGAGAGAGAAGGGAGGATGTTATTGAGGAGTTTGGCGGTATGGAACAGGAAAGGAGAGGGAGCCATGGAGTAAATGACATTTTCTTGGTAAAGGTAGGAGGCAATATCCTCTGTTGAGAGAAAAGATTGTGGGGGTGGCACAGGAGACTTGAGGAGATTTGAAAAAAGCCTCTGTGTATGTGTGTGTGTGGGGTTGTCTTGCTTTTGAGAGTCAAATTACAGAATAAAAGGATTGCTATTCAGCAGTAGACAGCTAGGTGGCACCGCAGTAGATAGACCATTGGGCTTAGAATCAGGAAGACTCATCTTCCAGAATTCAAATCTGACCTCAGACACTTAGTAGCTGTGTGACTCTGGGAAGTCATTTAACCCTGTTTGCCTCAGTTTCCTCATTTGAAAAATGAACTGGAAAAGGAAATGGCAAAGCATTTCAGTATCTTTGCCAGGAAAACACCTCAAAAGGGGTCATAAACAGTCGGACATGACAGAAAAACAAATGAACAGCAATGAGGGCCCAGTTGAGATTAGATTACCTTAATCCGTTAAACACTTATTTGACTGTTTTTTGACTTCTTTTAGTGGTGTTTGGTAGCAGAGAAGGAAAATGGATGGGGGAAGGTAACCATGGCTGGGATTAGAGAAGGCTAGAGCAGTAATAGGACAATGGGCCAAGGGATTTGTGAGCAATGGACAGCGTATTGTTATGGAAAGAAAACCTGCTCTTTACAAGTTAGAATACAAATGAATAATAGGTTTTATTTTGTTCTATAGTTACAAGTCAAGGCAGGGAGAACCCTGCAAAATATTTTGGGAAGGACAAGGAGGACATAAATTGTCCAGGTGATTGAAGGTCATTTAAAAAAAAAATTATGAATCTAAACTAACCCAGGTCCTTGACCTGAAAATACCAGAAGAGCAAGAAGAGCAAAACCAACAGCTATGTGGCCTTGAATTTGTCCTTCAGCCTCTCTTTGACCAGGTTTTTTTCCCTTTGTAGAAGACAGCCAAAAATACTATCCAGAGAAAGATCACTGGAGTGAGCACAGGAAGATCTGAGTTTAAGTCTCAATTCTCTTATGTGCTGTCTTTGTGATCTTTAGCAAGTGAATTCAAATGTTGACTTGGTTTCCTTATCTATAAAATGGGCATAGTAATTCACATACTGACTGCCTCAAAGGGCTGTTGTGAGAATCAAATGAATTGATGTTTGGAAAATGTACAGCTAGGTGGCTGTTCAAATCCAGCCTCAATTATTAGGTATGTGACCCTGGGCAAGTCAGTTAACATCTGTAAGAGTCACTTTCTACATCTGTAAAATGGGGAATCATAGGAGCCCCTTGCCTCTCAGGGTTGTTGTAAGGATCAAATGAGATAATGTTTGTAAAGCACTTAGCATGTTGCCTGGCACATAGCAGATATTTAATAAATGCATGTTTCTTTCCTTCTTAATGTGGAGTCTTAACTTGTTCTTTTAAAAAAATATTTTTGGTCACCATATTTCAATTTAATTGGTTTCTTTTCCATTTTATTTTATGCATTTAAAAATATGATTCTGAAAGTGGGTCCATAGGCTTCACCACTCACTGTCCAAAGAGTCCATGATTAAAAAGATAGTGCATCAGGCACAGGACTTTTAGTTAGGAAGACCTAGGTTCAAATCTCACCTTAGGATGGGGAACCTATGGCCTCAAGGCCACATGTGGCCTTTTAGGTCCTTGGGTGCAGCTTTTTGACTGAGTCCAAATTTTACAGAACAAATCCTTTTAAAGGGGATTTGTTTTGTGAAGTTTGGATTCAGTCAGAGGACAGCACTTGAAGACCTAGAGGGCCACATGTGGCCTCGAGATCACAGGTTCCCCACCCCTGCAGATACTTGGAGGCTGTGTGACTCTATGGCCCTCCTCAGGTTATTTATTATCTTTTTGCCTCAGTTTCTTCATCTATTAAAGGAGAGAGTGGGACTCCACGATGCCTACAGTCCCTTCCAGCTCTAAGTCTATGATCCATAATAGTTACAAAAATAATACCTCCCTATTGCCATAATTTCATAGGTTATACTGAGTAGAAATGAAATAGGGGGAGCTATGAACTTCCTGAACATTTTCCCCTTTATATTCATCATGGTTTAATCTGCTTCCAGGCACTGTTTTTTAAAGGTACTTTTAAGTATCTTTGTTTTATTTTACTGTTCAAGAACAAATGACATCACAAAATCTCTTTAGAAAGATGTCAGGCAGTAATAATAAAATATCTCTGAAATCCTGGGACATCAGGCCTTCCTTGGCAGGCTCATCTGCAAAGTGCCAAGGAAGCATAAGGTACACTAAGGCCTGTGGGTCGTGCAGAAAGCTCTCACTGTCCTGGGGATCTTCTTGTTGGGACAAAGACTTTGTTTCCTGTTCCCCTCTGTCTAATTTTCTTTTATTTATTTTAAAGATTCCTTTAAAATTTTTTTTTTTAGTTCCTAATTCTTCCCCCCCCGCCTCTCCCTCACTCATTAAGAAGGCAAGTAATATATCAATTATACATATAAAGCATATGAAATAAATTCTTATATTAGCCATGGTGTAAAAAACAACAACCACCACCACCACCAAGAAACAAAGAATGTGAAAAAGTATGACTCCATCTGCACTCAGAGTTCATCAGTTCTTTCGCTAGAGGTAGATAGCATTTTTCATCATGAGTCTTTTTGTAATTATTGTCTTAGATCATTGTATTGATCAGAGTGGTTGATCATCCTTACAATATTGCTGTTACTCTGTAAAATGTTCTCCTGGTTCTGTTCGCTTCACTTTGCATCAGTTCCTATAAGTCTTCCCACAATTTTCTAAAACCATCTTGCTCATCATTTCTTATAGCGCGATAGTATTCCATAACAATCACTCACCATCACTTGTTCAGCCATTCCACAATTGATGGACATCCCCTCCATTTCCTTTGCCACCACAAAAAGAGCTACTATGAATATTTTTATACATGTAGGTCCTTTTCCTTATCTTTTAATCTCTTTGAGATACAGATCTAATAGTGGTATTTCTGGTTCAAAGGGTATGCATAGTTTTATAGCCCTTTGGGCAATTGTTCTCCAGAATGGTTGGAACAGTTCACAACTCTACCAACAATGCATTAGTGTACCTATTTTCAACATCCCCTATAGCATTTATCATTTTCCTTTTCTGTCATGTTAACCAATCAGAGTTGTTTTAATTTGCATTTTTCTTATCAATAGCGATTTAGGCATTTTTTTTTATGTGACTAGTTATAGCTTTGATTTCTTTTTCTGAAAACTGCCTGTTCATATCTTTTGAACATTTATCAATTGGGGAATGGCTCTTATTTTTATAGATTTGGCTCAGTTCCCTATATATTTGGGAAGTGAATCCTTTATCAGAGAAACTTGTCATAAAATACCCAGCCCCACCCCAACTTCCTGTTTTCCTTCTAATTATGGCTGAATTGGTTTTATTTGTATAAAACCTTTTTAATTTCATATAATTAAAATTATACATTTCATATCTTACAATGCTCTCTATCTCTTGTTTGGTTATAAATGCTTCCCTTATCTGTAGATCTGACAGACAATATTTTCCATGCTACCCTCATTTGCTTATATCGCCCTTTATGTCATAATCACATTCCCATTTTGACATTATCTTGATATACAGTGTGAGATATTGATCTATGCCTAGTTTCTGCTAAACTTCTATCCCGTTTTCCCCAGCAATTTTTGTCAAATGAATTCTTGCTCTAAAATCTTGGCTATTTGGGTTTATCAAATACTAGATTACTATGTTCATATACTATTGTGTATTGTGTGCCTAATCTGTTCCTCTGATCCACCACTCTATTTCTCAACAAGTAACAGATTATTTGATGATTATTGCTTTTCTAATGTAGTTTGAAATCTGGTACACTGAGGTATCTTTCTTCACATTTATTTTTCAGTGATTCCCTTTTTTTTCTTAATATTCTTGATCTTTTGTTCTTTCAGATGAATTTTGTTATTATTTTTTCTAGCTCTATAAAATAATTCTTTGATAGTTTGATTGGTATGGCACTGAAGAACTAATTTAGGTAGAATTATCATTTTTATCATAATGGCTTGGTTTACCTACCTATGAACAATGAATATTTTTCCAATTGTTTAGATCTGTCTTTGTACAAAAAGTGTTTTGTAATGTATTTATGTAATCTCTGGGTTTGTCTTGGCAGATAGACTCCTAAGTATTTAATAATGTCTGCAGTTATTTTAAATTGGATTTCTCTATCTCTTCCTGCTGGCTTTTGTTGGTAATATATAGAAATACTGATGATTTATGTGGGCTCATTTTAAATCCTGCAACTTTAATAAAGTTGTTCATTTTCTTAATTACTTTTTTAGTTGATTCTCTAGGGTTCTCTAAGTATACCATGATATCATCTGCAAAGAGTCATAGTTTTGTTTCCTCAGTGCTTATTTTCATTCCTTCAATTTATTTTTCTTCTCTTATTGTTACAGCTAGCATTTCTTTTATTAATTTATTTTGAATTATCAACAATCACTTCCATAAGCTTTTGAGTTTTAAATTTTTCTCCCCTTCCCTCCCCACCTCCCTCCCCAAGATAGCGTGCGATCTGATATAGGCTATGCATATACATTCCTATTAAACATATTTTCACATTAGTGATGTTGTAAGAATTAGAACCAATAGGAGGAACCACCAGAAAGAGGAAACAAAACACAACAGAAGGAAAAAATAGCAAACAGTATGCTTCTATCTGCATTCAAACTCCATAGTTCTTTCTACTCTGTGGATAGCATTTTCCCTCACGAGGCCTTTGGAGATGTCTTAGATCGTTGTATTGTACAGCTAGCATTTCTAGTACAATATTGAATAATAGTAGTGATAATGGACATCCTTGCTTCACCCCTGATCTTGTTGGGAAGGGTTCTAGCTTATCCCCATTATAGATAATGGCTTAGATAGATACTACCTATCCTTTTAAGGAAGGCTCAATTTATTCCTTTGCATTGTAGTGTTTTTCATAGGAATGGGTATTGTATTTTGTCAAAAGCTTTTCCTAGGGGCAGCTAGGTGGTGCAGTGGATAGAGCACTGGCTCTGGAATCAGGAGGACCTGAGTTCAAATCTGGCCTCAGACATATAACACTTATTACTAGATGTGGGACTCTGGGCAAGTCACTTAACCCCAAATGCCTCACCAAAACAACAACAACAGCAACAACAAAACACAGAAACAACTTTTTCTGCATCTATTGAGATAATCATATGATTTTTGTTGTTTTTTTTCTTGTTGATGTGGTCAATTAAACTGATAGTTTTCCTAATATTGAATAAGCCCTGCATTTCTGGTATAAATCCGATCTGGTCATTGTATGTAATCTTTGTGATATATTGCCATAATCTCCTTGTTAGTGTTTTATTTAAAATTTTCAATGTTAATATTTGTTAGGGAAATGGGTTTTCTTTCTATTTTTGCTCTCCTTGGATTAGGTATCAAAACCATACTTGTGTCATAAAAGGACTTTTGTAGGATTCCTACTATGCCTATTTTTTCCAAATAGTTTATACATTATTAGGATTAATTGTTCCTTAAGTGTTTGGTAGAATTCAATTGTAAATCCACCTGATCCTGGGGATTTTTTCTTAGGGAGTTCACTGATAGCCTGTTCAATTTCTTTTTCTAAGATGAGGTTATTTAAGTATTCTATTTATTCTTCTGTTAATCTAAATAATTTGAATTTTTGTAAATATTCATTCATTTCACTTAGATTGTTGATTTTACTGGCACATAATTGGGAAAATTGGACAAATAACTTCTAATAATTGCTTTGTTTTCATTCACCCTTTTCATTTTTGATACTGCTAATTTGGTTTTCTTCTTTTAAAAAACCAAATTAACCAATGGCTCATCTATTTCATTGTTTTTTTTAAAGATAAAAACCAGCTCCTAGTTTTATTTATTAGTTCAGCAGTTTTCTTGCTTTTAATTTTATTAATATCTCCTTTGATTATCAGGATTTCCATTTTGGTGTTTAATTGGAGATTTAAACTTTGTTCTTTTTCTATTTTTTTAATTGTATGCCTCATTCATTGATATGTTCTTTCTCTCTTTTACTGATGTGAGAGGTTAGAGATAAAAAATTCCCACTATGTACTACCACAAATTTTGGTATGTTGTCTCATTATTGTCATTCTCTTTAATGAAATTTTTGTTATTTCTATGATTTATTCTTTGACATTATTGTTCTTTAGGATTAAATTATTTAGTTTCCAATTTTTAATCTGCATTTCCATGGCCCTTTGATGAATGTAATTTGTGTTGCATTATGACTTGAAAAAGATGCTTTTAATATTTATGCTATTCTGCATTTGTCTGTGAAGTCCTAATATATGGTCAATTTTTGTGAATGTGGCATGAATAGCTGAGAAAAATGTATATTCCATTCTATTCCCATTCAGTTTTCTCCTGAAGTCTATCATATCTAACTTGTCTAAATTTCTATCCATCTCCTTAACCTCTTTCTTACTTATTTTATGGTCAGATTTATCTAGCTCTGAGAGGGCAAAGTTGAGTCCCCTCACTAGTATAGTTTTAGTGTCTATTTCCTGCTATAACTCATTTAACTTTTCCTTTAAGAATTTGCATGCTCTGCCATTTGGGGATGTGTGTGTGTGTGTGTATGTGTGTGTGTGTGTGTGTGTGTGTGTGTGTGTGTAGTACTGATATTACTTCATTTTCTATGGTGTCTTTTTGCAAGATGTAGTTTCCCTGCTTATCTTTTTAAATTAGGTCTATTTTTGCTTTTGCTTTGTCTGAGATCATGATTGCTATCCCTGCCTTTTTTATATCAGCTAAAGCATAATAGATTCTGCTCCAGCCCTTTATTTTAACTGTGTATGTGTGTCTCTTCTAAACAACATATTGTTGGATTCTAGTTTATAATCCGTTCTGTTATCCACTTCAGTTTTATGGGTGAGTTCATTCCATTCATATTTGTAGTTATGATTACTATGTATTTCTCTCCATCCTATTTTCTTCTGTTTAATCTTCCCTCTCTTTTCCCTTCTCAAGACCTTTTTTCTTCTGACCACTGCCTTCTTTAATCCTCCCTCCTTTTTATCACTCCTTTCTCTTACCCCTTTCTCCTTCTTCTTCCCTGTTGGGTAAGATAGATTTTTATATGCAGTTGAGTGTGTGTGTGCGTGTGTGTGTGTGTTACACACATACACACACATATACATGCATACATGCACATATATATATATATATATATATGTTCTTTTTTCTTTGAACCAATTCCAATGATAGTGAGGTTCAAGTGTTGCCCCCCCATTTTCCCTTCCACTGTAAACATCTTTGTGCACCTCTTTTATGTGAGATAATTTCCTTCATTCTTCCTTTCTCTTTCCTCTACTTGCAGGGCATTCCTCTTCCTTACCCATCCATTTTGTTTTTTGAGATCATCTCAACATAATTGATTCACTCCTGTGCCTTCTGTCTATATGGAGTCTTTCCAAATTCCCTAAAAATGATTAAGTTCTTTGGAGTTACATGTATCTTCTTTCCAGATGGAAATGTAAATAGTTTAAATTTATTGAGTCTCTTATAATTTCCATTTCATGTTTACCTTTTTATGCTTCTCTTGAGTCTTGTGTTTAAAAGTAAGATTTTCTATTCAGCTCTGATCTTTTCATCAGGAATGCTTGAAAGTCCTCTATTTCATTAAATATGCATTTTCCCCCGTGAAGGATTATATTCAGTTTTGCTGGGCAGGTTATTGTTGGTTATAATCCTAGCACCTTTGCCTTCCAGAATATCATATTCTAAGCCCTCTGCTTATTTAATGTGGCAGCTGCTAAATCTTGTGTGATCCTGACTATAACTACATGGTATTTGAATGGTTTCCTTCTGGCTACTTGAAGTATTTTCTTTTTGATCTTAGAGTTCTGGAATTTGACTATAATGTTCCTGGGAGTTTTCATTTTGGGATCTTTTTCAGGAGGTGATCAATAGATTCTTTTGATTTCTATTTTACCCTCTAGATCTAATATATCAAGGTAGTTTCCCTTGATAACTTCTTGAAATATGATGTCTAGGCTTCTTCTTTGATCATGGCTTTCAGGCTGTCCAGTAATTCTTAAATTGTCTTTCCTTCATGTATTTTATAGGTCAGTTGTTTTTCTGATGAGATATTTTACATTTTCTTCTATTTTTCATTCTTTTGATTTTGTTTTGTTGTTTCTTGATATCTCATGGAGTCATTGGTGTCCACGTGCCCAATTCTAATTTTTAAGGAATTATTTTCTTCAGTGAGCTTGCCAGTTCTTGTTTTTTAAGGTTTCGTTTTTGTCAGTAGTTTTGTGTGTGTGTATGTGTGTGTGTGTGTGTGTGTGTGTGTATGTATGTGTATGTGTGTATGTATACACCTGCCTCTTTTACCAAGTGGTTAATTGTCTTTTCATAGTTTTCTTACATTGCTCTCATTTCTTTCCCCAATTTTTCCTCTGCCACTCTTATTTGATTTTTATATTAATTTTTTAACCCTTCCAAAAATTCTTGTTAGAATTGTGTCAAATTCACATTTTTTCTTTCAGGCTTTGCTTGTACGTGTTTTGACATCATTGTCTTCTGAGTTTATGTTTTCATCTTCCCTGTCATCACAATAACTTGTTTACTCATTTTTCCAGCCTATTTCTTGACTTAGAACCTTATGTTAAAGTTTGGCTCTGTTCCTGGGGTGGGATTGGGGGCATTGTCCCAAGCTTCAGGCTTTTTTCACTACTATTTTCAGAGGTAGTTCTGGGGGTTTGGAAGTTTTCAGTGCTTTCAAGGTGGTGTGATTTAGGGAGGTGTGTAGTCACTGGGATACTGCTCTTCAGGCCCTCTGTTCCCTTGGGACAGCAAATATTCTTCTCTACTCTGGAACTGTGGCCAGAAGTGTGATAGAGTTGCCAAATAGCATCTGAACCTGCACCCATCCCTGCATCTCTGCTAGCACAGGGATCCCCTGTAGTCTTTTTCTGACCAGTTGCCCAGTCCTCTTACTCTATCTGGTTTGAGAACTTCTGAAGCTGCTGCTGCTGCTGCTGCTGTTGCCATTTCTAAGACCCACCATTGGTGTTGCTACTACATGGGCACTGTACCAGACCAAATCCCAGTGTCATAGGCATCTCCTGATCCAGCCTCCTAAGTTGTCTTGGGCTGAAACGTGTCTTACCTGGCCTTTTGTTGGCTCTGCCACTCCAGAATTAGATTTAAGGTATTATTTTAAAGATGCTTTATTGGGGAATGTTGGGAGAGCCCAGCTGTTTCCTTTACTCCACCATCTTGGCTCTGCCTCCTCCCCCCTCCCTGCCCCAGATCAGAGACTTTAAAGAGATCTGTGCTGACCAAGAAGCCAGTGCAGGCTGGCCTCAGGCAGGTCAGGCAGCTTCCTCATTTGTAAAATGAGGATGATACCGTGCACCATTTTCCTGCTTTGCAGAACTACAGAAGTATAAATTGCTTTTCTGTAATAGGTAGAACCAGGAAACAACCAGGAGTCATTTCAAGGCCTACTCCTAAATGTTACCCTCACCTTTGCCTAATGCTGACAATACCTGTATCTAGGGTATGGGGTCATTCTATCTATATGACAACAGCCATGATCAAAACCAACCACTCTCCTAGCACCACCACCAAAAACAACTAAACTACCAAAAATGATAAACAATCACTACCACAAAACAACTGCCACTACCATCAACCCTCTAGCATCACTACCACACAACCATTGTTAACAACAAAAAGCCAGTTACCACCACCACCCACGACCAAGCAACATTACCACCACCAACCACCACCAAAAACCTAATAATGGCACTACTACCACCACCAATGAAACAACAGTTATCATCACCACTACCAACTATCACCATCATTACTGAGATGCCATGTAGTCTAGTGAATAGACAGCTGACCTTGACATCAAGAAGATATGGGTTCAAGTCTCCACCTCTGGCATATGCTGGCTGTGTGACCTTGACCTTGCTGAGCCTGTTTCTTCCTGTATAAAATGAGGTGGAGTGAACTCAGTGGCCTGTGAGGTCCTTTCCAGCTCTAGATCTATGATTCTATGATCGTATGACTTATGTGTGCAGGAGATTAGTATTGAAGAAGAGAAATAGGCCTGGGGATGGGGGGTAAGGATGGAAAGCATGGTCCAAGGTGAGATCTCAGGATATAAACATAATATCCACAAGGTAATCACTCCAGAGGACTAGGCAGGGAGTGAACTGAATCTGGGATAAATAGGTCCAAAGCCTTGGAAAGCTCAGCATAGAGCAGTGGCAGGGAAACACCATGGAGGGAAAAGAACAAAGTGTTGGCAAGGGATAGTTTGTCTCACACCAGGTAGAAGGCTGAGAAGGCAGCCTTTGATTAAGGACTCTCAGCATGTGGGACTGCAAGTGGAAAGCATCTTGGCCCACCTCCTCATTTTACAGAGGGATAAATTGGAGCCCAGAGGGAAGATGATTTGTCTGGGGGGGGTCACATAACCAGGAAGTGGCATTCTTAGAACATTGAGTTTCACACTATTCTGTTTCCCCTCTCCCTGTTATTGCCTACCACATCTCTGCCTGTCCTCCATTTCTGCCCATGAAATTCTGCCAGTCTTTTAAATCCAAGTCTAAATTTGACCACCTCCATGAAGCCTCTCCTGACTCCTCCTAACTGGATGTGAGCTCTTCCTCCTACCAACTACCATAGAAGCTACATTGGATCTCTCCTAGGTATTGATACTCTGTCTTGTACCATAGGGACTTGCATCCTTTCCCCTTGTTCTACTAGACTATAAGACCCTTCAGAATGGGGACCAGGTCTCACTCATCTTTATATCACTATTCCTAACACAGAGTTCTACACATAGCTCTACACAAGAAATAAAATGTGTGTGAATGATGGGAGAGAAGAAGTGTGACACATTTGCCAGGAGTCAGAAGACCTGAATTCCAATCTTGGTTTCAGTGTTTACTTCCATGACCTTGGAAGAGTAATTTTACCTTAGTGAGCTTCTTCATCTGTAAAACAGGAAAAATAATACTCGTACTATCTAACTCACAGAATTGATATGTTTGTAGTCCTAGAAGTGGAAGGGCCCTCAGAGGCCATCTGGCCCAAGTCCCTCATTTTCCAGATAAGATATATGAATCCCAGAGAAGTCAAGGGGTCATCTAAGGTCACACATACATGTAGTTAATCAAGTTTCAGAGCTGAGATTAGGTAGGTCCTCTGATGGCAAATCCAACATATTTTATTGCCTTGGTGTGCATGGCCAGTGGGATGGTGGACGCTAGTTATCTATACCTTCCTTGCTCAACAGCATCCATCTAACTATGGCCAAGGTGCTAAGAAACATTATAGAGCAAAGTCTATTGTCCAACCCTCTTCCCGCCTCCCCCCATCCTATTAGAGGGTGTCTTTCAGGATTATACTATAAGCCATTTTGGAGCCTAGCTTCTTTCAGAGATGACTCACAGGTTTTTTAAGAGGGAAGAACTGAGGTAAGAAGGCCAGCAATTATATGGAGGGTGAGTTTAGAAGGGGAAGGGGAACCTAATTAAGGTTAACTCAATTACTGCATCAAAAGAGCAACAGTGAAAAAGCCCCAGGATTGGACCCGTTGTTACTGAATCATTCTGAAAGGACTCTGAGGACAGAGAGCTGTGCTTTGGCCCTGGGGCGAATGGTCATACTCTGGCTGCTGGAGAACATGGCCCAAACACCTAGTAAATGGGCCACTATACTCTGGAGAAGCAAGAGGGAAAATAGGTGCTTCCTAGCACATGGATTCCCTGGAACCTCAACAGCTTTGCCAGCTGTACTTTAGTGTGGTCAGCTGGGTTTTTTGTGTCATTAAATAGTGCCTGGAGGGGGTACATCTCCAGGAATGAGGGACCTTATAGATTACCTAGGGCTTTCTCCTGCTTTTTACAGAAGAGGAAACTGAGGCCCTCAGAGAAGAGGGACTTGCTCAGGATCCCCTAGTTGCTAAAAGACAGAGGCAGGACTTGAACCCAGATCCTCTGTCTCCAGGCCCAGGGCCCTTTTCCCTCCACCATGCTGCTGGACAGCACATTCCTGAAAGGGAGTGACAAACTTGGCAGGAGGCTACCTGATTAGGGAGAGAAAAAGAAGATTGTAAGGGGCAGTAAGTAGGAGGGGGAAGGTAAAGACTCACCTTTATGTGACAGACACTGACTTTTAGCAATCTGATTCTTGGCTAAGGAAGGCATGCTAAATTGTTCCCAAGGCTTCCGATGGGAATGGCCTGTCATGAGATGTCTCAGTAGCAGAATTTGCAATGGAGGAGAAAATGTGCCAGTGGGAGAAAAGTTCTCTTTATTGCTCTATTGTCACGCCAGCAGGGCTGTGGAGCTGGGACACACAGTTGCGTAGGCCCAGTCTGTGATTAAATCCTGGATTTAGTCATTCAGCCAGAGAATGCTAGAGCTGGAAGGGACCTTAGAACAATTAGTCTCACTACAGATTGTATGTGGTTGGTTGGTTCTGTGATTGGGGCAGGATGCTCCTATACCCATGGAACTTTAACCCTGGAATGGATCTTAGAGCAGAGGGCATAGAAGGTCAGATCTAGGTGGAATCTTAAAGCACAGAATGGAAGAGCTAGGAGGGGCCTTGGAACGTAGAATTTCAAATCTGGAGGGGAATCTTAGAATATGGAACATAGAATGTCCAATTCAGTGATAATTGATAATTACCAGACTATTTCTTTTTTACTAAGACAGGGAAGTAGACTCAGGAATATTAGAAAGATTTGTTACAAGAAAATAAAATGAGGGCTTGTCCCCCTGCCACTTCCAACTTGCAATATTCTGGCTAAGATTATAAGGTCTTGCCGTATTAGAGTGTAACACTTGGATTCATCTTCACACAGGGGCCAGCAGAAAAGCTACCCCAAGTTTAAGTTAATTTCTGAATAATCATCCCCCTAAAGCCATAGCTCCAGAGCCCCTACCTACTTTCACTTTGACCATAGTTTAACTGAAGAGAACATATGATTTCAAAGCAAAAGATATTTAATAGTGTAGACAATAAAGAGATGAGAAAATGTCCACATAGAGTATACTCTCCCACAGATTAGACACTATCAGTAGCAGAAGACATACCCATGACCAGGGAAAATGTGTTAAGGGACACATATCGGGACACACATGTGGCTTAGGCACATCTACACAGTTAGAGGTGCTGTTTTCCTCTGAGGATGTTAATGTGCATAAAGCAACATTGTCACCACAATCAAGAAGCATCTCCACAACCAATAACCTTTGGTGTGAAGTATAAAGACTTCAAGTCTTTGTAATGATGCCAATTAATAGTGTTTTTGTTTCTGATGGTTTCTTAGGTATTCCATATCCAAGAGTCCCGTCTTCTAGGCATTTGGAAAGGTTGGGAAGTGTGGAGATTGCTCCTTGAGCACACTCCCTTTCTTGTTCCACAGTGCAAATGTACCAGTTCTGGAGGCTGCTTTGTCTTCAAAGGATTTTTTTTCCATTTATTGGCAACACAGAATCACAAAGCTGAGCGTCTTTGGATCTACCATTGAGGTGCATGAGGCATTACTCCTTTGAAACCTTTTGTCAGTTGGCTCCTATCTCCATGCAAGCTTCTGCCTGGGAGGCATGGTTTATTGGTATGTCCAGGTAGTGAACTCCAGTTTGCTGCGTGTATCATTCTTTGAACACTTGCAGAAGACAAGAGTTTTCCCTAATCAATGCTGACAAATCAGTGGTGTTTGCTGGGTTGGACCACAATCTGGTCTTTGGTGCCAACTTTTCTACTGCCACCTACAACCTCCTCAGGGCACCTCAGAACCATCCTCATGTAGTCCAAACATGAGAAGTCCTTCTTGCATAGGCCACAGAGGCTTAGCACCTTCATAGGCTGAAGAGGCAACTTTGGCAAATTTCTCCCACTGAGTAAGTGGAATATATTTATAATAATAATTATTATTATCATTATTATTGATGATGATGATTGATAGCTAGTAGTTGCATAGTGTTTTAAGGTTCACAAAGTACCTTACATTCATTATATCTTTTGATCCTTACAGCAACAACCCTGGGAGGGAGGTACTATTGTTTCCCTATTTTACAGATGGCAAAACTAAGGCAAACATGTTTAAATTACTTGCCCAGGGTCACCAAGTTAGTGAGTATCTGAGACTGGATTTGAATCTAGGTCTTTCTGACTCTAAAGTCCAACACTATCCACTATACCCAGTTGCCTATGTGGAACCATAGCTTGGAACCCTGTACTCAACACAGCAGGAAACTCTACCTCTTCAATCCTCACAACGACTGCTGTGTGAGTCTTGGAAAGAACCAAGTAATGTGAAATGATCATGACTTCTGGTCCCAGATTCCTTTTATATTCCTGAATAGTTGGGGGCTCTGCTATTGGCACAAGGGCTAGAGTTCTGGGCCTGAAGTCAGGAAGAGCTGACATAAAATTCCGCCTCAGAAACTTACTAGCTGTGTGATCCTAAGCAAGTCACCTAACCTCTTTGTGCCTCAGTTTTCTCATCTATAAAATGAGGATAACAGTAACATTTACCTCCCAGGGTTGTTGTAAGAATCAGATCAGACAGTATTTGTAAAACACTTAACACAGTGCCTGGAACATAGCAGGTGCTTAATAAATCCTTGCTTGCCTGCTTCCTTCTCTCCCTCCTTCCCTCCCTTTCTTCTCTCTTCCTCCCTCCCTGTTTCCTTCCTCCCTTCCTTTCTGCCTTCCTTCCATGCTGCCTTGATCACTTGCAATGAAGTCAAGATGATCCAGTTGGACCTCTGTGGTCTATGTGTAGAAAGATGTCTTGGAATCCTGCAAAGCCATTTTATGTTACCTCAGCATGTTGTCCTTGCTCTCATACCCTTCCTCCAGCTGCTGAATAGATCACAGCACTTCTGAGTAGCTGGGGTGCTGTTCCTTTTGCTCACACAGCTGTAGCTGTTTCAACAGCAGGATGTCACACCCCATCCCCCTAAGAACTTGAGGCAGCTTAGCATGAGCCATGGGGTCCACAGGCACTGTGGCCCTGATCACAGTCTCCTTCAGCAACTCTGACAGCCTCAGTGCAAAAACAGAGACCTCTTCTCACTCACTCTGGGTGGGTGGAGGGAGCTAGGGATTTCATAAAGCGTCACTAGCATTTTCTCACTACCAAACGGACTGTCCGGCACTGCTAAACATCCCAACACCTTGGAGCATGGCATTTTCAATGTACTTAGAAAATCATCAGCAGCACAGCCAAGAAGCATTCCCACAACTAGAAGTCCCTGGAGTCAGTCAATTATCATGAAGAGCATCAAGATTCCAATACCTGGAAAGAGCTACTAAACCTGGTACCCAATCACAATACACCATAACAGATCAACAGTGTGTATAAACAAAACTGTGCACTTTGTGTACAATAGTATAATTTATTTCCAACAACCCTATAATCTAATCACAACATGGTGGAAAATAAAGACAATATCTTCTTCCACTCCCTACCTTTCTGCCACTGGATCACTGTAGTAAATACTAGGAATGGATGTTATGGATATCCCCCGCTGACGTGTTTAATTTTACTGGCTGGCCAGAGTATACAATTAGTTCTAAGCAAAGGCTTTTTAAGGAAATCGCATAACAAGAAAAGTCGCCACGGAAGATTTCCTCATTAAACTGAGAGAGTGAGTGTGCATAAGGATCATAGTGCATGGTGGGACAAACAAGTAGTGAACACATATAGCACAGCCACCTGTGTGGAGACGCAGCTTATTCCAATGAAACTTCAGGACCATTTATGCCTTCTGATGATGTCATAACACTGCTTTCTCTGGATCTAGTCCTTGCTGGGAGGTAAGTTCTATTAGGCCTTCAATCATATTGTATCTCTTATGCTCCCTTACTGCTTATGCCTCTGGTGCTCCTCATACTTATGGGCTTTTCTATTCTCTGATGTGTGTGTCACCCATTATACTCACTTGTGATTGCTGCTAAGCATTACTTCCTACCAGTTTCTGGCTTCATCTCTTCAGAGACACCTGCCAATCGTATCAGCTATAGTCTGATAGGATGTAGTAACTAGAAAAGCCTCGCCCTGGTGAGGACAGTTATAACCAGAGTCTTTATGGCCACTCTATATAGCTGAACTGACCTATGAATTAGCAAAAGCAAAAGCCACTCAAGCTAAGACTGAGTCTTTTAACCATTGTGACTGGAGCTGAAATCATAGTCCTTGCCCTAGACATTGGATCTGGCTTAGGGTTAGAAAGTTCCAAGATCTATTGACGTGGAAATAAATTTGATCTAGAATGAGAAATGAGCGAAGTAAGAAAGGTCTTTGTTGTCTATCCATCTGGCTCAAGTTCTGACTTTATTGACTTTCATATAAGTCATCAGCAAAACTCCCTAGCTTTGGACTGCATTTCGGTCAGTGAAAAACCTTGTTGTCTTAATGTATGTGTTTGAGAATATCAATTTGGCAGATATGGGAAGGATGGGTTAGAGAAAGGAGAGATTGGAAATTTGTTGTTATTGTTGTTCAGTTGTTTTAGCTGTGTCAGATTCTTCATGACCCCCTTTGGGTTTCTCTTGGCAAAGATACTGGAATAGTTTGCTATTTCCTTCTCCAGCTCATTTTGCAGATGAGGAAACTGAGGCAAACCATGTTAAATGTCTTGCCCAGGGTCACGCAGTTAGTAAGTGTCCAGGGCCAGATTTGAACTCAGGAAGATGAGTCTTCTTGACTCCAGGCCCAGCTCTTTATCCACTGCAGCACCACCTAGCTGCCCTTAGGGTATTGCAATAGTCTAGGCAACAGATTATGGGAGCTTGAATCAACAACACTTGATAACTGATTGGTTATGGGGGATGAGGAATAAGGAAGAGTCAGACAAGACCCCAAGTTGTGAACTTAGGTGACTAGAAAATTGTCTCTGCTCACCAGTGAGTCATCTCTGCTGAGTATTTCTACTGGGTCTTATGGTCTCCAAGTTGTTGCCATCTATTAGGCATTAGCTATTTGACTCTTCTGAGTCATTTACTTTTGATACTATCTACTGAGGTAATTCAGTAACTAAAAAGCCTCTACCTGACATGAAGAGGTTATAACTCTTTTTGTATAAGGCCAAGGACCATAAGCCACCACAGGTGGCCATCAAAAGACAGTAGAATATCCTAGGCTAAGATTGTTGTTGTTGATATTTGTCCTTCATATTCAAAGAGGACCAATGACATCATGATATTGGAATACATTGTGTTTGACTGTGACTGATCAGACCAATACAAGCTCAGAAAGATCTACCACAAGTTGGGCATAGATGCTCCAGTTTGAACATTTGGGATGGAGATGTCTCTAGATTTTCAAATCTCATGTTTCCTTTGTGCTACTGCGATTCTGCTTTACTTGGGGAACACAGCACCTTCTTCATTGCGGGCATGCCATGCTGGGCGGTCCTGGGCCAACATCTCTCATATCTCACAATTGATACTAAAGTTCTTCAGACAAACAAAGCCAATGCATCCAAGATTAGGAGGGAAGGAGAAAACTGGGAAAGAATTTTTGTAACCAGTATCTCTGATAAAGGCTTCATTTCTAAAATATGTAGAGAACTGAGTTAAATTTATAGGAATACAAGTCATTCCCCAATTGATAAATGGTCAAAGGGTATGATCAGGCAATTTTTAGAGGAAGAAACTAAAGCTATCTATAGTCATATGAAAAATGTTCTAAATTACTATTAATTAGAGAAATGCAAATCAAAACAACTCTGAGGTACCACATCACACCTATGAGATTGGCTAACATGATAAAACAGGACAATGATAAATGTTGGGGAAGATGTGGGAAAATTGGAACACTAATGTATTGTTGGTGGAGTTGTGAAATGCTCCAACCATTTTGGAGAGCAATTTGGAACTATGCCCAAAGGGCTATAAAAATATGTATACCCTTTCACCCAGCAATAGCACTTCTAGGTCTGTATCCCAAAGAGATCATAAAAACAGGAAAAGGACCCACATGTACAAAACTATAGCAGCTCTTTTTGTGGTGGCCAAGAATTGGAAATTGAGGGGATGCCCATCAATTGGGAAATGGCTGAATAAGTTGTGGTATATGAATGTAATGGAATATTATTGTGCTATAAGAAATGATGAGCAGTCGGACTTCAGAAAAATCTGGAAAGACTTACATGAACTGATGCATAGTGAAATGAGCAGGACCAGGAGAACATTGTACACAATAACAGCCACATTGTGCAATGACTGACTTTGATAAACTTGGCTCTTCACAGCAATGCAAGAATCTAAGACAACTCCAAAAGACTCATGATGGAAAATGCTATCCACATCCAAAAAAAGAACTACAGAATCTGAATGCAGATCAAAACATACTATTTGCTCGCCTTTTCCTTTGTTATTTTGTTTGATTGCTTCATTCTCGTGGTTCCTCCCATTAGTTCTAATTGTTCTTTGCATCATGACTAATGGGAAAATATGCTTAATATGAATGTATAAGTAGAGCCTATATCAGATTGGATGCCATCTTGAGGGGGGAGAGTAGTGGGAGGGGAATAAAATTTAAAACTCAAAGTCTTATGGAAGTGAATGTTGAAAACTAAAAATAAATAAATTAATTATTAAGAAAAAAAATAAAGTTCTTAAGAGATCTTGAGAGTGTACTTATACCACTTCTTCTGACCTATGTGTGAGCACTTGCCTTGTGCAAGTTCTCTGTAAAAGACTGGTTTAGGTAAACATACACATAGCATTTGGGCTACAGAGCCAGCCCATTGGAGTTGATTGCAGTAGAGTTTGAATGCTTGGCAGTTCAGGTCAAGAGAGGACTTCAGTGTCTGGCACACTCATTTTGCAAGGTGATCTTCAGAATCTCCCTAAGACAATTCAAATGGAAGCAGTTCAATTTTTTGACATGGAGCTGCTGGACTGTCCATGTTTCACAGGCATACAACAATGAAGTCAGCACAATAGCTCTATAGAACAATGGGGTCAGACTAAGATTACTTCTTTTTTGACCAGCTTTCTCCTAGTGAGGATTTAAGGTCCTTGGTTCCAGATCATTATCTGATTTGGGATTAGAAAATTTCTTTTAACTCCTGTGATATCCTAATTTGTGATTCTATATGGGAAGTTTCTCCACCAAAAAACTCATGAGAGCTGTGTGTGGGCATTGAGGTATGATAAGGCTTCTAATTTCTTGGAAGATTCCCCTGATCAGCATGCAAATGAAGCTAAGAACAACAACAAAAGGCTAGGTGAAATCATCAGGGCCATCATCTTAATTTTTAGGCTCCTGACTTTATTATGCATCCCTACCATTGACTTTTGTGCTGTATTTTGGCACAAGCATGCAGGGATGTTTCAAGACCTTTATTAAAGCCCAATGCCATTAATAAGAATTCCCCTCAGGTCATAAGGTCGATCCAAGTTTCTAAATATTCTAAAAAATACTATTTTTCTTTTTTCTCTCACTTCTTCTTTCTGTCATGTGGGAATCATCATCCAGGAAAGCAATTCCCGTGGAGAAAGGGTTCCCACTACCATCCCCACTACCACCAATACCAATTCAGTCAGTCAGTCAATAAACATATTTAAGTACCTACTAATGTTCCAGGCACTGTGACAAACACTGGGAATACAAAGAGAAGCAACAGCCTCTCAAACTCACAGTCTGATGGGAGAGACAAAATACAAACAACTGTTTATAAGCAAGATATGTGCAGAATAACTTGGAGGTCATCAACAGAAGGTAGGCTCTAGTATTAAGGGGGGATGGGGAAGGCTTCCTGTAGAGTGGGGTTTTAGCTGAAACTAGAAGGAAGCCAGGAGTCAGAGATGAGGAGGGAGAGAATTCCCGGCATGGGGGGCAGCCAGTGAAAATGCATGGGCTTGGGATGTGGAGTGTCTTGTTCAAGGAACTGCAAGGATTCCAGCATCACTGGGTATGTGGTAATGAGTAAAGTGTAGAATAACTGGAAAAGTAGGAAGCAGCCAGGTCGCCAAAGACAGGATTTGATATTTGATCCCAGAGGTGATAGGGAGCCATTGCAGTTTACTTAGTAGGGGCAGGGGTGACATGGTCAGACCTGTGCTTTAGGAAGATGATTCTGACAACTGAGAGGAGGAAAGATTGGAGTGGGGAGGGACTGGAGGCAGATAGATCAACCAGCAGCTATCATAATAATCCAGGGGTGAGGTGATGAGGGTCTACACCAGGCAGGTGGCTGTGTCGGAGAGAAGGAAGAATACAGGATGGATGTCATGGCAGTAAAATCTACAGGATTTGGCAACACGTTGGATATGGAGGTAAGGAAGAATAAGGAGTTGAGCATTAAATCCAGGTTGCAAACCTGGGTGACTGGAAGGATGGGCGCACTCTCCACGGTAATAGGGAAGTTAGGAAAAGTGGGGGGTTGGGGGAAAGGTAATGAATTCAGTTTTGGATATGCTGAGTTTAAGATACATCTTACAAGCAATGACCATTTGCAAACAATGGAAGAGCAAGGCAGCCAGCCCAGCTGAAGCAACAAAGCACCAACTTTGCCTGAGACAATCCAGGATCTTGTACCCGACCCTCTCAACATATACACATGTATCTGTCCTGCTTCTAGCCTAGCCCCTACAGTCAGGAGGAGCAACCTCTGCGAAGAAGTTGTCTGCCACCCCTGCCACCACTAACACTAACTTCCACCTGCAGTCAGGCAGTCAATCAGTTAGCATTTAGTACATAACTATTTTGTGCCAGGGACTATCCTAATCGCTGGGGACACAAAGAAAGACAAAAAACCGTGCTCGCTCGCTCTCTCTCAAGGATCTCACAGTCTAATAGGGGAAAGAACATGTAAACATCTATGTACAAACAAGAGAGAAACAGAAAAATTGGATACTCGGTATGAGTCAGGCACTATGCCCAAGAGTCCTGGGAGTAGCAGTACCACCCTGTCGACTAGAGGCCCTGTTATAGCCTGCCCTTCCTCAGCCATCCCCCACAGGAGCAATACCTATGGAGTTGCAGCCTGGCAGCTGCCTCTGTGGGTACTGCAGCCCGGCAGCTGCCTCTGTAGGTGCTGCAGCTCCCATCTGCTCAGCTTCCATAGCCACTGAAGAATCAGAAAACCAAGTTCTTACCACCAAAGTCCTTGGTGCTGTCAAATGGTTCAGTGGATGTGATTTTATCAATAGAAATGACTCTAAAGAAGATGTATTACTATCTGCTTTGCTGCTGTGCCCTAAGGACCAATGGGCCTTTCCATCTGACTTGCAGCTGAAAATTCCTCTATGTGTTGGCTCCCTCTGTTTTAGAAAATGAGCTTCTCAGAAACGAAAATGGTTTTGCTTTTTCTGTTTGTATCCCCAGCATTTTGCACATAGGAAGCACTTAAAGGATTTTTCATTTGTTCATTCGTTTATTCATTCATTCATGTGCCAGCTCTCTGTGGTGGTACCACTTTCCTAATTCCTTGACATTAGAAAGACCAGCCATCAGCTTTAGGAAGCAGTGCAGTTAGGAGATGTAGGTTCAAGTGCAAGTCTGCTATGGACTTATAGTTCCTCATTCTCTCTGGCCTTGGTTTCCCCATCTGTAAATTGAGGAGGTTCGACTGGAAGATTTCCAAGATTCCTTCCAGCTCTAGAATTCCAACTCCACTAATTATCCTATTTGCTGGGAGACAGAAGGCACATGCATGGTGAAAAACAGACTCTTCCCAATGGACCCATGAATCCATGTGTCAGTAGTGAGATGTCACTAAATAGATCCTAAGCATCGTTTTCCTTAAGCCAGGGGTAGCTGATAGTATAGGTTTGGGAGTTTAAAGCCAACTGTCTTATCCAGAAGAGATATCTGGCTGAGAAACTTATCTCTCCGTCTTTAGGCACCAATGAATGTGCTTATGTAGAATTGTAACTCTTGAGTAAGGTCCCAGATGTTGGTGGAATGGCATCCCCTGGACTTATACAGATCTGCTATATTCAATAGCTACTGAATGGGAAACACACAGGAAGAAAAGAATATGGAAAAGACAACAGCAGTGACTTTTTGTGGCTCAGAAAACTGGGGTCTTCTATCTTCTCATGGTCAATTTACATGTAAATGAAGAGACCCCTGGAAACTGATGGAGGTGATGGGGAAAATGGTATCTGCATTGTGAATAATAAACATGGGGGAAATGTCGGTATTTCAGCCTACGAGCAAATTTTGTTGCCATGACAACAGAATGCACAGTGTTCTCTTAAAGGGAAACATGAAGGTTTGTTGAGGGGGGGGGAAGCTAACCTTACCTAACATGATGCGTTTAAATATAATTTTATATTCATAAAAGCCAGGCATCTGCTGAAAGGGAGCCCAAATCTGGCTTTGAGGCTGACATAAGTTCGAGAAGCTTTCTCTTGGGTGGAGAGGGAAAACTTCGGGTGAAACTTTCCTGCCCTTCCAACTCCAATCTGAGCCTCCAGAACCAGAGCCCATCTGGTGTGGAGCCAGAACTTGGCACTAAGCGGAGGTAGAGCCCCTGAGCTCTCAGACATTTAAACAGGCTGCTTTTCACATTCTCACTGCATATATAATTTCTTAAATTCAACCCAACTGATTTTTTTAAACCATTGAATGTGACTCGAACTCAACTAAACCTAAAATTAAAATTTTCCATTTGACAAAGAGGGCCCTACCTACCCCTAAAAGGATTCAATGCCAAGAGACAATCTTGGTGATTTCCTGTTGGGTACTCTGTGTGTGGGGTAACTTGGGATTTCTTGGAGGAAAGTGTGATGGGGGTGGGGAGGAGGAGAACAGAACATCTCATACTAATGATGATAGCTCCCATTCCTCTAGTGCTTTCGGGTTCACTGAGTCCTTTCCTCACAGCAACCCAAAGATTACCATTCCTATTTTCTCATGGTGTTGGGACATATGATTTCATTAGCATTGAGAACTCCTGCCATGGAAAGTCTGCAACAGGGTTGCAAATCAGCAACTTGCCTGGAATTTGAAGTCTCAGACAGTTGGATGGGGACACTGAGGGGGGAAGTGGGTCACCCGTACAACATATATCCAAGGCAGGACTGGAAATCCGTTCTTTCTGACCTCAAAATTGGATCTCTATCCACTAGACTATGGTGCTTTTCCATGTTCTATTTTATTGGTGAAGAAACCAAGGATCAGGGTTGTAGACTTTGAACCTCTGAAGGATGAGTACCTTGCTTTTAAAAAAAACCCTGCTTTGTCTTTTTCTTGATAGAGTCTTATAACCAAAGATGAGGATAGTTGATAGTATTTTAGGAGTGAGAAAACTACCCCATGATTTAATTATTACATATGACAAGAGTTACCAGTAGATCTGGCATGCTCGGGGTCACACAGCTGATAAGTGTCAAACCTGGATTCAGACCAAGTCTTCTTTACTCCTGGCCCTCTGTTCTTGTCCTGATGACAAGCTGTCTTTTGAAATAATAGTATCTTATGGTTCTTTACAGTTCCCAGAATGCTTTCCACATCCATTATTGCATTCAACCCTCACAGCAGCTTTGTGAAGGAGGTAGAGTGGAAATTATCACCCTCATTTTACAGGAAACTGAAGAGAGAGGAATCTGCCTGGGAGACCCCACCACAAGAGATCTAGAGCTATTGTTTGTCTTTGCCTGGGTTTGTGGTCATTCAGTCTCTCTTTCTTTTCCCAATGTATTCCTTCCACTCTGATCATTTTTTACTTTCTTTCAACATTCCTCAGTTGAACCAGCCTCTGATTTTCCACAGATGGATCTCTTACCACCTCGTTCTTCTACCTGTCATAGCTGCTTGTTTGGAATCATGGGTCACTGACATCCACCTTTGCTCCTAATGATGGGCAGCTGACCACTGATGGCAGAAGTCATAAAACCACACAGACTTCGTCCACTGTGAATTCATGTCATTGAATCTCAGCAAGACTCTCACAACTGCACAGCAATCCTTTTATGCATCTATGATTGATTTCCCCATCGGTGGTTCCAGAGCTGAACATAGACTGAGATGCACCCTAGAATTTGGGAAAGCAGATTTTAAAGGGTTGATAGGAATGATAGGTAGGATCTTGTGGTCTAAAATTCTGTAGGGGAAGTCAGCCCAGGAAGGAAACTTATGAATAAAGAATCCTCAAGGCACAAAGGAGGACTTCTCTGAGCAGAAAAAGTAGAAGTTGTCTAAAAAGACCAATATGGATGCACAGAGAACTCACCAAGCAACATACACTTTAAAAAGATATGTCCAGAAGGGCTACCAGGGACCAACCTCTTCCTTTAGGAAATTTCAAAGCTTTTTAATGATCCCTGGCTTCCCACAAATGCAAAGCCCCTTCTTATTTGTGCCAGCGTTCTGTAGGTGTTGCTGTACAGCAGTAAGACTTGGGATGTAATGGTCTCTGAAGAGTAAAAAGTGAATATGGCATAAAGGACAAAGGAAAAGGGCATGGTGAGTGTGAGCAGGCCACAGCATATAACCAATGAGGAACTCTGAGGGAGAACCAGAATGAAGGGTATCATCAAAGGAATCACGATAGGAAGGGAAAAAAAACATGGAATGGTCATGTGGCAAGAGTGAGGAATGACAGATGAATAGCCAGAGGGCTCTGCTAGTAGCCAGGTGGGATATGGAGAAGTTTAGGAAGGCCTCCACAATGTTAGGGGGCCCTCCATTGGAGAACTTATGGGAAGACATGGACAAGAGTCACACGGAATGGATGAGCATGGAGGTGTTGCTATCTTCAAATCTTCAACCCGATGTTGAAGGGAATTTCCAAAAGGATGGGATCACAGCTTCATTTGAGTAGTTGAGTATGTGCATAGAATGGAAACAAGAGCATAGAGACCAAAATATGAAAGGGTACATAAGAATGCTGTCAGAGGTGCTGATGCTCAGAGTGAGCTGAGGCTGATGAGGAAAGCAGCTACATTGTAGGGGAGGGAGAGGAGGATCAGAGAAGGGACAGAACTACTGTGTGAAATGGCTGGAACAATTCTAGTTTGATAACAGAGAAAAGGTAAGATGCCTAGTTCTGACTGTGTTTCTGGTTTCTTTGCCAAAGAAAAAGACCTATGGATGGGAAAGGAGAGAACAAAAGAAGGGGCTGATACAGAATTGATACCCAATGTAAGTAAGTATATAGTAAGAGAGGCCCTAGAAGCCCTTGAGGTCTGTATCAACTACCTCCTCAGGTACTCGAAGAACTAGTGGATGTCATTGTTAAGGAATGGAAGAGATTGAGCCAAGATGGCGGAGTAAAAAAGGTAGTCGCTCTCACCCTCCCCTATCAACCTCTGAAAACCCAGAAAATATCACCCCAGGAAAAAAAACCCTGGAACAGTTGAACTAGAAGACAGACAGGGAACAGCAGTGCAGCAGCCCAGCAAACGGGTCTCCCAGTGCCTCAGCAAAAATAAGGGAAGCAGCACTCTGCAGCATTCATCTGAAAGGAGCTGAAGAGAGCAACCTAAAGTCTTCATAAAACCCCAGCCTTGCTGATTCCAACCCAACACCAGGTAAGCTGTCAGAACCTCAGGAAGAGATCCTGAAGCCCAGGTGGTGAGCAGGCAACCACTAACACCTGGACATCCAAGTGCCTCAGTGAGGGCGGGGAAACCAGTGGAAACCAGCTCAGAAAACCACCAGGTGCCTTGGCACTCTACCACCACAAAGGAATCTCCCAGTGCATTAGCAGAAATGAGGGAGGCAGCATTACAAGGGGCCCCAGGCAGATAAACACCCTGCAGCACCCATCTAAAAGGAACTGAAGAAAGCTAAAGAAAGGAAAAGCAGGCAACCTGCCTGAAAGTTCCAGCCTTGCTGATTCCAGCCCAACACAAGGTAAGCTGCCAGAACCCTACAGCCTCCAATTGCCAACATAAGAGGCCCCAGCACATAAAGCCAGTGACCAAGACCTAGGCTCCCAACACAAGAAGCTTGGGTCGGTGACCTCTGTTCCCCAGCAGGAGAGCTCAATCTCTTTAAAGGCCAGGGAATAAAGAAACACCATGAGTAAAAAGAAATGTACCATAGATTCATATTATGAGAAGAGTGAAGATCAAGACAGAAATTCTGAAAAGGACAACATTGCCAACAAACCCACATCTGCAACATCAAAAGGGAATATGAACTGGTCTGAAATCCAAAAAGCCTTCTTAGAAGAGCTCAAGAAGGATTTTAAAAGTCAGATGAGAGAGGTAGAAGAGTCCTTAAAAAATATAATTGGCCAATTGGAAAAAAAGTACACTGAAGAAAACAAGTCCCTAAAAAACACAATTGGCAAACTGGAAAAAAAGTACACTGAAGAAAACAAATCCCTTAAAAATACAATTGGCCAATTGGAGAAGGAAGTACAAAAACTAACAGAAGAAAACAATCTGTTAAAAACTAGAATTGGACAAATGGAAACTAATGACTCTATGAGAGAGCAAGAATCAGTCAAACAGAAACAAAAAAATGAAAAAATAGATGAAAACTTAAAATACCTCATCGGTAAAACAACCGACCTGGAAAATCGATCCAGGAGAGACAATTTAAAAATTATTGGACTACCTGAAAATCATGATGAAAAAAAGAGCCTGGACAGTATCTTTCAGGAAATCATAAAGGAAAACTGAAGTCCTAGAGCCAGAAGGTAAAATAACCATAGAAAGAATACACCGTCACCACTGAAAGAGATCCCAAATTGACAACGCCAAGGAATATAATAGCAAAATTCCAAAATTACCAGATGAAAGAGAAGGTGCTGCAAGCAGCCAGAAAGAAAAATTTAAATATCATGGAACCATCAGGATTACACAGGACCTTGCAGCTTCTACATTAAAAGACACAGGGCATGGAACATGATATTCTGTAAGGCAAAGGAGCTTGGATTGCAGCCAAGGATCAACTACCCTGCAAAAATGAGCATGATTTTTCAAGGAGGAGATGGATATTCAAGAAATAGGGGACTTCCAAACTTCCTGATAAAAAGACCAGAGCTCAACAAAAAATTTGATCTTCAAGTACAAGATTCAAGAAAGACATAAAAAGCAAATGGGACAGAAAGATACAATATGTTGTTAATAAGGGTGGACTGTTTATATCCCTACAAGGGAAGATGACACTTGCAACTCTTGAGAACTGTATTGTTATTACACCATGTTAAAGGAGTATACATAAAGGGGGTGGATATAGTTGACTTTGATGTAATGATAAAAAAAAATCTAATCAAGTGGGTTAAATGGATCCAAGTAAGTGGATTAGTCTGATTTAGAAAATGTACTGAGAAAGGAGGAGAGACAAGGTAAATTACATTACAGGAAAAGACACAAAATCCTATTACAGCAGAGGGAAAGAAGGGAGGGGTGTGGGCATTGTTTGAACCTTACTGTCATCAGATTTGGCTCAAGAAAGGAATAACATAATCAGTTAGGTATAGAAATCTAACTTGCCCTATAGGCAGTAGGAGGGAAAAGGGGAAAGAAAAGGGAGGGGGATAGAAGGGAGGGAAGAAGCAGTAAGGGTGAGAAAAGGGAAAGGGAGGGAGGGGCTGAGGGAGGCAGCGGTCAAAAGCAAAACACTAGTGAGTAATTTTTACTTACGACTTCACTAATGTGAAAATATGTTTAATAGGAATGTAAATATATAGCCCATATCAGATTTTGCACTGTCTTGGGGAGGGTGGTGGGGAGGAAGGGGGAGAAAAATTTTAAACTCAAAAGCATATGGAAGTGATTGTTGATAAATCAAAATAAATTAATGAAATGAAGAAAAAAGGAAAAAAAAGGAATGGAAGAGATCAAAAGGTGATAGAGATTAGGAGATATTCCAGAGGACATGCACTTGTAATTTTAGAAAAAAAAAAAGAGGCTACTCTGAAAATTATAGGCCAGTAAGCTTGACTTTTTTTCCTGTGAAAATTTTAGAAGGGATCATTAAAGAGAAGGTTAGGAAACATCTGGAAAAGAAAGCAATGATTGCAAAGAGCCTGCTAGAGTTCAAAGTAGTAAGGTACTATCTTGCCTGCCAAAATACTAAGCACTGCCCACACTCATCCATCAAATGCAAAAAAGATGACCTCCTTATCCCCCTCTGTTCAGTCCACTCACACATCCTGCTATTCTCTTGTCACCTTGATGGGCTTGTCACCCTGTCCCTTCAACTGCTTTGCCCAACATCTAGCCTGTTCCTGCCCCTTCTTGCCTGTGTCAAGGTCATACATTCTTTGGAAGTTATTACATTTTGCTTCTTTTCCAAATTGTCCTTTATTTCAGTGTGTTTGTTTTCCCAATCTGTTGTTTTCTTTTTCACTTCTCTGGGGAGACTCACCACAGAAGATTCAAGTTTCTCTATTCTGCCAATTGTTTCTGCTTTGAAGACCCTCAATTCTGCTCTCAGCATTTCTGTTTCTCCCTTGAACCATTAAGAAACATCCTGCTGTGGTGGTACCATGTTGCCCTGGTAATCTACAGGGTCCTCTTCCACATCAGGTGTTAGTTCAAATTCATTTGTCCCACAATATTTAGAGATGTTTGGACTCATTTAGACACCTTGATGACAATCTTCCCTTTTGTTTTAATATCTTTCTTGTTGATTTATCTTCCTGTGCTCAAGATATTTTAACTGACTTTCCTTCTTCCTGAGATCTTTGGAAATTTCAGTCTTTTCTCCTCCTTATATTCCTCTATCAGTCACTTTTTGACAATCTGCTCACTCCCTTATTCCCTTCCACCTTGTTGACACATCTCTAAAGCCAATGCTGTCTTAGTTCAGATTTGATTTTGGCATGTAATGAGGCACTTGCAAGGCAATGAGAGGAAGAAGTTTGCTTTGCCTCAACATAGTAAGGATATACAGCAAGCATATAGATGGAACAAGGATAGGGTGGTGCTTAGCTTCTGTGGCTGTGGTCCCCCTCATCTCCATCTGGAAACATATATTGACTTGAGTAGTCTCAGGTACACATAAAATCTGAGAGGTGTATAGCTCACGTGGCTTGGGCTCTTTATTGGCCCTAGGCCAGGAAGCTGTGTCAGAGAAGCTGAGGCCAATCAGGTTTCGTGCATGGAGTAAACTTCACCAGGGAAGTCTCTAGGGAAGAAGGAAGCTGTGCGGGGCCTGCGTGGGGAGAGAAAGCTTTGTCAGGGTAAGGGGAGATGCTTCAGGAAACTGTTGTCTTCCAACTTACCTCTATCCTACCACTCTAATGACCTGTTGCAGATTTGCCCTTCCCTTCTGCTCTGCTTTTGTAATGCCTGCTCCATAATGAACAGCTTTATTCCATCCTAAACATTTTCTTTTGTCACTCCTTCCATCTTCGGGCATTCTTTAAGACTTGGCTTCCTCTTCATGACACTGTATCCCTAGAAATTCTTTTCAGTACTGCTTCTACTTTTGCTCATATCCTAGACCCTGTGGTCGGAGTCAGGGAGTCAGACTTTCCTCGCTCACCATTGCCTCTTCTAGATTCTTCCTTCTGTCATCTTCACTAAGCAGCAACTATTCTCAGTTTCATATAATTTAAATTGATTACTCAGTACAATTTATGGGGGCCATTATCTAACACTCCACAGGGCATCCTCTTTCTT
The DNA here is from genome assembly GCF_003287225.1 of Phascolarctos cinereus. Lineage (NCBI taxonomy): Eukaryota > Metazoa > Chordata > Mammalia > Diprotodontia > Phascolarctidae > Phascolarctos > Phascolarctos cinereus. The sequence continues at coordinate 51,591,397 of NW_027556291.1, forward strand.
CTTCAATGAGCTCAGTGCCCACCTTACAATAAGTATCTCTACCACATTTCTTGCTGTCATGCTAGGGAGACTTCAACATATACATTGATTATATCTCACATACTTTAACTTCCATGTTACTCTACATGTCAATCTACTTATTTCCTGTGATCATCGTCCTCCATTCCTCTTCAGCTACATGCAGAGATGGTTATACCCTTGGTCTTACCATAACCCACAAATGTTTCATTCCTATTTTAATAAAATGTGATATTATTTAATCCAATTATAATTTGTTATAATGCTATCTTTCACTTTCTTCTTCAGCCTCACCATAAAATCCAGTTGTGCTACTCCTCACTTTTTTGTCACGCCATCAGCCCTGTGTGACCCCCTGTAGAACCATCTTGCTTTATCCTCTACTTTTACATTTCGGTCTATCACCAATCATGTCCTGCCAAATCTCAACCTTGAGTTATTCCTACGATCCTCTTTTGCTCCTATTTACCAGCTGCTGAACAGACTTGGAGAAAATCATGAAACTGTGCTGATTGGATCCATTACAAATTTAAGTAACATAATCTTAACTGGCCCTCACTATAGTGAAGCATTACCCTGCCCTAATAGAGTTCCAAATCTTTTCATCCTACTTTAACTCCCACTGATCTATATTGCTTAGTTCTGATGTGCTAGACCTTACGCTCTACTGCCATATTAGTACTAAGCAACATAGCTCAATGCTAGAATTCTTGCCCTCCACAAGGAAGACCTGGAATTGAATCCTTGCCAGTGCAACTTATTTCAACAGGAGAAGCAGTATGGCACAGTGGACAGAGCACTAGCTCCGAAGTTACAAAATGTGGATCTAAAAGCCAAGTAACTGTGGATAAGTCACTTAACGCCTCTGGGGCCTGTTTCCTAAATTGTGAAATGAAGGGGTCAGAGTTGCTGGTTTCTGAGGTCCCTTCCATGTCTAGATCTCTGATCCTATGTGTGACTTAAGGTCAATCAGTTTACCTTTCATCTCAGTTTTTCCATCTAGAAAATTAGGGCATTAGACAACTAAAGGGCCTCTGAGGTCCTTTCCAGCTCTTAATCTGTGATAATATTGCTGTATGATAAAAAGAAAAAAAGGGACAATCCCTGGTCGCATGCTTACATTTGGTAGTCGATATGTGGTCTGAGGATCCTTATCCTAATTTCCACTCTGGAGTTTGAGGGGTACCACTGAGGAGTCAGGATTGATTTTCTAATGCCATTAATTCAAGCCCCACCAGGGTGTCTTCTCTAGTATGAACAGTTGAGAAGCAATTTTTTCAGGCAGTCTTAAGTAGCTTTTTCCGAAGATAAAAAAAGAATACCCCTTTCTAGGGCTCTTAACTAAGGTGATACAGTAAGAGCAGATGGTATAAAATACCTTCCAAAAATCTGTGACGCCTTCTCCCACAAATACATACAGAGTCTTTTGGAAAGTGGTCTCAAGCTTATGGACCACATGGGCCAAATGGGTAACTCATAACTCCTGCTTGCTGGAAGTTCTTGTCTCCCATTGATGGAATACTCAAGGAATTCTCCTTAAGCATGGTTGATCATTTATTTGCTGGGTTTCAGGAATCTATGCTCAATGTGTCCTTGGCTGCCTATATGGACACTGTCATCAACTCATCTGAGCATGCCTCTAGGACACTGAAGGGAAGATGGAAAATACAATATCCTCCTGACCCTTCAAAACGTGCAAGGTCCTCCTCTGGACAAAGTGGGGAGTTAGGAGAGACCTGGCCAAAGCTGAGGCCAAACCCTCTTCCCTTTCCCCTGCCTTCACTCACCCACCCTGTTCCTCTTCAGGGGTTTTACTGGAAAGCCACGCTTGTTCTAACCACTTCAATAGACCAAGCTCTAAGCTAGCTTGATAATTTATAGAAAATCCCTGGAACATGACCAAGTTTCCTTGGCCTATCCAAACCCTTCTTTCTGTGTAACATCATTCTAGTTCACAGTACTTTTGGTATTTAGTCTAAAGGCTATGATTGAGATTGATTGGGTATCCTATCACTTAGTTTAAGTGGGAGGTGGGGGTGAATTGATTGATTTGCTCTATCATCTCACCCTTACAATTCTAATGGGGAAGACAATACATACAGAGGAGTGGTTGCCAAGTTGAGGGTGTTATGGACTAGGAAGTCAGAGTTGGTGAGTGGAATCATAAAGTAATGGATTGACACATCCTTTCCAGAAATGGTAGTGTTGATTTGATTACTGTTCTCAAAGGCAGAGGTGGAGAAGGGGACTTATGGGGGGGGCGAATTTGCACTTGTCAAGAGAGCACGAAGATGTCTCAGTGGTGGCAGCATGATGGGCCTAGATCTGGGCTAGATGTGGTGAACATTCAAGAATCAGTAGCACAGGATCCTGGGATAGGAACTGGAGTGTTTGAGTGGAGTTGGAGGCTGCAGCATCATGTTTCACTATTGACACATTAAACTTAGAGCTTACTAAAACTCATAGGTCTTTTTCTGACAAACACACACCTCCTGTATCTTTTTTTTGTGAAATTGGCATTGTTGACTCAAGTGTAGAACTTTACACTGTGAGCCTCAGCTTCTTCATTTGTAAAATGAGAATGATAATGATTGTACTGTATAACTTATAGGGTCATTGTAAGATGTCTTGAGAAGTCTAAAATGCTACATGATCAGAAGTTATTATTTGTGAGTTCAAGGATGATGCTTTTCTTTGCTAGCAAGAAGGGCCAGTGAAGTTTGTCCTTGGCACCCACCATCTCTTCCTCCTGGTGTCTTTCTTTCCTATCCCGGACCCACACCCCATGGTGTGGTAACACACAAAGTGGTGTTACCTGATAAAGGCTTAATTGAGGTATTATCTGTACTCCTGGGGTATTTACAGATAATAGGGGAACATTTGGAAATCAAAAAACCTTCAAAGATCTAAAGGAATCAATGTGTAATGGTACAATTTCAGGCAAAAATGTTGAGGCTATTTTGGTGTTGGAGAGGATTTCAAATCTCCTTCAACTCACTTCAAATATGTAGCTGCCTAATCTACCTTTTTAATGGATATTCTTGATTACAGGTCACTGGACGGCAAACTTTTTTTTGTGAACATCAGATGAGATCCTTATGGAATTTGAAAACATGACCGTTTATTTGTGGTTTTAATGAAGCTGTAAAACCCTCAAACAAATGATTAGCATTGACAACAAATGGAAAAAAGGATCTTCATGAATTGACTAATTATCCTTTCCTTGTTGCAGATATCAGCTAGCTGTCCATCTTTGGTTCTGATATCTACACTGCACAATGTGAAGGGGAGATTGAGCAATTTTCTGCCTTCTATTATCCACTGTGTAGAGGGGAAAATTGGGTTCCTACTGATTTCATTTATAACTTCACAAATCATAATCATAGCATGGAATATGAGAGCTGGAAGGGGCCTAAGCTATCATATAACTCCCTGAATCAAATTGGTCCCTTAGTTAGGGTCAGGAGTGTGCCAGTACATGATTGGTCCCATTTGACCCAGTTTAGCAAAGGGGAGATTGTAGAGATAGGAGCAAGGCTAGTCCTCTCAGAATTGTGATGGTGAATTTTTTGAGTCCTCTTTATTTACTTTTTAGCATTTCCCCTCTCCTGCTTGAGATTTCTGACCCTCCAGCTATGCCTAATGTCACCGTGGACTGCCAGTGAAGCACCCTGCCCAGTCCTCGTCGACTGGAGCAGGGTGCTATTCTTGGCTGTGTCTGCTCACACCAAAGTAAAACCAGGGCTTAGACTAAGCAATGAAGCAAGGCTTATTTTTAACAGTTAAAACTGAGTGAGTGAACTTTGGAATTGTACCTGGGAGTTTATTTTTTTAAATCACTAGGTTTGGGTTAAATGCCTAATAAGGAGACTATATTCCAGATCAAATAAAATAGTGGATTGGTGGAGTAGGGCCTTTTCTAACACTAGGCAATCGCCTCTTGGCCTAGCTTATGGATGTAGGACAGCCCAATGTATGGAGTAGTGAACAGAAGGCTTTGAGTGCACACTAAGCTTTTCACTGTATCTACAACATGCCTTGGAGTCTGAAGACTGGTTCAGGAGAGTCAAGGGTTAAATCAGAAATTCAGACCATGAATACATTTTGGTCCTCTTATTTTTTGTATGACCTCATGACAACTTGCACAGGGTATCCCATTGAGGCCTAGAGCAAAGCTTCCCATCTCTATCAGAAGAGAATCAGACTCGCCCCTTTCTTCCCTTTCTCCTTACTTTGGCCTGTCAATCAATAACAGTGCTCAGGTAACCCAAACAGTAGATTGGGGAACAGAATTAAGAGATAATGCCTTACTTCTCCACCAATCACTGCCATAGAACCCCTAGGAAGTAAAGAAAGCTGATCAATCTGAGTCAGAGATGCGGCCCTTTCCTGTACCAAAAGGGAAAACTGGGAAGCCATTTTAGAGTTGCTATCCCCTACTGTTTAGACACCACCTACTCAGCTCTATGGCTTGTGCTGGATGCATGCTAGGAGATTTGCAGCACCCTAGTCACCAGCCCCGCTGAGGCCTCAGGCAGCAATAAAACATATCCTTCAATCAGTTTTCTTTGTGGGCTGTCTCCATCCTTTTCCCTTCCTAGCATGGATGCTGATTTGTCACAGAATCACTCATTTGGAGAAGAGTCTGCCATCAAATGTAGTAATTAAAATGGGAAGAAAAACCTAACCAATCCTCCTTTTTCACTGCAAGGAAAAAAATGCTACAAACCTAGAAAAATAGCACTAACAGAGCTGGCAATGAGTACAGTCAACCAGCGCTGTCTATTAATTTGCTACTCATTGTCCAGCATTTATTAGTGGACAGAGTTTAGGCAGGGACATATATATATATATATATATATATGTGTGTGTGTGTGTGTATATATATATACACATATATGTGTGTGTGTGTATATATATATATATACATATATATATACACACACACATACATACACACATATATATATATGTATGTATGTATATGTCCCTGCCTAAACTCTATATTCTATATTCTTCATATATATATATATATATATATATATATATATATATATGTATGTGTGTATGTGTGTGTGTGTGTATATATATATGTGTGTATGTGTGTGTGTGTGTGTGTATGTATGTATGTAATAGAACATAACATATTAAGGTATAATTGGGATTTATACATTGTCTAGACCAGAGATTCTTAACCTTTTTTGTGTCTTAGACCCTTTGACAGTGTCTGCTAAAGCCTATGGACTCCTTCTCAGAATAAGATTTTTAAATGCATTAAGTAAAATACATATGATTATAAAGGAAACCAGAAGTTAGAGGGGAAAAAAGATATAATTGTTTTCCCATTTAAATGCACAGATCTCCTGAAATTCATCCATGAACTCCTTGGGCAGGGGTGGGGAACCTGCAGCTTCCAGGCCACATGTGGCCCTCTAGGTCCTTGGGTACAGCCCTTTGACTGAGTCCAAGTTTTACAGAACAAATCCTTTTATTAAGGGGATTTGTTCTGTGAAGTTTGGCTTCAGTCAAAGGGCTGCACTTGACCTAGAGGCCTCGAGGCCACAGGTCCCTCACCCCTGTGGGGGTCCATGGACCCCAGGTTAAGAAGCCCTGATCTAATCCAATCCCTTCGTTTTGAAGAAAAGGAAACAGGCTCAGAGTGGTTAAGTCTCATAAGACCACACAGATGCTTGGCAATAGACGTAAAATTATAATCCAGTTCTTCTGTCTCCAAGTCCAGTTTGTTTGCTCATAAGGCAATGATTTTCTTGAAAAAGTATTTGAGTTTTTTTGTCCAACATTTATGAGAAAGAAAATCCGGTTGGAAGCCAAATAAACTGTGGTCGTTCATTTTCCCTACCAAAATCACTTCTCCAAAGTCCACAGAAAACCAAGCCATGAAACAGAAGACAAACACTGCTGTCTAAATATTAGTAAAGGAAGAGATTTACCCAGCTGTCACTTTCTCAGAGAGGACAGGACCTTTTAAATATTATGTTGGCCTTTGCCTCAACACCCAAGTATTATGGAATTCCTTAAGAATAAATTAATCTTTGATCAATTCATCTATGGAAATCTGACATTAATGGCTACTTTGACTTTTAGAGAGGTGCCTTGAAATAAAACCGACTGGTTATCTTAGCTGTTAGAAAGTATTAAAATAGAATAGAATCCTAAAGCTGAAAGGGACTTTAGAAATCATACCCTGCCCCATTTTTCCCAACACGTACCATTTTATCAAGAAGCAAATGACAGAACATAAAGAAGTGACTTGCCCAAAGTCACAGAGTTAAAAGAATTCTTAAAAATACTTTGGGGACTTGTCATTTTCCCATTATTTTTGTAAAACAGGAATCTACAAATTCCTACTGTGATGACTTGTTGTTGCTTAGAAGTAACTTTGAGCTCCTAAAGATTATTCCAATGGATTCTAAGCTTTGGAAGTTTCTACTATGCTGGAAAGGTTCTACATATGATCCTGATGATACTGTTCTGCTGCCTGAGAACCATTATGGAGAGATTTGACCACTAGGTTTTGTTGTTCAGTTGTTTTCAGTCAGGTCCAACTCTTTGTGACCCCATTTAGGGTGTTCTTGGCAAAGATACTGGAGTGGTTTGCCATTTCCTTCTCCAGTTCATTTTACAAGGGAGGAAACTGAGTCAAATATGGTGAAGTGACTTGCCCAGGGCCACACAACTAGTAAACGTATGAGGCCAGATTTGAACTAGGTAGTTGAGTCTTCCTGACTCCAGGCCCAGCACTGTATCCACTAGGTTGGATACTAGGAAATACAACCTTTGGTCATGACAACTCTTTAAACAAAGAAAAACACAAAGTATCCTCAGTCCTGTGCAGTCCCTTTCTTTTTCTATGATTATTATAATGGTAGAGTGATGAAAAGGGGGTGTGTATGCTAAGAATTGCCTTTTAGATGGCAAACATTAACTTAATCATAGCTATTATAAATGTGAAATCTTCACCCAGTGATCAAAGATTTGACAAACTTGTAGAAGAACTCAGTCACACAAATACTCAGTCTCACAACAGACCAAACCAGAAGATAGAAGGAAATGGTAGCTCAGTGAAGGGAAGGTTCAGAAGTTCTTCTTGGAGAGAAGACTGAATGAGTTGGTGGAGGTGGCTTCATCATGTGTCCAAAGGCTACACAAATCATCATTTCATGGAACACTTGGTCATCTCATTTTGTAGTGTCCATAATAAACTTAAGCAAGAAGATCACCATTGACATAATGACAACGAATCCTGCAGAGGATTTAGAGGTAGCGAAATTCTGCGAAGAACTTGACAAGATCCTCCACATGTATACTTTGACACTTGATGACTTCACTGTGAAGGTGAGCATGAAGGTGGATGGTGAAAAATATGTTGAAAAATATGGCTCAGGTTTACGTTGGACATGACAAGCATCAAACAACATCACAAAAGTGAAACTGACTACAAAATGACTGCTTCTTGTTGTGAGAGTCATATCAAAATCTGCTGTCTCTGTACAGCTGTACTATTAAAGTCAAGAAGAATGTCTGAACCAGACAAAATACACACCAAGTAAATCTACACTGTAGGCATCACAAACATCAAGGCATGAGGGTCTGGTTTAGAAGATAGAGAGAATGGAAAAAAGTTATGGATGACATTAAAACCCCCAAAATGGCAACCAAGAGACCCTCAATAACTGCCAAACTCAATGCCCACTTTCTTATATTTGTAAAGTCTTTATGAGTATGACCTATATGTATATCAAGGGTGTCCTTAAAGGAAATGAGAAGGAAGCAGGCAATCGTTTACAAATGATTCTTTGCAGCAGACCATAGCTTCATAGTCACAGTTGACTGAAAGGTGCAAAAATTCAATTGCATTTATTGTTTGTTGATTACCCAAAAAAAAAAAAAAGACTTGGTATAGCAAACTACAAAACTCTTTTCCAAGAAGAAGTCTTGTGTATACTTTATGGTATGCAAGAAGATGCCTTGATATATGTAACCACAAAAATTCTATTCTGTGCTATCAAACAAGGCAGGAAACAGGGAGATGTGTGCTCTCCATTATTGTTTGTCATTGCCACGGAACAGATCTTGTGCAGGATCCACATGGAAGAGGGACTCAGACCTTCCAGATGCCCTTGTTTTCAGGTGATGTTGTGATGACAGCATCCAACTCTGGAACATTCCAGGGGCTTCTCCATGAGATCTATGAATACTCAAAAAGAAACAATCCACATAGGGAAAATCAAATGGATAAAACTGCTTCAGCTTATGACATGCGGTAGGCTGGCTAGTCCATTGAATTCATAGAGGGAAAAGAGGATAGACATTGGATCTGTGATTTCATTGGCATGAGAATGTCCAGGTGAGGAAATTCCCTCTATCAATGTAGGTTAACACCTTCTCTGCAACTTCATAGCTTTAGAAAGCTTCCTAGACCACTCAAAAGGGAAATGATTTGCCCAGGATCTTACAGCTGCCATTTATTAGAGGTGGGTCTTGACTCCAGGACTTTCTGGCTTTGAGGATAGCTCTTCATCCATCGTGCCATGCTGCCTGTCACATAGCTGGGATAGCCAGTGCAGGTGGGTGGACAGTGGGTTGGTCCCATATTTGAACAGGAGAAAGAAAGCCAGTTGTATTGCCTTTGGGAAACTGCAAAATACTTTTCAAAATCCCAAGCTGTCCCGTGGTGTAGAGGTCCCTCTTTTGAACACAAAAGCTTCCATTTGTGCTCTGTTGTGGTGAATTTTTGATCATCCATATCTGCAAGGAATCAAAATCATGGGGTATACAAGGAGGCAAGTATACATTTCCATGAATGACCTGAACACAAGAAGTAGCAGAAGAGGTATCATTAAGGAAATGGACATTTGGAAAAGGAGATGGCTTGGTCATGTGGTGAGATGGAAGGACAACAGCTGGACCAGCCGAGTGCTTCATTGGTACTCCCCAAATGGAACACAGCCTAGGTAGGGCTTCTTAAACTTTTTCCACTCGCGACCCCTTCAGCGCTTCTTGAATTGTGGATCACGACCCCATATGGTTTCATGGCCCACAGTTTAAGAAGCACTGGCTAGAGGAAGGTCCCCAGTAAGTTGGCTTGATCCTCTGTGGAAGATCTGTAGATGAACAGGGATAAGCACCATTCAGGATGACAAAGCATGGATAAGATACAACTTGCCCTGATAATGAGACTGCCCAAAGTAAGGATCCACTCAAGTACTTTATTAACATTTTTACTCATAGTGTGTATTGTTTAATCAGTGAGCAGCATTTATTAGACCCTGACTTTGTGTCAGGCACTGTGTTAGGCACTGGGAATACAAAGATAAAAGTGAAGCAATCTCGGTCCTCAAGGACCTTACAGTCTTGCTAGGGGAGACAACATGTACAGTTTATATAATAAGATAAAAGATTATGCCAAGGAGATACAAGATAGATATGGAGGGAGAGGCACTAGTTGCTTGGGGATTAGAAAAGGCTTCATGTAGTAAGTGATGCTTGAGCTAAACCTTGAAGGAAACTGGGAATCAGAAGGGACAGAGGTGGGGAGGAAGCGCAGTCCACATATGGCATACATCTATGCAAATGGCTCAGCAGTAGGAGATGAAGAAGTATGTATAAGGAACAGAGAGAAAGCCAGTTTTGCTGGGTCACAGTGTGCATGAATAATAATCCCTAGTATTTCTGTAGTACTTTAAGGTTGGCAAAGCACTTTACAGATAATGTCTCATTTGATCCTCACAACAACCTTGGGAGGTAGGTGCTATTATTATCCCCATTTAACAGATGAGGAGACTGAAGCAGGGAGAGGATAGGTGGCTTACCTGAGGTCACATGGTGAGTATGGGTCTGAGGTGAGATTTGAATTCAGATCTTCCTGACTTCAGGCACAGGGCTTTATCCACCATACCACCTAGGCGTATGAAGAGGAGTAATTTACAGTAAGCCTAGAAACATAGGACAGGGCCGGATTGTGAAATACCAAATAATTGAGGTAATAGGGAGCCACTGGAGTCTGTTGAACAGGGAAGTAGAATGGTTTGGCAGTTAAGTGGAGGATGGCCTGGTGTGGGGAGAGACTTGAGGCACAGAGACCAATTAGGCTATTGTGGTAGTCCAAGTGAGAAGTGATGAGGGTCTGACCTAGGAAGGTGGCAGGATAAGTCAAGAGAAGGGGTTGTACACAAGAGATACCATCAAGGTAAAAACAATAAGACTTGGCAAGTGATTGGACATAAGAAAATGAAATTTACCATGATGATAACACCACATTTATATGGCATTTTCATTTCATTTGATTCTCCCACCAGGCTTATGATGTTGGGTAGCAAATTGACCCAGCTTGATCGTGGGCTGGGGTGAGATGTGTTGAAATTGTATACATCCTGTGCATTTCTAATTAGGTAACAAAAACATGTACTGTGCAGATGAAGCTGGTACTCTCCTGACCCCAAGTCTTCCATTCTCTGAATCCATAGCAAGGCAAGCAGGAAATCAAGAAGGACTGGTAGAGTTTCCTGGAGAACCTTTGCAACTTGCGAACTTTGACCCTTTCGATACTATGTACTACTCCCATACTGCCGAATGTTTCCCTGATGCTGTGCTCTCTAGTAAATCCTCCTTAAGATCAGTGGTGAGAGTGGGGTGAAACAGAGGAAGGAAGAAAGGGAGAAGAAACGTGGTACAGTAGAAAGGACACTTGACTGGGTTGAAGTCCTGACTCTGACTCTGATCTTTACTATGTATGTGACCTTGGACAAATCACTTGATTTTCTTGGGCTTTAGTTTCCCCTTCTGTAAAATAGGGAGTGGGGTGTTAGACTGGATTGCTTCTGTGGTCCGTGAGTACTCCCCAAGTGGAATAAGACCTGGAAGAAAGTCTCCAGTAGATTGACTGGCTGGATACTCTGTGGATGCTCTATGGATGAACAGGGATAAGAATCAAGTCACTTGACCGTCCCAGACCTCAGTTTCCACTTTTGCCTCTGAGGTGCTAGAGATTGCTAGGACCCTATGACTCCACAAGTAATCCCCAGGTCAGCTGTGTGGCTGGTTGCCAGAAGAATTAGGGCAAGTGGTGGTGTCCAGATTTAATTAAGGGGGATTATCAAACTAAGTGGTGGGGCTGGCTGTTTTAAAAGAAGAGTGGCTCCTTGAGTCAGAGGATCTCTAGGAGCTTACAGGACATCTTCAGTTCCAGGCTAACAGAGGAGAAACTGAGGCTCAGAGAATGAAAGGGGGCCTAGTTAGAGTGGCATCCAGTGAGCAGGCCATGTAGCACTTGAATGCAGATATTCAGTCTCTGTTACTTTCTGCATCTTCTTTTTGAGGATGTTTTCTTTCTAATCTAGTCCATGGAAAAACTATTTTTCTAATTTCACACTTCTCACTTATTTCTTTTGCCTTTTGATGTCTCATAAATAAGAAAGATGGGTACCACATTGCATTCTTAATGTGCCATTTAGGCTTAATTAATGGGAAAGGATCCATCATTTTCTTCTGCTGAGATTTATGAAAAGCATCAATTGGGTGCAAGGCCTGCCCAGGAGAGGCACATTCTAGGCCTGCCTGTGGAGATGTTGCACAGTGAGCCCAGAGTACCACTCACATCATTCATGGCTGAGGTCTCCCAGGAATCTTCGGCAAGAGAAAAATTCCATGAGAAACTCCCAAGGGCTATTTAGGAAAGGAGCCCAGCCCTTCTAGATTAATCATGAAGAAAATGCTGTTCCCTAGGAGTTGATTCTTATTCTCTAAATCCATCCGAGTCACCCTATTCTCATATTTGTTCTGGAAGGAAGAAATATTGTTATTTCTGATAATGATACATCTCATTTTTATAGCTCTTTCATGCTTACTTTCCTCTCGACAGCCCTGGGAAGTGGGGAGTACAAGTGTCATTAATCCCATTTTACTGATGAAGAAACTGAGGCTCAAAGGGGGAAGGGCCATACTTAAGGTTACAACTTATAAATATCAGAGCTAGGATTCATAGATCATAGATGTAAAGCTCTCAGCGACCAATGTAAACCCATAGCTAACCGCTGTTGCTATTTCCATTGATGTCCAGTGGCAACTTTAGATTTCTTGACCTTTTAAAGTCCACAAGGCCATCACTTGGTGGTGCCAGGCAATTCCATCTTGGGAGTCTTTCACCCCGAATTCAACCACTCAATTCACTGCATCTGGAATTTCAGCTGGTTTGCTGTGGTCCACAGAGGCCCAAAGGCATGTCTGGTTCTTTATGCCAATTGCAAGACATTTCCTATGTGGCATCAGCTGTCTTCCCCCGAAGATCAAAGTATGTCAGTCTTCTCAAATTGATTAAAATTTGCACCTAGTTTACACTTTTGATTGAGTGATAGACTTCTGGGGGACATGATGGTGTCTGTCAAGTATTTGAAGGACTGTCATGTTGGAAAGAAATTAAGCTTGTTCTATTTGGCCCCAGAGAGAAAAATTAGGCCCAGTGGGGAGTGAGGCAGATTTCACCTCAACATAAAGAGAACTGTGCCAAACTGGAATTCACTTCCTCCTTAAGATAGCCAGAGGCCTCTCAGAGTGGCTTCAAGCAATCTAACTAAAGAATTCAGCTTAACATTTATTCAGCCAATACCTTGTGCAAGGCCACATGTTAGGTGCTGAAATACGAAGACAAAGCTAAATGTTCCCTGCTCTCAAAGAGCTTACATTCTACTGGAAGGCTATAATCTGACTAGGTCTTGATTTGTGTGAATAATGAATCTCATGAAGTGGTTACATGTATTCGAATTTGTACCATTTGATGTTATAATTATGTAAAATATGGTAATTGGTTCCAGCCCAATGGAAATATGCAGTGTGAATTCAAAGAATGTATGTAAACATAGCAAGCCATATGTGACTTGAGAAGGGAGACAGAGCGCTAACAAATTTAAGGATGAGTACAGTACGGGTGGGGCAGCCTGTGAAAACGCCTGGAGGTGGTCCAAGGAAGGTGGCCCATACTTGTAGTCTTCTTCTAGAGAGGATGAGGATGAAGGCTCTCTTGAGCTCAGGAGTTCTGAGCAACAATGGACTAAGCTGATTGGATGTCCCCGCTAAATCTAGGACCAATATGGCAAGCCCAGGGGAGTGGAGGGTCACCAGGCTACCTAGAGAGTAACGGACTGGAAGAAAATAGATCAGAGCTCAGCAGTGAGGTTAGCCTATGAGTGGCTTCTGCACTTCCAGCCTGGCTGACACAGGGAGACTTAGTCTCAAAAAAAAAAAAAGCATGGAGGTGGGTGGTTAATGCTGAGTTAAGCAAATAGCCCTATTTGCCTGACACATAGAGTCGTGGAGGAGAATGAGGAACCTGGGGAACTAGAAGGCTGGAGGTGTTTTCATCAGAGATAGGGAAGCATTAGGCATGATAATGGCTGACACTTCAATCACTCCTCAAAGTTTCCCGAGCGCTTTACATACATTATCTCATTTGAACCTCACGACCACAGTTATCATTATCCCCATTTGGCCGTCTCTTAGACATACATGTTGAGTTTGAAACGCTCACAGGCTATTTCAGTGGAGAGCCTCAGCAGGCCATGTGGGACTCCAGTTTAGGAGGGGGATTAGGGTCAGATATATAGATTTGGGAGTTAGCTGCAGAGAAATGATGATTGAACCTATGGGAATGAATGAGATCGCTAAGCAAGGGCATAGGAAGAGAAGAGAGGTCCCGGGATAGTGCTTAATTGTTGGTAGTGTCACCAGTTTGGGACTTCATAAGAGGGAGGGGGGAAAAGGAAGAATTGGGTACATCCCACAATCTGCTAGGGGACACAGTTGCTTCCAATTCTGCAGGGTTATTTTGGAGTATCAGAAAATAGCCTTGAGTCATTGCTGGTAGATTTGGACACTGAAAGACTGGCTTGAGAATCGGCAAATAAGCCTCAAGGAGGGGGAATTCTTCAAGGCAGGGACTCGTACTTTTGTGTCTGTGTCTCCAGCACTCAGTTCAGTTCCTGGCCCACAGTAGGTTCATGAGAAATTCTTGTTGATGGACTGATTACTTAATTAAGCATTAGAAAAAGGGCTAGTGATTATATAGTTTAGAGTGGTAAAATGAGTGCTGGACTTTGGGTCAGGATTCCTGGGTTCAAATCCTACCTCAGCCCAGGTGATCTTCAACAAAACACTTAAAAATCTCAAAGCCCTCACTTTTTCCATCTTGAAAATGGGCACCTATTCTGCAACTTGTAGCCTTAGCCAGTTGCCTGAGAAATCAACAGATAAGCAGAGGGGTGCCACAATGAGGGAAGTCCCGAGGTGATTTCTCATGGTTATTAGGCCATGTGATGACTGCACAGTCCAGGAGAGGGTCAAGAGGAAAGGCACGGGGATAGTAGTCATCTTGGAGAAGAATCACCCCACTAAGTAGGGAAGCCCCCTTCTTGGATATGGGCACCGTGGGGCTAAGCCCCATCCCTCTCCATGTTAGTTACTGTCCAGGGTTCAGTGCAAGACTGGGTCTGGAGCCTGTAGTAGAGCAAAGGGTGGGAACTTGGCTAGGATTCAGATTCTGGCTGAGTTTAAGACTCAGTCTGGGACCATGGAGCAAAGCTTAGCCAAACATAGGATTATAGCTTTAGAGTTGGAAGCTACCTTAGAAGTCATTGAGTCCAAGCCCCTTATTTGACAGATGAGGTAACTGAGGCTCTTAGAGGTTAAATGACTTGATCAAGGTCACACAGCTAATCCACATCGGAGGCAATATTTGAACCCAAGCCTATCCGTCTCCAAGTCTAGTGCTCAATGGATGGCAACAAGGACCAAAACCTCCTGTTACTGCCTGCCAGGAGAACCTTTGCCAGGCAGTGCCAGTCTGCTTCCCCAGCACCAGCATTTACCCAGGTATTACTTCGTGCTCTGGAGGGGATTCTCAGAGAAAAAAGCAAGTCAGATTTTATTCTTTAGTTCTAGAATCGGCTTGAACCAGTGGCCCCCTTAGCTGCTCTAGGCCAACTGTGAGAAACAATTGTCTGCCTTTTTCAGGGAACTGTGAACCTCTGTATTATTCTGGCTCTGTGCTCCCTCCCAGGTGTTGAATGTGGTATTACCAAGGCTGTCCAGTCATCATTCCTAAAGATGTATAAAATGTAAGGGTGTTTTGGGGATCCCTGTGTGGGGAAAGCATTCACAGTCCTCCTTGCTACTTTTGAGAATATTTTATCCGCATTCTTAGGGAAAAAATCCCTAGCAGGGAATTTTTTAAAAATTATAGTTTCTCTACCTTTCTTCTCCCTCCCTTTCCCAAATGTCATCCCTTAGCTCCAGAGCTATGAGGAGATTGAAATTGGGCTGATTGGACTCTCCCTGGGATAAACATTTCCTAAAACCACTTGGTTCACTTGTTTTTTTTTGTTTTTCATCTTTAGGCTCTTGAAACATAGGACCACAGATCTCTGACCTCAAGGTCATCAGTTAACTGACCTCAGGGGTCATGTAGTCCCACCTCCTCATTTTACAGAGGAGGAAACTAAGGCCCAAGACAGGGAAATGACTTATCCAAGGGCATACCACGGATCATAGATTAAGATCTGAAAGTGATTTCAGAGGCCATCTTGTCCAACTCCTTCATTTTATAGAGAAGGAAAGAGGCTGAGGGAGCCTAGGAGATGTTTCCAAGCTCTCATAGAAATGCAGGTCTAGATCTGGAGGGGACCTCAAAGGCCATCTAGCCCAACTCCTCCATTTTACAGAGAAGGAGGCCCAGGGTGGGGAAGGTGTGAATCCAAGAGCACACAGGTAGTGTCTGAGGTACAGATTTGCTTTGGTTCTATGTCTCCTGACCTCAGGCATTTAGGGGAGACTATGGCTTATGAATCATGAAGCGGCCATAGTCTTCCTTCCTTAACTTTGTGGGGGGTGGGGGGTAGGTTGGAAGCCTTGTTCTGGGCCCATAGGCCTTGAAGTCAAGCCAGTGAGTCAGCTGTGGGGCTGTGGAAAGCCCCCTGATACTCCCACCCCAGGGAAAGGGCAAAGAGACAAGAGAAAAAATTAAGAGCCGTAAATGTCACCTTATTGATTTGACATATTCTTTACAGGCTTGTAATGGAAGCAGTGTCAGTAAGACCTGGATTCAAATCCTCCCTCTAATTCACACATGCTATGTGACCCTAGGCAAGCCAGGTAAATTCTGTGTCCCAGGCAACTTGCTTGCAACTATAAGTTGTCCCACATCTCTAGAGGGATTTTTCTCATCAGGAGAATTGGAAGGAGTCTTGACAGGCATTTAATCCAACACATATCCAGAAGAAATCTCTTATCCCACTTTCCAGCTCTTTTTTTTTGTCTTCCCTCATTAGAATGTAAGCTCCTTGAGTGCAGGGACTGTCTTGATTGTTTGTATTTGTAGCCCAGCACTTAGCATGGTACCTGGAATATAGTAAGTGGTTAATAAATGCTCTATCCATCCATCCGTCCATCCATCCATACATCCATCTGCACATCCATCTATCTAGCTATCTGTCTCTCTGTCTATCTGTCCATTCATCCATCCATCCATCCATCCATCTTTCATCTCTCTAGCCAGGAATTGAACACATTTCTCTGGCCTCCTGGTCCAGCTTCCTCTACTCAAGGGGCCAGTAAAGTTGGAGTGGGGGAATCCTGCCTCATGATTCTATAGAGCTTGCTGCTTGCCCTGGTATCAGGGCAAAGGAGGTCTGGTTGACTGGTTAGTTATTCGAGCTTCACCATTTCAATAAAACATGTTAGTTCCCCATGGGAAAATGTAAAGAATGTGAAGAGAATTGCTTTAGACTTCCTACTGTTATGCTGGAAAAAATAATATATTTCTTTGGATTTATTCCAGTACCCCTTTAGAAACTTCTGCTCAATGTACAAATTCCATTTACACTCCTCCATTGAAGGCTGCATTGTGGAGCCATTTGATATTCACGACAAATTTAGGGGCTTTGCCTGAATATACATGCAAGTGGAAGAGGCCATTCAGGGGGAGGCAGAGCATTGCTATAAGGGAATTGAAAGGGGAAGGGGCAGGATTATGGCCCCCTGGTCCTGTCCATAGGTGTGCCTGCAAAATAGCAGCCCCCTCTCCTTCCAGAGGCTGGGGGGCTGGTTTGGGAGAGTACCCTTAAAACTTTTGAAAGGGTAAAAAAATGATCTCCGAAACCCCCTGAAAACCATTATTAGGGAAAAGAAATGCTGTTCTCTCTTTTCTTAAAATAATGCTTCCCAGCTGCCAGGACCATCCCCTCTAAGGCCTTCTTCCATCTGCTCTGTAAATTGTATATTCCTATTTTTTCTATATTGCTGTTGTCTCCTCCATTAGAATGTGAGCTCCTTGAGGGAAGGGACTTTTTTTTGCCTTCTTTGTATCTCCAGTGCTTAGCACAATTGCTGGCTCAGAGCAGGTGATTGATCTTTTACATTGATGACAGATTAATCTTCTTAGAGAGTACAGTAGACAATATGGATTTGGGAGTCAGGAAGACCTGAGTTTGAATCCCACCCCAGACATTTACTAGCTGTGTGACCCTGGGCTACTCACTTAGCCTCTATCTGCCTCAATTTCCTCATCTGTAAAATGGGAATAATAATAGCACCTACCTCCCAGGGTTGTTGTGAGAACAAATGAGATCATATTTGTAAAGTGCTTTGAAAACTGGAAATCCCTATCTAAATGTTAGCAAGAGAGCTGGCCTTGAGCCAAGAAGAGCTGGCTTCAAGTTCTGTCTCTGACACGTTGGCTGTGTGATCCTAGGAAAATTACCTCAAGGAGCACACATTCTAATGGGGGGGGGACAACATGTATATAAGTAGGTAGATACTAGATCTATCCATTGTAAATGAAGGCAATCTTAAAGGGAAGGCATTAGAAGCTGATGGCATCAGGAATGGCTTCTTGTAGAAGGTGGGATTTGAGCCGAGTCTTGATGGAAGCCAAGAAAATTAAGAGTCAAAGGTAAGGTGGCAGAGCATTCTAGGAATGGGGCACAGCCAGGGCAAAGACATAGGAGATGAATATTGTGTTTGAGGAAAAGGAAGGAGGCCAGTGCAGCGGTATCACTCACTGACTTTGTGGAGGGCGTGTTCGTGGTGCTTGAGCCTCTGGAAGAATTCAGAAAGGCCTTGTGTACTAGGTGGAATTTAAACTGAGCCTTGAAGGGATGTAGGGATTGGGTAGGGGGAAGAGTGTCCCAGGCACAAGGTGGTGGGGGGAGAGCTTCTTGAGCAGGAGAGTGACATGGGCAGAGCTCTGCTTTGGTAATTTCCAATTGGCAGCTGTGCAGAGGATGGATAAAACAGACCTTCAAGAATGGCTGGTTCAAAACATTCACTTAAAATTTTTTAAAATTCAATCTTTATTCTGAGCTTCCCAAACACCAAATAAAATGGGCATTTCCATACACATGGTAGGACAGACAAAATGATTGTATTTGAAATTTCCAATCTCTCCTTAGTATAGCTTGCTTTCTCTTTGTAAACCTATAATAAATTCACCTCGTACCTTTCAAAGCTGCCCTGCTTGTCTGTGATTGTTTCTGGCCCAGATTGTTTCTTCCTGTTCTTCTCTATGCATTTTTCAAAAGATGCTTCAATGACCATCTTTTCTTTCTATCCCTTTGCTTTTGTTTTTTATTTTTTCCGCTGCCCCCTCCTCATTCCCCCTCACTTTCCCACTCACCCTGACCCCTCAGATTGGAAAAGTGAAGATCAAACCCTCTTAAGAAACACTTGTAATCAAGCAAAATGCGTTCACACACTGGCCGTGTCTGAAAGCATTTGTCTCATTCTGAATTCATGAATCCATGGCCTCTCTCAAATGGTATTCTCTCTTGGTTACATAGTGAGTAGCAAAGCCAGAACTCAGAGCAGGTCCTCTGGATTCCAAGGTGCTGGTCTTTCCACTACAGTTGCTCAGGGAGATGAAGTTTGATTGTGGCAACTTGCTGGCTTTTTCTCTCACTGTGCCCATCACACCTCTTAACAACTGATTGCTTAGTAGGAGTCCCTTTCTTCTCCCCTACAAACTAGAATATATCTTCTCTAATTCCTTCGGTTCATTACTTTCTCTACTCTCTCCTTTAACCATCAAAATTTACTCTAACTAGGGTGGAGCAAGCAAGGTTTTGTTCCAGGGCACCAAAATTTAAAGGGCTCTGAGACCATCGTCCCAGGTCTTGCTTCCTTCAACCAGTGAGCTTCCCTACTCCCCTCACCCCATCCCCCCTTCCCATAAATAGCCAAATTGGCAGCAGTGTAGAATTATCTCAGCATCTTGGAGTATGTTTCCATGCCTGGTGGCATCCCTGGCCCCAGGCACAAAAATTCTTAGTTATGGCTCTTCCCATCCTGTGTCCATCCAAATCAGAGCTAACCTGAGAAATCCATTCATTCATTACCATAACAGATAATGGCTGTATATCCTTGCCTCCCCATAAGATAGATTTCCATCCCATCAGGTGCTTTCAGTACCTTAAGACAGAGTTGATACTCTAATGGGGGCATTTCAGGCACTGGATAGATAGGAGAAGTGGTGAGTGGGAGTGGTGTTCCTTGGAAAGAGCACTGAAATGTTTGTCAAATGATCTGGGTTTGAAATCTGTCTTTGACACTTCCTTACTGGGTAGCCCTAGGAAAGTCACGTCTATGTCTGAGTTTCAATTTCCTCCTCCCAGGGACGGTAGGGCTCTGGTAAGGATAGTGTTTTGTAAGCCACACAGCACTATTGAAGGAAAGGCAGCAGAGCAAAGAGCGCAAAGAGCCTTGGCTCTGGAGTTCAAGGACCTGGGTTCAAATCCCACCCGTGATGCTCACCCTCTGCGTGAACTTGGACAAATCACTTGGCCACTCCATACGTCAGTTTCTTTTTTCTGTAAAATGAAAGGGTTGGACTGTGGAGAGGCTGAAATATTTTCCAGTTCTAGATAATTAAGTGCTTATTGTATGCCAAGAACTCTACCAAGTACTAGAGATACAAATAAAAGTAAGCTAGAGATTCCTGCCTTCAATGAGCTTCCACTTTAATGGAGAACATAATCTATAAAGGGGCACTGGGGAGGGAATGTGCATGGGACATGTTGGGAGATGTAGGAAAGATGAGGCAAAAGCTCACCAGTCAGATTCCCGGGTAGTTCTAGGGGAGGAGCCCAATGATGGTCAAAGTAGAGAAGGCATCACATGGAGATGGTTAGGAATGAGCTCCCCCTTCTCCAGCACTTCAAGGTTGACAGATTGCTTTCCTTCCAACAGTCCAGTGAGGAACCTGAGACTTAGAGGAGGGAAGCAAGTTGACCAAGGTCATGCCACCTGGAAGTGGCAGAACCAGGGCTTTTGCCACCAAAGCCTGTCACTTTACCACTACCTCCATGTTGCTGCAATGGAAACATGTGTTGGCCCAATGGATTCTTCTTCTCATTACATCACCTGCCCATGGGGTGGGCTGAGATCCAAACCCATAGTATGCCTCCCTCACCAGTGGAGGAATCTCCCACCTGAGCACTGCTAGGAGATACCCTGATGGTGCTGTGGGTATCAGTGCAATTCCATTTGTACATCTACAGGAAACCTAATTTTCAGGGCAGAGCAGACTTCCTGATTCCTTCTGGCTTTGGGCCATCCTATTATCTGTCAGCTGTGTATTGCT
The DNA here is from genome assembly GCF_003287225.1 of Phascolarctos cinereus. Taxonomy (NCBI): domain Eukaryota; kingdom Metazoa; phylum Chordata; class Mammalia; order Diprotodontia; family Phascolarctidae; genus Phascolarctos; species Phascolarctos cinereus. The sequence continues at coordinate 51,612,059 of NW_027556291.1, forward strand.
CTAAGCCACACATATGCTCTGTTATGTTTTATCTGGTAAAGGCCCAGCTTGGTTTTTATTAATCTCCATCAGGCCTATGGAGGAGCTGGGGTCCAACTCACCCACAAGGGGGAGAAAGGGAAAGCAGTGTTTTCGATCCAGACCTGTGGGGCACTCACAGCAGCTCCATTCTTACAGATTGTTTAATGCCCCTTCCATCTGAAAGCCTCGAGAATTAGTAATCAGCTCAGCACTGTGTAATGAAAAGAGCATTGGACCTGGGGATCAGGAGACCTGGTTTACTTTCCAAGTTCCATTGCTGTGTACCTGTGTGACCTTAGACAAGTCCCTTTGGCCTCCCTGGGTCTCAGCTATGGCTTCCTCTATGGAATGAGGGGATTGGTCTTGAGGTGGTTTAAGGGCCCTTCTTCTAGAATCATCAACAGAGCATCCCAGGCATCGGGCTCTGTGTGTGTGTATGTGTGTGTGTGTGTATACTGAAAACACAGAAATGAGAAGGGAAGTGATTCATTCAAAGTTACAGAGAATCTCTCACAAGACAACCAAGTATAACTGGCCATATGCGTAGGCCATATAGGTGACCACCTAAATGGTACAAAAGGTCCTCAATTGCCTGCTTTGGCTCCCAAATATCTTCCCTTGCTCAGTGCCTGATAATCCCTTTCCTTTGGGTTAAGGAGTAGGAGAACTCTGCTGAAAATGCAAGTATTATCTTAGAGTCAACCACCAGAATTCTGGTTATAATTTTGCCACTCCCTAGCTGTGTGACCTTGGGGAAGTCACTTGTTTTGCCTAGGTCTCAGTTTCCTCATATGTAAAATGGAGATGATTTATCTCACAGCCTTGTCCCAAGAATAAAATGAGATAAAAGATGCAAAGCGACTTGTAATCCACAAGTGGCCATTCTGCTGTTGCTCTAAGACCTTTAGCATGGAGGATGCCCCACCCCCAAATGTGTCCCCCAGCCACCCATTCCACCTTTTGATAGTGCTATTTGTCAGGAGGTTTTTCTGTTAGCGAATCTAATTCAATTCAGTTCAATTCAGCAGAGGCCACGTAGTCCAAAGTGCAAACTCGTGGCCAGCAGGCAACACTCTCCAGTACTAGAACCAGATCAAAATGTCATTGGGAAAGATTTGACAAAATAAATAACAATACAATAAAATACAGATCATATTAATATGTGGTTTTCAAAGTCAATATGCAGCTGGCAAGAATCCTTCTGTATGATTTAGTGGCCCTCGTTCTATCTGAGTTTGGCACCACAGAGCTAGTCTAACTCCCTTACTTTTCAGAGGAGGAAACCAAGGCCCAGGCAGGCAAAGTCACTTGCCCAAGGTCCACTAGAAGATCTGAGATCTCGATCGGGCAGAGGACTCAGAAGAGGAAATGGAGACCCAGGGAGGGGAAAGGATTTGCTCAAGGTCACATAGCTAGTCAATGTTAGTGGTGTCATTGGAACCCGGAGCTTTCTCTTGTACCTCCACATGTACTAAGTGCTGCTGTGTGCAGGATACTATACTCATTGAGGAGTCTCTATAAAACTCAGGTAGGACGAGGTCGTGGCACTTACAGTGCTCCCTATCTGCTTGGAGGGATGAGGTACAAACACAGATAATTACGATACATAATAAATCAAGCCAACAAACATTTATTAAGTACCTACTATGTGCTAGAAATGGCATTGCATGGTCATTTCATCATACAGATGGAATCCAAGTGTAAAGAGGGACCTGCAAGGAGGCTTGTGTATAGAGTTCTGTAGCTGTGTTTGAATCCCTAGGTTTGAATCTTACTTCAGACCTTTACCAGTTGTGTGATCATGGGCAAATCACTTAACCTCTTGGGGCCTCAGTTTCTTCATCTGTAAAATGGGGCTAATAATACTTGCACTACTTTCCTCACAGTTTTTCTTTGATTTGGTTTTTTTGTTTGTTTGTTTTTGGTTAGAAAATTAGTTTGTAGACCTTAAATGAGAATTATTTGTATGTAAGATCCAAGGGGAGAGGCCACTACCAAAGGGGCTTTGTTTGTGGAGGTTGGAACTGGGGCTACGTGAACTGAATCTTAAAAGATGAATCTTTTGGAAGCTTCTTGGATGGGGCTATAACTATACGAGCCTTGGTACTGTTCTTGACCTGGGCCTCATCATAATAAAGAATAATGGGGTCATAGAGCACCCCTACCCATTAGGGAAAGCCAAGCCAGGCATTGGCCAGCCACTGGGGAGCCATCTAGATGCTGCTTCCTGAGCACATTTTTCACAAAGGGAGCCAAAGACAGATGTCAGCGTCCATAGAAATCTCAAGAACGTGTCACTGAAGGAAGGAAATTGTAATCACTGTAATTTAGAGAGGGTCTAATTAACGCATTTGTTAGATAACTAAGGGGACTTTACAATTACAGCCTAATTAATGAATAATATTCTATGTATTCATCTGGAGGATGGGACCAATGCTCCAGTTGGTTTGTTTTGTTTTGTTTTGGTTTAAAGATCTGGATGGTTCTGGCTTTATCTCTCTCTTTCTCCTCTCTCTTCTCTCTCTCCCCCCTCCACCTGCCCCCCTTCACCGTTGAGGAACCAGTTCAATTCAATTCAGGGCATTTATCAAATGCCTACTGTGTACAGATCTCTGTGCTGAGTGCTGGGGATGGGAATATTAATAAGAGAGTCCCTGTCCTCAAGAATCTCAAAGCTTCTGAGTGGTGATCGAGCCACAGATATCTAGAACACAAAGCAGAGCAGGAGATCTAGGCTCTTAGAGCCTCAATTTCCTTTGCTGTAAAATCTTTGCACTACCTCCATGGAGGCTCAAAGTGCTAAATAAGTGTGATTATTGATTATAATTACTGGGGTTACTATGGACAAAAGTATTATGATATGTCTCGATGAGAGAGAGGTTGCTTCTCCTGGAAAGACTAATGAGAACATTTTCCAAGGCAGATTGCAGGTCTTATTGGCTTCTTTAATGTCTTTCTTTAGGCCCAAAGTCGGTCTATCATGTGTGGTACAATGGAAAGAACAGTATTTCTGGAATCAGAGGACTGGGTTCAAATCCTGCCTATGCTACTGAATACCTGTGTGACTACCTTTCTGGGCCTCAGTTTCCTTCTCTGTCAAATGAGAGGGTTGGACTAGGTTGCTTCTGAGATCCCTCCTAGGTCTGTATATAGGATCCTAGGTGTGTCCTTAGACAAATCTGGGCTTTATCGCCCAGTTTACTGTCACCAGCTTAGGGGATAAGAAGGCCACAGGCTATGAAGTCATGTACTAAAAAGCATCCTAAAAAGTGGTTCCCTCAACTACACAAAACTATGGTCCTATATTTTGACCCTGAAATTGGGGATCACAATAGTACTTACCTCCCAGGGTTATGGGGCAGCTAGGTAGTACAGTGGATGGAGTGCCAGGCCAGGAGTCAGGAAGATATATCTTTTTGAGATCAAATCTGGACTCAGATGCTTACTAGCTGTGTGATCCTGGACAAGTCACTTAACTCAGCCTCAGTTTCCTCATCTGTGAAATGAGTTGGAGAAGGAAATAGCAAACCATTCCAGTATCTTTGCTAAAAAAAAAATCCCCAAATGGGGTCACCAAGAGTCAGATACAACGGAAAACAACTGAACAACCCAGGGTTATCGTGAGCATCAGATGAGGAAATATTTGTAAATTGCTTAGCACGGTGCCTGGCACATAGTAGGCACTTAATAAATGCTTGTTTCCTTCTCTCTTTTCCCTTCTTAAGGGCCATATTTTCTATGGTTTAAAGAGTTAGTGGCTTTTTAGCCACAACTAACTCATCATGAACCAGGATAAGCAAATACCACCATTGGGCCATGGTTGGGCCATACTGGAACCAGAGGGCATGTGAGTTGGGAAGGGTAAGGAACTAGAAGGCCAGGGTATTCAAAGGGGGCATGCCCATAGCTTACACATGGGGTCTCCAGTCAAGTTTACTTCAGGTTCATAGCTCATGAACCCCCACCAGTGTGTTTGGTTTTTCTAGTTAGCCAAAGGACATATTTCATTAAAAGCAAAGGCATTTGATGAAATAGCATAGTAAGAAAAAGGATATTTCCTCCATAAACCTAGAATACTTTTTCTTATAAATACATACATCAGTGAGAAGACATAGAAACTTATGTGAAGAGGCACACATGTACTTAGTATATATGACTAGGGAACAGGTATAGAGGATTAAATGACTGGTGTGGAAGGGCACACACATACTGAACATGTGTCCAGAGCTTCTGTATAGAGAGAGCATATTAGTGAATATGTGTGGTGGTGGTACATGTGTGTTAACAGATTGTTAACACATGTGGCCCGGCCATGTATGTGGAGGCTTCTGATGCTACAGTGCCATCCATGTATCTTCATGTTGCTCCTGTTAAGCTTGTGCCCGACTGGTTTTGTACTCTCTGCCGGGTGGGCAATTTCTTCCTGGCATGTGGGTGTGGTATGTATTCTTTGCACAGTTCAGTTTGGTTGGATGGAAACGTGGAAAAAAGGCCAATGACAATCTGAAAGCATTTTGATTTGAGACAGTTACAAAAAAAAAAAAAGAAACACCTCGTCTTCTCTTTATATAATTGTCCTGTTATGGGTGGGATTACTGATAGAATTTGAGCAGCATTGTTCCAGAGGGCAAATGAGGCACAATGGAGTTGAGAGGCTGAGGATCTTTGACCTGAGAGGGTATAGGGGAGAGTCAGCAGCAGCAGGCTGGCATGGCAGGGTGCCCACAGCTACAGCTAAATGAGATGGCATCAGCTATGGTCCCTTCCTCCTTCTCTTACTTTGGCTGTGGGTATGAGGAGGGAAGGTCTCAGCCACCTTCCCTTTTGGTCTCTCTTTGAACCTAGGGGTCACTTACATGAAGCAAAATTGTCTCTTTAAGAGGAATAAAGCCCAACTACTGTGGAAAAGTGACACATAGTTGTGTAATTAAGAAGTGGTGGCTCCTGACCAGCTCTGGGTAGGGAGTTTGGGGCTGGTTTGGAGCTCAGATTCCTCCCTCTTGAATTGGATGGTTTCAGAGGTCCCTTCCAAACCTGGTGTATTTGGGTTCTGGTCCTCTGGTGCTTTCATCCTTCTTGGTCTCCTTCTTCTCTGGAATGCTTCAGAATATTCAGACCAAGCAGCACTTTCTCCTATGCTGTGTCTGATTATTCCCTGGTTGTTCCTACTGTGGAAGGATGCCTTTAAACTCCTTAAGGGAGTTGTATGTTGTAGGCTTCAAACTGAAAGGGACTTTAGACATCATCTCAGCTAGTTATTATCATTTTATAGAAGTGGAAACTGAGTCTCAGAGAGGTGAAGGGAGTTGTGTATGTTAATACATAGGATTCTAGGTCCAGAGCTGAAAGGAACCTCAGAGGTCATCTATTCCAAGACTCTCCTTTCATAAAGGAAGAAACTGAGACTAAATGAGGGAAAATTATTTGTCTAAGGTCATACATAGGATAAGAAATGTAGAATTGGAAAGGACACCAGAGACCATCTAGTCCATCCTTTACATTTTACAGAGGAGTAAACTGAGTCTCACAGTGGTTAAGGGAACTGCCTATGGCCACGCAAGCTAAGGAAAATTGAATCCAGGAAATAAACCCAGGCTTCCCAACTCCAAGTATAGCATAGATTCTATAGTCTATACTATACTAAGCTATGCTATGCTGTGGTCTACTGCAAATAACATTTCTTTAGTGCTTCAGTATCTGCAAACCACCATACACATGTAATCTCATTTGATCCTCCCAACAACCCTGGGGGATAGGTGTTATTGTGATCCTCATTTTGCGGTTGAGGAAACTGAGGCAGATAGAGATTAAGTGCCTTGCCTAGGGTCCCTCAGCAAGGGAATGTTGGAACCAAAAATTGAAAGTGGACCTCTCGTCTCCAGGTCCAGGGCTTTTCCCACTACACTTTTCTGCCAATCATGATGGTTGATAAGCACCTGATAGCAAGGGATCAGCCTCCCATATAAGTAGTGTCCATGGCTGCCCACTGGCTGGGATTTGAGAACACCAGAAAACCCTTGGGCCAAATACACAGTCCCCAACCATTTCCACTTCCTGCAAACTCCATGTTCTTCACTCATTTGGTTTGAGGCATTGAAGTTGAAATGGAAGTGGCACCTGGAAGAGTGAACATTCCATTAAGCTATTTTCAGTCCCTGATACTTTAATATGAACTAATTGGTTGGATCAGTTCCAGTCACCTAGACTAGAGAATGGGATATAAGAGGGGTAAATGAGAATGATGAAATAGGGAAGGAACCATTTGAGAACTTTGGGCACTCACGGTAAGGCAATGTCTCTTTTTGGGTACATGGCTGGAAGGACACAAGCTATCCCTGAGGCCTGGACTGTAGGATCCAAGGATCCTAGCTCTAGAACTAGAAGGCCCCTCAGAGGCCTAGATCTGGTCCAACCCCCTTCATTTTACCAAGGGGGAAACTGAGGCCCAGGGAGAGGAAGAAGCTTGTCCAAGGACACAATGGTAACAGATCCCAGATCTGAACTGAAATCCTCTAACTTCAGGGCTAATATTCATTTTACTACGTACATGACATTGCTTCTCCTCTGCTTCTTAGAATTCTTATTTTCCTTCAAAGCTCAGCTCAGCATCATCTTCTACATGAGGTCTTCTTATCCCCCCTCCTTTTGAAAATTGAATTGTATTTACTTAATGTATATTTTGTACGTACTTCTTTTTTTTGGAGGCAATCAGGATTAAGTGACTTGCCCAGGGTCATATAACTAGTAAGAGTCTGAGCCAGATTTGTACTCAGGTCTTCCTGACTCCAGGGCCATTGCTCTACCCACCGTACCACTCAGTTGCCCCTATTCTGTATATACTTCTATGTGAGCACATTGTTGCCCACTGTAGAATGTAAGCCACATGAGGGCAGGAACAATATCATTTTTATCTTTGTATCACCAGGATATATAGCCCAGTGCCTGACACATTGGAGGAGTTTAATTACTGTTTGTTGATTGAATTAATTGACTGTCCTTAGCTAGTGGGGTTGCAAAGGGGTAGTCTCAGAGGTAGAGAAACCTGAGTCCTGGAGGTCATATGTGGCCCTCTAGGTCCTCAGGTGCATCCCTTTGACTGAATCCAAACTTCACAGAATAGATCCCCTTAATAAAAAGATTCATTCTGTAAAACTTGGACTTAGTCAAAAGGCCGTACCCAAGGACCTAGAAGGCTACATGTGGCCTGGAGGCCACAGGTTCCCCATTCCTGGGGAAGTGGTAGCTGGCGAAGACTGACCTGGAGTAATGGGAGTAGGCTGTTACCAGAGCATGTGGCTCTGAAGCGCCCTCTGCCTGTTACACTGAGGAAGAATGATGGGGGGAGAGAAAGTAGTCCCTTCTCAATATGGAGCCACTTTCTCTTCCAAGTGAATGCTGGCAGAACATTTTGGTCTGAAGCAGTGATTTATTGTACATTGGTGTCCAGGACGTTCAACATTCACGGCAACCTACCTTGCTGAGCCTCCATCCACAGACATGTGTTTTACTTATACACATTCCAATACTCTCCTGAACCTTGCACCTTGGCAACAGTGCATCTTGGCAGCCTCTCCACCAATAAGTCCATCAGCAGAAAGGTAAAGGGCTGCCATTCCAGAGTCCTAATGGACTATTTCTCAATTCTCATGCAGTGAGTGGATGGGATTTAAAAATATACTGATTTCATCGGGGAAATTTTTTTCAAAGATAAATTTGCCATTCTTGGTTCATCAATATGCGGAGATGAACTTAGGGAAAGGAGCAAGCATTTACAGAGCACCTACTATGTGCCAGTCACTAAGCTAAATGATTTTTACAAATATCAATTTACAAATACAATAACCCTGAGAGGTAGGTGCTATTATTGGTCCCATTTTACAGTTGAAGAAACTGAGGCAAGCTAAGGTTAAATGACTTGCCCAGGGTCACATAGGTAGTAAGTTTCTCAGCTCAGATTTGAACTCAGGTCTTCCTGACTCCAGGCCCAGCACTCTATCCACTGCTGTACTAGGTGCCTCTATATTCAGCATGAAAATATTGGGTTGAGGTGTTTAGATTTAACAAATACTAATGATCACACCTACATAATTCACGTACCCCCTCCACATTAGATATATCATGAGCTTGTGCACGGATAAACATGTACGTGCCTCCCTCCCCCCAAAATTGTATGGAGTGGAGGCTCAGATCTACAAGGGTAATATGATGAGAAGCTGCCTATCCTGAATCCTCAATCTTCAACAAAAGTGATACCTTCAGGGAGCTATAGGGAGTGAAGACAGAGAATGAGAGAAAAAGTGTTACAGAATTTAAAACTAAACAAAACTAAAAGAGACTGTCTCCCAAAGGTTGCACCAACAATTGTGCCATATTTCATCTAGTGTTTCTAGTCTCCTCATACTTCCCAGGGAAGCCTGGTATTCCCCACTGGTAGCCCCAGGGCCTACCCACATGCCACGATTCTGTCTTTAATTTGGTTACATCAGACTCCTGTGAAGAACCTTAGTTTGTCAGGAGGAGATGCATGATAGAACTATCACCCATTCGGAGTAGTCATAGCGTTGCTATATCACTTATAGGGTTGCAAAGCCCTCTATTTATATGCATGGTCTTAGAGGCATGACACAAGGGGTAGAAAAAGTGGTTTGATGAGTGTTAAAATTTCCCAATTTTCTTTTCCACTGAGAAAGGAGGTGTCTTCCCCAATTGAATGTAATCTTCTTGAGGGTAGGAATTGTTTCATTTGTTTCCGTTGCACCTAGCACATAGTATGGGCTTTAGTAAATGCTTGTATATTGATAGAGTGTATGGGTGTTCAGGAAAGACTAGTACTTCTGTTGTGAGGGCTTGCTGAGTCCTTTTCAGGGCTGCTCATCCGCCTTTGGTGTTCACCTCTCACCCAACTCTCACCTGTGGCTCCAAGAAGCTGGAGCACGTTCAGCAGCCACACCCCAGTAAAGCTTCTTGGCAGATGGGCTAAGCCAAGTTGAGAGTAACCAAGAGACCTCAAAGCTGTTGGGAAATTAGGGGAGTGTCTACCCCAAGCATGTGAAGACTTCCCCCTGTGGAATGGGCAGATGAGAATAACTTGTTCCAATGGCCATGAAGGTGGCTGAAGCAAGCACTGTGGAGCACCTAGAGCTTGGTTAGATGTTGAAGATGCCCAGGTCACCCACTGCATCCTGGGCCATCACCAGTCATCTTGACTCTTGTCTTGTTACTAGACTTCAGTGACTCTAGAACAACTTTGTGCAATTCTGCCTCACTTAAATCTGATTCCCATGAGTCGAGATACCACCCCATGATGTCATTGGTCCTCTTCAAAAATGAAGGACAAATGACATTTAGCTACATTGTTTGATTTTATCAGCTATAAAGATATATGTATATGTGTATACACACACACATATATGTATACGTATACATGTGTGTACTGACGCATCTATTGACGGAGATATACAACATGGAGTAGAATATAGAGAACTGATTTTGGAGTCAGAGGACCTCCTGTTGCTTACCAACTGTGTGAACTTGGACAGATCACTTAGCCACTCCATGCCTCAATTTCTTTTTCTGTAAAGCTGGACTACAATTCAACATTTCTTAAACTGTGGGTCACGATCCCCTATGGGGTCACCACCCAGTTTCAGAAGTGCTGGAAGGGGTCATGACTGGAAAAAGTTTAAGAAGCCCTGGGCTAGATGACCTCTGAGGTCCCTTCTACCTCTGGAGCTGTGATTTTATTATCATCACTAATGCAGCTTGTCACCCCTCTCTGCCTTAGTTGACAATCTTCATGAGTTGCTGTGGCTTCCCTGCCAATGGTGATCCTCTCTTTTTTTCACTATACTAATCTTTGGATGTCACAGTCCACTGCTAGGCCTGCCTCCAAGCCTTTCCAGGTGACTAGCACCTATCGAAGATTGGTCTCTGAGGTTCAGCGGAGCTCTTGCTCACCTCTACACCACCTCGAGGAAGGCTTCTCAGGAAGAGAAGCAAGCAGTACTAGCATTACTAATCAGTTTATCTGATGATCCACCTGGGAAGTCAGGGACCTTCAAGGATGGGGCACAGGAAGGAGAAAGGAAAGGAAAAGCTCCCTCTTGGGGTGCCAGTGAAGTACTTGTGGTCCCAGTCTGGGCTTCTAGGAACACTGGATCAACCCTTTGTAGTGTGCAGAAGGGTTTCCCCCAAATAATATTCACTAGTCTCTGGAAAATGTGGGGTGCTGTTGTATAGATGTGGATCAAAATAGAAACGTCTGGGCCCAAATCATTCAATTCTGTGGCCCCTTATTAGGGCCTTGCTGCTGAGTGAGAAGGAGTGTCTGGGAACAACCAGAGTCTTGTGCTTTGAGATGGAGGGTAGAGCTGGTTGGAGGTGAACAGTGTCCTGCATGCTAACTCATTCGTTTACAACCCTTGCTTCCTGGCCATTCCAGGCCCTGGAGCCAGCTCTGAAAATGAGGCGCTAGCCCTCAATCGAACCATTCAAAGAGGCTCTCTGAACTGCAACAGGAGTGTGAGGCAAGCCACTAATGTGTGAATGCTGAATGCCTGCATTGTCTAACTTCTTCGGAAGGCAGCTCCTTTAGCCAAGATTATGCTGCAGGAGAAATGATGAGGCTACAGCCTGTGTGGGTGATTAGTAATAGAACAGGAAGAAGAAGCTCTCCACAGCAGATCACTCCCTGTAGGCGGGGTTAGAGCCCTCTCTTCCCTTCAAAACTGAATCATGGGCTGGTTTTTCCCCTTCCTCTTTTGGGTCAATTAAATGCCACCTGTTGGCAGGATTTCTATCTTACCACAAATAGAGGATTCTCTATGGCAGTGATTTCCTGGCGACTTCATAGACAAAAATATCTTTTCCTCATAGATCTAGAGCTAGAATCTAGATGTAGAGGACATGTACTTTCTCTCCTCTCCACCTATCATTTTACATGGAAAGTGAGACCCAGGAATGTGAGTGAAGTAGTTGACTTCCCAAGGTCACCCATAGGATTCTAGAGCTAGAGTTGGAGGGGACCTCAGAGTCCACCAAAGAGGAGACAGAGCTCTAAGGGAGGTGAAATGACTTCTTGCCCCAGGTCACACAGGCACCAAGAGTCAGATCTCTGCTCTAGATCCAATGTTCCTTCCACTCAAACCACACTGCCTCCTTTGTCACTTCTAAGAAGACAAGAAGCCTATTTGAAGAACTCATTCTTTGCGTCTGGGGTGAAAACCAAGTTCTCAGTATTTTCAAACCTTATTATGATCTTACAAGAAATGGGTAAATGAAGACCGAAAAACCTTATATTAACCAAGAGAACACCAATCCTTGTGATAAAAAATAGAAACAAAATCCATGCCTCTCTCACAATAACCCAGGGAGATTGGTAGCACAAGTATAATTGGGCAGATTTTACAAATGAGGAAACTGAGGCTCGGAGAAATGAAACCATTTGGTCCAAATGACACAGCTACTTGATGGCAAAGCTGTGACTTGAACCCAGTTCTTTAGACTCTAAACCAAATGCTATTCCCAATACTCCACCCTGCTTTATATAGTGTTTTCACATGGATTACAGACCAAGGAATTGCCCAGCGCCCTGCCTCATCTCTGACAAGAAGGCAAGCGCCTGGATTTCATAAAAGGGTCCCAGAGAACCTCCCGCAGAGTTAATCAAGAAGGGCACAAGGACCCATCTTCAGAATCCTATTTGACACGTGTCCATGTAACTAAGTTAATCATTTCACATTTGGCCTTGGCTCATAAGGGATGTAATTTGGGATTAAAAATAAACACACTGGAACATACATCCTGATCAGAAACATTCATATGCACAGCTGGAAACAGACACTGCAATCTGAAAGTATAATTAAGATTTACCATCTCTATTTATAGACACCAAGCGTAGCAAATTCATTGTCTTTAAATGAGAAGGCTAAGGAAGGCTTAGGTTGGAGGGGGAGGGCATATTAGTTGTGAGCAAGGTGGCCACCGTGTCCTGAAGAAAAAGGAAAGTTACCCAAGGAAAGGACAGGGTAATAATGTAACACAGGGTGCATGCGTGTGAGTGTACACGTGTGTGCATGCTGCCCAAACACATGCACAACATATACTGACAGACTGTTCCCATGTGCACACCCAAGAAAAGAAACGTTATTGGTAGGAAAGCCCCAAAGCACAAAGAAGGGAATGTTTCCTATTCTCTAGGGAGAGAATTATTTTCCTTGAGATAAACATGAAAAGTCTGCTGCTGCTGCTGCTGCTGCAGCAGCAGCAAGGATGATTAGTCAACAAGCATTTATTAAGTACTTTTTACGTGCCAGGCACTGTGCTAAGAAACAGAGAAGTCTATGTGGTTGATGAAACTAGCCCTCAAATGGAATCCAGGAGACCTTCATATGTGGGATTCACAATATACATGGGGCTCTTTTTCTCCAACAAGACCAACCCAGTTCCTGGAATTTCTCAGGCATAATTCTGTCCTCGTCCTTAAGGGAAAAAAGGCCTCTGATACAAACTGGCCAATCTGAGCTGTTGGTAGGAAAAGCCTTGCCAATAAATACATCAGAGCTTGGAAAGAGTGCTGGGAGGAACTGGAATTTTTCATGTTCTCCTTTTTGTCAGAATTAAAGATGATCAGAAAAAAAGTTAATTTAAATGATTCACTGAATCAATTTATTTTTCAAATGGGAGAATCACAGGATCACAGAAATTGAGGATTGGAAGGGATCTCAGCCTCCATCTTAAAAAGGAATTCCCACTACAACATACCAGATGAATAGTCATCTGGCCTCTGCTTAGTGACCTCCAAGGAGGCTTGAATATACTACTTCCTAAGGCAGCCCATTCCACTTTGGGGCAGCTCAAATAGTTAAGAAATTTGTCATGACAATCCTACCTAAGCTAATTTACTTATTCAGTGCCATACCAATCAAACTACCAAGAAATTATTTTATAGAGTTAGAAAAAATAATAATAAGATTCATTTGGAAAAACAAAAGGTCCAGAATATCAAAGGAACTAATGAAAAGAAATGCAGGGGAAGGCTGCCTAGCAATTCCAGATCTTAAATTGTATTATAAAGCATCAATCATCAAAACTGCTTGGTATTGGCTAAGAAATAGGAAAGTGGATCAGTGGAATAGGTTAAATACGCAAGACACAGCAGTCAATGACTATAGTAATCTATTATTTGATAAACCCAAAGACCCCAGCTTCTGGGATAAGAACCCACTCTTTGAAAAAAACTGCTGGGAAAACTGGAAAAGAGTATGGCAGAAACTAGGCATAGACCCAAATCTCACACCATATACCAAAATAAAGTCAAAATGGGTTCATGACTTAGATATAAAGGCTGATACCATAAGTAAACTGGAGAACAAGGAATAGTTTACCTATCAGATCTATGGAGAACAGAAGAATTCATGACCAAACAGGAGATAGAGAACATTATGAAAAGCAAAATGGATAATTTTGATTACATTAAATTGAAAAGTTTTCACAAACAAAGCCAATGCAACTAAGATTAGAAGGAAGGTAGAAAATTGGGAAAGAATTTTTACAACCAGTCTCTCTGATAAAGGCCTCATTTCTAAAATATATAGAGAATTAAGACAAATTTATAAGAACACAAGAGATTCCCCAATTGATAAATGGTCAAAGGATATGAACAGACAGTTCTCAGATGAAGAAATTAAAGCCATCTATAGTCATATGAAAAAATGCTCTAAATCGTTATTGATTAGAGAAATGCAAATCAAAACAACTCTGAGGTACCACATCACACCTATCAGATTGGCCAACATGACAAAACAGGAAAATGATAAATGTTGGAGAGATGTGGGAAAATTGGAACACTAATACATTGTTGGTGGAGTTGTGAAATGATCCAACCATTTTGGAGAACAATTTGGAACTATGCCCAAAGGGCTACAAAAATGTGCATACCCTTTGATCCAGCAATAGCACTTCTAGGGCTATATCCCAAAGAGATCAAACAAATGGGAAAAGGACCCACATGTACAAAAATATTCATAGCAGCTCTTTTTGTGGTGGCAAAGAATTGGAAATTGAGAGGATGCCCATCAATTGGGGAATGGCTGAGCAAGTTGTGGTATATGAATGTAATGGAATACTATTGTGCTATAAGAAATGATGAACAGGCTGACTTCAGAAAAACCTGGAAAGACTTATATGGTCTGATGCTGAGTGAAGTGAGCAGAACCAAGAGGACTTTGTACACAATAACAGCCACGTTATGCAATGACTAATATTGTTAAACTGAACCCTTCTCAGCATTACGAGGATCTAAGACATCTCCAGAGGCCTCGGGATGGAAAATGCTGTCCACATCCAAAGAAAGAACTATGGAAGTCGAATTGCTATCACTTATTTTTACCTTCTGTTGAGTTTTGTTTCATCTTTCTGATGGTTCCTCCTATTGGTTTTAATTTTTACTTACAACTTCACTAATGTGAAAATATGTTTAATAGGAATATAAATGTAAAGCCTATATCAGATTGTGTGCCGTCTTGGGGAGGGTGGGGGGAGGAAGGGGGAGAAAAATTTTCAACTCAAAAGCATATGGAAGTGATTGTTGATAAATCAAAATAAATTAATAATTTTTTTTTAAAAGAGATTTGTCATGAGTCCAAGACTAACTTTGACTCTTTGTAGCGTTATCCCATTGCTCCTGGTTCTGACACCCTGGAGCCAAATGGAACAAGTCTGTTTCTCATCAGCAAGACAGTTCTTCAGGTACTTGAACACAGCTACCATGTCTTTTGTGAGTCTCTTCTCCAGGCTAAACAGCTATACTTCCTTCACCTGATGCTCATGTGGCATGGCCCAAAAACCCTTCGCCATCCTGGTTGCCCTCTTCTGGACACTTATCTGTGTCCTTAAATAGTGGAATCTAGATTGCAAATGTGGGTTTTTTCACAACAACATCATATCACTGACCCATATTGAGTTCACAATCTACTATAAACCCCCAGATCTTTTCCAGAACAACTTCTGTCTCTCCATGCCTCTCCCATCTTATACTTGTGAAGTTGATTTTTGGATCTCAAGGGTATGACTTACACTAATCTCTCATGT
This sequence comes from Phascolarctos cinereus, assembly GCF_003287225.1. Lineage (NCBI taxonomy): Eukaryota > Metazoa > Chordata > Mammalia > Diprotodontia > Phascolarctidae > Phascolarctos > Phascolarctos cinereus. Next base: position 51,627,170 of record NW_027556291.1, read on the forward strand.
ATGTAATCTAGTAGAGCTTCATCCAAGGGGATGGACTGTCAAGATCTTGATGGATCCCAATTCTATCATTCATTGGGTTAGCTATCCTTCCCAGCTTAGGATCATCCCCAATTTTGCTTAGCATGACATCAATCCTTTTGTCCAAATTATTGATAAAAATGTTAAACAGCATAAAGACACGCAAGGATTCCTGAAGCACCCTACTGGAGACAGACCTTCTGCCAAGTTGGCACTGAACCGTTGATGATGACTTTTTGAATCCAGTCATTCCACTAGTTCTGAGACTATGTAATTACCAGTCAATCAATAAATATTTGTTAAGTGCTTACTATGTGCCAGGCACTATGCTAAGTAATGGGGATACAAAGAAAGACAAAAGACAGTTCTCAGTCTCAAGGAACACTGTCTAATAGGAGAAACAACAACTATGTACACACAAGCTATGTGTAAGTTTAATTGGAAATAATCAACAGAGAGAAGGCACTAGAATTAAGGGGCATTGGGAAAGGCTTCCTGTAGAAGGAGGGATTTTAGCTGGGCCTTGAAGGAAGTCAGGGAAGCTGGGAGGCAGATATGAAGAGAAAGAGTATTCCAAGTGTGGGCATAGCCAATGAAAATGCCCAGAGTATTTTCAATATTAAATAGTATAATGTTATATTGTAATACAATATATGGTACATTAAAACATAATGTAAATATTCTATTTATATATTAACATATGTACCTCTTATATTTATCTATGTAAGTATTACATTTGTATATTTACCTATGCAAATATTATATTTGTATATTTACATATGTATTTAACATATTGTTTAATATTAAATTATAGACAGTAATAATTGTATTATTGGCTAGTCCTTATATTAATGTCTCTCCAAATTTTCCATAAGAAGTGTTGTAAAAAATACTTTGCTAAAAACCAAATAAGCTGTATGAAAATAGCACTCTCCCATTCTACTAGTTAAATTAAAACTTTCAGAGGTTATTGTTGTATGACCTATCCTTGGTAAAGTCTTGTTGATTCTTTGGAATTACCTCTTTTTTTGTGATAAAGTCACTAACCATCTTTTTAATGATCCATTTTAGAATTTTTCCAGGGATCAAAGTCACACCTTTATACAGGTGTCCCAAAGTCTAATTACAATTGTAAGCTGTAGTACTGGAGAAAGAAACAGCAAACCACTCTAGTATCTTTGCCAAGAAAACCCCAAGTGTGGTCACGGAGAGTCGGATATGACTGAAAATGACCGAACAACAAAAACAAAAATAGCTTAATTAGTTTTAAATGTTAATAAAGTGTTAAGCTTTGATAAATTAAAAATTGCTCTAAGACTCTGAGGACATTCTCTGTAGTTTGAAGATTGTATTCTCTTTCATTTCAAAGAATCCAGATGTTTTCTCTCCTCCAGACCTGTGGTCCTTCTCTTATTTTCTACCTTACACATATCTCTGCTTGTGGCCCAGCCTTTATATCCAGCATTTCCTTCTGGACCTGACGAACGCAGTTCATCTGGATAAGGTGAGTTGGGTTCACTGGGGGCAACTCAGCATTCTCTTCCTGTCTTCCTATCTCCTTCCTCTTAGCCATTTTCTTCTATTGTTCCCAGCGCAAAGGTGATTCTCCTCAGAATTAAGCAGCTCTGACTTTGCTTTATTGTCATGTATCATATCATTCATCCCAAGCAGTGGTCCTATCCCTCCTTTGAGCCTCATCTTTTCCCAAATATAGTATGAGAGACTCTGTCCTCTTTTTATTGTTGTTGCTGGCATCCTTAGCTTCTGCCATTTACTTCAGCTCCTTCTGAATTCCAGCATTCCTGACATTAGTTTTCAGAACTGTGCCACACTTTTACGTTCATCTTCTGGTACCTACTCTTGCCTCCATCTTCTGGACATCTCTTTTAAAGACCTGAATGCTGAATTCCATGTGTATTCACATCAGTCTCTGCAGACAAATCCTAATTGTTTCCCTTTTTATCTTCAGAATTTCATTCTTGAGAGTTTCCCATCCTTCCTGGGCTGACTTCCCCTCTAAAATTAGTTCACAGGATCCTACTTTATCCTTTCACCAAATCATTTTAAAAAGAGTTTCCAAAAATCCACAGTGCATGTCAGGATATGCTTGATTTTCCTTTACTTCTCTGTCACAAAATCTAGGAGGTAGTGGTGACTTTCCCCCTACAAATTCCCATCACTTCTACCCCATCAGCGAGTTCTTCCCTGTTAGTGACAGTCAAATCCAGTTTGGAATTTTTCCTTATTGGTTTTCACCACCTTTTGGTTATCATTAAGACAAGTCAAGAAGTCATTAGCCACTTTGCTCTTGGCAGAGAAAGCAAGCTTTAGCTGATATCTGGATAATGGGCATCTCTCATTTCTAGTATCACGTGGCTCTGTAGCAGGCCTGTGATCTGTTTTCTAACCTCCTCATCTATTTCCTCTTTCTGTCCAGTTGGTCTGTTAGATACTTGGATGAAAAAAATGGCTTCTGTTTCTTTCTCCTTCGATTTTCACCTAAATACTCTCCACCGTAATTCTCCATTCTGGTTCCTGAGTTTCCATCCATGATTATCTGCCTTATTATGTAATACAACCCCACTCCCACTGCATTTCTCCTATTTTCTTTTTCTTTTTTTTTTTGAATAAGATATAACCTTATAAACCTATGTCCTAATAACAGGTTTCATGGCATCAAGATTCATTGATATCTCTGAGGTCAAGTTTGCCTCTCTATATTGGGATTTCTAGCTTGTCTTGCTTGTTGCCTAAGCTTTGGGCATTTGTTTATTGGTATTTGAGGGTATAAGTTTTGCCATTGACTTCTTTCTTGGATGTTTTTCCCTGGAAATTTCTATGTACCTTGATTACTCTTCTTCCTTTCTTATAGCTATTCTCTGTGGTATCTAGCATAAGTTTTCTCTCTAGCTTGCACTTCTTAATTCAAAGCCTTTTTCATGAAATTTAGAAGGCCCTTGTTGAATACATTTGGACCAGTCTTTATTTTTTTTTTTGTTGTTGTTGTTGTTTTTAGGCAATCAGGGTTAAGTGACTTGCCCAGGGTCACACAGCTAGTAAGTTTCAAGTGTTTGGTCTGAGGCCAGATTTGAACTCAGGTCCTCCTGACTCCAGGGCCAGTGCTCTATCCACTGCACCACCTAGCTGCCCCTGGACCAGTCTTTATAAGGTATACTCCATCCTTGGCTAGGAGACTATCATTCTCCCCTTTCAATCATTGATCCAAATCCTGCTCTCAGGTACTATCTTTTAAGCAAGTTGTTCTCTTCCCAAGTCAGTTGTCTCTTCTGTATTCCTTGCCTTCAAGAAGGAATGAGTAGGCCAACATGACCTATGCCTCTAAGGTCTCCAGTTTATTGCCCAGGTGTTGATAATCATTGGCAATGCTTTTAAGTCCCTTCTGGTAGTATTGTTTCTGAATTCCCCAGAACTGGGTTGGAGTTAGCCATTTTGACAGATATTGAAAGGTTCTTTTTACATCTGGAATACGTGTCCTGGGAGCAGAACAGATGTCTCTATTGCTGCTCTCAGGGTGACAAATAGCTGCCTGAGTACCCCCTGAGTGAGGAATTACCAGCCATCACCACTCATTGCTTCTTTCTCTAATGCTTACTACATGGAACTCTTACTTGGTAGCTTCTGTGTTTCTACTATAAGCTCCTTTGGAAGATAAATAGTCACTTCTTCCTTAGAGCAGCCAGCTCTCTCCTCTTCAGGAAGAGCTTCTATCATTACTATTATTATTATTATTATTATCAACATCATCTCCAAATCTACACTTGCCCTTTTTCTTTGACCTGAGTTCAAATCCAGGCTCAGACACTTACTAGTATATGACCCTGGGCAAATCATTTAACCTCTGATTGTCTCAGTTTCCTCATCTGTAAAATGGAGATAATACCACCTAACTCACAGAGTTATTGTGAGGATAAAATGAGATAATATCCGTAAAGCACTTTGAAAACTGCTCTCTATTTGTTTTTGTGGTTGTTGTGCAAAGTTCTTCTACATGCCAACCTCCTGACAAGAAAGATTTCCTCTCCTCCCATTGAAGCCTTGTTTCCATTTCTTTTTAGGAATGCTTCCTTAGCCCTGATCACCTGCAGCGTATGTAGAGTATATATTCGCTGTTTTCTGAGAGGAAGCCCAGGCTACCCTTGAAACATAGGTGCAATTTGGTAGGATGTGGCAAAAATTCAAACATCACACATTCAATGTAAATCATTGCAGAATTAACTTTCCATTCCAATTGAGATTTTTAGCCTTAAGAAACTCCAGACTCTGCATTTACACCTCTCCCCCATCTACTCCTTTGGAGCCTGTTGTCACTTCTTAGTAATTTAATAGCTACACTCCTTTTTTTTCCAGCATCAACTCTGCAGCAACACCCCACATGCTTCACCTCCCTGGAACCAACGCTGTCTGTTTCCTCAACTTGTTTTTGTTGAATTGTTTCAGTTGTTTCTGACCCTCTGTGACCCCATTGGGGGTTTTCTTGGCAAAGATACTGGAGTGGTTTGCCATTTCCTTCTCCGGCTCATTTTACAGATGAGGAAACTGAGGCAAACAAGGGGAAGTGACTTGCCCAGGGTCATATAACTTGCAAATATCTGAGGCTAGATTTGAACTCAGGTCCTCCTGACTCCAGGACTGGAAGTTTATCCACTGTGCCACCTAGCTGCCCCATTTGACCCGCCCACTAAATCATGCTAACACTTTTGCTTAAGGCCAACCAAATGAATTTGTTTCCCTTCGCCTTGATTTGTCCACTACCTTTTTCTTTTCCTTCTCATTAAATATTTTTCATTGAGTCCTCTTTAGGTCCCACCTTAGTCCACTTTGATCTTGGCACTTTCCCAGAAGTTGGAGAATGTTCTCCAACTTTTCCTCAATTTATCCCAAACTTCTCTACTCCAAATTCAATCTCTGGCCTCTGTCACATGTCCAAGACCCTACAAATCACTCCGACAACTTTCCTCTCATTCATATTCAGCTTCAGTTCTACTGTCTTTTCTCATTCTTTCTCCTGTACAGCAGAAGCTGGGCAGCTGAGCTGCTCAATCAGATATTGGGATTAGGACTTCAGTACATCCCTGGAGAAGACAGCCGACTCTGAGCTTTCTTGGTTATTGGGGATCTTTTGTTTCACGGGTTTTATTCTGTGTGTGTGTGTGTGTGTGTGTGTGTGTGTGTGTGTGTGTTTTGTCAGTTAGTCTAGCCTTGTAGACAATGCTCTATAGTCACTCCATAAAAGTGAGAGGAAAAAAAAATCAATTACCGAGCTCTATCAGGAGGGTGAGATTAGAACGCTTTGGTCTGTTTCTGCTTTGACAATGGATTTCCAAAGAGCCTTTTAGCACTTTCACAATTCCTTTTCCAAGGCTGGCTCATGAGTTTCATGTTCTCTGTTAAAGAAGGTGGTTGTGTTTAAGTTTTTAGAAAAGACAAAACATTTTCCTCCCCCATCTCTGGTTTCTTGGTTTCAGTCCAGGGATACAGAAGAAAGCACACTGACTCAGAGGCCCTAGGTTTAAATCTTGCCTCTGATACTTACTACCTGTGTGACCTTGGACAAATCATATCACTTTTTTGGACCTCAGTTTCCTCATCTGTAAAATGAGGGATTGAACTAGATGTTCTCTGGGGTCCCTTCCAACTCCAGATCTAGGAGCCGATGTATGACCTTGGAAAAGTCATTTTCCTTCTCTGGGCCTCAGTTTCCTCCTCTGTCAAATGAGGTGGTTGAACTAGAATGTTTTTGAGGTCTCTCCTAGCTCTTGATGTAGGATCCCATGATCCTTCTCTTCCTCAAGCCTAACAGTTTCAGGAAGCAAAGAAAATTTGACCTTCAGTGTCCTCCATAGCTGACAAACAAAGGAAGATATTGCCATATTCACTTGTAGTCCAATCTTTCCTTCTGAATTTCACAATTCATTCATTCACTCAATAAGCATTTGTTCAGCTACTATTATTGAACCAGACCCTTTGCTAGTCTACAGGGATATGAAGATAAGAATGAAACAGCCCTGCCTTCAAGAAACTTACACTCTTTTGGAGGGAGACAATATGTACACATAAACAGAAATATAAAATCATTAAAACCTGAATCCAATGCAGTTTCAGTGGGGAGAGCACTAGCAAAGGGCAGAGTCAGAAAAGACCTCAAGTGGAAGGTGGAACCTGGACTAGGAAGTGATTCCAAGAAGAAAAGGTGAGGATTGAAAACATTCCAGTCATGCAGGACACCTTGTTCCAGTGTATGGAGACAGGAGATGGAATGTTATGTGTGATGAACACCAAGGAAGCCACTTTGGCCAGCATGAAAAGTTCATGAAATGGAGTACTGTATAATAAGCCTGGAAGGGAGGCTGGAGCCAAATGGTAAAGGGTTACACATGTCAATCAGAAGTTTGTATTTGATCCTAAAAGCAAGAAGGAGACGTTGAGGCACCTCAAGCAGCACTTTCAGGAGATTCAGTGATTTCATGGTGTCCTGTGGGTGCCTCCAAAAGCTAAGACAATCTTAAGAGTATAAGTCTGGAATGAGAGAAACTGATCAATCTATGGCCCTCATTAGACCACATCTGTAGTATTAGGTTCATCTTAGGAGGGACAATAGTAAATTAGAACTTGTGTAGAAAAGGGCCACCATGTCTTAGAGAACTAGAAATCATCATATGAGGAATAGTTGAAGAAGCTGGAGATGTTTACTTTGGAAAAACAAACAAACAAACAAACTTAAGAGAGACCTTCCATTCCATTGCATTAACTAAGCCTTTATTAGGCGTCAACCATAGGCAAGATGCCATGTTAGGTTCTGGGAAGATAAAAAGAAAAATTCAACTGTTGTTGACTTCAGGGAGCTTACATTCTATCCAGAGAGACATTGGGTACACAGATAAGTAATAAAGCACTATTTTTGCTTTTGTAGACCTTCAGCTTTCTCTGGATTCTGACTGGGATACCCCCTTATATAAACAAAGGAACTGCAAAAGAATTTGGAAGGGAGATGAAAGAAATGCCAATAGCTGGGCAAGTCAGACAAGGCCCCATGTAGCTTGTGCCATTGAAGCTAAATCTTGAAGGGCAATAGGGTTTCTAAGAGGTATTGGTAAGGAGGGAGAACATTACAGATGTGGTAGGAGGCAGCCTGTTCAAAGACAAAGAGGTGAAGAATGAAATGTTGTATAAAGGCAAAAAGCAGGGAGGCCAGTTGGGTAGAATGTCAAGGATGTGAGAAGGGAGTAATTGTGAAATTAGTTTAGAAAGATGGTATCAGGTGTGCAACTCTACTGGGCAGAAGACCATTGCTCTGATCATGGTAGTCCTCTTCAAATATTTCTTCATGATGAAAGTAGGTTAGATTTATTCTCTAGGGTAGCACTTCTTAAACCCATATGGGGTCGTTTAAGATATGCTAAAGGGGTCGTGAGTAGAAAAAGTTGAAGAAGCCCTGCTCTAGGGTCACATAGGACAGAACTAGAAACTTCCTTCCAGATCTAGAATTATGTGTTTCCTTGGGCAAGTCATGAGCTCTCTTTAGGCCTTAGTTTCCTTACCTGTAAAATAAGGAGGGTTAGATTCAATGGCCTTAGAAAAGCCTTTTAGCTCTATATCTATGGTCCCATATGTGACCTTGGCCAAGTCACTTAGTGTTTCCAGACCTCAATTTCCTTTTCTGTAAAATGAGAGTGTTGGTCTAGGTGGAATGGAGGGCTCTGTCAGCTCCAAATCTCTGATCCTATGATCTTATTCAATGGCAATAGCTCTATGTGTCATTTCTATATGTGTCACTTTGAGGTTTGCAAAGCTCTTTATCAGTTATCTTATTTGATCCTCACAACAATCCTGTGAGGTAGGTGCTATTGTTATGCCCATTTTAGAAATGAGGAAACTGAGGCAAACAGATATTAAGTGACTCACCCATGGTCACATAGATAAGAGACAGGATTTGAACTCAGGTTTTCATGACTTTAAGTCCAGCACTCTATGAATTGTACCACCTAGCTGCCATTCAAAAATGGAATGAATTGCCTGAGGAGATAAGTTCCCAGTCACTAGAAGTATTCAAGTGGAGGATGAATGACCATGTATGAGAGATGTTGTAGAGGAGAGTCATGCTTTAGGAAGAGAGTTGTACTAGATCAGTGCTTCTTAAACTGTGGGTCACAGATCATGACCTGTACTAGCTTACCTCTCAGGCCCCTTCCAACTCTGAGAACACAATAGCATTCTTGGAAATAGGGCACAAAATGGTACTTTTCAATTGCTGTTAAGTTTGAAATATCAATCAAATCAAGAAATGTTTATTATGGACCTACTATGCATCAGGCACTATTCTAGATACTGGTCACACAAAGACAAAAGCAAATCAGTCTAAGCATAACCACAAAGTGTGGCTCATTGTAACTTTCACACGTTGCTTTCCTTTCCCCTCTCTGAGGCACCACAGGAGAAGCCTCCTTGAAGAAAGGTTGAAGATGTCAACCACATCCCCTAAAAGCCTAAATACTCTAAGCTTACTGGTTTTGCTTCTCAAACAGGAGCAGTGAGCATGTCAGGGTTTCTAACCCTGTCTAAGAACCTTCTGTTATGTGGGGGTCAGTCTCAAGAGTTAGAGAAAGCTGAGTGGGTTGGGATTTCAGTAGAAAGAGGCAGCATTGCCTCACACAGCATCTGGCAGCAGCCTGGCTTGTGATCCCCCATCCACATGTGAGAAGAGAGAGCTAAGGAGCAGTATCAGGAAAGAAAAATAAAATATGGCTCCATTACATAACGGAAATTACAAAACCCACTTGTCTAAAGGATATAAATACACAGACTGCATTCTCTTTAAGTGCATGGATGTCCTTATAGAAGGGAGGTAAACTGTTTCCTCATGTTTATTTCATGGTTTCAAAGCTGCCATGTTGTAAAGTGTGAGTTGGTGGCAGTGACATCCAGAATCACTGGCATTTTGGCAGCACTTTCCCTGAGGTCTTATTGGGAATAAAGAAGAGCTGACTTTACCTGCAGGGCACTGGTGGGCTTACCCACGATCCTCCTCGAACCCTAGGAAGCCACAGCATGGTGTTCACCTCCCTCACAAATGAAGTGGAAATTGTCAAGGTCTGGTACTGGGAACCTTTTGTGAAAATTATGATTTTATTGCTATTTTGAGCTTAACAATCACCACCAACAAATAGAAACATTCAATCTATAAAGCACAGAAAAAGGATTGCATAGGCAATCATGGGCTTCTGTTTGTTTGCAAAAGAAATATATATATATATATATATAAAATTTTACATGGTCGTAACAAAATTGTCCCATTTGTTCTCTTTATAAGCTGCTTTTGTTTTTTTTTCTTTTATTGATTTTTTTCTTTCTTTAAAGAAAACCTTTATTTTTTTCCAGTATCTCAGCTGCTCAGATGGCAGAGCTACCATGCGCAGAAAGTGGGCCTGATCTGTTTCCTTTTAGAGTCTTATCTGAGAGGTCACGTGTCAATGGACACAGCACAGAATGGGTTAACTGGCCAGGGAAGCCGGTTCCAGCTTCAATTGTATAGTTGGCTTGGTATGGAACCTTGAAAGAGTTGTTTTGTCTTGTTGAACCTCAGTTTCCCCACCTGTAAAAATGAGAGGATAATCTTTATCCACCTGACCTCACAAGATTGAGGGGGTGATCAAACAAGGCACTAAATAAATCCCTAAGTGAGGCTGTGATTGATAAGCAGCACTTTGTACAAAGCTAGAGAAATGCTAGCTAGCTGGCTCTGGTCATTGGAGGGAGGATGCAGAGAAAAAACAGCAAGAGGAAGAAGGGGCCAAGATTTGCAGCTCCTCCCTTCAAAGAGAAGTGCACTGGTGCCTGGCAAAGTGAAATGTAAATGGAATGGAGATTTATTCTCCTGGCTGCTTCCATTTTTTCCCCCCAACGGCAAGGCAACAGGATGGAGGGAAGACAGCAATGGTCTTAGATTCAGAAGACCTGGGCTTGAGTCTGGCTCTGACAATAACTATGCGTCCCTAGGCAACTAGCTTTCTGAGCCTCTGCTTAGCTTTTTCCTTTGTCAAATGGATATAATGATCCTTGAGCTATTTATCACACTAGGGCATTGTGGTAAGAACTCCTTGTAAACCCTAAAACTCTAGGAAATGAGAGTTATTTTAAACGATTTTATTACCATTTTCTCCTTAACGGCTGGAGCTAATATTCTTTGAAGGCAATGCAGTGCCATGAAAAAACCCTTACTGTGCAATTAGAGGACCTGGGTTTAAATTCCATCTCAGGCACTCATTACCTGTGTCACCTTGGGCAAGTCTTTATAGCTTCCTGGGTCTCAGTTTCTTCATCTGTATAGTGGAGTAGCACTGGATATCCCCTCTAATGTCTGAGTTTCCTTTCAGCCCTAGATCTACACTCTTATTATGTGACCTTGGGCAAGTCCCGGCCTCAGTTTATTCATCTGTAAAATGAAGAAATCAGACTAAATGCATATTAAGGACCCTCCCAGCTCTAGGTCTCTGCTCTTATGTGTGGCTTCAGACAAATTGCTTTACCTCCCCTGGCCTCAGTTTCATTTTCTGTAAAATGATGAGGTTGGACTAGATAGAAACTGAGGTCTCTTTCAGCTCTAGAGCTATGGTGGTGATGATGATGATGGTGATGATGGTGAAGATGATGCTAATATTCTTATATCCCTTTCAGCATTAACATGTTACTAGGTATGCTGTAAGCATTTTAGGAGTATCCTGACTTCTTGGATGATCTTTATCAATAGCCATTCATTCATTCATTCATTTGCTCATTCATTTTGTTCATTTATCTATTAATTTTTTTTTGATAGAGAGTTTATTAAGTACTTGTGATGTGCCAAACACCGTTCTAAGTTCTGGGGATACAAATAAAAGCAAAGAAGATGGTACCTACCATCAGATAGCCAACGTTATTTTTTAAATTAAAAAAAATCAATTAATAAGCATTTGTTTTAACTTGCTCCCATCTCCTCTCAAGCAAAACAAATTCCAGCACTGAGCATGCCCCAAACGTGCTTCATTCTGCATATTCAGTCCATCACCTCTCTATCAAGAGATGGCTAATCTGTTTTGCCCATGTTGATGTTCTGTTGTCAGTCAGATCATAGCTCATCCTTCCAGACCCTCTCATCCTAGACCATTCCTTGTCTGAGGCTTTCTGTAGATCCTCCACAGAGGTCTTGTGCTTCTGATATCTGGGCGGTACCTAAGTAAGATGTTAGAATCTGACAAACCAAAGGACCAAGTGAAAATTTACCAAGTCATTGAGTTGAACTCTTTTCTCATTCTCAAAAATAATCAGAAATGGCCTCCACTTTGCTCTGCTGCTGCCTTCGTGAACTACTTTCTGCAGTCAATAGAGCCCCGGACCCGGAATCAGCAAGATCTGAGTACAAATCCAGCCTCAGTTACTTGGTAATTGTGTAACCCCAGGCAAGTCATTTAACCTCTGTTTACCTCAGTTTCCTCTACTGTAAAATGGGGATAATAATAGCACCTACCTTATGGGTTTGTTGTGAGGATCAGGTGAGATATTTGCAAAAACACTTAGCACAGTGTCTGACACATAGTAGGTACTATATAAATGCTTATTCTTTTCCCTGAGGACCTAGTCACAGAATCCTAGATCTAGAGCTGAAAGGGACCACAGGGGCTATCTGGTTCAGCCCTCTCATTTTACAGAGCAGGAAACTGAGGCTGCCCAAGGAGGGGAAGTGACTTCCCTAAGGTTAATAATAATAATAATAATTATTATTGATTCTGATTCATATTTCTGATATCATGTTAATTACTGATACTCATTACGGAAAGGATTTGAACCCAAGTCTTCTGACTCCAGAGCCAGTGCTCTTCCCACCGTACCACAACCCCCAGATTTCACAAATGAGGAAACTGAGGCACAGAACTGTGAAGCAACTTGGTCAAGGTCATACTGTAGTTGGTAGCAGAGCTGGGATTCAAACCCAGGTTCCTTTGACTCCAATTCTATTTTCACCAGATTGCCATGTCCCCAAATCAGCCCCCACACCCAGAATGCCAGAAGAGAAAAGTGGGCTCTGAACTCTAATGCAGGCAAAAATAGAAATGAAAGTGAGCTGATGGAAGAGACGAGAGATGGCAAAAAACAACAACCCAGATTGCTGAACATCCCTCATTTCTCTCATTTCTCTTGCCCTCCCTGAGTGACGCTGTTCCTGATACCAGATCAGTGGATGCTGAGAGGAAATCAGGTCCATCGGCATGAAGACCAAAATTGCTAGATAATAAGAAGGTGAAAAGAAGGTATGTGGGAGAGTCCAAGAAAATGAGTCTGCCACCGAGAGGGAGCAAAGGGGAAAGCCACAGTGTCTCACAGAGTGTTAAGGGAATAATTAAAAACACCAAGATTGAGAATAACTAGATTTCAGAAACAGACAAAATTGACAGAAACTCAGGCCCACAATGTCAAGGTTGACTTGGAGACAATTAAGGAAAACACTCAACTCTAGGGGTTTTCATCAGGCTTGCCTTGCCTGCCAGCACATGATTGGGATGATCCTTTCCCCAGCGCCTTGCTAATGCATTTCCCTGTCCCATGCCTGTGGCCCAGGGCTTCTGAGACCCTGCACTTTTGGGTGGTAGCTCCCTAATCTGATCTATGGTGTGAGGCTAGCATGTTTCATGACCACAAAGCATTTCACTTCCACTTGCTCATCTGATCAAAATTGTACCAAGCCCAAATGTGGTTTTGACCCAGGGTGCTTCCATGTTATGGGCGTTCACTTTTCCTGCCCACAACAATGTCCATCCTTACAACTTTACCTTGTACTCCCATTTCTCTAGAATTTGAGTATTTCCAAAGGGCTCACAGAACTTCCCTTGTCCTGAATGGGTTAGAACAAAGATGGGCCAGGAGAGAGGGACACCATACTCTGGGAAGCCTAGCTTGCTGTTCCTTTGAGGTTCAAACACTCCCAGGCTATCTCCCTTGGGCATAGTAGTGTCCTCTTCTTATAGCCTGCTTTCCCCCCAAACCCCTCACAGCAAGGAGAGTTCCTTGAGACTTTTGGAAACCCTAAGATGCTAGAAAATGAGAACTATTTTAAACAGTTTTATTATTATTTACTTCTTAAGGGCTGGGAGTAATTCTTCTCTAGAAGCAGCATAGTATTGCAGAAAGAATGCTGGCTCTGCTATCAGACAACCTAGGTTCAGATCACATTTCTCACCCTCATTGTCATTGTGACTCTGAGCAAGTCCCTTCCCCTCCCTAAGCCTCAGTTTCCTCCTCTGTAAAAAATGAGGAGAGTTGGACTAGATGATCTCTGAGGGTCCTTCCTGCTCTAGATCTAGGAGCCTATTTGTGACCTTAGACAAGTTCCTTCTTTTCCCTAGGCCTCGCTTCCTACATACAACGAAGGAGTTGGACTTACATAACTGAGTCCTTTGTGGGAATCCTGTTTTCACTGTCTCCCAGTTCAATTCGTTAAGTGCCTACTATGTGCCAGGCACTGTGCCAAGCTCTGGGGATACAAATAAGAGAAAGAGACAGTCCTTACCCTCAAGGAGCTTACGATCTAACTGGGAAAGACAACACATGAAATGAAGCTAGAGAGGGGACAGTGCCCACTACAGGGTATCCTGTAGGAGTGGAGGGGGTAAAGCCAAGCAGTGCTGCTGATAGAAAATGGAGTTACCAGGAAGGTTGTGAACTCTCTATAAAGGAAGGCTTTGGGAGGAGTTTTAGCATTCAGCTCTCCAACCCTTGAATCAGAGGGTTGAGGCAACAGAGGGTGAATTGAGAAAGTGTCCCACCCTCAAGGTTTTTGCTCCAGGTGAAAATATTCTTCTTTATTGCACAGCTGATCAACACAATATTTCTAGTGGCAATCTGCCCTGCCAAATGCCCCATTCTTCCCACCAGGAGTCGGGACCCTCTGAATCTGGACCTCCAGACATCCATCTCCTTGCCCCCTCCCCACCTTAGCAAATCTACTCAGCTTTGGAACTCTAACCCAGGACTAAGCTATCCTGACTGGTTGATGAGTGGGTGCAAATGCCCCTAAACCATTGTATCTAACCAGTCTCAGACAATATTTCACATCCCATCCACCAGGACAACAGGATATCACTATGGTGGGTATCTTGCCATCTGAACTCTGTGCATTTATTTACTTTCCTCCTTGCCTGCTTCCTTCAAACTTCTCACATCTTAGAAGACTCATCAAATGGATACTACCATTGCTACTCCCAAAGCCATGGTAATCAATTGCCTTCTGCCTCCACCCACTATACTGTCACTTACCTGGCCAGTGATGGCCCCCATTCTCCTATTAAATATGTTGTAGCTCCCCTTTAAATTATAAGCTCCCTGAGAGCTGGGACTGTCTCACTTTTGTCTTTAGATTCCCAGCACCTAGAACACTGTGGCTTAATAAGTGCTAAGTAATTGATTGTTTAATTATAATTATGATTATCCTCACTTAACAAAGAGACAGACTTCCAGGAGTTAACTGACTTGCCCAAGGTCACCCATTTATTCAGTAGTAGAGTTTAGACTTAAACCTCAGTTGAACAGGCTATGAATCTGGAACTCTATTCACATAACATCTATAGAATGTAAGCTCCTTGAGGCCAAGGAGGAGTTAGTTATTTTGTCTTTGTATCTGTACTGCCTGCTACATAGTAGACATTTCATAAATATCTGTTGATTGGTTGAGTTGGAATCTTGGCTTTCCTACCTGTGCAATTTGAAGCCATCTTCTTCACCTTCCTGTACCTCAGTTTCTTCATCTGTAAAATGAGAGGCTGGACTCAGTGGCTTCTAAGATTCCCTTCCTGCTCTAGATGTAGGATTCTATGTGTGACCTTGGGTAACTCACTTCATTTCTTATGGATCTGTTTCTTTATTAGTTAAAAATGAGGGAAGGTGGTCTCAGGTCCCTTCCAACTCTGTATCTAACATCCTTGGGTTCCATGGTTGATTAGTTTGGACTTCTCACAAAAAATGTATTTGCAGTTCCCAGAGGCTTTTAATCCCTTAACTCAAAGGAGTGATTCCCATGGAATACTGGCATCATGTTTGTCTGACAGGGATTACATTTGGGGGCAAGGGCTCCTTACAACCCCCATATGCTGCTGCCAGATTTGGGTCTGGCCAGAGGTTGTCAAGGAGCTCCACAGTTTTACTGGCAAAGGTAGCATTGAAGAAGTGAGAAGGCCAGAGAAGTGGGCAGGCCCATGTCCAGGGGCAGGCAGTGGGCTACAGCTGGGGAGCAAGGGAGGTGAGTCGTGTCTATTTGTTTTCCTGCAGAGGGGACCAGTTCTACAAACTCTTTCTCCCAGTGATGGATGGCTCAGCTGGGAAGTTCAGATCTCTTTTTCAAAGCCAACTGCCATCCGTGATAACTGGAAGTGATCAGTGGGGTACTCACTTCAAAGTGGCACATTCCAAGGGAGAGTTTTGATCTTCTCAAAAGTATAAAAGGATTCTGGGCATGTCACTGGAGGTGGGGGGCGGGACGGTGGGAGAGTTTCAATGAGAACCAACTTCAAGTAGAAAAAGTCTAACAGGTGTCCTTGCTAGTTAAGATTTCACGTGAGTGCTTGTTTGATTTTAGAAACTCATTTTGTTTGCTGAAGGAGGGTATGTTCATTCCCTCCAATAAGGACATACTATTCTCTTATCTAAATTATACATTGCCTAAACGGGAATTCTTCTGCATCTCTGTCTCCCTCTCCTTAGAGCCTAGCTAACTACCAACCCTCCTCTAAGACTTACTACCAGAGTGACCACGGACAAGTCAATTCATCTCTCTGAGTCCCAGTTTCTTTCTTAAAATGAGAGGATTGGATTAGACAGCCTCTAAGATCTCTTTCAGATCTAGATCTGTGACCTCAAGGAGACCTACCTAATCTCTGACCATTGCACGAGACAATCTCTGTGCCCTTCTTAATACACAAGGGTATCAAAATGACGTGATTGATACCTGATTTTCCTTTCTATGGTAATTCTTAGTACTTGTCTCTCCTCCCAGGGCATAGCAGCCCTCCTTCCCCTGTGAATATCTTTTCAGCCCTGGTGCATTTCCTTATTTAGTCTCAGGACTCAACTGTCTAGTATGATTTCTTAGCAGCCTGGAACACAATTATACTTTGCTGACATAAAGCTTTTCCAAGCTTAGGCTTCCTGTGGACAGGACATTAGAAGTGGAAGACATTTCCTCATCTTACAAAGAAATCCTCATTTTACAAAAGAGGAAACTGAGGCCCAGAGAGTCAAGGTCGCTTGTTACAACATGTAGGCTCACCAATATAGAGCCAGAAGGGGCTTCTGAGGCCATCTAGTCCAAACCCCTCATTTTACAGAGGAGGAAACTAAGATAGAGCATTTATTAAGTGCTCATTATGTGTCAGGCATTGTGCTAAATGATGAGGATACAAATAAAGGTAAACAAGGCAATATTCCCCTTGAGAAGCATATATGATAATAGAGGAAGACAACACATAAAAGGGTTATGGGGGGCATAGTACTTTCTTAAGGGAAATGCAAGGAGACTTCAGGAAGTGACAAAACCATGATGATCTGGTTGCTGACAAAATGCTCATCACAGAGGAGTCAGAGATGCGCTAGAGCCAGCTCGGTCTGATTGTTAAATATTTGGTGTGAGCGTTTACATCTTGAAAATTGGCAGATGTTACAACTCAGGGCTTTGATTTATTGTTTTGTTGACTGTCTAGACTTAAGAAAGTTATGGAGAAAATGGTAAAAATGCGGATTGAAGTTAAAATTGTGCTATATGTATTCCCCTTCTCCCCCAGAGCTGGTTGTTAAACATTTTACCAGCACATCATAAACATTTACACGCACATGGCTGGGTAGAGTCCAAGTTTCCAGTGGGTGGAGATGGTACGAGAGTGGAGCCGTGGTGAGGAGGGTGCAGGAAGTGGCAATGGAGAAGTGGCTTGTCCATGGGATCATGAGATGGCCTAATTAAAAGGGAACATAGAGATCATTTAGGTCCAACCTCTCAATTTACGGAAGAAGGAAATAGTCATTTCATTTACTCGAAGTACACAGGATGGATAAAGGGGTATGTTGCCAATGTATATTAAGAAAGTGTACTCATATGAGGAAATTCAGTAGTGATTGCAGATCTCTGTCATCCAGATATCTCTCTCCAACAAAAGTAAACCAGTTAATAATTACTTGACTTGCTTTAGTGCTAATTTTGTCCTTCACAAGCTGTAGGAACCAGTAAGGAGGACTTCTATACTGCATCTGGTTCTCACTTGCAGGGGGAAATTGGTTTCGAGGGTGGAAATGATGGGGATAGCGGGGAAAAGGAACCACTACCTCCTGTATTTGGTGATGGAGGAGAGAAAGGCTGATTGCTAGTCTGAGACACACTCTGGATTTGGGGAAAATATATTTCTAAGAGCTTAGTGAAAGTATAGGCAGTATCCTAGATATTCAAACCCATAGGACTAGTCAGCACAGGAAGGATGGAAAACTCTCAATAATGAAATTCTGAAGATATAGGGGGAAACAAATTCCAATGAGGAGAAAAGATGAGGATTTTCTGAATATACTAATACAGATGCACAAGGAACTTACCAACTAACTTAGCATTTAAAAAGATATGTAGAAACCTGGGAAGACTTATAAGAACTGATGCAAAGGGAAGTGATCAGAGCATTGTTCATAGCAATATTGTTCACAGTAATAAATATTGTAATGATGATCAGCCATGAAAAACTTAGCTATTCTAAATAATACAGTGATCCAAGACAATTCCAAAGGATTCATAAAGAAAAATGCTATCCACATCCAGAGAGAGAACTGATGGACTCTGAGTGCATATTGAAGCATATTTCTTTATTTTTTTCACTTTTTTTTTGCAACATGCTAATATGGAAATATGTTTTGCATGACTTCATGTATATAATTAATAACATATTACTTGCCTTCTCAATGGGTGGGGGAGGAGCTAGAGAGAGGAAGAGAATTGGGAGCTCAAATTTTGAAAATTTAATGGTAAAATAAATAAGGTATAATTATTTTTTAAAAGAAATGTACAGAAAAAGTAAACAAGGCCAGGTAATGGAGGAGGAATATAAGAGCTCAGAAAAAGGTGAAGCTGATAAAAAAAGCTAGGAACAACAAAAAAGAGTATGATTTTCTTTTAAAGCAATATCAAGAGAAATAGAAAAAGTCAAAGAATGGATAGATAGGATATGATAACTGCCAACAGAGAGAGGGCAGAGCTGCTCAATTCTGATTTTGTTCAAGGGGAATCTTCTTTGCATTGGAAATGGAGGAACAAAAATGGTTAACAGGGAGTTGATATCCAAGATAAGCATGGAGATAGTAAGAGAGAACCTAGCTGCCCTTGCCTGGCCCTGATAATGAAACCCTCAGGTATTGAAAGAACTGGCAACTAGGATTGCTAAATGACTGTCAGTGGCATTTGAAAAATCAGAGGGTACAGGAGAGAGAGAATGCAAGACTGGAGAAGGATAAATGCTGTCTTGGTTTTCAAAACATAAGAAGAGAACAGAGTTTGGAAACTGATTCCTGGCAAAATTCTAGAATGGATCATTAATGAGATAGTGAACATCTAGCAAAGGAAATTGTGATTGCAGGGAGCTAGCATGACTTCTTCAAGAACAGGTCATGCCTCAAAAAAAGAATTGCAGACTATTAATAACCATATGAAAGAATGCTTCCAGTCACCAATAATAAGAGAAATGCAAATCAAAACCACCCTGATGTTTCTCCCCACACCCTGCAAATAAGCAAAGATGATAAATGATGGGAATTGTCATTATTGGAGACGTTGTGGGAAAATAGGTACCCTAAAGCATTGTTGGTGGAACTGGGAATCAGTCTGACCATTTTGAAAAAAGAATTAGGAGTTACGCAAATAAAGTGACTAAAATATCCAAATCCTTTGACCCAGAGTCTCCATTACTAGGCTTATACCTCAAGGAGGTCATTGATAGGAAATAAGTTACCAGATACGCCAAAATATTTATAGCAGCACTTTTTGTGACAGCAAAGAATTGGAAACAAAGCAAATGCTCATTAGTTGGGGAATGGCTAAACAAATTGTGGTATGTGAATGTATTGGAAATGATGATTGTGACAAATATAGAGCAACATGAAAAGATTTACATGAATCAATGCAGAGTAGAGAAAGTAAAGCCAAGAAAATAATATACCCAGTGACCATAACAATGTACATGGAAAGAACAACCACATACAAAACAATCAAAAGTGAATGTTGCAAAATGAAGCTTGTCTTGAAGGAAGAGATATGAGAAGTCAGCCCTGTCCCATTCTTTTGCAGAGGTTGAAAGGCCACAAGGGTTGCACTTTGCACAGACTTTCAGATGTATTTTCAATGTCTTCATCAGTTACGCTGATTTTGTTTGGCTTCTTTTCTTTTTCTTTTTTGGGTGTCATTAAAATAATACTACTTTTTTGAAACATGGTTAAGATAGAAATATGTTTTGCGTGACTTCACATGTGTAATTGATATCATATTGTTTTCCTTCTCAATAGATAGGGAAGGGTCTGGAGGGAGAGAATTGGGAACATATATTTTTTAAATGAATATTAAAATAAATAAAGTATAATTATTTTTTAAGTACAGAATAAGGAATCAAAGCTTTCTGGAAATTGAAAAGGGATGGTCCTGGGGGAAACTATGGAGGAAAAAAAAATATATGTGCGTGTATGTATGTATGTATGTATACACACACATATACATAAAAGAAAAGAATAGGTCATAGCCTAACAAACTCGTGTCCTTTGTTGACAGCTTTACTACCCAAGCAGATCAGGGGAATACTCTTTGGCTATCATTTACCTAGATATTAACCAGTCATTTGATAAAGTATTCCATCTTATTCTTGCGTAAAAGATAGAGACATGTGAACTAGACAATAGAGGCATTCCAAATTTGTTGCCTGGCTGGACTCAAAGAACAGTATTTAATAGATCAATGTCACCCTGGCAAGAGCTCTCCAGTGGAATGCCCCAGGAATTTGTTCTTTTTAACATACAAGTGACTTGCTCACCCAATTTTGGGATGACACAATAGCCATAATCAATATCATATTGCTTGCTTTCTCAATGGATGGGGGAGGAGCTAGATGGAGGAAGAGAATAGCTAACACACTGATTACAGAGTCAGCCAAAAGGTCTTACTGTTAGTCTAGATCTAAGAAGATGAAATTCTCTTAGAGATGAAAGTAAAATTCCTGTACATGGGACCAAAAAATAAACTTCACAGGCACAGGATGAGGGATACATAGATAAATGGGAATCTGGCTGAAAAAGATCTGGGGGTTTTAGTGGACGGAAAAGTCGGTGAATTGGTAATGTGATGGTGGCAATAAGAAAAGCTAACAAGATGGCATTGAGAGAGGCACAGGTTATAAGAATAAGGATATAATGGACTCACTGTCCTCTGCCCCGGTCAGACTGCATCCAGAGAGTCATATTTAGTTCTTGGTGCTACTAATTAAGAAGGACATTGATAAGCCAGAGAGTGTATGGTGTAGGGCAGTCAGGATGGTGAAAGCCATTAGGTCCATGCCATATGAGGGTCAGTTGAAAGAACTGGGGATATTTGACTTGCAGAAGAGAAGATTCACAAGGGACATGATAGCTATCTTCAAGTTATATGAAGGGATGTCTTGTGGAAGAGAGTTTAGATTTGCTGTAAATGGCTCTAGAAAGTAGAAGCCAGAAAAATAGGTAGAGATTCTAGTGAGGAAAATTTTTGCTTACTCAGGAAAAGCTTCCTAACAATTTGAGGTGTCCTGAAGTGGAATGGGCTGCTTTGGGAAGTTGTGAGTTTTGCCTCCTTGGAGGTCTTTAAGCAGAAGCTAGATGACCATTAGTCTGGTATGTTATAGTAGGGATTCTTGGGGGGGGTATGGGTTGGGCTAGATGGAGGCTGGGACCTCTTTCAGCTCTAAATTGTGTGATTTAAACCACAAGGATTGAATCTATCCCTCCAAACTGGTTCTGGCTTCCCTAATTCTACTTTTGAATGCATTCAGCCTCCAAAGAAGATTTGATACTTATTCCAAGAAATGAGCTAGAAGATCACACCCCAGAAACATGTTATTCAACATGTTCTAAAAAATGTTTTTAATGAACATCAATTAAGAATGCTTGGTTCTTTTTTTTTTTTTTGCTGCACTTAATAGCATTATTGGCCAAATTGTGGTTACTCTTGAAGAATATTTAAACAATTCAAGATGATAATCATCTGAAATGGGACCAATTTGTAACTTCAGATAGTTTCCTGCTCTTTCCTAACTTCTCAAGGTTGCCTCTTAGTTCATTCTTTTATTTATTTATGTTTTTTAATTTTATTTTTCTCAATTATATGTAACATTTTTCAATATTCATTTAAAAAAAATTTTGAGTTCCATATTCTTTACCTCCCTCCCCTCTTCCCCTTGAGGTGAGCAATTTAATATAGAGTATACATGTGAAGTCAAACAAAACACAGACCAAAAAACCAAAACCAAGAAAATAAAGTGCAAAAAGTATGCTTCAATCTGCATTCAGATTCCTTCAGTTCTTTCTCTGAAGGTGGATGGCATTTTTCATCATAAGTCCTTCATAATTGTCTTGGATCATTGTATGGCTCAGAATAGCTAAGTCATTCACAGTTGATCATCCTTACAATACTGCTGTTGCCATGTACAATGTTCTCTTGGTTCTGTTCACTTCATATAAGTCTTCCAGTTTTTTTTCTGAAACCATCCTTCTTGTCATTTCTTATAGCACAATAATACTCCATCACAATCATATGCCACAACTTATTCAGCCATTCCCCAGTTGATGGGCAGCTCTTTAATTTCCTTTTTTTTTGCCACCACAAAAAGGGCTACAATAAATATTTTTGTAGGTCCTTTTTTCCCTTTGATCTCTTTGGGATACAGATCTAGTAGTGGCATTTCTGGGTCAAAAGGTAGGGCCAGTTTTATAGCCCTCTGAGGATAGATCCAAATTACTCTCCAGAATGGCTGGATCAGTTCATAACTCTACAAACAGTGCCTTAGTGTCTCAATATTTCCACATCCCCTCCAACATTTGTAATTTTCCTTTTCCATTATATTAGCCAATCTCATAGGCATGAGGTGTCACCTCAGGTAGTTTTAATTTACATTTCTCTAACCAATAGTGACTTAGAGCATTTTTTCATATGGCTATAGAAAGCTTTGATTTCTTCTTCTGAAAACTGCCTATTTCTATCCTTTGGCCATTTATCTATTGAGGAATGACTTGTATTCTTATAAATTTGACTCAGTTCTCTATATATTTGAGAAATGAGGCCTTTATCAGAGAAACTTGCTGTACAAACTTTTCTACTTTCCTTCTAATTTAGGCTGCATTGGTTTGATTTGTGCAAAAGACTTTTTAATTTAATGTATCAGAATTATCCATTTTATATCTTGTAATGCTTTCTTTCCCATTTGCTCATGAGTTCTTCCCTTAGTCATAGATCTAACAGATAAGATTTTCCATGCTCCCATAACTTTCTTATGATATCACCCTTTATTTCTAAATCATGTACCTATTTTGATCTAATCTTATTATATGATGTGAAATGTTTGTCTATACCTAGTTTCTGTCAAACTGCTTTCCAGTTCTCTGAGAAATTTTTGTCAAGTAGTAAGTTCTTGACCCAAAATCTTGGATCTTTGGGTTTATTAAACACTAGGTTACTATGGTCATTTACTGCTATATATTGTATACCTAATCTAGTCTACTGACTTACCACTCTATTTCTTAACCAGTACCAGATTGTTTTGAAGATTATCACTTTGTAATAGTTTGAGATTTGGTACTGCTAGACCACCTTCCTTCATATTTTTTTCATTGATTCTCTTGATATTCTTGAACTTTTCTTCTTCCAGATGAATTCTTTTTATTATTTTTTTCTAGTGATATAAATTTTTTGGTAGTTTGATTGGTATGGCACTGAGTAAATAAATTAATTTAGGTAGAATTGTCATTTTTATTATTTTGGTTTAGCCTACCCATGAGCAATTAATATTTCTCCAGTTGTTTAGATCTGACTTTGCTTGTGTGAAGTATTTTGAAATTGTGTTTATATAGTTCCAGGTTTGTCATGGCAGGTAAACTACCAAGTATTTTATATTGTCTGCAGTTATTTTAAATGGAATTTCCCTTTCTATCTCTTGCTGTTGAACTTTGTTGGCAATATATGGAAATACTGATGATCACTGTGGGTTTATTTTTTATCCTGCCACTTTGTTGAAGTTGTTAATTATTTTAACTAGCTTTTTGTTGATTTTTCTAGGGTTCTCTAAGTATCCCATCATATTGTCTGCAAAGAGTGATAGTTTTCTTTCCTTATTGCCTATTCTAATTCCTTCAATTTCTTTTTCTTCTCTTATTGCTAAAGCTAAATTTTCTAGTACAATATTGAATAATAGTTGTGACAATGGAAATCCTTGTTTCACCCCTGATCTTATTGGGAGGGCTTCTAGCTTATCCTTGTTAGAGATAATGCTTGTTGATACATTTAGATAGCTACTACTTATCATTTTAAGGAAAGCTCCATTTATTCCTATGCTTTCCAGTGTTTTTAAAAGGAATGAGGGTTGTATTTTGTCAAAAGCTTTTTTCTGTATCTATTGAGATAATCGTATAATTTTTG